>NW_026138069.1:2664000-3996000 GCF_025592945.1 Manacus candei | reverse complement strand
GCAGCAGGTTTTTTCCCCTGTTAACAAGAAGAGAAACTAATAATTTGGTCTCAAAATATTAATACAAAAGACAAAAAAATTTTTTTTAACTAAGAAATGAGGAGTTAGGGCTTTGTTTATAGCCAAAAGTGCAAATGTTCTGTCTAGTTTACATTACAGAGATATAAACAGCTATAGCATGGCACAAAAAATCCTCAACATCCATATTACAAAGTAGCCTCCACTTGGTATAATAAAGCTTTTAAACTTTGTCTTTAAAATATATCTTCATAAAGAACCTCGTTTGTAGGTTATTTTTTTGTTTGTTTGTTTTTAATAGGAGTAATTTGTAATTCTGATACGTAAACCAAAAAACTGACATGCTATGTGAATTCAGTAGCCTCTTTCGATTCCAGCTGGCTTGGCTGTATGCCTTTCTAATGGTAATGAAGTCACACAGCTGCTAGGACAATCAGCTGGAGTTCAGATCATCACTAGCAAAATGGATATCCACTGATTGGCTTCTTATCAGGACTCATTAAAGTTCAGTGTTAACAAACTGTAGGGTTACATAGGTTTACATGGTTACAGCAAAGTGCCTTTTAAAAATGAACCTGGAGCTGAAAAAAATCTCTCCTTTTTCTGCCTATAAATGTTACTTTGTGCTGGTCAACTTGAGAAATGTTCAACTCTACTCCCAGTGAAGTGAAAGGAAAATTCCCATTCATTTGCATGGAAGTAAAACAAATCAGTTCCCAATGTTTCAGGGATTTTTGAAGAATACTGCTATTCAAATTACTTCAGAATGCCTCAGCTAAAGGGTCACCCGGCATTCAGCTATGTCCAATTTTCAACTTAGAATGCAGTGCACACTAGACCTGTGAGAGTTTACCAGCTTTTACTTTGCCCATCCAATTGCTAGCATTTTTATGCCACATAAAACAGTGAAGTTTCACCATTCCCACAAGAAGGCAATTTTCTGCTATGAAAATACAAGTAGATGTAAATTATTGCTTTTTAGCCTCACAGTACTAATGCAGTACACAGTCCTGCCAGTTCTGTAGTTTATTCTGAGATCACAGTGTAGACTGAGGAGGAGGGGTGGGGGAGATGGCTGTACCACCACAAAGCTTTAGTGTGAACACAACAGATTTCAGTATTAACCATCTTTCCTATAGATAAGCGGAAAAGTACAAAATGTGTCAATTCTCACAAAATCATTACTACTATCTTTTTAAGCTCTATATTTTTTTGTCATCTGTTTTTTTTGAACAAAATTTGAATTATTAACCCTTATTAGAACATGGAACATGCAATGCTGCTTGCTTGATGTACTAAAATGGGATAAAAGGTTGTGTCAGTCTAGTGTGAAGGTATAGTGACAGATCTTCTAAAGCATTCTCTACATTCTTCAAAACTGATACAGTCCTTAGACAAAATTTCAGCTGTTATGAGTAGTGGAACCAAATGGTTTAAAACACTGGAACAACTATCAATTGTTCTACTATGTGAAAATTTCACTGAGAAATAACAACTTAGCCTCTTTTAAATTAATGAGAAATGGATATTCAGTTGGTTGGGATTCTGGTCATCAGCTTTATGAGTCACCTCACAACACAGGAGTTGCACAATATAAAATTTGTAATGAACTTAAAAGTGCTTAAAAGTAAAAATGTGTTCTTTTATATAAGGACTTTATCTCATCTTTATAGTGATTTGTGAAAACAAGAAAATACCTACCCAAATTACAAGCAGACCACATCCTGCACTGCAAACAGATCTGACTTTTGATCTCTTTGCTTTCCTTTTTAAGGTTTACCCAGCTATTTCCCATTGGGTTTCCTCTACGAATCAAAACCTAGTCAGTATTACTTATGTGGAACTCAGATGAAGGGCTTTGGCAACACTTCCAGATTATAATCAGCAAAATATCATATCTCCCACTAGCAAATATATGGAAACTCACCCACGTAAATGATATCATCCTGATTCAACTAAGCATGCTCAAAGTGAGCAGTGACATTCATGCACAGGGAGAAGTCCACAGAAAGAAAATAACAATACTCCTACACTTAATTATACTCAAAGACAAAAAGGCAAATAATTGCTTTACACTTGCACATACTTTGAATTCTACATTGTAACTCTTGAAAGTAACAAAAAGATTACTTTAGTCTTTTTTTTAGAATTATTTTAGTGGCTATGAAACCTGGCAGGATGACAGCATTTTCTACATAAAGTCCTATATTTATCCACTGAGCTTAGGTTTCCTTGCCAATATCCTTTGGCTTTTACCTACGGGAGCTGCTTCTGCTGGCAAGCAATAAGTTCACTTCCATGGTTCACAGTCGAGGCTGTCAACAAATGTGCCAATTGTATGACATGGATATCTATTCAATAGAGAAGACTCAGCAGAATTATTCTATAGGTTGTATAAATGTCACTTGGTGATGACTTTTGGTTACGGTATACCTCAGCTGAATTTAATTCTGTAACCTGTTACTCCTCTCAGAAACTTATTCCAGAAACCAGTTAATCAACCAACCAACCACAAGTAGCAACTGTCAGTTGACTTGACTTTGTCCACTAGTAAGCACACACTATAATCTATAATTTACAGCTCTACACTAATATCAATGCAGATATTCCTATTAACTTTTGTGAGCTTTTCATTAGCTCTTACCAACTAGTAATGAATGATTATTTTTCAGATGGAAAATAAGGAGAAACACCTTCAACTCAAATGACATGTATTTTGTTTTCCTCTCTTAAGATTTAGAAAGGTAGTTGCAGCAGTAAAAGAGAGTTAGGATGATGACATGATCTTTTTCTATGTCCAATCCCTGCAGTATACAGGTATGTCCACAGGATGTAACAAAGTGTTAAAGTGGTGTCCAAAAGAGAGAGTCTTTGTACAAAATAGGAACCACTTGCAGTGTTTTGCAGTGTAACCATCTAGAGCAATTGCTCTTGGCACAGGTCTAACCAATTTGTGAGCAGGTAAAATGCCATCTGAACAGATGGCATGAGGTACAGAGCCAAATAGCCATGTATGTTCATCGGCTGTGGGTAGCAATGGCATGATTCCCAGCCATGAAGGTCTAAACAGTTGTCCATCCTGATCTTAAAAGCTCATGTTTATAGAGAATTGTCATCAATAATCCAGCTTTGTACTAAATTATAATTGAAATAAAAAATGTTCCTGGAAATGAAAATCACAGATAGTTGAGTTTCAGAAAAATTCCCATGTTCATTTCTTTGTTACTTCATTTAACAACTTAAAAAAAAAAAAAAAAAAGCACAGTGATGAAAAAAAGTCCCAGTTTCCCAGACCCATTCTGCTTGTTGCTTGCTGCTGTGGTAATACTGTGCGGTCAAAGATCTTATCTGACCTGTGCTGCAAAACTGCACACAGATTGTATTAACATACTCCTCTTTCTTCTTGTTCCCAGATTACAAAAATGTTCCTCTGCTACGGAGGTTCACAGGAATTACTCAAAGCATTATGAACACACCCATGGCTAGATACAATCAACTGGAGCTTTTTTTTATCTGTTCATAATCAGGGAACTACAAAACAGCTCTAATTCAACTTCGCCTGGCATCTTTTACAGTGTGCCTCAGCTACATCTGAGGATCCAAAGCAATGATTTTGCCAAAGCAAATTTTGCTTAAATTCTTCAGTACTCTAGTGCCACTAGTAATTATTAACCAGCTATTTTTTCCAACAGAATTAATAATTTTCTGCTTACGGACTGCACAAGACAGATTAGGATATCTTTGTTCTTATTAGTTACTTGAAAGATTTTCCATGTCATTTTTGTGATTGATTCTTATCCTTAAATCTCTGCAGATTTTCATTATGTATGTTTAGCAGCTAGAGCTCAGTTGGTTTGTTGATTGTAAACAAAGGTTACAATGACAATGTTTTTGTCCTGTGTTTGGATGAACAGAAATTCTACAATCAGAATTTTGATACAAACATCTGTAATTTCAAGTTCCAGATGAAAACTTGGACGTAAATACATTTTATTTTTCTTAAAAATGCTCCCTGCTAGGAAACGTACATCTATGGAACAAAAGCATTACTTTGCTATTTTACTTATCATTTTTGTCTTTCTGAATGTTGAGGGAAAAAACCACAAAAGACAGGCACCATTCTGTAAACAGAAATGAACTATCAGAAAACAAAGTAAAATAAAACAGGTTCACTTATTTTTTAAAATCAATCTTATGATACTTACTAAACTTTATTTTCAAGCAACAGTATTGGATTCTATATTAACACCTATCCAATGGTCCAAAATCTTTTTGTTCACCTACCATATAGTAGTATCAATTTTCAGAGAAAATGTTGCCAGCTTGAATTTAAATAGTTTTACTAAATTATCCATCCCTACAAATTCACCAGTATAAATAAGTCGACTTTTTGTGGATAACTTGGGCTGATTCAATAGTGTACCTACCATTGTTCAATAGAATGTACAAAAGACAATCAACTATAGTCTTTTAAGACATGTCCTGATGGATGCCTTTTGCATATGCCAAATAATCTGGGAAGCAAGAAGACAAATTTGGTGCCCTTGAACTGAAACAAGAACAACAAAAAGTCTACTAAAGATTTCAATAGGTTCAGGAAATGGCCTGTAAACATATTACAGATTCTAGATTACCAAGATTTATATATAAGGAATCACAGAGAATTGTAGGAATATTTGTGGTGTGAAAGCTGCGTTAACTTTAGCAGTTGCCTATTGTTTGACTTGTGCAAGGAACTGACCAAAAAAGAGCAGTTTGCTTGAAATAGAAAACAAAATTCCGGGGAAAAAAGAAGCACGTAATTCCAAACAAAACTGTAATTGTCAAGAACCTGCTAAATTAGATTTTACTTTGCTTTTGCAGTATGTCTTGAACATATTGAACACTTCAACCTTACAGAGAGAACCTGTCAAATCTTAAAAGGACTCATCAGTACAACTATACATAAAATAAGCTAGCGGAGATGAAGTTTACATAAGCAAAACATATTTTTGTCCACAGAGCTAAAAGTTTCAAGTAGTTTTTAGTAAACGATAAATGTACAGTTGGTTAACACTATACCTTGAAGAATAAGTTTGACTCTGTAAGTGGCATCAGAAACACAAATATTGCCTGGATGGTTAAACTGATCAGGCACACAAAGGAGAATAAATTACGTATACATGCAGATAACAGAGATGTTGCACATTGAGCAGAGGGATAAATATTTGGTGATGGCATCCATCTGTCCCCTATAATACCTACCATAGCTGCAAAAGTAAAAGCCTTTCACATTTCCTGTTTGTACAGGGCAGCTGTAACAACAGCAGATAGTGTAAATGGTTCAGGAATCCAAAAGAAGGCACATTTCTCCTAAACATGCCCTATTTAGACCTGGAACCCATGATGAATTTGACATTACGAGATGAAAATGCACTGTTGGTCCTATGTAGGAGGACAGTGAAAAAACAGATTAATGAATGGTAACTATCTTTTCAGGCTCACCAAGGAAGACCTGCGAACAGCACTGATTAAAATGGGAAAGAGAAAAATTCAGAATGAGAATCCACAAGAAACCTCCAAATGACAGCTACTTATATCTGAAGACCAAAAATTTAGGACAAAAAGCTAGGACTAATCAAAAAAACATGGACATTTTGGGATCAAGTGGTGAAGAATGCAAACTATGAAGGTGTCAAGAAAGAACTTAAGCAGCCATTGCCGTATTAAAGATGGCAAGAGCTGGAAGAAGGTTGAACACTAAAATAAAACCCAAAAGCACTATTTATAGGAGAGTATTATGCCAATTAGATACTCAAAAAACCCAGATCAAAAATGGTATGAATAAATGAAATTTAAGAAACCATTTTTCAAGCATCAGAACTAATGAAAACTCATTTTTTACTGGCATGTCTGTCTGTTATGTTTACATGCCTGTTTGTTATACTTACATATCTCTAACTACCAAGACAACTCTGATGGCCAAGAAATTGTGCCATCTTGTAGCTATTTCAAAACTAATTGTATGATAGTTAATGCAGTATTGCTATGAATTAGATTTACAGCTGAGTTCTCTCTGCTTTTCTTTCAAAAGCAGCCTCTCTCCTACACCAGTTACCAATTTATATAAATTACGGATACCTCTACATCTCTTTCACTTCACTCAGAAATCAGAGTGATGCTTACACAAATATAACAATATGTTCATGTACATTTTATTTCATTAGGGATCATGTTTAAAATCAATGAAGCTGCAAAGATGGCTGAGGACAGAAAACAGGGAAGGAGTGAAGAAGTTGTTTTTCAGAGGAGTATCTCCTGAGCTTATCAAAAGGTAGAGAATGATGTTGAGCACTATTATTTTTCTAGTGGTGAATGTAAATGAGAATAAAACTATAAGGAATTGGAACTGATAACCCCCCCCAAAAATCCAGTCTTCCTACAATAATAAGGAGCCTATCTAACCTTCAAATTTCAGTCTGGTACTGGGCAAAACCCCATTCCTACCAAGTCTTAAAACTAAAGCAGTAGCTTCTACAAGAAGTGGATCATAAATTTCTATGCTTAAATCCAAAATTGCTTACAGTGAAGGGCAGGGTGTTTTATGGTCATTTAGCACCTTCTGAGAGTTAGAAAGTACTAGTGTGTCTTTGTGACCTTGCTCAAGTCACTTACAGGGAAACTGTCAACTAAAAAAAAGTAATTCATACGCTTCTGCCTCAAAATGACTTAGCTTCTGTTATTACGATTCGTCTGGTATTAGTATGCATAAATCTCTACCATTACGACATATATGAAAAATAATGTTCTCCATTTTCCATTTTGCTAATATAGTGAACCTCAGAAGTCTTTTCCTGTGTTTTAGTATTTAGTATTTCTGTTCTTAAGTATGAGTGTGTATAAGTGTCCAGTGATGGAGGATAGTAAAATTAATAAATACCTAAAAAAATGAAAAGCATTTATCTTCCACAACGCTTAAAAATTCCTGTAGGAGATTTAAGTAGAGGTATAATGATTGAGACCACATTAACATCAGTATTTCAAATTGTCCAGATTTGGATTTAACGCACATTTTTTCTATTCTGAATCTAACTGAATCTAACAAGGGAACAATTACATACTTAAAGAGGTATAATAAGACTTAATGTTAAATGATTTAACACTACAGGGAGAAAGGTAGAAAAAATACTATTCTGTTACAATCCTTACATATAGACAATAGCGTTTATGTAGTCTAAAGAGAAGGACATCATCTCATTCAACAGAGTGTTGTATAGTGCCTTATTTTACTTATGCAAACCGGGCAATTTTACAATATCTAGTATTCAGTTCACACCCAGAAAGTAACGTGTCACCTCTTGTTCCTCCATGAAAAACATGGCACCACATTGCACCCTCAATAATTCTCAAGTGATTAGAAAAAAAATTAAAAAAAAAAAGGGGGGGATCTCTTGCAGGACTGTAAGTCATCACATTTGGCCAAAACTGGGCAAAATGGGCTCATGAGATGGATCCAAATTGGAATCTAGTATTTGAATCAACATAAAATATAATTAGAAAAGTCCTCCCCAGCACAGCCAAGGCATAATGTTTTTTTTATAATATACCTCACTGACAGTGCTCAGACTCCCTTTGGAAACATATGTTCAAAGCATGGCAATAAAAGGGTTATTCAAGAACCTTAAGCATCTGCTTTTGTGATTAGTATTTGAAATGAGATGAGTGCTTCACTTGCAAGGCACAAAATGACATGGATTATAACAGATACTGTTAATGACAGTATATTAATGTTTAATAATGCAGAGTGATTAAGACTGGGTCTGTACTTTATTATTCTATCTTCTACATATGTCAGAATGGCTTGAATACCTTTTGGCATGATATTTAATTAAAAGTAAAAGTTAATTTTTCTCATTCACATCAAGTATAAGAATTATTACTTATGGTTATGCCGGGTTTTCCACAATGACTTTCTTTCTTTAATTGACTGCTTACAGTTGGAATTAATACAATTTTATCTTAAGTTCTTTGTTTTGTCTACAAAAATGTAAAATATCATACTAATTGATTGAATATTGTTTAACATAAATGGGTGGTCTTTTTTTTCCCAATAGGGCTGCTAGAAAAACAACTGGACATGTAAAAATTCACAAGTGATTTAAGAACATATCACTCATACATTTTTCAATGGACGTGGGCATCAGAAAATTCCTTTAAGACCTTTCATCCTGTAAACCCTTCAAAAAAATCACAGAAGATACATTTTATCTCTTTAATAAAAAAGCCAAAACATGAAACACTGCAAACAAAAAAACCTCCTGAAAATTAAATATTTTGTCCATGAATTTCACACCCAACAAAACTGACAGTAGCAAAGCTGCAAAAGAGACTGTCTGAATACATTTTAGATCAATTTGGAGAATCTCCCACTAATCCCATCCTGTCAGGTTCATACAACAGTCTTGGTAAATATACAAAATATGAAAGAAAGAAAACAACTAGTTTGATTTCAAGTCATTCTTTGAACTCAGAAAGATTGACACAGATTGGTACATCATCCTCCTGTATCTGTGGAACTCCCTAGTAGCATAGCACTTTCAAAGAGAGTACAATTAGACACATAACCTTAAATACAAAGTTTTTCTGCAGAATGCCAACATAACTAAAAGTAAGGAATTTTTTCTAGACCATCAGCTAATGTTACCTGTGTTTCTCCAAACAAATTCACTACGGAACATAATTTCCTGGAGATTTAGGTGCTTTTAAATTCTTGTTCTCAAGCTGTGGGTTCTGTAAAATGGGAATACTATTTTCTTATACTGAACCTCACTGTGAAATTATATTAATTTGCAACCATTTCTACTGCAAAGAGAGTCATATAAAAGTCTATAAATAAAAAACACTGTAAATCCTATTTATTCAGTGAATAATTGCCCACACTAGATTGCAACTCTACTTCAAAAAATATGTTTGGAAGCTTAAGGGATAAAAGCCCATATGTTTATCTCCTGTATAAGAATGTGAAGAGAGGGATAAATTAGTTTAAAACATTCAAAATGGTCCAAGGACTGATTTAACTGATGCATAGTCCCCTGGTCTACGTAGCTGAAGGTAATGCAGAATGGGTGGATTCAGGTAAGGGAAAAAAACCCCACAACTACAAATCCTTGCCAGGTATGTGCAAAATTTTAATCTTATGTGTGTCTGTGACTTATCTCCTGCTACCTTTGAGGCTTAAGCAAGATGTCTTTCCTAGGTATTGTGACATCCTATATCTTTGAGATGTAGATAGATAGACAGATATAGAGATATATAATAAACATTCTTATGCTTCTCTGGTATTCTCTGCTCCCATCTAATCACTCATTCCTGCTGTTTCCTCAATCTCTCCCCCTGCATCAAGATTCTTCAGAGTGTTGAGATGGACAAGACAGTCAATTCTGCCTTTAGGAACACTATGCAGGAGCATAGGAGTGAATAATCACAGAGAATGAATAACAAAGCAAGAGAACTGAGGGAAGTTTTATTTGCTTTCCACCATTCATGACATTTTTGATTTTTGTAGCTCTGCTCCTAGCACCAAGTTTCATGTGGCTGAGCAGAGATTATAAACCTGGGTTGAAAGTCACCTTGCCTACTGCTTCTGAATTTAAAAGAAATACTGGCATATATTAACCATTTGACTCTTCATTTGCTGTTCAAATAAACACAGCATTTTCACTACGATACTCATTCTTAGCACTTTTCTCTAAATATAAATTTACCATAATACCAATAGGTTTGCACACAGAGTTTCAACAAGGCTGTATTTTACACTTTTCAAGTAAAAGAAAAAAAAAAGAAGAGTTGAAGTTCTTACAGTCCTTAGGACATTTAGATAAGTGGATTATTATTTTACAGATCCACTATTCATCTTCAGTTGAAGTTTTAATGCAGTACAACATAGGACTACAAAGAAATGGAATCTTCCTACATTACTGTTTTCATAAAGAATCCAATTGCTAAAGTTATCATTTTCATTACTGTTTAATGTTGTTTCTTCATCTGCCCACAACAGACCAACCAGATTCTGATCCCTGAACTCATGCAAACCAATACTACTAAACCATATAATTTCAACATTTCTACATTTTCAATGTAGAATATCATTACAATATCTGTAATGAAATTTTTATAAAATTCACAGTACTGAAGACAGAAAGATAAACTTTAAAGAGGAGAAGAAAGAGAGGTAGTTAGATTTCTTAATAACTTGATAATTTGAGAAAAGGTTTGTTTTTATCATAATGTTTTCTTTCTACTTTAAAATCTGAAGCAGATGAAAACCCCCAGATCAATTTGGTTAAAATAATAATACTTAATAGAAAGCAGTACCCAGACAGCCCCTAGGGACATAGATTACTTTTCTTTCAACACTGTCTCTAGACATGGCTAAACTCTTCTAGTAGACCTGTGCAAAATCAAAAATTGATGTAGACTTTCTACCTGAACTGGATCATCAATCCTCTTGACCATCTACTCGCTCTCCTGAAAAAAAAAAAAAAAGGCACCAAAGGTCTGTCCCCCCACCAATGTGAGCAATCTCCACAAGCAGATTTTTGCAAAACTTCAATAGTATATATTTTAATTTAGATGTCACCTTGTTTGCCCACTGTAGGAAGTGAAGGCATGAGTGAAATAAGGAAGTGGGTATGGCTACATCTAGTAATTGTTAATCTGTTCAGTAGCTGACTCACAAAAGCAAAGGTTTGATTCCTCTAGTATCTGCTGAAAAGGAGTGTGAATTATAAAGAATTTATTTTTTTAAAAAAACAAAGCACATTTCATAAGTGCTAAACACCTCATAATTTAGAACAGATGAGTAAACAGATATTAAACATAAATTTCAACTGAAAAATCAGGAAATCTAATGATCATTAGTATCATTGTCAAAAAAAACCCTGCAGAACTACAGGCATTTGGACACTGCAGCACCATGAAGTTTATGCTTCTGTAGGTATCCATCAGACTACAACTACAGAGGATGTAAATATCTTATTTTGTTTGCTTTGTTCCTACTGCCTATAACTCACACCTACCCTGCCTCTCAAGGCATCCTTATGTTGTGGAACCCAATAGTTACCCAACTCTAAACAGACAGATATACATTCAACTATTTCACCCAATTGGAACATTCTAATTTCCAAAAGCATTTTATAATCAGATTATACCATGCTGACATTTATATACAAATTATAGTGTTTCCATGTATCATAACCCTTATAATCATGAACAGCTTTAGTAGAATTCTCTGTGGAAGACAGCTTTGATAGAAAATCGTTTCTGTACTCCCAGTTAATTACTGATTTTTTTTCCACCAATTAGAAATTTGAACTCAATCCCACAGATTTATAATTTACAATCAGTAGCCAATGCATACAAATTACTCTTGCTTCTCTTTTAAACATGACTAAAAGTTCAATTTATTAAATGCTAAATCTTATGAAATATTCACAGTAAAATGCTGTGTAGTTAAACCTTCTTTGGCTACTGGACATCACAGAATAGTTATTTATTTTAACTAATCAATCTTAAAAGCTACTAAAGGCTTTCTACACTCAGCATATGTGTTTGCACTCTAACCTACTGGATTAGTACTGCCAATTTAATCAATTTAAATATATATATTTTAAAAGCACTAGGATAAATAATACAAGTAAAACAGAATATGTAGATTGAAAAAGGATGATAAAGCTGCTAAGAAAAACCTCAGCCAGCAAGGCAAAGAGAAAAACATTAATTTAGACTTCCTGCTCTAGTAATTCAGCCACTGAATCACAGTAGACTGAGGTTTCAAAATTTACCTCAGTTACAAGGAAACTGCACTTCTGTGCATTTATTTCACTTCTTCACTCCCCTTCCCACCTGACTCTCCAGTTGTATGAGAGGACTCCATACTGAATCATTTGAAAATAAGTAAATAGGGACAAACCATGGTTATTTGCAGCTATGCTCACAGAGACAGACCACACAGAGAAGAATGCTCCCAAAGTTCCACAGTGTTAATTTATGTATTGTTCTGAAAGCCTCTTCAGCAGAAGTTATGAAAGCCTACATCAGGAGATGTTACAAATGTTATTGATGGAGTCTCTTTTCTGATGAATGCATGAGAAAAATTAAGCTATAACAAAAAAATCACCAGGCAAAACTGACTTCATAATATCCAACTTAGGACAACTATATATACAGCATTTTAGTAGTTTGCTTTTTTGACAACTAATGCACTATAAGATATAGTGAATAAAGAAGTTTTAAAAACTCTTGATTAGATTAATAGAGAGCTTTTCAGCAATTGTAAAGTGAAGAAGCATGAGACAACATATATGGGAAAATTATTGAAAAAATACTACAAGAGATAACAAGAATAAAATTAACTTTAGCTCTGTATATTACAGATTCGCCCTCTAAGCTATCAAGAAATAGATGGCTAACTTATCTAGAAGTTGAAAAGAAACATCCAGCTCTGTAACTTCAACCTGTGTGACTTAGATTCAAATAGCTTTGGGGCTACTGATTAGAGGAAAAGTTGTTAGTTACAAATATAAATTCTTTTTTATTGGCATTCTTTTTATAATTAAGACCATCCTAAAAATACCTGAGTAACAAATTCAGAGCGGCAATCTTTTCAGTAATTAACCTACTGCAATACTTTCCTCACCTTGCCTGGAGAAAAACTGCTCACTTTTCAACTTCAGGCTATCACCAGCAATATGGTAAGAAGTGCTCTTGAGAATCAAATTAGGACTTACTAAAAATATTCATATCCAATTGATGACTCGATCAATTTTTCTGATCCTTACCAAGAAATTTCCTCTACTTCAGTTTCTGTTTTCAATTACACTAGATTGTGATTGTAACAAAAGACAAACAGTGTGCAGCTTAGTTTATTTTTTTATTCTTTTAATTGTAAAGTAAAACAGTAGATTGTAAAAGCTTTCACAGTGATAAAAGTACTGTGAGCACAGGTACCCATCTTTACTTCAGTAAAGCAATTGTGAAGCTACTGTAGTGAAAATTGTCTTAAGGCATATGAGGTACGTGTCAGATATGTATTTTAAGAAGAATTTTTTTACTCCAAAACATACGCATCCAATCCTCAACAACAAAACCAGTAAAGTTTAAGAAATCTCTCAAAAGCATTTTCTAATGATCTTCTTGTATCTCTTTGACTACACAAGTGTTTAAAGTGTGATTCATGTGAAGTCTACTCTGCTCTCTATTTTTGTTTTTTTTTAAATACACAACATTTAATACTGGTGGAATTCATGATCAAAAATCCCCATGCATTAAGGAAATAGTACTTTTATACCTACAGTTGTAATGAAAATAAATCTTCATTCCACTGAAATTCTGGTTTTGACATGAATTAGTTATATATCTCTTATCATACATTCATACTTTTTCTTATTTTTTTCTTAAACACATTTGAAATAAATGTTTTTCACCCCATCATTAGAAAGCAGAGGTTCAATCTTGAGATTGCACTGAATAAAGGAACATATTATGGTCTTACATAATATATAGCCTTACATTAACATGCTTAATGTAGAAAGCATTCAAAAGAGTGATTTTGCACATTACAACTTCCATACACAAATAATCAAGACTGAAAAAAATATCTATTACTGCTAAAAAGAGATACAGAATCTCTTGAACTATTGGTAATATTTGTTGTTGCTTAAAGTGACTTCTTTAAGGTTTTATGCTATTTGTTTTTTTCCATCCCTCTATCACGATTTCACTACCACAGGAAACCACTAGAAATATAAATGAGCCTGTTAGTAGTCAAAATACTACCTCAGATGTGTTTACTAAATGGTGTTTGTTGTTTCTGTTTGATTTTTTACTTTTATTTTTTAATAAAACAGTAATAATGGTAATGGGAGCACTAATGGATTCCTTGACCAATCGTTTTACCTAAAATTTCAAAGGCTGTGTGTGGACTCTATTAAAGTCCACAGGAACACTCTCTTTGACCTTATTAGTGCTAAAGTGCATTATAGCATTTAGTAAGTATTAGACTCCTCATCTCACAGGGGAAATTGGTACACTGAGCAGCATCCTAAAGTTGCCCAGTGTTTTTCTTCATCATTCTATTACCTTGAACTCAGCTTCAACTCTATTCACAGTATCTGACTGTATTTTGGCCTGCTCGTGGTCTCAGGTGAAGAAAGTTGGCACTGATTTTTGGGATGCAGACTAGGGGCTGGCTTGAATTTGAACCCTCCTCATTAACCAAAACACAAAACTGGCTTCAGCTGGTTCAATCCCAGTCTAACAAAAATATCCCCAGTAACTAGATAGATGCCCCCACAGTTTTATTTGCTTATGTCTATATTTATTCTCAGCTATCTGATGGCATCCTACTGAAAAAATGGAATCTGCAAGGTACAGATATGTCAAATAGGGGGAACTACACACACAGCAAATTTGACAAGCTGTAGAGATGAAGCTGAAGTGTTCTACACACGAAGCAGATAGCAGGGAGGGGAGCAAACTTCTCGCTCACACTGGTAGCACTACCAACACAGTACCCCCTGGGAGTCAAGAGCAGAACAAGTAAGAGTATCTTGGACTCAATTTACAGCCAAGTGCAGACTCTACGGGACAGTACTTTCTTTTTGTTCTCTAGGGGATTGAAAACAGTTTCATAAATCAAACCAAGACGCCCTAACTGGATAAAGTAAATAAAAAAACCAAAACAAAACAAACTCCAAACCCTTTTATCACATACTGGCAGGTAATACACACCCCTTTCCTCAGTGAAACAGAATATCTAGTTTCTTGAGCTATGGAAAACTGGAACTGTAGAGAGAGCACAGTCAAACCAAACACAAGTAGAAGCATACAGGGCTGTTTCTCAGTAATTCAGTGTACACGGAATTTTGAGAGAAAGGTAAGTTTAAAATCACTTTTGTGCTGTTATTCTGTTACTTTCTTCTTTGCTATGTAGAGGAAGCCAGCACTAAAATTCATTGCTGATATTTGAAGGTAAATTTTAGATTAAAACAGTCAATTCTTTCTCCCATCATCACATTGACTTTTTTATTTGATCTTCTGTAACACTGGGGTAAAATTCCTACCATACTCTTCCCCTTGAAACTAGGCAGAGCTCAGTTACCATACACAATTACACAAGTCAAATACAGTAGTTAAGAATCCCTGATCACAGATTAGAAGTACTTCTAATATGAGATTTCAATATTAAGCACTTCTCTATAAAACAACTGTCTTTAGTTTATTAAGCATTTATTACTGTCAGCCTGATACACAGTCATTTTCTCATTGACATAATCATATCTTGCTGCCATGGTTTCCAAACAGCAAGGGTTTAGCTGTTAAATGATAGAACCATAAAGTTTGCAGGTATATATTATTTTAAATGCAAAACCCTGAACAAAGCAGTTTGACATGGACAGTCTAGAATCCCCAAGCTTTTGAATCTAATTGCATAGAGATTAATTCTAAAAGATTAATTCTATTTGGTTAGAAATTTTTGTGTGAACAGAGAAAGCAGTATTACTTGCCCTACAAAAATACTGCCTTCTGCAGCCAAAAATACTGTGATTGCCTCCCAAAAGTTCTTCCTATTGCCCTGTGCCAGGACACAGTTATTTATTATTTGTATTAACACAGCATTTAAGAATTGTTGTCATGATCCCCAGTGCAAAGAAGACTATACAAACACAGAGTAAAAGGTCAGTTCTTGTCATAACTGTCCTGGATTGGAGACATGAAAAGTTTTATCTGAAACATCATTTCCTTTGGATTTATTAGCTCTGATTAAATTTGGCATTTGATATTTATTTACGTCACAGTTCACTAAATACTAAATAAGCTTAAATATGAAAAAGAAGTATTCTAGCAAAAAAAGAGCAAGTTCTTGATTTTAAAATTCAGAAGTCATTACAAGAGTTGAATATAACATATTAAATATCAATAAAACACATTTAGAGACTATTTTTAGTAATAAAGATCTTTCCTAACTATTATATCATTTTGTCTGGCTTGGGAAACTATTCCATGCCTAAGCCTCAGGAATGAGTAAGCCTTGAGGGGTTTACTGCTTACATTTACCTTTGTTATTCCTTTGTTTAAGGGTCACACACCCATTTTCTTCTCAGTCTGGCTTATATTACTATTCAATGTAGATGTGTCAAGAAAGTTATATTCCACTTCCATCCTTTGACTAAGCCTATTTCTTCTGGCTTAAATAAAATTCGAGCTCACCACAATATTTTCAAGTGTTAAAAGTCACAGAGTACAGGTCTACCATGGATGTATAAATCACGGACTGTAAAAAGTTATCATTACTAATACATCTTCTCAAATTCACAATCTTTAGTTTATCTTTGTAGAGACCAGAGGCAGCTTATTAATTACAGAGTTCCAAACTTGGCATTTAAAGTGCTCTCACCCTTCCCTCACAGCACTTGTCAGTTTTGGGCTCTTGCCATCACCACTATACTATAGAAAATCAGTAAGTCAGAATTCATTATATGATTCAATCAGTTTTCCAAGTGCCTAATTTACCCAAGAAGAATTTCATGGCTTCTAAAATTGTTTTCAGAATCCCTTTTAGCCCATGTTTCCCATTCTACATCTTGTGCAATAAAACACAGCCTTTTGAAACAAACCTAGAGATGTAACTCAGATACATAAGATGTTCCCCAATCCTGCCAATGAAATACAAACCTTCTAATTTTACACATGAAATCGTTAGTAAAATTTAGGGGCAGTGTATTATGTGAGATCAGCTGTGATTATCTGTCTTCTCTTTCAGCATGTATTGCTCTAAAAGACTACAGAAAATACGTTTGTACTTTCATAAGATTTATGAATATTTCTTCGTATTTCATAACCTTGATTTTTACATTCTTCCATCTACATCAGCAAGTACATCCCACGATCAGAGTTAATCACAAGCAGATTCACTCAGCTGCTGTTCAGTGCACTTAACAAATAAACAAGCTCTTATTTAATACAACAAGAGTAGTATTGTATTTAGTGGCTGTCTTTTTTACTGTTTTTTCCTAATAGTTAATACCAGCCAGTTCTACACTGATATGAAACAGTGAGGCACCAGGTCTGCACTTTGATAATTAGTCTCTTCCACTTCACAATTGCTATGCATGTCCTTACTGTGAAAATTCAGGTTGGTGTCAAACCACTGTACATGATACAGCCAAATCGGAAAAACGTGGAGATTTCTTGGGCTCTGTGTTGCTGCATGCCACATCAGTAGCTACCGAGATCCATTAAGGTTAGCCTGAAATGTTAAACATATATACATATATATATATATATATATGTATGTATCTGGCCTAGTCATGTGAGCTTTCATGCATATTGCTGAGTCTTTTTTCTTTTTCCCATTGTTTGAATCTCCTGAGGTTATGGGAACTAACCTGACAGTGTTTAAAAGCAGCTCATGTCAGTCAATCAGTTTATCTCAAGAGACAGCTGTGAAACTTGATTTGGATTCAACAAATATTGTATGCCATGTGGATAGATGCCTAAAAATCAGCTAGAATAGGCTACTTAATTAAAGCCATATGTTCCCTTCAGTTATGCACTGCACACGGAAGCAGCTGGTCACAAGTTATACAACTTACATGCAAAGTGCTAGTAAACCCTTTATGCAGGAAATTAACATCTAGATGACATATTGACAGTGCTGGGTAGTACCCTTTGATACTTGGATGCACTCCATCCAGGTTCTATGGTGTACTGTACTTAGATGTTTGCAAAAATATTATTTAAAACTTGATCCGGTGCAAGAACAAAACAGTCAGTTTCAGATTTTTTTTATTTCTTTTTTGGTAATGCAGTATAGATGATTCACAAATTAATACTAACATAGCACCCACAGCTAGAATTACCTGCGGTGTTTAGTCAGTAGTTAGAATGATGACCAGAACAACTGGAATTTAAGCACGTGATTTCTTTAACATTTCTATGGGGACTACACATTTGCATCAGACCTATGAAATCAGTAAGACCTTGACCATGTGCCTAAAAACTTCACAATCAAACTCTATATCCAGAAAAAAACCACTGACTGAGTACTATAGTAGTGATTTATGCCTTGGTGGTGACTGCTAATTAGTTAATGCTATAATTCCTATTGGCAGGTACTTGCCAATGGTAATGAAAAAAAAAGTAGACTATAGTTTTACTTGCAGTGGGGCTCCTTTATAGCTCAGTCAGTATATAACATGTCTTATGTCACTGCAAATTTAAAAGCACAGTTAAAAGAACTTTGGCCAGGTAAAGGGAAAAGCCTTTGGTTCATTAGAAAGTCTGGGTGGAAAATAAGTTTCCCTGGCTTTTCTAGGAAAAGCCTTCATTTGGCTGACTTTGCAAGAACTAAATATAGGTACACCACAGAAAACAGAACTGTGCTAATATGTGTTTTGGGTTTGTTTTCCCTTTTAATAAAATATATACAATCTGGCTCAAACAAAGAATTGTCAAAAACCCTTAAAAAAGCAAAGGAAGTTCTGTATGATCCTCAAAGGAACGTATTTGCAAGCAGTAGCTTATAAAGAGCACAACAGTGCAAATCTATAGGCAAATTTCCTCGTGAAATTACACATTTTGGCCTAAAAATGCCAATTTTCAGAGGCACTGCAGTTTAACTTGAGAGAATAAATCCTGGTTCTCATTTCTATCAAGCTTTTGGGCCACTCATTTTCAAGAATGATGCACAAAGCAGAACATAAGGATTCAACCAACTGGCTAGAAAAGCAATCTGGAGAGGAATGTATTGACTCTCTCCAACATCTGATGGGGCATTAAGCTGAAGACATTCTAGTCCTTTAGCTTACATATGGTATAAATAATACTGCATAATGATGGTATCCTTGATAAGTGTGATAATGATGTTATGTATTTATCTAAGAGAAGACAAACTTTCATTCCTGTTCTAAACAAGGACAAACTAAGGTACAACTTCATAATCAGCTTTTACATATATGAAGACTGTGCCTTCATAGTCAAATGTTTGTGATATTAGATTTGCTGAATACCAGAAAGGTTAAAATATGTATTGCTTTGGGCACAGCACTGGGAATAAAAGGGCTATTAACCATTAACCCTATTAACCATTTCACTAAATTTGCAGTGACATAAGACATCTTTATAAACTGGCTGAATTACAAAGAGCCTCATTGCAAGTAAACTATAGTCTACTTTTTTTTTCTCATCACAATTACCATGCATTCTGCATCCATTCTGCTGTTACAGTACTTTAACTAACAATACCAATTTTTGCTTCTGCTATTTAGACCTAAATCAAGAATGGAAGTGTAATAAAACTTTCCCAAAGATAAGACTCCTAAATCCACTTAGCATTTGTAACTGTTTAGCTGCTCAATACGTATGTTTGTATATATCCAAGTTAGCAGAAAATGCAGATTTTTGCAGACATCCTGGGGGCATTTATATTCCACCCACAAGGAGAAAATGTCTATACATTTTCAAGAAGAATATAGGCCCAGTATGCAATCTTCCAGGTTGACCTGACCAGCAATGCTATGTAAATACATCCTGGAGCTAGAGATTCCTCAGCAGCGCTTTCATAACTATTTGCATATGAAACTCTCTGCAAATTAATGGCAGGTAGGGGCTTCCAGAAAGTCATCTCCTGGGGAATTATTAATTGCCCAGCCTTCTTTTATCACCCAAATACAAGAATTCTGTGTTATTTAACATGTGTTTTACATTTAGAAACCTTATTTTTTTTTTTTTTTAGTTTAACTTGAAAAACCATCTTTAACTGCAAGGCTTAGTTGTTCTTGGCAGCTGACCATAAATTATCAGAACAAGGCAATCAATAAATATACATGTTAAAACTCAATGACTGTAGCCATCAAAACAGTCATTGGAATATTTATACTCTGTGAAACAAGGGAATTATAGAAGCTGTCACTCTTCTTGACAGAAAAAAGACACCATACATGCTGTTTAACTTCAACTACAGTTAAAAAGAAATGGTACACAAAATGACACAGATCCACACAGTTTAAGCAATGAGCCAAGGGTGAGGAAGACCTTAATTATTCTATGCTGCTTTGCAACTCAATTTCACATAGTTACATTTTGTGCAGCATTTTCAATTATACTTTTTCTGTGAACTACAAAATCATTCTTGCCATTAACCCCACTTTTAAACCATCATAAGAATCAACTGGGTCTTTTAAATTCAGTAGCCTTTAAATAGCTTCAGTTAAGCTTCACATGGCACACATCAACTGCAATGACTTTTTGAGATTTTAAACAGAAGAAGGAGTAAAGGCTGAAAAGATTGACTGAGATGATGTGATGAAGGAGGACATTTAAAGAACAGAATGTTTTTTAAGTGAAGTATTTGCTTTAACAATACTTTGGAAACTTTATGAACCATCCCATGAAGAAATATGTAATATGGTTCAAATCAAGTAGGCCAGCTTGTTAAACATCAAACTGCTATATAATTTAGCTTTGTAAGAAATGGGAAAATTGCCCACTACTTTTCCACACATTTTCTTTTATATAAAATATTCCTTCTCGTGATAACTGGCAGATAAGAAATCCACAGTATTATGGATCAAAGAAAAGGTTGCTTAGTAAGTACTATGGTCATTGTGACCTTATAATCGTACTATTATATCTGTTTTAAACTATGATACTCTTAATTCTTTTGCATTATTTTGCTACTCTGCTGAAAGATTCTGCCTCTTTTCATTTGTATATCTACTCTGCCATTTGAAATCTCTTTTGCTATAGATGTGCAGCAGTATAGCATTACATACACTGGAGCAGCAAGCAACCATAGGCAGGCTGAGGAACTGAGCAGCCAGAGGAGCTTCCAGCAAGCTGGAATGGGAAGGACTATCTCCAGCAACAGCCCACCTGTGCACTGCTGCTTCCCCTCCTTCTTTCCTTTGGAATTAGAATTCCTCGTATAATTGAAGTATGTGGGAAAGGTTCCACTGACCAAGGATTCACCACATATGCAGCCTTCGTTATGATTCTTGTCTAAATAGGAAATAACATTCGACATTGCCATTCCTAAATAAACGCCATTTCTTCCTGAGCTATATATTTTTTTTTCCAGAAATAGTACTGTCTTGAACTGAAAGCTCAAGTGACGAAAGTAAGCAGACAATTATCTCCCTGATTAATTTGCTTAGTTTTTAAGTTTCAGTGACTCATGTCCAACCTCGATTTGTCTAGTTTCAGCTTATATTTTGAGGATCTTCACTATCTTAACAGACTGCTGACTAGCACATATTTTCTTCCCATTAAGGTGCATTTAGACTGATCAAGTTGTCTCCTCACTGTCTTTTGCAATAAAGCTCTTAAACCTTTTGAACCATCCTGTCACACTTTTCTGAACTCCCTTGAATCTTTCAACACACTTTTTGAAATATGGATGTCACAGCTGGACAAACTTACCAAGACCGCATCCAGAGCATGTTATGTTCACTCAGTGTTCCCCTCAGAAGAAATTCAAGGATTGTATTTGCCTTTCTAGCAAGAACTTATATTCAAGTGATTACTGAACAGGAACAATTAGTGCTTCAGAGCTGCTGCCTTATGGTATGCAGTCTTTTAACTCTAAGTCCTGTGCTTCATTTCTAGATAACTGACAGTCTTAAAACAGAAACTCCTTAATAAGAATAGCTATTATCACCCAGAAATGAGAAGAGAGGAAAGACTGGGGTTGATTCAGACAACATACTTGTTAAATAATTTATTCTTTGAGATTTGCCCTTGCTATTTCCAATATTTGGTATCTGAGAAGCCCTGCTAACCTTTCTGACAGGCTGAAGTGTACACTAGCTAATGACAGAGAATTTAATCTCCAGGAATACTTTCTGTGCCCTAGTATTGAATCAATCACAGTGTTGTGTAATGTCACAGTTTGTCTGAAACTGTTATTTCTATTCTGAAATTTTGTATTTTGCAGTCTGTTAATCTGAAACAATTTTCAGGCGTATTCCAGAATCAGACTGGTCTGGAACTTAGAGTACTGGATTAAAAAGAAAATGGGTGGGACTCTGTGATCTGGTGAGAAAGAATGTAAAAAGGCATAGGAAGGGATTACAGATTTGAAATGTGCTGATTAATCTAATTTAATTTAGACAAAATTGATGCACTCATTTGTGTGCTTGATTTTAAAGTGGTTAAAGAGTGGTCAAAATTGATTTAATTTAATTGGGTTAAGATAAAACTGTTTTAGCCACTTTTAAACTGCTTCAATGTCCACACAAAGCAGTTGAACCTACTTAGCTAAATGGAATTAGAAACTGATTTTGTTAAACAGGAACAATTCCTACCACATAACAGTGACAGATAAATGACAGAGTTAAAAACAGAGACTTGTGAAGATGAGGTCTTAATAAATGGGCACTACAGGATAAATGAATGAACCATGAAGAGGGAAAAAGAGTGAAGGGCTGAATACAAATGAAGACAGAACAGACATACAGAGAAAGTAGAAGAGAAGATGGAACACACAGTGGGGAAAGAAGATTAGTTTGACTTTAAACTTCCTAGAGAACAAACAAGACCAAATAGTTAAGACAAAATAAGGACTTAACAAATCACGCTTCTAAGAACAACCATTTATGTCTTGGTCTGACAAAGTTGCTAATGATTTTTGCCTGAGTAGAGACTGAGACTCTAATTTGTCTCTAAGAGTGGAAATTTGTTCATTCTTACCATGTACTATCTCAACGAACTATTGTAAGAAAACATGGTTATTATGATCTTTTGCTAAGATGCCAGGTGGTAGCACTTAAAACCTCTTGCTATGGGAGTAGAAAGGGAATTTATTTTCATTATTCATGAGAGCCATTTTTAAGGGATAACTAGTAACATGAGCGTAGTTGCGAATCAAGTGACATCAAGTGTACTTACTTCTGGGGCTACAAAATGAAATGAGGCGAGGTAGTTACTTAAATTCTTGACAATTACTTATGAAATGAAGGTATATTGTGGTGACAAAAAGTTACAAGAACCAATTTCATTAGCCCCATGACTTTTTAATGTTTTGTTTGCATAAACACATGTTGGTGCCATATAGGCAAAACTGACAGCTAATATTGTGCACACAAGGCTAAGTGCTGCTTTACATTGTAAGCTTCATTTTGATATCTGATCCGACAATTCAGAAATATTGATCCTCATGATTATTTGCTTCTTGTGTCATTTTCTAAAATGGACATATTTTGTCCTCTGAAATTCTGTAAGATAAAATTTAAAAAAAACCAAACAAATCAACAAAACAAAACAAAGAAAAAATGAAAAACACCCCAAGCAAAAAAAACCAAAACACCACACCCTTAGAAAACAAACAAAAAAATTGCCCACAACAACATGAAAGGAATTTGGCAGTGGTATATCGAAATTAGAAATTTTCAGAATAAAATACTAGAATTAGATAGATAAATCTGACTAGTCTGAAGTGGCACAGAGCTTCTCAGAAGTCCTGGAAAGGAAAATTTCCTCTTGAGACATCTCAATCAAACAGATAAATCTAGACTAAATAACAAGACTGAAAACAGTGTTTTAAAAATACAACCACAACTCATTTACTATTTCTTCATTTTAGCTCCATAACCTAGAAAAAAAAATCCCATATACAATATTCCTTCTTTCCTTATGAAGAAATATTTTAAAGAAATTTTTTTCTTCACATTTTGAGAGTAGAAGGATTATATGGCTGTATATTATATAAAAAAGTAAATTAAATTTTAGGTCAAAATTTGTAATTAAAAAGCATTTTCAAATATCTGGACTTGGTATAACTAAAGAAACTATATATCAGTTTCTTTATATGATATATATATTAAACTATATATCAGTTAAGCTATAAACACAGAAAAAAAAGATGCAATGAAGACAAAAAGTCTGATCCTGTAACTGAGCATCCTTAAGCTATCTCTGACCTGATCTGATATGTGCACACTGAACAGTATTACATGAAGAAGGCTGCTCTCATTCTGGGCTCATGCTCAGGCATCATGATTATATCTTTACCCATGTAATGGAAAATCCACAGCACAGATTACTTACAGATGAACAAAAGTACAAGAATAACATCACTATTTTATCTGTGCTTAATAGTATAAATTCAAATCATGCAAAGAAAGCTACGGGATGCCCCATGGATGCCTCATCCCTGGAAGTGTTTAAGGTCAGGTTGGATGTATCTTGGGTAACCTCATTTTTTCATAGGTTTTTGCCCTCTGAAGCCACAACAAAATGTAAGAGACTGTGATTTTGGCTGGTGAAACAAAGCATTTCCTAACAGAAATCACTAGTAATAACTAAGGTCTGAAACAGGAATTTTAAGGATCTATCTACTAGTCTGCAAATTTCTTTGGTTGCTAACATACAACTCACATAAACTTTGCCATTTTTTTTTAACTGAAACTTTTTTTTTTTTTTAGTGAGAAGAGAAATCACCATGAACTCAAACATTTAGGACATTGTATGTTGAACAAAGGAGAAAATATCAGTATCTTTTCCATGCCTTTTTCTGGGTGATGGATTAAGTTACATTGTGAGATTCAGTTTCAAACATTAACTTGCACAATTAGCCAGACATAATTAGACAGTCAAGTAAGAGTTGTCAGTCACTGAGTTTTTCATCTTATGACCTGTACAGATTTTCATAAGGTGAAGGCCAAAATGGACCACAGTATTTTTATTTGACTAGCATTTATGAATTCATGTATCATTATATAAACATTACCTTTGATTAAGATCTCATTAAAGGTCGCTCTGTCTCATATCAAAATGTCAATAACACTCCTAAGAAGGGAAATGTCATTTAACTAAGGCTGTGCTTATTAATCTAATAACTTTAAAAATGATCATAGAAAATGACTTTTTTCTCATTCGAGTCCCATTGTTAGTTTTTTCCCTTGAAAAAAAATTTCTTTCTTCAGAGATATTTTGCAATGAAAGCATAAAACAGTCAGTATTTGAACTGATATTTATCTTCCTGGACTGAAGAACTATCAAAGAACCCTCCTGCCACCATGCTTCTTTTTGGCTTAACATAACATTTTTTCTAAACACTGGCAGAGCCTTTCCTTCTCTCAGTTTCATAACCTACTCAGTGTAAAAGTGACAAAACAAAATAAATAGGATCACCATAGCAAAACTCTCATTGAAATCAAGAGAGGCAAGTAGAAACCCAGAATGCACAGACATTTTTAATATTACCCAACTTCTACCCAGGTATCAATCTTTATGACTGGTTATATTCACTGCCACTGTTGTTTGGAAAGCAGGGTTGTTTGCTTCCTTGTAACCCTAGCAAGAAGTGAATGTGGTTGGATATTTCAGGCAGGTGATAAATCAGTTTCATGTGTCGGGTCACAGACAAACAGGGAAACACATCAGTGAACATCTGACATCATCCCCTTTGACATGGAGTTTGCCCAAGGTGGAAGAACGGCAGTAGAAGTTCTCTTAGTCACCAGCTATGGGATTTTACTGATGCAAGGCAGCAGATCTTCTTCCTACTACTCCACAAAGGAATCGAAATGCTGCAATTTAGACAAGTTCTGTATGGATCAGAATTGGCTTCCCAGGCCATGTGTTTTACTGATTTTCCTTTTTTCTTCTTTGACCAAGATCGACAAGGCTGAATCTATATAATCTGTGCATCTTTCTGTTCCTAAGTACTAGTCATATAAAAGTCCAGAGAATCCCCATTTACATCTGCTTCTCCAGACAATACCAAGACTTCTGCTATTTATTTCCTTTAGCGTTCTGGATTATCTGATTTGTTTGAATGCAAGGATACACCTAAGAAAGAAGTGATGCAATAACATGCAATACATACAGATTAATTACTTTTTACATACAGGATAAACATGGCAAAGAATTTTTAGGATAACAGGTCTAGACAGCAACTGTACATGGCTAATACCATGATCAGTTCTGAAGTGACTGGTGCCAATTCTAATGCTTCTCTTGTATCATAGAATCATCTAGGTGGAAAAAGACCTCTAAGATCATCAAGCCCAACCCTTAACACAGCACTGCCATATTCACCCCTAAACCACGTCCCTAAAAGTGCCGCATCCACACATTTTTTGAATCCTTCCAAATATGGTGATTCTACCACTTCCTGGGGCAGCCTGACCACCCTTTTGGTGAATAAATTTTTCCTAATATCTAATCTAAAACTCCCCTGGTGCAACATGAGTTATAAGGTATAACATTGTGAGTTACAGAGTATACTGAAAAGGAAAACATGAAAAGCCAGAGCAGAAAAGCAAGGAGAGCATATGTGAACAGCCTAGACAGCCCAGCATCTGAGGAGCTCTTTCTTCATCAGTGAAGGGACTGGAATGCCTGCACGAGCAGTCTTTCCATTGCAGCAGCACTGCATGTAATACCAAGGACAGTCCACTAGCCAGAAACCTCATTATTGGGATGGTACCACAGGCTGCCACGGAAAGGGTGCTCTGTCTACATTAGACAGTAACTGAAGAGTGTGTATGTCGCTTAGTGGTGCTAAACTAAGGTGCAGGTGCAACTGGGTGCACAGTGTACCACAGCACACTGTGCTGTATGTGTCGATGTGCTTCCAGAGACCTTGACAGGAGCATCCTCTATGGTGAGATTGCTTAGCAGGATGCACTGGAAAGCACTGACTAAAATGCGTGGTCCTGTGCCTTTTACTCCAGCGTGCCACATCAGCCCATTCAGCCTTGGTGACATCACCAGTAACAGAAAACGACGGCATGAGGACAACAATTTTGACTCATTCTTTGGCACTTTATAAGCTTAAGTAGTCTTGGGTTTGACACAGAAAAAAAGAATTTGCTATGTTATACCCTTAGAGCTCCAGTTTAAATGAAGGAAGTGTAAAATCACAAATAGTGAATGGAGAGCTCCTTGGCTATGTGTCTGTAGAGGCTTTTTAGTACAAATTGTTCCAGTAAGGACATGGAATAACTTATGTTCAGTAATTTGCTTCTAGTTCCACCTGGTTCAGATGGTAACATAAGACTAAGTGTTTCTTGGCTAAATCCACCCACTTTCAGTTTAGTTAAATCATGTTCCTTTTGGGACTTTGCCATCAAAATGTAGAAAACATTCAGATCTGGAGATATAAAGAATATTTTTGTACCACAGGAATATCAATTAAGCTATCAACTCTCTAGATATGTACATAATGCTACATGGCAGACAACTTGAGGTCTCTGAGATTTTTAGATAATTCCCCCCTTGTATAGCACATGCTGTAAATTCAATAGAGCACATAATTTAAATGTCTGATATACTATTATTATTTTAATATATTTTGTGACATGAGCTCTTCTCAGATATATACAGATCTCTCAGAACTAAAAACTGCTTCCTAAATAGTGTTTGTTGAGTATTTGAAAGAAGAATCTCTATCTGGTCTCAAGATTGACTGCAGATATGTACTATACATATGATTGTATGGTGGATGCCAAAAAAAACAATTCCCTGTGCCTATTTAACATGCAATTCATGCATCAAATTTCTCCTTCAAATATGCAGAGGTGCCCATCTTAAATCTCAGAATTCTATGTTTGATTTTTTGTCCTCTTTATACCTGTGTCTTTGTCCAGAATGCCTTTTTTACTCTTTTTTGACTTATCTTTCTACTTCATTGCATCAAGAACACAACACGTATGACTACATAAAACACTAAAATAACATCATACCCTTTTCATTATGGATGAATATCACAGATGAATTTTCTAGTGCTAACAGCAATTTTGAATATAGTCAACAGGTGGACTATTCTTCTAAAGTAAGACACTCAGAATTAGAAGGTAGAGAAAAAAAATTCCAGTGGCTACTTTCCTAAGCAATAATTCATTCAAAGCAATTAATTAAGAATTTATTTCTTAAATGTATATAATTAAATATCTATAAATTTAATTTGATCTAAAATGCCTATAAAATGGATCTCCATCTTTGTTACCTGTAACAGATTGGTTTTTATACTGTGTTCTCAGAAATAACTGTACTTCATATCCTCAATGGGCACTTGAGTCAGCATGATTCTGATTTCTTTGGTCCCTCTCAGCTACAGACAGGCAATCTGAAAAGACTCAGTAGGGCTCTGGCAGACCTGTGAAAGTAAAGTTCTGAGACAGGATCTTTAATGGCACGGGAAAAAGGTAAATGATGTTGTCAGGGAGAAGTTGGTAAAGCAACTCATTTACATAAACTTGTTTACACATATCAGGATTAACTCTCACATGAAAACAGAATGATTACAATTGAGCTATTTTTCACATAGTTTTACATGTGTACACAGAGACATATGTCTTGCAGCTTATCCAGGTGTATTGGGTCTGATTGAGCTGGAGTTCCTTTCCCCATAGCAGCCCTCATAGTGCTGTGCTTTGCATTGATAGCTAGAAGAGTGTTGATAACACACCAGTGTTTTGGCTACTGCTGAGCACACCATCAGCACTGTAACATTCATTTCTTAATAGAGGGCAAGATCCTGGGAGGGGACACAAGTAGGCCAGTTGACCCAAACTGACCAAAGGGATATTCCAGACCATATGACGTCAGCTCAGATATAAAAGCTAAGGCAAGGAGCAGGAAGGCAGGCATTCATTGTCTCCAATGGCTGCCTGCTGAGGAATCGTTACATGTGCTGGAGCTCTGCTTCTTGGGAGTGGCCGCCCATCGCTGCTGATGGGAAGTAGAGAATAAACTGTGTTATCTTTCGCTTCGCTTTTGCATGCATAAGCTTTCACCTACATTCTGCTTTAATAAACTGCCTTAGCTGTCCCCACGAGTTGTTTTCCATCTTACTCTCTCCCCTGTTCAGCTGGGAAGGGGAGTGATAGAGCAGATGGGTGGGCACCTGGCATCCAGCCATGGTCAACCCACCATACCAGGTGAAGGTATCAGTGTACAAAGAGCTCACCTTATGTTCTGCACAGCTTGCATGTTTCATAAACCTTTTCCAGATGCAATTTATCTCTATTGCTAGCCCCACATGTCTTCAAAATATCTGCCTTTTTTCTTCAAGTAATTTTCTCAGTCCTCTAAACTTCTTCCTACTTTAAGCTCAGAATGAATCTTATAACCAACCTTAAACCTTATTCTCCTTACACTTGACTTCAATATAAAGTTGGCTTCTATCTTTCCTTGATACATTCCTGTCATCACTAACAAGCAGAATTACAAAATCTAGGCAAGGATTAAAATTTCAATGTCATTTGAATATAGATGTTTCTCGGCCTGTGGGAAAAAAACCTCACATCATGTTTTCCTGACATCCTTGACATTTCTTTTAAGAACAACTAGGAATAACAGCATTAACAAGATGAACATACATCACAATTATATTATGATCATATAAATGAAATACTATAATCAACTCTCAATCATTACTTAGAATATTACAAATTTCATATGGAGAAAATAACTTACATATATAATGAATAATATTGTACTAGGACTAATATAGTTGTAAGTTAATTACACACTATGTAGCTGATTTAGTTGCATTTAGCTAAGGAGCTGTTCTGAGCTCACTGCAGATTAATTATGTCTTTAGGCATATACTCTCATTTATAACTGTCACTTAGGACAGTAGCTGTTGACTAGGCTGCTTTATAGACCTTCCCTTTATGAAAACAAATGCAACACACCCTCAAAACAACGCAACAAAAGAAAAAAAAAACCCAGCAAAATCCCTGAACATACAAGACTCAAAATCTCTACTAGCTAAGGTATGCAATGGTAAAATATCAGACGACTGGAAGTTTCATTTCACTGTACTTCTCAAAAAATATCCTTCGTAGTATCTGCTTACTAAGTTTATAATGCCTAATTGCATTTTATTTATTATAAATTGCTTTCCTAATCATGAAATTTAACATACATCTTCTGAATTCTAGAAATTATTCTGTTTTACAAACCATTGATAGTCATTTAGGTCACTTTAGGATAAGCACGTTTAGGAGAGTTCATAGCAGGGGAACAGACTATATCCAGTTTGAATTAAGACTCCTAAACTTCATGTTTTGTAGACAGAAGGGACTCAGCATCATTTGCTACACTCCTACTGAGCAAAATTACTTGCTACTTTAAATATAGCCCATAGAAATATATTTTCACTGAACCTGACGAAACCTACAGTGAATTCAGCACAAACCTCAGTATTCTTACTGCACTATAAGGGAAATCACACACGCAAACCTTAATAAATCTAAATGTTATACATACATATTTTCAGAAAGTTCCAGCACAGACTGCCATACCTTCACACTTTGGCATTAAAATAAAAATAAATAAATAACCAAGCAAACAGGATGAATAATCTAAGTTCTGTCAATTTCTTTGTACTTATACAAAATAGAACAAACGGTACCTCTGGAAATCATCTTTTTTTTTGTAGTAGTACTTCTCATTACGTAGTAGAGTAAGCTATGAAACTTTGGTTCTCTGCATGGAAGTACTTTATACATTCCATGCAGTACAGTGGAACCCTCTTGTGAGGGTACTCTGATACACTTTATGAATGGCAGAAGGCTATGATGGTAAGAGGGATTTAGAAGGTAAACTAAATCCATACGGGTAGACAGAAACTAGCTAACAGGAAACATCACCGGCAGCATTGCAGTATAGCTAAGGATAAGTAGTTATGTTCTAGTTATGGAATTCACATTCTCCATGTCCAGGGAAATATCGCAGGACATTAGCAAGAGGGAATCTTCAGACAGGCTTCTATTGCTCTTTATTTATGAATTGTTCTACAGATCCAGTTTTACGTGGCACGTAGTATAAGCTTGTGGTTTTCTGCCTTACGGAAAAAATAACCCCCTGCAACAAAAACCCTATGTCATCATATTTGCCATATATTATATCCAAAATTTCTGCAGAGGAATTTCAATAGCAATAATGCTGAAAAGACTAAAGAGGATTCAAACAAGCAAGTACTAAAAACCTGTAAGAATAACTAATTAGTAAAACTAGCAATGTGAAGAAATTAAACAAGATAATGAAACATTGAATTACCAATGACTTCTCAATATGACAGTATTTTAAATCTGGGATTGAAGTTCTTCTGAACATACTCCTTCTCAAAGAGAGCAGAATTCTTTCCACAGATAGAAAAAACACTTTTACGCATTTGGCTACAAGACTGAGGCTATGACATACCCAGTATCAATATGGATCTTTTAATATTACATTTGCATTCACACATGGATGAATTGTTCATTTTCTTAACCCTTTTTTTCAGGAAAAAAGAAGTTATTTGGATTACAAAGCAATAATACTGTTTATTACGAAGTGTTCTTTCCCACTTTGGCACAGAAATAATGTAATATATCACAGCATTCCATTAGCACATTCTAAGTGATGATTAGGATTCACAAAATCACTTAGGCATGTGTTTATGTTCATATCAGTTCAGCAAACCAATAAACATGGTTTTTAGTTATGTATACCTACAAATCCCACTTTAATAATTAATTAGCTTACACCAAATGCCCAGAATTTAACATGTACATTTGTCCAGCCATATTAATGAAAATGCAGAAAATGCTTAAAAAATTAACTAAGTATTTAACTGCTTCGTTAGATCAGGAAAGTTTAAACACATACTTAAATGTCACATTAAATTAGTGTTAAAATGTTCATGTGCTTAAATTCTGCACTGAATCAGCAAATGCCCTTATGATATTTTTCTATGGGGGAAAACAAATTCCTTTTAACCACCATGAACACCAAAATGCTGTGAGGCGTTGAAATTCCAAAATATGGGCCCACTATAAAACAAAAATTCGTTCCTAGTTGTAAATATTATATTCCCTAATAAACTCCTTTTTCTTGTAGTAATAAATATACCTTAAAAAATAGCATAGATAATAAAACTACATAGAAAATAAAAGATTATGGGACCACATAGTCAGTTAGAGGAATAACCCTACTTAAGACACTGGTATTTGAGACTAAAAATTCTGATAGTCAAAGTTCCTATCAATGCTAATGAAATGTTCTTTCTCAAGAAAAACTAAAAATATGGCTTCTATGTAAGATTTTTCTTTTTTTTTTCCAGTTTTGAAAAAAAAAAAAGAGATTTAATGGAAGTAGAGGTTGATGACAGAGTATGGGGAAGTAGACCCTTAACAAGTTAAAATTTATGATTAAGAGAATTAAGAAGTCATATTTTTCTTTACTGGCAGAATAAGAGGCTCTTAGTGACTGGTTAAGACTGAAGGATATTAAGTCATGGCCATGTAATATTTGTCACTATTCAATAGTGCATTTGGATAGTAACGTATTAGGTGTCACAAAAGTACACTTGTCTTTGTCTTAGACCTTTGCTACTTTGTGATAATAATTCTTCAGAAAACACATCTTGATTGTAGTACAACTTACCAGTATTAAAGAAGTTTCCCCTCTACCTAAATAACTGCCTTTTTTTTATTAAACCAACATATAGTACTGACTTGTTTCTTGAAGAACTTACAGAACATTTCCAGACACATTCAGATATATTTACTGTGTTTTTCTAAAAACATTCACAAAAAATATTTTTATTGTAGATCATACAAGTGAGAATATCACCATATTGCTATGAACTCAATTATCACGTGTTGTAAAGACTGAATGAAAGACTGAGATGTTCTACTTCCGTAAGTTCAGTTTTTGCATTAAAATTCTCTACCTATTGATATTAGAAAAGAAGTCATTCATAGTAATGTAAGTTTCTGAATTGCCATGTACAAGATAATCAAATGGACAAAAACAACAGATGGAACAAGAATCTGGATATCCCAGTTCTCTTCCAGGTTACTGTCTTAATTACTGTCCTAGAGCATTCCACTCCTTTTTTGCCCTCCAATATGTTCTTGTGTATGTGTTTGCACCACGTATTCAAATTTTCAGTTGAAGGGAGGTTGGAAGATTCTTATTTAAATCCTGTCTCAGTAAGTAGACAAATAAGATGTTTTCCACATCTTAAGTATCTCATGCAAATGAAATAGTCTGAATGAAATCAGCTACAGCTTTAAGCTTCCTAGGGAGCTTGACTGCTGACAACTCTTCAGCGTATGTAGGTAAAAGAACAGCAACAGCAAAGATCCCAAGTAGGCTTACCCTAAAGCATGCATTCAGGTGATCAGTCTAGACAAAGGAGAAGCAATTCTGGACCTACAAAGAATGTAAGCCTCTAGGGGACTCTGCTCTTTTCCTAAGAGACAGTAAACCTTGCAGTCCTCCTGGACAGAACATTAGGCAATCAACCTCAGCATGAACAGAGAGACTATGTATGTTCTTTACACACATAACAGCTACATAATGTGGTCAAAAACATAAACTAATTTAAAATTTTCATGGAATATGGCCCAAGAGGAAGAAAAGAGACATGAAAATCAGAGTTATCTAATCAGTCATTCATACAGAATATTACTAATTAAACACAAGGATATACAATGATCTCATTAGTATAATCTTTAGAGCTGCCATCTGTAAACACCAATCAGAACTATGGCTCTCGATTTACTCTTACACCTTGAATACTGCCCTGACACCAGTAAGGCTTGCTTTCATTTTAGAATGGTATCTGCTGTTTTAGCATAGGGAAGGTTGCACTGTGCCACTATCTAGAATAAATTGCCTTAAAATCTATCTCAGTAATATTTCTTTCCATATGGACTTGTACTAAAAGACAATGCAGATGTTTGCAAGTTCAGTTTACGATACTCCGACACCCTAATTACAGAACTGCAAGAGGCTTAGCAGCATATGCTCTGTAATACCCCATGCAGTTACAAAAATTCAAACGATAGTTAAACAGTGTTGTTAACAGTTTATCTCCTATTAACATCAGATAAATTTATGATTTATTTAAAAGCTAAAACAATTAAAGAAAACAGAAAGAAAATGTTTATGGTTAAAGATCCTCAGTACTGACTCATGTCAACCTAATTTTGGCACCATAAAGGCTAAACGCTTAAGTTAATTCAGTGGCAGAATAGTAAATTCAAAATTATGCTTGCTTGTGGGAAAGCTACTTTAGGACTCTCATCTTAAGATCTATTCATAGTTTCTTTTAGCATTATTATCCACAAAATGGAAAGCAATGCAAAGTGTTATTAGCTACTATAAAGGAATTAGTTATTAGTTATTATAAAGGAAGTCAATGGGAAATAGATGAATCATTCGTTTTAAAAAATTTTAGCCTTTTTTTGAGATAAGCCATTATCTGAGAAAAATAATCAGGTTTTATTTAATATTTTTAAGTTGTTTGTGTAAGAAATGTAAAAAAGCAGGGTCTAGCTAAGTTGGCTGCAGCAGAATGATGCTTGGTTCTCAGATGATTACAACTGTGCCTTTGGCTTGGCCTACAGCTATTTGCTCCAGTCAAGGAGGAGCCTCTGAAGAACTCACCTATCTTTAGGAATAAAATTTATTAATTATGAGATATCAAATCATAATGAGATATTTTTTAAAGAACTTCATTATAGTTTTTGCCTGATTTCTCTGGGTTTTTTAGTTGGGTTTTGCTTGGGTTTTTTTAATCTTCCATGAATGTGTGGCAGTTACAATACTGCTAGTATGCCCACACTTAGAAAATTAGGACTTACTGAGCAATTTTCCAGGTACTTTTATTGGATAATCCAAGTAGAAGTAAGTTATAAAAATGGTTTTTAAAAAAAGAGTATGAGTGAATAGACTTTGCCTAGCTCACAGTATTTCCTAACTTTTAATGAACTAATTCAAACCCTAAACCTCCACTATGATTTTGCCTACACAACTCTGCCTCCATCATGCATCCTGCGTGTCTGTGGCTTGTTCCTAGGACTCCTGTGGGTCTCCTGCCCCTCTCAATTATTAGAAGGTGGCTCTGGTAGAGAGAAACAATGAGTCATTTCTCTTGAATATCCACTTTGAAGAGAAAGTACAGAAAGCATAGATATTTTGCTCTTTCACACATTTTTCCTATCCCTAAGTATATAACATGGCTTCTTCCTCCTTCCCCTCTTTTCAACTAGGCATTTAGTGAAAGTCAAGGTTTCTAATGTTTAATCACAACAGAACATTTAATGAGGCATTCTTAGGGTTATCAAAATACCCACTTTGTCTCACTTTGAGACAATCATTTGAGAAGCACTAAAAATAAGCATTATACTTTCCCTACATATTTGATATCCTTTCATAACTTCCCAGTAAGAGATGAACAGCCTTGACAATCACTTTCATTTTAAGTGATTATTATCTAACTAAAATTGCTTGACAACTAAGCTACTTATCCCTAAGCTTAAAAGAACCCTTTCTTCACATCTTAGCAGTATATAAAATTTTTGACCATGCCAGTGTGGGGTTTGCTAGCAGTGCAGATGGAAGTGCTTCTCAAGGTAACAAAGAATGTTACAATGTCTTCCTGGTTTTTATATTTATGTGAGAGTTTGCCTCACTGTCTGTTGGTCACTCATCTTCCATGGCTGCTGCTCAGGTCTCAATCAGCAAATGATTATTTCACCATGTTCTTCGCTTATTATGAATTTCACAGAATTATCGTGAACTTCACTGAATATATTGCGAATTTCAGAGAATATATGCCCATCAATTTTACCACAGAACCTATTGGGTTGGAAAAGACCTCTGAGACGGAGTTCAACCTATGACCAAATAGCACCATGTCAAATAGATCATAGCACTAAGTGCCAGGTCTTTCCTTAAACACCTCCAGGGATAATGACTCCACCACCTCCCTGGACAGCCCATTTCAATGTCTGATCACCCTTTCTGTGAACAACTTCTTCCTAATGCCCAACCTAAACCTCCCCTGGCTCATCTTGAAGCCATGTCCTCTTGTCCTGTCACTGCTTGCCTGGGAGAAGAGGCCATCCCCCACCTGGCTACAACCTCCTTGCAGGTAGTTGTAGAGGGTGATAAGGTCACCCCTGAGCCTCCTTTTCTCCAGGCTAAACAGCCACTCCTCATAGGGCACACGCTCCAAATATATCAGAGAATCACAGAATCACAGAACATGCTAAGTTAGAAGTGAACCACAAGGATCATCAAGTCCAACTCCTACCCCTGCACAGGACCATCCCCAAGAGTGACATCATGTTCCCTAGAGTATTGTACAGGTGCTTCTTGAACTCTGTCAGGCTTGGTGCTGTGACTACTTCCCTGGGGAGCCTGTTCCAGCACTCAATCACCATCTGGGTGAAGAACCTTTTTCTAATATCTAAAAATATCTAAACCTTCCGTGACACAACTTCAGGCCATTCCCTCAGGCCCTGTCACTGGTCAGCAAGAGAAGAGATCAGTGCCCGCCCTTTCTCTTCCCCTCACAAGGAAGTTCTAACTGTAATGAGGTCTCCCCTCAGTCTCTTCTTCTCCAGGCTGAATAGACCAAGTGACCTCAACCGCTCCTCATACGGCTTCCCCTCAAGGTCCTTCACCACCTTCCTTGCCCTCATTTGGACACTCTCCAATAGCTTAATACCTTTCTTATATTTACAATTAACAATGTGCATTTATGCTTTGCTATCACTGCATAACAGAAGAAACTGGGTCAATCCTGGCAAGATCTGAGAGTAGACTTGTAAGCAATTGTTTTCAAAAATAGGAGTTTGTTTTGGGGGAACAATGGCATACAGTCATGAGCACATGGGGGTTTGGTTTGATAATTATTTTGTTTGCATGGGGTTTTTTTAGTTTTTTGAGGGGTTAATTTCAAGCATCGAACTGAAGAGTTACTACCGAATTTTACGAAAATATTTCTCTATTCTAAGACAGCACACCTTATAAATGAGTCAGGAAGTGTTTGCTTTTGTTTGTTTGTTTTACAGGCCTGAGATACAGATATGGAAAAAAGCTAGGATAAAATAAAGATTTGCAGGGGTATTACAGCACACAAGCGCTTACCCAAAGCAACTGTCCACATATACACGTTGAGCCATCATTAACGGTAAGTTCTTGAAGAAATTAGCAAGAGTTACACTGACTGTTTTATCCATAGGGAAAAGGCTAACCATGACAAATACTATGTGCAATGACATATTCTGTCTACACATGCACTCCCTCTGATAGTTTATAACAACAGCAAGTTGGTCAAATGAAGTGACATAACTGAAATTCCACTACTGAAGCAACTGCAGAGATGGAAAGCCCAAGAATACAGTCTGTGATAACACAACACTAACATTACTGAACTCTGTCTTTGATGATCACTGGGATAAATATCAACCTAGTGCATGAATGTATCACTATTAAAGCTGGTCATGTAGATTACAGGGAAAATAACATTTTTATTTTCTCCAAAACAAATGTCCTGAGCAATGTCATCTCTTCCAAAGTAACTGAACTTGCCACTGTCTGACAGGTGGCCTAATGTCTCCTGTCTCTATCATACCTGCTTATTTGTCCTCTAATATTACCAGTTATGTTTGTCCAGCTCACCAAACCTGTGGCTTTCCAAGACAAGCTTCCATTTTCAGATGACCCTACTATATTCTTGCAGAGGTTTTTTGGTTTGATTAGGTTTTCTTGGAGGTGATGTTTTTGTTTTTTAAAGCAAATATGATTTAATGCACTTTTTTTTCTTGGGTATTTAGCTTGTTTCAGTGACTCCAGTATTATTAGGAAGCAGATGGAACTTCTCTCCTGGTATCTTGCCATCCTGACAGAATGATGGATGTGAGCACTTGAAAAATCTTTATCTTATTCTACATTGCTCTTAGATGTTTTTTAGCTCCTGCTTTGAAACTGACACAGCTTGGCTTACGCTTTTTATGGTACTTCTGTGCTTTGTGCTTTCAGCAGGTTGACCATTACACACAGTCATTCACCTACTACATCTTAGTCTCTTTCTTAGTTTTTTCCCTGTACTTAGATGTAGTACAGTACTTACACACACATCAGAGCTTTCAGACTGCTATAGAAAAAATTGTCTTGTTCGGCTTCAACATACTAATCAAACTTTTTACATATATATGCTACTGTCTCCAACATTCCTTTTCAACTTAGTGTATCATTTTCCTTCTAAGAGGTAAATTTAATTCTGATTGCTGCCTATGTTAAAAACAACTTGATTGGCAGATGAGGGGAGAGCAGTGGATGTCATGCTCAATTCAGCAAGGTTTTGAACACTGTCTACCTCAGCATTCTTGCATCGAAGTTAGGATATTATGGTCTTGATTGCTGGAAAAAGATTAAAGAAAATAGACTGGCTGCATAAGGTGGATCACAGGTTAGAAGAGTTTCAGGCAGGTCTAATAGCCTGCAAGTACCTATGAGGAGGTTATCAAGATGAAAAAGCCAGATCTCTTCACAGCAGCATATAATAGGAGGAGGGGAGACAGATAATTTATGTTGAAACGAGAGATTCAGACAGGATATTGGGAAAAAAATCTTCATCATAAAGATAGTCAAGCACCCCAAAATGTTGCCAAGAGATGTTGTGCCATCTCCATCCTTGGAGGCTTTTAAGACCTAAATGGATAATGTCCTGAGCAATGTGATCTGCTCTCATAGCTGACCCTGCTTAGAACTAATGACTTTCTGCAATCCCTTCCCACCTGAATTACGGTCCTACAGCACTAAGAGCCCCATATCAAGTACAATTTTATTCAGTTTTACTCTCCTGGCCTTTCTAAGCATACATTTAGATTGTTATTAAATAGAATTTCTGCCATACTGTTACAAAATTCATACAGCACGTTCTACTCATGCTGGATTAGAGACTGTGCTTATTATTTGGCAGGAATCTATGAGGCAATGTGCAATACGTTGTAGGTCACCAATAGTTTTCACAGTGCCTTGGAGAAACAGCAAAAATTAAAAGAGAGTAGAATTCAATTAAGTTTCTGCATGTAGGCAGGAAGAATCAAATGGGAAACACCTAAGTGAGATATGAAGTAATGGTTCTTGAGAACAGTATCTAAAATTAACAACAAACCAAAAGTCAAATATGAATAAAGAAATTCATGCTAACTTTAAGAAATGTAGATCATACATGTAACACGTTTGAAGCACAAACCAGAGATGCAGTTCCTCAGAAATGAAGAGCTGTTTAAATCCCTTTTCCTTCTAATTCATTCAAGATGTGAATATCCCTATAAGACAGAACTAAGAAGACACTTGTGGGGCTTTTTTTTTTGTGGCTTTTTTTTGTATTATTATTTTATTATTTAAAGCTGCCCTGAAGGAATAAAGAATGCAACTATTCCTTTAAACAGTTTGGACTATGTGAATACTAATGGAAAAGGTTGCTTAGAGTTCTTATTAAGTGATTAGTTTTTCCTTTATATTTTTATAGGACCTTCAAAATGACAATATAAATTTAGTGCTATAGCTGCTCATAAACCATTAAGAACAATACAAATATCTTCTATATAAATGGGAAGGTAGACAGTCCTGAAAAATAGTTCTGGTTTGAATGTGAGGAAGTAAATTTATGCAAATTGCTGTCAGTCATCTATGTATTCATTTCACTAGCAAAACAACATTATAAATGATCTATAGCCAACAATTCTTCATTTGAAGACATGTGATGCAAATATTTATTCAAAACAGAAAAAGAAAATCAGTTAAGGATAAGCATAAGTCTTACCACGCCAATAGAAAAGTAGTTATTGATGATGTTGTAAGGCACTGGGTCTCCTTTCTCATCTTTATCATTGGGTATTACTTCGAATTTCCACCTGTCCAGTAAAATCTCTGAGCTATTCTCAATGTCTTTTAAGATCTTCATCAAATTCTCACCTTCATAACCTAGCAAAACATAAAACCAGTTATTTAATCAAGCATAATAAAGTTTCATTACATTTTCTTTCTCTTTCTAGAGAACTGGTTGGACAGGGTTCTGAGTAACCTGATTTAATTGAAGATGTACCCGCTCATTGCAGGGGGAGGCAGTGGTTGGAGTAGATAACTAACCTTTAAAGGTCCCTTCCAACCCAAACTATTCTATGATTCTATGACTAGAAAAATGAAAACTATGCATATAAGACCCGAGAAGCAGGATTGTCTGATGAAAGCCTGACAAGAGACTGAAAGGTTAAAAGTAATCTACTATTTTTTATGGATTGTTTCAATGTGGTCTAGCATAACAAATCCAAAATTTCAAATCCATAATTGATGACTTATCAGCAAAAATAATATTTTCCATATTTCAACAACCTATTAATGTGTTTCATCCTGCTCTGTAGAGAAATCTCACTCTTACTCGCCAAGAAGCACTCACATGTAATTCACTAGTAGTTCACTACATTGTATACTAAACTGAGTAGAAAACTTATTTGCACACTCCTGAGTACACACAACAAGCATGTGTGTATGCATAAAAACTGTGGAGATTTTACTAAGTGACTATCAACTCTGAATACCATTCAGACCAAATGACTTTGTAATAGACAACTAAGATCTGTGGATTCATTCCTTCTTCAAATAATAAGAAGAATTTTCATATTCAAGCAATATGTATTTCCTGGATCATTAACAGCTTTAGCAGGTAAAACCATTGAAAGCCTTCTTGCTCAAAACCCACTGCTGATGTATTTCTTTATGGTTGTATGGTACACTTTTGCTAGTTACTGCTAACCACTGCATAACAGCAGCGTGCACAATTCCATCTGTCTGCATTCTTGAGATCACTCACCAGCAATTTAGTTTCTGGAAGCCCTGTCTCCTCTCCCATCTATGGAAGTTCCAGAAAATCTGTATTATGGTATTGCTTACCAAAAAGCAACCGGGCAAAGAATGACGAAAGCCAGAATATTTTCACACTTTTTCTATTTTAGTCCAAATGGAATCACTTAGAACATTAAAAGTGAATGGAGGAACAGCTCCTGACTAATATAATCAAATGCTCTCATAGCTGACCCTGCTTAGAACAGGAGACTGGACTAGGGAACCTGATTATTCTGTGACTAGTCTATGAACTATTGAGAAAGCGAGGTAAGGCTGATTTGATTGGGTTTTGGCTTGTTTGTTTTCCTTTTTTTCCCCTCAAGACTATGAGAATGTAAACAATCAAGTCATGACAGAGAAAATGAAGGAGGTCCTCAATTGATTTGACAGAACATTATGGTTAACAGAGAAGTTCTATAGCATGAAAACTACTAAGAATTTGCTAAAGACTCTCTGGTAACAAGGCAGACATTTGGAAAGAAAACTTGGATGAGACAGAAGTAGTAAGGTATCTGCAAAGGCTGAGAACTTTCAAATAAACAACCAAGTTCCAAATACAAAATATCTTGACTGAAACAACCAAGACCTGAAATAGACCTGGCTATGAGCCCATAAAATGATGTGCTTTCACCCCGGATTGAGTCTTGCCTAAGTCTTTCTTCCTTGTGTCTCCTTCAAGTTATCCTGGAATGCAAATTCTAAATGGAAATAAGTTATTGAAGGAGCTGAGAGTAAAGCTCCATACATCCAGGAAAGGATGCAAAGGGTATTAAAGGTTTGACTGTATGTATATTCTTCTTTCAGCATTCTTTGCCTTCTCATTTCCTAATAAATAGCACCACAGCACTTTGCGTCTGGAATCTTCTGTAGGAGAACAGAAAGGGAGTGGACCAAAGGAACTAGTCCTAGGCTGAGACACATTTTTCATTTAATATTTTTAAATATTAAAAAAAGATGAAACCACTCCAAACCCACTATTAGCTGTTTTCAGTAACCCTTTCACAACAGTCCCAACTAAAACCCATTTAAGACTACTTCCTTTACAAGGTATTGATCAAATCAATAACTGCAATACAGATGGTAAAAAGCCAACTAAACAGCTATACACTACTCTCATTACACCTTGGAGCCTTTTTGGTGTCAACAGAAGCTACAAACAAGGTATGAAGAGTGATTAAAACCTTTAATATTTTATATATCTATACAACATTTACAAACAGCTAATTCCAAAAAGAGGAAAGGTGATAGTGGTTCATAAAAAAGAAGTCCAAATGTAGACTTGGATGGAAAAGTTATTTTTTTCCCTTTAACTCCATAATACATTATATTGTAATTTGTGTTTACCTCCTCCCCATCTCAGACACCTTGCTAAATCATTGCCAGTCCCAAGAGGCAGTATAGCAACTGGAGGATGCTTAATCAAGTTCGCTTTCTCTGTGAATAAAGAAGGAAAAACATAACTAAGGAACTTTGTTAGGTTTTGTTTCAGTGAAAGACACCTTTTGTGTATGAAATTATGCTGCCTCATCAGCAGTGAGCATTTTACCAAGCCAGTCCATTATGCAGCCCCTTCTTCAGTCAATATTCAATCCTTAATCCTAATTTACTTGTTATCAAAAGGATTTTTGTAACCCATAGACAAGTATTCATAAGCAATGATACTCAAGAGCTTTCCAAGACTGAATATGGTGTGCTCTCTCTTGTTCTCAGCTCTGCCATTCCCAGCTACAAATGCAAAAGAGTAATAGTTAAGGGCATGAATAATGAGGTGAACCTTGTAATTTTTAATTTGGGTGACCAAATCTGTGTTTAATCATGTATTTACCTGGATTTGTGTCTACACATGAGCACCATTACCAAGAAGTCCTTGGAACTAACACCAGGACTTAGTTGGGTTTGCCCATCAGGAATTAAACCTGCTATTCTAAACAAGCACTGATCTATTTGATCAAGTCTATTTTGTATTTAATAAGCAATATTTTGAAATGCATAAATTTATAGCATCTTTTCAGTCTTTACCAATATTTTTGTAGCATCTTAAGCCCAAGAATCTCTGTTCAAAATCCAGTGGGAAAACCATCATCAAGAAGTGGAAAATTCTTTCTGAAAAGCTGGAATTAGGGGAGCTATCCTCTAGGTATAAAATTTCAAATATAAAATTTGTCAAACAAATAGCATGTCGAGTTTAAAAGTTATATTTGGTTAATCAAACAATCAGTTATTTTGTTCATAGAATAATGCAAAATTATCAGCAATAATCAGCAGGAATTTATCTATAAAATGGATGCAGCAGGGACGTCTTGATATTTATCAATACTTTAGAAAGATTTAACATTCACAATATCAGTGTACTGAAAATCTTTAAGATAATTAAATATTTAATAAAATAATTTAAAAAAAAAACATTTAAAAGTCTCAAACTGATGAGAATTCTTCCTTCCTTCCTTTCTTCCTTCCTTCCTTTCTTCCTCCCTCCCTCTTTCCTTCCTTACTTCCTCCCTTCCTCCCTTACTCTCAGCTAAGACTCTTTGTATATTAGGAGATCTGGGAAGACCAGACTAGAAAGGATCTAGAAGCAAGTGCTTTCTTACACTTTACATGCCAAAGTGCTTTTGCTCCCTAAAAGGCAGCATTGAAAATCTACTTCCTGCACTTATGAAACAGATGAATCCTGGATCCCCCAAAAAATTTCTTAGTTCTGTAACACAGAAATTGCTGCAGAAGACAGTAAGTTATGAAGAAAAAATAGAGTATTTTTGTCCGAATAATGTCACTGAAAGAGAAAGTAACTGCATGACATTTTAGACCTCATGAAAAAGGTGATGACACAATTAAGAGCTGCAAAACTTCACTCCTTCCACATTTAGGCAATACCCCTGATATTTACGTACATTGATTTATGACTCCGAATGCTATTTGAGAGTTACAATCAGTAGCTTGCATTTGCAAAAAGATTTTTTTTCTCCAACCAAGTTTAGAAATATGCCTTTGCTGTCATTCTTTCATGACATCACTTTTAATTTTCAGTGAACTTTTTAAAAGTTTTCTGGTCCCTCCCCCCCCCCCCAAAGCACACACTTTTAAACACTCTAGATAAACTTTCAATTGCGTCTTTTGACCTCTCTTCATCCCCTTCCTAATTTCCATCGTCACATATGCCCGGTTTTTTTCTCTGCAGCCTCTCTAACACCAAATAAATGATGTGGAAGACATTCCCCCTAATAAGCTTTGAGAAGTTTAAGTCTGTAATACCTTGACTTCTGGGCCTTCCTAACGATTTGTACACAGGACTTTACACACAACTGACTGAAAAAACTCCAAAGTTGAACCATTTCTTAGTACATTATCTCCATTATAGGATAATAGAGCATATACAAAAATTTGGTAAGTGAAAAAGCAAGTGAGCTAAGGTAAATTGTCTTAAAATAACAACTTAGATTTGATTCAATTGGAGAATAGACTCTGAAATGAAATTAGAATAGATTAATTCAAATTTCTTACTTTCAGGGAACCCAGAGCAATACAAACACTGGACTTCTAGAAATTTTGGATATCTTTTTCAATTTGAATATCCTTTAAAATAATCATATCCCAAAATAATACATTTCAGAAATTTAAATGAACAAGGTCTTGTTTGAAATAGCTGTATCCATACATTGGTATATAAGGAAGAGCATTAAAAGGAAAACCACGAGTCAAGCACAACTATGCAAATGGTAGAGATTACCTATGCAATCCAAAATCCAGCCTACTGTTCCATCTCCACCACATGCTAGTACTCTGAACTCAGCAACATCTCGGAAAAAATTTAACCTAAAAACAGTAAATGAAGATACCCAATTATGATAAACATATTGTGCATTATGCAAACATTTTATGGCTTGAGACATTTAATTTAATAGTAAATGGCAAGTGAACACTTGAAATAATAATTGCTTCTGCTCATGCATTCATTTCTTAGACAAACACAATCCAACATTGCATTATCTGAAAAAGTTCAATCAAAGTTGATAATTCAATGGTTATTATGGTACACCAATACTAGAAACCATTTGAACCTGAGAGTTAATCCAAAGCTTTGTCTAAGTTCAAATCTTGTTTGAAAGTATTGTCAGAAAATATTATCTGTTCACCTAGTTGTAAATAGATAGGTAGTCTTTCAAGAAAGAAAAGTCTAATTTATCTAAATGTATTAGCCATAACATTTCCTTGTGAAGTTCTAGATATAAAAGTATATGAAAACATCATATTTCTGGTAGTATACTACTACATATTAAATTGAATATTCTGTAGTTGTTATAAACAACGTTCCATCATTGTTTGATACGAAATGAGAAAGCATCAGATTTAAGACACCCATTTCATCATCCAACCATATTTTTAAAAGTAAAGTATCTTTGGTAGTATTTGCCTGGCTATTTCTGCTTCCATATCCATTAAGTATCACCACCTCATTATCGCCTTCATTCAATACCTATGCCCCATAATGCTGACAAGTGAGTATATATTAAAACAATCCTAAATTGCAATAATTTAAATTTAAAAGCATCTTTTCATGATAGCTTTTGACACATGCTGAAATTAGGCCTTACAAATAAATCGCGACTAGACAGAAAACTTCCAGTAATTTTGTTGAATGACTCTGTGTGTGTGAGTGCATGTGCATATGTACATTCACGCACCTTCTATTCATTAGTGTGACAGATATCTTAATGCATATTCTATATTCTAGTGACCAGATCTGATTTCCAGTTTGCAATGTCCTAATAAATGCACAACTAATACATTGTTAAAAATTCTTAAATGTGAATAAATATACACAATAGCTTGCAAATCTCTAATTCATACTTTTTTCCTTATGAAATTTTAATGTTTCACATGGAATGGAGTTCCTGTCCCTAGGAAGTCCTAAAAATTCTTCTAGGCCTCTAGTTTTGGACCAGAATTTCAAGGTTAGCAAAGCTACATAGAAATAAACTCAACAGATGTCCCACTCCCTCTAATTTTCTCTGCTCAGAAGAGCTCTTAGGCAATTTCAAGTGTCAAGTACAATGCCTGAAGGATGCTTACTGGCCCTGCATTAAAGTCTGCTTTACCCTTCTCACCTCTTACATTCCACTTCACACATCTGTAGGAGAAGTGCTATAGGATGTCTTCTGATCCAAACTGTCATGTGCCAGATCTGACTGGGTACACTTGGGGAACATATCTTCTAATAAGCATATGTGCTGAAAGACCCTCTGCTGGAAGTCACCTCCTACCACTGTAAGAGTAGGCACTGAGTTATGTCCTGGCCCACAGGTGTGCATCTCCATCACTTCAAGAGACCTGGCATAGAGACAAATGCCTCCTGTCACCAGCATTCTCACTTTGCCCCAATGTGTTGGGTTTGTACAAAGTTATAAGGTTTAATTATATTGCTTCCAATACTGAGGGTACTTCAGCTTAATTTAAAATCGAATAATAGCCCAAAAGTGGTGGCAGGCTACTGACGTCTATAAATATTTAAGCATTTCTACCTTTGTAAAAGATGTCAAAAAGAAAGTCTGGAAAAAACCCAACCAAACAACCAACGAGAACAACACCAAAAGTCCAGGGTTGATGCTAACATTGATCCAGATTGGCAGAACACAGACCTAAACCTCTGTCTCTTTTTATAAACAAGCTTCTTCACCCTATGGTTATCAAACATTCTTTTTATTTTGACTGTATATTTAATCTTCATCAAAAGGGTATAACTTAAAAAAAAAGTGGGGGCTGAAGAATCTGGCAAAACCATATTGTCAAAAAAATTCTCAATAAGCTTCATTCATTTTTCCCTTGGAGTACTTTATATCCATAGATAGTGAATTTTCCGAGTAAAGTACAGCATTAAGTTCACATAACTTTTTCTTTTCATAAATTTAAATATAAAATATGTACATTATATAAAAATCTAACACACAAAACACATAAAAATAATGCATAATATACCTTACATTGTATGTTTGCATATATAAATGCAGTGTATATAAATAAACTATAGCAAATATAAATATTTATAAAATCAAATTACTTTATAAGATTAAATATAGTTATATAATTATATATGTAAATAAATCTCATTCATTGAATTAGAATGTGCAGCCTACATTAATAGTTGGGAAGGGAACATGGTTTTCCATTCTATACAGTTTCATTCAAACTCAGGAACTGTTATAGTTGTAAAGAAAGAATTTGAAATATTTCTTTATAGACCTTCAGGGAAAAAGTATGTATTGCCTACCAAGAAAGTTGTGCTCAATCATTGTTTAACAGCATCTGTCACTTTTTTCTCCACAGGACATTTTTGATGTGATTTGAAAAGGAAAAAAAAAACAAAAACAAACTGTTTGAGAACTTAGTAAAAGTGGCTTAAAGTGAAACTAAAAAAAATTAGAAGTAATTATAAAGGTTTTGTGCACCGTCAGACTAAGTTAAAGGACTAGAATACAAATTTAGTCCTATTTTCCTAAAAAAAATTTAAGCACTGAAGGTGTTCGATAGCAGCCTATTTTTATTTTATTTTGCCAGAAACAAGGATGCATGCAAAGGCAATTATTGAGTTTCTGCTGATAAATCTGTAATTTCCACCTGAAAGAGGGCAACTGTTTAAAATACCTATATTACTCTAGTTCAGTTTTTCATAATCACCTCCCTAAATCCATAGGAATGCAGGAAAATAATTTATGAATAAAACACCAATGCTAGAGGATGTAACTATTTGCTGTTGAACCATGTAATTAATTGATTTATGCACAGATACCACACATACACATTCTTACAGAACTGTTTAAGAAAATCCTACCCCACTCACAGGTAAACTATTTGAAAACATAAATTGCAATATTTTCCATTTAGATACCTGCACATGACCTTTTCTCTTACGCCCAGAAGCAACGCACTATGCAGAATTTCTGGTCTCAGCCACACAAGGTGGCATAACAACAGCAATGTGTGAAATGATTCAGCCAGTCTTCTTCACTCATAGTGGAAGCAAAATTTAAAACTGTCAATATTGCAATCAAAGAGTAATCCTCTGATATTTGTATCTCAGCATAAGTATCAGTTGTCAACACTACAGATGTCATAGAAGCAAAAATACTGTTAAACAGCTGTTCAAAATATATCTTTAAACTCAGGATTTAAGTTTCATATGTGAACACTTGCTGAGTTCTAAGTACCACTGATTTATGGTGTACAACAGTAATTTTTATCATTAGAGTACAACCAAATCATCACTGCTGGCTTTGCCATTCTTTTGCAAAAATGTAATTCTTCCAAGGAAATATGGACCGGATTCAAGATTTCCTTCAGAAGAAAATAATTATGAAGCTATTATCTTCTGAAAACATTCCTGGTGTATATCTCTTCCCAGAATACTCTGGGTATTCCAAATGTCCAACAGCAAAGAAATGCTCCAACAATCAGTTCAAATAATCAAGGAAAATAGTGTAATTTTCAAAATAAGCCTATTGCTTTGTGAAGTTATAAAAGCCCAGGTGCTGTAGATTCCCAACTAAATTACAGCATAAGTTGTAGGGATTCAGTTTTTATGTCTTGAGCATCTTTTAAATGGGCAGAATTTAGGATTTAAAAAAGCCTGTTGAAGCAAAATTGCAGATAGAATTTAAAAATTACCTGCTCTCCAAATTAAATGTTTAAGGAAGTTACAAAGAAATACAACTTTTGTGGACATAATTTCTATTATAGAGTATAAAACCCCCATAAATTAGACATTTTAAATAATAGACTTTAGGGAACAGGGGCCTTTTCAGAGGGACAAAGCCTTTGTGAAACGCTGACCTCCCTACAGTGTCCTGCGGGTCTGTGGCTCGACTGCTATTCATCCCACTATTATTTACCTCTCTGTGAGGTGAACAATAACTGAATTTCAGATTCTTCAAGATCATTAAATCCACAGTAACAGTTGTTGTCAGAAGTAGAAGACTCCTATAGAGATATAACAACCAAACAGGGAAACTCTTTTCATGGCTAAAAACACAGGTGCTAGGCACAAATTACACAATGCATCAGCCCAGCAATTTTCACATCACTGTGTTAACTGTAGCAGCCTGTAACTGTGGAGTATCTTTTATGCCTGTGTTCAGCTGCAGAGCTTATAAGGTTTCTCCAGCTCACTCACATTTCTCTACTCCCAATTAAAGAATGTGTAAAATATTTATTATACACATGTTTAAAGTGTACTGTTGCCCTTTGGCCTAGAGCTCCTTGATTTTCAGGCCTCGCAGCAGGTTAGTCTCCATTGCCAGAAAGGAAACAATGCCAGAGTCACTGCCATGAGGTTTATTTGCATCATGGACATATTTTTATAGAGAGCATGTACATGAGTCTTGACATAAACTGCTCCAAAGACCTTAGCTTAGGCACACAAAGAAGCTACAGGAAATGTCTTTGCTGCTGTTCCTGCACTTCAAGTACAGTCCCATCTATCATGAAAGTAGGCAACATTCACTTCATTAACTGCACATTCAGATAGTGATACTAAAATTCATTGTCAACTTGTTCAAAATATTTTTCTGTTGACCTGCTACACACCAGCATATCTATTAAAAAACCCACATTATAACTGGGCTGGGTGGGACTTTTTTCTGGTTTTTTGTTTGGGGGTTTTGGGAGCTTTTTTTTTGTTGTTGTTGTTGGTTTGGGTTTTGGAGCCCTTTATTCCAACACTTTTCCATGAAAGATCATGGTTATCCCACTGCAGAGAAAGAATGACAGGCATAGCAATTGAGCTGTTCAAAAAAACCCCCAAAACAACCCCCCAAAAAACCCCATCAGTTTCACAGCCCCCCTAAGATTTACAATTTTATTAGTCTCCTAGTTATCTTGTCTTTCTCCCTGCTTTCCAAATAGAAGACACTTATATTTTTGACAGAAATGAACTGGAAATATCAATTCATGTTAGCCACAGATGTTTGGAACTCAAGTTAGAAAACTTGTGAACATTATCTTCTAGGTTGATGACAGCAGCCCATGAGAAAAATACCATCAAAAATTAAAAACATTAACTTATGGGTTAAAGTAGACAGCCTGGGTCTACCAAAAAATGCAAATTCTGCCTACTATAAACATTCTCTAGGTTGAGTAAACATGTCTGAAAATGGTATTCAAAAGAAAAAAAATTCTCAAAATAGATTCCATTAAAATGTATTACAATAATCATAAATGCTTTAAAATATGTTGTGTTTATCCCTTTCTACTAAATAACTAAGTAGGATGAGGAATACACTTTAGCTTTTCTCTCTGCTGTACAATATCCAACTCTGTTACATTTTGATCTAAATGACACATATGACAACATTAAATAAACGTAACATTTTGATTGACAATCCAGCATAATTGGCTTTACAGAGATGGATGAGTGAGTGGACAGATGGATGGATGGGCAGGTTTTATTAGGTAATACAGTCCTTGCAGAAAAAGAAACAAGTACTGGTAAGTGAAATACCAGAGTATATTCAACTTCTCACTTAAGGGACAAATTACATGCAGCCTACATAGTATTGCCAGGGGCAAGAAGTGATGGCAGGAGATAAACTGGAAATTTAGCATTATTCATTTCTGTGGAATGAATAAAAAATATACCAAAACAAGCAGTGTCTGTTTAAAAATTAATTAGAAATTTCTTCAAAGTGACTGAACTAAAACTATTTCGATTCCTAATAGGAAGAGAAATTGAAAATATTTTCTAAAAAACACTGTCGTGGTTCAAAAGACTAATGTTTAAATTGCTTCAGTGCAAGGTTTCAGCTTGAACTTAACACTGCCCTCTTGTGCCTTTGTCTTAAAATACATTTTCCTTCACATGGGAAGATACATGAAAATGAAGTCACTAATGGACAGAAATGCAGCCAGATTTTTTTTAAGTTCAATGAAATAAGATGAACTGGAACAATATTTCAGTTGTTTTAAAAACCATCATCTCAATCTTTAGCATGGCATCTCTATTATACTGTATGCAAAACAATATTGGTTACTAGTTTTGTGTCAGTTAATTTTAGTCTACTAATTCTTTGGACTAAGACTACTTAAATTTTCCATATGTGTTAAGACTACATTAAAACAGCACTAGCATTCAGGTACAAGATAACTGCAGGCATGAAAGAAATCATGCACGTCATTATTTCCATTTTTTGAGCTGGTTTTGCAGCATTCAGCAGTTTGAACCTTAGTCACACTGCAGTGTAAGATATCCTAACTTCTAAAAGGATTGAGCCAAATATGCTTTTCACTTTCATCAACGCTATACACATCTCAAGTCTAACACAATAAATAGAGAGCTGATATAGCATTGTTTAAAGAAAGAATATTTGTATATTTGGCCTTAAACCCAGAAGTACTGGCAGAAACTGCCAGAGCATACTCTTTCCAGTAATATATATGTGACAATCGAAATAAAACTTTGCAAGGCACAAAACATGTATGTTTCCACATTTATCTTCTTTTCCTCCAACTTCAAAGAAAACAGTCTAAACAAATAAAAATATATATTAAAGAAGTATTTGAACAATATAATGTCAGTGAACTTATATCCTAATATCCTTCTGTGACTCTTTTGACTGATGTAAAATTTCATATATCAGCGACATAACTAAATAACATCCAATACATACAAAATGATACAGATGTTCAGTGCTGCTCTATCTCTTTTCTTCTACCAAAGCAGCCACTGCTTAAAAGAGAGACAATATCAGGTGGCAAAGGTTGGTATTTGACACCCTGTAATTCTCCTGTCTTCATACGAATGCAAATTAGGAAGACTCATGGAGAAAGCAGGTTAAGTGAGTGACTGCAATGTCAGCTGGTTCAGAGAACGCTTCAGTCTCCGACAGCATAACCCAGCCTGGTCAGTCATTTCCCAACCACTACATCACCAAAATTCTGTAATTCATAAGGAGTGTGCAGTCACTGTAACTTGAAACAACAATCTACATCTGACATGTACAAGAATAGATATATATGTACACCGTGTATACATATTACAGACACATGTATGTGCACTTGTGTGTCTGTGTAAAAGAACTGGATGTGCTGCAGGTCTTGAGTCTTTGAGGCTGCTTGATATTTATAACATAGAAGTAGCTCCCACAGGAACTTAGGTTGCTGATATAGTAGAAATAGAATGAAATTTATCCCACAGTTTTTACAGAGTACTGCATGGGTTTCAGTAAAACATATGAGATGTAGCTTTATTTGTAGATGTAAACAAATAATACCTATACATTTCTGCAGCCATTCAGAGATCTGCAGTGTTGATACATTCCAAACATGCTATATGTACTTCAGTCTGTTCATTTGATTATGTAGCATTTTATTAAATGAGTTCCTGGTAATAATATTAACTGTAGACTTACCCTGGCATTGGTCCATTTCCAGAAAGACTATAAACTTGACGAGGATTTAAAAGGTACTGAAATTTTCTATAAATTCTGAGGAGGTAAAAGATACAAGGAGAAAATATTTACTTACATGTTAGGAATTTTTTTTTAAACCTATCAAATGAAAGAATTAAAGAAGTTAACAAGTATTATAATTATTTGAACTGCAGGATCTCGTTTAAACAAAAAAAATCAAATAATTGAACACAGCAATTATAATTCAGATATAGAGTGTATTTTGGGGTATAAAATTGAGACAGAAGTGCTACAAGGTATCTAAAATTCAAATACTGCATATAGATAGAAAAAATAGGATAAGGGGGTATAATGACACAAGAAAAGGTGAGTCAAAAAAGCATTTCAAAAAGTGAATTGATTCCTATTAAAGTAACTCCATGGCAAAGGAGAGATTTCTTCCTGAAATTTATTGCTAACACTAAATTACAAGTATAATTAATTGCAAAAGCAAATTGGCTTTGCCACCCATCAAAAATGTCCCCATAGAATGAACAACATTCTGAGAAAGCAAGGCTATGGCCAACTACATTTCCTCAGGATTACATTTAAATGGGAAGAAAATAAAAAATATTTGAAACCACTTTTTAACTTAAATTACACATATTTGAAAATTATCTGAATAATAGGAAGCAACTATTGATACAGTACGAAAAGTATTGTCCTATCCCATAAGGGACCCTCTTTGCTGTCTCACCCTCAGCAAATATTTCCTCAAAACTGTAATTTTAGAAATTTGAGGTTATTTGTGCTAAAAGTAAAACGGACATTTTGTTTCTTCATTACAAATATTAGAAATGTAATTTCCTACATTGACTATAATGTGGTAGCTGATTCACTTCTTACAAAGAAACAAGTAAGCACACAAGAGTTGGAGCTCAGATTGAATAAATATATACCTGAGATCTATGGCAATAGTTTAAATTATAAACCCCTCTGTCTTGCCTTTAATTTTAATATCTCTATCCTTAGGTTAATTAATATTTAAATGTTTTTAAGAAAGCATTAATTTTTCCACTGAAATATTTCTTCCTTTCTATTTAATGGCTTAAATAAAATAGAAGCAAACTAAGAGCTGAATTTTAGGCTAAAATGTCCACATTTTCAAATACAGCACAATAAAACTGTCTAGACACAATCTATGTGCACATTGAGGGATTTTTGTTTTATATTATTTTCTTAAGAGCAATGCATAATTTATCAGTCTAGGTGGAAGACAAGTATGTAAAAATACTGAATACAAACAAATTCATAATTATCTCTAAAATTGCCAAATTGGAACATTTTCTTAACTTTTGAATTATTTAGTGATATCAGCTTCTTCACAAAGCATTTTATTAAAGTACACTCACACAATCTACTCCTGATGCCATTCCTGACAGAAAAAGTCAATATCCTTGCTAGTTTCACTTAGCAAGGATGCACACATCATTGTCAGTGGCTGTGATGATGATTAAATCAGACCTTTGACAATGGATTTACAAAACAATATATATATTTCCATTTGCAGCATATTACCAATGCAAAAGGAGAGTTTTCTAGTTAGTATGTGTAATTTGCTTCTCACAGACGTATAGGATTTAACCTGGACAAAGGTGCTGGCAATTTAATTTGTGTAGCTGATCGTAAGTTCATGAACAGTATTGTTATGAGGTCCCAAAGATTTAAGAGTTATTTGCCTAAAGTTTGGTGCTACAAACATACTAGCCAGTACCTACACTCACAATACTATTGTCAGGTAACAGTGAAATGCTATAAAAGCCTTCTTAATAAAGAGGGCGCCAAGTTTCTCTACTCAAAACTCAGAATTCCAACTGCAATAATGAAGAGATTACAGTGAATCATACTTGACTCAGTGCATACCATTCATAGGTACTAGTTGAACATCAATTCCACCTAATCACTCTATAATGGCACGCTGCAAATGACACCTCAAGCTTTAAGTTATTATAATTCATTTATGTATTCTAGTAGGTGTAAAATTAATAAATTGATGGTTTGGTTCCATTCATACATTCTACCAAAAAAAGAGGAAGACACCATCTATAAATGATTGCCTTCACAGTAAACTGTAACTAGACCTACAGGGTGCCATGTGCAAGCCCAGGAAATGCACAATAATTGAGCGTGGGTTTACATCTACAGTACCAAACAACCTACTGAAACTGAGATGGCTCCCCGTGTCTTGCTTCCACATCTAAGGAGGGAATTGGATGTGGTTTCTTTGTGACTAGATTTTTGTTCTGACAAGGCCATGAGGAGGTGTGACGGGAAATGCCCCAAAAGCCATTTTTGTGATGGAGTGCATTTTAATGAACAAAGGTAGTTCATGAAATTACCACTTGCCAACAAACAGTTGTGCTTCTGTAACCACTTTTGGGGTTATTCTGTGATCTGGAAAACTAGATATAACTAGTATAACTGAGGAGGTAGAAAATTACATCAGGAGTGGCCAAAGGGGCTGGGATTATCGGCTTTTAACAGCCCTGTTGCTGAAGAAAATACTCTTGAGTGCACCTTAGGCTGAGTTAGACTGAGCTGTCTTCTAAAGTGGCAATTCAAAACTGGCATGAAATTGTCTACACTGTGGAAAAAGCTGACCATTGCAATAAATTGTGCCACAACTGGGGGATTCAGTCATCCAGGGGCTGACTGAATTCAAGATGTGGTCACTATAGGCTTACTTTAACCCTAAATTCAGAGAAGAAAGAAGCCAAAGACTCCTCCCCAAAATTAAAAGAATACTAGTGATCTGCTCTTCCAGACATACAAAGTTTGAAAAAGATAATTTGAAACAGCTTTTACATTTTGTCTCAATGCTAAATGAAAGCTCAGAAAGCCAGATTAATCAGAGGGTAGGAGGGAAGAGCTACTATCAACCAAAGTTATTTGAAAACAGCAAAGGTTAAAGATATCATCAACCTGTACTGCACAGACACTGAATGTGGAGTCAGCAGGAAACATCAGTGTACGGAAGTTGATCTACAGTGCATCCAACCGCAAATTTGTCAAGGAAACAATTGTTTAAACTCACCTGCTGGTCAGGCAAATAAACTGGAAAAGTGGGAAGTGGAAATCAAAGTAATGAGTATGGCAAAACAACAGCATGATTTAGAAGGACTCTTATGTGAGAAACATTACCCTTAACAACGGCCTTTAGATGCACTATATATTCTTTGTATATTCTTTCTGTTGAAAGAAACTATTTTGTCAGTGATGTACTAAATATGTACATTCTATTCACAGATTATTGAAAATTGTTGCCTTGATTAGTCAGATTGTAAGTGCAGACATCCTGCATTGATAGGATGAAATGCATGTCCTGCCATTTTTTTCATGCACAATCATGTACAATCACTGAAAACATGTTACAGTTTGATATAGCCTGAGGAACACACTTGACTGCGTTTGATGAACTCCTGTCCAATCTCATGCTCGGTTAAAACGTATTTCTGGTAAGTGAAAGGCTTAAACTATCCAACTTCAATTCTATTTTTCTACTTTCTTCTTAATAAACATTGACTTATATTTTTGTTATATTGTAAACATATGTATTGTCTATTGAACAAAATAATTTAAGTCCAAATCACTGTAAATAAAGTTTTGTTTCACCTGATGGGTAATAAATGTTAACCTCTCAGTCAAGAAGAAAGTATAAATGGGTTATTGTTATAGTTCTTTGTTTTGCAAATATATCTGAAAGTCATACCATTGGTCTTTAAAACAGAAACCTATTCAGGAATAACATGCTATTTATCACTACACATTCTGCAAAACTCTCACTGTCTAATGGAATCAAAGTTTTAAAATTTATTGATAAGGTAATTAGATATGATTGTACAGAATGTATTTTTTGTTTTCTCATGCACTTTTTCCACACATCCATTTGTTTCCCACCATAACTGTTCCAATATTCAAAAACTAAAACTAAAGTACCTAACTTTTTTTACCTTAAAGTGATCCTCAGTTCTTTTCCTTTGCATTTGAGAGATTTGAAAAAAATTGCAAAATACAAAAGGAAATGGCAGAGTATTACTGGGGGAGTGTATTTACTCAATTGGTTATCACATGGATGCATACACTCTCTCCAAGTCTAAGGGCAACGAAATGGGCTGGGTTACCATATGGTAAGGCATAAAATCTCATACAGGGAACTGTGGGAACACTAGAGTCTTGACAGTCTGCAATAACCTTTCTGTGTTCAATGAAAGTCAATTAGAAATCATAACTTTATTCATCATGACCTCTCAAATACAGAAAATTCTAAGTAAAGACAGAAGAATAGCTTTTGTTAAAAGGTTACCTTAATCCGAATGAGTCAAAATAATGAAATTTTCTCATCTATAAAAATTAGAAGGTTGTGGGCTGGGTTTGTTTTATTTTTTTGCTTTCACTACTGTGGAAATCTTACTTTTGTTACAGCTTATCCTCTACTTCTAACCTCTCAATACCTGACCAAATTACAGAATTGCTATAATCAAAAAACCTGACTTGTATCACCGTAACTGTGCATTTTGCAAAGTAATTTATGTCTTCAAATGTCCTGTGATTTTACTTTCCACAACATATAACTGGCACAAAATTGGAAGGTAGGAAAAATATAGGATTCCTCTCTTTCTGGTTACTGACTGTAAAGCAGAGAAAAGTCAAAAAGTTAAATATTATCGTTCCCTGAGAAAGTTTTTATCCCTTAGATTAAATATTCAAACTAATATGCACTCCTAACATCTTCATTTTATAATTTTGTTACTGGTATTGATATGAAACATTAACACCTAAAAGACGGGGGGGGAACCCCCTTCTCACTAAATAGTCCATATGTGGACTTTATTAACCTTTTTGAATCTGCCTTTAGATTTAACCATGAGATATTATCTCCTGCTGGTGAATGACCTGAGGTATGTTTACATGACCATGCAGTTGACCTTTAGATGTGCTTCCCTTAACACACAAATATTGAGCACGACCTCAACACATTAGTATGCAATTTAACATATTGTGTGTGTGTGTGTGTGTGCAGTATCAAAGCCACTTTAAGAGGTTCTTATATTTTACTATACTCAGCTGCTGATGCCTGCCCTCATGCTATACACTTCATTGTGTAATGACACTTGTAGATAATGGTGTTAGTAAATGAAGTGTGCATAAGACATTCCTCTTTAAAATTCAAATAATTCCTGTGACCTGTTTGGCCTCAGTAACAGTTTCATTGACATAACCTGTGAAGTGTTAGACTGTAATACGTGAATGGGAATAGGAGCCTGGGATGGAGATCAGGTTTTAAACTTGCTTTTACCCTGGAGAACATCTAACATTAAATGACATCCCTCATGCACTAAGCCCATTCAGATAGTAACACTTGAGACCAATTATGAGCTGGGAACTGAAAGCTGTGAAACAGCATTTGATTAAATTGTTTCTAGGCTATAACTAACTATGTAAGTGCAGCTCTCTAACCTGCCTCTCACTTACATAATTGCAGACTGGATCTCTGATCTACTCATTTCATGTAAGTACTATAAAAGAGTCAAACTGAGTGCTAGTGCAGATTACCTTCCACAGCATCCCTAACTGCACAGTAGACCAGAGCGACCTCACACCGCTATTGTGTCTAAAACATGAATGCTCAGGATGGCTCACAGTTCTGTTTTGATTGCAAAGCCATGTTCTTGAAACATTTAGAATTAATCTTTTAGATCATTAACTGCCTTTGACACGCCTAGTTGAGATCTAGGTATACCACTCCAGGGATTACATAGTCAGCTCCCAAATGATAACCTGTTCTCTCAGAAGCCTTTGAATACCTTTTTGTTTAAATGCTCTTCAGCTCTGAGAATTATCCTAACATCTACTCTGCAGGATTTTGTCACTTTTGACAGCTTACTTTTAGGGCCTCTTATGGGGACAAGCTAGGGAAAGCTGACCTGCTTGTAGTTTACTTTCTTGGTTCCAAGCTTTAGAATCCCACTGAATCCCTCCTATTTTGCTTTGGGTTACCCATATCACCCGCTATCCACAGGTGTCATCTTTAGCCATAATCTTTTTCAAGACTTGAAAGTTACAGCACCAACATGGTAAGCTAGGCTATAAAAACTTAGGGATTTATGTGATTATCAAAAATGGCCATATTGTTAGCATTTGTGATTCTGAAACACACTCAGGAAAAATTATTTAGGGGGTAACTAATGCAGCATTCCTCCCTGAGTTTGATGGACTGAGTAGGAGGAAAATGCTCCTTGCTTTATCGTGTCTCCAATACAGTAACACTTAAAGTAAGAAACTAGATATTTTGAACTTAAATGAATGTAATTATTGACATATGTAAAGTTATTATGTCTCTTAAGTTTGTGTGACTGGACTTTAATACTGTAACTGGATTGTTAGAATGCTTACCATCTAAGAAAATCAAAAGATTTCTTTGTAGGAAATCTTATGGAGAGGCATGAGAGCCTCTACTACTAAATGTTTAAAAAGCAAGTCATACATTAGAAAATGGAACACCGTTTCTAATTTAAATTACTGGCCTGTCTGTAAAATCATTACATAGATTAAAAGAAAACTGTCAGCAATTCAAAGTTTCAACGCAAAATACAACAACTCACATCTTCATGCAAATCCCACAAACCCATGCACTGAATATAGCTACTTCTTTCAATTTGAAACAAAACTGTTCTATAGACCTAATTCTAGTTTGTAACTGCGGAATTTATTACTACAGGGATATAGGATGTTCAAATGTGAGGCATAACAGTACAAAATGTCGGATTTTTTTCTCATGTACAAACTTTTAAAATTCTCTCACAGAGATCAGAATAAAGAAAGAGAGGGGAAAAAAAAAAAAAGAAAAAACCTTACCTTTCTCCTTGTTTCCCACCACTTTTAGGATTGACAAAAACTAAAAGTGGATGAGTGCCTGGAACTGGAGTGATCTAAAAGAAGGGAATAACACAGCCACTCATTAATGCTGTGTGTTGCATTCATTTTTTCCTATAGTAGACAGAAAACAAAAAGCTTAATGCAAACTCTATGTTATGCTATGTAATCCAGCTGGAAGCAATACTGTAATTTGCAATAATCCTCACTTCATTAATTTGTCAAAACTTGCAAGTGACTTCTCTTTTAATGCTATCTGTTTTACAGCTGTGGTACCATTTAAACCCATAATTCCACTGTAATATATATATATACATATATATATATACACACATATACATATATATGTATATGTTTCATTTAAAGTTTTCTTCTCTACTGATGGATGTAAGACAGGCATGACTTATTCTGACAGTAATTTCCTATGGAAAAAAGCTATGAAGAAATTGTATTTTGGACTGAGAAATGACACTCTACTATGAAGGTCAAATATAGCTATATGGAATTTTAAACTTGACAGAATAATTTTTATTTTTTTTTAAATTACAGAAACCTGCAGTATTTGATAAGACATGAAATCACACACTTTCTAAAATGTGGCAACCATAACAATAAAGAGTTCCTCTAAACACCTGAGAAAGCTAAACATAAAATAACACAGGAGAAACCATGTAGAAGAAGGGCAAGCCTGAAGAAAAGAATGTTGAGGAGGATATACTGCAGGAGACAATTATTTCTAACAATTCTTTTTTTAATTCTTTGGTGCAGGGAAAGTTTTACACATTCATATAAATATTTAGCTTTACAAACTAACACCTTCCTTCAAAGCAATAGTGTTATTCTATTTTTTCAGACACTCTGATATGTGTGTGTTCACTGCCTTTACTCCACAGACTTGAACATAAAAAAAATTACATCTCTCTCTAATACCTGTTTTAAACCACTCAACTAGACTATTCATATTAAAAATTATCACTTTTAGACATAAATCAACTCCAGAATGTTTGAAAGTATATTAAGAGTTCAAAGTCAACACCTCCAAAGTCATGCACTAACAACTTCAGGGATGAAGCTTAGACCATCTCTGTTTCAAAATGATACATTGAAAGGCCTTGCTCCAAATCCCTATTCATAACTCCTGAAATAACAAAATCTCTTCAGCTGAAGATTTCATAAAATGCAATTTAAGGTAGAACCTGAGAAACTTTATAGCTAAGAAGTCTTACAGGCATCCTATAGACATAGGCATATAATCCTACAGGCATCTAAAAGCACTTTTCTTTTAGTAGGAATTGTTAAGCACTAGTGTGTCAACTCCACTCATGATTTCACAAACAATAGAATCAAATTTGTTCCAATACATACAAAAATAATGGAAAACTCCACAAACCCAGTGGAATTAAACTTAACATAAAACCAACTCAGTATCACCTTCTGGCACAGTAAAGTGCTGCATGTTGAAACATACATCAAATTGCAGAATACAGTGAAGTTTGTCATATATTTAATTTTTATCTACTCTTTTAATCAATTTTAGTTATTTAGCCAATTCCCATGATGTTTGTTCCTGTGAACTAAGTGTAAACCAATGGTGCTCATTGTGACAGAGATGGAATACCTACTGAAATCCCTTAGGACGCAGGTTAATTAATGAGACTCATCCTAAGGTTATACATGATCTATTACTTCCTCTAATTAGAAATAATAATCCTGATCATTATGCTGGTTAGCTAGAAAGAAGCAAGATGAATGTGCTTAACTATGATTAATTGTCTTTTAGTCGTGCAGACCTCCACTGCCACTAAGTTATCTGCTCACTGCTGTCTGATGGAAAGAAGGTTTGGTCTTGATACTTTTCTCAACAAAAGCTAAATGATGGACTTATTTCTATTTTAAATCTTTTATTTCAAGACTCAAACATATTATTACAAGCAGAAGGTTTTGAATCATCAAAATACCCAAAAAACTAATAACTAGTGTGTATTCCACTCGGTTTCAAAATAAATTTTAACTAATTTTTTACAGATTTTCAAAATTACTTTTCCAGATAACATATAGTATTTTTATATAATAAAAATGCAACTAAAGATTTAGACTAAATTGGTGCACATTGTCAAGCCTTAATCTAGCATGATTTAAAGGCAATCTCCATGAAGTTAAAGGACAAGTGACTTAGAGTAAAAAGAAAAAGAAATAAGCAGTGGACTGTTTATATATACTTTCTCCCACATTGAAAACAGAGGTCTAACAGGAGTAGTATGAAGATCTATGTTACCTTAGGAACTTAAATCATAAACAAATGCAATTAACACACTGATTAAGTTTTATGAAAACTATCCTTGCTTACTGAAAATCATTAAAATGAGACCATGCCAGCAGAATCAGAGTATTAGAGTAGCATGCCAGATATGGGAGAATTAGAGTACTACACTTTGATCAGATACAGAATTTTTTTCTCCAGACCATCTTCGGGAAAAATGCTAACATTAATTACCAGTGATATTTATGGTACCTTACATCTTTGTGAAAATAGTTGCAAAATTATACAATCTGTGAGTGAAAAAATCCCTAACATTCTCATTGATCCATCCTTTCACTATGGTATCCTTCAAGATCCACTCAGCCCTCACAATAATTAGGTCTTAATATTATTACCAATCAAAAATGTAGTATTTGAGGCTAAGATGAATTCCTGTTACTCAAAACCAATTTAATCCAACAGAGAAAAACAAAGACTGTGGTATAATCAGCAAATTAGGGCCATCACTAATTATTCACAGAATTATTTCTAATGTTATCACCATGATTACCAGTACTGTATCATGTACTACATTACAAATGTCTCATTACAAAAAAATACCAAGCACTTCAAAAACCACCTCAAATCCATTCAATAATAATTCTACCATCTTAGTCTGCCCTCTCTTTTTCTCCATCTCAAGTATAATAAAAACAAGCAACGATGAATCCTAGGCTTTCGATTCATCATGGAGAGAGAATCTAGAACATAAGTTTTGGATCACAGTGACAAACTTACAGAAAATCTTGTGACCTAATTACCTTAAAGGAGAATAATAATTTAAGGTTGTGTGTGCAAGAGTTAGTCATGCTAGGAGTTGCTGTTTTGAACAGACCAAGTACTACATCCCAGGCACTGCATAACATGAGTGGAAAACAGACACTTGAAAAAGAGCTGAAAATAAACTATGCCCATAAGTAAAAATGTTTCTCTATCCAGAACAGTTTGGTTCAATGGAATTGCATGTATATCACCCAAAAGTTAGAACACTCCATGCATTTTCTTTAGCACCAATTTATTAGTCACACTGTGCCTGATTAGAACTTGAGCTTTCTGTCAATTAATACTCTGGTCTTTTTGCTCCATGGTTTGGTACAGGCAATCTGGATGGCAATGAAGCCTGTGAGAATGATAAGTTCAGGTAGAGAAGCTTGAAAGCAATAGATATGATTGCTGTAATGTCCTACTACACTATCAATGGAGAAGCCATGAGACTGCATAGATTTTAGGGTTTGTTTTTTGGGTTTGGGGTTAGTTTGGGGTTTTTTTCTTTTCCTTATGTTGTCATAACGAGAATGTTTCACTAACCTAAAACAATGAAACAATAAAATAAGCTTTCCTATACTGACACAATAAGGTATATCTTGAAATAATTATGATGCATAAAGCAATTTACATAGTAAGGGAATCTTTTCACTGAAGCTCAACATATCAAAAGATAGAAATAACAGACAACTACATATACTAAATTATTATCACATTGTTATCATGATGATAATTTAATTCCTGAGGAAATGAAGCAGCAGCATCATGCATGTAAACACTAATTTTACTCAAAAATACTCTTAGTAGTACTCAGAAGTTCAGGCAGAACTTCTGGCATTCCTGTAAGTCACTGCCCTAAAATAGCTCATCACACACACACAGGTTTTTCTTTCAAGCAGAAAACCTTCAATTTTTATTACAGATATTGCTAGTAATGAAAACACTTTACTTCTCTCCACTGTTAATGCAAATATGCCAAATACGCTACTTAGAAATACCTACACAAATTACACCCTTGAAGTTTACTCTATCTACTAATTAACAGGTCCAAATGAGAAAACTGAACAGTTATCAAGACATAGATTCATAAAGTAAATTTACACAACACTGTATGACAGATACCAAAACAAACTAGTTCAGTTTCATCCTACAGTAGAAGTGATTTAGTCTTCCCTACCCCTTAATTTCTTGGGAAATCCTAACACTGACATGAGAAGCAGATTTGCATCACAGGATTCCTGAATCAATGGAAGAATTTACCTACTGCATTTTTAAAATATGTAAAAGTGAAATATTAGAGGAGTGAATGTATATTTCACTTTAAAGATTTCTCAGTCTATAATTGTCTTCATACCTACAAGCATCTGCTTAAAATTAAAATAACAATAATCACACCTGAAGACCTTGTCCATCTACAGTGACAGAATTTGCTCTTTGCATTTTGCTCCGTTCTCCCAGTTTGTTCATTTGCTGGGGGCAACTCTTTTCTTTTTTCACTGTTGCCTGTCTTTCCTTGAAAAAGAAGAGAAAAGGAGAAAATTGAACATTTTAACACATTATATATACAACTGTATTTTATACAACTGTAATTGAGACTGTACCTCCACACAGTTGCTTTTTGACTAGTGAGTAATGTCAGATTCTGCTTTAATGAAAATGAGATCCCAGTCAAGTTAATACACAATGTTTGACCACTTCACATAATATCTATCTATGTGCCTGGACATTTCATAATGACTAGGCAATAGATGGATTAAAAGTGTGTAGTCACAATACAAACTAATGTAATGATGTGAAAAGATAATCTGACATTACCAGGGTGGCATTCTGAAACTTGAAAGCAAATCATACAATGCAATTGATAAGAGATCAGTAATTTATCAAAATTTCATCCTAACTGCTAGCAGAGGTTAAATGCTCCAAAGTACTTTTCCACTTTGGCAAAATATACCTGGTCTAAGTGTACCATAATCAATTGGCTGAGTGGTTTTTTATAAAAGATGTATTTTGTATCAGAAGGAAAACAGAATCTACATCAGATTCTAAGCTGTTGGCAACTTTTGCTGCTGATACACAGCAGAATGAGATGGTTATTTGAAAGAGGAAAGCTCAGAAGTATGTTGCTGTAATCATATTTTCAACTGTTATCAGGCCATTTCAGAAAACTCTGAATAGAAAAAAAAAAACAACCTTGTTCTTTGTATCTCATTCTATTTATAAACTGTACCCAGCATGTCCTTTTAGATTGTCCAAAAAATGTACCATAAATTAAGACAGCAGATGTTTATAAAATAGAATTGATGTCCCCAGTCCCAACTGCACCCCAACCACTTTCCTCACTTCACAAGTGCGAAGAGGCTTTAAACTAGTGAGGGGAATGGGCTGGCACAAAGCTGCTGCACTAGAAAGTAGCATGAAGGACTCTTCTGCACCCCCTGCAACTGCATTCAGTAAGCAGTTCATTGTTCCATACCAGGCCAAACCCACCTCTGATAATGCCTTAGGGATTGCACTAGCAATTAATCCACAAAACTCTTTCTGGAGCAGTTTTTACTGGTAAAAAACATTGACACAGATTCTTGAGCAGGAAGGGAATAACTCCCAGCTTAACACAGATGTGAACCATGACCATTTTTATACCATCTTTAGTTTCTTTAAGTTTGGAGACTGACACAGACTCAATCTAGTCCTGATGCAAATAGTGATGCAGGTCAGCCCAGGCTGCTTTGGGTAGCCAGGTGCTGTGGCAATCTGATTACATTTTGTATAAAAGAACTGACAAACCTATGCCACAGGAAAAAATGAAAGTAGGAGATCTCTGCACAAATTCCTGTATGCAGTGAGATGACTAGGAGGTTAGTTAACTGAGCTCTTGGATGCTTTGAGTAACTCGATCAGTTCAAGAGCAGGTCCAAGAGTCTAGACTACAATATCATTCATTCTATATAGAGAAAATGGTAGAAACAATTACAGGTATTCACCTCAGCCCTAACCTTTAAAACACAGACAAACGCTGTACATATCACTGCCTAAGAAATCACCAACTCTGTTCTTACTTATTGATGATTATTTAGAAAGTAGAACTATGATGAGGCACCCACAGAAACATTTTCGAACTAAAACAAATCATTATTGCACAATGGTATTGGTTAATGCCAAGGATACTTGGCATTAAGTAAGATACTTCAGTATGAAGGAATCTTTACACTTCATTACATATTTAAGAAGCTCCCTTGGGGTTTTAGGCAACTTTGTGAATAACTACCCTTAAAAGACACTACCTTATAAAAAGTAAGTATACCATGTTAAACAGGATTTTACACGGTGGACAAAACTGGCTCATGAATAATGTAACATCTTCAAAAATCAAATCAGATGCCAGTAAAGCAGAGAAACAGGTAGTAAAAATGTTGATTTCTAACAGAGATCAGAAATGGAGAGCAAATTTTAAAAACTTCAGGAAAATCTCAAGGTAAAGAAGATATTTGTGATAATTCAAAGGAAAAGGTAACAGAAAGGAATAGATCCAGCACACTGAGTTTATGCATTTAGGGAGGTTAAAAAAAAACATTGTTCAAAAAAGGTCTATTTATAAAGTGTAACACTAAAACTCTTCTTGCATATATCATGCTGTTATTTAGAGGAAAAGTATTTATACACTGCTGAGAACAGTGCCCAAACCTGCTGGTTTTAATCACTCAAATGCAAAATGCAGTAACAATTACCTAAAGCAAAGTTTTGGATATTGGGGTTTTTGTTCCAGCATGATACAAATAGCAGCAAATACCCTCAGCTGGCTTGGCCTTATGACTGCTGCATTATTATAGACGCAACATTCCTTCTCCAATTTATATTTCCTGTCCCATAAGCAAAACTATTGCTTGACTCACAGACAAAGACAACACGAGATTAAACTATGTACCTTACACAATATGAAGGAAAAAGTATCTTGATGATACAGAATTGTCTAGTGTGTTAATAAAATAATCAAAGATTGATATCTGACCTTATTATCATTGAACCTCTGCTTTCTTCACTGGTGATTTTTGAAGAAAGTACAAATAAAGTATTTTGTATCACCCATCTTATATGAGTATGATACCACAATAAATGTCACCATCTCTACCAACAGTGCTCTCCGAAAAATTTCTGAAGAAGCTGATAGGAGATTCTAGATTTCCTAGAGTTATATATCCTATAATTTTTCTATATGTATCACACTAGGTGAGGATCTGACACAGCTTGTATGACATAATAATGCATATTATAATTCCAATGAATATATCTATTAATGAAACACAAAAAGATTTACCACTTCCTTAAAACAATCTATTTTAAATATTCTTGCATAAACCCTTTGTTTTACATATGGAATAGAAAACTGACTTTGAATATCTTACTTTTGGGAACTATAATATTACTATAACATTACTAAGCTATCAGAGGGTATCAGAAACTAAACAATGTAATTTTTAAATGAGAAAAGAACAATTTAACAAAATCATCTGTGGATAACAGCTTACAAATTCTAACAACATTAAGAAAAAATTGTCGTTCAGTAATAAAATGGTTTTATAAAATGCAAAAATTTATCTTTCAAGGTGAGAAATGTTTCTATAACAGTTGTGCTGTATTTAATATCTTGCTAAATAAAGCATACAAAATGATCATTGTATCTGTGAACCATTTTGTTTAGTGGACATGCATGAGGTTGATAGAGATACAGAATACACCAGTTTAGACGGTATTGTACATTTTGATGGCTCAAAGATTCAAGCTTTTCTGTTCTTTGGGTATGTGTCAGAGCACATACCTTTCAAAATTGTACTTACCACAACAAAAATTTTTTCCACCCGTTTTTGCACCTCTCATGCCTTATTTTCTCCCCTTGAATTCCCACTTTGCAGGCAATACCCTTTAACTGGAGCTTCTACCATTCAGGATTGCTCCAGAGAGATCGCTGTCAGATAAGAACTACCCAATTTGCGAATATCTCATATTTATCCAAATAAGAAAATAATTGATAAATGACACTGCTTTTCAAATAATAACAGAGAATGTAATATCTAGATTTTCAGTTCAGCCCCAAAATGCACTTCATAGCAAAAAGAATGTACAATATCACGATCTGTTAGTACTCGTGTGTTCATGGATGCCTCCCGTTACGCACCTCAGGGAGCAAACCTCCTAAAGTGGGAAGCGTCTGTTGGAAAAAGAGAACGTTAGGCTGCAACACTGAACAGCTGTGATGGCAAAGGGCATGGACAATGTTCATAAGGAATGTTACCTTTCAGCAGTTTGTACTTAACAACAAACATACACGGTGCTTTTTTTTTACACATTTGCACAGGCATACTCTCCCAATGTTTTGGCTGTAATATTAACAATTTAAATTCTGGAAAGTATGTGTGGGATCATTTTAGCACCAGCTAAAAATATTAGAAAACCTGAGGACTTTATTCTTTTGAATAGCAAAAAGTGATACTTGCTACCTGGGGAGTTTTTTTATTTTATATTTCAAGTCTTTGAATCCTCATGCAAATCAAGGAATCTTGATTAAAAAAGCCACCTCCTGCTACAACTACTCTTTCCTTTTATAGCAGTACAGTCTTTTCCTTTACATAAAACACTATCATACTCTACTGTAGCTGTTAGAAAAAAATAGATGAATAGTAACTAAAGGCTTACTAAATAGTTACCTCTTTACATTTTAACTGCTGACATTGCTGGGACGATGAAGCAAAAATTCCTTTTATCACCTTGTCTTTTGATCAATAACTGTAAATCTATTTTTCAGGATTATTTCCTACACAGCTGAAATGATTTAAAGCAATTTATTTTATAACATGAAACTACAATTTACTTATGCATTTAACAGGATTGCAAAGTCATTAGTGAATGGTTAATAACATTACACAGTTTTTCAAGTAACTACTACAAACTTGAGATTTCTTCTGTATGATATTTACTTCTTTTATAATATGTACATTCAGATGGAGCATATACCCTACTTGGGGATGGGGGTGCATAAGGAGAGAACCAAATTTTGTGTTACTAAGAATAAACTGATAGAGTTATTTTAAAAAAATCTTATTTTAGAACTCCAAAACTTGAACTTGAAAGATATTTATCAGGTAAATTTGGTCATAGAAGATCAGATGGAATTAACAGAATACCATGTAAAGATATTCTCAAATGTTTGCAGGATGAAGGCCATGGAAGTTTAAATATGTGACTTGAATACCAAACTGATGCTTTGGGGTCTTTTTTAAGAAACTTGAAGGAAGGTTATTTCATTATTCCTTAGAGCTATTTTGTTTAATGACATGGGAATCTCCAAGGATATAATAATAATAACAATAGAGTATTATTAATATTAGAATAATAATAACATTAGAATAATAATAACATTAGAATAAGTACTCCTAGACTGTAATTTTGTAAACTTATATGGCATTCAAGACCCTGACTACAAAAATCCCATTCCACACAATTTCTGTTCATAGTTATGCAATAACCAAATACTAAAAAAAAACCCCACGTCACCACGACTCTAAAACCATGGGGAGTAATCTATCTGCAATATCTATTAGACACCACATCCAAGTAACTGCGATTCAGATGTGCTAAAATATTTTGAAAATTTCCTTTCTAAATTCTCCACATTTCCAGCTTTAACCCTCTGTACATGCTAATTAAAAGGGCCAGTATTAGGACACCACATTATACTGTCTTGAAGGTTAATAGGGCTGTGGCATAATACTCAGCTCTACATCCACAGGCAGAAAAAGTCATCCTGTGGACAAGATTATCAACTAATTCTCTAGCAAAAATACTGTCCAGTGAGCTGCACATGCACATACTATAAAGGAAAGATAAGACTTCTAATTCATTTGAGAGCTGTCTTGTTAGAAACATTTGCAGCTAAGAAAAAAAATGCCTTCAATCAGAAGGTGGCATTTTGTGACCCTAATACTAGTGGCCAAAATACATGCAAAAAGACAATGCTGGAATGGAGACAACGTCATTTAAGAATACCTTCTAAAACTGCTGACTGCAAGACTTGTTCCTTATTCTAAACAAGAAACCACTATGTGATAACTTTATATATATACTGTGTTTCATTTGTTTAGTTCATCTAAATAAAGAATTACATATCAAATCACAATCAACTCTTTCTCATTTAGGATTACGGCCTTAGTTCATTCAGTTCATTCAGTTGTCTAAAGAACTTGCCTTATATCTTGTGTTGATTCAATATATGCATCAACATGCAACAACAGCAGGGCCCAAGATTTTTAACTTGATTTACAACTCAAAATGAACTTGGGCTATAGCACCTGATTACATACACTGTCCAAGAAACATAAAAGTTTTGGAAAAGAATTTTGAAAATAAAACCATGTTAAACTCCAATGGGAGAGAATATAAGGAATAAACTTAGGGACAGACTGTAGTGATGAGTTGTGGGCAGGCAACCAGATATAACTTAAAATGATTGAATTGCTGCCATTTCAGTTTATCAGCATCTTATTATTTTAACATTGAACAGTGTTTGTCGAACAGATAATTAGTTAGGAAGATACATTTTCCTCCAGGGCAATTATTAATTTCCTTCTGACTTCAAAGAAATGAAAAAGCTCTTAGTGTAGATAAGCACACCATTATATTTCAAGTCTGATTTAGATTCTCAGAGAACTGATGTTGCAATATGATACACAACTGAAAAGGAAAAAAGTGGTTTGTTTTGGGTTTTAAATCTGTTTCAATCACTATGTCATTATTTAATATTTAACAACCAGATTTAAATTCAACTACCCCCCACCCCAAGCACTATATTCAATGAACTGTAGGTTTTCTATAGTATCTTTGTTCAGAAATCCAGAATAAGGCTAGTACTCAACTTCAAAAGATTGAGTTGCTTGTAAAGATGCTTACGCACTGCACTGACTTTCTCTGTTCCGTGCTGAGCTTGGATTCAGCTGAGCTAAAACTGATCTCTACTATTATAAAAACAGAAGAATCATTTTAGGATTAAAAACTGGAAAAGGGATTAAGAAAGCTCATTCTTCAACCAGCCACTGCTAATTCCCTTTTTCTCTCTCTACAACTCTGCTTTCCCGTATGAGTAGCATCTACATACCTCACAGAAAAATAGTATTAGTAAAACATATTACCAGACATCGAAAAAATATCTATTGAACAATGTTGCAATTATAATATTGCCATTAGCTATTCTATGTATTATCTCTAAATACCGAATAGTCAAAGAAAATTCTTAAACAGTATTTTCAACTTTAATTCTGTATTACTTTTTTGCCAGCATGTCAACATGCTATATTTACACAAAAATTTGAAACTACAGATTATAAAGTAGTTGCATAAGGCATATTTCCTAGGTAAAACATTTGTAATCTGCTGTGTACGTTGGTTTATGCGCCTAAATAGAACTAGCTATAAACAAAAGATTTTTGACCATTTATGTTTTTGGACAATAAAATGACAAACAAAACCAAACTGGAATCGGATTGAATTTATTCTTAAATGATTTTGACCTAAAAAGTTGCAATAACTTCACTACACAAAAGAAAAGTCAAATTCATTCACAAGAGGAAAGAAACAAAATGTGAGCTGTTTTAAACTTATCATGATGACACATTTTCCCCAGAATGCAAAACAATCAAGTTGAAAATTAAAACATAAGGAAATGGACTAGATTTTAAATTTTATTTCTTTAATTTCTTGCCTTCAATATTATATCAGAGCCTCCACCTTTAAAATAAACTGGTTACTACGGAGACAGTAGTAATTGCCACATAGTAATGCTCACACTGTAAGCAGAGTACCTTATGTTTTTCAATTTATACCATAATTTTCTTTTTGTTCCAAAATTAGTAGTTTTAATCATAGTTTTCAAAACCAATGTTAGAAATTAAGTGAAAAACAGTTTATTGTAAAACTCACATAAACAACAGGAGGATCAAAATCATCATGCATTATGGAATAATTACACATCTATTAAATAGTAAGTTTTTATTGGTTGGTTCGTCACTAACCAAGGCTGTATCTATTTTGGTGGGAAATTGAAAATCTAATTATGTTTCTACAAACATAAATATGAGTTAGAACATGCTACGTGTTCATCAATAAATGGAGCAAAGTAAAGGCAGGCATGAAAAGAAAAAGCAAAAATGCATTTTTCCCTTTCTACCTTATAAAGGGGGTGGGGGAGAGAACCTGTATCATGAGCAGAGACCAATCTTTTTTTCCTCACTACTCACTCATCTCATTCCAATACCCAGTTTTTAACCTGGTTATGATCTAATTCTGAGCTCTTGGTAGGCTAGGATTCAATTGAGTTAAAGATTTTTAAACTCACTGCCAGTCAACCTTATCATGAACTTTCATTATGTGCATATAATTAATTGGGTCCAATGAACAATATCAGCACTGAGTTATAGACTTTTTCCCCCCACCATATAATTAGAATATAATTACCCACAGGATATCAGAATGATGCAAAACCTTTCCTCTAAATGTGCCCTCATTAGGAAACAAGTCTCAATGTACATTTATTCAATCAGTATGAATTAATTAAAATGTTACTGAAATAAAAGAGAGTAACATTAAAGTGTATCTGACATCTATTAAAAGACTATCACTTGAAATCTGCACACACGGTTTATAACAAAACTCATTTAACTTGAACAAAAAACTTCACCATACAACAAGCCTTATATATGGTAAACAGAAAAGTAAAACAGACTAGTTTTAAAGTTGACAGGATACATTTTACTAAAACATTTAAAATTGCTGCAGTGAGATATTAAAAATCTTTGTAAGACATTGAATCTAGACAGATATGTCATGCTTTCATTACGTACACAGTATCAACTCTGTGAGTTTCCCCGTTGTTTCATTTTCAGCTGATGATGCTTATCATATTTAAGAATAACATTTGATAAATTCTATTTTGTGCAGTTTTGAAGATGGGAGCCCCTTTATTTACCATCTGACTTTCAGATGACCAGGCATCTCGGTTCTCTCTCCAACCATTAGGAGTTACTCTATTTTAGAGAAATCTCTCCTATGTCTAAAGAGATCCTAAATGAGTAGTCGAGAATAGACACCTGAGATGGCTGTGTTTAGGGGAGTGTCACCCTTTGTGATATTACAATCTGGAAGGGTATTTTTTAAATCTATTTTTCACAGTTGAAATAGTGATTTTGGACATTAATGGATACTTAGGAAATGGAAAAACTGAGATGATATGGACCTGAACAACAAATTGCAGTTTAGAGATCAGTTTGGCAGCACTGGTATAGCACATGGTGCTGTGAAATGCAATTCATGAAAAAAGTCCTTTATCTCTGTAGAAATCATTGAGGCTGGACTTGACAAGAACTGAAGAAATGAGACATGAGACATGTTGGATAAAAAAGGCAAAAGTATGAAGGTCCTTAGTTTTGCAAAAGAGAAAAGATGAGAGGGATTTAGCCTGTACTCTTGAAGGAAAACTTATGAGAAGGCATCTTGCAGAGATGAACTCTGCAATTTTCTGGAAGAAATCTGGACTTCCAAATTACAGATGGTAGGCAGGGCCAACAGTTTTCGGAGATCAAAGATACAAGATTTTTCATCTTGCTATTTTCCCACAACTCCTATAATCTATTCTGTGGGAGAAGAAAATACATTCCTCTCTGACACCTCAAAATACTCAAGGATAAGCCTAGTACGGCAAGCATTGTGGTTATCTACTTTTATTTACCTTTCACATAAACGTAGCATTGCAAGAATTTCATTGCTCATCTGATTATTGAATCTAAATCTGTGTCTTAGTTGAAAGACCCTTACACTGTCAGGTATATCAGATTTGATATGTCTAAACACAGAATTTTTATTATCAAACACTTATGTTTAGACAATTTTGAAAAAGATATATTCACTGGTTTTGCTGTCATTATTGAGAGTGCTGGTTCACATACATTGGAGTATTACCTTTCTCAAAAGGAATCCCCGTAACAGGAAATAGAAGAAACTAATTAAAAATTATCAACACTAATAATATATACACAATAAGCAATCACTTTTAGAAGGAATTTCTATTAGCTAGGTCACTGAGATACTATTTGTAACATAAGTAAACTCAAGATTGTAATGCATTTTTGGAAGAAACTGCTAAATGAGCAAATATACTACAAAAATTTTAAGTCCCTGTTAAATCACAGAAAAATACATTTTCCATTCCTGACAATATACATTGTGCTGAAATACATGTCTTGTGCTATGTTGTTAGTAATATGATTCTGATACAGGAAAACATATTTACTTCTGCTTATGCCTTCAAAATTTGGAGATAAAACAAACCTATTCAAGGGTGATTTGACTCTAGAGTGGTTTTACATATCCTCTAAACAACTTAACTAAACTCCAATTGTGGAATAAAAATCTTAATTCCTCTATTCCTCTTCCTCTCCTGAAAAGAAAATGGAGTTACACCAATATAATTGAAGATGAAATTTCATGCTGAGGTTTATTCCATTTATAACAATGGCAAATGATAAATAACATTAAAATGAAAACAGTCCAATAACAAAATCATAGATTCCAAATGCTGACTTTTAAAGTATGACCTAAAATCCTGAAAATTAAATAACGTACTGCAGAATGTAATCATCCAACAAACTTAAAATAATATTTTACAATTATTAATCAGAGCTTGTCCAGATGATACCAAAATATGATACAGACAAACTACAAAACTGCTCTTATGACTTTTAAAAATATTTAAAAATATTTCGTAAATATTAAAACCAGGTTTCCATTGCTTTACCTTCATTGAGAGCAATGGAATAATCCCATAGTCTAGCATCCATTCATTTGCAGATTTATAAACAGAATTTATATTAATTTGTTTGAATTAATCAGAAAATAATTAATTTACAATAGGCACAAATATTATGGTTCCTAGTTATCAGAAACTGGTTTAAGATTAGGAGGTATATCTTCTTGTTTCTCCTCCCCGCAAAAAATTATTCTCTCTTAAGTTCATGCATTTCTTACTCTTATTATGAAATATATTTAAAGAGGACCATTCATCTGTTCTTCTATGAATATGATGATGCTATGACTTTTATAAGCATAAAATATCCAATTTAGTATGTGAATACATAAGTTAATTCTCAAGCTCTTTTTTAATGATAAAATGGTCAGCTCTTTTCTATACAACCTACACATAGCATGCATTTTTATTTTCATTGAATTGAGTTATTGTTTTTGTGGACAGAGAAATTTACTGTCCACGATTGCAGAATAAAATATACCATAATATTGATGCATAGCTTACTGCAAGACCAGTGTCATCATTCTAGGTAACCTCCGGCTTAGATCAGAGACCTCAGCATTGCAGATATACAATATGCATCCCAAGCAAAAACTGCTCATAAGAATAACTTCATTATTCTGGGAAGTTGGATCTATAAAAGATGTAAAATGTAGAAGTGTTCTGCCTATACAGTTTCTGGTAAGTACAGTCTGAATAAGTGATAAAACCTGAGTCAGCTTCAGTTATAATATGCCCTACAGAAAATTCATTCTCACATGAAGGAAAATGCAATATGCAGAGAATAAAACATGCTCATGCCTCTAAACGCATCAGCCAGGATTACACACTGTGTTTAAGGTTCACATAGTCCTGTGAATGTAACAAATACCTGGCTGACAGTCCCAGCATCATTTTAATGCTCCATATGAGAGGGGATTACAACTGAAATACACGTAAGGACAACTCACCAATACTACTGGGCAGATTGATGTGGGTGGTAAAATATGGTCCTTCAAAGGTCCACAGTCACATTCAGGTTTCAGATGTGAAGCACACTTGTTATGCAACTACAGAAAGATAGAAAATGAAGATTCAACTTAAACCTTTTATACTTATGGCGTAAACAAATGAGCATCTTAGAACAAGGTGAGTTCATTAACCTAATTATTACTAGAGTACTAGAAGGAAATGAAACACACTGCAGTGGAAAGTCTCCTAGGATTGACAAAACCAGTGAATTTATATTGAAGCAAAGAATGGTGGATTAAGGTATTTTCCAGTTTGGAAATTGTATGTGTGGATCAGCACACAAAATAAGAATGGGGCATGGCAGTACAGTAACATCAGCATAGTGTTATCAGTGATCAAAACATTCATTTCAGAATAGAGCTCCTTGCATTGAAGCAGGAACTTCTGCTCTACTACCAGTAAGTAATTCAAGGCAGCCTTTGATGTAACTGCGTTTCCTACCTGACGCTGATAGTCACTACCCATTCAAATATAAGAGAATAACACAGGAATATCTAAGAGCTTTAAGCTCCATTGGGTAAATTTTGGTCTGGGTAGAATCAACGTTCAGGCTTCCACCCACTTCTGAGGAACCTGAATTACCCTCCCTTTTCCTAATTTATTCTCAGCATTCATCCAGTTGTCTTGAAAGCAATGACAAGAGTTCTACTCTGAAAACATGAATATTCTCAGATCTGCTGACTGAAAGAGCATTGGCTTAATTCTGTATTGCTACAAAGGTTGATGGGAAAAATATGTATTTAACATCAACATAAAATGGTAACAAGTAATGATAAATCTACTGAAATACTTTGCATGAGCAATCAAGAGTTCTTGTTGATAATTTAGAATTTAACTCAATTCAAATGTCTCTAACTACCCAGTCACAGAGTAAAAAGGAACAGTTGTGTGCTTGGATCATGCAAAACATTCACATTTAATTGTTATACTTTGCAATATCATTAGAGATACTCAGAAGGAAATAAACCTAATATTGTGAAATTTTGTGAAAGTTTATTATTTTGGACTTGATGATCTTTAAGGTCTTGTCCAACCTAAATTATTCTGTGTTTCTATTTCTACATTGATTTAATAAACTGTGCATTAAGGTCTTCAGGTAACATCAGTTTCCCATGCTGCTTATTATTTTTGAGGAGATACGTATATTTGAAGTAAAGAAAAATAATTAGGCTAATAAATAACAGGAGTTGTAAAGTAAAAATCTTATTAACAGGTGATTTAAGTAGTATAATAGGTAGCATCCAGCATTAGTTCAACAGGTTCAATATCTGTTACAAAATCTGTAGTTCAACGTCGGCATCTGTAAATCACATTTTTCCAATGACTGATTCATTTTCCCTCTACATAATTTAACTCATATGAACTCTATTAAAATCACAATAAAATTGCACCAACCGCTGATGTATATAAACTTTACTCGTAATATGGTCTTCATTAAGTTATCTGGTAAAGTTAATGCTGACATAACATTTCTGAATTTTGAACTGAATGGCACCTAATATTAGCATTGCCCAAATTCATTTATACTGCAAAGTTACCTTTTTAGGCAGTTACTTAGCAACAGAAAATAAAAGTCTAACAAGTCTCGATTTACTCTGAGCTTAAAGCCTTATTGTGAGAGTATTTTGGTAGCCCTGTAATCTAAATCATTTGTCATGCTAATTCTCTGCCTAAGTGGTAAGGCTACTTGTACCATAATTAATGCACACCAGGCCACATTACATCAAATAAAAGTATCTTCACACATTCAGTGGTAATTAGCAGCTTTGCTACTTGGTGGCACGCAAACTTATCTATGAAAAAATAGCTTAATCTTCTTAATAGTCTCTGCTGATTTTTGACAACAGAATTGGCACACAGTAGATAACAAAAATGGTAGGAGATATGTAGCTTTAACGAAAATAACACTTAGCACAATGAAATAAAATAACATGCATCTCTTCTCAAAAAAAAATCATTTCAGCAGGTTTTAAATACATTTCCCCCACATCTAGATCCTGTAGAATATTACATCCCTCATAAGCCTGCAAAGTAGGAAAAAATGTTTTTGCTGGAGGCAAAATGAGGAGAAAAAACATTTACATGACCTTGGTAGATAACTACAGAGTGTACGGGAGAGTGATCAGGGGTTTGGCTGAGAACTCAGTATAGCAAGCCTTCTTAGTGAAAAACACCTCTAAATTTTGGGAGTTGATTCAGTTATGTGACAGCAGAAGTGACCCCATTAAGTTGTAAGGATAGAAACTTAAAATGCATGAAAGAGGCTCAGAATTAGTTGTGTAATAGCTAGCATCCTCTTATATTACAAGTCATAAATGTGTAGTACAAGGAGTTGAAAAAGTGTGAAGGATGTGATGATAACTATATAATTTCAGAATATCCATTCAAAAATCATGTATCTGATAGAAATTTAGAATACCTTTTTATGTAATAAAGCTATTTCTATTAGAAAATAAAGTTATTGCAATAGAATATATCAAATACAAAGAATTGCAAGCAAAGTGAATAGGAGTAATTTGAAGTATTTAAAAATACTCAGACTTCACTTATGTGTCTATTTTACATCTGAAGCTATAAAAATTAAATAAAAATATTAATAAAGTTATTTTTAAAATAAACATTAATTTTATGAAAAAAAATCTTTAAATTACTGATAGAAGTACAATTGCAAAATTTTAAACCTCAGTGCCAATATTTTCAATTTTGACTGTCAAAAAACACAGACTCATTTTAATTGGAATTTTGACAGACATTTAGGTATTTAAATATGCACACAAGCACTTAGGATATTTTCAAAAGTATTTAGCCTCTTCCTTTCCTTTACAGTGATTTCAGTTATAAATAATTCTTCAGTATTTCTTCAGTGAATACCAGTTCTTATGAAAATCCTCTGCATCTTGACATTCACCTTCAAGTAGTAAAAAACCTTTACAAATCTGGTCCAGATTCACACAAAATAATGAGAAAATAATTTCTACTGAGGAGATACAGAATTTGAAACTTCCTTTGACTTTAAGAGGGAGCCTTACATACTATGTATTTCTTGAATGACAAACACATATTATACAGATGTAAACACTTCTAATATAGAGAGTAGAACACTCTTATTTGTCTTGCTAAACACATATAGCCATTGCCTAAATTTAATTATCTGCACGCAAAAAAAATTTGGATTGGGTGTTTTATTCTCTACATAAATTATCCAAATTTTGACAGCAATCTGGACTACATATTTGCTTTCTTCTAAAACATTGGTTTTTAAATAATCATAACAGCTTAACACTGAAAGTATCCTGGATCTATTTTCTTTGATGATGTTTCATATTTTGTATTCTTCTGTTAAGAAAATATGTCATAAAACATCCTAACTTGTATGTTGAAAACAAACATTCACAAATGCCTCAGTCTCATATTATTACTTAAAGCACTGAACAAACAACTGCTGTTCCATAACAATAACAATAATAGTAATGATATCAGCAAACCCAGCAAAAACCTGTGAAGAAGGCTGAATCTCTCCCCATTTAGATTTAAATCCTGCCCTGGCTAGAAACAGAAATACTGGTGTTGCTCCTTCTAGCATGAAGATCTCACTTATAAGGGCAGTGTTCCCTGAATGTCATTAGTTTCAGTTATTGGTTCCTGCTGAATAAGGAGTGCTCAAAAGTTGTATATATTAGACTTGGTGCACAGGTTCGTATATTATCAACATGTCTCTGCTATTGTTCCCCAACACTTGGAATCATTGTATCCTACCAGGTATCCTCAATTTCATTTGCCACAAATTAGGACTTTGCCGTAGTGTCACAGTGACCTTGATTTTCCCTGGTACTGAAAATGCTTTTGTAATCTTTCCGTAATCTTTTGTAATAATTCCGTAGCATAGGTTGGGAATTCTGCTCTTTAGAGTGGTATACATTACTTTCATTTGGATATTGTCATGAAGTGAAGCACACCTTTAAGAGTATTGGCTTGCCACAATTAAGGAGTCCTAAGAATATTCTGTATATACCATCCCTTAAACACACATTAGCCATTGCTGATGACAAAATCGAATGAGACCTTTCAAATTATTAGGCTATAGAAAAATATTCTATGATTTTTATCTCTCTAACCCATGCTAAAGGTTTTACTATAGTATACTCACTGTGATCTGACACCAAACACAGTGAAGTCCAGTCAAGCCTTGGTAACATTTTATAGTTTTGTGACACTTATCACATTTTGTTGGACAGTTGCCTTCTACCCAGAAATGGTGCATTACCTGCAAAAGAAAAATGCGAATATACATAGAGTTACTAAATTAACAGGTACACGGCAAAGTTAATGCTACCCCAAACTTACTTCAGTATTCTTTTTAGACTTCACATATGTTTTGATGCAAGATGCGGGAGCTCTTGAGACACAGCGTTCATGGACTGTATACTTGCAAACTGCAAAAAAGAAACACATTAATAGATGTTGAGGCAATGGTGTTTCTGACTACATTTCTGTGAAACAAATAACATTACCAGCATGCCATCTCTGAATAATCAATCCAATCAGTCAATGAAAACTTAAACTAGACTGCTTTTTCCATGGAATACAAAAGGCCAATTAGAACAGGAAATATTATGCAAGTGAGAAATCCAAGAATGCACCATCATTGCATAACAGGAAATGCTTAATTAAATCAGAGATCGCTAAATTTTTTCACAATAATTTCCAAATGATAAAAAATATTAAAGATAAATTGATGACTGCCAAATGGTGTCATTTGCTAGTAAGAAGAAATCTATATTTTATGAACTATAGGCATGAGAGTAGCTGGCAAGTACAAAAATAAAACCCAATTAATTTGTTATTCCTTCTATTGATTTATAAATCTTAAATAGCTGATTAATCCATTTTCAAATAGCAATTGTTTTCATGCATTCCATGTAACCACCATATATTTAACTACTTTAACTCTTATTTTCCAAATACCAACTCCTGAGAAGTCTTTTTTTTTTTCCCCTAAGCCCTCCACATCAGCTTTAGGTAACTGCTACAGTTGACCAGGTCTGTAGTGACCAGATCACACTGGCTGCATTTGGAAAACACAAATACCACGATACAATGCAAAGTTTTATTGACTTCAACGATATAACTGTGCCAAGATAAGGAAATAATGCTATAGCTTATGCCTGCATTCAAGGGAGTCAACTATTAAAAACTGAGAATGAATTTCTCCCTGCACGGTGTCTCACGCTTTTGACCTCGAGAGCAATTAAGCACAAAGTACTTCTAAACACCTTGCTTGCACCTATTACACAAACCCAGTGGGAGGCGCAGCCATTAATCAGACAAACTGCAGGGAGTAACATTGTTGATTGGACCATGGAGGGATGGTGAGGCCCCCTACGGTTCCCCTTTTTTTTTTTTCCTCCCACACAATCTAAAATGCAAATAATGAAATCTATAGCAATGCTTTGAAAATATATTGAAGAAAAAGCTTAGCAAGATACGGAAATAGTGAAACAGTTTTTTAAGTAGACTCATGCCTCTTCCTACATGAAGTAACTGAGAGGAGCATGTGGATGTTCTTCAGATACTTTGAGACCACTGTTCTCAGCAAATAAACGCCAAGCACAATAAAAAATACATTCTAAAGAGGTACACTGCAGTAGAAAAAACATCAGTCTGACATAAAAGAATATTGAAGAATATAACATTTCAAGATCTAACAGTCAAATCAGTATTTTATATATATATATATATATTCCAGTTACTGTCATAAGCATTTAATAACCTGAAGTTACACAATTTCTATTTGTTTGAATTTTAAAAGATATATCTCTCTCATGTCATAGTACCGTGAGTGAAATTGAAAATATGATGTGAAAATCCACACAAGGATTTACATCCAAATTATGTTTTACAGAGATCTGTGGCCCACAGAACAATTCAAAATCGTCATTCTTTCCTACTAATCTCAAATTAAAATGATAGAAATATACAGGCAGAAAGGTCCTGATCATCTGTGATGGGCTATCTTTCATACCAAAAATGGAGAAAGTAAGTTACACTAAGAAACTGATTAATTTACCAAAAAGAACAATGAAAGGTGACTTGGTACCATCCTGAGAAGAATACAGTGGATACTAAAGATCTCATTAATCTTATGGAGCAGGGCATAACACGAACCAGTCATTGGAACCATTTACAAGACATATTCAAATCAGAAAATAGGTCTTAAAAAAAAAAGATGATCAATCATGGGAACACACCACAAAAGAAAGATATGGATCATCCATCTCTTGAAACATTCAAATGGAGACAAGGTATCTTTCATAAAGACGTGGTTTCTCAAGATACAGTTTATGAGCTGGTCAAACACAGATTATTAGGATATGCATAGATACAACTCAAGGAACTGAATGCCAGTGATTGCACCTAATAGTCTAAAGAAGGTCAAATTAGATAGATTTTCTGTTGTCCTTTACCTTAAAATATATAATCAGTAAATACGTGGATTGAAATTAATGAATACAAACCAAGTTACTATACAAAACTTTAGAACTGTTACAGAAACTCAATTTCTGGGAAACTGGGATTTTGACCTTCACAATTAATAGAAAAAGAATTCTGTGCAAAATTTGAATCAACAAACATGGGACTTAGATGTTTGTCAATGTACCTCTTAAAGAATATCTATAATTATTAACAAGAAAAAAAAGAGGAATAACAAAACTATAGGGCTGAAACTTAAGCATGATACTTGCTAATAGAAAATAAAAAACACCACGAGAATTAAAAAAAAAAAGTGGCAGACTCAAAAGGGAACTAATAGTGATAACTCTAAAATTGTTTCTGATAAAAGAGAAAAATCCCTCAAACAACACATTTAAAAGCCAAATAAGCTGAAAAATAAAAAAAAGAACCTTGAGTGCTCAAGCATAGAAGACAAGAGGGAGACACTACTGTGCTAGCAATGGCTTTGTACTGGGAAGCTATGAGTTCTTTATTATGCAGCAAGAGCAACATTTTTAGGAATAGACATGTATACACATGGACACCGAAATGCTTATACTCACAAGAACAGCAGAGACCTTGCTTGCCTACTCCGATTAGCATATTCAAACAAAGATTACAGTAGGCAGGCTTGTTAAAGTGTTTCAATCTCCATACATGCTGCCCATCATCTTTCACATTCTGCACAGGACATAAAAGAAACAGATTTCACTTAATAAAATAAACAATGAAATATATAAGTGCCAATAAAAATTGGAGATTGACTCAAGAACGTAAAAGACAAGCTGTTACTTCATTTTAATAGTCTGTACCAGATCACAGCATAATCATTCTAAATACACAGGCAATGATATAACAAAAAAATTCTTCAGAAGTTCATGGACATCCATGTGTTTCAAAAAAACTCACCAGGCTGCTGTCGTCCCTGAAAAACAATTCTATCCAGATATCTAGGCATTATTACAACTAGTATTAAAAATAAAATTTATTCTAGACTAATCCTAAAAATAAAGGTGCTGCAGGTTAGAAGATAAAACTCGCCAAAACAAACAATAGAAAGGAGTTTTTAAAACTGCACAGATATTCTTAATGACTCTTAGAATTAGGAACGTATACCAACATTTGCGAAGTGGGAAAACTAACCACACCACAATAACTATTGCCAGCTTTAATTTATGTTACCCTATACAGCCAATAATCTATCAAAACCCACCTACTTAAGGGTGAGATTTACACCCTGGACCTCTTCTCCAGAAAGAGAATTCCTTAGTTTTAAGCCCACATTTTTCAGTCAGCTGTAGCAGTATACTCAAATCTTGCATGAATAAATTGATCAATTGATCGGCACTAAACAACTTAGGGGCCCACTGTAACTTATACAAACCACTAAAATATTATCAAATCATTTATATTTATGAAAGTAAGCTTTCTGTTGCATGATTCTTCTCTTCCTTAATGGAATCATTCTGAGATCCCACTGTTATTTGATGGTTTAAAAAATTATTTGCACTTGATACAGACGTTAAATTAATTCTCTAAATTCCTGGCTTCTTGGCAAGTCTGGCCATGAGGCTTTTGCTTTTTTTAATCTTCAGAGGTTTTAATTTTTTAAAAAAATAATTACATTAACCTAATGCAATATCATGATTTTTTTTAAATTTTTATTTATGTTTTAACAAATATAACATCCAGTGGAATAACAGCAGTTACTATCAGCTGGAAAGCAGATGCAGTAGTTTGATGTTTCATTGTGTATTGCTGAAGCTCTATAGTCTTTTGGTCATGTCATTACCAAAAAGAAATTGTCACACAGCTAAAGGGAGTCACACCAATCTCTGTTTCTCAGAAACCACATCAACAGCTGGTTCTTATCTAGTTTCTGATTTCTCACATCCAACTACTACTACTATTACTTGTCATCATGTATAGACAATATTTTTTACTAGATTTTCAATAGTATGATGGTTTTCACTGATAAGGACAGCCAATGTAAGTCAGTGGGCATAAATTTTAATAAAAATTCAGTTTTGTCTTATATTAGCATATACTATACACGTTATGTCCTTAAAATCAGTATTGTTCTGTTCTAGGAGTTAGCTGTTACAACAAGTCAAATATGAGGAAGACTTCTTCATCCTCGTGGGCAAAAAGAAAATAAATCCTGAAGGAAAATCAGCACTCTAACAAACTAAGAATGTTTGGTTCGGAGCTAGGTCTAAGTCAGAACACCACTTTGAATATTTCCTGCAAACTACCTAGAAACAAAAGGAACTGAAGTCAGTTGAAATACTTTTTTTCTCTAGTGAGATATCAGGATCAGAGCCTAAGTGGAGCTTCCCCAGTATTATCAGCAGGAGTTCAAATGCCTTCTCTGACAGCTGGGCAATGTCAGGGTCCCCTTTCTGCAGAAAAAGCACAGCAGATGCCTAATGTGGGATTCTTAGGCTGGCAAAGAGTGTGGAAGTTTTCCAATTTCCCCTGAAGAAGCAGAAATAGATTCTGCAGCTGTGAAGCACTAGAAGCCTGTCAAGCTCCTTCATGACTGGCAGCTGAAGAGGATGTATTTCATTACATGGAGCTCTGTAACGTCTATTTTTCTTCCCATCTTACTCCCATATTCCACACATTTTTAAAGTATGGTTAAACTACAATATAGGTTGTGAGTTTCAAGTCTTCTGAAAGTAGACAATAAAGACAATCTAAATCCTTCTGAGAAAAAACAGCAAACAATTAACACTTTGATTTTAACATCACTCAGGTCATCAACAGATACAGTCATAAACCACAAGCACTTAAAATGTGAGCTGACCAGCTTTCCTTGGCAAAATACTTGCTGTTTGTGAAAATTAAGAGAAATTCATACTTATGCATAAACTTGCCCCTCTTCTACACTAGTTTTGCGTTACTTTTTCATTTTAATTTTATTTTTAAAGAATGACCATTACATGTGAATATGCTACTTCTTATTTGAACAGAACATATGGTCTAACTTAGCTGGCATTTTCCTTATCAGAAAAACAAACAAGTCTTGATGTGGGTGTTCTGCCAATTAAAACACTTAGCTGTGTTACAGACTGCAACTGATGCAAATCCATTACATAAACACAATGCACTTTTGGAAAAGAACAAATTAAATTTTTGCTCTTGTGCACTGCCAAAAATAAGCAATAAAGTGCTGCGTATGATTATGCATGCACATAACTTTTTAAAACACTGCCAAAGAAAAAAAAGACATAATACAAAATAAAGCCCCTTCAATGCAAGTCTTTAAGTATGAATAAAATCCACAATTCTGACACATCAGTGCATTTACTGACATTAACTCATTTTGCATCCATATCCTGAGGAAGAGTTTAAAAACAAATAGACATTGAGAAGAACTCAAAGCAGGGCAGGTACAGTAAAAATCTCTTCCTCACTTCATTATACACATCATTGAAAATCAAGCCTCCATATGTCACATGCAGACTTTAACACATAATGACAATAGCAACATTTATTTTGTTAACAACAGTTCTCTTAACTTATGGCCCTGACCCTTCTACCATGGATTTGACTGCCGAGATGACCTGACCTTAAAAAGCAAGTCAACCATAAAAGAGTCAGCCTTAGAATTAGTGGAAAATTTTATGCTGTCACAGAATTCAGCTACACATCCCTAATCTGGTTTAATATTAACTTACTTCAGCTTTTTAGATATTTGTAGATAAAGGCAGCCAAAGTGATCTTCAGATTTCAAGCACAAAATTCAAGATTCTGAGACTTAAAAAAGGTAATGAAATCATTGATAAATTTTGATCCTAGCAAACACATCGTCTTTAAACAGCTACAGTGTGTCTGCAATACCAGCATGCTCAGTCTTTTCAGTGAGAAGTCAGTAACAAGCATCCAAATGAGAAGGATGTTATTGAGTAGCTGTTATTCTTCCCCTGCCTGTTATTTTGCTTCCATTTATTTAAAAAATATATTTAAATTTATTTACATGACTTGTTCAAGACAATTTTATGACTGATCATTGGGTACTGTTCAGCCAGTGTGAAAGGTGAGAAGAGTGTCCATTAAACTATGCAGCATTTCCTTTTATTACAAATGCAGTTATGTTCTATACTGCTTTCAGCAAAGAATTAATATCAGGTTTCGTTTTATTCAATTTGTTTTGGGAAGAGGGGGTTTTAAGTCTCTTCTGGTTCAGCTGGAGAGGGAGTAACCTCATTCGAGGGATATCCTATTTGGAAGGCTTCTCACTTCTAATTTCTGAGATATATTGTGCATGTGTGTTGGAGAAAGCAAACCAAACAAAAAACTTCCACAGCCTTCATCCACGCACTCATCCAGAAATAAAATTTTCCCACTAGAGGGAAAATTGTTTAAAAAAGCTTCATGAAAAGCCAAAGCATGAAGTTTCCCCGACCCCATCTCTCATCTAAAGAGACTCTAATGCTGCAGAAATTAAATTGTAAATAAATTGTATACCTGCATGAAATACCATCTATTTTACACCTTATACACAGAACAGGTTAGTTACTCCTGGCTTTTCCTGAGCTTCTGTCAAACTAAAGACAAAAGGAAAAGCGTGACTGTAGTAAGAAAAGGCATTTGCAAACTTCCTGCAAGCAAGTGGGAGCTAGCACAGCATAAAAGTCAGCAGCGCCGTCAAGAAAAGAGACGAGCACTTTTTTAGCAGCTCCCGCTGCCAAAGTCTCACAAAGCATTAACATCGCGGTCTCTGCTGGCGATGCTGTGAAATGACACCGGTAAAACAGCTCGCCTTATCACTTTGGGGGAGTCTGCTTCCAGCTGGGAAGGATCTGGCACAAATCGGGCAAGATACAGCTTCTAGAAGGGGCTTGAGTTTACCCTCTGGACGTATGGAAATAGCATATGGTGTATCGGCACTTCAGCCTTTTAGAAAAGTTACCTGCCGTACTTCAGACAGGACTTAGAGAAAGATCTCTCAGGACAATAAAAGGCCGTATCACCTTCTTTCCTCACTGAACAAAATAAAAGTCTATGAAACTGCCCAGCAGTCTGCCCAGCCTAGGAGGGACTACTCACAACACAACAGATACAACTTTAGACTTGCAAATGTTTGCACACCTCCAGTTTGGTTCCACTTTCACATACGCAGAGCTCAAATAGTAAGGTAATAATAACATAATATCAACGTAAGAAGCAGTATTTCCCAAGTGCAGACTCACGTTACAGTATTCTATCCCATATTTAGTTAAAAAAAAATTAAAAATTTGATTTTTAAATTATTTGAGTGAAATCACATAATATTTGCTGCTTGAGGATCCAAAATAAAATTTTGGAGTATTTTCTTATTATTTAATTGAAGCATAGTCACAATAAAACAAAAACGTTGGTCACATTGAAATTTACCTTGACTTAAAAGGTGAACTGGGTTGAAAATTACAATCGGTGACTTAAAAGTAAGGCATATTGGCCTGATTACAGATTATTGATAACTTTATGAAGGATTTGCTGGTGTTCAATTTGTCTCTCACCTTAAAGCAGCTTTTCAGCAACCGTACAGTACCAGGTACAGTGCAACCATGACATCTAGTGGCCAGTGAAGAGGAAATAAAAACATTTCCTAAAACATGAGATTTCTTTAAACTCTAGTACTTTGGAACTTGCATTTTATACCTACGTTTTGCACAATCACTGACAGAGGTGGTAGTAATGATCTGTTACAGGAGAAGTGGGACCAAAATATCTTGCACAGAATTACCTTACAAGAGAAACCAAATGCCTTTACCCTAACAGGGTGGAATAATATGGTACAAGTGAGGAACTCCTACCAAAGAGCAGAGTACAATGCAAATGGCTGACCAAACCTGTACTTCAGAGGCTTTTTGTGCTCAGATTACCAAGGAAATTTTAAGCAATGCTAGGAGAGTCAATAGGGCAACTCTCCACCTTCACTTACAATGTTAATCTAAAATTAATGCAGAATGGAATAAAAAGGTCAGAAACTGAAGGTTTCTACTGTAGACAAGTAGAATAAGTAGCCTAGTGGTCACCAGCATGCAATAGGCCACTTCCCAAAAGTGTAATTACCAACCGGGAGTACTGCAGGGATATCTCTGTCCAACTTGTGTTTGGATGGGAGACAAACTATTCCCTTAAGATGCAAAATTAAATTTGGAAAGTTGGTGAGGATTGCGAAAATTGCAGAATAAAGTGTACCACTCAGCAAAAAACTCTACCTCATACACTTATTATTAAAAATTACACCACACGGATAACTATTTCCTCTACAGTTAACATTTTCTTTTTATTCAAGAAATTCTCATTTTACATGAGGGAATTGCATGAAAAAAATCCACAAAACTGGAACAACTAAACATCAGATAAAGAATTATTGGTCTTAACAACCAAGGTTTCAGTAGCTTCTGCACAGAACACATTCAGCCACTTCTAATTGGAAAAAGGATAGTCATCCAAGTACAAATGGATTATACATGTAAACAGTCCCAAGGTCTTTTCTTCTAAAACAAATTGCCAAAAAGTATGCGTACCACAGAACCCCACAGAAAAAGAACTAATTCAGTTCTTATTTAAATTCCTTATCTTGCACCCAAATTGTTTTGTTTAGCAGATCAATTGCCTTGTAAAGCATCACACTTCAAATACATTGTTTCTATTCTGCAACATTTTCAGAGATAAAATGTATTTTAAAAATAAATAAAAATAAAATAAAATAAAATAAAATTCAGTATTTATAAAGTCTACCTTCATAGCAACTTCAAAATCAAATCTTAGGAGGAAATAGAGCATAAAACCCAGAAGGATAAAGCAAACTGGATATTTAGGCTGATTTCCTAGGGAAATGAGACCTTTCTATGGTCTTTGTCCCTTTATCTCCCTGACTCTAAACTATGCCAGTAACTTAGAAATTAGTTTAGTAATCTCAAAGAAATTTAAAAGGGCACTGGAAATGTCATGAAAGTCTAGGAAAAAGGTGGGGGAAGGAAGAAAGAAAGAGAGAGAGAGAAAGAGAGAGTGCATGCACAGAAGGGAAATCAGGCAAATTTCCTTGTTACTCCTTTGACTTGCTAACAGGTGGCTAGCTAATACTTGTAGTAACAGCCTAATATTATCTTATATATATTGGGATGACTGCTGTGGTCAGAGGGCAAAGACCACAAACCTGTGAGAGATTAGGCTATCTCAACACTGCTGTTCATAAACACTAAGTTGTTTATTCTTTTATTTTTGTATAATACAGTTCCGTACTTCGCTTAAATGATCCTTTTTTTTTTCAATTATTGTAACTAAATCACTTAATACACTATGTAATAAAAACTGATTGAAAGGATTTAAATGTAATATAGAAATTTTATGGTACCTGACCTTTCTGTATAGCTATTAAAGGAAACCAAGGATTAAGTAGAAACATTGTAGCTGAAGGTACTATGACAATCTGCAGCTGAAATAAATTATCATAGCTTCACTGATATTAGCATAACAAATTACACCAGCTGAGAATTTTGTATCGTTCATACAAGCCCTGTACAAGAGTTAAGTATATTACAGTGTTAATGGACCCCAACCCAAAACAAATTAAACATTTCACTGGTGTCATAATTTATTTAAATAAACTACAGTGACAATTCTTTGTCACTATCATACTAGACAAGCTCTGGAATTGATCTTTGAACTGTGCCAGCAACTTAGAAATTAGTTTAGTAATCTCAAAGAAATTTAAAAGGGCATTGGAAATGTCATGAAAGTCTAGGAAAAAGGCGGGGGGAAGGAAGAAAGAAAGAGAGAGAGAGAATTCTTGGATTTAAAATTTTGTCATTGCTGAGTTCAGTAGAGAACCAAATCATACTCAACTAAAGGTAAAAGAAGGTGGTAGAATTGTTTGGTGGGTTTTGGTTTCCTGACCATTTTTTGTTTTGGTTTAGGGTGTTGTTTGCTTGTTTTTGTTTGATTGATTTTGTGTGGTTTTGTTGTTTTAGTTGGGGGGTTTTTCTCTCTTTTTCAACATGTGATGAGCAGCTGGAAATGTCTATGCATCATAAGCCAGTAGGTTATGCCCCTTATTTTCACATACTAACCAGCTTGAGAAAAACTTTAAGATATCAGCACTTTATTATTTGATTAATGAATTCAAAAGATTCTTATCTTACTTTTTATTATCATAACTAAAAGGAGAAAGACAGCCAAAAAAAGCAGAGTCTTGGGAAGCTAGGATTGCAAAATCTAACAACAACATGTAAAAATAATGACAGCATCCCATTAATGGGAACTATGCACTGGAATGAAGTGCTTGGGTAATACATCAGATGCTCTAAAACCATTAAAACCATGCTATCAGTTTACACAAAATAATGACAGACAGGCATTAGAGTTTTAACTTTATTGATTTCACTTTTCAGTGTCCTAAAATACACTTCGATTTGATCATTTAGAACTGTGTACAAACAGAAGTAGTAAATTTCTGCTCATTTGATGAAAATATAAAAATTTTGCTTTTCTCTACATATTTTGCAAATGGTTTAAAAAATTAAGCAGTTTTAAACATCAAAAGAAATAGGAGAGCCCTTTTAAAGGGTGGCATCACATCCTAGTGAATCATTAGCAAATGACTAGCAAATTAGCTCATGTGTAGGTAATGGACTTCATTCACAGTAAAGCAGAACATTAAAAACCCATAGAATAATGAACTATGCTTATTGATCCAAAAATATAATAAAAAATATATTTTACATGCTATTTTTCTACAACTGTACGCTTATGTCCGTTAAATGAATCAAGAACTAGTAATACTCTTGATGAGTATTACTGGCCCATACTGATACCAGGTTATAGAATTTTGATCGCTATTTGTGCATTTTTACTATTTCCATAGTAAAGCTACATGCAGCATGATAACAAGTAAAAACACTCAAAAGGAGAACCATGCTTTAATATGAAAATAAACCTCTACAGAAGGATCTACATTAATTTATGCCATAATTTAATGAGCTTCAAATTTAGAAAGAATGAAATGTAGACACTGAAAACTACTCCCAGAACTTCTATACTACCTGTCACAAAAGAAAAATCTGTGCTGAAAGTGACTATCAGTTATCTACTGTACTGATTGCTTGAGAGCATTTGGTGCCCTTTGTTTAAAGTAATTGCGCGTAAATAATTGAATTCGGCTTGACAAATATCTCTTTGATGACAGGGAAGCAATTTAACATTTTTGTTACTCAGTCTCATATATAGAATTAGAGAATTACTATTTACAGTAATCCAAGTACACTGAAATTCAGGTATTTTGCTTGTAATTTGATTATTAAGATTTTGCAAGACTTACAGATCTTCTGTTCAACAAACTGGTTTGTTACATATTTTCCTACACAAAGTCTCAGTCTGACCATTCTTTGTCTAAATAAAATACCATAGAGCAACTACAGCAGTCTAGATTTAGTTGAAGCCATAGAACTATATGAGGAAAATAAATATTATTTATTATTTCACCTCAATATCTAAAAATTAATTAGGAAAAGATGAAATAAAAATATTTTCTTTCAAATAACAGAAATGCATTTGAAACATATGCTTAGATAGGTGTTCAAAATTAGCTCAGATACAGGACAGCAGGTGGCACTGGCAACATGCCAGTCTTAAAAAGTTGCATTTAACTAGTCCAAAACTGATCATATTACATCTGTATTATCCTTAATGCGAAGTTGTAAATGTACAGAACACAAGTTCATCTTTCATAACACTCTATCCTTTGGTGTAAGTGTTCCCTTTGATATTGCTACTTAGTATAGTTTATTAAGGTAGTTACAGAGACAGAATATCTTCTCAGGGATGTATTCTGACAGGAAAAGAGCCAACAGGCAATAATTGCTGCAGAAGAAATTCCCTCTGCTCATAAGAACAAAAGCTCTTTCCCTTAAGAACAATTAACACAGGGAGAGTTTGCCCACAGAACTGGTGGAATCTGCCTCATTGGAATTATTTAGGTTTGACATGGATAACTTAATCCATGGCCCTGCCTTTAATAAGAGACTTGACCAGATGTCCAGAAGTTCTTTCAATGCAGATTGTTCTGTGACTCAGTACAATTCGGCCACAGAATCCAGTACCATGCTGAGAATACTAGACACTGCTCCAAGTCAGCTGTAACATACACATGCACAGTAAGACATTCTTAACAAATAATACTACAGCTAGGAATTAACAACATGCTGTTAGCAGGGCAAATTAATCAGCTTTTTACAGCTTCCAGCTCCAGAGCTTGCTTATTTGGTGGAGCTTCGAACATGGTAATGGTAACTCTGCCTTTGAAGATGCATTTTTGCTCTTTGCATGTCATTCAGCCATACTGAAGAAAAGTAAAGCAAAGTATTCTTCATACAGGCCTCAGAGAAACCAGCCTGAGGTCCACACTTACATGCAAGCAGAGACTTGACACTCGTATTAAATACTTACATTCTCTAACCCAAGGAGGACCAAGAGTGGTATTGTTGTCATTCCTCCTTGGATCCACTCTTCTAGAGAAACAGTGCCATCATGATCATAGTCAATTTCTTCCATCATTTCATGAAGAATCTACACAGTTTAATGAAAAATCTCATAAATTCTAATTTTTTATTATTATATTCTAATATAGCAACTTCTTCTTAGAATATGTGCAGATCTCCAACTCCCTCACCCACGCACAAAAAGTAAGGGAAATATTATTTGTATGGCAGCTGTAGTAAAACGAGTATGGACAGTTCAGAAAATGAAGTGTCATATTCCTATTTACATTTTATTATCATTGAAAGATCTCAAACTAAGTTGGGTTCCCTCTGTACTTGCAGTTGCTTTTAAGAAATTTTCAGAGATGAACCAGTTGTGTTATAAAAGTTAATTACTACATGCATTAAAAAAAACCCTTAAACTGTAGCAAGAATGTTTCACAGATTAGATTCAATCAGCAAAATACTTGTAAAAGTGCTAATTGACAGTGCCATAGTGGAACACAGACTATTCTTATTTCTATCTTATTAACATATAGATTCACATGTCGACATGAAATATCGTAAAATGCTATCTCTAGCAACATTAAAAAATTGTGATGAAATGGATACTTACTGGACTGAGTTCAGTAACATCCCATTCAAGGTATTCTGCAACATGCATCATTTGAGCAATGATATTTTCCAGCTCCTACAGATGAATGAAAAGTATGATATTTAATGCAATATTATAAAGAAACATTCTATTGCAAAGCAACTTATAATTCAACCATATTGAATTCAGTGACACTGTTTCATCAATGTTCCAAACGAATGTCCTTTACACAGGAAGCTGTCCACTCAGGTGAATCTGCTTCATGAGCAAAACATCAGGCATGGACTGCAAAGCACTCAGGGAGGTGAAATACACCCCCACAATTAAAGTAATTCAAAGTAGTAATAGATTCTTCTTTCCTAGTTGTCTTTTGAGCACTGTTTTTACTATTTGATGTCCACACTGTGATATAATGCTGTAATGATCTTTAAATTCCAGCACTCTAACAAACTATTTTTTTGACAGCTATTGCGTGGTTCAAAACTTTATAATGGAAATAAGACATAAAGTGGATGCTATAAACTAATACGAGGTTTTCTTACCATAACGGTGTTGCAATTTCCCCATGATCATGTATCACTACTGCTCTTCTATACTCATATATATAATTTTGCTTAGTAAACATTTCCAGTGCTTACCTAGGACCACTCTGAATTCTCGTGTTGTCTTGGTTCCAGCCAGGAGCCAAGGTAAATTTTTGCCATAGCCAGGAGAGGCATAGCTGAGACTTGGAGGTTATTCTATACCACTTCAAGTCACTGCTAGGTGCAGGAGAAAGGGAGTCTCTTCTGGAAAGAAAGGGGTCCTTCTGGTTGAGTACATGTGGGCAGCAGAGAGATTGGGTAATGCCAGTTCCAAGTTGGAGAGAGCAGTCAGGGCAGCATGCCTGCAGTTAGGTAGGGGCAGGCTCTGTGGCGAGCATTTTGGATGTAATTTACTCTCTTTTGTACATCTTTGTTACTAATATTGTTGCTGTTATTACTGTTCTTTTCCTTATATAATTGCTGTTTCTAGTAAATTGTTCTTATCTCAAACTGTGATCTTTACCTTTTGTGTCTCCAAGTCTCCTCTCCATTCTGTTGCAGGAGTGGGAAAGGAGAGAGAGTGTGGTCTGGAGAGTCTCAGTGGAAGCCCTAAATTGGGGAGTACCGTTCCTAAACCATGACAGCCTTATTTGGTGCCTACTGTGAGGCATGAAGGGTTGAGATAACAACAGATCTGCCCAGAACAGGCTGGAAAACAATTTTACTTCAGCATTTGCTGTATTAGGTACAGAGCCACTGGTCACAATACTGCTTGGTTTGTTCATATGGGCATGGTACCTAACCCTGTATATATATTCCTTTATGTGCTCCTCGGGATGTTATTCTTCAGAGCAGGGAGAGGGATCAGGATTGCTTTGTTGATGTACTGTGGAATATCAGTTTATGACATGACATCAAGGGCCATGAGGGCCATTTGGGATATGTATTCAGTGTTGCTGAATACCTACTCATACCTCAGGTACTACCTTTCGGAGTCCATTAAGAATCACACCCAGTCTGTGGGGGGACAGGGGAGGATGATTTTCCCTAGCTTTTCACACTCTTTTCCTCCTTCAAGCCTGTTACAACTGCATTTCAGAATTTTTAATTCTCTTTGGATGTTAAGGAAAAAATGTTCTTGTTGCTAAGTCTGCCGGTTTTCCTCAGGGCGATCCACACGATGTTTAGAGTTAAGAAAGAGATTTCCAGGGAGGTTGTTCAGAGGTCTGTCCTGAGGATGGATAGAGCCATGAGTGGCATGGAAAGCAAGAGAAAATGGGCCAGCTTTCAAAGGATTACTCTGTTCCAATGCTTTGGAAGTTCACCCCCGAACAACTCTGATAAAGTGACAGAATATTTGAAAGAAAAATGCCGTGGCAGTTTCAGAGAGGTGCAAAGTTATGCAGTGGGCTGGGGCCTGGCTACTGTTTATCAGACACTGCTCGATACTAGACAGCACCCTCAGGGGGAGGAGGAGGAAAGCAGACCAACAGGCACTGGGGCCACTCAAAACTGCAGCTGAACCAGAGGAACCTGTGCTGGTAGCAGCTGTCCCTTCACAGAAGAAGAAACCCATGACAAAAATCAGTTCACTTAGTGAGGGATGAAGAGGAAGCAGGGGCTTCAGAACAGGAGGAAGAGGTAGGGCCAGAGATAATCACTTCATCCCTATCCCAGGGTGAGCTGCCAGATATGTGAAAAGATTTCAGCCGCCAGTATGTGCCTTATCATGAACCGGCCTGCAGGCAAAAATTTCCCTGTCACTTATGGGAACCAGCTCCTCTTCTTTACCAATTCACTCTATGCTATCTTGCTTCCAGGAGATAAAAAAGGAGAGGCAAAAAAACCAAAGAAAAAAAAAATCACTGCCAATAAAATACTGCTTTCTGTTAGCTAACAGAAAAAAATAGCTACATTTTTTTTTTTAATTATTGTTATACCTCTGATTTTTCTTCAAACATTTGGTTGGGCTACTCCTCAAAAGTTTGCCTTTAACATTGTTCCTCTGTTCTTCATAACAGCGTGGAAGTTCTGACATGCCTCCACATAAATTCACTGTGTGACTCTCATACTTACTCTTTTTAATGAAATCTTTACAAACGGTGCTTTGAGATACACATGGTCCCAGCAGCATACTAGAATTTTTGGAATTACATTAATGTGTCCCCTACAGTAATATGATGAAAAATCAGAAGACTATAGAATAGGACTCCATGACAGCAGTGTCAACATTTGAAAATTTATACAATAGTAGAAGTAGCAGCTTATTGGAAAAGAAAACTCAAGATATACTTTTAAAATTGTTGACTTTTTATCGACTACAGTTTATACTGCTTCTAATAATTCAGGTTAAATATAAACTTGATTTGGATTAATGTATTTTTGCACAGGTATTCCATGATGACATACTCTTACAATGCATCAAAATACACAAATAACATTACCGAACTATCCAGGTATCCATTCCCATCTGTATCATACAAGCGAAACATAACTGAAAAGAAAACACAGAGACAGGGAAACTTGGTTAGAAAACATAGTAAATACCTTTTTTTTTTTTTTTTATAAAAAACAACTCCAAACCAAAACACAAAACAACTAAACCTGAGTTTCAAAGAAAGGGCAAATATTAACATTTACTTTTAATGATCACTCTAACTGCAGACTCACCACATAAGTTATATTATGTGAGAGGTTCACTCAGCAACTACCAGTGCCTCCAACAAGACATATTAGCTGGACAGTGTAATTGCACCTTTTCCACATTGTCACTCCAGCAGCTAATTTGGTCTGTGAACTTAATTTTTGTTCCTTCTAGAGATGATCTGTAGTCATGGTGAGTACTCCCAAAAGGCCCTTCTTTGTCATCTCACCAAATATTGGATAACATACAATTGGTCAGGCAAATATGGATAAACCTGTTTAAATTTTAATAATACTATCCTATGCCCTTGGTAGCAGCTATCGCTATTGAATAGTAATATTACTTTAGAAAGTATTTTTTGACCAACTAAATGAAACAGATGATCAATTTTTTAAGTATCTAATCATTCCAATCCAACAATAAACATTCCTCACAAACTGCCAGCATGGCTTCTCCCAGAACCTAACTTGCTTCATCAATTTGAAAATGTGTTCCAAACATTTTCGGAAGTCACCCAGAAAAGAAGATGCACTTTGAGAATATCCAGAAAATATGTACTTTCAAGATTGTATCAAGACTTGATTCCAGTGACAACAATGGGTAAGTCTACCAAGATATTTGAAAGCAGCTTCCTCAGCTGATCATATACTGCATCAGACTGCAGAGTAGAAAGAAGTCTAAAGCTTTGGTAGGAAATACTGTTAAAAGACTAAAGATGAAATGCAGAAGCCCACATATACCTTGCTATTTGTCCCTACTTTCTGGGACAGTTTGCCAGAGCTCTGAAATCTAAACACCCACCATCCCCTTCAAAAGTGCTAATTTTTTTAGCGCTAGACCAATTTTTTAGGGATGAAGAAGTCAACCCATGTTGAGGGGTTTACAGGACACTGTAATGCTGTCACTGACAACAAAACCCAATCAATCTGCTTACAAACTGTCTTATCAGATGTTTTTTGAAACATAACATATAACAGTGAAGAATTCCAGCACACTGGATCCACAGCAAATGCTGTTACAGTCCAATAAATTCTGCAAGCAAAGTTTATAATAGTCTTCAGGAAACACCATAATGAGAAGTGAGAGAAAATTCTTAGCAATTAGAAAGTAAAATTCAGAAAGAATTTGATTATTTTGGGACTTACAGTAAAATATATTTAACTGTTATATGGATTGGCTTGCTTCCCTTATATCCTCCATCTGGGGAATAAATTGTTCATCTAACTGTGGGGAAAAATGGTAGGTACTACACTGCTCTACCACTTCAACAATTTTTGCCACTACATTGCACTGCTCTTAAGAGCTGTAATACGAGATTGATGATGTTTACTGTAGTACACTGTTTAAAGCCACAAAGGCCCACTATTCATTAGTTATAGGCTAAGAAAGCCTATAAAAATCTCCTTCTTTGCCTGGAGTTACATAGCAGAGACACTTCAGTGTAAAACAACAGTTAATGTCAAAATTCACCAGAGATTGGTGCTGCCCCCGCTAGTAGGCCTTCTACCAAATCTCAGAGCTTGACAGCTAATATTATCTGACAAAGGTACCATTAAGCATTCAGTTTCCATAGGGATGAATCACTGATTCACTCAGTGATAAAGTTCAAATCATTTGGTTCTCTTTCCTCCCCCTCCATGATTCTAATACAGTGGTTAAAAGAACATTTTACAGTTATCATGAAGGCAAGGTTTAGCATTTCCATGATCTTTACCTACTCCAGAGAAATAGTGCTTACAACTTTTTTTTCACTTAACATGAATCAGTAGTTCTAATCAGACATTTAGAACCAGACATTAGCATAATTATAACTGCTTCACTTTGTAGCAAACAAGTCTTTTCAATTACAAATGTATTGGGTAGCAAAAAGGCTCAATCTGTGTTCTTGGCTAGACTCTGAAAAACTATGCTACTGGTCTGGCACGCAATCTCTTTTCTATTCATACCCTGCTAAATATTCATGTTCTCACTGATTTACACACTCTAGGAGAAAAAAACAACAACAAAATGATAAAAACAACCCAACAGAAGCTCTGATGCAAACTGCAGAGCTCAAGTCACCTTTTCCCATTCCCTTACCTGATAGCACTCTATTTCTATTACTAGACAGTAATATGACCTTAAAGGATATCTTCTATTCTTCTAAGGTATCTCTTTGAGGACTGTGGGATTTTCTTTATATTCAGGCCAAACATAGATTAGAAATAATAGATATGTTGAACATGTCAAATAGGTGAGGTTTGCACTGCTTAAGACCTCTAGAAATACATTGTTAATAGGTTGGAAAATCCATTTAACTGATGGAATATTTGTAAATCTATGAAAATCTGTAGATCATACAGATCCAAAACCTACGTATTATTTTCTCTTAGTGTATTTTATCCTCCAGCTTATACCAGATTCTATTTGAAAGCACCACTTTAATTTTCTGCTTGTCCTGAAGTAAGTTTCCAAACATTCAGCTGTGATTAATTTTTTCAATTTTTGTCATCAGAGAAATAATAAAAAAATCATGATTAGAGATTAGTATTAATATTAATGTCAACAACTCCACAATAGGTAATTTTTCTTTATTCACTTCATTGTTGAAAATTATAATTTACCTTACAGCCACAGGATCTACTGCTATAAAACTATTTCAGACAAAGGGCGAAATTATACCATTAATTTATAAGAATTCAACTAAAATCAATGGGAAAGTCTGCATACTAATGGTATAGTATAAGCCAAAATTTAGATACTAAAATGTGACAATACATGGTATATTTTAAGTCTGTATGACTGTACCAGGGTGAATTTATGCTGATACTTTTTGTCTGTGTTTGGCCCCAGCCACCTGTAGTAGTTTATATTCTCTCTGCCAAATTCGCTGATAAAACAGTGAATTCGTCCTTGGAGGGAGAACTTCTGTATAAACTGTTTTAATTGGTGTTCTGTGATTGGTTAATTGTCCTCCAATGTCACTGGAAGGAGAATTTGAGGAGGAGGAGGATGAAGTAGCGCTCCCAGACTCAATTAAGAAAGACCCCCAAGGCATACTGTGCGTGTGTGAGGGGATGTCCAAAGATCTCACGCATGCGCTCAAGGGATGCACTTACATAACCAAGAGGGTGGGACTGAGGGCCTCTGGCTGGGCCGTGCTGGCCACACCTGGGAGGTTGAGGTCACTCAATTAATTGTATAAAAGCAGACAGTGCTTTCTTGGAGGTGAGCTAGCTTCACACCAAGGACAACGTTGCCTTTTGGCGGGGACGCCTGCCAGTTTGTGAACTTACTGACTCACCAAGGATGCAGCCTCTGCTATGGGTAATTATAGGCATGCTATATGAAAACCATGGTGTCATGGTTTTCAGGATTCAGTATGTTCCGAACCCTCCCTAATACAATAAAAAAGTAGAAAATAAACCTATAAAACAATATGCCCATAATTATACACAGTAAATACAAATGACCTTGAATATTCAAGGGCCATACACCTATGAGATCATGCTCTCTTCCTCCTAAATCATATAGAACACAGTCTTTTGCACATGTAGTTTCTATTGCAGGAAGTTCATGGAAAATTCCCTAAACTATAATAATCACCTGCTCTTCTGTCTCTCCTCCTTTTCATTGTACCAATTCCTGACACCAGGGGAGGCAACTAATCTACATTTCATGCTATGGTTTGTGCACTGAGCTCTTCAGAGCTCTGATAAGGCTTGCATAACTTGCTACCGTGAAACAGTTATTACACTGTAAGCTAAAATCAATCCTAAGAACTTAGTTTTTCTGTGCTTGTGTTCTGGATGCACATTCATGTGTACATTCTCGTATTCTAATCATGTGATACCAAATTGGTATCACTAAATCTGGGGAATAGCTGCTTATAATCTTTGCTGAGGCAAAGGTATCAATGATCTTATAGTACAAAGTTGCCATTGTAAGCTAACTACAGGTTACTTCAACAATACAACAAGATACTTCAACAATATGTGGTCATGTAACCATGTAATGAATTTTTACTCTGACAGAAGCCTACTGTTTGCATGTCCTATCATACTGAATGTTTACTTACCATATTAGAGCCTGATCCCACAGATTGTCTATAGACAGACTAGCTAAGTATATTGAAGTATATTTGATCTCAATGAGGACATTTTTCTCCAATTCACAGATCAAACTCAAAGTTATTTTTTAATAGGTAGAGGTGTTGTGCTTTATTGACTCAGACAAAAACTCATTCCCAACAGTGAGGCAGACTTGGATCATTCTTGGCTTTTCAGTATTCACTAACATTATAGAGCCCACAGCCTACACTAACTATTCTTTTTTTGAATTAGCTTGTTTAGTACAGATTATTCACTCCATCTATATATCCAGGTATCCTCAGTATATATCATTTGTTTTTCTCAGATCTGATGCTAATCAAGGGATGACAGTATAGAAAAGATTATTTTAACTACAGAATGTAGAATCCTTACTCCTCATCTTTACGAGTGCTAGATAGAGCAAATTTAGTTAAAATCTCATCAAAATAATACTATTAGAAAGATTAAAAAATAATTTCTGCAATAACAGTCACCTAGAACCATATTTTTATAATGCAGCTGTCTCAAAACTGATTCTTAAACTCAGAAACAGAACATTTGATGACTTGTGGAAATAAATATATAAAATTAACTTTAAAAAAGAACATACATTCTAGCTTGTCTTCTGGTCTTCCTCTTTCTAGCAGTGATAAATAGCAAACAATATCTTTCAGCTGGATCATGTCGGGTAAATGTAAGTTGGCAGGAGTAGGAGGTCTGGATGTAGAGGTACCTTTGTTAAGTCTCAGACCTGGAAATAACCAATAGCTGTTGTTAGTCTTCACATATGATACAAGCAGAAAATGAAAACAAAACTCTTGCATACATGCATCTTTGTTTTATGTGAATCTCAGATTACTTCTTCATCCAAAGTTCTAAACAATTTGTGTTCATAGTTTATCCAGTAAAGGTAGAATTTAAATGATAGTAAGGTTTTAAAGTGTTGTACAAATAAAGCAAACTATCAGAATACCAGCCCAATTATGGAAATGACATAACCTTTTTTTCATTTGCATTGATCTGATGTCATTTGGCTATAAACCAATCTGGTGAATAATTTTAATCTACTACATTTATAAATTGACACCGACTACACTAATTGAAGATGTTTTAGTGTCAAACTCTGTCAACACCCAAGTGTATTGTTATCCCCAAAACACAGCCAGATGCATGTCAGTGCAGTACATATTTAAAACATGGAAGCCTCAGTGACAAACTACTGAGGAAATAAACATAGATTTTAAATATGTACTCAGACATTACGATTAACAACAGTTCCAGTGTACCACTTAGAATACAAGTTTCAAAACTGCCAAACTTCTTTTGTTTCAGGATAACCTGAAAGTATGACCAGTCCTGATGATATTACTGGAATCTGCAGGATCAAAGTTGGAAAAACTGGGAAGGACAGCAGAACACGGAGAAAGCAGTAATAAAACCTTCTTTACAAGTTGTTACGTTTCTTTCTGATTTTAGTGATGTTAAAGATGAAACTTTGCAAAAGGATACACTGTTCTTAAAAATTTTCTGTAACTAATTCAGTACAGATTCATCATTGCGCACATAACCTGAATACATAATTTCTCTCATCCATTTGTCTTGAACAAGTTAATTACTGTAGCAAATGGAAATAGAATTTTGGTGTGGTTTTTTTCACTGCCCTATTTTTACTTTGAAATACTTCATTGCATTCTGAAGACATCTGTAAAAGTCTACATGTTAAAAGGTAGTTCTATATGTTAAAACAATACATGTTTACACATGTTAAAACAATAAAATTTGGTAAATAAGAGCAAATTGGCATGCAGAAAATGTATCTTGGAATCAAGTCCATGTTCATGGTTTCAGGCAAATAATAAACTGAAAATAAATATTTAAATGAATAAAAATATTTAACAGGGCAGTGTTCTATTTAATGAGCTTGCATGTCAGTTAACTGTCATTAAAATTAAGACATTATAAAATGTTATCCAATTCAGATGGTAGCTTTAATCACAAAATTTACACAAATAGTTCGCATTCCAGTCATGTGAATATTATTCACAGAATAAAAAGTATTTCAAAACTTGGGATAACTCTTTTCAAAAATATGTAGTCCTGACATCCAAATGAAAAGTAATACAAATTTTAAGGTATCTTTTAACTTATCATCAGCTGCAAGGTACAGGTTAAATTATTACTTCTAAAACAGAGGTGGGAGAGGTTGACTGCAATGTTCTGACTTACAGATGACTCGCAGTGCTTCTGCTTACCTGGCATCTGTTTCCATCTCTCTTCAGATGCCTTAACTGAAAATACAATTTATAAACAGACATGAGTGGACCAAAAGACATTAAGTGAAAAACAAACATGTACCAGAAAGACTGACAAACTCTACTACTTTTTTTGTCATCTTCTCTAGCTCTCATGTATCTTTTCATTTTCCAGAAGAATGTCAAATGTTTCTGTCAAATTTATTTTGCAGTACCAGTCAGGTTTTTTTCACTATTAGCAATATTTAAAAATTACTAGATATCCTAAAACAAAAGTTTGCATAATTGCCATTTGCACATCAAAATGTACTAATGCACAGTTTTTCCCTTTAAATGCTACAAATTATCAAGACACAACATTTAGTTTAAATCTCATGTAATTGAATTACAATATAAACAGTATATTTTCAAGCACAAGTAACTCTTTCATGAGGTGAACTGAATTGCCCCTCTGAATATGTTTTTGATATAACAATTTATCAAACAGTCCTCCTGGTATTACATTATATACAAATGGAAGATTCCTAAGCCGGTATTTTGTTATATTATTTCTAAAGTCCTTAGTAACTTAAAAAGATGAAAACTAACTACAAAGTGGGAAAAGTTTGTGCAGGAGAAAAAAATTTTTGGAAGAAGCATTTGAGTAAGAAACTTAGCATACAGTTTAAACAACAACAATAATAACAACTTTAACAATGATGTTATAATAATTATCATTATTATAATTTTATCACACATAAGAATAAAATACATGAAAGAGAATTATAGTAAAAATGAAGAAATTCGAGTATGGCCTATACTGGGCAGAATTTATCTGTAAATCTGGCAATGACCTAAAACCAGTTATTATAATTTCTACAGATGAAGTGTTAAAATCATAGAAGTACAATACCAGAATGATAAAAGATGATTTTTTAAAATAAAAGCTGCTAAGGATGTAGGATTACTACCAACAGAATCACACCTAGACAATTAAAAGAAACAGCAGTAACTGGGCACAGAAACAATAGATCTCCATCAGGAGCCTCGGGTGTGAAGCTCTGAAGGCTTCTACTTGTTTATACAGTAGAGTAGGCAGCAAGATCATGTAACCATAGCAATCTGATTAGCATTAACATGACAAAGACCGTCCACTTGGTGTCTCAGCTGCATCATTATTATGAATTAAAAAGATTAAACCATTTAATTTCCATTTCTTTTCACAGCATTTCTTATCATGAGTGAGTTAGTTTCTCTAATTTCACAAATACCAGAACAACCTCCCCCACCAGCATATAGTTTAGAACTCCATATATTTAAAGCTATTAGAAGTAAAATAGCAGAGTGAGGGAACCTTTAGCTCTTATATTACTGTGATTTTAACACTTACCTCCAGAAAGGTGCTGTGGCTTGTTTTTTATTAATGGGCTGCAGTGAGATATTTTGTTACTAAATGATGTAAAAAGATGCTCAACAAAATCATCTGGTAACTCTGCCTCCAGAAAAGTCTTCATGAACAGCTTGAACCCCTCTAAATCAATTGTCTAGAGTGAGGGGGAAAAGAAAAAAAAAAGTGAATGTTTTGTAAAAAAATTCATACTAATCCATCAAATAATATTCTGTTAACAAAAACTTTGGACTGTATTTGAAACACTGATTTCTGAAGATACAGACTGGCACAGCTATTCTTGAAAGCGATTACTGAATTAAGCATTACTTTGAAAACTGACAGCATTGCTACAATACCTCAGTATGAGATAGCCCAGAGCAAATTCAGAGCCCTCATATCAGACCCTGAAATCAAGTTTCATGCTCTCTAGTTTGTTGATTAGAATATGGCTTAACAGCACATACAAAATTGCAACTAAAGGCACCTATGGAGCTCACAGGGATGTACTTAGCATATCTTATCTTTTCTATAATTAGACAAAAAGCAGGGGATTTTTGGATGTCTAATTCAGAGAATTGAAGTCCTTCCGTCTTTTCCAAGGTGGTAACATGTTCTGCTGGTGTTTGTCAAAGAGTCACTAATCACCCTATTTTAAATAGGGTAGGTCTCAGTAGTCAAATGAGAGTGCTGAGATATACAGCATTACTTACGGGGGGAAAAAACAAGTTGTTGGTTCAAAACTTTTGTTATTTACTTTAATTTGGCTTTGCTTTTGCCATCAAGGTAAGAACTGATTAATAAAACTCCATTGATGACTGATCCTGTTAAGACAGCATTGTCTGTTTCAATTAATAAAATGAATCGTAAAATATCTCAAGTTGGAAGGGATACATAAGGATCATTGAGTCCAACTCCCTGCTCCTCACAGGACTACCTGAAACTAAACCATATGACTAAGAGCATTATCCAGATGCTCCTCAACCTCTGACAGGCTTGGTGCCATGACCACTTCCCTGGGAAGCCTATTCCACTGATCGACCACCGTCTCAGCAAAGAACTTTTTCCAGATGTCTGATCTGAACTTCCCCTGATGCAACTTCATTCCATTTCCTTGTGTCCTGTTCCTGGTACCAGGGAGAGATCAGCACCTCCCCCTCGAGGAAGGTTTAGACCGCAATGGGGTCACAGCAATGTGAAGCATTATGATCCCATCCTGCTAATACCGAACTACTAAAGTTATCCTGAAAGATATTGACACAACTGCATACTTATCAATGGTGCTGCTCATTACATAAATGACTTTAAAACAGCTTATCATTAATCTGTACAAAATAGCGTTATTGTCTTTGTTTCTAGATCAAACAGAACAGTAACCTGTCATCATTAAAAAATTAAGAGACAAAGACAAATTATACCACAAAATTGACTTTGAGAGTTCTCCCCATGCTTCAGGAAGACTCCATTTCTCCATAGAAAACTCTAGTGCAACTCCTTTAGTTTAAGAATCATCTTGAAACCATGCCAGAAAAAAAGAAAATCAAAACTAAATTTTCCAAACACCTTAGTGAATTTGACATCTGAGTCACAGTATAAATAATTTTTTACAATTATTTTAAAATCATTTTAACACTCTGGAGCAGAGATTTCTCTTCCCCTGACTTCTTCGATTTATTTTTATGTATTTATGAGATGTAAACATTTTATGCCAACATGAAACAAGGTTTTTCCATTAAGACCAAGACTTAACTGCCTCAGGTTAATGTTTTAAATGTGTATCAATACCCTCATGAGGGACCAGCAGCACAGATTGCAAAATTTGACTGCTCTTGTGCAAGTCATCATTATTAGGAATGAAAGCTTGGCAAAGGGGTATCTATGCTGAGCTTCTAATACAGAACTTCATTGGAGAAAGAAGTTCAGTGAAACCAATAAAACTGTCACCTCTTGAAGATTAAAATAGCAGAGATCTAAAAAAATAGTGTCGACAATGCTCAAGCTGGGTGTAAAATGGAAATAATCAACTTGGACATGGACTCACTATCTTTGCCTCATCATAGAATTCTGGTCACACTTTTACTTTGGCAAATCATATTCTGTTTCACTCATGCTACAAACTTCATATTTTTTCTCTCTAATAGTTACCGACATTTAATTCATTGTGTATAAATTATCAAACCACAACGGCAAAAGGAGTTGTATCAGCATCCAAGTAAACCGGTGATTAGTCTACACTATATAAATGTATTTTTTAACTGCAAGCATAACAAATACATTAATCACTAAATCAACCAACTTTAGCAATGTGAAATTACTTTGTTAATTGTGCATTAATGAAATGCGTATTAGCTATTTCACTAAATCATATACACAAAAAAAGAATAGCTAAGTGAAAAAGGAAAGCAAAACCATGGATGGACATGAAAATATCTTTTCATTACATCAATATTTTCTTTATTTACTTTGTCTGTGGATTTTATGTATATACTGCTAAAAATATTCTTTGAATATTTTTAATGCCCAAGTGACATTGGTCCTCCAAGCTGCCAGCCATAACTAAATCCCTAATGCTACATTTTTTCCACTTTTGAGTTCAGAATTATGCCTGGTAGATATTTGGATAAATAAATAAGGTTAAAATTCTGTGCTTCTTCTTACTGAAGTCTCTCTTTCTCAAAAACCTTCAAACTTTTCAATATTTTGTAATGATGGTCAAACTATAATTTATGCCAGTGTCCTCCAAGATGTTTGTTCCAAACTGCCTCATGTTTTCTGGCCAGAGAAGACAACAGATAGCAAAGAAACACATGACTTGGTTGCCACATCCTGTTATTATATTTGACATCCTGACTGCCACCAATCAGGGTGCTCAGCAAAGAACAAAGGAAAGTGGGTGGTTGTTCCACAGCCAGATTTCTTCACTTGAAAGTGCTTTATCCTCTGTTCTATTGTGTTCTGTGACCTGTAGTCCCCAAGGGAAGAAGCAACATTCATACAACCAGAGTTCAGACATTGCTCACCCAAAAGCTTTTAAACTATGCTGAAAGTTAGTTAGGAGCTGGTAAGTGGTTTGAATGCATTTCATAAATGTTTCGAATAGCCCAAAATTCAGATGTAAAACCACATGCTGTATGTAAAGAATGTGCAAAACCAGTCCTGCCCAAGGGAGATCTATGTGTAGAGCCTTGTGTTTAGGTTCTTGCCCAAAACCACAAAATCTGTGATTCTAGTACTCCATAGCTGAAAAACATTTTAGAGGACCTAACATAATCAGTGAAGATTATCCTATTAGAACTGAACTCTAAAGTAGTACAGTCATTTCTGGATATATGTTTTTGTAAATGTATATACAGTAAATAATAGAACTAAGATAGACCACAGCAGATCTAGAAGTAGTTTAGATTATCCATCTAGCTTTCCAATGAAAAAGGAGTGAGCTTTAAAAAAAGCAGCTCACTTTTAAATTGATTTCAGTGCTTTCTCTATCATCTCTCTCTTACTGTAATATACATAACCTATTACATGACTGTAGAAAAATGGAATAATTTCTTAAAAGAAATCCTGTGAGGACCACTGTAGAAGACACTGAGAGGTGTCATTCTCACCAGGCAGAGGTTTTAGTATTAAGTAAGTTCATTTAGAACAGAACACTGAAAGATACAAAACATTTGCTCAGCTTAATTTAAAATAACTTTCACAGGAGAGTGAACAACACAATATTATAAACATTTCTCTATTCTGAAATTATACACTATTTTTCTTTTTCCTCATGGAACTTTACCCTTCTGAAATACGGAAATGCTGCAGCAAGTAGCTACCCTTTCTTTAATTACTTACATTTCTCCCCAGCCCCAACCACTTTTCAAAGGTACTGCACAATGTTTTGGTAAGCAAGACAACAAAATAAGGAAAGCAGAGGACAATAGTCTTCCATCTTTACATGCATCATGCCCAATATGCTATGTAAACCACAATATTTTCTTTTTAAATCTCACTATCAGAATTTTTCGGATGAAAAGTTCAATAAATTTTGATATGGTTTGAAAATAATTTATGTTAATGAATTCTCAAACATTAATTAAACAGTTCAGATCAATAACATCAGAATAATGTACAAGCCATAATGGTGAATGTTGTTTTCTTAAGCACGCAGGCTAATTGCTTAATTTTCAACAGTTGCTTGCCTTCCAGAAGCTGCAGCTGAATTTAAATGAACCTGAGAGAGAAGGATTTAGCATTTCAGAAGGCATTTTCCATGACGTTTCCCAAGTGAGGGGATGAGAGCATGAGAGGATGTACCAAACTGACAACAATTAGCCTGGCACATGAATTAATTCATTCCATTTCACAAGAGACTGTAAGGGCATAGGGAGATTATGATCACAAGTTTAGGGATCTCAGGAAAATTTTCAACATAACAGAGAGATAAAATAGGACATAGTTGAATCAGGGGAACATGAAAGAACTTTCAAATAACTTGGCCTAAATCTTCTGAGGAGAGAGGGGAGTCAAAAGGAAGAAAAAAAAATCTATGCAGTTTTAGCTTTGACTCTAATAAAAAGGGTTCTGTAGGTCACAGAAAGGTATGGTTTTTTATACTAGTCATATATAACTGGATTCCTATTTTTATATATCAAATATCTGATTCACCAAGTTTATTGGAGCTCCTGTTCTTATGTCTTACAAAAAGAAACTTTACAAAATAAGACTTCATAAATCTTTATAATCTTCTGTATTACTGGGTAACAAAACATTCAAAAGCCCCATTGAGTTTCAGCTAATTTAAACCATAACATCCTTATAAAATTTATTTTGTTAATACTTTTAGAAGTAGTCATTATTATCAGTTCCTATTTATAGATTTTATAATTGGTTCCAGTTAACTGAATTTAAAAAAAAAAGTTATATATTCACCTTGGAGAAAAGAAAAGGAGAAGAGACAGAAGGCATAAGCAACACTGCATAATTTTAACTTTACAATTATTTTTAAAAAATAAAAAGTGTAAACCAATAAACAACTTTCATCTTTTCCGCAAGGAAACATGAAACTGGACTCACTATGGCTCAATGCATAGGAAATTAAAAATGCACATCTTTTCCTCCATGATAAATTGTCAGGGAAAACCCATAACATTTAATTAACCATCCATAAAATTTCAAAATTAATCCTAGCCCTAAACTGCCAACAAGCATTTGATCCATAAGTATTTTTTTTTCCTGTAAGCTCCTTCCAAATTAATAAAGAAGAAACAACCCAAAGTTTCTAATGGGGTCTAAGTCACCGACTGGCCACAGAAAAAAGGTTCTCATTGTACATATTCATAAAAAATAAAAACCATCTACAAAAAAAAGGCACTGTGCACCAAGTGCAACTGAGACTATCATTTCCTTCTGAAAGCATAGAAAAAGCGACAGATTTTCCTGCTTCTGGGAAAAAAGCTCCTGGTAGTCACCTCACCAGTGGGAGTTACCTTGGTTGATTTCCCCTGTTTGCCTGAGGAAATTCAAACTTATGTCTCTTTCTCTAAAGAGCATCCAAATATCAGGAAAGAGCTGAAGATTCACTAAGGGGAAAAAAAAGAGGTTTCTGTACTGTCTATGCCAACAAAATTATTAAATATTTGTTTATAAAAATGTGACCAAACTAATTACTGAAATACTCCTTTGAATGAGGAGATAAACTGAACATGTTTAAGAGATCAGGCTACTAAAAGAGAGGTATCAAAACAGATGTCAAAATGTTTCAGCTGTTCAGGCAGTACTTCTGGACACGTGGAAAAATTCAAGATGCTTAGGTAAATTCTATAGAAAATAGTTGAGACAAGTTTTTTATTTCTTTTTTTTTTTATATTGCCATACCAGAGTTGGGTGCTACCTTTAATCAGAGTGGAAATAACCCATTTTGAATCTATGCCTATGTTGAAAGAAACAAAGAACAAAAATATGTACTGCATATAGATAAATAAATATTCATCTATACATACTATTATACGCAGTACTAAATGAAGCAGCAAACAGCCATTGTAAGTTGCTCAGAGAGGTAATTCAGTGCCTCGGGACTATAACATGTCATCTCATATCCTGCATATATTTCACAATGACATTTTGGCAAATATGCATTAGTCCAAAACACCTAACAGTTGTGGGTATTTTAATGTTAATGTCATGAACAGATTACATACAAAAAGTTCCATTAGTACAAACAACTCACTGTTACTTCCTTATGTTTAAAAACAGTAGAAGCAGTTTTCATAACAGTGAAACAAAGCAGACTAAATCTGTCTTATTTCCAGATACTAGGAGAACATTCCTGTTGCGATGTTTGACTAAGAAAATATAGACATATATGCCCAAATCTTCAGTTTCAATTGAAATCTACTTGTTGAAGAACCCATATCCAACCAATATGTTGTGGTGAAAATTTTTCTGAACCTTATGGCTTATGGTATCCTTCACTTTACAAGGAAGCTACAAACAATTAGGATTTGCTCTGCCAACTCCCATGACTTTGAAGAAAATTCCTTTCCTCAATTAGCCCTTTTAGAACCAGGATAAAACAGAAATAATTAGGCCAAGAATTATCCTCATAATAATATTATTAGAATAATATAATAAAAAACAGTTTCCCAAGGAACTCAGCTACAACGTCTTACACATTTTGCAAAATACAAGAATATAATACTAAAGCAACACTAGCTATATGGATATAAAAAGTGGCAGCTGCAAAAGGTAACACCATATAGCACCTATTTTGTCTAAAATAAAAATCTGGAAAGAGAGAGAGAGAGACGATGCCATTTGTGGACAGACTGGATTATGTGGGGGAGTAACACCTGGGCCAGGTAGGCATAGGGGGAAATAGCAATGGCTATCAATCCTTCTTCCAAACTTCTTAGCTGTCTCCACTAACTCTGCTGTCAAGGAGGGATCACTGGCTAAGCATAAATGGTGTGGGAAGAAAGGCTGGAAATGAGCTTCAGACCCCAGATTTGGACTCCTGAGAGATTTCAACCACATCTAAAGGCAACCTTCTTTGAGCAGCTGCCTGACGTTATTAAGGAAAATGGTGATGGAGCAGACAAAAGGAGTTTTTTTCAAGTTGTAAAGAATAATCTGCACTCAGTGGAAGAACTGAGGTAAGATCTAAAAGAACACTGTTCTCCACAGAACACTGTATTTCCTTCATCCCCATCTGCTAAAAGCTCCTGGCAAACGTCTTAATGGCTCACCAAGCATTCTGAGATGTTTACCTATTTTTCTATAATAATACATTTAAAACTCCAATTATATAGAAAATTCTTTAGCCTGGGTTTTTATTGTCCTTCTCCATCTGAGCAAACCTCTCTTATGAAGACAGGTTGAGAGAGCTGGGGTTGTTCAGCCTGGAGAAGAGGTGGCTTCGATGCCCCATCCCTTTAAGTGTCCAAGGCCAGGCTGGATGGGGTTCTGAGCAACCTGGTCTAGCAGAAGGGGGCTCATGGCAAGGGGCTTGGAACTAGATGATCTTCCAGCTCAATCCATTAGATGATACTATATTTCCCTGAATCTGAACACTGGTTTATCCCTCTTAACATACCACAGAAAATCCTATGACAGAACAGCAAGCACACATAAAAAGACACATTTGAACAAATGACAATCATTGAACCAGAAAAAAAAAGTTATTAAGGAATCTTAACTGCAAAGAGTTGGAAGTCACAAAGAGGTTAAAGATCTGGCAACTGATCAGATAAAAATACAGTTTTCAGGATAAACAATATTTTTCAGGAGAGTATCCAGGATGACACTGATTACGTTATCTAAAGGATTAACAACCATAAAGAAAAGAAAATATTAAAACTAGTTTTGGATTCAGAGGCATTAAAAATCTCACTTTATTTCTGATTAACAAAATAGTCAGGGATTTTATTCTCCCGCTAATGCACAGAATACTACCAAACTGAAAATAAAGCAATAACTATTTTCCATAGTGCTATCATGACCATATGTGAATTTCTTTGCAGTTACCCACTGTAACACATGTGATAAGATGCTTTTTACCTTATTAACACCACTAAAGAATGCATATATCTTACTTCTCTTTCTACTGTAAACCAATGGCATAAAACAAAGCTCTTGCTTTCCATTCTTCAGTTTCTTTTGAATCCCAGATTCCCAGAATATGAGGGACTCAAAGGAAAAAAAATGGACATCACTCTATGCTTAACATGCTTTAAAAAATCTCCAGTGACTACGATAAGAGTTCTGTTTCTTCTTCTCAAGCACTCGCTGATAAGTACGTAACACTAATATAGTGCTAGTTCATAGAGGGTGTCTTTCAGTCTCAGGAATTGAAGGACTGGTTTCCCAGCAGCAGTTATGACTATGTTTGGCAAAAGACCAGACAATTTCAGGTGTCTTCTAATTTTGTATCAGAGATATACAGACCAACACTCAACTAAAACCACAGGTCTTGCTCAGGTCTCTGTATTCTGTTTATGGCTACAGCAGGCTATGGAGATGCCATAAAATGCTTGATTCTGTCCCAAGCAGCAGAATGGCTTCTACTACATTGTACAACAGAGAGAAAGAAGCTGAACTCCATCTACAAATACTGCGTGTATTTGACTTCTTTCTTTCTCTTACAGCAGTTAAGCTGTGCAATTTTATCATTTGTTTTTCTGCTTTACTGATGTACAGAGTAAGATCAAGAAAAAATCCAAGTATGCATATTTTAAGATTTATGCCAACACACAGAACTCTACATGGTATAGACATCACAAGTCAGTATATCCTGAAACTAAGAATACATAAAACATGGTTCCTCAGTGAGGAATATACAAGGATATATACAAGTGAAGCAAGTTTTGGCATCCTTTACTGTAGTTTAGAGAAAACTATACAGAAGTTTTAACTATGCTCTATAATATTTTATCTCCTACCATACTAAGACATTTGAAGAGAAGTAATAATTTAGTAAGAAAGTGGCAGCTTCTGCCCCAAGCTCTACCCTAACAACAAACTGCAACTGAAGCAGTCTAATGGTCTTCTATATTTTCCTAGCTGGTGTAAATGCAACAACCAGTTCCACTGGAAGGAAGAGAAGTTCTATCACTCCACTTTCTTTCTCCTTACAAGACACCAAAACAGCAACTTATTAATAGTCTCTTGACAAAAGACTATTGTGGACCCCATTGTGGATGGGGTAGGGCAGGGAGGGGTAGAATAATAACTTCTTTTAATCCTCCCCACCACACTGGCCACATAAATGGGAACAAGACATGATCTAGTTTTTGAAATTAATCTCCACCCATAAATTCTTTTAAAATATCACATTCTCTTTGTTTTTTTCTTCTTTTAGATTTGTAAAAAATATTTCAACATAAGCCATTGTTTTTATTTTCCTGAAAAACAGAATGGAAGGGAGAAGAAAGAAAAAGGATAAATAATTTCTTTCAAGAGACTTGCATGAAATACGATTTTTACTTATTACAGAGAAAATTTCAGAGATAATGGAAAGAGAATTACAGTGAAATGTAATTATCAATTAATTACTTTTTAAATTATGTTACCTGATCTCAAAATGGTGCCAAAAATGTAGAGTTATAATCAGCTTTCATCTACTGACAGTAATACCTCTGAGTTATTTTTTAGGTTTGGGTAAGTTCCTTTAACTGATTATTTATTTTTAAACAATTTGTATTGACCCAAAAAAGAACTACTGAAAAATTTTCTAGGTTTTTGGGAAAAAAAAAGCAGGGACCATATAGAGAGGGTTAATAAGCTAAAAACCATTAATTACTGAGAATACATATTTTTTTGTGTTTAAAATGTATTTCTAATGTTCAAAGGTAGAAAGTCAAATTAATTTTGGAATTCCTCATGAAGATTGGCTTTGTTCATCAGAGTAAAGTTTGATTTAAATTGAAAGTCCTTAGCATTTTCTGATCTAAGCATTTGCTCTAATACAGTTTTTACATGATTAATTTTGAAAATTCTGGTAACCAAACAAAACTAGTTCTTAGCTAAAGCAGCCTCAAATTCTCATTTGCTGATATGAATGTTTAGAGAAAAAAAAATAAAAATCACACACTCTCACAGGCTGCTCCTACCAAATATTCCATATGGCCAAATAATATTTGGATATTACCAATACACAGACATATAGTATTGCCAAAATTTTCCCTCAGCTCTTCAAAGAAGTAAAAGCAACAAAGCATCTGAAATGGAAATAGGAAAATTTTTATGCAATAACTAGATTTTTAAGCATAATCTTCTAGCACTTTCTCATGTTATTAAAACAAATTGATGTCAATACCAAAATAAGTCTGAAATGTATACACCAACCACTGCAGTCTCATCCCAATCTTACATTTGGTTAAAAGAAAAACCAAAGACACTTTATTACCAGCAGTTTTTCTTTAGTACATAATTTTATACATGCACAAGTTCGTACATCCATAGGTATTACACATATAAATACGTATATTTAATACATTATTTTTACTAAATATGCTATATTTACTATACAAATGTGGCAGTTTCTTAAGAAGAAAGAGTGTTAAGGCACATTCTAGAAGGATCTTGTAGGAGATCACCACTCAGAGTCTTTTGAAATTACTACAAACCAAACAAAGTGACAAGTATGTAGATTGCATTCTGTCCCAGAAGAATTTGTCATCCAAAAATTACAATTACTACAGAAGTTAGGAAAAATGGAGTAGGCAGCATGGTTCAGACTAAAACCAAATAAAATAGCAAAATGAATAAGTCCCTAAAGAAAGTCAGTTATGACAAAAAGTTCGGGTTGAAACAAACATTTTATCTGCTTGTGAAGATTGTGTAAAAACTTAGTTACAAACATATCTGAATTATCATTTTCATAATGTGGTTAAAATTAAGAAAAATAATTTTTCTGTACATGTTCTGTATCAGTAGTTTTTTACATATTTTACCTGTAATGACCTTCTCTGCCCATTGTAAACTTTTGTGGAGGTTAGTTCAGCTACATTTATTAAAAATAATTGCTACATCACTTTTTGTAAGAAACCAGTCACTGTCCATCCCTCCCTCTTTAATTTTGAAGTATACTTGACAAACTTCCACTTCAGGAATTAACTGTTTTCTGAGATTTAACTAATTTTGAGCCTGACTAACTGGAACTTTCACTTGAAATAATCTCTTATACCAATAGAAAAAGGTTTAAAATGTCCCATTCCATTTGTCAACAACTTACATCTACTTTACCCCAAGTAAATTTACAGGTTTTAGTAAAAGTGTAGCTATGATAACTAAGTTTGAGTTTCTCCTTACCAGAATTTAAAAGTTTAGTTCAGAAAGAGGTAAAAAGATATGAGCAGTGGCATCTGCTTAGTTATATATGCATACATTCATATATATCAATACCTGTATTGCATAAGAGGACTTCAAGACATTTTCATTAGTTGCTTAATTCCTACAATAAATTATAGTTTAAAATATTTTTCTATATTTTTTTTCTCTATGCAGTTTCATAAATGTTATCTAGATGTCACCATGCAGGTGAATCAATTGTAGCTGCAGCCATCATCATAGAAACCAATCCAGAAGATAATATATTGTTCTTCAGAATGAAAACAGTAAATAAAAAAAAAACCAAAACAAAACACACACACATAAAAAAAACCTACTCATAAAGAAATACTCTGTGCAAAGGTTTTAAAATTGTCTTAACATAACAAGGCTCATAAAGCTTAAAAATACGGTGCTGTGCAATACAAAAAAGTAGAGCAAAAGAAGGACAAAGATGGGATCTTAAGGTAGAGAAGGGAAGCATAAAAAGGAAAGGAAGATATCAAGGAGGGAGATTAGCACTGTTAGCATAGACTAGGAAAAGGAGACAGAGGGACCATTAAAGATCATACAAAATGTTCAAATGCAAACAGTTTTGCAGCAGAAATTGACTATCTGAAACATTTTACACCTCAGTGCCCTCAACACACTCCACAGAAAACAGGCTCACAGCCAGACTGCCAGCATCTTTGCCTGGCAGGCTTCCCAACTCTCTAGGTATCCAGGAAGCTCTCCCTAGAAATTTTGCCCAGAGCGCCAGAAAAACACTGAGTTCCCAGTGTCTAAAACATAAACTTTTCTGCTGGTGATATTCGCAAGATGCTACATTTTTCTCTTTCATAGTGTGCTGGTTTAAAAGTTAACCAGCAGGGGGAATGAACCCAACTCAAAGGAGAGATTATAAGTCAGAATAACAATTTATTAAAATAATACAGTAAGTACAATAATACAAACAAACAATTGGTCTCAACCCACAAAAACCCAAATGTATAACCCAGTACCCTGGGGCCTGAACAAAGTGGTGTTCCTTGGGCCCTGTTTGAGTCCAAAGTAAAGGGAGAGGGGAAGAACCTGCTGGTGGGAGAGCTGCTGCAGTCTGGCCAGAACTGGTGATCGCAGTCCAGTGGTGGTCTAAGTCTGGTTGAGAGCGATGAGATGCAGCCGTCCTCTGGATCCCACGAGTGGGTTGAAAAATGTTCCAAAACTCCAAGATTATATATCCTCCAGTTCAGGCAGGAATGCTTGGTACTCTCCTCAGGGCGGGGAGTTCACAAAGGGTGTGAGGACAGAAACATCCTCCTATCTCACAGGCCTCTTAACACCTAGTTTATAGCCTGAGGAGTCAGGCTCTATGGGCAGAAGGTGCGAATAGTCTATTGACAACAATAGTCTAGTTTCTGGGAAATGACATGGAAGGCTATAGAATACAGTTTTGGGTTACACCCACCATGCTCTATGGGCAGAGGGTGCGAATAGTCTATTGACAACAATAGTCTAGTTTCTGGGAAATGACATGGAAGGCTATAGAATACAGTTTTGGGTTACACCCACCATGCTCTATGGGCAGAGGGTGCGAATAGTCTATTGACAACAATAGTCTAGTTTCTGGGAAATGACATGGAAGGCTATAGAATACAGTTTTGGGTTACACCCACCATGATGAACTGATCTCAGCTGTCCTAACTAGGACATTATCCACCCCTTATTCTATGCCATCCATGTCATGCCCAAATTAACCCCCTTTAAAAACTATATCCCTTTAAAACTATATACATCTATCTATCTATCTATCTATCTATATATATACAATGAAACATTACAGACCATTCTCACTCAAAATTAGGTCCCCTTGTGGTACACAACGTGTCTCCCCACCTTTTTGCATTACCCACCACGTGGAACCAGGTCCCTGAGCAAAAACAATCCCTCGGATGGGTTTGCCTTTGCTTGAGGTGGGACTAATCCAAACAGTCTTCCCTAACATTCCTCTCATATGTACCACGGGGACTTTATCTCCATCTACAGTATGCAAAAGTTCTGATTGGGCAGGGCCAGCTCGATTGATGGAACCTCGGGTGTTGACCAACCAGGTGGCCTTTGCTAAATGCAGCTCCCAGTGTTTGAGAGTCTCCCCACACAGTGCCTTCAGAGTGGTTTTCAGCAGTCCGTTGCACCGCTCAACTTTTCCAGCAGCTGGTGCATGGTAGGGGATATGATACACCCACTCAATGCCGTGCTCTTTGGCCCAGGTGTCTACAAGGCCATTCTTGAAATGGGTCCCATTATCAGACTCAATTCTCTCCGGGGTGCCGTGTCGCCACAGGACTTGTTTTTCAAGGCCCAGGATGGTATTCCGGGCAGTGGCATGAGGCACGGGGTATGTCTCCAACCATCCAGTGCTTCCTTCTACCATGGTCAGTACGTAGTGCTTGCCTTGGCGGGTTTTGGGGAGTGTGATGTAGTCAACTTGCCAGGCTTCCCCATACCTGTACTTTGACCACCGTCCACCATACCATAGAGGCTTCACCCGCTTGGCCTGCTTGATGGCAGCACATGTCTCACAGTCATGGATGACCTGTGAGACAATGTCCTTGGTTAAGTCCACCCCTCGGTCACGAGCCCATCTGTATGTTGCATCTCTCCCCTGGTGACCGGAGGCGTCATGGGCCCATCGAGCCAGAAATAATTCTCCTTTGTGCTGCCAATCCAGATCTACCTGAGAGACTTTAATCCTGGCAGCTCGGTCCGCCTGCTCGTTGTTATGATGCTCCTCATTAGCCCGTTTCTTGCCTACATGAGCGTCTACGTGACGGACCTTCACACTCAGCTTCTCTACCCGGCCAGCGATGTCCCGCCACATCTCCGCCGCCCAGATGGGTTTCCCTTGGCGCTGCCAGTTGGCCTTTTTCCATCGCTCCAGCCATCCCCACAGAGCATTGGCCACCATCCATGAGTCAGTGTAGAGATAGAGTCTTGGCCACTTCTCTCGTTCAGCTATATCCAAAGCCAACTGAACGGCTTTAAGCTCTGCAAACTGACTTGACCCACCTTGTCCTTCGGTCGCTTCTGCAACTCGCCGTGTGGGACTCCATACAGCTGCCTTCCATTTTCGGTTTGTCCCTACAATGCGGCAGGAGCCATCCGTGAAGAGCACATATCGCCTTTCATCTGCTGGTAGCTTGTCATATGGTGGGGCCTCCTCAGCCCGTGTCACCTTCTCCTCCTCTTCTTCAGAGGATAGTCCGAAACTCTCACCTTCGGGCCAATTGGTGATAATTTCCAGAATCCCAGGGCGATTAGGATTCCCTATCCGGGTTCGCTGCGTGATCAGAGCGATCCACTTACTCCACGTGGCATCGGTGGCATGATGTGTGGAAGGAACTCTTCCCTTGAACATCCAGCCCAGCACTGGTAGTCGGGGTGCCAGGAGGAGCTGCGCTTCGGTGCCGATTACTTCTGAGGCAGCTCGAACTCCTTCATAGGCAGCCAGGATCTCTTTCTCAGTTGGTGTATAGCTGGCTTCAGATCCTTTGTATCCCCGACTCCAGAATCCCAGCGGTCGTCCTCGGGTCTCCCCAGGCACTTTCTGCCAGAGGCTCCAAGAAGGGCCATTCTCCCCGGCTGCGGTGTAGAGCACGTTCTTCACGTCCTGTCCTGTCCTTACTGGCCCAAGGGCTACCGCATGGGCAATCTCCTGTTTAATTTGTTCAAAGGCTTGTTGTTGTTCGGGGCCCCACTGGAAATCATTTTTCTTCCGTGTCACAAGGTAGAGAGGGCTTACAATCTGACTATACTCGGGGATATGCATCCTCCAAAAGCCCACAGCGCCTAGGAAAGCCTGTGTTTCCTTCTTGCTGGTTGGTGGGGACATGGCTGCTATTTTGTTAATCACCTCCATTGGAATTAGGCGGCGTCCATCTTGCCACTTCACTCCTAGGAACTGAATTTCCTGAGCAGGTCCCTTGACCTTACTCCGTTTAATGGCAAAACCGGCTCTTAGGAGAATCTGGATTATCTTCTCTCCTTTCTCGAAGACTTCGCCCGCTGTGTTCCCCCATACAATGATGTCATCAATGTACTGTAGGTGCTCTGGAGCCTCACCCTTTTCCAGTGCAGTCTGGATCAGTCCATGGCAAATGCTGGGACTGTGTTTCCACCCCTGAGGCAGTCGATTCCAGGTGTACTGCACACCTCTCCAAGTGAAAGCAAATTGTGGTCTGCACTCCGCTGCCAAAGGAATGGAGAAAAAGGCATTGGCTATGTCAATGGTGGCATACCACTTGGCTTCCTTGGACTCCAGCTCATACTGGAGCTCCAGCATGTCCGGCACAGCAGCACTCAGGGGTGGTGTGACTTCATTGAGTCCACGGTAATCCACCGTCAGCCTCCACTCTCCGCTGGACTTACGCACTGGCCATATAGGGCTATTAAAGGGTGAGCGAGTCTTGCTGACCACCCCCTGGGTCTCCAGTTCGCGGATCATCTTATGTATAGGGGTCACAGAGTCTCGGTCGGTGCGGTATTGCCGACGGTGCACTGTTGCTGTGGCTATCGGTACCAATTGTTCTTCAACCTTCAGCAGTCCCACAGCAGAGGGGTCCTCTGAGAGACCAGGCAAGGTGTTCAACTGTCTAATTTCCTCCGTCTCCACAGCAGCTATGCCAAAAGCCCAACGAAGTCCTTTTGGGTCTTTGAAATACCCACTCCTCAGGTAATCTATGCCAAGGATACACGGGGCCTCTGGACCAGTCACGATGGGGTGTCTGTGCCATTCCTTCCCAGTCAGGCTCACTTCAGCTTCCAGTACAGTCAGCTGTTGGGATCCCCCTGTCACCCCAGAAATGGAGATGGATTCTGCCCCTACGTATCTTGATGGCATTAATGTACATTGTGCGCCAGTGTCCACTAAAGCCTTATATCTTTGTGGCTCTGATGTGCCAGGCCACCGAATCCACACAGTCCAATAGACTCGATTGTCCCTCTCCTCTACCTGGCTAGAGGCAGGGCACCCCTAGTCCTGGTCATGGTACTCATTGTGCTCTTCTTGTGGGTATGACCTGGAGGTCCCTTCAAGAGGATCAGACATATCATCATTCCTGTACCGTCTGGAGTCTTGCCCACGAGAGACTGGAGCAACGTTTACCCTTGAAGAGTTCTTTATGGTATTTGTTCCTCTTTTCAGTTCACGTACCCGGGCTGCTAAGGAAGAGGTGGGTTTCCCATCCCACTTCCTCATATCTTCTCCATGCTCACGGAGGTAAAACCATAGATCGCTACGTGGAGTGTACCTTCTCTCCTTAGCTGGGGGACGCTGGCTCCTGATAGCAGAGACTCTTGTTCGTCCTGGCGAGATATGGAAAATCCCTTCCTTAATTTCTTCTCTTAGCTTCTGGTGTCCCTCTTCAATTTTCTCTTCTAGGCTTCGGACGTGTTCAGCCAGTTTGGTTTCCACAGATGAGACGTGGGCTCGTAATGGGGCGGTGACAGTGTCTTCATAAATCCTGAGTTTGCTAACCAATGCTCCCACCTTGTCCTCTCCCTCCCTCCATTGCAGCGTTGCTAAGTAGCGGGAATACATTTCTGGCCCGAGTCGTGCAAACTTTAACCACATTTGGGAGGTGCACTGTACGCCATCTGGACTCTTAGGGAATCTTTCATCCTCTGAAAAGATTATCTCCAGTACAGCTAACTCCCTTAAGCACCGGATACCTTGTTCCATCGTGTTCCACTGTCCTTGCTGTACGTGGAGGTCCTCCTTGCAAAGGTATCTCTCCCTCACACTGGACAACAGTCGCCGCCAGAGGCTGAGAGTTTCCTGCCTCCTTCCAATCCCCTGATCAATGACTACATCTCGAGACAGGGATCCCAGCTGTCTGGCTTCACTCCCATCTAGGATCGTATCGTTAGCTGCGGCATCCCAGATTCGGAGCAGCCAGGTCAGAATGGACTCGTTCGCCTGTCGTGTGAACTCTCTCCGGAGCTCACGTAGCTCACCCAGGGATAGGGACCGAGTGATTATTTCTGGCTCTGTCTCCTCCGGTGGATGTGAAGGTCCCGCCTCTTCGTCATCATTTGCTATGCGAACTGATTTAGTCTTTGATTTCCTTTTCTGGACAGGGGCGACTGCTATTGGTTTTGCTTGTTCTTCTGGCTCCTCGATGGTTTGTGTGGACACGGTGCTGGTTGGTTCATTTCTTTCTCCCTCTGACTCAGCTGTGGTTTGGGTGGACGTGGTGTCTGCGGATTTGGTCCTTCTCTCCTCGCCCTGACAGTGCTGTATCATGTCAAGCAGTGCCCGGTAGGCAGTGGCCAGGGCCCAGCAGGTTGCTGTGAGCTGGCCATCTCTGGAGCTGCCAGAGCATTTTTCCTTCACCAGTCTTATCATGCTAACAGGATCCTGCAGTTGTTCAGGGGTGAATTTCCAGGTCATTGGAGGAGAAAACTTTTCCAAATACTGGCTGATGGCCTCCCACTTCCCGTGCCATTCAGCATTATCTGCTCCCAGGGCAGGTGTCCAACCAACCTCCCTAAAAGGCACTTTTCTGACCCTAAACATGGTGTACACAGTACAGAGCAGACAGAGCAACACTAACAATAACATTATGCTGTCCTTAACATCAAAAGGGAACTCAATATTTTCAAAAACTGTTTTAGCAGGTCTGAAGGGGAAGAAGGAGGTGGGAGGCTGGAAACCATCCACCCCTGTTCCCCCAAAAAGCTGGGTACGATTTTTAATGAGGCCCCAGAGGTAGCAACCCAAACCAGGACAGGCAAACAGGACTGAATACACATTTACAATGAAACTCATTGCTTCTGATGTTAGAATGACATAAACATAATATATTAATAAAACAATTTGGATCCCTCTCCCTGGTCTTAAAGAGAGCATCAAAACAGGCAAATAATACGCCATCTGTGGAAATATGAACAGGCTCAAATACAACATCCATGTGAGTGCATCAAACAACATGGTGATCAGGGAGTTTCTATATTCAAATAGACAAATGCTTCAAATGAAATTGTGATTCTGACTTCTCTCTCTCTGCCCCACGTTGGGCGCCAAAATGTGCTGGTTTAAAAGTTAACCAGCAGGGGGAATGAACCCAACTCAAAGGAGAGATTATAAGTCAGAATAACAATTTATTAAAATAATACAGTAAGTACAATAATACAAACAAACAATTGGTCTCAACCCACAAAAAACCCAAATGTATAACCCAGTACCCTGGGGCCTGAACAAAGTGGTGTTCCTTGGGCCCTGTTTGAGTCCAAAGTAAAGGGAGAGGGGAAGAACCTGCTGGTGGGAGAGCTGCTGCAGTCTGGCCAGAACTGGTGATCGCAGTCCAGTGGTGGTCTAAGTCTGGTTGAGAGCGATGAGATGCAGCCGTCCTCTGGATCCCACGAGTGGGTTGAAAAATGTTCCAAAACTCCAAGATTATATATCCTCCAGTTCAGGCAGGAATGCTTGGTACTCTCCTCAGGGCGGGGAGTTCACAAAGGGTGTGAGGACAGAAACATCCTCCTATCTCACAGGCCTCTTAACACCTAGTTTATAGCCTGAGGAGTCAGGCTCTATGGGCAGAAGGTGCGAATAGTCTATTGACAACAATAGTCTAGTTTCTGGGAAATGACATGGAAGGCTATAGAATACAGTTTTGGGTTACACCCACCATGCTCTATGGGCAGAGGGTGCGAATAGTCTATTGACAACAATAGTCTAGTTTCTGGGAAATGACATGGAAGGCTATAGAATACAGTTTTGGGTTACACCCACCATGCTCTATGGGCAGAGGGTGCGAATAGTCTATTGACAACAATAGTCTAGTTTCTGGGAAATGACATGGAAGGCTATAGAATACAGTTTTGGGTTACACCCACCATGATGAACTGATCTCAGCTGTCCTAACTAGGACACATAGCTAGAATTATACAACTCCAGCTTCCTAAACGTGAGGGACAGGTTTCTCCAACATAATATATATGCTATAGTTCTGCACATCGCACTAACCCTTCTGTAAATTAGTTCCAAATTGAGTTCACTTTGTCACATGTGGGTTTTGCAGTACCTTTTTCATAGAAAATTAAATCTTCCTATCTGCAGTAGAAATACTTCACTTTATATATTATAACAAGGCAAGGTCTTTAAAGTAAGTTAATATTTTCAGTTACATCAAAGAACATAGCTTAGGGAAAAAGCATAAAGAATCCTTTCAAACCATATTTCTGTGTGCTTGAAATTTTAATTAGTTTTCCACGTGTGTCAATGGGCCTAAGACACTACCTTTTTTTACAAGTTTTGTCTTGTTCTCAGACCACCATGGCCACAGGAGTACTATTACAACATCCCAGTAACATATTTCTCCTCTTCACGACCAAACCACAATGATGCTTTGCATTCATCCTGCGATCAACTAGATACACATCAATTTATTTAAAAATGCCTCTTGTGCCAGGGTACAGCACACTGTACTCTGCATGAGTGCATTTCATTCCATTTACTATAGTCCATAAAATCATCAAGCTTTTCCAGTGTAGTATCCAGAATTTCTCAATTTTAGCAACAATTCCTAAATTTGGTTTAGTATGTTGATTCTATTAGTATTCATCTAATTTGACAAAGTTATTAGCTAAATATTGATGATATTAGTCTCAACACTGGTCACAGACACACTGCTTTAACCTGAAAACCTTCTCTTTCAAGACCCACTGTAGTCACTCTTCTAGCTTTCTAAAAAAAGTAACTTTGGTAATCTGAAGAAAACTGAGTCCTTTTGTGAACAGGGAGTACTGCTCTTAGTAACACACCTCCAAAAACTCAACTGGCCTCTGACCCCAGAAAGTGAGGGTTTCCTACAAAACTAATCCTTTCACTCTCTTGACTTTTTCATTGTTCTCATGTTCTGGCTGCCTCTTGCCAGAACAGCAGAGAAGGGGCTTTTTAACACCTCTATGCTACAAAGAAAGAATAACTGGGTCATTTAAAAAAACTTGTTCATTTCATTAGTCCTTCTTCCCTAGCTTTTTTCTTTTTTTCATTTTACTTTTATACCTGGTTTTAGGCTACTGAAGCTTCTCAGGAGTAGCCTCTTGGGTTGATGATCAGCTCTTTAACCATTTCTCTTGCAATCGCTGCAAAGTCACAATCGCTTAAAGCACACTGTAAGCCTTATTCAAATTATTAAATCTATTTTTTAAGCCTTCAATTTTAAGCCTGCTACATATAAATGGTATTATATGGTTATAGAATCTGCATGTAATATTTTTCCGATGTGTGTTCTTGTCCTTTTAGAATAATAAAAACCATTACAAGATCTCACAGGAAGCAGAAATTTCTGTGACAAATATGGAACAAGTCAATTACTTGTTCTTAACTTATTTCTCATATTCAACTCAATTAATGTTAGCAAAATTATGTACTGTGAATGATAAAAATGAAGTTTAGTGGAAAAGTCTGCCACCATAAACAGAGTGCACTCTGCTCTCAGCTTTAAATATTCATCTATTATCTGACAGAATAGCCACATGCAGTATTTATTAACAAGTACATCTCAATGAAAAGCCTACAAAATAAAAGATACTGAACCCATGCATAAAAAAAGAAAAAATCAAATTAAGATTACTTACTTGATTAAGTATATCCTGTTTCTGTAAGGCATGCAAGGAAAGAAAGAAGACACATACATTAGTGCAGTGTCATAACTCTAAAGCTCTGTTTTTGTAAAAGAAATATTCTTGGTGAAAGGTTAGTGATTTAAATGAACAGGTTTAAGAGATTAGATAGAATATCCCATTTTTTTGCATTAGCACATAACTCAAGAAAATGGCTCAAAGTCAGCATGCTAGTCTTGATTAGACAGTGCAAGAAATTTACTTTTAAACATGCAGTGATAGTTAACCAAGGAAAAAAAAATAAATCTAATGCTTGCCTTTCATCCCTGTGTACTTTAAAAAATAAAAAAAATAAAAAAAATTGTTATCAAGAAGAGTTGTTTAATGTAAGAACTTATCAGAATTAATAAAATTATAAACTACATAAATCCTATTAAAAAAAAAAAAAAAAAAGACAAGAGAAAAAGGTATGACATCCAGGGAGCTCTGTAGAAGCTTGAGAATGGGTCCACAACAACCTAATGAGGTTCAACAAGTCCAAGTGCAAGGTGCTACTTTGGGTTGGGACAATCTCGAGTACAAGTATAGACTGGGAGACCTCATTGACAGCAGCCCTGTGGAGAAGGACCTGGGGGTTCTGAGGGATGAAAAGCTGGACGTGAGCCAGCAGTCCTTGCTTGCAGCCCTGAAGGCCAACTCCATCCTGGGCTGCATCCACAGAGGTGTAGCCAGTAGGTTGAGGCAAGTGCTTTTGTCCCTCTACTCTGCCCTTGTAAGACCCTGCCTGAAGTGATGCATCCAGCTCTGGGGTCCTCGGCACAAAAAAGACATCGACCTACTTGGGTGGGTCCAGAGGAGGCCATGAAGATGATCAGAGGAATGGAGAACCTCTCTTGTGAAGACAGGCTGAGAGAGTTGGAGTTGTTCAGCCTGGAAAAGGCTCCAGGGAGATATCATAGTGGTCTTTCAGTACCTGAAGTGGGCTTATAAAAAAGACTGAGAGGGATTTTTACATGGGCAAATAGTGATAGGACAAGCGGAAACAGATTCGAATTAAAATAGGAAAGATTTAGATTAGCTGTTAGGAAGGAATTCTTTACACAGAGGGTATTGAGGCACTGGAACAGGTTGCCCAGAGAAAATGTGGATGCCTCATCCCTGGAAGTGTTCTAGGACAGGTTGGATGGAGTCTTGAGCAATCTGATCTAGTAGGTGGCTTCCCTGCTTATGGCGAGGGGGTTGGAACTAAATGATCTTTAAGGTCCCTACCAACTCAAGTCATTCTGTGATTCTAAGATAAACACATTAACAACAAAAGAAGGGCTAAGGAGACTCTTCATCCTTTATTGGATGCAGGCAGAATCATGTCGATAAAAGATGAGGAAAGGGTAGAGGTACATAATGCTTTCTTTGCCTCAGTCTTTAATAGTAAGACCAGTTGTTCTCGTGGTACCATGCCCCCTGAGCTGGAAGGTTGGGTAGGGAGCAGAATGAAGCCTCCAGAATCCAAAGGGAAATCGTTGTCCACACCACTTAAGACATATGTGAGTTTATGGAGTCAGATGGGATCCACCCAAGAGCACTGAGGGATCTGGTGCAAGTGCTTACCAAGCCACCTTCCATCATTTACCAGTAGTCCTGGTGAACAAGGGAGGTCCCACTTGACTGGAGGTTGGCAAATGTTGCACTCATCTATAAGAAGGGTTGGAAGGAGGATTCAGGTAATTACAGACCTGTCATCCTGACGTCAGTGGCATGGAAGGTCATGGAGGAGTCCATCTTCAGTGCCATCACATGGCACATACAGGAGAATCAGGGGATCAGAACAAGCCAGCATGAATTTTGGAAAGGCAGGTCCTACTTGACCTAAACTCCTTCTGTGACAAAGTGACCCACTTAGTAGATGAGGGAAAGGCTGTAGTTGTTGTCTACCTGGACTTCCATAGAATTGTTATGATTAATGTTGGAAAACCTCTAAGGTCTTTAGAATAGCCTTTGACACTGCATTCTCCTGGAGAAACTGTCTGCTCATGGCTGGGACAAGTGCACTCTTTGCTGGGTAATAAACTGGTCAGATGACTGAGCCCAGAGAGTGGTGGTCAACGTAGTTATATCCATCTGGTAGTCAGTCACCAGTAGTGTTTCCCCGGACTTGGTGTTGGTGCCAGTCCTGTTAAATATCCTTGTCAACAATCTGGACAAGTTTATCAAGTCTAGCTTGGTCAGTTGGGTGGGAGTTTTCATTTCCTACTTGAGGGTAGGAAGGCTCTGCAGAGGGATCTGAACAAGCTGCATCAATGGGCTGAGAACAAAGGTATGAGGTTCAAAAAGGTCAAGTGTCATGTCCTGCACCTGGGTCACAACAATCCCATGCAGCACTACAGACTTGGGAGAGAGTGGTTGGAAAGCTGTCCAGTGGAAAAGGATCTGGGGTTGCTGTTTGACAGCAGCTGAACATGAGCCAGCAGTGTGCCCAGGTGGCCAAGAGGACCAATGACATCCTTGGCAAACAAGAAATTATGATGCATTCAAAAAGGATGACAACACTAGGACTACAAGCACACAATATTGTATACTTACTGATCATTTAGATACCACCTTTAGCTCTATCTGCTTTCCTAATTCTTGTTAACCTATTCAATGCTCCCCTAAAAGTGAAAAGACTGAAAATAATTAATACAAATAAATCTCAAATAATGAAAAGAATATTTGCAAATCACAGCTTTCCAAGAGGCTAGTCTTAACCTACCTATGTGTCTTATATCCAGGTATAAAATCCATTCTTAACTACCCATTTGATATTGACTTAGCGAAGAAGGTGAAAGGGCAGAGATTCAGTAGAATTCGCAGAAATTTTGGTTATCGCTTTTACATTGAAAGTAGAGATTAAAAGCTTCATAAATAAATTCCCTATAATAGATAATTTTCTGATAATCAGATACATCATTTCCCCTAAGCCCAAAATCCACTCAGATTACTTCAGGTAACAAACTCCAAATACCAGTAACTTTTCTTGTGCTATTTGCATCCCATTGGATCAGCTTGTGATAAAAACTGCAATATAGAAGCAATGGAGTGGAGTAAATTTCTGAACCCTTTAAGCAGAGGGAAGCTTGAATCAGGAAGTTCCTAAGGTTTTATCTTAAGTACATAAATATATCTCTCTGCTATTTTTGCCATAGCTCTTCTGTCCCATGTTTATTGGTAAAAAATAGCACCATCCTTTGGTAGAACAAGACTTGAAAAAAACACTTTGAGTGCTTATAAGATAACAATATAGGAAGTAGAAAGTTAAAATGGAAATATGATGGTATCCTCTACAAAATACAGCAACAAAACGGAAGTGCTGTCTATAACGTGTAAATAAATAGCTGGACTATGACTGATCTCAGCTGGATCAGTCAATTTTCGTCAGCCCATTTACAGATAATCAATTATTTACTTCTAACCCATGAAGTCCTCATCCAACCACATAAAATCAATGTGTAAATCATTCTGTAAAGAGTTTATCCACACAGCAGGTTGAATGCATGACAAAAATACAGGTACACCTGTGTAGAGGCAGTTCTCTTGTCAGAACACAATAGTCACTCTGCGGCAGAGGAAAGCTCAGTCACTTTGCTTTCAGTTCAGCAGCCTATGGCATGAAACTTGAGCTAACAAATCCTACCAGATCCAAAGTAGCTTTGTTGCTAGGTATGTTTTCTTTATGTTGTACTCCCTGAAGTCTAAGTCCTAACCAGTAAAGTACAAAAGCTGTCAGATTTAGCCTAGGTCCAACACAGACTCAGCAGTCAGTGAGACCTTGATCCCTCCTGAAGACACTGAAGTCACTACAGAGCGTCTGACTTGCATTCTTCCTCCCCTTCCCTCCTCTTGTCTTGCTCACTGCCTTGCGTGTTCTCCTGCTCTATAATCCCTGGATGTTGCAATACACTAGCAGGATTCTGCAAACAAATAGCTGTGAAACGAAGAATTGGGAGACACTATGCAGAGTCATAGACTCGTCTCAAGACCAGCTGTGTTTATTAATTCCAGCTTTGCACAAATTTTGCCAATTCACCTGGCTTCAAATTAGAGCAGTTGTCCTGGGTGCCCATACTGATCACATTTTGCCATGACTCAACGTCCACACACCCCCAAGCTGGAAGAATGACTTTGTTAAAAGAGATTAATCACACCACTTTAAATAACGATGTTTATACACAATTGATAATTTGATAACATATTACCTGCTTGGCAACATATTATTAAAATACCCATAAAATACACATTTTTAACTTTAACAGGGACCCTTCACAAAACTGAAGACATTGTATGATGACAAAGTGAAAAATTAGAAAAAAAAACATGAATAATATATAAAGACCATTTTATCACATACACTAAGAGCACAGAGAAAATTGCAGAAGTTAAAGTAAAATAAAAAAAAAGCAAACATGGAGTTTGTAAATCAACAGTTCAGACTTTTCCTGAAAAAAAAGAACAAACAAAAATGTGCCTATATTCTAATAAAAAACAATAGCTCCTACAGCCTACATTACACTGGAGAATAGAGTAGATGATCACAACATTCCCATCCTTTTATATTCTATGATTGCATTTAACTAAAAGCCTGGAAATTTAAGATGATCATTTACAGCATCAACTTATACTATTTTACTGAATCACAAAACTTTTTCCCCAGAAACTGACTAAAATTACCAACATTTTGCTTTCCAAGTACAAAGTGTCAAATACTTTCTCAATACTTAATGAGTTATAACTATCTTAGTTTCCAGTAATTCTTGTCTTTTACACCCTGAAATGTAAGATTAAGTAATTTTCATAATGGTTAGCACATTTTTCTGTCCTGAATTTCACGCAGTGTGAGCACAGTTAGAAACATTAATATTAGAAACATTACTGAAACAGGTTTTTATTTAGCTACATTCTGAATCACACTACTAGGATGTGCTAAGCAAATACAAACTTCAAATGAGGATAAGAAAAGAAAACAATCTGTTTTTTTCTACCAGCCAAACCAGAATACTCTGTGTAGTGGTGAATCTGTAGTGACAATGCGCAAACACTTTTCTTTCCAGCTCAATTCTTTGTTTCATAACATCAGAAAATCCCACTACCAGAAACAGTACAAGGGAAACAGAATTTTAAAAGAACAGATTTTACTAACTTCTGAAATTATGCTTAACATGTCAAATCTTTAAAAATAATTGAAAAGCATGTTAATCTTATAATTAGGTTTGTGGGGTTGTTTTGGTTTTTTTGGTTTGGTTTTGGTTTTTTTTTTTTTTTGGTGGAGGTATGTCTGTGTGTTGATTTTGGCTGGGATAGAGCTAATTTCCTTCACAGTAGCTTGAATGGGACTATGTTTTGGATTTGTGCTTAAAACAGTGTTGGTGATCCAGAGATGTTTTAGTTCTGGCTGAGCAGTTTTTACATAGTGCCAAGGCCTTTTGTGCTTCTCACCCCACCAACCAGCAAGGAGGCTGGGGCTACACAAAAAGTCGGGAGGGGGCAAAACTAAGACAGCTGATCCCAACTGGCCAAAGGGATATTTCATACCATATGGCATGCTGGTCAGTATATAAAGCTGGGGGAAGAAGAAGGAAGTGGAGACCACTCAGGGTGATGGCATTTGTCTTCCCAAGTAATCATTATGTGTCAAAGCCCTGCCTTCCTGGAGATGGCTGAACACTTGCCTGCATGTGGGAAGTGGTGAATTTTGCTTTGCCTGTGTGCACAGCTTTTGTTTTACTTATTAAACTGTCTGTTTTAATTCTCTCTCCACCCCACTGGGGAGGAGGGAGTGAGCGAGTGGCTGTTTGGAGCTTAGCTGGGGTCAAACCATGACAGTTTGTTTCCTAAATCTTAGGGAAAAAAAAAAAAAAGAAGTGGGTTTATGTAAATTATTAAGACGGTCTGTCTAATGTGATATTCATACATTTTTAGTTTTTCAAAATACTCATATTTTTGTTTTTCTAACAGTTTCAAATACCCCAAACAGCTGATTTTTAAAAAATCTTCTATTTCAAATGCTTAGATTGGTTATATATGCAAATTCTCCCCACCATTTCTGATCATTAAGAAAGAAAAAGAATTACCCCTTCAGGATTATATTTTGCTAACACACCACTGCCATGGAATTCTTCTAAGACATCCTTAATTTTCTTGGTGGAATCTGAATAAAGAATAAAGAGAGAGAAAATGAAAATACGGAAAACTGATTTACATAATATGAACTGTAATTAACGAAACAACAATCAAAACTGCTAATAGCTTTTCTCAATGCACATTAGTAATTTTCTTTAGCTGTACAAGAGAGCTGTGGGCACAAAGAAAATGAGAGCATACAATACCCTCTCACTAAACACTGTAAAAGCATCAAGCAAAAAAAATGCTCAGAAACAAACACATGATCCAATCCTTAACTATTAAGTAGGATATTTCTAAAGGAGTTGTTTGCAGGATTATTTCAAGTCACTTATCTTGTCCTTGAAACCTGAGTCACCTAAAAAACATGGTCATTCCCACCTACTAAATCTCCTTTGGCAGAGCTGCCAGTGAGTAGAGGAACTGTCAGAGGAGCCAGACAATATGAAGATAAAGGGGAACCTTGTAGAAAAAAAATCTTCATTGGTCATGTCACAGAAAACAAATGTTGCTCTCGAAACCTCAATTTTTGCAGACCTCTAAGATATTCTAACAGCTGTCAGTTACAGTAAATTCTGGATGTCTTTTGTCTAACAGAATTGTGCAAATCCCTGGAATTCAGAAGCATGTAGATATAACTTTTCCAACTTGTTTTTAACAGTCCATGTGCAGAATAACAAAGTAGTTATCTCACTGAGTAGCCGCTACATAAAACCCTTTAACTCAGATTCACTTGGAATTCATCATGCACATAATTGTCTTTTCCACATTAAATATCTCAGCAATACAATAAAAATAATTTTAACTCCATTTTTTTCTTTAAAATACAATAGTTGAGTGTAAAATGGTCAAATGTGCATAATGGCCACAAGACTGAAGTAAACCATAAACTAGTAATGAGTACCAGATGCAATGAAGAAGAGGTAAACTTAATGTCTGCACCTTTATTTCTACAACAAAACCTGGAAGGAAAGGAGACAAGCAAGGACTATCACATGAGCAATTAGTCAAACACTTAATATTACAAACATTAGAACCTAACCTGGCTTTTGTTAATTATATAAACAAAATATAGTACTGTAATAGTTCTTAGACTTCAAAGAAATCCAGTATCTTAAACCTGACTCTAAAACATATATTTAGCAAAGTATGTGACCTGTAAGGAGACAATATAGTGAAAAGGATTTGAAAAATAGATATGTAACAGTTCATAACAGCTATAGACCATCTATTGTAACTAAATGGATGTATTCCAATAGTATGGTCAACTGTAAGCAATGGAGTTTAGCAGGTCTTATGGACAGTCAGAGCAAATATTTATTTGATAAAGTCATCTATAGTCTTATTGCTGTGTCATTTGAAATACAGCAAAACTTACAACTTTATGTGAAAAAGACAAATGAACTATTAAAAGAATAAATCAATATAAGAAATAAAATTTATTATGAGCTGTAATTAGAAATTGGTGGATTAGACATTTACTGTTTAGGACAAGCACACAAACTGATGACTGACAAAAATTTATTTTTTATTTGTTTTCTATTATTTTAATATGTTTTCCAGTATTCATATAGATGGTTATATGTAAAAATCATTGCATCATTGCATCTTATGATAATGAATTCAATAACTATGAAAGCAGCAATGTGAGATGAGATGTATAACAGAGGTGATTGAATGTCATGCTAAAAAAAGGATTTTTCTGAACTTTGGAGGAAAGAGGTTAAACAGACATCAAACAGAAAGACAGTAAGGTCTCCTCACATATTTTTATGAAAAAAAACCCCATAAATAAAATACATATGGACCACTTTCTAGGGGTTGAAAAACAGTGTTTTGAGGTTTTTGTCCAGCAATGACCATGCTTTTTCATTTCAAATTTTGTTGGTCTGTTCATCTTTAAATCAGTATTATGCTTATGCATAATAAAGCAAAACCTGTGTTATGTTACTTATTGGAAATAAATTAAATCCTTACTTTCCATTTTTTTAATACTTTTCTTAGTCAAGTACCAAGATAGTCAATATGCATAGGGACATCTTTTTCATGCTTAAAACAGTTCATATCCAAGAAGCACAGCTAGTTTTATGTTTGAAATAACTCTCAAGATAAAAATGGTCTGTGGATGTAACTTCTGCTTTAGTTGTCCAGCAAAACTTTTCAAGAGATTTCCACATTCTGGTCAGGAGCTGTAATTGTTTTGAGTACTAGAACCAAGGCAGAATCGTGTTTTCCAATCTTTTGTTCACAGTCATTCAATCATTTTTTCAGTTCATGTGACAGTATCCAAGCTAGAATAGAGATCTTTCAAAATGCTCAAAATGACATATCGATATTTTAAGTCAAACACCAACGCACAATCTTCTGCATGCGTACTCTTCAACAGTGCTGACAATCCTCAGAAAAATTAATTCTCCTTCCTCAGCCTCTAGCAGGCAAACTAGTACTAGGAATATGGTCCATCTTTCATAAGTTGACCTAAAGAGATATGAAGAATACACAATTTTCAAGTTTCACTCTTGTTTGGAGAACAAATTAAAAAAAAGTAAAAACAGGAGACAGTGTCTTAGAAAGTTCTATTCGACAGAAATGAGAAACTCCAATAAAATGTTATCAAGTCTAGTTTAAAAAAAAAAAGTCAAGCACATGCTTTCCATCAAGAAATAAACAAAAAATTCCAGGAAATATACACAGAAGTAACTAGATATTTTTCCTAAGTTTTCTAAGCAGGAAATAACAACAATGCTATGGATTCCATTATAGTTTTGTCTGATACAAATCATCTACATAATCACTGGAAAATGATGATGTAAACACAAGCATCTAACAAGAACCTGTGTTCTCACTGTTACCCAAAAGTACAGATGTTCTGCTTAACTTAGCACTTCGAAGCAATCTCAGTAAATTCATAAGCCCTACTCATGTTAAAACACAAATATGGTCTTAAACTCTGTTGGATTACGCCTACCTCTTTTTTAAATAAAGGACAAATGCCTTCTTTGTCTAAGTCTCTGTATTCCAAGCTCTCCTCAAGAGAAAGTTTCTAAATACATGTAGATATAGTACATAGCCTGTCATGGTAGCACTTAAATCCATGTTATCTGCAAAGTTATAGCTGGTAGAGTGCAAATTTCATGTAGCTTTAAATGCAGTATGCCATGAAAAATCTCTTTTTTCTTTGTTATTTACAGTTCTGTTATTTTTATTACCCACTAGGGCAGTGTTTTGGGGATTCAGTCAAAATACAGAAGGTCTTCAATTCTCTCCCCTGGTTGAAAGCATTTAAAACTCTTACTGTTCAACCCATCTTCCGTTGCAATTTGCATTTAGTCAAGAAGGTGGAAGGAGAAAAAGGGAAACTGTGGCCCAGGAATCAGAGTTTGCCTTGGATGAGGTGAGATGACATATCCTACCTCATGCTCCAGGAAGGCACGATGTGGAAGAGTCCTAACTGAAAAGCTATTACTAGTACATGGGAAAAAAGTAGCTGGATTCCATATAGTGCTGTAGAAATTCTATTTTAAAATAAAGGCTCCAAAACAATAGAGATATAGATGAGACTTGGGCTTATGTTGTATTGTTTTAGAATAAAGGCAAAACAATTAAAGCAATGATACCAGAAAAAGGAAATCTGCATATATAACAGCAAAAGTATCAGAACGTCTATTTTTCCTTAACTATCTTTCAGCCCTAACAAGGATACTTTTTATAACTGAAGACAAATTTACATACTAAGTTCAAAACTGTTTGAGGTTTAGCCCACATTAAAAATTATTATTCATTTTTTACAGTGACTCAACTTCAGATGAAGAAAATTGAGCACTCAGTTGACTGGAATTTGGTGTACCATTTCTCCCATAATTAGAAAACACAAAACAGAAGGAAAGCTTGCCCAGATCACACACTTTGTCTACATTTTTTCTCTGTTATCCCAGAAAAATCCTTGAAAAGGATTTTTTTCTTTAAAAAAAGACATATAAGACAACTTACATAAAACTCAGAATAAATCGCAAGCTATGTACTCAGAATTGTTTTTCAATTTAAAGGGAAATCAGCACTAGAAAACAATGTTTGTATTATAATTCCCTTCTTATTCTCAACAGCAATTCATAACAACCTGCATATCTATTGGACCATATCTAATTTTAACACCTACAACAAAAAGTAAAGCACTTTCTACCTCTATATCCTTTTTGTGAACTTAATGCAATATGAAAAATACCACAGGTATACAAAGTCCTACTAAGGTCAAGTTTAAAATTTATATAGAAAAGCTCCACAGAGATTTCCTATACATCTTATCAGGACTTAGAAAAACAAAAGGTCCAACCCTCTATACACAATTTTCTGCATGGCAACAAAGCCTAGCTTGAACTCGAAAGCTCTGCTTGACAGATAAGCCAATGAGAAGCGTTGGGAGAAATCCAGCAATCAATTCACATTGCAATTTTTATATAGGTTCTTATTCTATGGACTTTTGTGGATGAAACCTATAGTAATATGTGTATATATAAATTTATACAGAGAGCTTTTTTTTTTCCCTTTGGAATAGTTCATTTTGTTCAGAGCATGCTTTTACTCAAGCTATTGCTGTGCTTAATCTAAAGCTTCACTGGTCTAGAAATGCCAGTGTGTTAAAAAGGCCATGCCTGCCAACAAACCTGTATGCAGCACCATAGAGTAAAAACTGTTCACCTCTCAACAAAAAGGTTGTTCCAGTAAAGACATGGCTCATCTAGTGTGACTCAGCCTCGCAGCATGTCTGTGTTGGTAAGAGATGCCTAATGGTTGCTACTGAACTAGTAGAAGGCAGTAGCTTACATATGCTATGCTTCCCATATGCACGGCTGCAGGCTCACTAGCAAAGCTCTTTTAATTTAGGTCACACCTTGGTTTTGGTTTGTGAGTTCTTTGATGCAAATTTCACAAAGAAGACAAACATTTAAAACTTTTAGTGGGATAAACATTCAGTTTTGGTTTTCTTGTAGTGAGAATTTAAAACCTATTATGACCTTGAAAAGAGTGGCCAGGCAGAGAAGGCAATCACTCTCCCATGGTCTAAAGGAGACCTCCCTTCGCTAGCTGCGGTCAATGGTTTGGATAACACCCGTTGATCACAAGAATTTGATTCCACCCTTCAGAAAATTACATTCTTACTGAATTCTGTGACAATCAATTAGGAGAAAAGCTTCTTAGAAACCCAGACAGAATTGGATGGTGCTGCCTAAATAAATACCATGGAAAGTGACTTCTGTAAAGGGAAATGGAGGAGGTAGAAGAAGAGGCAAGGTGAGGAAGGTAGGAACAGAATCTCCTGCTGCAGAGGAAAACTTCCTCCTGACACCCAATGCAGGATCTGCCTCTTCCACCCATCCTCCCTGTTAGGGCTCAGCAACACAAGGAGTAAGACAGATCCATTTTAACCGTTGCTATGTACTAAATGATACTCACACAGACAAGGACTTCTTTGTGAAAAAAGGAATATTGACTGCATGTACCAACACATCTTTAGTCCACATTAATAAAAAACGTCCACCAAATCCCACTTCCCTCAGCAGATGTTCAAATGAAAAGTATATGGCAAACAACAGGGAGTTGGGGAGGCTTAATTTTTGTTTGCTACTGGGATAAACTTTCAAAGAAAGAAACAAGTAAAGGACAAAAACAGACTCCAGGAATTGAGTGGAACTGCAGGTAAGTCCTGTGTGTACCTCAAAACACTTGAAGAAGAAAAAGAATGTATTGGTTTTCACACTTTTAAGATGACTACAACTAACTTTCTCAGCATCTTTTGGACTCCTTTGTCTCCTGATAATCAGAAAATCAAGTCTGCAGTAGTTTGAAAGCTCCTCACAGTGCATCTCTAGGAGCAAGACTCAGGATGTCAGGGTGCTGTGAGGATTTGGGCTCCCTGGGGTTGGGACCCTGTGGATCCTCTGGGTCAGCAGGGAAGGCCCTGGCCACCAGGGCCTGTCCCATCATCACAGCTGGGGGAAGCCCTAGGGTTGGGCATCAGGCGCCTCCCTGGAGGCAGCACAAGTCTGAGGCTGTCAGCCTGTTAACAAACACCTTGCCCTGAGACCAGGAAGGAGGAGAAGCCTCGGGAGTCCTTTCCAGACCTCAGATCCCATCACCACAATTGAGCCTGAAAATTCGTACAAACCCTCAGCAGGGTTTGTCCTGTCTCTTTTCTAATTTCCTGTTTATAGATGGTCAAAATATCTGATACAGGCTGCCAGTTCAAAACTTTTTCAGTTAGAATGATGATGAAAAAATTCTCTATGAAATTAAGGAATGAATGCTAATGACAACATATTTCACCCCAACCACTAAATCTAAGCATTAACTAGCAGTGAAGAACCAAACTAGTTTGGTTTGAAATTTAGCAGGCATTATTTCTGATTTTAAGTGGAAACAGGGAAATGGCTTTGTGAATTTGAGAATATTTCTACTGGTTTTGAAATCTACATTTTAAAAAATACACTAGTTCATTTGTTCCTGTTTTTCCCAAAATGCTGCACCTTGAATCCTGTGTTCACAACAAGGACATGGAGGTGCTGGAGTGTGTCCAGAGAAGGGCAACGGAGCTGGGGGAGGGTCTGGCACATAAGACCTTTGAGGAACAGGCTGAGGCAACTGGAGTTGTTCAGTCTGGAGAAAAGAAAGCTGGGGAGAGACCTTATCACTCTCTACAACTGCCTGAAAGGAGGTTGCAGACAGGTGAGGGTAAGCCTCTTCTCCCAGGCAACTATAGACAGGACAAGGGGAAACAGACTCAATCAGGGGAGGTTCATGTCAGCTATAAGGAAAAATTTCTTCTCTGAAAGGCTGGTTGAGCATTGGAACAGGCACTCTTCACGGAAGTGGTGGAGTCACCCTTCCTAGAAGTGTTCAAAAAATGAGTGGATGAGGTATTTTGCAATAAGTTTTAATGGGCATGGTGGCATTCAGTCAAGGGTTGGACCTGATGATCTTGGAGGTCTTTTCTAACCTTACTGATTCTATGGTTCTGTTAATTTTTAATCTGTATACCTTGAACTTATTATCTATTTAACCAAAACTTTTATTATGGCTTCAAAAGTTATTGAATAGGATATATGAGCATACTGTATATTCTTACATACCTATGTATGTACACAGGTATATAGAAAAGTAAATAACTTTGGTAGTTATTCTAAAAAGAAGTAGCTAGTAAAAATGGCAGAAAATTGCTTACATGCCTAAAATGAAATATTTTGATAATCTGTCTCAGAAATCAAAAATTAAAAATGCTAGAAATAGAATTAAGAAAACATTACCATATATTTTTTCTAAGCCTCTACAGATAGGTCTAAGATACTCTATTTCTACCTAATATGTTACTATTATGCATGATTTTTTTTCCTATCAGCAAATTTTAGCTTCCTCATCTATTCCTTTAATATAAAATATTTACTAAGAAGTGGTACACAGTCTCTTATATTTCCACATATATCCCAAATATAAAATCACCAAAGTGGTTATGCAATACCAAGGCATGCAAAGATATTAAACACTTACAGGTTTGAATTTACATTACCACTTAAATTATCACATATCATACAAAATACAGTAACTGTGCAAAGGGAAAGTGTGAAGCAGTTTAAGATAATGCATTTTACCTGTTCACCATGAGGGTGACTAAAAATTGGCAACATATTTCACCAAGGTACCATGGCTTCTTTTGATTGCCTGCCCTTATTTTAAAGATCTTGGGGGAAATTCCTCAGCTGGTATAAATTGCCCTGTGCAATTGGGGTTTTGCTTGTCATTTTGTCTTCCCTTCTCCCCCTTTCTTTATAAGCAGGCTTTTTTTAAAGTCCCTCTTTCATTACAAGACAAAATTTTAAAGGTACATCTGGTTCTTCCATTCTTCCATACAGCATAGACTGTCCCTAAAATGGTCTTGTGCTCTTCTTGAAGCGGGAAGCTTTAGCAATTATTTTTTTTTTTTCCCCATTTTGCTTTATCATGTTTCTTACTTCCAAAGTATCAAATTCATTTTACTCTACCTCTTACAAAGTTTTAAGTGTTTATACAGGGACAATTCTTGACATCTTATGTGCTGAAACTGTATTTCAGAAACGAAATTTTAGCTCTCTGAACACTGGAGTCAACACTTGTTCTGACTTTTGCCTGTAGCAATTTTCTCAAAATACAGTAATTTATTCTCTTATCAATAAGGGAATATAAATATTGAATCAAGAGATTATTTTTAAAAATAAAACTCCAACTCAATTTAGTTTTTTTTGCTTAATGGTTTCCTGATCTACTAAGACACATCTATCTTCTACTTTGATATTTATTTACTTACTATTGAAAAGAAACATTACTCAAAAAAAAAAATCTACACTTCTTACAATCATGATTCTCTATTATAGTTTCTCTTAGGAATAAAGGCTTTACAATCAGATACATACCTAGGCCATTAAACTAAAAGAATTAGCAACACAAGTACACATGGCTCTGGATCTTAAACTACAAATGATGAAGGTTCCTGCACTTGCTGTGGATATGTATGAGTATTAACTGAATTGCACTTTATCTGTTTTAAATATCACTCCTAATTTGTGATCCCATGCATGGTGTAGCAGTGAAGGGCAGATAAAAAGGAATTCACTAGAGCCTGTTGTCCCCAGGATTCAGAGAAAAAAACTCTATCAAAAGCTTTTCAACATTTAGTGGCAATCAGAACTATCAGAAACTCTACCAAGAACGGTAGTAATGTCACTGTGTAATGGTATTTTGGCATGCCCAAAATTCTCCATTGCCCAACTGCATTTGGACGTGGAAACTCCAAATGATGCAGTTATATGGACACTGTATACATACATTCAGTGTTGCCAAGTGCTTGCACTGTAGTTTATATATACATGCACATATACATAATATGCTCAAATTGGTGAATTCAGATCAGTTTTTGCAACCAGTAAGAAATTACCTGATCTAATCTATCAATTTCCCATAAAAATCTGGGTAAGGGAAAAAGAACACGTCTTCTTAACTTTCTACACATCTATAGACAGCATAAGCAGATCTGGCCTCTTGGGGCATTATACAATATTCTATATTTGTTAAAACTGTACTGCAGTTTATGCAATAAGAAATTGACTGAAGGTTCCTGACTCAATACTCCTGACTAAAGAAAAAAAAATCATTATTGCGTATATAAAGTCTTGCCAATTTGTATTTCCTTTGTAGAACATTAAGTTTGTGAGTGTTGAAATTGTTGACACTGCAAGAGCAGTTCTCATTTATCATTGTTGCTGATGAGATTGCTGTTAAGTCCATTTTGAGTACAGTCTTTGAGTATTTATAGTATTACAGGTGTTGAGACTGTGGAAACATTAATATAGAAAGTTTAAAGTTAGTCACTGAAAAAATAACTAGCTTTGTTGTCCATAGGAATGAGCTGCTAGCAGACATCTGCCTGTAAGTCACAGTCTCCCAACCACTGCTTAATTACAAAGGCATGATATGATGCAGAGATTGTTTCCACTGTGGTATTTACACATTCAGCTACCTTATAAGGCTACTGAAAAAGCTCACTGCTAAATAGACAGAATTAAAAAATAAAAGTGAAGGAAAAAAGGCTACAGATTGAGCATTAAAAAGTCAAAAGTCCCAATTCCAGTTCAAGACCTAACTTTTGGGAAAATATTGTTCTCCTCATTGCCGGAAACTTGAAATTTAATAAACAATTGGTAAGAGGCTAATAGTGTGTCTTAAATGTTAGGAAGACTTTGAGTTTTCCTATTTTCATTAATACAGCAAAGCAACTCAGTATCTATATTATAGCTTCATGCATTAACTAAGGCTAATATATGCTCATTTATCTTAACAATTACCATTGCAAACCTATCCTGAGAAGTCTGCTTTATGTTCATTACTCTGAGAAACAGATGTTTCAAGTAGTAATTCCATAAATCTTCTATCTGTGGAGTTCCAAATTTTAAAAATTCTGTTTCCATTTAAGCCAACTGTGTCCAAGTTTGGTATAAACAGATTTTTTACAGCATTCCTATATCAAATCTTTATTATATCAGCATTAAATATTTTCTCCTATTATTTAACTGCTTTATCTCATTAATTTCTCATAGAATTTTATAGACAATATGGACCATAACAGACTATACTTGAGAAACAGAGTACAGGAGAGAGGTATCATGCATGGACATCAAAGAAAGGAAAGCTCATAAGATCAGTTAACACTCCTGAAGAGCTGTGCTCTACTGATCCTTGCTTGATGCATTGTAAATACTTTCCCTTTCTCCACAAATATATTAGATCTGAACTTTGTATCTGCCTTAGTTCATCTTCTACCTTTCCAATTTAATATCAAAACTGGACTAGGATAATTCTTTGCTCATTCCAGGATTCTAAGGAGACAACAAGTAAGAATAAACCTTATAGTATTATACTATATTGACATACTATATATGACAAAGGCAGCATTAAACCCTACTACCAGGACTATTTGTGACTTTATCAAATGGTATTTTGTGTCAGAGCATCAGAAAGAGACACTCCAAGATCATTTTCATAGAAACTTACCTGGCAAGGTAATAACATTATTTAGATAAGCAGCTCCCACAAGCAATGATCTCTAATCCTAAAAAATATCTGCTTGACTATTTAATTTAAGCAGTTTAATACATTTGGGTTAGTTGTCCTCTAGAGGCTTAGAAGCCAAAGCCCATTTGCTCTCAAGCTTTATTTCTTTCTCTCTTATCACTTCTTAGAATTCCCTTTTCAGCTAATAAAAAAAGGCAAGCAAGAACACACAAATTATCAGCCATCTCTGTTCCAGTCCCTCAGAAATATCTTTAATCCTAAAATTATCCTATAATCAGTTTTTCATGGCTTTATCCCATCAATCTGTTCTTCATGTATATTTTCCCACACTTACCTCATTTTTCTCCAACCTTATTCCCCAGAACAGATGTTTGCTCTTTTGTGTGCTACCACCAATTGATAGTTACTGTGTGATGGATAGAGTAATACATAGGTATTGTGTTTTAAAACTTTAAAACTTGTCTGTTCACTTTTATAAGCTTACTCCTCTGCCTTTGAAAAAATCACCTTTTTTTACTTTAGGTAAATGCAAAATGAATTGCTCTCAGCAAATCTGAGTCACAGGGAAGACAGACCTTTATTCAAAGGGAAAGGAATGACAAGTACTACAGATCCAGACTGATTTTTTTCCTTAAAACACTAATGATGAACTGTTGGATAAATATACTTGAGTGAATATCTAGGTGACCCTGCCTTGGTGGGGTGGTTGGACTAGGTGATCGCCAGAGGTCCCTTCCAACCCTAACTATTCTGTGATTCTGTGAATAAAAAAAGATGTAATTTTGAAGGCATCATGTGATAAAGATGAAAGTCAAGCAACTCATACTTAACTATAGAAGTTTAGTCACTGAGTGCACCTGACAGATATACATGATGATATCATGAAATAAATCAACCAAGAAACTAAAAACTCCATCAAATAAACTGGGAAGAACTTTTACAGATGGGTTAAACAAAGTTCTACAAATTCCAGATACGTAACACAATAAGAGTGCTTCTTACTCACGAGAATGCCAAGAACATGAATAATAAGATAAAGAACTTGTTAAACAAGTCCAAATCTTTCAGAGTTAAGTTTTATTAACTGGGGTTTCATTCCTATAATTTCCAAGACGTAAGTCATCTTAAACGCATTTCTAACATTCACTAGGGGTTTTTTAGAGCCACCAAATAGTGAGTGATCTGTGGAATTTATTTGTATATTTAACTAACAGTTTGGAATAGGAGAGCAACCAGTCACTCTGTCAAAAATTTACTTCTAAGGTACCAAAAGTACCTAAATTAAGCCAGTTCTTTTAAAGCTGTGGGAGACATACTCCCAATTTGACTGCAATGTGAGCATACCCTGAGACAGTTTTACTTATGCTTATCTATATCATCCAACTTAGTATCTTTCTGCTCTATTGAAACATGCAGCCATATGGTAGGTCTACTGTAAAATGACATGGTACATATAAAATATCTTGAGCATATACTGTACGAATTTATTCCATGAAAAGAACCATTAGAGGCTAGGACCCACTATGGACAGTTGCTATAAGCATCATACTGATCAAATCACAAATTTTTATAGAGCAATTTTGTCATTTATCTTTTACTGATTTCTGGCAAGTTCACCAAGAATTTCCTCGCAAAACTCTGTTTCCAAATCACAAATGAGTCCCCCATCTTTGGGTAGGTCCTTCCTTAAATCATTCCTGATAACAACCAGTAACCTTTGCAGCATGAAGCATCTACCTTGCCAATTAATGTTACATCTTGGGGGGGGAGGGGGGAATAGAAAGGAGACAAACAAATCAATTTACTAAAATATCTTCTGTCACCTATTGCCAAACTACAGAGATATGCCCCTAAGCTAAACTTGATGCGTATTTAAAAGAAAGAGATAAATGTCTATTTACTATAAGCTTAATACAAACTTAACATAAGCTTACTCAAATGTTTTATGAATGTGTAGCCCTAAAATAAAGGTATTATAACAACATTAAGTTGTCTAACCTAGTAGCAGAACATCAGTAACATGATGCTGGTATTCATCAACTTAATGTTGCCACAGACAAAGGCAACATAACAGTAATGAACTATCAACACTCCCAAGTCCCAGGATTCAAATTTATATCCCTTCCTAATCCATCCAATTCTACCAAGTATGATCACACTGGACAGGTTTGTTTATTTAATTTTATATTGCTCCATTAGGAAGATTAACAATTATACTCTCCAGAGCATCTAAGATCCAGATAATTAGAGCAAAAGTAAGCAGAAAAGACATGAGAAGGAAAGAAAGATGAAGAGTTAGTCACCAAAAAGGACGAATGGAACAAGAGGAAACAAAGAAAAGATGGGGAGAAGAAAAGAAAGGAAGAGGTAGATGAGACTTCAAAAATAGAAAGACAGAAGAGGAAAAAGTTCAGTTTTCTGATCTCCTATTCTTTCACCTCTCTTCTTTTGTTCCTTCATGCCTTTTTTTAAAAAGTTCTAACTAATGTCTGTTAAACAGAAAAAGCTCAGAAATCCTATATCACTTACAGAGACATTGGAAAAATCTAAAAATTATGATCTCATAATTTTCCAAGTTTCCAGAGACCTTAGCTTTCCAATGATCCAAAAGGATGACTTCCATTTCAAAATAAAAATACTTCACCTAATGCTCTCTACATGAGGGGAAAACCCATAAAAAATTGCAAAGTAATGTTAGAGTATTCAGAAACAGGCAAGAACTGCAGATGGGGTCCCACAAGAGTGTAGTAGATGAGCAGAATAACCTCCCTTGACCTGCTGGCCACACTTTTCACGCAGCCCAGGACATGTTCTTTGACAATCAAATTTCACTTTCCTTTATTTCACCTGCCCTCCCCCACCAAGTAAAATACTGAAATATTCAATTCTGTAAGCATCCAAATGTTTTGAAAGGAATACTGCAGTGTTTTGTTTCAAAAAAAGTGTTGTTCTGTGTGCCTACAAATGGCACTATTATGTAAAGAGACTGAGATTAGCTTGAATCAGGCACTGAAGGAATTCTAGAGATCCTGAAATAAGCTGAAAATAGACTCCAGCTGTGCTGCTGCACCACTTTACTGCTCATTCCTAGCTTAGGAATCTTTACACTACACTGCAAAGTACAGCACAAGCACATTGCTTCTCTGGGAAATTCCCAAACATAATGGGCTTTTATCCTCGTCAGAATGTCCAAGTCAGCACCCACAACACAAGTACTCACACAGAGCCCCTTTCAGTTCTGCACAGGTTATCAGTTCCACCCGTGAGCATTCAGTCCGTTGCCAAACAGTGTTGTAAGGATGGCCCTAAGGAGAAACGCAGAGCTGCTTGTGTGGGGACTGGACACGGCACTGCTGCAAGAGGATGGTGAAGAGATGAAGGGAGGACATGAATCCTGAGAGGGAAGGGGTGGGACAGTTGCTGACTACTGCTGAGAGCACAACTCAGAAAGACAGCCTGCAGGCTGCCAGAGCTTCCCAAAAGCTCAACAAAACAAGATAGCTACCGGTGCTGGACTCACAATGCACACAGAAAACACACAATTTTCCTGCTATCAGAATTCAGGCTATCAGAAACTTCAGTCACTAATACAACAATGTGCATCATATGGAGTTAACTGTAATCACATAAAAGCTGGAAAATTAGAATGAAGGCTTCTCATTCAGACTGTGTGGCCTGTGAAGACATTCAGCACTTTACAAAGATAAGAATTGATTCAAATTGTTAAAAAGAAGATAAATTAAATATAGAAAACCAAATATATTTTTAATATTTAATTTTAACATCCCAATCTTTCTGAAAACACAATGGAATCCTTCACTGGAGGAATACTGTATGCTTACTTATTCGCACCTCAGCTTCTTCCCAGTTCTGTGGCTTCTCTCTTTATTCCAATCCTCACATAAACCCTTGATCATTTCATGCTTACTACCTTGCTTCCCATTAAGCCTTCTTTCCTCTTTATTTTTATTTAATCCAAAATTTCTCTGATCTTAATTGCTACTGTTTTTTTCACCTGTGCCTGCTAACTACTTATCTTTTATTTCTGATGGCTACATACTTGCAATCATTTAATCGAAATAACTTCTAAAAAAAGATCTTATCTGCCTCCTTCACTCTCTCTGTGTTTATACTTGATCTGCATAATTTTTTAAGACAAAGGATTAATGTAACCTTAAAAATCTATTATGTTCTGACTATGGTTAAAAATAGATAAAAAACCTGATAAAATGAAATGGAGTAGTCTTTTCAGAAGAAATGCTGATAATGAATTAATTTCATAGAAAAGAGTGATGTATAGAATTAATTTCATAGAAAACAGTGCAAATTAACACTCCTAAAACAAAACATAATTTTTGATTTTCTCAGTTTTTTCAGGACTCCGAAAGCAGATGCTAAAGACTGCTTGGAAGTTTTAAGACACCATTTGAATTTCCAGACCTGCAAGTGGGAACATAGCAGAACATTCCCCTAAAATGACTATTCGAATTACTAATTCAACAGCGTTACTACATAAAATCTCAAAATGCAACTGGATGCAAACCAAAAAAGTTTGAAAAATCTCAGATCTGCAACCTCCAAAGCTATCTACTTATGGTCATTTGGCAAGGGCTGGCTAACTTTTGGCAACTTTTACAAAGCTCCATCAGTCACTGAAATTATGCAGCATAAGCTGCTAGACTTTTATCTAAGACTAAATATGTAAATGGGGGAGAAAACAACTCCAGAATATCTATGCAAAGAAATTTTTTTTTCAGAATTATATGGAAGACTATTACTTACACTAAACTGAAAGTTTGTATCAATAAAAGTGGGAATGTCTCCTAGTGAAGTGTTCTTTCATGAAAGATTAGGACAAAACTGATATTCTGTGTAACTATTAACACTAAAAACTGATTACGAAAAAATATATAGTGAAAATAATAAAAATCTGCAATGATAAAGGACTTTGTTCTCCTTTTGTGAAAGGGATGAAAATGTTTCCCATTTCTTCCATCTGTTTCAATTTTGCACAGTAATTATTATTGGTTTGTAATAACTGAACAGGTGGGAGAAATGGGAAGCATTTTCATCCCTTTCACAAAAGGAGAAAAAAAAATGTAGAATACACTTTGAAAAACAGAACAGGGCACTGAGACAGTGCTTATGAAAAAAAAAACTGAACTGATAAAAACAGGCATTTAGTAAAACAATGCAGAAATCAAATCCCCAGAGATGCTTCACAATCTTTAAAAAAAAGTAGATTATGAACTCTTCCAAGCTAAAACTATTTGACAACTGTGGTATGTGTTGGTTTTTTTTTCTTATTATCATTCTTTATTTTTGAAAGATAGTGGTAAGAGTGCGAGGTCTGTAAGAATCTTGGTCTTAAAAAAAACCCTAGAATGCTATGAGTGACATAGTGTTCATAGTGACGTATTAGTGGTCTGAATAAGAGAAAAACTTACAAAAACTCACCTCCTGCTATATACAGGACTAATCACAATTAAAAACTCTAAAAGTTTACCTTAATCATCACCTCTGAACACTACACACACTACTCTTTGGCACTATATGTGTAGCAGCCAGTAGCAAGAGAACACAACTTTTCTATCACTGCCAGCATGAAGAGCAAACTAGTATGGAAAGAGCTTTTGCATATCCCTGGGTGTCATAACTCCTGAGGGGAAAACCAGGACATGACAAATTCTTTCTGCATGGGATAGAATAACTTTCTGTACATATAACATATTAGGTGGACATTCCTATCCAAGAAAATTATGTCATTTCTTATCTTAAATAACATCTTTCAGGATAAAACCTGAAGTACATATCAACTGGCAAGTTTTATATGACATAATATATTCCTTATTCATTAACCCAAGTTATATAGAGCAGTTTCTGCAGCTTTATTCATTAGATAGAACACAACACAATGAGGCCTGACTCAGTTTCAACCCAAAGACTTTCTATAGTGCAGACCATATTGCTAGTTTCCACTAACAGAACTAAATGAAGATGTGGTTATAATCCTTTGTGCATAATTATGCAAAATTTAGTATTGCTTTTTCTGTCGAGAAAGACCCTGAACAAAGATCGACATATTTGTGCCTGGAACCCTTCGAAAACTTTTAGATGTGTGCCTTCCAGGGACAGGATACTAAGCTGTAGAGATGACTGGATTTGTTTGAGTGTTTTTCCCTTGTTTTTTTAGGGGGTTGAGAGAGGAGAGTGTGTAGCTAGCCAAAGATGCTACATAGGTTTTGTGGACAGATAACAAAAAGAGAGATTAAAAAACAAAAAAGGGATGGGTGTTGGAAAGGAACTCAAGTTCTTCTGAAATACATTAATGGTAGGAAAACCATGAAATTCAAAGTAAACTTAGGTTTACCCAGGTTACTTTTAAAAATATGAGACTGGATAACTTTAAGCTCCAATGTTTACACAGAACTGAAAAGTATTTTAAGAGTAGAGTCTGTTTGGAAGAGTTTGTAATTTGAAGAGCAGTTTAGTAGTCCTCATACATAGTCAGTCATTACATCTCTAGAACACCATTAGAAGAAAGTGTTAACTCTGGCACTTCCATCTTGAAACCTAATCCAGAAAAACTTCAGCACTTGCTTTTATTTAAATACAGAGTTGCACTGGGAAATACTTCAGAACGTGCTTTTGTACCATTTGGGACAACGTAATTAACATTCTTTCTCTGAATCCCAAAAAATCCTAGAATTCTCTTAAAGTATGGATCATTTAAATTTGCAGCATATTGTCATATACTGTTTGGAGACAGCATGGTCTTCTTTGAAGGTATCACGTTAGACCACAGATAAAACAATGAGCTTGGACTTGACAAGCAATGTGACAAGGTTCATTGTGTCTGAAAATATGAAAATATGGTTCTATACTTAAAACATGAAATGCATCTATACTCTAAGTATTATTTAATTCTTAATTAACCGTCTTCTTATCTGCTAAAACAATTCTGAATGAATAACCATTTCTGATTTATTCTAGAATAAGAGCACCTCCAAAGGGACGGTAAGTGGCTTTTTTCAAATTCCAGTTTGAGCATATGTTTTGATTCATCCTAACACAAAATTTGCAAAATAAGTATCATAGAATCACAGAATATGCTATGTTGGAAGGGACTCTTTAGAATCAAAAATAATAGTGCTTGTGTACATCTTCACAGATTTTAATAATAATGAATTCATAGAAAAACTTCTAGAGGGCTCTCTACAGAAGACAAAATAGCATGAAGTAATTTAAATCCTTGCTACATGATAAAATTTGGCTAGCCCCTATGAGAACTCCCTTCAGCTACAGTCATTCTATCAGTCTCACAATTACTTTTAATTATTATTTTTCATAACCAAACACCAAATGTCAAATCAGAATTTCCAAAAATTAAGCTTTAGATACTGAGTTCTATTTTGGCTCCTGTCTGCGGTTCTGGTTCTCTAAAAGCCAACTTAGATTTTGCCTTAATAACCTATTTCTAAAATTTGTTCATCTCAGTTTCCTTAAATCACTCACAGCACTACCTAGGGGTTGTAAAAATAGCACAGATTCATGAATTTTGGTCTAACAAGAGTTGGTAGGCTCCACCTTCATTTGAAGCCAATTTTTTTGCTTTATCTTAGTTTTCACTTATTTTAATATTTTTTCCCTTTCAGGACTTTCATATTTTTTTACCCAGGAACTCTGACTCTCCTATATTTGTGCTGCTAAAATTGTAACCTCAGTTCAAAGCTAGAGTAACATACTTATCTTGTCACTCACTCCTTTTCTTTGCATCTCTTCAATCTGCTTTCATCATCTCTAGTACAATTTCAGTAATTTCTCAAACTCTTTAAGCTTAGTAAGTACTGAGGTGCCTCTGCTCATTAAAGAACTCAGACATATACTTAGTATATAAACCATCTTCCCATCCTCCTCTCATAAACATCTAAAATCTTCACTGTTCCCTTCCATGCATTTTGACTGCTACAATATACAGGCTCTTAAACAATATACAGTGTATGCTTTCTTCCAAAGAAGTCATGTCTCTAATGATTGCCAAGGTCTTTATTTTGATACAGGTGAGGATGCTGGAGTCTGTCCCATCTCTGTAGTGAATTTCAAACAAATATCATATTAAAAGTAGAAATGGCCCTCTATTTAAAAAAAAAAAAAAAAAAAAAAAAAAAAAAACCACAAAATAACCCCCTCCCCAAAAAAACCAACAAGCAAAGGTAAAACCAACAACAAAGAAACAACAGTTAACAAAGCATCTTAAAGCTATTCCGTATGTCTTCATGAATGAAAGCATCTATTACTGGTCCAGTTAATTCTAGGAAATACATTCTTCAAAACAAACTCATTATCACTATCATGACTGCTACAATTAATTTGAGTATCTCAATAACAGAATCACAGAATTGTTAGGGTGGAAGGGATCTCTGGAGATCATCTAGTCTAACCCCCTTGCCAAGGCAGGGTCACCTGCAATAACACAAATTATTTGTAACTTTTTATGTTTAAAATAAAATCAAGAATTTGTATTTTCAGAAAATGGTTATATTGGAATTTAATCACAAGTTCTTTTCTACATATTCTGTACTGGTTTTAATAAAATTATGATCTACACAAAATCTGACAGTTCCAAAGACAACTTTAGCAATCAGTAATGTCCTCAAAAAGGCATTCAATTTTGCAATGCAGCCAACAAAACTATGTGGTGACACTCCATAACATCTACTAAAAATCTCCCAGAGCCACACAAAAAGCAATGTATTTTTAGGGCCTAAAAACACAATGAAAACATACGCAATTATGAGCACATTTTAAATTTTTGCTTCTTTTAATTGGCAAAAAGCAACAGAGAGGAATGTAATCCAGAGCCCTTCAACCCCAACCAATGTCAGAAGAAGGGAGGCCTTCTGACACTATCAGGCAGCCCTAAGCCCACTCTTTTTCAAACAGACACCTCCAATTCTTGATTTGAGGCACACAGAGCAACATATTTTCTGTCCTCAAGAGGAACAAGGAAGGCAGCTTTGGCTCTTCTTTCTTTAAAAAGCCAGGAGAGGCAGAACAGCATAAGCGGTAACACTAACAGCAAAGTATATTTTTTCAGTTGATGAGCTGGACAAGCAGCTCTCCCCTTCTCTTTTTAGGCATATGAAGCTTTTCTGTGCTGAGAGGACCTACCATGGGCTACTGGTTTATTGAGTTTAAATCCCATAAAAGTGAAGTTGGATCATCCTTTCTCTCACAAGTATTTTTTTTTTTTTTCAGTTTGTCTGATGAGTCATGAATTGTCACCATTTGAATTACACTTTCCAGCTCTTCTATGGAAACAGAAAGACTAAAAATACATGCTTTTAATGGGAGCTGAGATTCTGCTACAGTCACATGGCTCCCCAATTAGTCCATTCTCCCTTCATTTTGTTTCTTCAAGGCTTGGTGAACTGTAATTCTCTGTTTGTGACATCAGGCTCATTTCCACAGCAACCAATTGAATTATCCCCCAAATAAGAATAAGCAACAGGAACAGATGAACTCTTAAGAAACAAAAGCTTCTTACTATTTACATGCAAATGTCCATAGAAACAACTAAACAATAACTGAAATGAAATATGGAAGATACATAGAAACACAGGAAATATAACAAAGGCATAATCAATGTTTATACATTTTACAGTGTATAAATACACATTCAGTAATTTGATGATCATATGTCAGATTTTTAATAGCCACAATATATGTTCAACACCAGTAACAGCTGATGATGCAATACCAGGTGTTGATGACTTGTATCTGTGCAGTTTCAATTTTAGAAAGAAATCATTATTTTTGACCTAGGAAACAGAAAGCAAGGTAAGATGACACCACTTGCCTTTCAGAATTCAAAGACCAGCTGATGCACACCATGAATTCCTCAGCCACAGAAACTTGAGAACATCTCTCTTATGAGAAAAGGCTGAGGGAGCTGGGCCTGTTCAGCCTCAAGAAAAGATGACTGACAGGGAACCTCATCAATGTCTATAAGTATCTAAAGGGAAGGCATCAAGAGAATGAAGCCAGGCTCTTCTCAGTGGTACCAAGCAATAGGACAAGAGGCAATGGACAGAAACTCGTGCATCTAACTAGGAAGTTCCACCTAAATGTGAGGAAGAGCTTCTTTATTGTGCAGGTGACCACACATGGAAATAGATTGCCCAGAGAGGTTGTGGAGTCACCCTCACTGAAGATATTCAAGAACCAACTGAATACAATTCCAGGCAATGTGCTCTGGGATGACACTGCTTGAGCAGGGAGGTTGGACCAAATGACTCACCATAGTCCCTTCCAACCTTACCCATTCTGTGATTCTGTGAACTAGTGTTTCTATTTTGGACTTTTTAAGAACTCTTTATAAAATTTCCTTCTTGCAATGTTTTCCCTGAAAATGAAAATTCATAGTTATTAACTTTTCCCACAGAGACTTTATCATAATTTCCTTCTATTATGGATCTATCTACATGTATAAGAGTTAACACAAGCCCTGATACTATCGGCAGTGCTAGAACTCTGACTAACTTAATCTTTCCCAGGCACAAAAACACCCACTACGCCCTCAGCAGAAACACTGAAAACTTAGTAACATAATTTAGAAAATAATAATATGAAAATAAGGGTCTAACATTATCCAGTCTCAACACAACCAATTCAACATCCCTACTGTATTGAACTACCGTGTTTCATTGCTCAGCAAGACTGAGCAAATCTCAGAGTCTTCTCCAGTGATTGCCATCTCTTCCACATTGTCCCAGATGAAGCAGATGTACAAGATGCTTGCAGGTAAATTGTCATCTTGTAGTAAGGCCACCAAATGCTCTTGATGATGAGACAGTATCTTCTTCATCACACAGCATGCATTTCCAGTGCCTCTATATGTTCAAATGATGGGTTTGTAATAACAGCCTTTCTTAACAGTATTTTCTCTCTGGATTCTGGGATCAATGCAATTTGGTACTACTGAACAGGTTGAATCATTTTTTTTTCCTTTTTCAGTTCCTCTAACGTTTCTTTCATAAGAGATCTAAATAGGTAGAAAACTTTGACACTTCCACTAGCTTTCCTAAAATGGACAAATAAAGTGTGTTAGCACTAGCACAAGTGACACCATTTGCTTCATAATACTTTTGTTACCCCTAAATAAAAGTTACAATTTTCTGAACCATCATATTTTTGACCCTGGCAATCAAATATTCAGGAACTAGAAACAGCTCTTTCGGACAGAAACTGAAGCTAAAAAACAGCTAGTGCTTCATCGAACTGATCTGACCCTGGACCAATTTGTCAACATCTTCAAAAATTTTGAATTACAAGTTTACTCTAAGGGCCTACTGCATTCTCTGCTTTTACAAAATAGACTAAGTCTCTTCATGTTATTATATATGACCTCTTGTTAGCAGTCTCCAGTCAACAGCACAAAGCAGCAACAGTAGTCTTGCATTTTGTTGACTATAACCACTTTAAATCAGAACTCCTTAACAAGTCAGATAATCTGAAAGAAACTTCTGCTCTGTAGGGGAATAGGGTCTTTTCCAAGCTTTACAATTCTATGATTCTGAGGGATCTAATAAACAGCAGGTGTGTCCCAATTCTGCTAGCTGATAGTAGCAAACAAATATAAATTCACTATTTTCTGCTCTTAAAACTTGTCTCCCTGCAGCTGACCTATAGAGTTTCTTGCAGCCAGAACACAGGAGAGGATCCCTGTAATTAACTAAGACATGAACATAATAGTGTAATAAGATAAATAAGATACTCCAAAAGTCACTTTGTGACTTTACTTTTTGCCATTACTATGTAAAATTCAAATACAGTTCTGTGAAACTCAACAGTTCCTAAAAGAATGCATCAAATTAGAATATATAGTAGCCTGAGAGGAACAAAAAGTACTTTATTGCATGACGAAGGCAAATGTATTTAAGTAACTCAGGAATAACTTCATAGACCCTTTAACCAAAGCAAGGAGTTCAGAACTCTCTTCTACATCATTCCTTTCTCTAAATAGTTTATTATACCTTAAACAAGTTGGATGCCCTTTTTCAGTATGGAAGCAGGAAACAAGTTCTGCATACACAAGTATCCCACCTGACCCACGTAAAAGGCTCCTCCTTACTCACAGTTGTGGACAGAGTCAATATGATACTGTTTACCCTTGACAGGTTAGCTGGAGAATTGACTCACTTCTGTTTGGGTAAAAAGGCAACTGCTATTCACTGAAAGGCACATATCAAGGCAGAAACACTAAGCATTTTACCTCATTAGAAAGCCCACCACAGAGCTCCAGATCATACTGTATTACTGTGTGTTTATCAGCTTTTTTCCTTCAGAAATGCTCAGTTCATCACCGTATCTTAAATCCTCTTCAAGACCTAACACAGAAACCCTCATTAAAGAAAGGAAAGAAACCCATTAATACTTCTGCAGCTGATATTGGTGCCCAGCTCTCAATCTACTCTATGATACGATCTTCAGAGGCCAAGTCTCAACTATGACTGGTTAAATGAAAAACAAATTCACAGTTTTGTGTCTTTTCTATCCTGGATTTCAGTCTAACACAAGTCAAAGTTGGCTCTAATATCCTCATTAGTGCAGACTGTATGTAACATCCTTCCTTTGGACCGAGTAAATCTGACTAGAACCTAAATATATCACATATAATGTTTCTATCCCATTTTCTCTAAATTGGTACAACACAGGAATGTGCACAAGGGATTTAAAGTCACATATCTGAAGACAAAATGTACAGTGTTATATCAATAAGCATAGTTCATAGTCCACCTTTCGGGATTCAGACTCCATGAATTATCAACTGGTCTGTTTTTCTGGCCACTCCATCCCCATTTTGCATGCAAAGAGTGGCTTTCTTACTAGACCCAGTATCCTTCTCCGTTAAGTTCACCCAAGTGCATGGGATATTGTACAGGCAGATTCCACCTTTCAGCCAGTCTGACAGATTCTGACAAAACTTTTTGAGAACCTAATTTCCTCCACCTTTACTAACAGGAGCAGAAACACCATAATCCTGAAATCCAATACTTAGGATAAAATTCTTCTCAGTAATCACCATCAATTTTCTCTCTCCACTTTCCATACACTCAAAAATAGCTGGTTTTGGCAATCTGTATTTGATGAGGTCCATTCACTCATTAAAAGTAGCACAATTCCATGTGGCACTAGAAGCCTGGGACACTCTGAGAGATTGTGTAATAGCCCATAGCTGCTGCTGACCAACTGCCACATTTATGAAGTTCCCCCCAGGTTATCATTTATACCCCTTGTAAAAGAAAATATTTTCCATCTGTGAGGACCACAGAATCAAACTACTCAAGAGGTTGTCTCTGGCAACCTCATTTTGAACCAAAACTTCTGCTGACCTTCCCATTTTTCTTCAGTGATCTTTTCACAACTTCCTCTTTTCTGTTCCCCTGTAAAATTGTTACACTGTTTAGTTCTTGCAGTAGCTATTGATACTACATCAAAAGACGCTGCAGCTGCTGATGCTGTTTCTGTTCTCACAGTCACTTCAGTAGCACTCAGCATCTATTTCTATCTTCAGGCTGTGACAGACTGTCCAAGGCCTCCTCCACTGGCCTGGGAAAAAATCGTTGCCAAAAGTTTTGCAAAAAGGTTTTTCAGGCTTTTTCCTCAGGGCACATTTTGTTGACAAACTCGAAAGGACAACACAAAACCAAGCTATTTCCCCAGAGTGTACATGCTGCCAGATCTCAGAGGTCTTTTTCCCCGCCTACTGAGGGAACGGCAGAGCTTCTTTTTTTTTTTTCTTCTTTTTAATGCCTAGCTGACTCATTAAATAGTCTTGATTTAACTGTTTCCAATCTCTTCAATATTTCCTCACTTGCTTTTGGAGCAGGATCCTTTAAATTTCCCTTAACAGATAATTTGGACTCCAACAGCCATAAAACTTCATTTAATAAAAAGGAGATACAAAATTCATTTAATAAAAGGGATTAAAAAAAAAACCTGTCCAAACTAATCCAATTTACCATACAGATAATAATCACAATGAAACTATTTATATTATTTCTCTCTAATGCCCTTACAATTCAGGCTCCTGTAGGGAGTAGTACAGAACAACGTATCACAGAACCACAGAACCATTTAGGTTGGAAAAGTTCTCCAATATCATCGAGTGCCACTTTTGACCAATTATCACCTTGTCAACTAGACCATGGCACTAAGTGCCACATTTAATCGCTCCTTGAACACCTCCAGGGATGGTGATTCCATTACCTCTTGGGCAGTCTGTTCCAATGTTTAACAACTCTTTCTACAAAGAAAATCTGTACCAACCTGAACCTCCCTTGGTACAGCTTGAGGCCATGTCCTCTCTTCCTGTCGCTGCCTGCCTGGAAGAAGAGACCAACCTCCACCTGTCTACAACCTCCTTTCAGGAAGTTGTAGAGAGCACTAAAGTTACCCCGAGCCTCCTTTTCTCCAGGCTAAACAACCCTGGAACCCTGAGCTGCTTCTCATAAGATTTACATATACTAGTATTATATAACTTAGAAGAAACTGTCTCTACCTGAAGAGTCCTGTACATACCTTACCCTATGCCATGACATTTATATGCAGAAAAATCCCTACATCTTTTCACCTTTCTTTCCCACAGCTAGCACTGATCATGAAATCTAAAGGAGAAAAAAAAATATGAATTTTCTTCTCTTGAGTGCATATATTTTCCTAGAATCTTCAGCATTTGGTGTGGGTTACATTATTGTTGTTGTCATTATTATCAGTATTCTATAATAAGTACACCAGTAATCTCAGTTGTTCTACTCTTCACAAATTCTTCTGAGGCAATTTAAAACTAAGCAAAGATCTAATGCAAAATCTTTTTTACTATTTCCTCTTTGAAACAAGAGGAGAGAGGACATTTTTAATTTGACTGGCAAGAAGGACACAGAGGAACTGTCTCTGGAAATAATTTTTCTTCCAAAACCACACATATGCATATTAACTGCAAAGAGCCAAGTATTAGGTAATATGCTCTTTGAACTCTAGAAATACTTTAATTTTAAGTAATATTTAAACTGTTCCAAAAATTCACTGAAGCCCCCAATTATTTAAGTATGGCAGGCAAAAGAAGAAAGGGCTTAAATTGGAAGTATAAAATTGCCTTGAATTGAGCTCAAAAATAATTCTGTAAGACAAAATACAGATATTTCTTGGATTAATTTACTGAAAGATATTCATTTACTGTGAAGTTCTGAGTGTTGCTTAGAGGGAAATACTGTGCGAGTAGGAACAGTGATGGAGAACTGATTCTCCTTTGCTGTTGAGTTATATTTATGGAAATTGAGAAAAGCTGGTATGTATTTCAAGCAAGAAATTTTACATTCAGGGTTTGTGTTCACCAAACAATATAGTTGGATAAAGCAGCAAACCATACTATAAATATGTGAAGAAGAAAAAGGGCAAAAAAGATGTGGTAGGAACTTCTCAAAGTGATACCAAGGACAGTACCTGCACACAGAGCTGGGGAGTGCGCCTTGTTTAACTGTACTTGCCAGAGTAGAGAGGCTATCATCAAGCTAAGAGAAGATTAATTAAAAGCAGAACTACTCTGAACTAGAGCCAAGTGTCTTTCAGTCAGAAAGTGGAAAGTACATGTCCCTCTCAGAGCACTAGAATCCACATGAGTTCATTAATGGGCTTTATACAGTGAAAGATCCAACCCCTACTCTGGTGACTAAAAAAAACTGGATTCAGACCTCTAAGTCCAAGACAGATACATAATGTCCACACTCAATCAGTTACAGTTGTGCCCATACAGCTCAACTCTTCATGTACTTTTAGCTTATTATCTGTGCAGTCTGTATCTTAATATAGTTGAAAATTTCTTTAAATGACTGAAGTCAATTGATGCTGAAGAGAAGTAGCTCATCTAGATGCCTCATGAGTTCTGTTTCAGCATAAAGACCAGAAGAGTCACCGTCTCTTAGAAGCTGGGTGGACCCATTCCTCTGTTCTCAGAAACTGTAACACTTGCAGGTGTGACTGATTTCAGCAAAACCTGGCAGCAAGTCTTCTTCATAAAATAGGTAGAAGTGAGACAGGATTGCTTCTAGATAGGGGAAAGATCAAGGATATGCTTTCAAACCGAGATTTAATCTCAAAACCCTCAAACCTAAATCCCTCACTCCTACGAGTATGCCCTGTCTGCTATGCAGGAGAATAGTCTGCGTTATCAGCTATACGGAATCCAAACTAAGGCTTTCAGATCTGCAAGGTGGTGTGTGCTTATGCCCAGGGCAGAGGCTGGCACTGTCACATAAGCAAAATTCTATCTCGCTCTGTAGCCAGCTTAGGCTGAGGGGATTCAGCTTCCGAAGGGAACTGTGACTATCAGCCATTAAGAGTATAATCGAAGGCACTGACATCCAAGGTAGACAAGTTTTGGTAGACTATACTCTTTGTCCCAATACTCACATTAGGCCTGATTCAAATTAAAATACAGTTCATAAACATTGTATTTTTAAATTCAAGACAGTGTATCTGTTCAAAATTTCCATAGTTAAAATAATGCAATTTAGGTAAGATTTACAAAGTAAAGTCTCTACACCAGAGCAAATGACACTCCTGCATATCAGCAGGTGAGTGGAAGACAAACCACTTTACTATGAATTCACTACTTATTCCAAAGTCCTTTGGTGAAACCTACTCCTTAGCACGAGGCAAGGCTGGGGACTCATCACTACCACTTGTTGGTGGGCAACTGCCACAAAGTCAAATCTCCCTACAGTGTTCTCTTCTGACACACGTATCAGCCCTCCATTCTGAAGGAGACCCACTGGTACTTCAAATCCCACACTGGAGAGAAATGAGCAATGCCTTTTTTTAAGAAATTGTTTGAGGGCTTTTGTTGTTTGGGGATTTTTTATTATTTTTATTTTCTTAAGTAAATCAAACTCTACCAAGTCACCAACCGAAATATGGTGTTTCTTCTGTTCACTATCTTGGTATGTTCAACAAAGACAATGAAATATCAAAGAAATTCTAAATTCAAACTTCATGAAATTCCCCATAATCTAATTATTATTTAAGAATGACTAAAGATATCTACTGTCACATTGTATATCTCTGCATGTTACATTAAAATGTATCAAATTCAAATATATTAAACACAATTAAATATTTATTTTTTAAAATTGCATTTCAAAGTCTTAAGTCATACATTTAAAGACATTGTAGTCATTTAGCTAAATTAAATTTGACAGCATAGAAATTCAAAATAAGGTCTATACCTAGGTTTTATTCCCTTAGCATTTTACATGAAAATTTATATACGATTAACAATTTTTTTTCTAATTGCCTCAGAAATTGAACTGTTTATACACATCTTTGTGTCACATTTCACATTTTCAAACAACTAACACCCTTTTATTACAGAACAGCAGAGGAAGTATGAAAGACAACATATCTTTATTTACACACGCAAACCTGAACATAAATTCAGGCAACTTCCCCAAATACTTTATTCTGGTATCAACAGCTCTACTAAAGCAACAGCCCTGAACTATAATGTGTGCAAGAAGTCTTGGAGGAGCAAAGGGAAGCAGAATGGAAAGGAATATCTTAAATGTCTTTATTCCCTGCATGGAAGAGAACAAATATTTTGGCAAACGCAGCACTGGAGGCTTAAACTATAAGAATAAATGGAAATAAAAAAAACCCACATAACTATTCTATGTCTATTATGAATCTTCTAATTCTGGTATTGAAAAAAATATTGAAGAATAATTTTAAAATATTTTCCCAGGAAATATTAAATATTTTCAGAAGTAATTAAAAAAAAAACAAACCTGCTCCATTATAGTTACTATTTTTTGGTGATGTAATTTAAAGCAAACAAGCTTATTCATATCAAAAATGTGAAATGCAAAGTGTTCTTTGCAATGGTCTCTGAAAGCAGTGGATCATCAGCACAAAATTCAGATGTATTCTTTCTAAAATCCAAGTAATTGGACTTTGTTTCCCTTTATTTATTGTTTCTGTGTCACGTACAAATAAAAGAACTACTAAAAAGCATGGATATTTTCACTTCTCAGATTCATACCAGATTCTTAAGACCTTCTTTCAAACAGAAAATCCTAAGTGATTAAATACAATGCTTTATATTTCACTATGAAATGAGAAACAAAATAGCTCTTTGCCCAGTAACATCATTAAGGATTTAAAGCAGTACATGATACAAATTTCCTTCAAATCTATAGCTTATCGTTTGAGATGAGAATGTGACATGGGGCGGAAACTCTTTAAGAAATAGAATACGCCAAACTGCACAGCAACTGCTGTAGAAAACTGTGAGACTCAAATATACTTGTTCAAGAAAGCACAATTTAAATATTTCTACCTGATTTCTTTTTTTGTTGTTGTTAAATGACATTGCATTATATAAATTGTAATTCATGGTCTAACTTGATAACAAGAAAATATTATGAATCTCAATCACATTCCAGTGGAATGTACTATTCAATAATAATCCCATTATTAATTCTAATAATCATTTGATGATTATTCTGTTAGATGACTACACTGAAATACTATTAAGTATATGCTGTGATGTCACAGGCACAAAAACCCAAACGCAATCACCCGTATTCATTTTACCTTATAAGCATATGTTTCCCTTAGTAATAAATCAATAACTTTCATGAATCATATCAGATGTCCTCTGTTTTTAAAAACATAAATTTAGATTACTTGTCATACAGGAGAACTGCCAAAATGTTCTTCAACTTTTTCAGTTCATTTCTTATCAGGCTTCCGAACCATCTCCTAATTTTGTCTTTCATGTTCAGTATCTGCTCTCCAAGCACATAATTCTGAGCCATTTAAGTTGCTCAAGAAACTGAAAGGAAGTTTTGCCTGAGCAATAACTAAAGAACTGAACCTTCAGCTTAGAGAGATTTTTGTTTCTTGCTCTTTCACAGGACAACTCCTTCACATTGTTTATAGCATTTATTATCTTCATATTGGACACCTAGATGTGTTTCTCTTGGAATCTCCATGCTTCCTCTATGACTGAGCAAGTCTTCTTTTCAACTATAAACCCCACTCTAGTGGCCTACAAATTGTTATGGCAAATTGAGGCAAATTAAGGTAAAGCCTTAAAAATATGTTCTCCAAATACAGTCACATAACCCATAGTCAGTCGACATGGTATCATACTGGAAAAATGTCATGCAGAAAAAATGTTACAGATTCCAACAGATTTTGTTCTTTCCTTTTAAAGAACATACCTTTTGGATTAAAAAAATAAACATAAACTATAATTTAACCTCTTACTTGACAGTGAATAATATCAATAATATAACAATTTTATATTCTGCATTCAAAATATTCCTAATTTTTAATTAGCCATAAATCAAAATATTTTAAAAATTACTTACATTCTGCATATTTTTGAAGTTGAGAGAATTCTCCAGGGCTAAGGTTAACCCACTTCTCCTGGCTCGTCATATCGGCAGTAAAGGTCCTCGATATATATATATCAGTAGAATATTCCCTTTGACCCAGGTGGTACAAACTCCATAAAGACTTTTAGCTTCAGTTCACAGTGTTTGGGGTGTGCAGAGATGGCATCAGTCTACATGGATGAAGATTTTGGTGCTACGGACTGTTCCAAATGCGTTGGTTCAGTGGCACGTTACAACACTGTTAAAAGATCAAATATTAGAACAATAAATACCAGTTTTCCTATGGGAATAATTGTCACTGATAAATACTTTCTGATACACAGTTTTGCTCAAAATCCTTCCATATGGTATTTGTCCATAAACAATTTTACATGTATTTCCAAATTTTATTTATTTTTTAATTGCAAATGCTTATGTGCAGCATTGATAATCAAAAATTATCAATGTTGTTTCTGATGAAATGCATCTGGACAGATTGTGTGGGGACGTTTCTGATTTAGTAACAACCACCACAATAGTAGATACTACCTATCAGTAAACTTGGAGTTCTTTTTGATTTTAAAACTGGATTGCTATAACTGGGTTTGTACCCCATTATGTTGTGTTACAGCACTGTGTGGCCTTGTCAGAAATGCTCTGAAGCTTCTCTCGATGAAATGAAAAAGGTTCTGCAGTTTGGTGAGAAGTTTACACGAGAGCTATACAATTAACTATTCTACTAAAATAATAGGGGTTTGATTTCTAGAACATCACAACATTGCTGTTTACTAGTGAAAACTCAAGTATAACTGCTCGTACTTCAGGAAAAAAAAAAAAAGATCAAACTGTGGGTGTCTTCTCATCCCCCTTTCATGCAGTTTCTACCTCTGTAGGACAGACCTCACAAAAACAATGCATTAGCAACACCACTCCTGGAACAACAGGTAGGCTACTTTTCATCTAATTTTAGCCATCTGAAAGTCAGATACATCATTTGAGATTGTCATCTCAGGTACTCCCTTTAATCATCAGAGACAGGTGATCCAGACAGCAATTAATCCCTCCAGTTTCAACATAATCTTGAAATGTGATGAATTGCCTTCCTGTGGTATTTATCTTTTATTGATTACAGAGGTTGCCTAGAAGACAAGTTTAGACTAGAAAGCTAATTTTAGACTGTAAATGGAACCTCTTCATATGCCTAGCAATGTATCAATTATAAGGGTCAAATTACAAAAAGAGCAAAGAAGAAATTCAGACCAGAAGATACTAACACAGTAATGGAAAGAGTGCTAAGGAGGAAGAGATTGGTAGCTAAAAAAGAACAGAAAAAGCACAAAGATGTCATAAAGAGGCAGAAAGGAAAAAAGCTAGGAACAGAAATATATAACACCCCCTCCCCCCAGAATAACTTAATCAGACAAGACCTTTATTCTTTTATTTTTTCTGTCTTACATACGTAAGTATCATTCCTGGACAAAGAAACTCACACAGGAAGATGCCTTAGTCCCAGAGCATGCTTTCATTGCTCTCAGGCCTTTCCTGATGAATGATTTGAATGCATGGACTATGAGCAACTAAGGCTAACTATATACAATAACAATTGCTTTGTTTTTTAAAAATTTGTACCACAAGAGATTCCTATGCTCTTCATCTCCTCAAAGGAGGATAAATGATATGTTGGAAGACGTGGAAACACTGATTGAACAAATAACAAAAACTAACAGGAGCGTGGAGATTGGGATGAAAAAAAGCAACATTAATGGGGATAATGTTGGCCAAGTGCAAGGCACATCAGCCCTCAAACATCAGTGAATCAACATCAGTACCAGAAAAAGGTCAGCTACTACAAAAGCTGAAAGTGATATTCAGTAAGAAAAGCTATCATTCTGTATTGTGAACCTCAATCCTCATATTCATAACAAAAAAAATAACTATGGTCAACGGGGCCATTTTAATCAAATTAGAGATGTTTCATTTCCGACAATTGATTAGATTGTATTGAAGACAGTTTTATTTCTTCAAATAGGTATATTTTTCTTATATTCTTGACAACTGAATTCTTTTTCATATTTGCATGATTGATTTAATATAACCAAAATTTTCTACCACAATTTCATCCAGTTTTACTATTTGTTTCCTTAACTACATTAGCTTCATTATCTGCAACAGCTAGGTTCTACTGCCTAAAACTACTGTTGTAAGAAAAGGTATGTGACCTGAATGAGATGACAGCAAAAAATTTAGTATGGGCATAGCAGCTCACAGGAAAGAAGATGTAATTTGTGTGTAAGACAGTAGCTGTCATGGAATAGATGACAACTAGAATTTAAGGCTACATTTTTATATTGGAAAACTCTAAATCCAATTTCTGTCCTTTGAAAGGGAAGGTTGTGGGGGATGTAGTGGAGCAAATTTGCCAGGTGTATTTCAGAATAGGAATGGGGAGGTAGGCAGTTCTCTGGGGATGGCTAGCTGGTCTTTGGCCTCCAGCCAGGTCCTGTACACCACCTCAGTGTGTGTGATGCAGGAATAAACAGAAACATAACGGGAAAGATCTTGGCAAAAGGAACTCTATAGGGGCTTCCTTTTTTCAGTTTCCTGTTAAGTTATGCTGAAGCAGAGTCCTAAATAAGGAAAAATCCCTGCATCCTTTAGTTTTTCACAATTAAACTTTTTACAGAGACATCTTTCCATTTTATATAGATAATATTGTATTTATAAGAAATCAAGAACAGTATATAGGTGCTGAGGACAAAAGCCATCAATGCCTATTTGTGTTACATGATGTTTACCATTTGTTAAGGTAAACGATGGAAGACCACCTATATACTATATAAATACCCTAACTTCTGTACAAAAAAACATTAATTTATATAACTTTTTCCAGTAGTGTTTAACATAAATGCATTCCTTTACACTTTATTTTATTGCTCTTTAAGTACTCCGGGAAGGTCACGCAGTAAGAAACCTATACATAAGTACATGAAGAGGAAAGCAATAACAGGGATGATACTATCACATAGAAAAAACAGAATGTTTAACTACAACAATAATCAAATGTGCTTGCTGGCAGGCAAAATAAAGATCAGCAGCTCTAAACAGACACACACAGTGATTTGACATGTTCATGCAGAGATAAATTACTCTGAAGAACACAATACAGCACACAGCTAAAATACATACGATGTCAGGTAGGGAGCTTTTCAGCAATCCTCTAAGAGTTTGACCTATTCTGGAAAACTCAGATCTATGTATACATTTTGCTAGCATACCCTTAGGCAAGATTCACAGTCCTCTCAACCAGACACAAAGCAGACCTTACAAATAAGAGAAATTAGAAACACTGCATTAATAAACTATTCATTTTATCACAAAAACAAAAAAATCTTCCTCCACTATCTACTGACTATAATAAGTCTTAGAATTCCAGTCTCCTTTTTATAACATTTTCCTTTCAGGATTTGAGAGTTTATTAAGTGTTCTGTCAGGATTCCTACCATATACCCAAACTAGGAAGCAAAGCTTTGTTAAAAAAACTATACAAATCAAATTATTTAGCATTCAGCCAACAATGCTAACAAACAGATTTCCTGGAATTCCCCATGCCACTGAAATCCTCGGCTGCTCTGCAGAAGCCAGGCTGAAGAGAGAAGAGAAAGAATTATGCAGTGGAGAAAAAAATATAGAGGCGCATCCCCTAAATGCCAACCTAACCATTCAAATCATCTCATTCCACCTCAGTACAGTCCTCACTGCAAGAAAAGAGGAGTTTTTGGAGACTATGGAGAAAAAAAAATTACATCAGTCCCACCAGCAGTTTCAGCTTCCAACTTTGGCCCATGGAAACACATCCAGCTTCTCAACCAACCCAACCCCCTCTGTTTCCTCCTGAAAGGTAGGAGAGCTTCTTCTGAGGTCCATCCTCACTGCTGGGGTTACAGCAAGTTTCCTTCTAGGGAAACTACAGTTTTCCACAACAGGCCTGATAAGTGATTTTTGCCTAAACAATAGGAATAAATAACACAGAATATTTTATACCTTAATTGGTATGGAGGCTGAAGCAATAATGCCTTTCAAGAACTTCGTTAGCCAGATCCTGTGATTTCAGCGTGGGTGACATCACACATTTTCCAAAGGAGAATTTTTACATGTCAGATAACACATGCTTCCACATGTGCCTGAAACACTTTTCTCTGTTCTCCACACAAAAACATGCTAGTAATCTCTAATTTCTTGGAAATACAGGCATTATGTACAGATATACAAGACATATGTAGGTGTTCCTGCAATTCATTTTATACTTCGTAGAGAACAATGTCTGTAATGACAGAAATACTCAAAATTTGCATAGTTGAAAGTTTAATAATGAAGAGTTTGATGGGCAAGAAATCTAAAGTATCTGCTAATCACCATTCTGGGTTTTTTACTCTCAAATACAGAAGTAGTGTAATTAATTATAATTGCTGCTAGATGACTGGCATGGATTAAAAAAAATGAGGGTCCATAACAAAACAACACTGCTTTTTATTATATGATTTGTGTATTTTACATAACAATATCCCTTGTTTTGCACCATATTTAGCATATAGTACAATTTTTTTTCAATTTAGCAAAAGATGTTTACTGATGTAAATTAACATAATTCTGAAATATAAACTATAAACATTGATACACTGAGATCAGTGACAATTTGCTTATCAAGCTGAAAGTCTCTCCCTTTAAAAGAGTGACCAGCACAACTCAAAAGCACACTTATTTTCCTGACTATTCCCAGGTGTACTAGTCTGGGACATGTAAAAACAGCTATTTAAATTTTAATACAAAGATATGGACTGTATTCCTCAGAGAAGCAATTATTCAAATTCACTTCCTTGAATTATTTATATGGAATATATCAGTAAACACTTGGAACACATGCAACACAAGCCCCATCGTGGCATGATAAGCAAAATGAATCTGAGAAAATATTTCACTAATGCTACAGCTTATGACAGTGAAAGATATTAGCAACAAAAGCTGAGCTTCGATAAAAACTGCTCAGAATGCAAGACAGCAACATCACTGAATATAGTTACTTACATTTAAAATACAGGCATACACTTTTGACTGTAATTTTTGCTTTACTCTGTTATGGTTTAGCCCCAGCTGGCAAGCAAGTAGCATGCAGCCACTCACTCACTTATCCTGTGCCCCAGTGCGATGGGCTGGAGAATTCAGGAAAGAAAAATAAAAAGGTAAACCTCATGGACTGAGATACGACCAGTTTAATAATTGAAACAAAGTTGTTAAGAACAATAATGATAATGAAAAGGGAGATACCAAAAGGAGAGAGGGGAGAAAAACAAGTGATGCACAATACAATTGCTCACCTTAGCAGCAACCAGCCTCCCCTAGCCAGCTCATCCCTGAGCAGTGATCAGCCAATTTCTCCCAGTTTATAAGAGAGCATGACATTCCATGGTATGGAATATCCCTTTGGCCAGCTGCCCTGGCTATGCTCTTTCCCTGCTTCTTTTGCAGCTCCTCACTGGCAGAGCATGGGAAACTGAAGAGTCCTTGACTTAGGGTAAGCACTACTTAGCAACAACTAAACAGTGTATTATCAGCACAATTCTCATACTAAATCCAAAACACAGCACTGTACCAGCTGCTGAGAAGAAAACTAACTCTATCCTAGCCAAAACCAAGACACTCTTCCTGTACCTTAACTTCATCACATGATTTCTTTAAAAGCAACTTCTGACAGATCTTCAGTTTTCCAACTCCTAGGCTTGCTATTTCCAAGTTGCTACACTAATTACTTACCAAGTCAGAAGAACTACACTCAAATTTCTCAGTGATTTCTTCACTGAAAGAAATATTGAAATAAACAAAACCGAACATCAATCTGGGACAAGGAAATACCACAAAATAGATGTACTGATGCATCATGAGTTCATAAAGGCTTTTTTCTTGCTTTAAATAGTATAACTGAATAAAGTAAAAATAAACTGACACCTTTTTGACCAGAATTTAATTTATGCTTATGAGAGAAATAGTACATAATTCAAAAAGCTCCACCAAGTGAGAGTCATGGAGCTGTCCCCAACATTAAAAACTTCTCAATAACTGTTTACAAAAACAGATTTAAAAAGTAAATACTCAAAAAAAGAAATTTGAGGAGTTACTCATCCTTTTTATTTTACAACGATGACTAAACAAGCAAATTTGCCCACAGGGCCATTAAAATTTGGTACCCTTTTTTTATGACTAAATGATCACATTGTACTGAAACTGGTGGAGAGTTAAAAAAAAAAAAGGGAGAAAAAAAATGTGACAGTACCAAAAAGTGGAAAATAAACTGTTCAGGTAGAAAGATTTCTAGACAGCTGTATTTTCAAATTTGTGAATTTAAAAAAATATACTATTTGAATATTAAAAGCCTTAAAAGAAGGTTGGATCACTAAGGTTTATGACTGATATTCTTTAATATACAGAACAAAGCAATCTGGGACAGAAAGGACTGGATTTGATAGGTATATAGCTATGTAATCTGTAGTAAGTTCTCTGCAACAGAGCACATTAGGCTGTCCACTGGATAAATCACTCTGATGAGAGGATTAATCAATCACTCAAACAATTCTTTTCATGTCATCCATTTCTGTTTCTACATATCCACCAAAACTCCTACAAAATCTAGAGCATTACAACAAACATCTTAGGGACAAACTCTGACTTCCAAATTATGTCTCTACCACCTACTCCAGGAACACCAACTCCAGAAGTGCATCCCTCAATGTGACCTCTACATAGATCTCCCCACAACCAGCACCACAAGTATCTGAGCCCCATATCAGTGGAGGTTAAGCTCTTTAACTATTTTCTGTCACATGTTCTTCCTCTTTTCTTTCTTTTCCCTCTCATGGGACAACCCGTAAATTCTGTCTAACAATTAACTTTTGTTTGCAATAAGATACCGGGATTTCTTTGTTTAATTGTTGGACTTAATTAATCTCTCCATATTTAGGTGCTCTAGGGGTGATTATATTAGAGGAAAGCAAAGCTGAAAAGTGTAATTTACAATGGGGGAAGAATTTTGATGATTCTTAATTTCCTGGGGCAGAAATTCCTACTTCATGCTCAGAAATAAGCCTTTGAAGAGATGTGCTTTAGTCTTGTGACAAAAATGTTCCACAGTGCTTGAGGAAAAGATTTGTTCACTGCTGTCCTAATTCAAATGCTTTATGCACTTTTAAAATAAACTGGGAACAAGGTGCTGGAATTCCTTTTAAATAACTTATGAAAATATGAACCTGATTTAATCAACAGGAAAACTACAGATAATAGAGATCAGGTTAGCAGGCAGGTTAAAGGATTTCATAGCAGAAGTTCATTCTAGATTGTTTTATACTAGATGGATTTTTTTTTTTCCTTTTTTTTTTCTTTTTTCCCCCTAGGGAGAGAGCTGCATGGAGTTGATTAAATTATAGCAGACCTGGGATATGAATAGCTGGCGCTATGTCACTGTCCACTGGGATAGCATGGAGCCTTCTAGACAACTACAAATGGTTTCATATTTATTCATTAGCATTACTACAAAAGAGTTCAGTGATAGTGAGATACCAAGCGGGATTTACTTCTCAACCATAAACATTGCTGCTTAAAATATCAGTCATTTTCTGTGCAATTCATTTTTACCATAGTTTTAAAAAGCAAAATAAAAACAATGTTTGATACACTTTCTTTTGTTTTCTTTCAAAATAAATAAACAAATACATCTAGCAAGGAAAGAAAAAAAATCCTTAGTCTGTTCTGAATATATTATTTAGCCTTACATCAAAAAGATTATATTAGAATTATAAAAATTGTATTAGAATAAGGTAACTAATGAAAAGCTAGAAATCAAAGAAGGTGATAAAGTGAGGAAAGTAGAATAAATACACAAACACAAAAAGAAACTCAATTCATTGTTGTTTCTCTATTTAAATTGTTGAAGAATTCCTCTTCAATGACAAAAAAGTATAATAAAATGGATGGCAGCTGGGTAACACAACATTTGTTCTTCTATAAGTGGAATAATTACATGATTCAATCTTCTGGACTTCACTCCCACACAGAACAGAGGTAGCAGATAAGAGCACTGGTAATACTAATTAGAGATGTACCGCCCCCATGAATTTATATTCTTAACTTGAAAAGCAGCAGTACTAATTACAACCAATTGCAAAGCTGTATCTATTACAGTATTTCACACCTAAAGAAGCCTTTCTGCTTTCAGCCTGCAGTCAGTTCTGTAGGTTTTGTTAGTCTCTCAGCTGATGCACTGGGATGCACACACTGCTTTTGATGCATTGCAAGTCAGAAGCTCAAGTCCTTCTCAATTGTTTTATTTGCTTCAAACGTTATAATCCTACAACATAACATTCAGAACATGCCTACATAACTATTTTGAGCCAACTGAAGGTCTAGTCAGTGAAACAAAGGTGTCTCAAACAGAAATGTTTAAAAGTTGTTTTACACTGATAACTAAAGGAGTTAAAATTTGGCCTGCAGAACTTCCAAATGATCCTGAAAATTCATTCATCCTATAGCTGAAAATGGCAAAATTGCCTACAGACTTATGCCCAGCTTTCTATTACTAAGGAGAAATTATGAAGAAAAACCTTGTTAGTTATCAATAGGCACAAGCTTAAGTCACATTTCAACTTTCAATGGTTTTCAATATTTTTACCCTATAATTGCTTTATGCAGCTCAGTCTGTACGTAGCAACTACTGTACTAGTTCTTCTTCCATCTATTTGTACAGTCATCACTAAAAGTCTAGATGTTTTATGAGAAGACTGTATATGAAATATTTATATCACAGAGTTTGAATTCCATTGAAATCTTGTAAGACAGAATATCAAGACAATTGGGGGGGGAGAACCAAACCCCACGAGTAGATTTTTTTAGGGTTAAGAATTATTCTCTATTTTACCATTTTGAATTGATGAAAATTTTCAAATGAAGACGTTTTCAAAAGTCCTTTGTGTGGTCTTCTCTTATCAACATCGGATAAGAGTATGGGATATACATGTATAACGTTATTCTCTGAAGCCACCCGTGTAAAACTTGCTTTCATCAATTAGAGACCATGTGAATTTTAAAAACAGTTATGTTAATAGAAATCATAGAATTATAGAATGGCTGGGGTTGTAAGGGACCTTACAGGTCATCTAATCCCAAAGCCCCTGCCATGGGCAGGGACACCTTTCAATCGACCAGGTTGTTCAGAGCCTTATCCATCCTGCCCTTGAACACTCCCAGGGATGGGGTATGCACAACTTTTCTGGGCAACCTGTTCCAGCATCTCACCACCCTCACAGTTCAGAATCTTTGTTTAACTGTACTAAATTATTTTTTATGAGTCATTCCTTTCACTTGCCCTGTATTAAAACATGCACAACTGAATTCTTCTAAATATGAAATAAGCCTAAAAAAGTTTGGTCTGCCTGTATCCTCTTTATATCACAGGAATATCATAACTATGTAATCTGTAAGTCACTCAGTTTATTAAGGTCATCCTATTTTGGTATAGCTTATGACATTAAAAAAAGAGAGAAAATTTATACTATTTGTTATTTAAAACCATTCCATAAGTTCTTTTTCCAAAGGTTGTATTTGAGATGATAAAGTCATACTTACTAATGAAACAGAAATTTTATCTTCTGAGAACATTCATCAGCGATCACATAAAGCCTCATAAACTCTCTATCCTCAAAAATATAAAATTCATTTAAAATTAACTTGTTTATATGTTCCAATTGATATTGCTGTACTCCTGCAACTTTCATAATTAACTATTTTTGCTAATGTTTGCAGTAAACCAAAAGACAGTTACCCCTCTGCTTTCTCATTTAAGGCATGCCAAGTAATATATGATGTTTTACCCAAGAAAAAATTACTTAGCCACAAGAAGAAAAAGCAAACAAACAAAAATCACCACAGAGAAAGGTCATGCATATCAGGTGATGTGCATCCATACAAATCTGCGACTCCAAATTTGAGATACTACTGTTTACACTCAGCTGCTTAGACTGCACAGGCAGAAATCCCAGACCTGAGCTGAACTGAACTGGACAATTGGGACTATGCAGCCTGGGCACTATGCTGCTTTTCTGACCCAAATAGGGTGTCTGCACTCTGATGTTCGACAGTGCCTAAACACACTTCATTTTCCTGCTCATTCTTTACAGGCTGGCTTGACCAATGGAACAGATGAAAAATGTCAAGTAACTACTAATTATGTTGTTATCATGTGCTTGTATTATAAAGCAGAAACTGAGATAAGATTTACATACTGGAAGGAAGGAATGCCATCCAGAAAGACCTTGAGAGGCTTAAGAGATGTGTCTGTGCAAATGCATCAAGTTCAACAAGGCCAAGTGCAAGGTTGGGGCAGTTCCAGGCACAAATACAGGCTGGGCAAAGAATAGATCAAGACTAGCTCTTGGGAGTGTTCGTGGATGAGAAGCTTGACATGGCTGACAGCGTGTGCTTGCAGCCCAGAAAGCCACAACCATATCCTGGGCTGCATCAAAAGAAGTGTGGCCAGCAGGTTCAGGGAGGTTATTCTCTCCCTCTGCTCTGCTCTTATGAGACCCCATCTGGAGTGCTGTGTCCTGCTCTGGGGCCCCAAACACAAAAGGACATGGACCTACTGCAGTAAGTCCAGAGAAGAGCCATTAGATGATTAGAGGTTTGGAGCACCTCTCCTATGAAGACAGGCTGAAAGAGCTGGGGTTTTTGGTTGGAGAAGGCTCCAGGGAGAACATGTAGCAGCCTTCAAGTAGCTAAAGGGGTCCTACAAGAAAGCCAAAGACGGACTTTTTACAAGGGCGGGTAGTGATAGGACAAGGGGAACTTGTCCTGTCACTACAAGGGGGACTTCAAACTGACAGAAGGCAGGTTTAGATAGATACTGGGAAGAAATTCTTTACAGTGAAGGTGGTGAAGCACTAGAACAGACTGCACAGTGAGGTGATGGATGCCACATCCTTAGAAACATTCAAGGCCAGGCTGGATGGGACTTTGAGCCACCTGGTCTAGTGGAAGGGTCTCTGCTCATGGTTTGGGGAGGTGGGGGTTGGGTGTTTGAAACTACATAGCCTTTAAGGTCCTTTCCAACTTATACCATTCAGTGATTCTATGACTACATCAGAGACAGTACAGCATACACAACAGTACAGACCTGCTAACTTTTAAGTACAAGGACCAGAAAATATCAAATGAGAAATATCCCAATTTAAAGAAAAGAAGTGGACAACTTAAATTCCTACAAAATAATATAGACCTAGTGCTGAATTTTAAAAAGTGGCTAGGTATCAACTGGCATTAATTACTGCATTTCAAATTCACTAGACACAGTGAAACATTTGTTCTTAAATAATTCGCTCACTATCACACAGGAAGCATGTGTGGAAAAGTCAGGAACTGAACTGAGATTTGTAATTGAGTATATTTAAACATAAACAGTGATAATTTATGCACGTAAATAAGACAGTTCTACTTCTTACCAGCTTTATTTTTGTCTATCCTATCAAGTTGGAATTGGTAAATTTAAGTCTAAATGCCTAAAAATGTATTTAATAACTTAAAATAAAGCTGTAAATTATAAAAATTATTTCATTACCCAAGCCACATAATTTTATTAAAATTCTCCAGCTCTCATATACAGCTAGCTCTAGTTAATATACCATTAATTAAAACAAGTAGTTAAAAGGAAATAGATACTTCTGATGAAACCTCGTCACTTACAGATTTAACTACATATACACAATAATAACACCATTCCAGAAATCTGAGGCTCTTTTTAGATTACTTAAGAGTTGTACTGTGGTTTGCTTCAGGGTCCTGGTTTTCCAGTCACACATGCTGGTTAGAAAATGTCACGGTTCCCATCCAGTTCCAGTGGCTCCATCCCTTTTCTACAGATTTGGGCCAGCACAGGCCAAGCAAGCCCTGTCCAAAATGGTGGTAGAAGGAGGTGCCCAGGGCCTGAGCCTACATCTCAAGGACCAGAAACACTCCTATGTACCCACTTCTTTGTCCCAGCAAAAGAATCCTAAGTTCAAGGAAGATGGAGACTCTGAGCAATGTGCCAAAAACAAATACAGATCATCTTGTCTTGAACCTCAATTCCTGTGCTGTCTTCCCCCTTAAGAGGAGAAAAGGTGTGTACCTGAAGACGAGTAAAGAGAAATCATGAAAAAGCTGCTGCTACTTGGAATACAAAATTGCAAAATGTCAAATCCTCTGCTTTCACAAGCAAGTGACAATTCAGTGCCTTTAGCCTTTTTTAGACTTTGGCCTTCTCAGATACACAAAAGATTATTCAAGAGATTACTACAGATGTCTCACGTCTGTTAGCAGTTTCCAGTCCTCAAGGTTCCCAGGCACAAATTGCATCACTAGATTTAGCTTACATTTCTTGAATTGGCACAGCTAAAATAAGCAAGCTATTTCTTTTGGCATGTTAGAAGAATGAAAAACATAGATTTAGTATACCTACAAAATTCACTGTAAAATATCCTGTTGCAAATACATGTACAACATATTTTTATGTTTTCTATTTCCATTTCTCTTTGAGATAAGTATACCAAACATAAATGCTATGCTATCTTGTTAGTATTTTAGAAACCTACCTATGATACAGGTGAAATTATGAACACACATATTTCAGTAAAGAATACATCAGAATATTCTGATTAAAATACATAATCTCATGTTCTTTTGCATATTTCTCCCCATTTTAATTATTCACAAAATTTATCTAGCCCTTTTAATAACAGGTATCACCTATAATGGCAGCAGACCTCCTACAATAGTGTCGCTTAATTAATTACTAAGTCCTACTTGGCACAGATAACAGATGAGATAAATACTTCCACTGATTACTTGTGAACCAGAAATCTAATAGAATATCAATTCTATTTTGATATCTGTGCTGTATTCCTTTAGGGTCTCAAAATCTATATCTATAAACTAAAAAGTTCCAGTAAACTATATTAACAAAAAAATGTATATTCTTTTTCTGCCAAAAAGTTCAACAGGAGAGAGATCTAACATGTCTTCTTGACAGTCATAATTCCAGATAATATTGTATTTATTGATGTTTAAAATTTTAGTTATACAAACTTTTCCTGAAGAGTCAGAGTAGTTACTGTACTAGCACTTTCAAAATACTCCAAGAGCCCCAAAATACTTTACTGAAAATAGCGGGCTTGCTTGCTTGGCAGAGTTATGCATATTTTTCAGATCTATCAAACGCTGCAAAAACACATGTCTTCTCTTTTATGGGACATCACGATTGCTCCATTTGTGGTAAATTTGCCCTGGGACACAGCATTTTACAAAGAAAATTGCATTACAATGGCCCACATCATGCCATCTGTTTTAAGAACTCTCCAGTGATTTCTATGGAGAATAGTCTTCAAAAATAAATGGAACAACATGTCCCAAAGTACTTTTTTTACCTAACTTAAATACTTTTCATGAAAAATATTTTGAAAAATTTAGAAAGCTGTACCATTACCACTAAGTTATCCCCTTGATCTTCATCTATTCCCAAATGGGTGAGAAGGGTTCATGGACTGACAGTAATGCATGGAAGACAGTTCCATGGCTGCAGAGCTGGTAAGGATCCCTGTGATGCAGGGGCTGCATGGGGAGTCCCAGCTTTCCCAGAAGACAAGTCCTGCTGGTTCCCTTCCCTTCCACTCACACTCCCATCAGTAATACTCTGTGCCACAGGTACCAGGCAATGCTGTCACAGCAGCAGAACAGCCAACAGCTTCATCCACGTCAGCAAAACCAAGCAGGCACAGGGGCAAGGATCTAGTGAGGCCAGATGGCCATGAGCAAAAAGTTTAGAATCTGACAGTTTAACATTACCCTCACATTTGAAGGTCATCTCAGTCCTTACAAAGATACACCACAAACAGTGCAGATGCCACAGGGACACAAAGGACAACAGGCTGGGGGGAGGGAGTTGGACCTTTCTTTTAGTCTGTCAACACTGTGAATAAATTTCATCATGCCAAATACCTTAGATGCACTTCACCTGCTCTACAGAATATCAAGAAACGAAAAAAATATTGTTATGTCTTGTTATTCTCTCTTTCAAGACCATTTCTCTGACACAAAGTGCAACTATAAATTTTAACTCTGCAAAAACATCACGACTTTCCTTGTAAAATGAGATCTCTGTAAAACACCAAAGTAAGCATAAAGTTCTGCTTTAAATCCAAAACAAATACTTTATTTTAGGAAGTATACTATCCCTATTTACACTGCACCAGAGCTGTTATTTTACAAGATACACAAAGGAACATCCTCAGAAATTCCCTGGTGAAGTCATCTGAAACCCCTTTCAAAAGAACAATAACCTTCTGCATCAGTACAGCTTCATATTATCTCATGTCTGACTTACAATTAGGACAAAAGCTTCTATGAACTTCATTAAATTTCTATTATCTAAGAATTCCAATGTTTTCATAGCATAACCAATGCTCTAGACTATTAGTATTTGTTAGTCAAATTTTACAGACACTAATTCTAAAATACCCAAGAGGCAAATTGAATCTAACCCCCACCCCCCTCACAGCACACGTGGGGTGTCATCGGTTTTGCAATACAACTTCTTATGGGTGATCTAGGTTTTGGATTGGTTTGATCTGGGTTTGTTTGAATATGAATGATGTAAGGGAGCATTTTTTTTTTATATTTAGAATGGCTTTAGTCATGCAGATGATGTGCCTGTCAAAATAGGTCCAAACTGGAACACTAGCAACAAAAAAAAAGGTGAAATGCAAAACATCATAAAAAATTTCTAACAATTTGATATGAAATCACAGCAATTGTAACATCAACATGAAGACATCTTTCTTTCCCTTGCCGAAAAACCTTTTATCCTCTGGACATCTCCCAGTCATCAGTTCCAACTTATCCTTGATCCCAGTGTGCTTCTTCTGAGCACCATTTCACACCTCTCTAACTGGATGTTGCTCATTTACCACAACATTTTGTTTGGGCTCTGGAATTCACCAAGGGCTTAGTTTATGCCTTCAAAAATAAAATTCTTTGCTCTACCCATTCCAAAGCCACAGCACATTGCCTCACCCACTGACTGTGAGCTGTCCTGGCTCCTCTCACCCTTCTTGACTCTTCTACCTCCCAGTCTCACATTCTTGCCTGAAGAGGACCTATCAAGCACAAGAGGACCTATCAGCAGCCGCAGTTTTCCTGCTCTACCTGAACAGAATAAGTTCACCGTGTTTCCACTCAGGTCAAGAGGTTCTCCTAAAAAACACAACAGCAGTTCCAGAGAACCTCTCAAACATGCACAATCATTTACCACTGTGTTTTTATCTACCAGGAAAATTATTCTAAATATCTCACTCACGCATACACACACAAAGGGGGGGGGAGGGGAGGAAAGGCAGACAGTGACAGATTTTATTTGATTGTGTCTGGTTGTTCCTACCGACTTTTTGCTTTACTCTGGCAGTCAATCTGTTATCTGCTCTCACAAACCATCCTTAGCAGTTGCACTTTGGTTCTCTGAAGAAGAAATCCTCAGAGTGCAATTTATACAAATAATACAGTCCATTCCTTCATTTGAGAAGCAAAGACTCATTCAACTCTGAGCATCTTTGCCTAGGACCTGCTTGCTCTTATACAATGTAAATTTTAGCCACAGCACTCGGTAAATAGGAGAGCAGACTGACTTTTCATATATCACTAACCGTTGTAATCATCCCAAGTAGAAAAATAAATATTTTGATACGGAAATACACCCAATCCACTCTGAAAGAAAATGCAAATCAAGTGTGACTGTGCATATGACAACCCTGTCAGTGCCTGCCCACTGGTAACAGAATACCAGCAAACTGCCTACTCCCTATATCATGACTGTAGGAACCAAACCAGATGTCTACAAAAATTGAAAGAAAAAATACACAACTAAGTCAAACACATGAAAGCATCCTCAATTTTTACCGGAATTCCATTTCAGAAGGGGAGGGGGGTAAAAAACCTCTTGCCACCTCTTCATGGCAATAATTATTTGGGAAAAAAATAAATTATAATACTTTATCTCTTTTCCCCCTTCATTTCCTAGACACACCAGTTCTCTCCAGCTGCCCCAAGTTCTTGGGACATGGATGGTCGGACACACACACACAACCCCCCCAAACCCAAACAACAATGACAAAAATTAAAGAAACAAACAAAAAAAACCCAAACACCAAACCCAATAAAATTGCTGACTTGTGGAGCAAAAATTCAGTTTCTCTCTGCTGCAGTTGTCTCCACCATAGTCACCACTAGCAGTGCCTTATCACCATTTGAGATCAGCCCAAGTAGGTCCCACCTTCACAGTTCCTCCCCAAAGTGCATTATCAACATCCAGTGGAAAAGAAAAACAGGAATAGGTCAAGGACATGGCAAGTCAAGAGGTAGCAGCAGAGATGTAAAAAACAAGGCTGCACTGACAGTCAGAAGATGCTAAGATGGGGTATAAGACTAACATGATTAGAACTTTCCTCAGTTGCTCTTTTGGTAGTCTGTTTTAGGAAATGCAACAGGATTTTCTTCTAAAATGCTATAAAAAAGAAAGGGCAATAAGAGGAGTAACCCAAAGCTGAGTTCATTTCCGATGCACATTTCACTGACTCTATGATTTTCTGGTGTAGGAAGAGGTTTACACACACACATTAACATTTTTATTTTACAAGACTTAGTTCTATGTATAACTGAATATGTATTTTCATGTAGCAAAAGAAATATATAATTGTTGCTAAAGAATTCCCTAGATTATATTACTATGTTTCCATATTTCTAAGACTCTTATCGTCATGGCATCTGCTCAACTGAAAAAAAACTACAGCTGACTATCAGTATAGAGCAGTATACAGAAACAAGTGATCTAGGGCAGAGGGCTCTATCTGGAGCCTCATGACTGGAATTTTCATTTGCTAAAAATTAATGTATATAATTTACATATTTCTAGAAAGCAGAATTAAAAACAAATTAAAGACAAATACAAAAATAATAAAAAAAAATCAAGTATATTTTTCTTGTATTAAAAGTAAAAAGAATTTATATTATATCCACACCTGCACATCCATTTTCTTCTATGTGCAAGTCCATTATGAGAAAAATCACCTAAAGACCTGAAGGTTACAAAACTAATCAAATATCAGATCCACCCATCTTCATTCATTTTGGAGAACTGAAACTAGGTGTCATGACTGCAGTGGGGCAGTTCAAATAGAGCTCACTAACAATTCCCACGTTACCGATTGCAAATTGCTCAACCAAAGCCTCCCTCAGGGACCAGGTGCCATGATCTTCACACAAGTGAAATCCCCACATATGTCAGCAGGAGCTCCACATGCAGGAGGAAGGTCATTGACAGTTCCAGAGGCATGAATTCATCATGGTCTAACGTTAACTCCCTCAGCATATGAGTAGGTTAGAAGCTGTCTGCATATGGTTTCTATGCATCTGCTATGGGGGCCATGACACAAATACAGCTTAGAGAAAACACACAGAAAATAAACCCACAATACCAGAGGTCACACCTCAATAGTAAGCATTATGATGCATTAATTTTAAACTATATATCACTTTTTCATCAAAGCTTCAAAGTTTAAGAAACACTGCTCATATCTCAACATATTCAAAACAAGTAAACTTTAAAAGGAGTAGTAACAGGAGTCTGACAGCATCAGCCTTTCTCATTTACCATTTCCTTGCTTTATCATATTCACCTTCTTAAGTTCAAATCTACAGACTAACACAGTCATTTGATAGCATTCAGTATTCATTTATATTACTAGGAACTGTTTCTCTAACTGCCACCTCAAAACTTCAATTCCTGTAAGTAACTAAACTGTAATAGACACTTTCTGACAACTACAAATTTAATCCCATTCACAACATCTATGAGTGGCATATTCAACATGTAGTCAATATAAATTTATATAGAAAGTATGCATTCATTCATGACTAGGCTTTGCAAACGAAGATTTGGGAAGGGCTCTACTCACATTTGTTACAAGCACGCCGGTGGCTAAAAAGGCACATACAAGACAGGCACACCCAGTTGCAAAAGGCACAGCAGAAAGACTCCTTAGGTGGTATATTCTACAAGGCACGAATCTTTCTGCATTGTCTTTTCTCCTCAAGAGTGATCCTGCGTGTGTTCTCAAAAGGAGCAGCAGCATTATGGATAGTGCGTCTCCAGACCTTCCAATTGGAGGCCAGAGTAGACCAGTTATGTTGATCAATATGGCCAAGACTGAGATGTTGTTTCAGGGAGTCCTTGTATCTTCTCTTTGGGGCTCTTCTCTTGCAGCAGCCGGTGGTAAGTTCACCATAGAGCAGGATCTTAGGGAGGTGGTGGTCCTTCATCCTGGAGACGTGCCCTGCCCAACGCAGCTGTGTTCTCAGCAACATGGCCTCAATACTTGTGACTGCGGCTTGTTCTAGAACAGATGTATTGGTCACATAATCTGACCAGTGGATGTTTAGGATTGTGTGGAGACAGCGCTGATGGAAGCGTTCTAGGAGTCGCAGGTGGTGGCAGTAGATGACTCATGATTCAGATCCATATAAGAGAGTAGACAGCACTATGGCTCTGTAAACACTGATCTTTGTGCTTTTCTTCAAGTGTTTATTTCACCAAACTCTTTAATGAAGCTTTCCAAAGGCACTGTATGCCTTTGCTAACCTGTTGTCTATCTCTCCGTCAATCTTACTGTCCGAGGAGATGAGGCTGCCTAGGTAATTAAACTGTTGGACTGATCTGAGCTCTGATTCACCAATGGTGAACAGAAGGTATGCATTCTTATATGGACACACCTATGCTGTTAAGTAACATAATCCAAGTACCTATTTATTATGCAGCAGAATATTTTGTATTATGGTTAAGGTTAGAAGACTAGCAAACAGAAAAACAACAAAAAATCTAAACATTTCAAAAATATTTTAAAAACATTTTTATTTCTAATAATTCTTTAAATTAGTACATTTATGCAAGAGGTGTGATACATTAGACTGTTATGAAGTGTATCTTTTAAATAAAGTTCACTGTGTATTTTATTCACAAAGAAAAACAACCCTTTTCCAATGGATTATCAAGTCATTATTCTAGTTGTTAAATCCATACCAATGAAATATTTAACACAGACACTGTAATGTTTTTAAGGATAGATACAGGAAAGGTTTAGAGAGTTGAAGTAGAATTTAGATATAATATAGGTATTAAATCCCGCAATAGGCTGACTCTCCTTTCTCTTCCTTGCTAATGCTATCCTCCACTTCCCACTGGAATAGTTCAGCATTGATGAATCCAAAGTAACGCACATAGAAAAAAAATTTCTAGCAATACACTTAAAGTGATGAGCAGTGAGCTCATCAGTGATGAATTATCACTCAGAAATAAAATAAAATTATGGAATTATAATTAGCAAACATCAGATCAGTGCTTAATGGAATTAAAAATAAAAGTATTTGGAAAGAAACAGAGAATAAAACAATTTATTTCACTGTATAGGTCCCTGATATGCTTGCATTCTGAATGACACAGTATTTTGGATTTTCAAACTGATTACAACAGAACTGGAAAAAGAGGACAAAAAAAGATGGAGCAACCTGATTATAAAGATTAAACAAGAGTTCTTCCAGCTTCAAAATGAAACAATGGGCTATCGCAGATATCTGTAAAATAAAAATCTGTATAGTGTTGGAGCCTGGGGGAATGCTCTGGAGATGCTCAGCCTATTGTTATATTCTTCCCTTGATACTCACTGTGAAGAGACATCATACTAGTCCAGACAGACTTCAGTAAAGCAATCCTTATGCTTCTAAGAAGAGGTATGAAGAATGATCCCATTCACCTGCCCTACTAACAGTGCCTCATCTTGATATGGATATAAATAAGCCACAGGGAAATTTAAGGACAATGTACAGAATATGACTCTACCAGAAAAAAAAAAAAGTCCAGACAAACTGGTTAATAGTAAATATTTTCCTCTGAATAAAAAAAAAAAAAAAAAAGGTAAATGCTACACTATTTACACACTCTGCAGTGTGGATGTTCACTTGCCACATATATGAAACATGCTTCCCACAAACAAAAGGGGCATACAAACAAAAGATTTTACTGGCAATATGTATAGTTTTCAAAAATAACTAGATAATAACTAATGGAAACATCCCTTTTAGTTGTAATTGTGCAGCTGTCATTTACAGAATCCAACTGCAGTTATATTAAGGAATGTAATCTGCATTATCAACTCTTCAAAAGAATACATCTACTATGCATAAGATTCTTCTCCATCATAAACTTCATGACAGTATTTAGGGTCTTCATCATGCTGTTTACATCAATTATAAGGTTTTTAAGAGTATTATGAGGTTTTTAAATTATTAAAACAGAAGGGTTATTCCATTGTGAACTGTCTTTCTTTCCCTCCCCTTCTTGAATTCCATTAGGTTATCTTAAAAAAGAAAGATTCAGTAGAATTTGTGTTAAATCTGCAGAAACAATGACAACGTTGTTGAAGACAAGGCAAGACTAAGTATTATCTTCCCTTCTACAACACCCACAGGTTGAAAATCATCACCACATCTGTTCTGTCTTCAGCTGTTTGATTATTAAATAGCCTAAAATCTCTCCAAAGTTTGTGCTTTGCACAAGGAACTTTTCTTTAAACAGCCTCACTATTTCTTGCATATCCCTAAAACATTTAAATGGATGTAGTAGATACTGGGTTTAAATCTTTGAAACATTTAGGTTCTATAAAGAAAGTATACATACAGGTACGATACACCTACAGAGGTGTCAACATGTCTCTCAAACACAGAATTGAATGAAAATCAATTTTTATATCAACATGTAATAATGATCTACATGTGTGATTCATATTAATATGAAAGTTACCGGCATGCATGTTGATATGAAAATACAATGTTCAGCAACAAGATTTTCATATTGGCATGCATGCATCAAGTTCCCTGGGGAGGAACAGCATTTGATTCCTTCATGGGTTAATAATTTGCTCATAACTTAAAGAGATGGCACCTGCTCTGCCAAATACATATTTGCATTTCCAAAGAATGAGAGCAGTCAACAAGACAAGGGGAGGGGTAATGAAACTTTTCCTGAATAAATGAAAGAACTCTACATGGGGAAGCAATTAAACATTTGAATCTGAATGAAAACTGCAGAAGATGCCAAGAAATATGTACAAGAATTGGCAAACTTTTCCTGCTTCTGATGCTCTCCAGTGAAAGTTGGCCAGGAATGTAAATAATGCAAGACAAATCGGAGCTTGACCTCAAAGCAAATCTAAGGAGTTGCACCTTGTCAGAATATATAGAAGATTTTGATCTGATTTTAGTACAAATAAAGCAAGAATGTCTTTCCGTTCTACAAATGCTGTCATTGTAAGTCCATGTTCCACAGTAGTTTACTTTGGATTTTGGATTCTGAAAAGAATGATTTTATTTAATTTTACTTTAAGATAGCAGATGAATTAAGGATGAACTACAGAAGTTTTCAAGGTTTCTCGATGATGAAAGCATTATTCCACGCCCATAGCAGTGGTTATCCTTTTAGCTAGGGTCCTGGACTAATCATGCAGAATTCACTGTTTCAATACATCAGCAGATCAGGATACTGAAAGGGTAAGAGGTCAGCTCTTTCTTTAGCTGGACAGCATTTTGAGAGTCACTAATGTAGGACTCAAAATGAAAAAGCTTCACTGAGTGACCACAGTTGATCAGGCATGTACCCTGGACTTAGATAAGGTCAGAGGGAGTATGGTCCAAACTCTGAAAGAGTGCTCTTAAAAGTACAAGATCTTTTGTATTTCTCATATTTTCTTATTAGTTTCCTCTACAGCTATCTGTTCGTTTAACTACATTGAAATATGACTATGTTACTATTTGTTGGAAAAATGTAGTTGTGAGATTCTACAAATTCTTCTGTCATTGACAGATGAGTTACCCTGACCTCATTAGCTCAACAGACCTGAATAAGAACACACGAAAATCCTTAGTAGAGATTTGAACTTCCCCTTGTTCATTGGAGAAGCCACTAGATATAAGTACTGGATCAGCTATCAAGATTATTTTTCTTAACAGCAACAGAGATAGGTAAAAATCACAACATTGGTGTACTGTGCAATACAGGGTAGAAAACTAAATTATTGAATACTCATGTAAGCTGGCTTTGTTTTCTCTAAATAGGCACCCAGGAACTACAGTCGGTGACAGAACATAAAGTTCTTCTACAAGTTACTATTTTGAATTCACAAAGGCAAAAGATTTCATAGCTGGATATGATATTTTACTACATGCGGAACACAAAGTAACCACTTGGCATTTTAAATTTAAAGAGGAAGTAAAAGAATATTCTTATCAGAGTAATCTACTGCTTTTAAGAACACCTAATCTTCAAAGCTGGGCATTTCCCCAGGATTCTTCCAGTCATTCTACTTTTATGAAGTAACAGTTGTGTCAACAGCACTAAACCTAACAAAGGGCAATACAGTTTTACACCTCTGTTTTATAAAAGATAATATGGTTTAGGAGGTTTGAATTCTTTGACATAGAAGTTATCAGCCTGTTTAAACACAAACACTGTCATTAGTGTCATTAGTGTTTAAAAAAAAAAAACAGGTAAAATGACCCACTGCCCCTCCTGAGCAGAAGTCACTGCAGTACTACACAATTTTAAATTTACAACAGCATATGATGATAAACCTGGTCACAGATGTAGTCGTTTTTCAATGTGTGTGACATGTAGAACAAAGTAAACCTAAATGCCTGTGTAAGGCTTCACAGTTTCAAAGTAAATCCAGAATTTTTAGAAAACTCTGTAATTTTATTTTCCATTAAAATGCGTTACTGGAATATTTTATATCCATAAGGAATTAGGACAGAGACTTTTTGACAAAAACATACCATAGTCATGTTTTTGGGACATGAAGAAAAACAGAAATGCTCCAGAGTACTTGTTTATTTAGATACATTTAAAAATAGGTCCTTTGATATTTAACTTCTGGTATGTGGCCCATTCTAATGAACTACTGTTTTAAGGCTATTTTATTTTGTATTTATATTCAGTAATGCATGGAGAAGATTTGATACATTCTTAGGAGTTCAATTCTTCCTTACACTTCTAGTTGAGAAAATACCCAAGGGTATAATTTATCTCACCCAAAGTCGGATGCCTTAAAATTAGACCTTAAACTGTGAAAGAGTCATCCCAGCCAGGCACCCCTTATAATGAATTGAGAGACCTGGATACATCCAGAATGTACTTCAACTGACCTATAAAGGATGCTCATCTTAAAATTAAAATTTCCCCCAGCAGGTGCTTTTGATTTTCCATTAGCAATAATAGAAGAGACAGAAGGTAACCAGATGGTATTTAGATATTGAATAGAAGAGAAATTATACCCATTGATGTATATTTTTAACATTTTCAAAACTTTTAACTCTAAATGATGACTAAATTATCAAAATATAAAGAAATAGACAAAGTAAAGATATTGAGTAAAAAAAATCTAGGGGTGTAAAGAAGCAGCAGTCTGGTTACATAAAGGAGATTAATCCAAGTTTTACATTTCTAATCCTAAAACCTTTTCCCAGAATTCACTAGCTCAGGTTCTTTTAAATTTTAGAGGAAAAACTTTCATCGAAGACTAGCCTTGGGGAAAAAAACAAACGAAAAACCAAAACAAAACCAAAAACTAATGGTAAGCATTAAACTTCCTTTTGCTTGCTTAATTCATTCCTGCCTGTACTCACATATTTTTTAGTTTTCATCTACTTCAGTATGATTTTTTAGCTATTAAATATTCTCTTTTTTTCTTTCTTTCTCTTTTTTCCTTAATCCCTTCTTAAAATCTATTTCTGGCATAATATTACCTCCCATTCAATTGACTAATTCATAAGTTCATGCAGGAAACATGGGAAAATCCACAATTAAAGAGACAAAAGATGCCATTGGAAAAAAAGCAGCGGACTCTTGAGTCTTGGGATGCAGTGGTTCATACTGCTTATTTCTAGACCATAATCTCTACAATCTAGATTTACAAGAAAACACTACTTCTCCATTCAGAAGACAAGACAAGAAAACTTGCTGACTTCACACCATCTGTGATTCTTTCCAAGGTTGATACAGCTGCCTTACTATTTGCCATTTCTCTATTTTACTTAAATTTAGCTTGTCAACCCTCTAAGACCACAAACATATAAATATGTAATTGCATGAAAAAGTCACATATACTTCAACAGTGTTTAGGAATGATTTCATGTAATTTCCAAACTCAAACCAGTGTAAACATCAGAACTGTCCACCTGATAACAAACTTAGACTAAAGAGAATAAATTTCGCTAGCTGCTTTTACTTGACTCAATGTGCTTTAAAAGACAAAGGAAACGAGAATCAAGTTTCTATTAACTGTGTGAGTTCTCCACATTCCCTGACTAAACCACCACTACACTGGAATGCTTCATAATATTCCACAAGGCAACTCAAAAGGGAAGTGAAGCACATGTCATAGCAGAAGGCTCACAGAGTTTCATGTACGTAGTGCAACGTAAACTTTCACGAAAATTTGCATTGTATATCTGTTGAGATTGATCCTACTGAATGGACTAGAGAATGAGCTAGTTATTACAATTACTGAACACTAGACATCTCATTGTATGTCTAATAAAAAAATCACAACAATTTCAAACCAAGTAATCAAAATGTGGATGAAAATCAAACTAAAAAAAAATTAAATAATTCATGGCATTTGTACTAACTAAATATTCCTGCCAGCATAAAAAAAAGTCCATTCATAAAATCTCTAGCAGACAAGAAAGAAGCAGCTAGATGTCATTTTAGTTATGGTTTACTATGGTAAACAACAAACATTATCTAAAGATAGAAAGCTAACTGATCCCCACGATGGGAAGTCTAATTAGTAACACTGTACTGACAAACATGTCTAAAACTTTGCTTGTCTTTGTTTTATTTTTCAGGGCAAAACAATAGCATCAGAGTTGTACATTTACATTCCAAACTTGTGTTAAGGGGTTGGACAAGAAATAATTAAACAGTCTCCAAATACTTACATTTGTTAGGCTTTTAAACTTGTGGCAAACTAACTATATCCCCCCAGGGCTACACTGCTGCAAACATTATTCAGAGAAATTTTCTATTTTCTTCAGAAACAATTAAAAAAGAAAATGTGTTCTACATTGCTTAAAGCTGTTTTACAGGGTGTTTGGGGACAGTTACTCATCTCAATTCCAACTAAATATATAAATATTTACTTCTCAACTTCCCAAATTAGCCAAAATACCTTACCTGCATCAGATCGTTTCTACCCATAGGAAGAGCATTATTAGTGTCAAGAAAACTAGGTCAGGTTGACAAACTGAAGATACCAGTTTCAAATTTATAACTTTTTTCACTCTTTTAGACAAGGTATTAAAAATAACTAAAAACATCAAACTCTTCTCAGTGAGACCCAGTATGTCACTTCAGCTTTCCTGAAGTACTGTGAATTTGCTGGTTTAGCTATAAAAGTAGTCCCCAAAGAGAAAATTATTAATAAAATACTGCAATGAAAAACTAAAATTCTGGACAAGTAATTGCCCTAAGTCTACTACTACTGTTACTAATTATTTTGCAAGTGCCACAGGAAACAATGGACTCCCTGAAGAAACTCTACTGAAGGTCAAGAGATCCTTTATGTGGAATTGTTGTCACAGAAAGATTTTTTTAACCTTTTATACCATCTATTATTGACTGAACTGGCTATGAAATGCTAAAATTCCTTCAGAATAAGACCTAAAACTTATTCTGCACAAGCATAAAAAAAATTGGAAATGACATTTAGAGCAAGGCCCAGTACATTTTATTGATTTATTTTTTACTTTAGACAGTACTGCAAAGCTCAGCTGGGAACTCCTGAAGCAGCTTGCAAACTTTACTTGATAAAAACAAGAAGTAGGGAGCTGGAATAATGATTTCAGGAGGCCAGCATCCTGTTCTTCAACAGCACTGCACTCTGTTGATGTCTCCCAGATTTCACTGAGAGAGCTTTATCATAACTTTAAAATAAACATCAGTGTCCTTCACAAATACCTTGACCTTTCCACAGGTAAAAATCTGGCTGAAATTCTTTTGCTCCCTCACACCAAACAACAAAACAAGACCTGTTGTTTCTGTAACCCTTCTGATTGTTGCCACTCTTCCATAATTCCAGATACAGATGGGAATGTTTCATCATACACTTTTTACATGGATCCACAACTCCTACCATTACACAAGATGAGAAGATACACTGAATATAAAGATTATGTAAAGTGCTCTTTGCAACAAAGTTAACTTTAACCAAGGAAACACCAGAAATAACCCAGGCTTTAAAAGACTTGTGGAAAGTGTATGCAGAAGGCTTAATTTATCAATGATCTAATAAAGACCATAACAATTCAAAGAAAATTAAACATCATATATCATCTATACTCAAGGACCGTTTGGACAATGATTATAGTCATATAGTTTAGTTTTAGGTAGTCCTGTGAGGAACAGAGAGTTGGACTCTAAGATCCTTATGGGTCATTTAAAACTTGAGATATTCTATGATTCTATCCTATATGCTGCTAATTTTTATTACATTTAATATGAAGCATGACTTCAAACCATTATCTTTCATTCTATATGTACCATTCACAAGAACTCAGTGCTGTTGTCATACACACACACAAAGCAAAAGAAGTCCAGTCCAGCTATCCAGCCAAATGATTGAAGTTTTCCAGTATTAACTCTCAAGTGTGCTATTTACACCCTGCTTTATCAAAATGCTGCTCTAACAGGTTTCTTACAACTCTTATCTTCCTCTTTATTCCTGTTTCTGTGATCTCATTCCATTTGCAAGAGGTACCTAGACCCGTCCTATAAAGTGGCACCTAAATGACACTTAGTTCCAGAGCAGAAACAGTGCAGAACCTCCTTCTAAGTAAAAAACCTGATGTCTAGTGCTCTTCAAAACAATTATTAACTTTATTATTTTCAAACTGTATAAAGGCTTAAAAAAATATCTCTTCATTCATGTATTGCTACTGAACACTGTTCCTTAAATGTTCAAGACACCTAAAGGTGTTTAGAAAAGATGATTTGAGCTTGAAAGTAACAATTCATATATATTCCTTCTTCCTAAACAAACACAGAAAGCATAATTTTTCCTAAAGCTGCTTAAGAGCAGCAACTTCTGTTTGCAGGTACCTAAATTAGATTAAACACAACTGGACCCAAATATTTCAAATCCATAGCATAACACATATCACTCCAAAACCATTTCAGACTGTTGAATAATTGTTCCAGGCCTTCTGTACCATGATATATAATGAAGTCCTTCTAACTTGACAAATGAACAAGAGATGACATAAGCCCCTGGAGGAAACTGTTGCTTCGTGATGCCCCATGTTTCTTGATGCTTGTTTTCCTTCTCTACCAGACAGGCATTTCAGGCTCTGAGCAATACCAGATTACCACTTTGGGGAGAAACAAGGGACTTATTTCCTGTCATTTTATCCATAAAGCATAGCACAAGTCCAGTCATTTGGGAATGCATATTAGGTTCTTGGTATGGATTTTTTTCCGGATGTATAATGACTTTCTAAATACGTGCATCATACCATTCAAGTGCAAAGAGCAACTATTACCTTGCTACCTTAGGTTATTTGACCTAAATGGGAGTAGGAAATTTGAGTGGCTTTTATGAAAACTTAAAAAGACTATTTCTCCTGCTACAATTACTGGTTTTCCCCACCCTGTTGCACTGTCTTTTTATTTTATGGTAGGATTGTATAAGTTTTCCATCGTCTTTCTAAACCTATATCAACCAGATAAAAATACCTTTGAAAAATAATAAAGTTTTCACTAAATTTGTAGAAAAACAGTCAAACAGAATGAAGAACTGAAGACCTACAATGTGCTTGTTCAGCTAGGGAGGATAAAATACCTATAATACAGTAATCTGCTGAAAAAAACCCTTTAATCCATTTGCAAAGCAGGATACTCACAATGCACTCACAAAAAAAAAAAAAAAAAAGGATAAGTTTAAGAAGACCAGCCTTTAAAGCGTAAGTTTTTAGTTGCATCTTTTGTTTCCTGCCCTCGTTCTGCTCACATCCACAGTGGATGCCTCACACTTCACCGCTTTGAACCCGGCTATCAGGGGCAGCATCAGGACATTGGCTGGGGTTGAGCAAAGTGATGTAGGTCAACGAGGCAAATTGGCAGCAACAAGAAATCTAAGCGACACGTCGTGACAAATTCAATACGGCACGGTTAGCTACAACTTTCAGTCTAGCCCCTTCACTACGCCCAGACACACACCCGCGCACCACGGACCCCCCTCCCAGTTCCGCGGCTGCGACCACTTCGGCCGACCAGCGACTCGCGAACTTACTGCAGTGCGATGCGGGCGGAGGGACGCGCGGCCCTGCGATACGAGCGAGCCCGGCGCCCTGGGCAGCTGCGGGACCGGCCATCCAGCCGGGCCACCGCCAGCGACGGCGGCGACACCGCCGCCAGCCCCCCGCCCCGCCCCGCCGCTGGCTGCCGCAGCCCAGCGCTCCCGGCCCGGCCCCGCGGGGTCACCGCCGCCCTCTGCCCCGCTTCTCACCGCCCTCCGCGGCACAGCGCGGACCCCGCAGCCGCCCTGTTCCCGGGAACAGGCAGCCGCCTCCGGGCCGCGCGGTTTTAAGCGGCGGTGCGCCAGCACATCTCCCACCCCCTTCCCGGCCGGGCACCACGGGGGAGGGGAGAAGCGACACACACTCACTCACACACACAGAGACACCCCTCCCGCGGCCCCTCCCGCCCCCCGCGCAGCTGCGGTACCTGTTGTCCGGCGCCCGCATCCCCCGGGCGCCGCCCGCCGACCCCGCGGCCCCGCGGCCGCTCCGCGCCGGGGCGGCGATGCGGCAGGAGCAGCGCACCGCTCCGCAGAGCTCCGTTCTCCTTCTCCACCCGCTCCACGGCGCGCATAGGCGCTACGCCCGCGCAACACTTACCCAAAGTTTACCGGGTCTCCCCGCAGGTGGCGACCGCCCCGGGCTGCCAGGCAGCGGGGCTGTGGCCGCGGCCGCCCCCGCGCAGTCGCGGGGCACGGAGGGGCCGGGCGCGGCCGGCGGTGCGCACCTGCACGGCGACCCCGCGCGTACCTGCGCCCCGCGGCAGGAGCGGCGGCCGCCGAGCCGCTCCCAGGCAGGTGCGCCGCCGGAGCCCGCGGCTCGAGGGGCCAGGAGAGGCTGCGCCCCTGCTGCCACGGCTCCGGCAGGTCCCCAGCAGCCGCCGGCCCCCGACAAGGCCAGCCCAGTGCCCGGCTCCGCGCCACTTTCAGCAGCTACACGCTGTTCCCCGCTCGCCAGCCTCCATCCGGCCGTCCCTGCCGAGGGACCTTCGCGAACCTCGCTGCTCGGAATGCTGCCCTGTGCCCCCGCTTTCCTCCAACACCTGTTTCGGAACCTCTCTGTGGGTAGCAACACCTCAGCAGATTTACTCGGAAAAGAAATAGAAGAGCAACCCGAGCAGCAATGGCATGGAAATTGATATCTTTGTGCCAGTGCCTCCCACTTGGGGAACAACGGAGCTTATCAAACTTTCAGTGACAGGTTCCCAGGGTGTTTAATGGCAATTTGTCTTGACCATAAGAAATTTCTCTGAAACACTGGGAGATTTCTAAGCAGTAGTAACACTGCCAAACTTCTTTCTTAACCGAGTCTTGAGTGGCCGGGTTAGCCTCAGAACATCAGTTGTGAATCTGATGGTTTGATTAATTATAGTGACTATTAATTCCCGTTTAAATTAGCTTTGTTGGAATATGGCACTAAAATACTTCAGCTTTGAAGGGTGTTTCAGGCAATCTAGCTGAGATTTAGCAGTGATAATAATTTTATATAATAAATAAAATTTTATTTTATAAATGCTAATAATTTTATATAATAAATCTATAGAAACCTGAAAATACAAAACATTTACCAGCGTTTTTTGTTTCTTTTGTACCTGTATCCATTCTTCCTTCTTCCAACTTTATGTTATGTGGTGCAACAAATACATATTTATAACATACACTGATATAAAGGCACTCATAACTAAAATTTCATTTTGATATAGTTTTGATGGTCTCTAATAAGCTCAAAACCTGTTTAAATCAATGTATTCCACTCTCCTCATATGCTCACAAAACCAAAAGAAACAACAATTTTTCTAGAACTTTGGAATAATATGTTCTCAGAGATGTAGTATCACAGACATTAGACTTTAAATTTTCATCCAGTAGTCAACCTTATAAATATCTTTCCAAACAGTAGCTTCATAGTAGCACATGTCAAGTACTTGGCTTTAGTCCCCTATGTTTAATATATAGCTTTCCCTTTAAAACGCTGATTTCAAGAGGTTCTTTTTCTCCCAGGGAAGGAATTTAGTCCCAGTATATTTCAGCCACAAGTTACTAAATATGGATCAAAACCCTGAAATACAGGGAGTAGATACTTAATTGTGATCAATCATTCCAATACAACACAAAAATTTAATAGGCCTTGCAATGAAATGTTTGATCTAGTGGTTTGAGGGAGAGTGGACTGATTTTGAATGACCCTATTGCCTTAAAAATCATTTTCAAGCACTCTCAGTTACACAAGGTCATATAAAAAATGAAAATTCCTACCAAAAATTATGTTCACAATTAAAAATACATCTTTTTATGTTGTGCATAACTTCCATATACTCACTTCAGCTGGGCCTTTACTGTTCTCTTCTGCTACATAGTAGAACAGTGTTCAACTTCAGTTCCTATTGAAATGGAAAGGTCCCTCAAGTTCATGTATAGTGTGGGATGACAACTCCAATGACATTTGTAGCTTTAAAACTCCAAAGTTAAATTTGAAGGTCTTATGACACAAGAAGGAAAGTTAACCCCTTCACTAAACATTTCATTTGTCTTAGAAAAGCAGCAACCCTCAATACAGGCCAAAGTCAACCTGTATTGCTTGGCTGAGCTGTGAAAGATCAATGTAAAAGATGTCAAACTGAAGGATTCTAACATTAGGACTTTTTTTTCCACTGGAAAATACTTAGGAGATTGCTACCCCCATGCCTAGCTTTAGAAACATTGTTGCATTATGTGCAGATTTGAGAATAGGTAGAGGATGGGGATGGATGGATTCTGGTTAATGTCTAAAAGCTTCCTCAGCACAGAGCTCAATGGCATTGTTTGTGAGTGGCCCGTTCGTGTAAGCAGCTTTGTTCTGGTTTCAATACAAAGCTTCATCATCCTCTTCCAGAAACAGGATGCTTCCCAAATTGTGTATGCTCCTGTCCTCCTTTAATCAAGCTCCTACCATAAACAGATTATGCAAAAAGTTTGTCTCTTAAAAGCTCACTCCCTCACAGAAAAGAAAATAACAGATGTCTAGAAACCACAGCCAGAATTTTAAATATTAAATTTATTATGCTATATACTTAGATCTGTGTTTAGATATTTAAATGAATTTTGTTACTGAGCATGACTTTAAGATGCTCATTTAAATAAAACTATGATGAACTTGGGACCCTAAATTTTGATATGATTCATGAAAGGAAAAAGCACCAAACTCAAGAACCTTAACAGCAAAAATAATTTTCAGTCTCCAGTACTTTTTATTTGCCTTTAAGACATTGCAACAGTGTCATCTCTGGTTACTGTATGTTAGTGGTTTTGAAAGAAATGGGGTTCAGGCTTACGAATCTGACTTCAGTGGTGTCATGACTGTACGAAGTCACAGGTACAAACTGTTGAAAAGTAGTCTGACTCCATGTGAAATCAGTTGAGGTAACAGCAAGCTATATATAAAGAAAACCTGTTTCAGAATATATGGTTGTCAGAAACAAATGTAGTTCATGGAATTGGTTAAAGAAAAAAATTAATCTTCTCAAAACTTTGTTCATATAACTAAGGAAATTTTAACACTATATGATGGTTTTTGTAGACAAAATGGAATACAGTGAAAAAATCTTCATAGTAATTTTATACTTCGTGTATTTTCATCAGAAAATGTCAATATACAGATGGACTACATTACTCCCTTCCAGAAACAGCAAATTCACAAGCAATCAGTAATAAGGATCCAAAGAGGAATCAAACCATTTTGTCAGAAATAAGACCTTTCATAGATCATGCTTGCATTACTTTAAATTAGTTATTGTAGTGATAAGAATATAATATAGAACAGTATGCATAGTACATGTGACACATACAGTAACATATTTATTTGCACTGTTCAAGATAGAAAAGATTCTTGTGAAATACGCAGAGCCATTTGCAGGTCTGCTGCCACTCACGTTACTGATAGTCAATATATATCTGTATAAAATCTAAAGGAAAATGTGCCACAGAGCATACATTTGTACTTGAGAAAATCAAGGACTGTTGGCAAACCAGAGGAAATTACATTAATTAGGTGAATTATTGATTGTGGGCTTGTTATCCAGTATACGAGATACTCTAGCCAAATCTTTAGCTATTCTTTCATTAATGCAATCAAGATGTAAAACTGAAAGCATCTAAATTCACACCTCTTGAATTAACACTGACATACAAGCATATTTGCTTGATAATCTAACTGCTACAGATCAGTCAGTTGCACTTCTGTCCCTGGGAGAATTCTAGGCTGAGTCCTCTTGGAACATATTTTGAGTCATATGAAGGACAGGTGAGTGTGTGGGAACAACCTACATGAATTTACTAAGGGTTGTATTTGGTTTGCATGGCCAGGTTTTGGTAGCAGGGAGGTACAGGGGTGGCTTCTGTGGGAAGCAGCAAGAAGCTTCCTCCATGTCCAGCAGAGCCAACGCCAGGTGGCTCCAAGACAGACACACCACTGGTCAAAGTTGAGCCAATCAGGAATGATGGTAATGAGTCTGTTAAAACATATTTAGAAGGGAAAAAAAAATATATATATATATTGCGCAGATGTAATTTCAGCCAGAGAAGAGCAGAGTGAGAATATGTGAGAGGAACAACTATGCAGTCACTAAGGTCTCAGTGAAGAAGAAGGGGAGGAGGTGCTCCAGGCACTGAAGCTGAGATTCCCCTGCAGTCCATGCTGTAGACCATGGTGAAGCAGCTGTGTCCCTCCAGGCCAAGGAGGACCATTGCAATGAAGAGATCCACCTGCAGCCCGTGGAGGAGACCCACGCCACAGCAAGTGGATGCCTGAAAGGAGGCTGTGAACCTATGGGAAGCCCATGCTGGAGCAGGCTCCTGGCAGGGACCTGCTGACCTCTAGAGAGAGGACTCCACACTGGAGCAGATTTCCCGGTAGAACTTGGGACCCTGCGGGAAACCCATAGTGGAGCAGCCTGTGCCTGAAGGACTGCACCCTGAGTAGGTGCAGGTAGGAACATGTGATGAACTGACCATAACCCCTATTCCCTGTCTCCCTGCACTGCTAAGGGAGGAAGAGGTAGAGCTTGGGAAGTAGGGAAGGGTGGGGGAAAAATGTTTTTAAGATTTATTTTACTTCTTATTATCCTTATTATTCTTCTTATTATCTTATTATTTTGATTTTGTTGGTAATAAATTCAATTATTATACCCAAGATGAGCCTGTTTTGCCCACAATGGTTTTCAGTGAGTGATCTCTCTTGGTCCTTATCTCAGCTCATGAACCTTTGTTATATTTTCACTCTCCTGTCCAGTTGTGGAGCAGAGTGATAAAGTGGCTTTGGTGGGTGCCTGGCATCCAGCCAGGGTCAACCCACTATAAGGTAAATCTAGCCTGATAAATCTGATTGTCCTCTGTGATGAACTAACTGAATATATGGATGAGAGGAGAAAAGTGGATGGTACTTATCTTGGCTTTTGCAAGGCTTTCTATGCTTTCCACCACAACATTCTTCTGTCCAAGCTGGGATATAGAAGACTGTATGGGTGGAAACTAGATGGGTTTGCAACTGGTTGGATGGTTGGGTTAATGCACTGTACTCTATCTATATGCAAGTGTCATTACCCAGGGATATATCTTTACATCTTTAAGGGTCTGTCCTTACATCTTCACCAGTGACCTGGAGGATGCACAGGAGTACTCATTCTTCAAGTCTGCAGGTAAGAGGACTAATTAGGAGGGCTAATTGACATGCTAAGGGCAGGACTGCTATCCAAAGAGACCCAGACATGCTGGAGGAAAGGTTTGACAGAAACTTTATGAAATTTGATAAGAACAAATGCAAAGCCTTGCATTACGGAAGATAAAAACTTCAGTGATGGGGCCTGGCTGGGGAGCAACTCTGTTGAAAAAGCCTTGGGAATTTTGTCAGACAGCAAGCTGAGCATGAGCCTGCATTGAGTCCTGGCAGCAAAGCAAGCCAATACCATCCTGGACAATAACAAGGGGTGTCATTAGCCCCCTCCATCCAGCGTTTTATGGATCACACCTTGAAAACTGGATCATAGAATAATTCTGGCTGAAAAGACTCTCAGGACATCTTTAGTAAGAGTTAAATCTGCGGCCAGACTAAGGGGCTTTATTCAAAGGACAGAGACTGTATAACTTCTATGGGCAACGTAGTCTAGTGCTGGAGTATCCTCATGGTGAAGAAGTTTTTCCATATATCAAGTCTGAGCTTCTCATTTCAACTTATGACCATAACCTTATGTCTTCCCACCACACATAACTATGAAGAACATGTCTCTGTCTTCGTGATAGACTCCTCATGGGTTTAATTCCATTGGCTCCTGTTAGGTGTCCTTGAAGTCTTCCTTTTGCCAGACTGGAAAATTCTATATGAGCCAGTGGTTATACATTGTCGTATGAGTGAAACAATGCTTGAGTTACTAAGGGATTTGTCTGGTTTCATTGTGTCATCAGTGGTACTTTAAAGAAAGGAATGACAAGTGTAAATGAAGTAAAGACAAAGGCATTATACTTGAGTACCTTTCAGTGAATTTAAAGCTATTTTTTTTCTTATAACTTACTCTCATTCTTGTCTTCCATGTACATATGCAGGGTTTTTTTCCTTTTGTCGTTCCTATTTCAAAGATGGACCTTGGACAAACCATCTAAAGTCAGTGGGAGGATTTTTAGAGGTATGAGTGGGCAGTGGGTTGACAAGCTAATAAAATTTACGTGAAAGATACTATTTGTTTCAACTGGATGCAGGAATGAGCTCTTAGTCATACTAAATGAGAAATGTTTGTTCAGTCTGAAAAGACACTATTTAGTTAAAGATTACTTAAGAAGCAGATGTCTAGTGGCTCAGTCATTCTGAAACTATAAAGTAAAGACTACTAAGCTCTATAAAAATCTTTTAGTACTTTACTGGGGCAGGAGGTAATGGGCAAAATGTCTGTTTCTGGATGTAGCATTATAACAGTAACATGCATAATTTTTAATTACTTTTCATTATATATATATGCAGGATATAAAAAAAAAAGCATATGTCTAGCAGACATTAAAAAAGAGATATATTTATATGAAATATCTCAAATATGGCTTTATATTTTAAAGTATGGTTTTAATACATTAATTACCATATGTATGTTTACTGAACAGTCTCAACTGTGTGAAAAAATATGACATGTCCTTAAACATTTGTTGAATTTTAACACGTATGGCAGAATTATTATTTATCATTCAACAAACAATGTAATTTGTTATAGGAAGGCTTTCTGCTATATTTTAAACTTAGTGCAAGTGCAATTGAAGTATAATATAATCTCCGGTCAATTGTAATCAAAAAAACTGGTGGACAAAATTATTAAAGTTAGATGCTTTTAGTTCACTCACTGTAATAGTCTGGTGCAGAGATGATTCTTGTCACTAAAATACCAAATGAAAGACATTGAGGGATTCATGGGTTTAGTATCTTTCTTCCTCTGTTTTCCAAATTTCTTCTAAATTTTGCTTTGCTCATGCTACTTATGTTTAACATCATGCCTGCACATGCGCTTCCTGCAGGTAGATCAATGAAAGGACAACAGTAAGATGTCATGTCTAAAAAAATAAATATACAGAAGGAATTTCTAAGAATCATCTCTCTACATTATTTCTGATGAGAGGAACAAAACAGAAGTGAGAATAGCTACTTTTCCTTAGATTTAAGGGTTGACAGTGGCAACATAGAACAGAATATGTGTCTGCCACAGACACAGTACAGATTATAGTTAGCAGATAATAATTAAACAAGTATTAGTACAAAATGATTTACAACCAAGAACAAAGGTGCAGAACTTACAAAGATGAGAAAGAAGGACAGAGTTGACTAAACAGCTAAGGAATTAATAATGAAGAGAAAAACAGAGGAAGGATTCATGGGTTTAATTTAATCTAGGAATTTCCGTGAAAATACTCTCAACGTAAACCATAAAAGAAAACTGTAGCATTTTCCTGGTTGATGCAGCACAGGGAAAGAGAAGAGAGGAAAAAGAATACATAGAGAACTAATGGTGTTACAATTTTCCTTAGCTTGAAAAAGCAACATATAAAATATGAGCGTTAGAAAGTGAATTATAAGAAACTATTTTAAAGTACAGATGAAATTAAAATTTACACATATCCCTGTTACTCACTTTTTTGAGTATAACTTGTCATAAAACAGTCAGGTGAACTAGAAGAATTCAAAACTTGCATTTCTAACTAGTTAGATCTAACTAAGTAATTAGTCCCAGTTCATTTGCGTTTTCATTAAATGTGTTCAGGAGAGAAATTTTTTTGAAAAACAAGAGAGGGAAGGAAATATGCTATGTAAGTAAGCTAGACATATATATCAAACTATATTAACTTGAGTATACCTGACTGCTGCGAATAATTAACAACACAATCAGCATCTAGAGTTAGGGGGTTTGTACCATTATGCTACATACTCAAGAGGTATGTGTATTATTATGACTGAAAGAGAACAGAACTTAAAAGCAAGGCAGAGTGTTTAGATTTGGAAAGATGAAATAAATTAGAAATCATTAAGAAGACTTATCTGTTAAAGGAAATTTAAAGAAATAATACGAACAGAATTAATTACATTTAATTACTTTAAAATAAAGGTTTTCTAGAGGGCTGATGGAATAAAGACAAAGAAGAACATTGTCCAAAAATTGTTTGTATCAGTGAAAATTAAGTAGGAAAAGCAGAAAAGGTGAAGGGAAAAAAAAAAAAAAGAAAAGAATTTTTCCTTCAAGTTACTAAAAAGGAAGCCACCAACAGTCTCCAAAAAGAAACTTTGGGTGGATTTAAGAGAATCAGAAAAAAAAGTGAAATCAAGAATGGAAAATAGTGGCTAGCAAGCACCTACTCGATTTATAGTCCTTGAGTCTCAGATTCTTGTACAGTTTTTGGTGGAATTTATGAATTCTTTTCTTTATCTGAGTTTTGTTTTGCTGAAAAGTCAGGGATCTATTTAAATCAAATTGAATAACGTATTCTGTAGCAATGTAATAAAGGATATTTTACTATCTTTTAAATACAGTAGATCCCTACAGGAACATACATTTTACTTTTATGTACCTTGTACTGCTGTTTTTCCTCACTGATATATTTAGAAATATTTATATATAAAATACACATCAGCGTTACACTATAGATACTAATTAACTCATTTTTATATAAATATTTTTTTAAAGTTAATAAACTTTTTTATTTTTAATACTGCCTACTGTCATTAAAATGTTCGTGTCTTTTAGCATTTTCTACATGTATGTAACAAAAAATATTTCACTCACTTCTCTGGGAACATATGCACACGCAGATTTCAGGGAAAAATGTAGAAATTTATCAATACATTTTTTGGGCTTGTATTTTGTTTTATGAGACATGCTAGTTAAAAGTTAAGTTCTCTTCTAGTTGCACTGTCACAGATACAAACATAGTTTATTTTAGATTTTCACCACATGAATAGGATCAAAATAGGGGAAGTCTTTTTTGAGAGCAGAAAGTCCTGTAAGTAAAGCACTCAGTGGCATGCTTAGATAGTTTTGCTGTATTCTTCAGTTCTGCTGGTGGTCAACTACTTGACTTTGACATCCAGGATCTATGCACATAAAACCAACACTGTGATTTAAGACTGCAATTTTTTAAATCCTCCCTTAGGACAAAAAACCTCAAATATTCAGTCAGAAAAAAAAAATCCATGTGTAACTAAAGTTCTACTTGTAAAGATGTCCACAAATTCCTTATTTTTGTTGGTACTTAACAGATCAATGCCTAGGCCTTCTGTGGGCTATTTCCTTTTATGTCACCTTCGGGAGACTAAATATAATACGTTTCAATCATTTCCACTGTAAACACACAATCAAGGTCTGTGCAAACCACAGGGGAATTGGTTTTTTACTCAGAAATATTGCCACAAAGGAAAGAGGTAATGTTCAAAAAAACTTAGCAGAATCTCAGAATGGTTGAGGTTGGAAGGGAGCTCTGGAGGTCATCTGTTCTAAGCCTCCTGGCTCAGTCAACATCACCAAGAGCAGGTTTCCCAGAGTTGCCCAGTGGTTGAAGTACATGACCTGAGTGCCCCAGTCCAGACTTCTCTTCCTAAAACTTGCAAATTTCACCTCACAAGAAGATAATTCATCAACCTTCACTACTTGTGAATGCTGACCAACACGGAAAAGTTGAATAGGACCAAAACCCCAGGAATGGTACTGTACTGGTACTCCTCCAGAAGGGCCAAGAACTTAATTTTGTCTTCAGTTTCTTCTGGGATGCTTTTCCACACATGGGGGTCTATAAAACCATGTTTTGAACTGAATTCTGATACAATAAAATTTATCTTCTTTACCTCAAAAGAAGTGACAGAGACAGATTCCATCAAGACCAGACTGAATGTTAAAATTCTGGCATAGGTAAGGCAAGGGCTTTGAACCCCTTCAGAAAAGGTTTGAAACAAGTTCTTCGAATTTTGGTGTTGTCATTTTCTCATTGTCCTGACAAATTTTAAAAAAGAAATGGTGACACTTTTGAAGATGATGTGAGTACCTGCTGGAGATGCTCTGAAAGGTCTATCAGATAAAGCTGTTTAAAAGATTATGCTATAAATTTGCCTTTGACTCTACTTCAGCTTTTGCATGAATTACCATAATGTCCCAGCTACGAAAACTAGAGCCATTATGGATATGTTTCTAATGTTTCTTAGGTTTCTAAAAAGTTTTAAAGAACGAGAGCTCAATTAGCTTAATTAAGCATTAAGCAGCAAGATGCAAGAACCACATACTTGGAAATTGATTTTAAATGTTTACCTACATAATCAAATCAATCATTTATACTAGTTTTACAGCAAACCTTTTGACTACTTATATATGTTTTACTTCTCTATACTGAAGTTATCTGGAGCAATGTTTCTCTTATGTGAATACTTATACAGTGGCAAGCAAGGAGTACCAGATTTGGTTTGGTTTCTAATATAAACTGAGTCCATGGGAGTGTGTATATTCATCTGGCTTATATGAACTCCAACCTTATAGCTAAGTGGCAAAGGAAATGTTTGTTTCTAAAAGCTAAATTTAACAAAAATCAGGTACAATGCATGCATTTGCTACTGCCTTAGTTGCACTGTTTTGGCTAACATTTTACATTCAGATTTTGAGTATACCAGCAAATTTAATGCTTCATCTGTTTTCTGTAGTCATTTGAGCAGTTTTTATTATATGTTAGAATCATAGAATCAGCCAGGTTGGAAGGGACCTCTGAGATCATCAAGTCCAACCCTTGATCCACTATGGCTGTGGTTATTAGACCATGGCACTAAGTGCCACATCCAGTCTCATCTTAAAAACCTCCAGGGACGGTGAATCCACCACTTTCGTGGGCAGCCCATTCCAATGCCTGATTACTCTCTCTGTAAAGAATTTCTTCCTAATATCCAACCTAAACCTCCCCTGGCACAGCTTAAGACCATGCCCTCTTGTCTTACTGATAGCTGCCTGGGAGAAGAGACCAACCCCCACCTGGCTACAACCTCCTTTCAGGGAGTTGTAGAGAGTGATGAGGTCTCCCCTGAGCCTCCTCTTCTCCAGGCTAAACAACCCCAGCTCCCTCAACCTCTCCTCATAGGACTTGTTCTCAAGTCCCTTCACCAGCCTTGTTGCTCTTCTCTGGACCTGCTCCAGCACCTCAATATCCTTCCTGAACTGAGGGGCCCAGAACTGGACACAGTACTCCAGGTGTGGCCTCACCAGTGCTGAGTACAGGGGAAGAATCACTTCCCTGGTCCTGCTGGCCACACTGTTCCTGATCCAGGCCAGGATGCCATTGGCCTTCTTGGCCACCTGGGCACACTGCTGGCTCCTGTTCAGCTTCCTGTCAATCCAAACTCCCAGGTCTCTTTCTGCCTGGCTGCTCTCCAGCCACTCTGTGCCCAACCTGTAGCACTGCAGGGGGTTATTGTGGCCAAAGTGCAGGACCCGGCACCTGGCCTTGTTGGACTTCATCCCATTGGAATCAGCCCAACTCTCCAGTCTGTCCAGGTCCCTCTGCAGAGCCCTCCTGCCTTCCAGCTGATCGACACTCCCCCCTAACTTACTGTCATCTGCAAATTTGCTGATAGCCCACTCAATTCCCTCATCTAAATCATCAATAAAGATATTAAACAGAACTGGACCCAACACTGATCCCTGGGGGACACCACTAGTGACCGGCTGCCAACTGGATGCACCACTCTCTGGGCCCGGCCCTCCAGCCAGTTCCTAACCCAGCACAGGGTGCCCCTGTCCAAGCCGTGGGCTGCAGCTTTTTCAGGAGAATGCTGTGGGAGATGGTGTCAAAGGCTTTGCTGAACTCCAGGTAGACACATCCACAGCCTTCCCCTCATCCACCAGGCGGGTCACCTGATCATAAAAGGAGATCAGGTTGGTCAGACAGAACCTGCCCTTCCTAAACCTGTGCTGGCTGGGTCTGATCCCTTGTCCATCCTGTAGGTGCCGTGTGATTGCACTTAGGATGATCTGCTCCATAACCTTGCCAGGCACTGAGGTCAGGCTGACGGGCCTGTAGTTTCCCAGGTCCTCCTTGCAGCCCTTTTTGTGGATGGGTGTGACATTTGCCAACTTCCAGTAATCTGAGACCTCCGCAGTGAGCCAGGACTGGTGGTAAATGATGGAGAGCAGCTTGGCAAGCTCTTCTGCCATCTCCCTCATCACCATGGGTGGATCCCATCTGGTCCCATAAACTTTGAGGATCCATCAGTGGCTTAGCAGGTCACTAACTGTTTCCTCCTTGATTACAGGGGGGCTATTCAGATTCTTATCTCTGTCTACAAGCTGTCCTCAGGACAACCTGTCTTACTGTTGAAAACTGAGGTAAAGAAGGTGTTAAATACCTCAGCCTTTTCCTCATCTTTGATAACTATATTCCTGCCCATGTCCAACAAAGAATGGAGGTTTTCCTTGCCCTTCCTTTTGCTATTGATGTATCTGTAGGACTTTTTGTTATCCTTCACAGAAGTGGCAAGATGAAGTTCAAGTTGTGCCTTCATCTTTCTAATTTTCTTTCTACGTGACCTAACTATATTTTTAAACTCTTCCTTAGTGTTAATAGCTTTGCAATGCTGAGCCTGTTTCAGTGTATAACAAACACTTTGATGAGCCCTTATTTTCAAGACTAGTCTCTTTGTCTTGAATTACATCTGTCTGTCTGCTAATATAAGTACACATGCACAGCCTCCCTCAGAACAAAAAACAGTCCTGATGCTGAAAATTTTGCTAATTTCTTTCAGTTATATATTCAGGCTTATTATCTGGAAACTACCTCCTTGATATTGTACATTTCCATATGCATGAATAGTCATCCACCTGCGTACAGTTATTCTTGGTGCAGTGTTTTAGCACTTGTGAGTAGGAATTTCAGATATCATGCACCACTTTTACTCTTTATTGATTGATCCCTGATTTTTAGGTAGGAGGCTTCACCTGACATAGATACTGAGGGAAGTAAGCCTGGTAGAGAGGAAAGGGAGATATCCTGCTCAACATTTCCAAATAGTAGCCATCAGAGCTGCAATTATGTATGGGGCTCTAGTGTAAGATATACATAGGGCCTTCTCCAGCTCTTCACCTGAACCACCAGCTCTTCACCTGAACCACCTTCAGAAAATGTAAAAACTGCTTAAAATTGCCGAAGTTCAACAATCTCCCATTTTGTTTCATTTGGTTGGTTGGTTTTGATTTTTTTTTTAATTCTGTGATGTTCATCATAAATGTACAGCTCCATTTTTTTTAGAGATGAGTGTAAATTCAAGTCTTATTCAAATTGGTACTCTGCTTTTAAAAACAACTTTCAGCTTTTAACAAAGGTGACAGAATATTTAACGGAATTATTTTTATTTGCAAAGCTGATTTTACTGTTCGAAAAACTAAGACATATTTCAGGCTGAGAAAGTTGGGGCTGTTCTGCCTGAAGAAGAGAAGGTTGCATGGAGACCTCATAGCAATCTTCTAGTGTCTAAAGGGGGCCTGCAGGGAAGCCAGAGAGGGACTCTTTGTCAGGAACTGTAAATGACAGGAAAAAGTATAATTGGTACAAACTGAAAGAGGGGAAAATTAGGTTAGATATTGGGAAGAAATTCTTTACTGTGAGGGTGCTGAGATACTGGAACAGGTTGCCCAGAGAGTCTGTGGACATCCCAACCCTGGCAATGTTCAAGGCCAAGTTGGATAAGACCTTGAGCCAACTGCTCTAGTAGGGGATGTCCCTTCCCATGGCAGGGGGTTTCGAACTAGATGATCTTTAAGGTCTCTTCTAACCCCTTAACTTTCCCTGATTCTGTGATATAACAGCATTTTATTAACTAATGCCCATTTGATTTAGTAGAAAAGCTTAACTTAAAATAGCTGAAGTGTTCTTAGAAATGCATCCATGGTCCTTTGTACTCCTTTTCTAGAGTCTGCAGCAGTTGCTGATTTATATTTGTATATGTCTGTCTGTTATGGTCCGTGTTCAGAACTCACTTATGATGAATGTAATGTATGAATGAACTTTGTCTACAAGAAGGGCAGCACTGGCTTTAATACTCTTGTCTGCTCCACACTATCTTTCCTATTCCACCTCCTAGAAGCCAGTGGCAGAGATGAAAAGAGTCAGATGGGTTCCCCACCAGGGATTTCATCATATAAGAAGTGCAGAATGCAGGGAAAACAAAGGCAGAAAGAAAAGGCAGAGGAGAGAGATCAAGTACAAAAAGCACTTTTGCTAGTATGCAGTAGGGACTTCTTGTAACCTGTAGCATAGCAAGGTGGGCCTAGAGTCCACAGAATTTAAAAAGATGATTTGAACAAAAGTTTCCTCCATACAGAGAACCCTTAGCAGGATGGTTCTTCAGGAATGGTTTAGAAGAGTAATATAGATGTAGCTATTACTTATATCCACTCCCAATTCAGTTATTATAAGCTGCCAGAATCATAATATATTGCAGTCTTAACACTGACACACAACATAGAATTCAGCAGTGATACAGGTAACAAATATGGAAATCAGATAGCAGAAACAACAAAGAAAGTACTCTAGTTAGGTACAGAAAAATTAATTCATTAAGTCGGACATCTGGGAAGACCAGGAAGTCGTGACTGCCCTGATATATTGTAATTTTAAAAAAGTATTCAAGATCACTTCTGGAAGAGAAATACTTTTGTGTAGCATTAATTAGTGTAGTGTAGTACATATTGGCAAGAGGAACTAATGGACTAATTGAAGCTGGAAGTCTTCTCTAAAGTAAAATAACAATTAAAAAATGTGTTCCTCATGTATAAAACTCTTCAAAAGTGAACATATGATCTAATAACATTATGACTAGGGAGGATTTTGGTTTAACTTATCTTTAACCAGGTTCAGGTCTTTTGGAAAAAAAAAGAAAAGAAAGGAGGTTTATGTCTTCCTATTTCTTTTTGGATCTGTCTTTCAGTAATATTTTAATACAGTTGTCAGTTTCAACTAAACTTGACAGACAGTTAAGAAGAACAGAAGGGTAGAAATCTCAGGGATGATAAATTCTTGTAAATGTTATGAAAGCCAACGAGCAAGCAGGTAAGGGACACTCAGTTTAGCACCTTGACTGGGAGAAAGGTTTCAGCATAAGTGAAGCACTTACCTATTATCTTTGGTCTGTCAGCTGACCCACATGCACACAATGGGAAGCAGGGACAATTTGGATTACTTCCACATAAGAATAGGGATTCTAATTTACAAAGACTCAGTGCAAGGTCTGTTAGACACTGGACGTATTTGGCATGAAGCATTTGGAAATTGCCAGGAGAGAAGAATTTGCGAGACTGATGCTGTACAAACACTCTGTCACTATAAGGATTTAATACAGTATTGTACAGTTTGTACAGTTACAGTACAGCCCCTCCTGAGACTGAGATCTTTGCAGGTTTTTCAAGATTCCACTAAGGACTTGTGGCAAAGTTGGCCATACAGTGACACATTTCCATTTAAAATAGAAATGTTGCAGCAAAACAATTTTAGTATGCAGATAAAACCATTAATTGCTCGAAGCTACTTCTTAAATAACTGAGCTACTTTTTTTAGCCCAAGGGATCAATCTATTCCCATAATGGCCAAATTTGCAAGTTTTATTAGAAGTGAAAGTACGCAAGAGCTGCTTCTCCCCTTCTTAAAGAAAAAGTGCCCTGCATTTAGGAAAAATGCTGAGCTTTGACTTGACTGAAAACCACAGTAAATGAAAAGACCTCAGTTAGAGTTTTAATATCCTTCACTTCACACTATTTTAAAGTTTTAATTAGATGTCACAACTGTAATCAATTAGAAGTTATTAAATTATACTATTCAAGATACAGCGGGAGGAATTAGTCTCTATTAGTGAATATTCATAGAGAAGGTTGGTGTGATTTTCTTTTTCCATTATTAGTGGCTACAGATAGGATCCTTGATATGTGAAAATGGAGAGATCTTTGTTAGTTAGAATTACATAAATATACTCTATTCTTATTCTTAGAAAAAAAATTAAACTGATGACTTATATGCAAAGAGTAGAAAGACAATGTTAAATAAATAGGTCAGAGGAAAAACTGATGGATGCAAACAGATGAAATCATAGATCATAGAATGGGTTGGGTTGAAAGAGACCTTAAAGATCATCTAATTCCAACGTCCTGTTATGGCAGGGACACCTTCCAGTAGACCAGGTTACTCTAAGTGCCATCCAGCCTGGCCTTGAAAACTTCCAAATACTAACTCATTTTAACTTTCCATATTTTTAAGAAACTAAATAATGGCAAAGAGGAAACAGAGAAATATCCTGAAAACACAAAGAAATGGAAGGTTTGTTTAATGATCTATAAATTCAGGAGAATTTTGAGATTTAGATTTTTATATATAAAATGAGTATATATTTATGTATATATAAAAGGAAGATAAAATCAAAGATATATTCCCCACATTATAATGCTCTCAGTCTGCAATCCTTTTTCCTAATAATAAAATCTCAACTAGAAAAAAATATAACACTGGGTTAGTTATTTATTTTAGATATCTGTAGGGATTCTTCTATTTTAGTAATATTTAGAAAAATTTAGTAGTTATTCTATTTTGTCATCACTCAAAAAGCGATGACAGTTTTCAGGAAGCAGTCAGCAAGATGTTACTGATCCTGAGATAAACAGTGATGAAAAGTTAGCTATAGTAATGGGTCAAAATCAGAGATACTACATCTGCATACAAATTATGCACTTGAATAAGAAGTGCTTAATATTAATTCTTAAGAAAAGTGTACTTGAAAAACACCTTCTTACTAAAAGGCATTCAGAATAATTGTCAAAGTATGAAATATTCATAGTAAATGATGCTGCAGTTAGAAACATTCCAATTTTCCCAGCTGAACTGAATTAATAGATTAAAAATTCAAGAAAGATCTGTAATTCACAAAAGTACAAAATCATTAGCTCTCACTGTACAAACACTTGCAAAGAAGCAACACTTTGCTTTGTTGATGCCCTAGTCCTGTATTTCTTTTTAGTGGCACAACAAGCTGACAATTAAGTTCGTTGAAAAAGTTTTTCATTGAATTAAGCTTCTTAATAAAAGTAATTCTAATTCCCCACTGGGCTACTAAAATATAATTCCATACCAACTAGATAAAAAAGTCTCAATCACTTCAACTGATATTCGGTCTGGAACGATAGCATCAGAACCAAAGCTATGGCCTTGACAAAATAATATATAAGCAGGAATGGGACTGAATATGTTTCAGAAAAGAAGCAGAATCAAGTGTTTGATAATTTTAAAGGAAAAAAAAGTTATTTCATTGTTTAATTACAGTTCGGCTCCCTTAAATCTATATACTTTCAAAGGCAAAGAAAACATAGGAGAAAGAAGAGCAGCAGCCTTCCCTTGCAATAGCTAGATCAGATAGCTAAGGACCACTGTATTATACTAAGAGAAAAACATATGAAAGGAATTGTAATGAATAGTCTTATTGAAATCTTGGGATTTTTATTCTTGTAATAGCCAGCCCTTCCTGAAATTTACGCTTTGTAAAAGAAATTGTGTCTGGACAAAGAGTTCCCTGAATGTATAGCAGGTTTTGTAGGTCTGTCATTTGCAAGTTTGGTGCTATGTAATGACAGCTGAAAGATTTTACTTTTTTTTTCCCTTTGTGTAACTAGCAGAATAGTATCTGCACAGCAACTAGTCAGTTGATTTTTACTTAGAAAACATATCATAGGAAAAGCACAGTGGACACTGATTAATACTGCAGAGTCATGGAATACTTGTTTTTTTTCCCAGACATTCCAAGTTGATCCAAGAGATGTAGATACTTAGCTCCTGTGGAACAACCAGCTACTGCACTAAAAATAAAAAATAGATAGGTTGCAAAGCGGATGGAACCTTTCAAGGTGCTTTTCAAACTAAATTAGTTATTCATTTTTATAAAGAATCAGAAAGATTTTATGACCTAAAAACCAGGATATCACAGTGAGAATCATGAGATCCTTTCACTTCACTGTTCTGATGCTGACTTGCAGGATAACTCTGAGATTCCTGTTTCTGTTGAGTTCTGCTCTTCCACTCATTTGTCTTGTGCAAATGTGAATTAGATAGAACTGCTTCTTTCTGAATAACAGGTAGAACACATGCAGTACGATTTCCTATAGGCTTAAGACATTTTGGTGAGACAGCTAAGAGATATTTTGGAAATAGTTAAATAATGAAAAATCAATCTTTTGGAGGTGTATACCTCCACAGAAGTCAGAGGGGGTGGTCTCTAAGTTCTTCCTGACTTTCTCTTTACAAATGCAGAAACACTGAAAATGATGAGTATGAAACCACATACTTAACTTTCTGTCTATACCTATTAAGTAAATTTCCATTAGATTACAGTGAAATTTCCTTCCACAGAATCATTACAAAAAGTTGATTGAACAAACTACTCAAAATACAGTACAATTTTTTTTTGGGGGGGGAGGGCAGACTACCTTTAGTATTTACGTTTTGCCCTAATTTTTATAATCAGAAAAAATATCTGTTTCACTGTAACTTTTATGTAATGAGTAGATTTTCTGCATTAAGCCAATCATCGCATAGAACCAAAGACAGAGAAAAAGCAAAGTATATTTAAATAGAATAACAGATCCTTTCTTCCTTGGATAGTATAAAGAACACTCTCTTTAGTTGTCCTACTTGTTACTAAGTTTTAACTGTAAACAGTAGAGAAGAATACTAAGCATAGTGAAAAAGTTTAACTAGAGACTTCTAATGCAAGATTTGCTATGGACTGACTGTTAAGCTGTTCAGAATTCAAGCAATAAAATGAACATAAACTTGTATTGTATATTGGATAATTACATCACACAACATTCCATAACCCTGCTACCGTGTTATCACTTGATAGTTATGCAAAAGTAATCTATATCTTGCAAAATGAATACTCAGCCTTGAAAAAAAAGGGGAAATCCTGGTTTATTATTCATGAATTAACAATAAAAAATGGTTTGTAGCAGTGGGAAATAATGTTCACCTTTTTTTAGAAGTAATTTCAAATATTGATTTTAAATGTACTTGTCTATATATAAAGTATATATTATGTCAACTGAATCATACATCAGAAGTGCTACACACAGTACAAACAGAAACAGGCAAGTACCTGTGAGATCCAGATATAAAATTCTCCTACTTTAATATATGTACAGCCTGATCTGAAAGAAGCACTTCCTGTATTGCTAGTAATTAACATTCTTCTGGATACCAGTCAGTATACCTCTCTATTTTTTTTTAATTTGTTCTAAACAGGGAGATTCTTATGGAAGGATTCTTTTAATATCTTTTGGGTTTCATTCCACTTCTGTATATTGTCACTGGAACTTGACTGACAATAAATATTTTGTACCTTGTGTGTATAGAAAGGTACCCAATTAGACTGCTGTAGACTGTGAAGTTACATTACTTGAAGACATTAAGGTAATTGCACACTGTTCAAGAACTACCATCAGTTCATAATTTTATGATTTGCATAACCATTTACCCCTAAAAGTCTGAGAAGCTGTTCTTCTCTTTTTTAAACTGTACTGTTCATCCAAAAAAATGAAATAAAATAGAGAACATCACTGTTGTGCATCAAGTTGAAGGGAAAGCTCATGAACACGCAATAGTATTAAAGTTATTTAGTCAAAATAATTTATAGAATATAGAATTAATGCAAGAAGACTCAACTCTTGAAAAAAATCAGGAACAAAAGCAGAACTAAAACCATTAATGAATTTGGAATGAAAACTTTCTCTAGATGGATATGCTCTTATTGAAAGATCATTCAAAAAGTGAAAATGTATCATCAGCCCACTGGACCAGACTTTTTTGAAAGAAGATCTCATTCTTCCTAATAATGATTTATCTCAAATTCTTGGACATTTATAGTAAATACTGGATTTGGTACTGAAGTGGGAGAACGGATTTGTTCACCCCCCCATAGTATCATAGAAAGTGGGTTTAGAAGCCCATGACAAATGTATAGTATAAACCCTAAGGGTTGTTTAAGTAAGAATTAACTTACAGTTTATGACTGATTTTCCATTAGAGGCAGTGAAAATATAATGAAGGCAGCATATAGAACCTAGAGACATTCAGCAACCCCAGTGTGGGTGTTGGCTTTGAAGTGAGCTGTCCAGGCTGTATCCAACAGATCCAACAGCTAGAAAGGGTGGATACTTTTTTCTACCTAGACATCCATATATGGAAATTTAAATTCCAGTGTCACAATCTGCAAGCTGAATCTTGTTGCTGTCACTGAGGACTTCTTTAAAATTGTGTTTAAAATAGAGGAAATTAAGAGTTCTTTTTTTCCTTATTTTAAAGGACTATTTGACTTGCATATTTTAAATAATATTGAGAGTACACTTAATTAAAGTGGAGCATGCAGCCTTGACCTTCCTGTAATTAACTCTTTACTTTTTTAAAATCAGTAGCAGTTCCTTTTAAATCAATCAGATTACTCTGTCTCTGTGGAAATACTGCAAAACTTCCAGTTTAAAAATGTGGACCAGGACAATGGTTCTTTTGCCAGTCCAGCTTTTACAAACAGCATGTGTTTTTCTAGATGTCATGGCTGAACAATTCTCTGCAATTCTCTGACCTGAGAGATCTCAGTAGAGCCCTGACACTTGGGTGTCTCATGGACTTGGTATTTCATATTCCCACTTTTCTAACAGCCAAGCAGTTTGGTCTGATTTCAAAACACATTCTGAGGCTAACCACCTTTGGGATAGGCAACAGGGCCCTTGTAGGATCATTTAAGATCCCCTCCACCCTTAGGTGAACCTCAAGAACAGCAGGCATAGATGAAGTGTTGCAGTTAGATGGGACAAGTGTGAAGTTTCTATTGCATGGTCTGAACCGTGAGACTCTCATAAGGCCATGAGAAATACTCACTGCAGTGTTTCATAGATCCTGCAAAGAATTTTCCAAAAGGCAAATATTTTGTGTTGGCAAAAAATGTACCCTTTATAGCCCCGTCAGGATCTTACTCCTACTCAGCAGTATATAGACAACAGCTTACCTCCTCCTGGAACTGCATCAGTTAGGGAATGAGGTGTTATAAATTTATTATATTAAAAAAAGGAAATAAAAAGAAAATATATTTCCATAAAAATATAAACCAGGTTGCTAAAAATAAACAGTACGATGCAGAGAATAATCAATTATCAAGTACTTGATTTACCATGTGTTCTGATTTAACATGGTCATTTGAACAAGAGCACTCAGCAGCAATAATACTACCGTGGGCTACTGTTAATTCCAAACATTTTTACCACCTGTGGCTCTGCATATCTTCTATTCATTTATAACTGTGGAACATCAGGAGGAGAACAAAACAATTTGATTACCTGACAGGTTTGAGCTGGGCAGCAGATAGTTTCAAAACCTGTCCTTGTTTTTGAAATCAGTTTCCTTTAATATGCAAGTTAAAACATTTGAAATGCATTTACACATGAAGTATATCACTTCATGTGAAGTAAATAACAGTAAAGCAATTGCATCCTTGTTAAAAAAAAAACCAACACTTTTAGTGATAATGTAGTTCCATTGAAATCAAGTTTTCTGCATTACTGAATGAGTGTGTTTACATCAGCAAAGTAATTTTGCTTTTTATATCTGCATTTCTGGAGGCAGACTTAAAAAAAAATAAATCAGCCTTGCATTGTAATAACCAATGGAATTAGTATCCTAGGCTGGTTATAAAACAGATAGAAGTGTGTAAACTGTAGGAAACTGAACCACTGTGAAGTTACAATAAGCAGCTAAACCAGATGGTATATGGTGGAAGAGTGTAGAAATGAAAACACTATATAGCAGAAAAGTCAGAGATAATGGTTTCTCTAATGCTATCCCACATATCCCTTGATATTCCTGCTTAACTTACTCTTTGCAAATAAGTTGTATTTGCAAATAAATTTAGTAGAAACATTATTCATATATACCATGTGTCCAAACCCATATTGCACAGCTTAGGAACGGCACACAATTTATGTTGTTCTACTACCAACACTTTTGCAATTTACACATCTGAAAACAGCTTTGTCTGCATCTTCAATAATGTGTACTACCTCAGATCAGCAGTTTTCCATTCAAGCTTTAATCAAAACAATACACTGAGCATTCACATGGGGCATTAGATAAGCCTTTTGCTAGAAGCTGATGCAGAATCTCCCCATTCATTCAAGTATTTCTGGAAAATTCATTGTAAGTAAATGTACACATTTTTGCTGCTCAGTGAGAAAGTTTATTCTCTGAAGGTGAACTTGCTGCAAGAGTGCAAAGTTTTGTTGAAATAGCTAACCGAAGCAGAAAAAAGTGCAGAAAAAGGCACAGAAAGATCAGAGGGAAGTTATATTTCTGTAGTGATAAGTCTATTATACTGATGTTATCAAAACATATTTCCTAACAATTCACACACAATTTATTTTTTTTCCTTTTATACTTTGGTCAAAAGATTTTTCAAATGTACCCAGTTGAACTGAAAAGCAGGGGTTTTTTTCTTCTTTTTGTTAAAGAAGAAACTAATATATGTTTACTTTTTTAAGAAGGATCTGTAACTCTTCATCATTTACATGCTACCAGTAAGCATTTACCACATTTGTTTTAGAGGATGTTTAAGGTTGCCAGTAGAGTGGGAAATTATTGAACTTCCATAGACAACATGACATATATTGACACAAAAAATACATTTTCTTGTATCAGCATTTCCATTATAATAGTACCATTTAGAGAAACTTAAGGATTACATTATTGATCTGTATGTAAGAATTTTAGCTTGTGAAAAAAAATAAAGCATCAAGAGCAAAACATCTTACATTTTGGCTAAAAAGTCATATTCTTTGGGATTGAGAAAATCTAGGCTTGTGGATGGAAAACTTTATAATTATCAAACTATATAATTAGCAAATATCTTAAATTATGATTTTCATAGCAAAAGAAAAAGCAGCTTTTACCCAGCATGCCAGGCTAAAACTTTGGCTCTACAGTTAAACTTTTGACAATGGCTACTGAAATGGTCAATAATAAATACTATTTTCTGCAGGAAAAAGATCGAACTATATTTAATAAAACCAGTGAAAAGATGTCTTACGTAGCATGGAATGGCATTTTTTTCTTTGTCTTCTTCTCCCAGTACTTTTAGTAGAAAAGAGTATTTGCTTACAGGCCAGAAGAAAATGAAGTTGGCCATTAGAGATTTCAGACATGAGTTACATGAGTTACATTATAAATTATTATTCTTTGTTGTTTGCAGGTTTGTTTTTTGGTTTGGGGTTTTTTTTAATCCTTTTAAAGTATTGAAATAATATCACTTTATATCATTAGAACTGTGTTTATCCCCAGTTATAAACTTACAGGATCAATCAGATGAAAGATAACAGCATCTCAAAAAAGGACACGAAATGTTTTCTTCCAGGGTATTTAAAATAGCAAAGTTAATATATTTTGTAACAAAAAAAATAAAACCAAACACTGGATGGCAGAAAGGACAATCTGAATCTCAGAACAGTAATTATATTAGGAAAGTGTGTTGGAGAACATATAAGGTGTGTAAAGCCCTACTTCAGCAAATAGATTACAAAAGAAAGTAGTGCTCAAATCAGCTGTGCTACAAATGTGCGAGTTCACCCTCTTCACTGACTTAGACACGTGTTCAGCACTATCACAAATGCTTACAGAAACATCTACTGTGACTTAGCACTCTTAAAGCTTCGCCATATGGTGAAGTAGGTGGCAGGATAAATTTCTTAAGCAGAAGTCTGTAAGATGAGAAAGGAATTTATTTTTGAGTTTTGCATGATGGAATGAAACACTTTCTGCTATGTTGTTATTTTATAATATAGTTTCTTCTGTCTATTTTCAGATAGGTATACATGAGCAATTTCTTAATTTATTTTCAAAATGAAATAAATATGATTAATAAATTGATGACAAATTTGAAAATAAAAAACCTCCAAAGTTTCAATATGTTTACTAAGTGGACTTGGATACACAATAAAAAACTTAGGATTTTACTTTTGTTCCTTAAAACAAGCTCCTATAAAAGTTCAATTTCAACAAGATTTGCAGGATCTGATCTTTAGAGAATAAATAAACCTCAAGGTAATATAAGAGTAGTGTATATTCAAGGTTTACCTTCCACCCTTTAATTTACTTCTTATCTTTCTCCCACATCCCCTCTCATCTGCCTGTTGATATCCTTCACTTAGGAATCAACTCCCCAACATTTCAATTGAAAGAACAGTGCTGGCAAAGTTGAGCTGTGGTTACACAGAATCTGTTTTAATGTCTACACAAGCATAACACAATAAACCCACAACTGGAAAAACCTGCACATGCATAATTGACAACAACTTCATTTATGGATTAAATGTAAATAATGTATTCAAAATTCAATTCCTAATATTTCATGTGCAAAAAGCAGCAGGGGCTATGTTTAGCTCCTCAATCTTTTAAATCGTGACTCACAGTTGCTGGAGAAATCTCTCCTTAGTGTAACCCACTTACGCTCAGCATAACCCATTTAAGGACAGATCTTCTAGATATTAAAAGCCTTCTGGGACTGTAGTTTGAAGCTTCAAAAGAAAAAAAGAAATTGGCAGTATAAAATAAGAAAAGAACACTTAGAATATACACTTGTCTGTAAATAGGCTTTTTGATGGTGATATTTGATTTCTGTTTGGAGGACAAACACCACAATACTGGCTACCATATCAGTTCTCTATACATAAATATTGGCTTCATAAACTAGGTTCCATTTTTTTATGGCCCAGAACTAACATGAGAGCTGCTATTTAGCAAACAAAAAAATCATCTCATGTCTGATAAAAATAACATACTTATTAATGTTGTATTGCAATAGATTTGATATTTTTGTTGATTTCAAATGACTACGCAGTGCTGAGATAATGATGAAAGACTGAAAAAAAGAGTTTTCCCTGAAAGGAAAATCCAGGATTTTCAGTTTCCCACTGTAGACAGGCAAAGCCACGTGCTCTAAGGCTGCAGGCTCAAAGTTTATAAAACCAGAGCTCTTGGCAATCATAGCAAGCAGTTCCAGAGGTATCAGAGGGTGGCCTCTGTATGGCTTACTTCTGAGGTGTGAACTGCAGCATCAGGGGCTGTGGAAGAAACTTGGAAGAGACTTTTCACTTTTCCCAAGTGAAAAGACAGAAGTGCTTTTTACACCAGTGGAGTCCATCTTCACTTGTTAATAGGTGGGATGCACGAATTATCATAAATAAGTTCAGAGGTGTGTTGAGAACCTTAATTTTACATATATAAACATGGAGTCTGTGTACTTATATATTTTGCATTAATATAATCAAATACTAACCTGGAAACAATTTCTACAAATGTCAATCAGAAACTACTTTGGATGGCCTTGGCAAGCTGGATTTCACTAACACAGTCTTAACTACAATAAAATTTCAGATGGGGGTCTTGCTAATAAAGATTTTCTTTCCCTTGCTTTTCCAGCTGATGCTACCATACCCAAGAAAGCTTTTAAAATGTAAACAGGAAATTTATAGTCAGAGAAAAGTTCAAACAACCCCTTAAGATCAAGCTTTAACCCCAGAGAAAGATAAATAAAGAAAAATAATGTAAAACAAATCCCTGTAGGTTCCAGAAGAATTTTGCTACTGTGGAATAAGGGTGAGACTGACATATTTGTATTCCCTTATGGTAGTCTACATGACATTGTTCTCCACAGCACTTTTTGGACTTATTTTGAGATTTGAAGTTATTTTTAAAACTTGAATATGTAGAAATTAATGGCAAAATGCTATCTTTAGTGAAGGTAGCTTCATTGATGGAAGTAAAATTTTTTGTAACTTTATTTATTGAAAAATAATAGATTATCTGTATGCATTAGTACTCAGAGTGTATGTTCTGCTTGACAGAATTTTGGTAGATATCACTTCACATAACTTCCAAAGCTAAAGTTGAACTTGAGAGCAGTGGAAGAGATTTTGGCATTATTGTAAGGCATTTGCAAATGGGGAATCTGCCAAAGTAATTGGAGTTTTATTTTCATGGGTGACTCATTACTTAGCTGAAAACAGCTTGGATAGCAAACATGTTTTCCAAAATTTCATCTGAGAATATCAAAGATGATTTTTTTAGGCATCTTTAAAATTATTTGTTCTGACAAGTAATTTTGTGATTGATGTTAACTAGTTAAATCAGATCTTAAAAGTCTACTCCCTTGAACAATTACTGAATTTCTTCAGACTTCCCAGAAGCCTTAGGATTATTGTTTTTGCATGATGCCAAACATCATAGAAACTATATGTGTCAGAGCTAAAAAATTTAAGAGACTTCTAATCTTGTTTATAAATGTTTTAGATGCATTTATTAATACTTTTTTTAAATCAAAAAGCTAAGATAACCCAGAGGAGTTTATAGTCATTTATTTCATAATTATCTTACCCCTTTTATATGGTTGCAGCTAGATTTCTTTACTGTGAATCAAAAGAAAAGCAAAACAAAGGAGTAACTGACCATCTGTGAAGAAAACATTGCCTCTAGCAACATCAGAGTATAATGGTTTACTCCTCCAGAGGCTAAAGCTAAGATAAAACATTTTTAACTAAAAAGCAGTTTACTGCTTCTGATCAAAACTCATCCTTTTATTCAACTAAAAGTCTTGTTTCATAGATTTAACCTAACAAAATTCAGGTTCCATTAATCCCAACTTTCAAAATGAAAAGATGTCTTTGGATAGCTGAGATATCTTAAACAACTTCAGGTCCTTCCTTCCTCTGTTTAAACTTTGTTTGGTAAGCTACTGTAAAATTGAAATATTTCTTAGCCTACAAATAATTAATTACATCATATACTCTTTCAACATAAATTTTTCATTCCATCAGAAATTGCTGTATCTTATACCAATGAAATAAACCTTTTTTGAGAATGTTTATCAGGAAAATCTGTCTTGACATTTTCTTGGACTGTTTTGCTCTTAAGCCTGGTGTACAGTGTCTAACGTTTATGAAAATGCAGTTCCAGTGTATTTTCACAAGCGTGAAGCTTAACCTGAGACTTCAAGTTTAGGGTTTTTTTCCTCACTCCTTGCTATATTTTCTAGAGACTTTAAAGTTTTCTAATTTATTGCAAGTTGTTTTAATCAAGATCTATCATTTAGTGGCTGAAGATAAGAGCTCTTAAATTAAATTGTATTTCCTGTTCTCTGAATGATGAAAACAAAATATAATTTGCAAATGCATTTGTTAATACATACTTCAGCACTCAAAATTATTTAATTTTGTTCCCATTAAACTTCATGCAGGTTTGCTATCTCTTCAAACAGGAACAGATTTAGGTAATTTTTTACTGTAAATTCCCCCCTGTGTTTTACACAGCCTCTCTACTGAGACTGTGCTAGGAATGCCTCAAATACTGCACAGTCAGATGATACTAAAGACAAACAAATCTTACTAACCTGAAGTCCTTGTACCTCAAGCACTGGTCTACTCAGTACTTGTGGGCACATCACTAGAATAGAATAGTAAGTTTTATTTTAATAAAAGAGGACAGAAGTCTTAGAAGCTTCTTAAAAATCTCATAGAATCATGGAGTCATAGAATGTATTGAGTTGGAAGTGACCTTAAAGATCACTTAGTTGAACCCCCGTGCCCTGGACAGGGATACCTCCCACTACACCAGGTTGCTCAAAGCCCCATCCAACCTGGCCTCAAACAATTCCAGGGAGGGGAATCCACAAATCACCTGAGCAACCTGTTCCAGTGTCTCAGCATCTCGCAGTAAAAAATTTTTTCTCAATAGCTAATCTAAACCTACTCTCCTTCAGCTAAAGGTCATTTGCCCTTGTCCTATCCCTACATGTCCTTGTGAAAAGTCCCTCTTCAGCTTTAATTTGGGCCCCCTTCAGGAACTGTAAGACTGTTCTAAAGTCTCCCTGGAACCTTCTCTTCTCCAGGCTGAAGAACTCCAACTCTCTCAGTCTGACTTCAGAGGAGAGGTGTTCCAGCCCTCTGGTCATTAAAGATCATCACATGAAGGAACAATATGAACTATTTAAAGAAAAAAAGAAACCTGAAATTAGGAAATGCAATAAGGTTGGGTAAAAAAAATGATGTTCAAAGGTTCAAGAAGGATTTTAAAAAGAGTGGAAACTAAGTCATACAAATAAAAGTGAGAACTGAGGAATATCCCAAATAATGGAGACACCATTTAAGACAAAAAATCGGGGGGGGGGGGTTGCCAGCAGAAACCCAGAGACATACTGTTCAGCATTTTTATAAAAAACTCAGCAGTAAGATGACAAAGTTGTTGGTGACAATAAATTAGTCGTGGCTGTAAAGTGAAGAAATAATTACAATTAATTGCAAAAGTACCTGAAAAAATAAATTGATTAGGAAAACAGAAAAGAAACGATATTGAAACATAAACCTGTATACTAAGAACTTCTTTGTAGAAAGTATACAGTATAATAAGAACTTGTCAAAGACTTATTAGGAAAAAAGGGAAGCTACCAACTTATTACTGAAGATTTTTTTTTCACTTTTAATTCAAAAGGGATGGCTCAATGAAGTAAATAGCAATTTACAGGCTACTGAAACCAATAGAGGAATGAACTGGAATAATCTTAGCATTTGTCTTTCCTCTGAGAATATGGAGGACACAAAGATCAAAAGATGTAAACAGCTGTGCCTAACTTAGAAAAAATAGAATAGAAGGATCCAGAAATAAAAAATAAATCAGTGTAAATTCAACTCTCACAAAAATTATGGAATAGTCATCTTTGGCTAAAGATTACAGACAATCTAGAGCAAATATCCACTTGGCAAGAGAAAATATCAATCTCATCTATTTTCTCCCTGTGACTAGTACTAGGCCTTACTGATAGGTGGAAGTAGTAAATGTAACACACATGCACTGCTTCAAAGCATTTGCCGTTCTTATGTACCATACTCGTAAATAAACTAAGAATTAAGTAATCCAGATGACACTATTGTAACTGCCCGCACCATAAATACGAAGCTATACTTAGGGCAGTTACCAGCTTTCAAGTTGGAAGAAAATACTGAGTGGGATTTCACAGGGCCTGTCCTGGATTCAGTATTATTCAATATTTTCATTAAGGACCTGGATGATGGAATAGAGAGTACATTTATTAAATTTGCAGACAATACTAAGCTGAAAGCGTCTGCAAGCACTTTAGTGAATAGGATTTGAATTGAAAGTAACCTTGACAAATTGAAAAAGTGATCCAGAAAAAAAAAAAAGATAACAAGATGCAATTCAATAAAGAAAAGTACAAAGTATCACACGTAGGAATAATCCCCAGCTGGAAAAATACAAGAGGAGAAACAACTGACTATGCATCAGGTTTAAAGATAGTAATAAACCACAGAGACACTAAGAGTCAAAACCCATGTACGATATAAGCAGAGCGATTTTATATAGGAAATATGAACTAATCTTATTTGATATAGGTGCAGCTCAGTCTCAACAATTGCCACAGTCAAAGAAACCTGTTTAGATAAAGTACTGCATGAATTTTAGCTACAGTAGAAAAATAAAGGGGAAAAATAAAGGATATATTTCTTGCCTTTTGGACTGCTTGAAAAATTAGAGGTAGTATTTGCCTCAGAAGCACAGTGTTCTTTGCTGAGAAAATGTTCTGTCCCAATTGATTTCAAAGTTACAGAACTGACATATCTTCGGGTAGGAGAATTATACAAACTAAATTGAAGGTGTTGAACAACACCTACAAAACGCTTGGCCACAAAGATTACATTTTTGATTATGTATGAAGCTGTAAAAATAAGACATCTTTGAATAATGGAAGTTATCTTCCAATTTAGTTAGAAAGGTGGGTTTTTTTATATTTTCCCAAATAGGCATCTGCATCCATAACATGCATTTTTGATGTTATGCGTATTATAATTCACACAACCTCCATACATGGTTAATATTTATGGATTCATAGAAACAATAGTCTTCCTTTACTATTATCTTTTGCATAATATAAATTCAGCAGATATTTTTCATCTACAAGATGCGGAATAGACAACTATGTTGGATATTCAGAGAGGGTAATGAATTTGGAAGAGGTCATGAATGAAAAATGGCTTACTATTGCAACTATTGCAATATGTAAGCAGAATTTATGTAGAACACATGGACCAATTATTCCCTGCAACATTCACCAATATTTTTTGCAGTCATCACTGTCCACAGTTGTCCACTTTCACAAGTGCATGAAATACGTTCATGAAAGATAGGGCAGTCATGTTTCCAGCTTTTGGGATCTGACTGATCAGAGATTATCTTCACTGAAAAAAAAAATTAGACACAAGAAAAAAAAATTCAGAAAATTCCTAACTGACTGATTACTTTTATACATCATCTAAAGAACTGTTGAAATAATTAGAACAAACAAAAGCTCTTTGCATCCCTGTCATTAGGATTATTAAAATATCCTTTACCTCTCACTATCTAAACTATTTATTTATTTCTACTTCACCCTGCTTGGGCAATGAAATTAGAAAAAATAAGTACACACTTGTCAATCAACTGTTTGTGATATACAGCCTATTCTATGGAATGTGAGGAAGCACATATTTCATTCCATCAGTTACATATATTATCATGTGTAGTGAGTAATGGAAGACATGTTCCAGTAAATGATTATAAGTACTGACACTGAATGAAGTTGCTTCTTCAATCCAGCTGATCTGGAAGGCATTATAGTCATCATTCCAAATTAATTATACCATCCATACTTGAATCAGTATGAAATCTTTTCCTTACTTCTTGCTACCTATGAAATAACGGACTTAAGTCAGGATGCCATAAACAAAGTGCTGTGCAAATACTCTGTTGTTTGTAAAAACAGAAAACAGCAAAACATGCGTAGTAATAGATAAATAATGGTAGTTACCTTCAGGTAAATGTGGTGCTTTTAATGGAATGGGTCCAGGAGTAAAACCCAATTCAGTACGGAAATATCTGAATTCAACTTTAATGATAACCATATTCATTAGAAAGGAGGTCAAGGAAATGACTAAAAGGCTTCTGAAAGGCTTTGTTGATTTTACTGGTAACAGTAAATAAAAATTTTTTGCCTTTCTGAGCTTCTTATCTAGTATACAATGAGTTGAAATATAGTAATCTTGCCAAAACACTTAACTGTTGTCATTTCTGTATTAGGGAAATATAATATCATTATTTAAATTGCTTTATTTAAACATGTTGGTTAAAATATTATATATTCAGTATATTTGCATTTTTATGAAAATAAACACACATCACCTGCTGCAATGAGGCCCTGTTACAAATGCTATTATTCATGCTCATTTAGTGAAATAAATTCAAGAAAATTAGTAGTACATTCTATGAAGTACGATTTTAATCTTCTAAAATTGATCTCAGGATGAGGCATGGTGACATTAAAACTAATTTTATGTATTGTAAGAATGACAGAAAAGGTCACCTGACTCTGCTCAATGGTGAAGAAACAATTGTTTCTGCTGCTCTCTTGAGATCTAGACTGAAAAGGTTTAAGAGAGAAGATATAGGACAATCAAGTCTTTTTGACAGTTATCCACACAGGTAGTGGCAAATTTCTCTTCAGCCCCCATACCAGACTTCAGTGACCTACAATTTTTAATTGTTATTAATAAATGTAATGCAAATAAGTGTTATGCCAACTTGTCTTGGAAGTAGATAAGCACAGGGAAGTCATCATAAGCCAGCACATATCACACATGTAATGTACCATCAGAGGGGAAGAATTTGCTTTCTAAGGCCAAAGAACTGATATTAATGACTTTTTTTAGGATTTACCATTTTCCAGTAGTATTTTGATATTCTTCTGGAGTATTTTTTTCAAAGTATGCACAGCAAAGGACACTGGTTAAAAAAAAAAGAACCTCAGTGTACAAGTCCTGTAAAGAAATTCAGATGATTCAAATGTAGGATGAGAGGCATTCTTACTTCAGTTAGTTTATGAATGACACTGATTGTAGAGGTCTTCCTACATAAAAGATGGAGAAAGTGCAATGTTGACATTTTCTTGGGGTTCTATCTAAAAAAACCCACGCTTTTTTAAATAACCTAACTGGCCTTGTTCTTCCATGGTGTTTTGCCCTGAAGACATTCTAGGACAGTGGATTACCTGGAACACGATATGTTTCTAATGTAGGGGATTAGCATGCTCTGATAGCTGACCTTTATCTACCAATGCATTAAACTTCCCTTAATCCTCACAGTGCCTACAATGAAAATTATTCTTCTGTATGTAAATTAACTGAAGTAAATGCACCTCCTGACTTTCTGCCCAGATGTTAACATGGTAAATGCTTTCATTTATTCATGGCAACAATTATTTTTAGAATAGACAAATAAGATTCCAATGATTCCAAGTCACGATTAAATTCTTATATTTCCTCTATTTTTTTTCTTTTGAGAAGTTACAATTGATACAACCCACTCACTGCCATTTAACATCATTAATGATTCCAGAAACGGCGAATAACTAAAAATTATCCTGAAGCCAAAAGCAGCTGCCAAGGCTCAAAACCACTGAAAATTATTTCACTAGAACTTTTATGCCTAAACATGGATTTCAAGTTTGCTTGTAGACAGCCAAGTGTGAGGGTCTTGGTGTCTGCCAAACTGTCTGTATCAGTCAGAATGGATTGGTATTTGATATGCTAGTACACATAGGAACTGGGAACACATTTTAGAGCATTTATTAGCATCTTTACTGCCTATACCTTGCAATACAGATAGGCTTCACAAGGGAACATATACTTTTCCACATTGTACAGTATGGTGTGGTCATACTTAATGTTTCCCCCTCCCCCCAGCAACAATATGCCATCTGGAAACTGCCTCTTGGAAATTATAATAAAAAAAAATTGCAAGTATTTACAGAAAAGGGGGAATGGATCAGAAATCACTCTTGGTACCATTTCCTTCCAGCACAAATGTACTTCTCTAAAACCACTGAACCCAGTGTCATAAAAAGAAAATGTCACAGACTCTCAAAAGCAAAGGATGGGCAATTCTACAGATTATTGGATCATGTCCTATTTTTAGAAATCTAACCTTTTCAGCCCCAAAGAAAAGCAAACACAAAATGGAGTTGTGTCATAGATCCAAGTCCCAAATTACAGTAATTTTGTACTGTTATTGTATTTTGTTGATCACAGAGACTCAGCAAAACGCTAAGTGAGTCACCATTGGTATGAGCAACATTTCATTGTCAGTAAATAAAACTGCCGTAGTTAGATATTCCTAAAAAAATAGAAAATGAAAATCGGAAAAGCTTTTGCCTTCTATGTGCTTTTTGATCTTTTTTTGTACATCAACAACATAATTTTTCAAAGTAGTTGTTCAAATAACAAGCTACACTTTGGATAATAACTGAGGGGGGAAATAGGTAAATTTTGAAATTCCAAAATTAACCAATTATAATAGCAAATTCATGACCTAATTTACAACCAATCTAGAAAAAAAAATCACAGACAAGGCATGAAGTACAACATAAATAATTATAGGCCCAGGAAGACAGTCAATCTCAACTGCATATGAGTGAAAATGGAGCCATGTTATGCATCAGAACAAAGAACTCCAGAAGGCAAAAGCTTTTGCAATGCCATCTACATAATCTAATTGCAATGGGCAGCAGAAACCTGCAAAACCTTTTCATACTTGGACCTAACATTGATGGGTCGCAGAATCAGTTGAAACAAAAGTAAACTGATTTCAGTTCTGGATTCTTTCCAAGGTTTCGCAAAGATAAATTATGCTGCAGGATCTATTTTTAATTGCCCTGCCAAAATATGGAATGAGGTATACTGTACCTCAGAACAACAATCTCCTCTAAGTGAAAAACTAACCTTTAATTGTTCATCTGCATTATATTCTTAATTTTCAGCACAATCTTCATGATAGTTCTTTAAATTAGCATTATATCTGGTTTAAAATTTAAAAAAGTGGGAAGATTTGATATCTCCTCCCACCCCCAAACTGAGCGCAGAAAGCAATTGCAAGCATCTCACTGCTATTTCAAACACTGAGAATTGGTTTTGAAATTCAGTCACTCCTACATTCCACCATATTATTGAAGTTATCACCATCTTCAATGGACTAGCAGCTATACCCCTTTATAGCAAATATAGATGTCTTTAAATGACTGCCCAAGACTCACCGTATATATTGAATCATATCACTCTTTAAGGGTAGTGTCAACCATCCCTAAACTTTAGATGGAAAAGGATCTGCTGTATGAAATTATCAGCTCATGGCGTAAGTTTCTTTCCAACAGTCTCACCAAGCTATAACTGTGATGCGATAAGAAAAATATGCATCTGTGATCAGTTCAGAACTAAATGTGTATATATATTGCTTTCCATTTTAGCAATTTAGTCTTCATCTCCTTTAATTCAGTGGTGTCAGCTCCAGATAAAGAGGACATTTATTGGTTTTCTGAACAGAAATCTTCCCATCTGCAGGACAGCATTATGATTTCCAACACTGGCCTGCTTTGCAGGAATTATAGCATGTGTGACATATTGTATCGGTGTTATGTCAGGGGACACCTGACACAGTTTCTATCCCTGGTTTCTTAAGAACAGTAACAATATTATAAATGCAAAGCGTTTTCAAGAAACTTATGATCTTCAAATATTAAGAAACAATCTTAATCTCCACAATATTCTACACTAAGAAAATACCAGAATCTAAATCACAATCTAGAGGAATTTATACTGCCTTTGTCAAGCTGTCAAGAATTGATACATTCACTTCACTAAATGGACCTGGTTTTAAACTCGAGCACTGGACAACACAGTTTTTCACATGGTGAAGCATGTTTATATGAGGAATTCCAGTGAAGTTAGTGAACAGATCACATAAGAAAGTTCTCACCTGTGTAAATAGTTTTGCACAAAGCAGCCGTTGGCAAATTCATAACCCTTCTAGTTTTTGCTAAAATGCAACAAAAAGGCTTTGATTTTGGCATGAGGGAACCTCACCACAACAAGGTTGTAGCATTTATAAGTATTGTTTAAACAGCTACTTGACATAAATAAGTGTGATACCAATCTGACTGTTAGAAATTCTTTTCATCATTTGTCTGCTTGACCTGAAACCATTCACTTGCAGTTTTCCTAACAGTCATTTATATTTCTACACACTGGGATAGCATTTAATGCATCTGAAATAAACTACACTACCATGTGTAAGTTTAAACTTTTGATAAGCATTTTTAAAATCTGTCTGCTAACCTTCTTCCACAGCTAATGGTAAAATATAGAAAATGGCAGAGGGTGAATCATCTGATATTTTTCAGGATGGTATGAGCTGTCTTCACGAGTTGCATTTTTGAGTTGGTTGAATACAAGGAGGCTATGGTAGCATGTATTAAACACCAAACTTTTTAACATGTTATATAAATTGTGGGAATATGGCTACAGGGAAAGGAAAGAAAGGGAAAGAGAGGGGAGGGGAGGGGAGGGGAGGGGAGGGGAGGGGAGGGGAGGGGAGGGGAGGGGAGGGGAGGGGAGGGGAGGGGAGGGGAGGGGAGGGGAGGGGAGGGGAGGGGAGGGGAGGGAAATGGCATGATCTCAAATGGTCATAAAAGATCCCTCTTGAACTATTCACTGCAAGATTTCATATAGAGGTATGGCCTTAACTCAAAAACTCTATAACCTGCAAATGCTTACAGAAGTCAGCAACTTAAGAGTTTAAGCCTGATGTTGAAATTGAGTAACATTACAAGAAAAGAATGATTAATTATATTTGAAAATAGTTTCAGTTTTTCAGAAATAATATTCAAAGTCATATGAAATTACTCTGGTTTTAAGCAGTAATTAAAATAATCTTTTTATTGCATTTTTAAGTAGTTCAGACTTGAATGCAAGAGATAATATATCATAGAACTTTAAGTAGTATTTAGGTCTGTCTGTTCCTTGAAACCTTTTGTAATTATTAATACAATATGAGAAACAAGTGTATCAGCCTATTTTCTCTGAATTCCAGTTGACTACCTGTAATCAAACAGTTTCCTTACAATAGTGGAAAATACCTATATGCCAGGATTAACTTGATGACTCATATACTATGCAGTTATTTTAAAGACAATTGTTTCTGTAATTATAAGGGATGTCATAGTAAATTTGCTAAACACCCCTTCTATAACCCATTGTCATCAATTAAAGATATAGATAAACTACAATAGGAGTATGTCCTTCAGTTTAGTCTAAAATTTTACTCAGTAAGAGTGAATGCTTATGTATATCTATCTTTCAGCAAGCCTCAAACCCACAGTAAGTTTTTTTGCAAGCACTGCTGTAATGCTGGGTAAGAATAGCTGTCAAAATAAAGATCAGAGAATTAATTTATCCAAAATTTCTAGGGAGAGACAACTCACTGGAGTCTTCTCCACTGTTCTCTCTCTGAATAGAATTTACATATTATATCTATACCACATGATGACATAACCTGACAAGTCTTTGTTAGATCAGGAATTTAAACTCAGGAATGGAAATGGTAATTCTTTACTACTCTGCATTTGACATAGTTCATCCATATTTTACACAATCCCCTCAATCAAACCTCTGTTAAAAGCCTCTATAATTTCGACAGAAAGAAAGAAGCCATATAGAAAGAATGGGATATCTACAATTGCACTCAACAACAAAGCTGACTCTACTGTTCGTCAGACAGGGCAAAACTGGCATTCATTTTTCATCTTGTAGAGTTCCCTGGTACTTAAAAAATAATAAGCATTGCTGTATAACTATATTTCATAATATGGATGTGGAGAAGTTTCCAAAATAATTGGAGCAAAAGTTACTGTAATACTGACATAATTTATTTTCCTTCCTTCCTCTAATTTTGTTTTTCTACACACACCATAGTTACAGTGATGAGGGAAAATAGTCTACATAATACTATAAAAAACACAACGAATAAAACTTGTATAAAAACTAAAAAAAAAAATTCTTTTAAAAAACAGAGGGTAAATAAACAAATATGCTGACTTCATAGTTCTCAAAAATCAACTTTTGAAAGGTGAAGCAATTAAATACCACAATTTAGGTTCTTCAGGATTGAGAATATTTTCTTTCTTATGCCTACCATCATTGGTGTACTTTATAACTGGTTAGCTAATTCAACCATTTTTTGTCTACAAAAGACTGTAGAGAGTGTCAAAACAATTTCTAAATAGGAGATGCTACGAAAAGAATTCTTGTTAGTTCTTTAGAATAATATTCAAACACAGAAGCAGAAGCAGCTTTGGAAACTTTCAAAATCATCTGTGGAGATGCCTTTGATGCTATCAACCACAAACTTAATCTATTTAAAAAAAAAAACAACAACAAAAGTCTAACTACCTTCAGTTAGATAAAGAACAGAGAAATATTTAGTTGGTGATGCAAATGCTACTGGACACTAAACAGCAAAGTGCCACACTGATTCAGAAATTCTGAGGAAACATGAAGTTCATTTAGGCAAAGAAAACATTAGTATTCCATTGATAGTGTTTTCCTTCATTTCAGTGGTTTTGTCTGACAAGGCTTCAGACTGAATATGTCTCTCAGACCTGTCAACCCTGAAAAGCAGCTCCAGTGACAGGAATTATCAAAAACTGACTTTTCTATTATATGAGGGCCTTCTTTTCTCACTTTAACTGAAATGGTTTTATACCTGGATGATTTTAAACAGAATTCACTGTATAACATGCTTTTTGTGCTATTTAGAACATAGGATTCAGCTTTCTCTTTTACAAGGTGTACCTCTTGAATAACAATATACATTTCTTGCTGGGAGGACATAGCATAAGACAGAGTGTCTGCCAACATTAAAATCAAGGTGCTGTGATGCTCTTTGTGGCCTTTGAACTGTTCTCCAGTGCTTTGCTCCTCTTTTTGTTGTCTCTTCAGCTTTCTAACCTCTTTTGCCTTACACATTTTAACCTTTAGTATTTCTCAAAAGGAAGTTAGCATCGAGTATAAAATATTAAGTACCAGTAGTAAGTTTAAAGCTCTTAAAGCATAAAGCGAGATGTTACAGAGCTACTGTTTCTCTATTCTGAGATCCAGAGGCAAGAGCCAGCTGAAGAAAATAGGTAGATTGAAGGAAATATAATGTCACACTTGTTTTGAAGATTTCTTCCCCTTCACAAAACCAGTAAAAGTTACAACTTTTCCCAACCTTTATCCCTCTGTTACCCCTTGCAATAGGTGTTCAGGAACCTAGTTCTCCAGTGCCAGCAGCATTAACACTGCAAAGTGCAACTAAACAGCCTGTGCTCACTGTGTCTATCTCTCTGCTTGCTGCCAAGATCTGTAGAGGCAGATCCTCCTGCCTACTGCCTCAAGTACCAGGTGGTGGCTCATATAAGTCCTCCTTCTGAAATGACCCCCAGTATGCAGTGGTCACCTTTTGTGGGGACACACAATGAACTTATTTGAAAAGTAGCCCTATATGGGGAATGGCAACTCTCTACACCACATCTGAAACAGTGTAGCACAAAAAGTGGGCCAAATAGTACATCTTCATTTTTTATTTTTTTGACACAAAAATTTTGAGGAAATCCCTTTGTTTAACTCTGCTTATACTTACAAGGACATGTAGCTGTTATAAACAGCTAAGTTATTTTGAGTACCAGCTTAATTTCTAGAAAAAAAATTTCATGTAATGATTTTTTCTATTGCAAGATTTATTTAGATTCTTTTCCCCTGCTTCTAAGGGATATGTATTTGGAATGTTTCACATTTTTTCCAGGGACTACTTAATTTGTTTCAGAGAATTATGAGCTAAACCAAAATTCACAACTAGAAAAACAACTGGTTTTACCACACTGAATTCAGCAACAGACATCTTAAATTCCACACACTTAAAGAACTCAAATGAAGACTCACGTCTTCCTTTTTCTTGCTCAATAGTATATTTAAATCAAAAAGAACAACATTTTTTACTTTACAATATCTGTTTAGTGCTGAGTACATCCAGGCTCCTCTGTATGCCAGAAACAGTGAGGTCATCTTTGTTTATTTGCAGTGTACATACATACACATAAATGTATAAGTTTAAAAAGTCCCAGGCACATTCAAAGCAAACTATTATTTGCTGACTGGCAATAGCTTAAAAACATATTTCCAGAGGGAAAAAAAGCCTGTTCATTTATTATACCCTTTTATCCCTTAGCTGCAGATGGAGTGCAGGTCCAGAGAGCTGCATATTACTGAGGCTAACACACTATTTGGATTTAGAGCCCTTTAATTTTCTCTTATCAATATTTGGAGAAAAGTTGAATGCAGTGCTATGCAAGGATGAATAGTGAATCTAATTTCAGTTGATCTTTCATAGCTCTTTGTGTTTAATGGAATAGTTCACTTGTTAAAGCTACTGATGCACCAACACTATTGCAAATCTATCTGTTATGTTTGCTCTGTTTGTGAAAATCCTTTAAAACCTAAGGGAATATTGGTGAATCTTGTCTAATTTATCCAGTTTAGATATGAATGTTCTATATAAATATTGAACTTGTTTCAACTCTTCAACAATATCCTCTCTGGAAATCAACACTCTTCTAATATAATGCTATTGCATCCTAGAGTTTTTGAAGATAAATTTTCAGTATATTTCTAGAGGATTTTTTTAACTGAAATACTGTAAGAAAATTTTGTAGATGATGTTTTGGATTACCTGTTATAAGCTACCATTACAACTATGCCTTGAAGAAGAATAAAACATTTAAAGCCAACTCTAAATATGACTAAGATTCTGCAGTCTTTCTTCCTGTAACCTTATGTTTTCTCTTTTCTAATTTACAGAATTTCTCCTTGAATAAATAATTTGATTAAAATTTATCAAGTATGTGATTGATTAACCTAAAATACCACCTAAAATACCATTGTGGCAGATCTGAAATTCCTGTTATAAAGTGTTTAGGATCTAAACACTATGCAGTTAAGCCCCTTAGAGATGTACTGAGCGTGCTCTGGCCTTGATGAAGTTACTTTACAACACTCAGCTAAGAAAACACATAAGGACGGTTTAACTCTTCAGTCTTTCACAGCAGCTTAGCATTAAGAGAACTAACTTTCCTAAGAAAGAGAAGATGATAAAAACCACCTTGGTTTAAGGCAGACCACCCACTATGCCATCACCAGCTGATTCTGTGTGAAAGTCCATTTTTTACCTTGCTTGGAGCTGAATCACAGTGCCACAAAAATAGGTAAGCATCTTCAATTTTTTTCCAAGAGAGAGATTCACTGAGCATCACCATATCCTTGCTTAAAACCTGGGGGTTTTGTTTCCTTTTTTTTCCTCTTTTGTAGTGTTGGACATTTAATATTATATCCATGGTGCATAATGGTTAAAATTCTAGGTAGCCGGCCTAGAACATCAGCAAGGTTTACAAACTGAACACTGTGCAGAATCCAGCCTGTTTACATCAATCCACATATTCTGTCATAATGAAATTAATATCAATTCAAAACATACGAGGGAAAACAACTGATGGGATCTGACAGCAGTGCCTATGATAAACACTGTTTTCTGAAGTTCAGTCAAGTTTTGCTTACTTTAATTTTTCCATGTTTCATGATTTTAGCTGTCAAGATGTTAACTGTTCATGTTGGCAGACAGCAACACCTGAAGATATTTCAAAACCTGACTGTGAAGGAGGATGTTGCATGTTTTTCTTTCTCTGTGAATTAAATGGTTTTTTTGAGGTTTATTTTTATTATTTTACCTCAATGACTGTTTGATCAACATAAGCTCTTACGTAAAAATAAAATAAAGCAAGCATGCTCTTCCTTTTATTGATTTTATGAAACAAAAACCCCTCAAAACTTTAGTCATCACTAAAATATAATCTTATGGAAGTCAATCAGATTTATTTTCCTTTTAGATGGTTGACATTTTGTCAGTGTTGTGGTTTTATCATCACCTTTAAGATCCTATGTTTATTGAAGAGCCCATATATTGTGTGAAGATATTTTAATATTTGTACACAATTACAATACAATCAAAAATTCATCAAATTCAAGGATTTATATTTTCATGAACTTTAAAGTCCATAACTAAATTGTATATTTATATCTACTCAAGTTTCAGAGATTCCTACACCATTCTTTTACCACCACCATTCCTACAGAAAAATGAAGATTTCTTTAAGTCTAATAAAAAACATCAGGCTTCTAAAATGATTGAACTATTTATTACTTCTAAAAATTAACCCATAACTGGAATATCCTTCAGTGGTCAGTATCGTCAAGCAATTTAATGTATATATATAAATTTTATATTCATATTCCTAAGATTTTAACAATTGTTGGGGCAAAGGTAGAAATAAAAATATACAGTAATACCTAGGGCAGCTTTCTCACAAAAGCCACCTGTGTAGCGCCCAGCTACCAAAACCTGGCCATGCAAACCAAATACAGCAGGTTCTTATCTAGTAAAAATTTCCACTGTTATACTGGTATTTAGAAATTGTGCCATTTGAATACCAACCATTCAAAATTTTTTTTCTTATATCAGGGTTAATGCAACTTCATCAGCCTCATTCTCAAATATGTGAATTAGATCTTTTTTTTCCTATGTTCTTCCATCTGATACTACTTTTACCCTTTTATTTTTTGTGCACAAGAAATTGCAAAAACAAACTGCACAAAAAAATTGTACATTATTTTGCACAAATTGACATCTCAATTTCCTTTAACCTTGATTTTTGAGCCTTCAAACTGAAATGCCATCAAGCATTTGTTTAATATCAGAGCCTCCTTTTTTTTCTCTGTGTCTCAGAGCATCAGGCAAGTCTTAAGGCTTCCTTTTATGAAGAAAAAATGAAAGGGACATGAAAGTCATCATGTGTGCCATATTTTATTTTATACCTTATCTTTGTAGGTTCTTATAATCTGCAATGACAAACTTGGTTTTCTTTCCATGCAAACTGTGGTTCAAATCTTCCACTTTTATTTTCACTTTGTTGCTGGGATTTTTGTCTAACAGCACAGAGTTCTCATAACAGTTTTAGAGAAGATATATTGACCATGTCAGGGGTAGCCCAAATCTTTATGAAGTTTACTTTTCCCTTTTCTAACTGAATGGATATTTGCTCATGCATATACATGAATTTCCACTTTAAATTCCCCTTCAAGATTTTATTGACTACTTCATATTTTTGAGATACTTTAAAACCTTTCACCTTGAAGTCAAGATTATTTATTCAGTGCTTTAGCAGTGCATTTTTCTTTTTCAGAGGTGAAAAATACTTTATTTTCCTAACAGAGGTTTTTCCTGATCAGCTTACTTAGCCCAGCTGCATATCTTCACCCAGTTTTTGATATTTTATTTAATCTCTAAACATCTACATTCTTTTGTCACTAAGAATGTATTACATGCCACATTAATATACATTCAACCCACTAATATTCTCTTCGCTTTTCTAGCAGAAGAGGGAAGCTCAGAACCTTTTGAAAGACGTGTCAGTTCAGAGAAGTCATACTCCAATCAAAACTCCCATCTCAAAGAAGGTTTTCCTTCAAATTTATTTTTTGATTTCTCTGAAATTTCACTAAATAACATTTTCAAAAGACAGCAAGATGCAGAGAGCATTGTAATCCCTTAATGTTTCCTAGATCCTTGCTTTTGCAGAGGTCTGCTTGAAACAAGCTCTGTCTGTGCACCCATTAAGTGCAACAAAGCTGCTCCAATGCAGCCTGTCGCTGGAGCTGCTACAGCCCCTTTTCCAGTCAGGCAGGAAAACACAGCCAATGCTTGAAGTGACTGGATACTTCCTTAACACAGTACAGTTCTCCAAGAAGACTTTATGTGGTACCAGCCTAAAAGGTCAGGAAACCTTCCAGCAGTAATCCCCACAGCAAGCAGGAGAGATGCAGATCCAGATAAGAAGTCACCAGTATTTACAGGTTCCAAATAAAGACTTTAATGTATTTCACTATATCTTATAACTTCTTTGCCCACAAATTACATACAGAAAAAAATTAACCATTTTTTCATAGGAGTTGTTGTGATGAACTACTTTGTTATGATAAACAGAGTCAGGACTACAACAAAATGCAAGTCTTATGGGAAAATGGCAAAGATTAACTCTTCTCAGTAATTTCATACATCAACTGTAATTAAACATAGGAAAAAATGGAAATATTTGGCACATAATTCCTAGACACCTGCATTAAGATTCCAGGTGTTTATTTAGCATGACATTTAAAATATGCTAATATTAAATAAAGGCACTTAAATATGTAAGATAATTGAATGTACTACAACATGATTTTCACATGTACATATAAATAGCATAAATTATAGAAAATATGTATCTACTTAGTTAAGAGACTGACAACAGCTCCCACCATGTAGCTGTAATACAGTTGTAATACAGGGTCAGAAAGACTAACAATGTGCTCCTGTGAGAGGGAAAGGACTGACCATGGGCGAGGCATGTTGCAACCTGATGGATCATAAATTGAATCATCCATTACTGACCACAGTGTGGATACCCTTAGTTCCTGATATAGTATGTTTAATATGGAAAACAAATAAAATGTGCTCATAATGAGTCTGCTATTAGCAATGAGGTAATTTAATAATGTACTTGTGCACTGTTCAGTAATTCCCAGATTCTTGTTTTTAGATAATTAAGCTGAAATGTATCAAAGTAGAAATGTATTCTATGTAACAAAACTTCAGAAAGAAAAACAACAAAACCTCCAAGGAAATTCAAGTTGAAAGAGGCTTTCTATTAATTAAAAAAAAAAATCAGTTAAATTATGGCTTTTTTCTACAACAACTCTATGAGAATTTTTCACAAATAAAAAAAATAAAAAAAATTACATATAACTTCTGTTTTAAAAAATTCTCCTTAGCAATTCACAGAAATTGGTAAAGAGGACTGAACATGGGAGAAGTTCTAGTAGCCTACCTGGCTAGCAATCTCATTTTTAAGCAAAAATCTCTCAAAGTTCATTCATTAAATTAATTCAAAATTTAATTCACATTTGCAGCAATTAGGGTATCCAAAGACCTTTGTATCTACTTGAGAAGAAAACTGATAGTACAGCAAACATAGTCTTTCATTATTTATTTGTTATCAAAACAAGACATTGATGAAACTGGTGAAGTTATAGTATTTCAAGAAACAGAAAAAAAAACCATCCAAATGACCCAAATAAAAAAAAAAACACATTGCTGACAACATAGAAAACATTATAAATGTTCCCTTTAAAATAATATTTTCTAGCATAAATGCTAAATATTTTATACCTATTCCTTCTTTACTTCCTTTATATTAAGACTATAGTCAAAATTTTAATCTAAGAATCAGCTCACCCCATATGGCTGGTGATAGTTTTGGAAGTAAATTTCCTAAATCTTATCTGGAATGTTTCACATCTGCTTTGGGTCTTTCACTCCATTGTTAATTTTTGCTCTCCCAGTTTTCCAGGTCATAAAATTGATATAATGTTTAGCTACAAACTAGAGGTGAAAAACTAATTAGTGCTTACACAGAGCTTTAAACATGCAAAGCACCACATAAATTTTAAGTTCTCAGAGAACTTCAAAATACATTTTTCATCACTATTATTTAAAAATTATATTGGTCTTGTAGCTTTCTTTAAAGTGGGATATATACTGGGTTAAAGTACCTTTGATAAGTACATATCTCTAATAAGACAACAGTATCAGGAAACCAGTGTTGGCAGGATTGAGTTGTGGAAAGGCTCTCTATCAGATTCTTACCTATGTCATGTCTGACTATATGTGGCACATTTTGCACTGATTCATCAGTAGCAATATAGCATACATCAATCATTATTTTTTAGATTTGGAGGGGACACAAATATTTGGGAAAAGCTGCTGCCTATAAGCAGTGAGATGAGAGGAACAAGATTATTCAAACAATAAAAGGGCTTATTTGTTTTCTTTGTTTTATTTATTAATGCCTTTATATCTATTGTCAGTTTTACTGATGTTACCCGTATTTTTTCTCTGAAGAAAGGAGATTGGGTGATGTGATTTATATACAAAAAATACTATGCTACAGAAATAATTATTCAAATCTGACTGAGAAACTTTTTCACACCCTTCACAAACACCACTGGCAAGACAAACTATTAAGATGCCTATATTTTGGATGAGACTGTACTCAAGCAAACTCTACCACACCAAAGGGCTGAGGAACAGATACACAGTGAAAGTGTCAAACATTATCTGAAACCTTAACTGATCCTTGCAATGACAATGATTTACAGGCTTTGAGTCAGAAGCAATAAATGAACTGTAAAAAGCAGAGAAGAAGCAGATCACTAGTATAACTATTGCCCATTTGTTTTCAGACTTTCCAGTAATTACTAATGCATCAATATCCGGAATAATAATTCTTCCCTTACAAGGAAAAAATGTTTAACAATAATATGTATCCGCATTCTGATAAGTGCAAAGTTCATTGGGATCCTTTACTTGATCCCATCTGTATGTACTGCCCAGAATGCAGCAGCAGCCTCAATATTCCTGCAGCACACAAAGCACACAACATTTGCGTCACCAAGGCATTTGTTGGTAACCAGAACAACAGAAAATGTATCCATTATTTCTGATTTTTCAGATTTTCTATTACACATAGCACAGGTTTCATTGAAACATGGTATTCATAATAAAAATGCTCAGTTTTACTTGCCTCCATCTCATCACAGAGGAGATGTGAGATCAAAAAAGAATATACTAGAACAATGAAAAAATACTTTCCCTTTTAGCCACTCAACTATTTCAGAAGACTAGGACACTGGAAGCAATCTGCCATCTGTAAAAGAAACATGGTCACATTCCTTTCTCAACTACTTCTCTAAAAAGGTGCAGATTTGTATGAAGAATCCAACATGTTAAAAGAATCTACTCCAGAGCTGAGTGGGAAATTGAAATAGAGGATTATCTTCCTGTTTATTTTTGAATAGGTAATCATGGAAGGGTATTAAAAGCAATCTGAAAGGAACTTGCAATTGTCCCTTTGTGGATGATGGTTATGTTGTCCCTTTGTGGATGATGGTTATGTGAGGATTGATCTGAGGTAATGCCAAAATGCGATTAATTTAAAGTTGAAGTTGCTACTGTAAAAAATTAAACCCTTTAAAAAGTAAAACTGTTATTCTAAATAAACCCTCAGCATCAATAAGTATAAAAATAAAGAAAAATACATGTATAAGTAATTCACAGTCAGAGAGATACATATGATACGAAATTTTAAATATTCCAAGCTCCTCAACAAAAAAAGTCAAACCCACAAAAGAAACAAACAAAAAACCCAACCAACACCCCAAAAGACCAAAAGAAAACCCCCACTTACTATAACCTGATGCTCAGACTGAATTCTTCATAACATGCATATCACTGCTTGCAACAGTACCTACAGGATCTGTATGACGTCTTTGCTTAAAACTTGGTATTTAGTGGTTTTGCATATATTTAGGGATTCACTAATTCCCCTGAAGAGTTAAAGAAATAATGGAATCAGTGTCATTCCCTCATGTGTGTTCATTAATCATTCATGATTAAAAGCAGTAAATCATCTGTTCTGAGTGGAACACAAACCACCATTCAGAATATACTCAGCAGGTAAAAATGCTTACTTTTAGAGTGGCACTGTTCAGAATTATGCTGTTTTACAGATTTATACCTCTTAATATGATTTTGAAAATACGCAATCTAAACCTGTGTTTATTCTAAATCTTTTACAAACTCTGGCTCCCATAACAGTTAGTGGTCGAGCAAAATTCCCAATGAGAGATTCTACATTTCCAGTTTTTTTGTCCTAAGACATAATAAGTTTTCCCAATACCTTTCTTTATTGCAAAATAGACTGTTTTGTCTCATAATGAAGGAAGCATTTGATCGCCATGATATTTAAATAATAAGTTTTATTTTATGGAAGAGTGTTAAATACTTTCTTCAAATTTTCATGATCAGTCAAATTTTTCAAATTTATCATTCTTCTTGCTCTGCTGGGGACTCCAGTTTGTCTTTCTGAAAAAAATGTGGTGGTCATACAGTAGGTATTCTCATGTAAGAGTAATAGTAAATTTTAAAAACTTGAAAAATTTAAAAAAAGTTTACTGAAATTAAGATGGCAGCATTTCAAAAGATTTCTAGTATTCCATGTAGAACAACAACAAAAAAACCAGCACCAAAACCAAAACCCCTTAAGCTCTCAGTTTATAGCTTAAAGTTAAAAAATACTCAATAACTGTGGTTTTATTTATTATGAACTCTACAGAATGACATCCGTGGAAAAACTGAGGAAATGGAGAATAATTTTATTCTAAACAATGCAAAATCATCTTAAGTTGAAACACTAATGAAGAATTAGCTTCACATCTGTCTTATATTCTAAAAGCTAATAAGAGCTGATATTAATTAATCTGATTATTAATCCTTTCTGTGTTGTTTATGGAATGTTTCTCATTAAGATAATATAATATACAACCATAAAGTACATCAGAGTGAATACTGACTACAACTTGGTTTTAGATTTTCCAAAACAGGTTACTGCTTATGCTACTATAAATTGATAGGTTTAATTGGTTAAATCTGGGTCTGAAAATGCTGGGGTTTTCTACTTTTCGTATAATGTTTTTTTGCAAATATTTATTCTTTTCTAAAGTACTGAAGGTTCCAATATCAAAACCATAAAAATATTATAAACACTAATAGCATTTAAAACAGGCACAGAATCTGAGATGCATATAACACAGTCATTTCACTAAGGTAATTAATTCTCTAAATTTTTCAAAAATCAGAATTTATACTTGCACATGAAATACATTATTTTCTTAATTTTATTGATCATGACAAAGCTAATAAATTATCTTTCTAGTGGTCAGATAATGAAGCAAGTTTAAAAAAGCATTTAAATTTTAATAATAAGGTCTCAATCCCACTGCCTGGCTGTAGAAACCAGATATGATTTGTCAAACTTTATATCATAAAGCAACATCAGAGTTAAACTAACCTCCATCAGAAGTAAAATCATGGAGTAATAGTATCAGCTCTGGATTTCCCAACAATATGGTCAAAACTAAATTTTCTTGTGCAAAGGACACAAGGCTGAGAGTTGAACAGGGTTCAAGAAACAGGCTGTAGCTAGGATGGAGCCCAGGGAAATTGGACTTGTACCTTTCTGAAGCCAGCAAGGAAGCACAGAGAAGGTAGCAACTTGTGCTATCAGATGGAGCAGCAGTCTCTCTGCCCTTGCCAATGTACCCCCCCAGCCTCTGCTGGCTGCAGCAGGTTTTTCACAGAACCACAGAATCATTTAGGTTGGAAAAGACCTCTAAGATCATTGAGTCCAACCTTTGACTCATCACTACCTTGTGTCAGGTAGACCTACATGGCACTAAGTGCCAAGTCCAGTAATTTCTTTTACACTTCCAGGGATGGTGACTTCACCACCTCTCTAGACCCTTCACCAGCGTTGTTACCCTTCTCTGGACTCACACCAGCACCTCCATATCTTTCTTGGAGTGAAGGGTCAAGAACTGGACACAGTACTCGAGGTGTGGCCTCATCAGTGCTGAGGACAGAGGGCCAATCGCTTCTCTGGTCCCACTGGCCCCACACTATTTTTGGATAGCCTGGATACCACTGGTCTTCTTAGCCACCTGAGCACACAGCTGGCTCATGTTCAGTCAGCTGTTGACCAGCATCCCCAGGTCCTCTTCCACTGGGCCACTTTCCAGACACTCTTCCCCAGTCCTGTAGTACTGCATGAGGTTGTCGTGATCCAGGTGCAGGATCCGACACTTGGCCTTGTTGAACCTCAGACAATTGGTCTCGGCTCATTGATCCAGCCTGTCTAGGTACCTCTGCAGAGCCTTGCTGCCCTCCAGCAGATCAACACTCCCACCCAACTTGGTATCATTTCCAAACTTACACGTCCAGGTCATCAATAGAGATATTGAACAGAACTGGGCTCAGTACTGAGCCCTGGGGAACCCCACTAGTGACCATCTGCCAACTGGATGTGGCACAATTCACCACCACTCTCTGGCCCCTGCCATCCAGCCAGTTTTTAACCCAGGTTCCTCTATGGAAAAAGCCATCTCTTTCAGACTAATGCTCTGGTGTCTTCCTATCTCACCTGTGCCTAGGATTCATCCACAGAGCAACTAGTCACCTTCTGCTCTTAAGGGTAAGATTTTTCAGCTAAAGGTGAGCATTGAGTGCATTTGGGAAGAGGAAGAGTTTTATTGTAACTCACTTCTAGATAGACATCTTTAGAGTGATCTGACATGGTACAGAGTGAAAGAGAGCCAATGGACCACACCATACACCTTAGTTGTTGCTACTTTTTCCCTTTATACAAAGGTTGTGTGTTCGTATGACTCCATTTAACTAATTGAAATTGTGGTGTGAAATTTTACATTTCTTCAACCTGCATGTACAAGAGAACTTTCATTGAAGCTTAGAATGCTTTTAAAGTAAGTAATCTAACATGTTATGATGGAGAAAACTTAAATGCTCTTCAATTACTGGGAAGAAGGCAGCTAACCCACTCAGGACCTCATCCTTTTTGATGGGTATACAGGAGGGAAATTTTTGTTAGATTCGTTGGTTTTGTTTGGTTTTTTAAGATAATGTGCATTGGACTCCACAACGTAACAGGAATTTTTCAAGCCTATATTTAGAGGAGATAGAACTTGCTCTGATTCTTTGATCTCAGTATATTAAGCACTGATGGTGCAATGACTACTGTTCTAATAGTTTTTCCCCTCAGATGGGATTGCTTTTAAACTCCTGAATACTTACACCTGTCCTCAAACTCTATATGCCCAAATCTTGCCTCAACATTGTATTTTTTAGTTATGTCTCAGCAAAATATATTAGCTAAATAATAACTTTTTGGTTTATCCAGTATTTCAATTAAATTAGTCTTACTTGGTGAATAATTAAAGAACAGAACAATATATTAATGTAAAAAGGAAACTTATAAAGTCACTGTTGTTTTCATTAATGTTTGAATGCTGTATTTGATAAATGACTAAAATTCTCTTTTGAAATAATGATCATTTGAAGATAACTATATTTGGATGTGTTTAGAAATCAACACCAGAAAAGTTTTTTAACTAAAATCAAGATTAAGAGAGCCAGAGCTTAATAAATCTGCTCGCTTAGGCTTGCACAGTTAAAAGACAGCAAGCAAACATGCAAAGGATTCCTCATACGAGTTTTTGGTCCACTTAGGATTAACTAGGAATTCAAATACCTCTGGGAAAAACTTATCTAGGCGTATTTCCATGCTGATATCATGTTGGTACTCTGTTTCTAAAGAGCTAATATATTAAAAAAAAAAAAAAAAAAGAAAAGAAAAAAAAGCACTATTTTTAATGAACAGATTTTCAACAAAAAGTAACCTGTAGATTACCAAGCACAGAAAATATTGTTAATATTGTGGTATTTCTAGAGACTGCAATTTTCTGAAGTTATGAGACACCAATTGACACCAGTGCAGTACCTCTTATGTGGGTGGGGAGACACAAACATTTAAATCTATGAGACGATAGAGATCAGGAGAAAATAAACTAGATTTGTGGACAGTAAAATATGGTTAAAAAAAAAGAAAGAAGTGTAGTACATAATGGATTCTGTGGCTTAATCAAAATACACAGAACCAAAAACAGATAAAGATGGAGAGATTGTTTTAATTAAAAGGACAGAAAGAATCACATATGGAAAAAAGCCCCATCCTCTTAAAAGTTACATCATACACACTGTTACTTCCAAATGTTTCTTACATCCTCAGACATAAAGAGTCCTGCAATACTTTTGAGAAATATGTCAAAACATTAGTTTTCCACATACAAATGTTTATGTTTCAGATAATGCAATTTTTTTCTCCTTGTTTTACTAGACGAAAAGTAAAAGCATATTGTATTTGAATGCATTGCTCTTACCTGTCTTGAAAAGCTATCTTGTCACTTGTTCAAGAAATTTCACTCGATGTCTATAACAAATCGTCTCACTCTAAATGGAACCCTGTGCTAGGGGGGAGGTTCTCATTTCAATTACTGTTTATAAAAAAAAATAGATGAAAGATCTTTTTACAAGGTAGCCTAGAGTGTCTAGTTCTTGTCACAATGTTGTCATAGTGACAATGACATCAACATACTTCATGACAATCAGTACAGCAATTTTTCTGGAAAAAACATCAGCTTTGATTCCTGAGTGTATTTTTTATTGATTTCCTTTTCCAATGTCATTAGATTTTTTTTTTTTTTTTGCGTTATTCTTTAATTCAAATGTGACTGCACTAATTCCTTTGGTTGTAAGCAGCCTTGTTAAAACAAAAAATGAATTACTTTTAAAAAATGTTTTCTGATGTTAATACTCACGAACAACTAGCAATAGCTTGAATCTTGAACCAGATGACCTGTTTGTTCCTGTTTATTCAACACATTAAATGGAAATTAACCCAATACACCTCTCCAGTTTATAAACAAAAAGGAAATGTCAATTCCAGTATATTCCCATATCTTGAACATTTGATGTGTTTGTAATTGTAAGTATCTGAAATAACAGCCACAGTAGAATAAAGAGAAATACAGAGAAGTGGGATGACTTTTATAAACAATTTCCAACCCCTTAATATTAGCCACATTAGGTAGGCAGTTTGGGTTAGTCGTCTGTACTTCACACAACCTGCCAAAGCAATTCACTCTGCTGTGTGAACATCTTTGTTAACTGAGATCACTCATCCTCCAAAGGTAGCTCGCTCTCCCACCCATTAACTACCATATACGTTACTGATGTCTACCATAACCTACAGTTATTTCAAACTGAACACATTGCTTGGCCTGGGTCTCCTAAAAGGCTCATCCTCTTATACATAAATATGAATTCATATATGCTATATCTAATCAAGTTATGAGGTAGTAGATTTAGGGGAAAAAAGTTGCTACTATCTATATTAGCCAAATATCTATAATCAAAGACTTTGTAATCAAAAAAGCTTGTGAAACTCAGAATATAAACCAGCTCACAAAGGAACAAGGTTCATCAATAGCTATTCCCAAATGGTCAAACCACAGCCTTTTTCTCAGGATGTCCCTAAATAAATATACATTGAACACTTTGACTTGCAATGCTTAGATTGCCACATTTTATTTTAAGATTATATTCAGCAGAAAGGCTGTCTTTTATTTTGAAATACAATTACTGTAGTACTTGTAAGACTTAGGCTCTTTGCTATCAGCAGCAGTTAATGGGAGGCCTGACTGCCTCGAGTATTTTATGACTATCCCTGAATGATTATATTATAGGCTTTGAAAAGTTTGACCAGAACTGTATTATAAAGGATGAGCAATAGATGAGAGAGTCTTTTGTCCTGTGCTTGGTACTTGGCACGAAGTCAGGTATATTTATATCATAGTACGCATATATTTAAGTAGAAAAACAGCCTCACTGATTTAACCACACAAATGGGGAATAAGTACTCTAGTCTACAGCATACAACTCAAAACAAAAAAAGCATGTTTTAGTTCCTTATAAAGTAAACCTAAGGGAGAAAAAACATTATTTAACAGTTTTAAAACTACTAAATCACAAAATATTGTTGATTATTAGTATTACAAATATTGGAATATTTTTGTAGTTATTTTTAAAGTTGTTCTTCATAACTGATACCTTTATTAGTGGATTACTCATCCAAAAGGCCAACAGAGAGACAGCATCTACCAGCTGCTTCTCTTAATCATCTGACAATGAATTCTTCATTGTTATCACTGTATAACATGTTATGCCTTTATAGAATAGTACAAGGTAGAGGCTCAGTACTGACCCAAAATAATTCCTTGATTGACTGCTTTAAAGTTAAATGATCTTATTTAAACACCATGGTGATATTTGAAACAATTTTTCTTCAAAGTAATAAGAACAGCTGTGAAAATAAAAGGAACTTTAAAAATACAAGAAATCTAAATCCAGAAGTTCCCTGAGTTTTCACTGATACCTTAATATTTAAACCTTTAGCTTGTCTTCCTCACGGAAACCACTTACTTTATACATAACAAGCACATCTAAATGGATTTTGTTCAGAATTAATCATATTAGTGAAAACACAAGAAAATTTTATTTCAGGAGTACATAGAAATAGCAGACAGCAAGCCTTCTAGCTGACTGACCAATGCAGGGAAAAAACCCAACACTTTATAAAACATAGTCACAACTTAGCCTAGCATTCAGGTTAGTTAAGCAAGGTAGTAAAGCAAAAAAATCCAGCAGCTCAGAAATACGTATGGCACCTTTCATTACATTAAAACAAGTGCCTAACTCTTCGTCACAGCGGATGTTTCAGCTTTTTCTTTCCATATGGTTAGTTTGGGTATCACTATTTTAAATTAAGATCATGGTGAAGTTTTAATACAACAACAAGTGTGATGGAACAGACCTTCAATGCTCAACTTAATCATAGAGCAGTCCTCCTACTAGTTCTGTTTTGGGATACTCTTAATTATCTTTTGGAATAAAGAAAAAGATACTTATCCCAGGTTTATGAACTCTAATCATAAACCACTAAAACGTAAATACCTGGAAAAAAATCCCCTTGAAGATCACTAACATGATGTAGTTTTGCGATAAATTATTGTGTAATGATAATATATGTAATTTTAGTTTACTTGAGTTAAAAAAGAAAAAAGAAAATAAATCTTCACATTAAACAGTGCATTCAGGCTTCTTTTGTGTTATTAATTCAACTTGGGTTTAAATTCATGACTTTGCAAGCTGACATTTGTGAATGGGTATATATTTTACTTGTATAAAGTGACTGTATTTGCAAATAATAAAGTTAGAACATTTCTTAAGCGATATATATAATGAACCCAAATAACAGATTCTGTAATATGGACTGATGAATCATGGCAGAGGATGTCCCTGCTTTCCTAGATACTCACAATCTCTATAATTAAAGAACTGACAGAGAACATGATATGTTTTCTTCATGGCCTTTTATTGAATGAAAACTCCTTTACTTCATGGCCCTGTAATTTTTATGAACTATTAATAATAAAACATCATATAAAAAACACTTACAAAAAAAGCTGCTATTATTGCAAACATTAGCTCTGAAATACATTGATTAAAACAGGTCCAGCTAAGAAATCTCAGCGGGCAGAAAGAAATGGCATAGGAAAACAAATGAAGAAATCACAGTAGAAGTTCTGTTTAATTGAAATTTCCCCATCGATCTGATATCATTGCACATCATTGATCCCTAAGAATGTGAATTTACAGTCATCTAATACTGGAAATTGATATTTTTATTATTATTATTTTACACTGTAGTTATAAATCCACTGTGCTACACTGTGGGTAGCACTCTGTAGAAGAGAAGCTATCTGCCAGGGGTTTATAATAGCTATCAGGGGTTGGTTTTTTTATTTTTAAAAGTTGAAATTGCTCTTGTCTTCTTGCTCACTGCAAAACACATGAATAAAAAATAAAATACTTACTGTACTGTGCTTTATTTCAACAGTGAGGACATATATAGAACAGCTAGAATTAATTTATTTTAGAGAAACTCCTTACTAACCCATGGTAAAATAGTTCACATACGATAGTCTGCACAACTGTTGTTGATAAGAGAGCTGATCAGCATCTCTCAGCAGTTTCCCAAATATCACACTATAAGAAACAATATTTACAAAGTCAATATAGCTTCTTTAAAATTCACAGCTAATGCACTACTACTTTTATATGTTAGTTATATAACCTGATTTAGATTGTTCCTTGTAGTGAACTTCTGTCCACAACATTGCATGATAAATGTGACTGACTTACATGTAGTTTTTAAAAGACATCTCTTCCTGAAGCTCAGTGAAGATACACAGGTGTCTTCAAATCCCTGTGTTACCTTCCAGAGGTCTCTGACACCAATCAGCTAGCTTGTACTTGAATTCAACATCTCTTTTTTACATTTAGTTATGTACATAATAAGAGGGAATTCTCTAGTTGGAAGTTGAACTAGAGATAACTACAGAGGAAGTAGATAGTAGATAGAAAACTTGTAGGGAAAAAGATGAGTCTATGGGAATCTTACACAATATATCCCGCTGCTTCTGCTAACTGTAGGTTTAAAGCAGAATGTTCCAGGTCTCTTAAAGTGACTAATTGCTCTTAGGTATCCACTAAAGTATTTTCATTACTGATATTGCTGCTTAATAACAGGATTACTAGACTTTTCCCACTGCTTATGTTTAATTTAGTACCCATATCTGAAGTGAGGAATTTATTCTAAACTAACATTTTTGCTGCTGGGATGCAATAAAATAACATTGACAAACATCAGTTCCTTGCAGCCCTAGTACTTTTGGATTAGTTTTATTTGTGCTATACTGCCTTTAGTACTCACTATCTTTACTGTTTCTAAACCAAATGAAAGATCTGAGTAACTAATACTCAAGTACATGAAGACAAACTGCTTCAGAGTCCAGCACCAGTTCTTTAACTGTGATGATGGTTCCTTCCCTATAAATCAAAGGATACACTGCCAAGAACTCATACAAACAACATGAGAGTTCAGAACAGGTATCTCAGACTGTAGAGATCATCCTAACAAGAGCTCATGCTGATAAAACACACTGTGTTGGGGAAGCTTAAGAAACTGGAGACAGGACTGACAAGCAGCATATGACAAAATAGAAACCTGAAGAATCATCTTCTACACAGAGCCAGATCCTTTTGTTCAGTCTAATCTATCAGCATTCAGAATGACAGTCAAGCATATATTTCCTACTGAAAATTTGTATGCAGCGTACTCAAGAACATCTACGGTGTTTCCCTACTGTTTTATTAAAGCTTGAAGTATGAACACACATGCAAATCACACTGCTTTTCCTGCTGCAAGCAATGATTCTAACCCATCACTCAATCCTTTCAATTATACTCCAGCGCATCACACACTAGAGCTTCACCTCCAACTCCAGCCTTAATCATGCTCATTGTGATGCACGCATAAACACAAGTGGAACTAGATTTAAAGTTTGTCCCTTTTTTATTTCCTAATGACTTTCTATGGCTTCAGCTATCTCAGAGTATGTTTTCTTTGCTATATATATAGAAAATTATTTATTTATTTTAATAAACTCAAACCTAGCATTTTTATCATTTTAAGGTTTCAACGTTTTATTCACGTTCATACAAATAGAAATTTGGGTTAAGATTTCACTCTTCCTCCCCATGTACTTCAGAAGATAGTTAGCCTTTGTCCTCTCTCAGCCTACTAATGTCCAGGACAGAAACAATATTTCTGACAATATGGAAGTTGAGGAAGTAGAATATGAATGAACTGGTGAAAGTGTCTCATATTGGGAACCAATGCATAAGCAATCCTACTCACTGCTGCAATCAGAGACAGAAGTCTGGGCTGTGTAAAATAACAGTGAGTCATCATAAATTAATATAGTTAAAAGAGCTAAGTTGTCCTATTTTTCTCAAGAATTTTTGTGCCCTTCTAATTATGCAGAAGTTTCAGAATGAAGAAAAATATTAACGTTAGGAAATTCATCTAATGATTATACAATTACTTAGTCAAGCCAACAGAAAATCAAAGAGCCAGTTAAAAAATCAAATAAAATCAAGAATCTATAGAGGGCCTGAGCCTGACTAGGTAATTGGGCAGAATGATGGCAAGTAGTATTTGGGGCAGGATATTCAAAGTCAAGCATGCAGGACCAGAGCTAAATATCTTAAAAACAACTACTCCACTGTGAGTGATGCAGGTATTTAGACCCAAAACTCAACTTAGTATCCTACTGTGAACATGAGGACAAGATAGATACTAAGATGCAAGATGAGGAGTAGGAAATAAAGCAGAGGTTAATATGATGTTTTAGTCAATGGTGTAATATTGAGTCCACCTGCATAGCATAGTTGTATGGTTTAACTGTCAACAAATATCCTAAAAAATATTCCACCTAGACTACAATTATTTAATAAAAGTGAAAAAAAAATCCTTTCTCATGAAGAGAGTATTACATAAAGTTTGACTGTTTATTGTAGAAAGATGATGCATAACAGAAGATAGATAAAATTGTACAAAGACTGAAAATTGTCTTTTACTGTTGTATAAAACAGGAATGGGTGCTTAAAAGAAACAAAAATGAGAAATACTCATTCCCCCTCACCTACATTTGTAAGTGGAATACATTGTTGCAATACATGACTTCATGTAAAAACTTATGAAAGAAAAAAAGAAAAAAAGGTTCATATATATACAACAAGAAAAAGCATATTTCCCTGGCTAAAATAAAAATTCAGAAGGGAACTGAAATGTCATGTTTTAACTGTAAGTTACTTGAAGTAATTTCCTATTTTGGAGTATCTGGTGGTTGCTTTTTAAGTAGCCAGTACTGTAAATAATGAAATGCATTTGTCTTTTGCACTTCTTGAGTATGACAAGGCTTCAGCTGCTGGGTTAACAAGCATGGTTCCAACCAGCGTTGAGTTGCACTAACTCGAGAGCACAATCCAGACATATGCATTAACTAAGGGCTCTCTCAGAATGCAGTTTAGAAACTCATCGGTTTGGTTTTGAGAGGTTGTGTGTTTGTTCGAAGACTGCCTCATTTTGTGTTCCTCCTCACGACTGTGCTGATAAAACCGTCACAGTAGATATACCGGAAAACAATAAGCTATAATTAGCTATTTTTCTCTGCCAAACAATGAATATGCAAATAGGATACTCCTGCCGAGAAGCCAGCATATTCAATTGTGTTTGATAGAGGATATTCGAGGTTGACTGAGGAAACATTGCAAAACTCAGTGCAGAGAGATAGACATGTTTTTATAGCAAATGAATCTAGCTAAATTAACTCAAGGCTCACTTTAGCCAAACTTAAAGCAAGATGACCCAGATGAGGAAGTAAACAAACCATATATGGGAATACACTCTACTCCTAGACCACCTCTGATAGTGAGTGGATTACTACCATACTCCTAAACTTTACAAGGAAGCATACATAAGTATACACAGCCATCTAGTGAGTGCTGAAGGATGCTGGTGGAATGGAACAGATGGCCAGAACAGTCCAAGTCTAATCTGCTGGAGGGAACTACCTTTAGATCCTGGAAAATGTAACGAAAGTCAGTAACTTAACATCTTTGTGTGCTTTGCAATGTATGGAACAACATGATAATTTATGACATTTTTAGATGCAGAACTGCAATATGGAAGGACAAGTCTTTTGAAAAGGAATAATGTAATTGAGTTCTGCCCTGAAGACTGTTCTTGATATCAAAGTAACATTTCTGATGACAGCATGCATTTTCATGCAGAGATTGTGACACTAGCACATCTGAAGTGTAAAACTAGAGTTTTCACTATATGCATGTAAGTCAGACACATGTTTGTGATAAGCTGCAACAGCAACACAAACATGTCGGTCGTACAGGTGTCCTTTGAATTGAGTGAACTTCCAAATGATTTTCAACCATGATTGTTAACTAGAAGACAAAGGTAAAGTTAAATAGGGATGAACATAACAGTATTTAAAAAAAAAAAAATTATAGTAGAACTGAAGGTTCAGAAACACCATTTCTGACTGCTTATGTGTGCTACCTTGCCTTCACCAAACTGAAAGTAAAATGACTCATTTACAGAAGATGATGACAGGCTCATAATCTATACACACAGAAAATTACTACAGCTTGATTAGCAGTCTATTTACTAAACTATGCTTAATCATTGAGATTTCGGAGAACTCTCCTCCCCATGGCTGTATTTGAATTGATTGTAATCTCTGTTTTGAAGATGCATCTATGTATTTAGGAACATGCTGTCTAGTCTGGATGAATTTAATTGATGATAACTGGTTGAGTAACTAATCTTGGTAGTTATCACATTCATTTTTAAGCTGAAAAGCTTTGTTGAATCAAATTTCTTACAGATATGTCCTGACTTTCATTCTGCTCAATATTTTTACAGACAATATTCAATAGTGACAAGAATTTCATCATCACTCAATGTTTTGGTTAATAGAATAGAAAAGTCCCTTTTCTTTGCAGTCAACACCATGCTAGGAAAGGCTTAAGACTTGCTGTAGAATGATTTTAAGACCTCAGAAAAAGAGTCACAAAAAATTTGAACAAGCTGCCTAAAAGAACATAATCAGCTTAAGACTGCCCATGCATGTATTTCTGCTCAAGCAGAAGCAAGTGATAAGGTAATTCTGTGTATTTTCAACAGCTGTGGTATCGACTAGGTAAAACAGGAAGTTGAAATAACAGGAAAGTAATTTGCAGAATATCAGTGTGAAATACTCTGGAAACAGACCTACAAGCTACAGCTTAGGGTAAACATGCTTACCTTTGTTTACATTTAATTTTGATTTATATAAAGTTTACCTTCTTTCAACTGCTCAACATCGTGGACCACAATAGTAAATTTACTCACTTTTTTTTCTTTTTTAGATTCATCTCTATCCAGGTAATGTGAAAAACACTTTAAAATATCTCAAGTAGGTACAAAAACTGTCTCACGACAGCCTTTGGCTCCTCTGAAAAGCAGATGCTTACCTAGAATGTTCCCTTGAAGGCATATTCACCTCAGCTAAGCAGCCATCCCTTCAGAAAAAGTTCATCTAGGGAACAGCTAATTTCATTCAGCAAAAGCTACTGTGACCTTTAATTGCATATTAACATCTCTGATTTGAGCTGATGACCATTTCCTGGATAGGCTTCTGGGACACAGTGAGTAATTCCTGACCTTTAGCCATTGAATTAACACACCTAATTGTAAACGAGAGAGCAGTTAAACCAAAACTCTTTCTAATTAAGTAGCTTATATGGCTACTATTTGTCTGGTCTGCTACAGAATATCAATTCCCTTAGATATTGTGAAAGAATTTTTTCTTCCCTGAGGCTTTCCTAAATTATATCCCACAGAAGTTGCTCTGACTGTATGTTCTTTACATAATAAAGAACATACACATAGTTAGAAATGTTACGTTTATGCTATTTCTTGCCTGCTGAAGGAGTGGTAATATGCCAGTGCTACTTGAATTTGTTGCTACTTATCACACTTCTTTGTGTGTCTCCTGATGCAAAGTCTCAGCCTGTAACCAAACCACAGTAGGCTTCAGTCTTATCAAATTTCATAGAGTAAGCAAGTTTAGCCTGGCAAATTCATATATGGCAGAGCTGAGAGACATTAGTATTGCATGAACATAATTTTCTACTTTCTTTCAGGATTTCTGGCTTATTTACTCATGCAGATCTCTAAGTTTAATCTTGAAGCTACTCAGAAAATACGTAAAATACAATCCCTACAACCTAAGACTCCTGCTAACTTATTTAAAGCACAAATGGTGTATCTATGGGTGTGTCACTCTTGTATCATGATATTGAAGTTATGTAGAATTACTTAGGAATGCACAGTTAGTGGAACTGGAAATATAAAAATCTTTAGTCTCAAGACCAACTAGAAAAAGGTGTTGTGACATTTTTCATTTCTAATTTAACAGAAGTTTATATAATATTTCCTAAAAATGTAAAATACTCTTTTGATAATGTCTCTTTCTTTCTATCTGTCATGAATCTCTACAGGATGTCCAGCACAGGCTAAATCCTATTAGTTTTCTCTTCCAGAAACTCTTTCTAGGCTTGTGCAGCTACTGTTGGGTTTTTTCCTCCTACATCCTGATAAAAACCTTGAAGCACATCCATTTTCCCTGCAGGAATTATATATGCTACCACAGTCATTCAAAAAGGATTCCACTTCTTACAAGCTTAAGTTACAGTAATAAACTCATAACTGTATTTAAAGGAAACCACAAATCTATTAATATTAGAGGACTTCTTCTTAAAAATAAAAGTAGAAAGCACTTTTGGAGTTTTAGTAGTAGCTGTGTTCTGTTGCAGCCTTTGAAAGAAACTGAACTGAAAAAAAAAGAATTTGTTCTAACATACTAGTATATTAATTACAATTATCAAAACCTGTTGTTTTGAAAAAAGAAAAAGAAATATATGTGGACTAGTGAACTCCCAAAAGAAAGTACTTGCCCCTGCCTTCCTCTTGCAACCAACAGGCTTGTTTCAGAATATCCACATCTTGGGGGTATTCTAACTATTGAACTAGTATGCTTAGCATACTAGCATGAAAAAAAAGAAACAGCTGCTAGCTAGTCTGGGTAACATAATTAGGTTTTTGCTGCCTTAAGACCACTACTGCCTTTTTTTTTTTATTCTTTCCTAGGTTGTAAGCATAGGGTGAGGTTTTCAAATTTGTTTATTTTAAAAATCACCATTTTAGCTAACCAGTTTTAGTAACTGTACTCTTAACCTAGACATGCTAATGAAATGAGGCACTTAATCCAGCTAAATTCTTACTAAGTTTCCTTATGCTGGAATTTCCAGGTAAGAAAATAAATTAGCAATGCCAGATGAATCTTTACATTATGAGAACTGAATCACCTAGAGGCTGAAAACAGGTATGAGTTGGTTATTTTTGGTGGTATGCTGGAATATAAAGATGAAGTTAATAGAAATTAGCACAATTCTGACATTCTTCAAAAACATACACTAGATTTTTTTTCAAAAACAATACCTTCTGTATGTTCTATTGAACAAATATTCCATTCAAAGCACTGTAATTGCGTTAACAATAAAAGACATCTCTTAGAATTGTAGAAAGCTGAAACATAGAGCAGATGAATGGAAAACAAAGGCTCAGAAGACTTGATGTAAGTCATAATATTTTATACATCATTCAAAAGTCACAGCAAGAAACCATGTACAAAACCTAGACATACTGAAGTTTTTCTCAGCTAAGAATCTAAATACTAGGGTCTAGCTGTATACCCAAATAGCTAAAAACGTATTTTGCAGAATAGGAACACCCTCAAAGAAATTCATGTGAAAACAATAAAATTACCTACATGAAAAAGGCTTTAAAGTCAGAGAGTATGAACTTAAATGGCTTCTGTTATGAGAACAGAAATATCTGCAGCTGTTAATAACTAGTGATTTTGTTTGCTTTATTTGTGATGTATATATAGATATGCGTGTGTGTTAGAAATTATAATTGAAACAATCAATTCTGCGGTATCTCAGTCTAGATAAAGACCCTTGGAGTCAAATTAGTTTTTATGCCTGTAGGCTCTAAACCCCTGGGTTGCTTTGTGGACTTCTTTATGACCTACCCACAGTTCTACAGAGAATAAAACACAAATCTTTGCTTCTCACAGACCAGACTGGGTCCTACCACTCCATCTCCCTGCTTTTTCATCAACAAGTAAAGCACAGAGGTATTAAAACTCAGACTATGGAAATCATTGCTTTCACATCAAAATATATTTATAATCTACACAGATAAAAAGAGGTAACTGCATAATTCAAGCCAGTTATAGCAATTCTGAAAACTATCATATAGCAAACCTCATTTTCAGCCCTTTTATTCACAAAATCTAGGATCTGAGAGCCTGTTAAAATGACACAGGCCTGGTTTATGCTCCCTTTCCATCCTATTTTCCTCCATGTCAGCACAACTTACAAATGTTTTCTGTCAGCTTTTTCCCTTCATGCCTGTTCTCCACCACCACTATGCACTTTTTTTTCATCAGTCTCTCTGCCCTTCTCTGATGGTAGTAACTAGATTTCTCCAGTTCCAACATCCTATTAATGATGTGCCCAAAATACTTATGATGTTTTTTTGTCTGAACTCCTGAAGCACTGACAGTGTACTGGTTTGACGCCCAGATCACCCACTGAAGATTTTCCAGGCACTTTCTCAGCTTCCTAGCTAAAATCATCAATCCCCTGTTTCTGACCATAAAAAGTGGAATGTGAATCCTGTTTTATTTGAAAAGGATATGAAGGCATTCCTTAACTGCGCTTCCTCAGACTCCAAAGCTTTAAGAGAAATTAAGGGTAGAGTTGCTGCCATCTTTCTGCCTTCAATAAGCTTAGTCAAGGAGCTGCTTCTGTGTATACACTCAGCAAGGCTGCACATTGTTAATCTGGTTGAAGTGTTAAAAGCTTGTGAGCAGCTACAGGGATAGAGCTGGGGGGACTGAAGCCTTCCTTTGTGCTCCATCAGTGGAACCTTGCCTTCATGCTGAATGCTTTTCTTTCCCTCCTTGCCCCCCACAATGCCATCAATAGCAGTGAAATATCTTTACTTTCAGAAGATTAATTCCAAAAAAGCACTGATAAAATAAAAGGGTATTACAGAACTGGAAAAAACCCTCAGCTGGACTCCACAGCTGGCCTGAGGAGTATGACACTAACCTCAAAGCAGAATCATTTTATATCTGAAAAGTGTCAGACAATTTGTCAATAGGGGAAGAATGTCTATAGCTGCCTGCAGGCAGAAAAATGTAGCTAAGGAACTTTTATTAAAACTGTGGCCCCTATTCACCTCATTCGTTTTGTCTACAGCTCAGTCCACAGCTTGCTGTTAGCAGCATACTGTTGCCTGACCTCTATAGCGCATGAATTTTAGCATAAAACGTGCAAACAGAAACATATTTAGCCTAGTTTCCTAAGAAAGTGAGGTTTGTATAGTAAAGCATAAATATATTATAGGTTTTTCTTTTACTCCCAGCTGAGTATATGGTTTGATGTCCATCAATTTTCCAGAGAATTGCAAACCCTAATAGTATTGTATCTGTAAAAGATTTGCGAAATTCATGGTTGGTTAGAGGAAATACTCACTAATGCCTCCCACTGACCTTAATTCTCATTAGAAAACAGAAAGATAGAATATGAAAACTCTGTGGACCAAGGGCAGGAAGAGAGACAGACACCCTATAATGCCAGTTTTCAATATATTAAGTGTGAGAGAATTCAACTAAGAGATAGGTTTTTTAGGAACCATGCTTAATTCATTTTGCTGCCAACAGAACTCCTGTTGATGTCTCTGTGCTGTGTCACCCAGCACTGAAAAATGCTTCTGTCACAGTAAGGGCTCTTTAGCATGTCTCAGGCTTTCTGACAAATATTGTTCTCACAATACAGATACTTCACCCTTTCTTATTCAGCTCTTTGAAATTTCAGAGAAAGAATCACTCCAGAGGAGAGAGAAAGATGAATGCAAGAACTTTGGCGAATGGAAATAGGATGATGAAAAGAAGAGTTAAGCAAAGAAAACAGTAGGCAATAAACTGCAATTCAGAATTATAATTTTCGTCACTTTAGAAAACTTAATGCGAATAAAAATGTTTGATACTCTTTTGAGGCTATTAAAAAGAAAATATAATTAAGCAAACCTTTTATGTTTTACTAATTTAGTCACAAAAGCCTCAATGTTACTATTTCTTGCTGAGATACTCTACTTTCTTGCATACTTATTGGATCTGGCCTTATAGTCTAACCAAAAATACATAAAATAAATGATCTCCCAGGAAAGTCCAGAAATTCAGTTAAGTCACAAGATTTAATAAATAAAGTAGAATTCTACTTTTGTAACAGTTTTCACTTGAAGATTTGCACTTCCTTCCAATGACTTTTATAGTCCAAAAAATGTGTCTGGACCTGTAAACAAAATGTTGACTCTGCCTAATGCATTCCAACACTTTCAATAAACCTTTACTACAGTTTGGTTGGATTCTAAACTCTTAAAAGTGTTGTTTCAAAAGGAATTTAAAAGTGGACTAGAAAATACCTCAGTGTTATTTCATTTAGGCTAGTTCCTAATCCTTTCTAATCCTTCAATACCAATTTCTGTTTGGTGCTCTATTCAAAACATTTTTTTATAACTGACTTTGGCATCGTGTATATCGATGTGTTACATTTCCAAGAAGAATATGGATTAAACTTTAATCCCATTAAATTTGCCATATAAGTGATTCAAATGCATACTGTAACTTTCACCCTGAAATTTTATTTCTGTATACGTCTTGTTTTCCTTATGTTTCCATTATTGGCTTCTTATTTATCTGACTAAGTGTGAGTCATGGTAATGTATATTTTTTTAGTACTTTAGAGTTTATGAAGCATTTGCCTGTGCAGATGTCTGAACATATTGCTGTACAATCCCAATATGAATTTCAGACTTATAACAATATGGTACTGGGTTCTTCCAAATTTTCAAATTAATAGCTTTCTGTTTAGGATATTATGTAACTGATAAAAATTACTTATACTTAATGCTGAAATACAAAAGAAATCTGTGGCTCTAATTTATGTGATTTATGTTACTTACACTGAACAGATCCATAAATTCATACTGGTTCAGGTAATGGAAGAGGAAGAAAAGCAAGAAGGAAGCAAAAAGAGAAGAAAGTTAAATGAGCTATAACAATGAAGAAGGAAAGAAGTGTAAATGGAGATGGCAAATGAAAAAAGTATAGCCAGGGAAATACTATTTTCTATAACATTTAATATGTACATCTATACATACATGCACAAATTTATTAGCAAATCCCTAAAGTATCTGGGATTTGAAATAAGAATTTAGAAATTCACAAGTTTGGCTGAGTATATTTTAGTCCAAAAAATTTCAGTGGGTGCAGATGCTGACCCTCTCAATACATCATTTATGTGAAGTGTACATATATTAGCTGTGATATAACTGATGAGCAATGCTAAGCTAATGCTTGTCATGTTAAGTTCAGTTTTAGGCTTTCATATGCATATGGCTTTTTTTGCTATTATTTTATCCCAAATGGACAAATCACTACAGAATCAATTCTTTGTGAATTATATTCATCCCCCTTTATCCAGTATCAATGGAGAAACAACCATACACAAAGTATTGCAAACATGCAGCTCTAGAGTTCTACCTGGTATGTCCAGGTAGGATTTGAAGAAATAGGTAGAATGGGTTGTGTTGTCTTGTCAGACCAAAGCAAAACACATGACAGACTGCAGATATACCAGTGAGAAACTCCAGTGAACCTGGGAATGTCAAAGCTACTTCCATGCTACACACAACTTCAAGCTTGGTGTTCCCATAGAAAGCAGGTGCAGGACTCATCAGAAATTTTGACTGTAGGTTTTGGAAAATGTTTACAGCAGGGTGTGCACTGATACTTCTCTTATAGAGAAAGGAGTAGAACACAGGAAAAGCCTAGAATAGAGCAAGATACAACTTTTATGATGATACAGGAAATCTATGAGAGAAAATAATAATGACAAAAAAAGTTTCACGAAATATTCTGAGTTGGAAGGGACCCACAAGGATCATTGAGTCCAACTCTTAAGTGAATAACCTATGTAGGGATTGAACCCACAACCTTTGTGTTATTAGCACCACGCTCTAACTAACTGAGTTAATCTCAAGGTCAAAATGTCATTGGATAAAAATTATAGATAATTAAAGGACAAACTGAGGAAAAAAAGAAATGAACAGTGCTAGGATCATAGAAAGAAGAGGATAATTGATTTTTAAGAGCACAACATATTTACTGATCATGGGATTACTCAATGCCATTCTCAGCCTAGCACAGGTGTCTAGTTCCTCCAGACTCCATATATGCCTTTCTGTATTAGCCTTTAGAGACTTCAGCTCTTCTCTCCTTTCACGCATCAAGCAAATTTTCTGTATAGAAAACACTGTGTGTGGTGCCTGCGTTCTCTTTTTTTGCAGGAATATAGGCTAGATAAAGCAAACCCTGCAAGGATACAGAGCCATGCAGAACCTCAAATCATAATCAAGAAGGAGAAGCTGCTTGATTTTCAAAACTCTTTAAGATTACGTGAACTTTAATATGGTGTCTTTCTGCTTTCCAGACATAAATTCTGACCCCGTAGTGTTTTGGATGACTTTGTAATTTATATAACAGACTCCACTATTTCACTTCTTTAGCCTGCCTCATATTAAGTGAGCTGCAATAGCATTAATCATGTTTAATCATGATTTAAAGGCCTTGTATAATAGTCTATTATATCCCAGACAAATTATTTTAAATACATATTTATACCAATTAAAGTTTAAAAACCAGAAAAACTTTACTACTTCTAAGAGTTATCTTGGTTCAATTGTCTTTTAAAATGTCTTTACCTTCAAACAGAAACCTTCTAGATAGATCATCTCCTGAATCACACCATCTACTCCCCTCAATAAACAGTTAATGCCCTATGAAAAGAAAAGTTTTGTTTTGTGAAACTCTCTGTGATAGATTTTGTTAAAAGGAATACAGTAACGGGGATGTGATATGCATTGGTAACAGTGTAAGTTTTAGAGGGAATTGTGTTTGCCTTCTATAGCAATCCTAAACTTCGTAGACCTTTCAACAAAATAGGCACCCATCCAAGAAATTTCCCACTAGTAAGAACTTGTCAAGCATTAGCTTTTTGAGAACCTCATTGGCAGCATTAAAAGCAGACCATTCCTGGCACCAGACAGTGATGTGCATCTTAACTAAAGGAAGAGGCCTGTTTTTTCTTTCTTGGTATTGGTTTTGTGTGGAGTTTCTTTTGTTTGTTGTTATTTCTGCTACACAAAAAAAAAACCCCTTCAGAACCATAGACTCACAGAATAACATTCTTGCTAATCTGAATTTACCACCACTTAGCTCCACTGGAACAGTGGAGGGACTGACTCCAAAAAGGAAAATAAACCAACATGCATAGGGGTAGGTACTGTATTAAGTGATTTATTAATTCAATATAAAACCATAAAAAGAAGTGTGAAGCCTAATTGTCTAGCATCATCAGCTGGCTAAACATGAACCAGCAGTGTGCTGAGGTGGCCAAGAAGGCCAATGGCTAGGATCAAAAATAGTGTGGCCAGCAGGACCAGGGGAGGGATTGTCCCCCTGTACTCAACACTGGTGAGGCCATACCTTGAGTACTGTGTCCAGTTCTGGGCCCTTAACTTCAAGAAAGATATTGACGTGCTCGAGTGAGTCCAGAGAAGGGCAACAAAGCTGGTGATGGGTCTGTGAGGAGCAGCTGAGGGAGCTGGGGTTGCTTAGCCAAGAGAAAAGGAGTCTCAGGGGAGACCTTATTGCTCTCTACAACTATCTGAAAGGAGGTTGTAGCAAGGTGGGCATTGGCCTCTTCTCCCAGACAGCTAGCAACAGGACAAGAGGATGGAGCCCCAAGCTGCACCAGGGGACATTCAGACAAGACATCAAGAGGAATTTCTTCACGGAAATGGGTTTTAAGCATTAGAATGGACTGCCCATTCTAATGGAAGGTAATGGATTCTCCACGCCCTGGTGGTGTTCAGGAAATGACTGGATGTGACACTTAGTGCCACATAGGTCTACCTGGCACAAGGTGTTGATCAGTCAGAAGTTGGACTTGATGATCTTAAAAGTGTTTTCCAACCTAAATGATTCTGTGATTCATATACAGGTTGCACAATATAAGCCTTAATGTGATAAATCTCTTCCGTGACTCTGTCTTGATGTGAAATTTTCCAGTTTATTTGGCATGCAATATTTTTATGCAAGACATTTGAAAGGCAAAAATATAAAATTCAATTAGAAACAGTAAAAGGATTATTTAACATCCATGTATGTTTAAAAGCCCTCATCAATTTCATAAATGATAAACCACTTCTCTCTAAGCAGCAAGACGACTCACAAAAAAATTAAAAAAATAATCCTGGTGTCATGTTACAAAGAGAAAATCATAAAGGAAGTTTAGATATGGAGTTTCCTTTTACATCATCACTGGCCAGTGTCAATGGAGAACCAGCCTTATTCACCTAAATTTTCATTCAGATGACTCAAACATGACTCACTAATACCTCTGAGACACGAAATACATTGCTGGTAAATATTTGACAAATGCAACTTATGATAATGGCAACTTATATCCTTTTCCTTCCCCTGGCATTTGTAAGAGAACTCCTGACCTGTTAAAACAACATCAGAGTCTCAATACCAATTTTGAATGCAAAAGGCTAGAGGCTAAAGACTTTCATAAGAAATAGTCTTGAATTCTAAGCTGTACTTGCAGGCTTTTATATTTTTCACATCCCAGAGTTTCTTATTTTCCAGTTTTTGATGTATTCTTAATAAAAGTAACCTTTTTTTTCCAGTCAAAGATGAGCCTCTGTTCTCCAAGAACACAAAAGGCGAAGCAAGTTTGCTTCTAATGTAGTTTGGATTTCTGATCATGCTGTGGAGCAAAATGTTTTTGCATTTCACTTTAGAGTCAGGATGGGATAGGGAGAAAAAAAATCACTATCCTCCCCACAAATATCACAAACCAGAAGAACCCTTGGCCTGAAATTTTAGTTCAGTGAGGAACACTGGATTAGAGAGGAAATTTTTTGCTTTACCACTAAACCAAATAAGTTTGTATGCCTTTCTGGACTGCCTCTTAGCTTCAACAGCAGCAAAGAAAAAACTTCACTCAATCTTGCCCTATGACTAGGGCAGCTCTTTTGCTACAGGATCTCTATGTTCAAGATCCGTGAGGTTAGGGACATATAGAAAGGTAGGCTTTGTTTCTTCAATGTCACAATCCAAGGGTATTGCATAAAAAGCAAGTATTTCCTCCTCTGTTGCATTTTCAGAAGATAGCTCCATATTTGAATCAAGTAAAGAGGCTTGGAAAGGGAAACTTTGAGAGATACGCACTAAGGTAACCTTTTACAATTGCTGGTCTCTACTAGATGGCTTTAGCATGCTTCCCTTCTGGAGCCAAAAGTTGTTTTCCAGAGGTTATTCTTTTGGCTTGGTTGGTTGTTTATTTGGTTCATTTGGTGTTTTTTTGTTGTTGCTGTTTTTGTGGGATTTTTTATATAACAGGAACATGGCAACCTATTTTTGTCATCTGAAAACCTGTCTCCATTACTTCATGTTTAATCAGTTTTCCCAATTTCATTTCACAGTCTACCAGGCTATTCAATCAGCTTGATCTTTGATCAGCGGTAAGAATGACTGCTGTTAAATCTGCAACATTTCTTTTGCCCAAATGATCAGGGAAGCCTACAAAATGAATTGGATATACCTTGCTTTGGCCAAAAGGCAATATCTATCAGTTTCTAAATTATATTCTAAATTATGTTTTTCTTTCATTTGAGGTTTTTTCCCTGAACTTTCTTAGTGTTAAGTCGGATTAGTAACTGTAGTTGTGTGGATGGCATTTTGGATTTCTGATCTTAATAGATTACAGTATCACAGAATGGTTAAGGTTGGATGGGACCACAGCGGGTCATCTGGTCCAACCTCCCTGCTCAAGCAGGGTCATCCTAGAGTGTGTTACAGAGGATTGCATCCAGATAGTTCTTCAATATCTTCAGTGAGGGAGATTCCAAAATATCTCTCGGTAGTCTGTTTATTTATATATTTTAGTTCTAAAATTATTCCATATATTACCTTCTTCCACATTCTGAAGAGATCTTTGAGTGAGGGAGCTAGATGAACAAAATCAAGTCCTGAGACTTCTAGGTTCCATGTCCCCATTTCATGCACAATCGCCTTCCCACCTGCAACTGTGGGCTCAGTATTGCTATCCTTAACTGAATCCTAAAGTAAGGCAATTGACTACACCGAGGTGGTTTAATATGCATGCTTACCTACTTTAGTTAAAAAATACAACATAGATGTTTGTCAGTCGTGGTTATTTTAATATACTAAGTGCATCGGTAGTCACTTGAGATTACAAATTTAATAGCTAAAACACTTATTGAAGATACGGTAACAAAAAACACAGAGAATTTGCCAAAAAATAGTTATCTCTCATTTCATGCATTTTAATTTGAGACTTCAGTGCCAAATCATATTAGAGGCACTGAACCACATGCTTTATTCTCTCCTTATCATCAGGCTTACTCTGAATATTCATAGTTCTCAACAGACAGATTATTCCTCACCCTGTCAACTTGCATCATTGATCTCTCTCTGAAAAAAATGAAAACAGAACATCTAGCACTTCTCAGAATGTAGTCTTCTGACCTGTAAATTTAATATTGAATCAAAATTTAATATTGAAGACTATATTTTTACCAGATAAAAATATTTTTTTTGCTTTTAAAAATGAAGTTTCTGGTGAGTTTGTGGAATAAATCCTGCGTAAATTTCTTTTAAACAGTAAAACAGCTTTAGCTGGATCAGATATTTTTTGATATAGGCTTAGCCCCAAATCAGAAAAACACAACACTGCAGCACAGAGGGCAGACTTAAAGAACCAAACTGTCAGTATTTACATTTTACTAGTGCTCTGAAAATGGCCCCAGCTGGGACTATAACACAATTAACTACCTATGAATAAAAAGAATAATTCCTAAAGCAACAATACAAAAAGTCAAATTCAATGGGAAAGGACATAGTGTCAATCTATCTTCAATGAAGTAATATTACTTGTATATATTATAAAAAGTAGTCAACATGCAGCTGCCCAAATGGTTTCTTAATATTCAATATTTGCACAGGAAATTCTCAATGATCTAATAAGTTTTGGAAGTTGAGAATCTGCTGGCCTGCTTGACTAATGTCTTTCTCTGTGCTGAATTCTCCAGAACCATCTAGTATTGCAGTTCATTGCACTGTCCCAGTAGCTGAAAGAAAAAAGAGTTGCAGAAAGTCTCACAGGCAACATGAAAAATCAGTGAAGATTACAATTAAAATTGGTAAATGTACAGACTTTTATTCCTGATATAAACTGTCACTTTCTTACATGTTACCACCTTCCTAAAAACCTAGATAGATAAAGGCCTGACACACACCCTTTACGGTGGTGCCTCTGCCAGTATTAATGTTTAAATAGGTAGGAGATTCTGCATTAAAAAGTAGGGTCTATATGCTACCCATGACTGGACTGTGAGGGAATTAAGAAAAAAGCACGGAGGAAAAAGATTCTTTCTATGCGTCAATGGAGGTGAGAAGCAATAAATGTATTAAGAATATGTTATTACAGCATTTTAGCACTTAAGAGCTTATATTTTTAGTACACTAGTCACTAAACTGGAACCGTAAACTTCCGTCTTGGGCACCTCGCCTGTGAGTAAGTCATTTCCAAGTGGGATTTAAAGATAGACAGTAAGAAATACTGAAGAAAATTGCAGACAAAAACATATACCCTCTTTGGGTCATAGATGCTTTATTTAACTGCAAAGAGATTTCCCTGTCTTTCAGGAGTAGCATAGATGAAGAAACCAGAGGAAAACAGAACCTTAAATGTGAGAACAGGGAAGAAAAGATTATTTCATCAGGAGATGTATCCATGTTGATAAATAGGTAGGTAGATCCTGAAATTAGTAGACAGTTCCAATGAAGAACAAAATATACAGCCAAAAACAACTAAAAATGTTTCAGTAAGTAGTTAATCACTTGTTAATGCATTAATCAATTAACATTTGGGAACATTAACCAAACAACACTGAATAAGCCTAACTGTTGGTAAACTGGAAAAATAAATCAAAATGTGTCAGTGTTTTTAATACATGGACTCCTACTCCTCACTTCTAAATAAACGAAAATACTGAATAACTTGAATTTGATTCAAGTTTTCATGACAGAGAAAGTGCTCCTGTCTCTGAAAAGAGAATTACCTGTATACCAACAAAAGCATTAAACTGTAAGTGCATGGGACTAAATTCCCCGCAGCATAAAGTCATTAGACTGAGTCTCCCCTTGAGGGAACAAAATTAGGGAAATATTTAGACAATACTAACACTCAAAAATTTATAATTAAATCACAGTGAAAGTGGACTGACTGCAGCAAGAGCAACAATTTGTTTTCGTTGGTGGCTTGGAGCCTATTGAGAAAATTTGAAAATTGGATTAAGAGATTAAAGCCTTCGGAAGAGCAATTTTGTAAACACTTTAAAAGAAAAATCAGCTTTATTGCCAATAATGCAAGTCAGTTTAAATGAAAAAAAAAACAAAACACACAAGTCCATTCTCCCATGACTAAAGACTAAAAATATAACCCTTGTTTCCTTCCTTGTGAGTAAAAAAATCATTTATCAGTAGTTTTAGAAACTTTATGTTAAAAGTGTTCTATTTTCATTGCATCAGAAGCAAGACAGTGAATTGGACTTAAACATTATCAAAGACCAAAAAAGTGAAGGTATTTGTCTGGCTGCACTTTGGTTTGGGCTTGCCATATTGATGTCCAGTCAAGTGAAAAATTTAATTTTTATGATGGAGATTTTTTAGTAAGGGGTTTCCTTAAGTCTTTGGCAGGCCATGAAATAGTAGAAAGAGAAAAAAACCTTACAGTGTGCTTTCATTTTTATGGGAGCGAAGACTTTCTTACAGATACAGAAAAACATCCTTGCCATTTTATTCTTTATTGCTGCAGCGTATAAGCCACCATTATTTTTAAATTATACTTAATTTTAAAGAATTAATTAAATAATAGATGACTATGTGACATATGAATCAATGATTCCTCTGAAGATTACACTACACAAGAAGTTGTGGCCTAATATAACATTTAAAATATATAACAGTGCCCATTATCATTGGCTAAGACAAATATTACCACAGCAGTCAAAAAGAAGAGTTCCCACAACAGTCAGTGAAAACTGCATATCAAATTATGCATCCCGCATGGTCCGATTCTTCACACTAAATAAGTGGAAGTATTAGCAAATCCAAAGACAAAGAAATAAATTACTACATTTAAGTAATATTTCCCCCTGTAAATACTATTTCTTCTTCACCAAAAAATGGATGCCAGTTGCTTTCATTTTTTTTTAACCATAATTACATCACTAGTGAAAGAGGATGTATATTTAGCCAATGTTAGCATTTAAAAAACCCTAAAATTATTTGACTTATTTTATACGTTCTTTTTCCTATTTCAGGTCAGAACTTTCTCTGGAAAATCAAGTCAAAAAGCTCGATAACATCACAAGGAGAATTATTTTTTAGTGGTCGTTCCCCTCCATCAAAGGATATGGAAAAAAATCAAGCTTGAATTAAACAGAGAAACAGGCAGCTGACAGGAGCAAAAAATATCAGCAATGTTTCTCTTCATTGGGATTCCATAGCAACTACAGTTAGCTTATACAACAAATTACTGTGAATTGAAAGGTTGTATCAAAACCCTAAATTTTAGCACCAGTAGCAATGCAACATAACAAATGGTCATGCTCTCAGTGCTGAGAAGGCATCTCAAATGGTAGACACACCTGAAATTCCACCATGTTTCCTTTGGATAGGGCCTTCACATACTTGCAAGCAGGATCAGAAAACCTCAGATAAACTACTATCCAAGTAAGAGAACCTATGTAGCCTTGTCATACCAATTACATTGTTGTGGGTATTTTTTTCCCTCCTCAGATTCTGCCATGCATATTTTCCCTGACAGTAGGAGCTTTTTCATAAAGGCTTATCCCCATATTTTGACAGTACAAAGCAACTGTGATTCCCACCATGGTTAAAGTCACAGACATTTCTTTTGGTTTGAGCAAAGGCCAAGGTAGCTGCTGTTACATGCTGCAATCCAGAATTCTTCATGCCTTTGTTGTCCATTATAAGAAGACACAAAAATGCTAATTTCCCACATCACACCGGATGTGGGATCTTTTATGATCTTTTATGATCTCATTGGGTTTTCAAAATAACATTAAACATAACACATTAAACTGTCTATAGAGAGGTACTTCCAACAAATTCTTGAGGCCCATCACCAAGGAATGGACCACTTTTCTAGTGCACCTAATGGAAATAATTTGTGAAAAAAATCAAGGAAGTAATGAGATTAAAGTTAATTAGTTATCTTCATCTGATTCCATGAAGTTTTAAGGTGAAGGAAAATTTTGTATATTGTTCTTCAATTTAACCCAGTTACAGTTTGTCTGATTGATTTGAACTCTGCAACAACTGTACACTAAATTAAAATCACAGAATCACAGAATCAACTAGGTTGGAAAAGACCTCTGAGATCATCAAGTCCAACGTTTGGCCTAACATTGTCCTGCCAACTAGACCATGGTACTAAGTGTCACATCCAGTCTCTTAAATACCTCCTAGAAGGGTGACTCCACCACCTGCCTGGGTAACCCATTCTAGTGCTCAGTCTCTCTCTGTAAAGAACTTCTTCCTAATGTCCCTTCCCTGGCTCAGCTTAAGACTGTGCCCTCTTGTCCTACTGCTGGTTACCTGGGAGAAGAGACTGTCCCCCACCTGGCTACAACATCTTTTCAGGTAGTTGTAGAGAGTGATGAGGTCTCCCGTGAGCCTCCTCTTCTCCCGATTGAACAGCCCCAGCTCCCTCAGCCTCTCCTCATAGGACTTGTGCTCGAGTCCCTTCACCAGCCTCACTGCCATTCTTTGGACCTGCTCCAGCACCTCAATATCCTTCCTGAACTGAGGGGTCCAGAACTGGACACAGGACTCAAGGTGTGGCCTCACCAGTGCCGAGGGCAGAATCACTTCCCTGGTCCTGCTGGCCACACTGTTCCTGATCCAGGCCAGGATGCCATTGGCCTTCTTGGCCACTTGGGCACACTGCTGGCTCATGTTCAACTTCCTGTTGATTAGAACCCCCAGGTCTCTCTCCACCTAGTCGCTCTCCAGCCACTCTGTCCCCAAGCTGTAGCGCTGCATGGGGTTGTTGTGGTCAAAGTGCAGGACCTGACACTTGGCCTTGTTGAACCCTATACTGTTGGATTTGGCCCATTTATGCAGCTTGTCCAGGTCCCTCTGTAGATTCCTCCTACTCTCCAGTAGATTGACACTCCCTCCAAACTTGTTGTCATCTGCAAATTTGTAATGGTAGACTCAATCCCCTCATCCAGATCATCAATAAAGATATGAAACAGCACTAATCCCTGGGGGAAACCACTAGTGACCTGCCGCCAACTGGATGCAGCACCATTCACCACCACTCTCTGGGCCCAGCCCTCCAGCCCGTTCTTAACCCAGCACAAAGTACCCCTGTCCAAGCTAGGGGCTGCCAGCTTTTTCAGAGCTATTGGATTCCTAACGGAGAATTGAGTGTTGTCAATTTGTGAATCATAATTCCTTCATATCTTCCATTCTTTCTAGGATGAAGTAGACTGTTTTCAGCATTAATTATTTCAATATTCTGCTTCAATACAGTAAGATATTTGCCCGGTATTATGTTGCCTTAAGATCACACTTGGGATCCGAAAAATAGACTCTCCAGGCAATCATTAGTAGAGATAAAGTAGAGAGTAGCTTTAACAGAAGGTCTTCCACCATGAGGTTACAGAGACGTGGGCCATGTGTCCAGGGGGTTCCAAAATTCAAGGTATTTGTCCATCCAATCCCAGATCTATCTGCCCCCCAGATCCTCCCACTGGCATACCTCTCTGGAAACTGAGTCAGGGGTCCTAAGACCCCCTCTTTCTTATCTTCCTCTTTGTCACAGCACATCCAGTCCTTGGAGCTCCTCCAAGGCTCTGGGTTTGAAGGATGCTTTGCCTGTCATGGTACCTTGTTGTAGAGGCCTGGGATGCCATGTTCTTAAACAGAAAGAAGTCCTACCTTGAGGGAAGTCTAAACAAACTAAAGGCATTTAGAAGGTTTGATATCAAATGGGGAAAAGGGTTTGGGTAAATGTGTAAACTACTGTGCTAAAGGGTGAGCTACTTCTAAAATCTACAAAAGCTAAAAATCAAAAAAATCCATAGGCATCAATTATAACAGCTTATATGGGCATACTGCTTATATGGCAATAATTTCTAAATAACTGCAAATCTTCAGTTATTTGAACAACTTGAGTAAAAGATGTTTGTATTTAACAGCTCTTATTAAAACAGAAAATACGAAACTTCTCTTTTATGAATTTGTTTAGTTGTTTTCTAAAGTAATGGAATTTTTAGCATCCAGAGTAGTCAAGAGATAAGGTGTATCATGCAGTCCACAGGTCAAGACATTAATGGAAGCACAGGTATAACTGCTGCTGGTACTCGGGATAGGGGGAGAGGAAAAATAAAGCACAGTTGGATGACTACATAACCTCCTCATTTTAGGTAATTTATGCACATTTAGGCACATGGAGTCACTTTAAAATCTCCCAAATATAAAAAAAAGTCTGCTTCATCTCTTATGAACTATGATTATGACCTGCTTAACAGTATACAAACATTTCCAGTTTAAACTGATAAAGTAGATACGCTGCTCTTCACTCTGAGTTTTAAGGTTCATCTTCATGGACTTCCTGAAGACAGACACCCTAAGTGCTTTGACTGTTCACACAGTTTTGTACACTAAGTACCTCAGTAAATCAAATTTATCGTAAGTGTTATTTATTTTTCATACTTCTCTGCCCCAGTAATTTCTGCTAAATAGAATTCTCCCTTCCCACTATGCTTCCTCTCAGGAGAGTTACTGGTCACACATATTGAAGGATAAGAAATTCTTACTTTTTATATTTTGTGCAACCACCTGAGAGCACCACTCCTAGCAGAAATTAAGCCTCAAGCTAAAGTTGTACTATGGGACCAGTAAGAACTAAGCATTATTTGAATTGCAGTTGCTAGAAAATATCAGTGCTCTTTCTTCCCAGAGATTTATAATCTAATGAATGAAAGTAATTTTATTATTCTGCAGCCACACACGCAATTTACGTTCCACAGAATGATAGGCCCTAATAGCAACTCCAGTAAAGCCAAAGTAATAAAAAACCTCTGCTTTATGCTTTCCAGACAGCAGACACTACGCTGACATCAAAACAGCAACTTTAAAACTAGAGGGCAAAAGGGTTTATTGTGTAATCTTCAATCAAGCTAAACACTGTCTGTGCACACCATATGATTTTTCTTCATCAGGTTAGTGTCATTTTGCTGTGCTTTCCCCAACTTTCTAACAATGATTAATTTCATTACACCCCACGAGTAAGGGTTAGTGAGTAGGAGTTTGAGGAGGTGGAATAAATATAATTTTAGAAAACAAACTGAAGCTTTTCTAGTGAAAGATTTTGGCAGCAAAGATTAAGAAACCAGATTTGCTTGTGACAAGTTCACCCCTTTTCCAACTCAAATATGACTTTATGTTAACCTCAAAATATAGTCACAGGGAAAAAAAACCCCATCATTGCTTTTCCATAGCAAAACCCAGCAACAACATCAAAAACCTTGCAAACTTACTCCTGTTAGGAATAAATATATTTTAGTTAGGGGTGAGAAAGGGCAAAAAAATTGCTGTAACTTCTGCTATGGGTATTTTGCTTTATCTGGGTGATAGCAAAGGGTTGCATTTTAGGAATTTATGTCTATAGCAGTTTCACGGACAAAGGATCATAAATCAATTCTTATTGGGAGCCTATCTCACTCACTTGTGGCTTTTTACAGGGACAAAACAATTTTGAAAAGAAGATTTCTAGGGTTCACATAGTATATATCTGAACATCAATCCTCTTAGTAAATAACTTATTCCCAAGGTGTTACTCCTATTAAAAAAGTAATACTAAAAGAATTTTCCGGTTTCTTTTAAGACTTTATTGTTACATATATCACTCTTTTTCTATCAAGTCCAACACTGATTCTGCTTTTGTTGGTATTATCTGTTTTCTAATAGAGGAGAACTAGGGGGAAAAAATTCAAAAACACATAAAAGAACCCAGAAAAACAAACTTTACCACCCCAAACCAAAACATCCTGTTTATCCAAATGTTAATTGAAATGAACAAGACCTGAAAAATTCTCTTTGTAGTGTGCAACTTCTTCTATAGCTGCAGTGTCTCTGGTATGATATCTTCAGGTTTATTAACTCTATGTCTATAGACTGTGTATCATTGGTGAGATATTAATAATGAGAACCTGTGACAAAACCAGCAGACAAGTCACTGTTTTTGTAAAATTTCACTTTTATGTTTCTTTAACAATTTCTGCTCCCGGTTAAGCTTCATTTATATACTTTTTTTTCATTTCTTAGTCGTATATTCCTGAAAAAGCTGGAAGCCCACAGCTTGGACAGGGGCACTCTGTGCTGGCTTAAGAACTGGCTGGAGGGCCGGGCACAGAGAGTGGTGGTGAACGGGGCTGCATCCAGTTGGCAACCGGTCACTGGTGGTGTCCCCCAGGGATCAGTGTTGGGCCCAGTCCTATTTAATATCTTTATTGATGATTTAGATGAAGGGATTGAGTTCACCATCAGCAAATTTGCAGATGACAACAAGTTTGGAGGGAGTGTCAATCTGCTGGAGAGTAGGAGGAATCTACAGAGGGACCTGGACAAGCTGCATGAATGGACCAAATCCAACAGTATAGGGTTCAACAAGGCCAAGTGTCAGGTCCTGCACTTTGACCACAACAACCCCATGCAGCGCTACAGCTTGGGGACAGAGTGGCTGGAGAGCGACTAGGTGGAGAGAGACCTGGGGGTTCTAATCAACAGGAAGCTGAACAGGAGCCAGTAGTGTACCCAGGTGGCCAAGAGGGCCAATGGCATCCTGGACTGGATCAGGAACAGTGTGGCCAACAGGTCCAGGGAAGTGATTCTTCCCCTGTACTCAGCACTGGTGAGGCCACACCTTGAGTACTGTGTCCAGTTCTGGGCCCCTCAGTTCAGGAAGGATATTGAGGTGCTGGAGCAGGTCCAAAGAATGGCAGTGAGGCTGGTGAAGGGACTCGAGCACAAGTCCTATGAGGAGAGGCTGAGGGAGCTGGGGCTGTTCAGCCTGGAGAAGAGGAGGCTCAGGGGAGACCTCATCACTCTCTACAACTACCTGAACGGAGGTTGTAGCCAGGTGGGGGACAGTCTCTTCTCCCAGGTAACCAGCAGTAGGACAAGAGGGCATGGTCTCAAGCTGAGCTAGGGGAGTTTTAGGTTGGATATTGGGAAGAAATTTTTTACAGAGGGAGTGATCAGACATTGGAATGGCCTAACCTGGGAGGTGATAGAGTCACGGTTCCGGGAGACTGGATGTGGTACTTAGTGCTATGGTCTAGTGGACAGGGTCACGGATTGGACTTGATGATCTCAGAGGTCTTTTTCCAACCTGGTTGATTCTGTGATTTCCCCTCTATGACAGAGTCTCGTCAATGGATGAACTATGGCCTACAGACAAGAGATAGTATGGAAACCTTAACCAGTAAAGCTGTGGAAAACGCCCTGTCAATCAGAGGGTAAGGGCAATGACCATGAATTCAGCATCTCAGTGTTATTGCTATTGTTATAAATATTTATTTAAACCTGGTGCCAAGGCCCTGAGTGTACCAACAGGGCTTCAACTGTATGCATCTCACCTGGGACTTCCACCCACTGGGTCTCAGCTCACAGCTCTTACCAAAATAAAAGCAAAAACAAAAAAACCAACCAAACAAAACCAAAACAACAACACAAAAAAACCCCCAAAACCACAGTGGAAAGTCATGATGGATGACTGATCAGTTATACATGGCACACATCCCAGGAGGTATCAATCAAGGAAAAAAGCAAGTTTTTCTGCCACAAATTGTACTCAAGAGCAACTACATTGAAATCAATCTTCCAGAAAGTTGAGGTTTAGGAAGAGAACAAAACAACTTTGTGTCTCAAACTGACAGCTTTTCTCTAAAATGTGTTTGAACTGACCTCTAGAGTATGACTCAAATCATATTAAATTTGAAGCATACAACTATATAGAGAGACCATTCTGTGACACAGAATTTGCAACCTCAGAATAAGAGAAATGAACCTATTCAGCAAAGCTAAACTATAAGAAAAGTGTCAAGAATAAAGAGAAGGCAGGTACGAACAGGGCAGTAAGCAATTTTCACAGCATATGCCTGCTTATATGCTGGTACATGACATAATTTCTTCAAAAATACTTTTAAAGTGGAAAAGAAAAGAAAGCCTTGTTTGAAGCTCTCCACCTAAGCTTTCTTTCAGTTCTCCTGTAGTCCTTTCTCTTCAAAGGCATTTTACTCAGAGATTTGGCTAAACAACGGGCACAACAAACACTTTGGTGCAGTTTACTCTGGCTGCTGGAGTTTTTGCAGATTACAGGTAGCTGCAAATAACAGCCTAGTAGGATTCTGAAGCACTCCTAAGCCTCTAACTGCAACCTCAAGTGTTCAAGTCCTTTAAAGTCTGGCCAAGAATCAGAGACTCTTAAACTTGAGCTGGACTAAATTACCCAAAGTGATATTTTAGGATGTGAAATGAATAGATGGCCCTTTAACAAAAATAATCACCCACAAATTCTACTGTCCTCATTTTCTTAGTGCAAAATTTGTCTCAATTTTTCTTTATCTCTATGAATTTTATCTATAAAATGAGATATATTTTTATCTGAAAAATCTTTAACCCTAAAGTGTTGTACTATGGACCATACAAGACAATATTGTTAAAATTCAACTGTCTTCAAGACAACTTTGAAACTAACTTAAGACATCAGCAGAAGATAACTTAATAAGTGCTGAAGATACATTACTGAAGTATTTATTAAAGCAATGCAAATAAGGGTTTAATTTCAATTATTTTTAGTGGAACAGTATAGACTGATGAGTAAAGTTTCAGTTAAATGAGTTATGATTAATTTTTTTGTTTTGTAGTCATGTTTTAAAGGGAGAAGAAATCACACTTCAAACAAAACAAAACAAAAAAATTTGAAATTTGCCAATTTAGAAAAAAGCAAGAAGAATCATGGTCAAGGGTCCTGACAGAGGAAGTACTATGATGTAACCCCAGCCAAAAACCAAGCCAGACACAGTTGTTCCAATTTGAGAGAGTTGGAAGGGTAGTGAGAAAATTCATGGGTTGAGATAAAGACAGTTTAAAAGGTAAAGCAAAAGCTGTGCACATAAGCAAAACAAAACAAGGAATTCATTCACCACTTTCCATGGGCAGGTTGGTGTTCAGCTATTCCCAGGAAAGCGGGGCTCTAGTACATGTAATAGTTAGTTGGAAAGACAAACATCATCATTCCTACCATTCCCCCTTCCCCCAGCTTTTACTGGTGAACATGATATGGCATAGAATATCCCTTTGGTTAGTTGGAGTCAGCTGTCCCAGCTATGCCTCCTCCCAGTTTCTTGTGCACCCCCAGCTTACTCACTGGAAGGGCAGCATGACAAACAGAAAAGGCCTTGACTATTTGTGAGCACTGTTCAGCAACAGCTAAAATATCAACACTGATTTCATCAAAAATTCAAAACACAGCCCCATACAAGCTACAGTGAAGAAAATTAACTCTTGCCCAGCCATAATCAGCAGAAAAATCTGAGTTCAGTAGTGTTTTTCTTTCCTTTTCTTTCCTCTTTCATCACAAGTCTTGTTGAATATTTTTGGGGTTTTTCTTCTCTTTAATAAAGAGTTGCATGAAGATATGTGCATTATATACACACAGCAAAAACACTGAAGAGTTTACAATAAAATTAGAAAAAAATTGAATCGTTTTGTGGGTCTTCTGATATTGTCCAGAAATATCACCCCCATCTAGGCCAACCACATCCTGGGCTACATCAAAAGGAGGCTGATCAGCATGTTGAGGGACGTGATTCTTCCCTCCACTCCAGTGAGACCCCACCTGGAGTACTGCATCCAGGTCTGGGCCCTCCCAACAAAAGAAGGATTGGACCTAATGGAGCTCATCCAGAGGAAAGCCACTAAGTTAATCATCTAGGGCTGGAGTACCTCTCCTACAAAGACAGGCTGAGAATGTTGGAGTTTATTAGCCTGGAGAAGAGAAGGCTGCAGGAAAACCTTACAGCAGCCTTCCAGTACAAAAAAGAGGCTGGAGACAGACTTTTTACAAGGGCATTTAGTGACAGGACAAGGAGAGTAGGTTTAGATTAGATATTAGGAAGAAGTTCTTTATTGAGAGGATGGTAAGGCACTGGGACAGCTTGCACAGGGGTGCTGGGGACTCCCCAGCCCTGGAGGTGTTCAAGACCAGGTGAATGAATTCCTTGTTTTGTTTTGCTTATGTGCACAGCTTTTGCTTTACCTATTAAATTGTCTTTATCTCAGCCCATGAATTTTCTCACTACCCTTCCAACTCTCTTTGAGTAACCTGGTCTAGCAGAAGGTGTCCCTGTCCATGGCAGGGTGGTTGGAGCTAAATGGTCCCTTTCGACCCTAACCATTATATGATTCGGTGATACAGAAATATCCTCATAACACCCTTTTCACACTCCTTGCTTCCTAAATTTTATTATTTTTGTTTCGGATCTCTAAAGTAGTAGGACCACCAGATTCCATCTATTTTCATAATTGAATTATACAAACCCTTAGTAAAAGGGGATATCCATGGTTGCCCTCTAACTTTTTAAGTATCCCTGCACGGCCTAGCAGGCAAAAGCTGCAGGAAAAGTACATGTGGCTCAAAACATCTTAACTTTTAAGCATAGTAGTTTCCTCATTCAGGGTATTTAAAAAGTATTTTGGAAACCCATAAAAATCTAACAAATTAGTTTTTGTTAACCAAAACAAATGTTATCATTTATGTTTACAGGTACTTCTCATGAAATTCATTAACTATCCATCTGTGAAAAATCCTTTAGCAGTACATACAATTTTAATCACATTTGACAGTGAAATTTTTTGGCACAGCCATGGGTCTTAATAAAATTGTTATAAACATTCAGGAACTGACGTTTAACTAGAAATAATCACATTGTCTTCCTTCTGGGAAAAAAATAATAAAAGTTCATGTGGAAAAGTTTGAATGGAAATAATTTTATTCATTTTAAAAGTTCTAAATATGTCACTGAATTTCTATATTCACTCCTGGTATGAATGACAGCTAACACCAAAAAGAAAATTAATATTAGAGAGAGGGAAAAAAAGAAATCTGTTTGGAGTTTACTGTTTTAAATACTGAAGGCACCTGGTAGAGAGATAAGATACTAAAGCATAGGTGACAACCTGCTCCTTATACAGGAATAGTGCCTAAGATGAACCATTGAAAAGACTAGAAACAGCTTTCACACATAGTTATCTGGGACTAGAAAGGACTGACAAAAGGACCTTAGCAAAACTCAGGGAAAAAAAACCTGTTAGCTCATAGCAGCAGGAAAAATGCACACATTGCTAAGTGCCCTCCCAAACAGACATTGCTAACTTCACTAACTCAGTGGAAAAGGAACTTGAGAGATGTGGGAGGAGGCATCTACAGGATTATAAACTGAGAGAAAAATCTTTATTTTTAAAATTGTAATTACTATTCAATGTGATTTGTACATCTCTGAGGATTTGGAAGGCAACTTCAACAGTTAAAACAGGGATAAGTATCACTATCCTAACACCTTAGTCAACATAGGCTTTTCCTTTCTCCCTACCCCATCCTCAGATTCAGGACTTAGATCAAATGTGCTACCTTATCTTCGTGACACACTAAGCAGTTCCTTTTATTAGTTATATAACTTAGACTGCACAGGTCATAGATGATGCAACATAGAGTCAGTATCCTAAATTGCAGGTAAAGATCTAGTTCAGCTCCCTGTCCTTCAGGACATCAGTTTAGTTTGAGTCTGGCAACAACTATCTGACTAATATAATTAAAAGTAGCAGCTTTTCATCCACCTATGAACATTAAATGTTAATACATCTCGCCACTTTCAGGGAGAGCCCCAGTACCACAGCTTAAGCAGCCTAACACAGGGGGCTTTCAACCATGGAATGGGTCTACTGGGCTGTGCTTTTCATCCACACCTTCTGATCCTGTTTATAACCCCATGTCTGAAACAAGTTTCAGTTTACTATGAAAAGCTAGTTCAGAGACTGAGACAGCAGCATGTCCAGGTAGTACTCTGTGGAACACTGGAAGGGACCTTAAAGATCCCCTAGTTCCAATGCCCCCTGCCATGGACAGGGACACCTTCCACTAGACCAGGCTGCTCAGAGCCCCACCCAACCTGGACATGTTGATGACCTGGATGAGGGGATTGAGTTCACCATTAGCAAATTTGCAGATGACACCAAGTTGAGGGGGACTGTTGATCTGCGGGAAGGCAGGAGGGCTCTTCAGAGGGACCTGGACAAGCTGGAGAGATGGTCTGATTCACGGGGATGAGGTTCAACAAGGCCAAGTGTCAGGTCCTGCACTTTGACCACAACAACCCCCTGCAGCACTACAGGCTGGGAACAGAGTGGTTGGAGAGCAGCCAGGCAGAAAGGGACCTGGGAATTTGGATTGACAGGAAGCTGAACAGGAGCCAGCACTGTGCCCAGGTGGCCAAGAAGGCCAGTGGCATTCTGGCCTGGATCAGGAATAGTGTGGCCAGCAGGACCAGGGAAATGATTCTTCCCCTGTACTCAGCACTGGTGAGGCCACACCTTGAGTCCTGTGTCCAGTTCTGGGCCCCTCAGTTCAGGAAGGATATTGAGGTGCTGGAGCAGGTCCAAAGAATGGCAGTGAGGCTGGTAAAGGTACTGGAGCACAAGTCCTGTGAGGAGAGGCTGAGGGAGCTGGGGTTGTTCAGTCGGGAGAAGAGGAGGTTCAGGGGAGACTTCATCACTCTCTTCAACTCCCTGAAAGGAGGTTGTAGCCAGGTGGAGGTTGGTCTCTTCTCCCTGCAACCAGCAGTAGGACAAGAGGGCATAGTCTTAGGCTGTGCCAGGGCAGGTTTAGGTTGGATATTAGGAAGATATAGTTTACCGAGAGAGTAATCAGACATTGGAATGGCCTACCCTGGGAGGTGGTAGCGTCACGGTTCCAGGAGGTATTTAAGAAAAGACTGGATCTGGCCCTTAGCGCCATGGTCTAGTAACCATGGCAGTGTTGAATCAAGGGTTGGACCTGATGATCTTGGAGGTCTTTTCCAACCCAGTGGATTCTCTGATTCTATGATTCTATGACTTGAACACTGCCAGGGATGGGGCATCCACAACTTCTCTGGGCAGCCTGTTCCAGAGTCTCACAACCTCACAGTAAAGAATTTATTCCTAATACTTAACCTAAACTTACCCTCTCTCAGTTTGAAGTCATTCCCCCTTGTCCTGTCACTACATGCCCTTATAAAAAGTTCTTTCTTCAACTTTCTTGTAGGCCCCCTTCAGGTACAGGAAGGGTGATATAAGGTCTCCCTGGAACCTTTTCTTCTCCAGTCCGACAAACCCCAGCTGTCTCAGCTTTCTTCATAGGAGAGGTGCTCTAGACCTCTAATCATTTTCATGGCCCTCACCTAGACCCACTCCAGCAAGTCCACATCCTTCTTATGTTGAAGACCCCAGAGCTGGGAGCACTCCAGGTGGTGTCTCCTCCAAGCTGAGCAGAGGGTAGGAAATTCACCTCCCTCAGCCTGCTGGTCATACCTCTTTTGATATAGCCCAGGATGTGGTTGGTAATGAACTTGTTATTTCTTATTTAGGGAATTCATTCATTCATTCATTAAGAAAGGTGTGATTCATTGAAATCCAGTGTGATAGAACAAGAAAAACAAACAGCCCCAAACAAAGAAATCATTCACATAGCCCACGTACCTCAGCATCTCTCCCCTTCTCATCCAGAAGGGCTACGCCAGCATGACTTTAAACCAGCTTAACACAGGGGCTATTAACATGATGGTACAAGAAGTTTAGAGAGCTCTTTTTTTCTTAGAGGACACTTCATCACTCACCCACAACTTTTCAAGCCTCTACATACCATAACCTGCAGAACTGTGAACAAGCTCTTCCAGCTCACGTATGCTGGCAGAAAAAAACAGTCAATACCCACAGAACTTCTGCACTGCTCAGTTTGTGCAGTGGATCTTTTTATTTATAGCAATAAAAAGAATTATAGTTAAATAACTCTTATTAGTTATACTATAGCAATAGAACTCTTTAATTCTTACATAGTTAAACTATAGCAATAGAACCCGACCTCTGCAAAAGGTGGACTACATATCTTTTTCAAATCTGCAGCTGATGGTCACATCCAGATGGATCAGATGTGCACGGTAACAGGTATAAGTTCATCATTCCATCAGCAGGAGACACTGTACCCTGGTTTGAAGAACTTCTGGGAATACCAGTGTTTGAAGTAGCCCCAGAGAGCCCTAGACCACAGTTGGCGTACTGCTTTTAATATCTCTTCTCTCCCAGAGAGGCAGGAAATTACAAATAATATCCTCTTTAGGTTATGCAGTAATCTAGAATGCCTTAACTCGCAGCATCTTTGCCACTGCTTGCCCTTCAGAAGTAAACAGAATCAGTCCAGACACCTCCCCTCTGAACAGAAGACCAAAATTTGAATTAGACATCTGGCAACCATTCTTCTCTCTTCCCGGTGACCTTTCTAAGTCAACTATGCTCCCCACAAAAACTATCTTTTCATGACTGCTCCAAACTGCTCCTCATCTCGTACCAGAACATCTCCTTTTACAGTAGCTGCGTCCTGGAGTCTTCATCAGAGCAGCAGATCATTAAACTCTTCATTAACCCCAGTCAGGCTCCTGCTATCCTATCCTTCTTAAAAAAAGAGTCCAGTGGTTTAAGAATACAATATACAACTTTTTGTAAATCCTGAGGTATCAAAATTTATTTGTTATGTGTTCATGTGTGCTATTAAGAATTTTTTAAACTTAATTTAAGATTTCATCAGAGTGATTTAATGTTTCACCTCCTGGATAAACACTTTGTGAGACCTCAATTCTTGCTGTTGTTGGAGGTTTAAACTTTGTTTCCATTTTCCTAGAGGAGGTACAGCCAGATAACAATTTTATGCCCTTAGCTACTGCTAAAGGGATTTACATATTTCTATGTAGGTAAAGAAAACATTTATCTGACAGAAAAAATTTTAGAGTTTTTTAAAGACATATTTAAAATTATTTGCAATATATGATATGAAAAAAATGTGAGTCGTGTAGTACAGCTTCAGACAACAATATTGCTCTGATTGTGAATGACAACACACTAAGCAATGAAATGACATACAGAAGTACCTTTCATCAAAAGCCGTTTGATTTCTAGAAATTCAGTTTCACATCCTTGAAACATTCACTCTCAATTTGCAGATTGTTACCATACAAACAATAAAGTTTTGATGACAGATTATCCTATTAAAATTTATAAGATACAAACACATGAGCAATCAGAGCATTAATCTAGGTTATTCTGTGGCTGTAAATTGCTTTACTATGGCCTATTATTTATATGTCTTTTCACATAATCACCTCAGAGAAACTAACTGATACATTGCTAACATTTTGTCAATTCTAAAATCTTTGTGGTTCACCTTTCTTCAGCTTTCCTCTTTACATGTTCATCTTTTTTCTTCCTCTGAAAGAGTCTAAACAGACATGAAATCATGAAACATGCAAAGACAATAGTTGTTCATAAACAGCAGTGTTTTGAGTCACCGTAGATAGCATCGGTCATGATTAACATGGCTAGAATGCACTGTTACACAAATCACAGAGTTCCAGATAGCAAGAAGCAAAAAGAATAATTTTCAGTTGTTTATCTTTTATCACTTACATATCATCTGTTATAAGCTAAAAATTCACCTATATGAGAATGGTATGAACAATTTTCCATCGTTAAATGGAAATGAATAAAAATTAGAAAAATATTGCAGGAAATGATAGTTGTTATTTCTACATCTCTTTTTAACAGTAGGATTAAAATGATGCGTGGTTGTTTTTTTTTTACAAGCATCTAAGCAAAAAGTACGGATGCCTAAATATAGCTGTATTTTTCTTTCTGGAAAGTACAACTCACCAGGGAATGTCTTGTGTTTACATGGAATACAAATGGGGTTTTTTCTAATTACATCTAAACTCAGCTATTCTACTGTTTGTTTTTGTGGGGTTCTATGAGGTTTTTTGGTTTTGTTGGTTTTCTGAGTTTTTTTTCCCATAAAATCTGTCAGTTACAATTTACTTCCTACACACAAAAGCAGGTGGATTTAAGAAGGAATTGGAATTCCGTATGCAGTATAAAGATCCACCTGAAACAGTGTGACCAGAGCTTAAAAAAAAAAAAAAAGAAACAACTCTGGTTATTAGGTCACTTTTTTTTTTATTTTAAATATAAAATAAATATATTTTCTGATAAGACTTTGAGGACAGTGGTGAAATATATATATCATAAATTGTGTTTTCTGTTACTAACAATGTTCCCTTCAATACAATGATCTGTCCACTTCCACACATACAGCAAAAGTGGCCTTTTGTTGTATCCCTATTTTCACTTATTTATTTTATTCATGTATACTGAACTGGCAATGGCTAAAATCCTCTTCTATGACCCTAAATATCTTTGGATTAAAATTTCCTAGAAATTATTCTTATTTTCTGGACAAAGAGTTGTTTTGTTTGGTTGGTTTTTTTTCTGACTATATTATGCGATTGTTCCTTGTAATCTTACGGGATGCTAGCAAAATATTTTCTTGTCTCCTTCGGGAGACACTGCTTGGAAATATTTTATATTCCACGTTTAAAGTAATGTCTGGCTAGTATCCTTCCATGGTTATTAAAATTATTTAGTTTTGTATAACTTAAGGCACTCAAAAGCTTTTAAGGCAGAAGCGGGAAAGGCAGACCATCTCACTATGTACCAAGTGTCAAGGAATGCATGTGAATTGAAACCCTGCTGTCTGAATTGTTGCCTCACCTTGACTGCTTGTTGAAGCAAAGCTGGGTATGAACCACTGCTGGGTCCATTAGAAGGAAAGCCAGATTGGACAGGAAAATACAAGAGGTCATATCCTATAGATTGAAATACTGGGGGATTAGGACTCCAATGCACATCATGGAAGGCATCACTCCAGTGTTGAGACAAGCCTCTCCTGTGTTTCTCATACAAACAACTCTTACATATTTAAGATAAGAAATATACATTAGGTCTTTCCAGAGTTTTGACAAAGCACATTTGTCCATGGGGTATCATGAAATTGAAAGAAAAAGCCTATGTAAAAATTGCTATGTAATAAAGAAATTATAGATATCATTGTTCTTAGATAATTGGCAAATTTAAATACTTGCAATTGCTACAACCAGAGGATTACCAGTAGTGGTCACTAAATGTCAATAGCAATAGATAGCTGGGCCTTGGCGTGCATATATTTTGATTATTGAAGCAAACATGGAAATTGTTCCTATAGACATGCCCAGCCTAATGCAAAAATGAGGTAATTTGGCTTGTTATAAATACTTTGCACTAAATGGTAAACTAAGCAAAATTACTTTGCCATGGACTAAACTTGTTTACTTTCCCACAATCTGTTTTTCTCTTAGTCAGGCTTTGAAGATATCTACAAGTTGGCCTCTGTCATAAACTTAAAACCCTAACTGTTCTTGCTTCCATTATAAACCCTTAAACTTTCCTCTGGCATCCTTTATATTACTGAAATTTTAAAGAAAATATGTGTGAAACTCCTTCATGGGGAAATGTGAGTTTCTAACTAGACAAATTAGGAGTGCTGCTAAAGGACTTACAAATTAGCATACACACAAAGAGACAGGTGGCACAGATGATGCAAATCCTAAAATTATGAATTGTGTACTTCTGACGTAAGGAAAAATACACAGGTTATTAACACACAGGTTAAACAGATACCAGAAGTTGTCTATATGCTAAAGAGAACCCCTTAACTAGCTTTAAATCTGAAGTTTTCAGGTCTCCAAGTGTTTATAACTTACAGATAGCTTAGTTTCTTACATATGCAAGTTCAGTTATGAAATACTTATTTTGCTGTTTTACTTATCATTCCTAGTTGTAAAGCAGGATCCCCTTAGATATTGTACATAAAAAACAACCCCTGCCCCAAAGACCTTACAGGTCAATAAAGGAGAAAACAGATGGGCATAGACAGATGGGGGAACAGAAGGAAAGGACTTCTATGATGGGTATAAGAAATGGAATTAGGCTGATCATTTACCCATGCATTGTAAAGTTTGCTATGAATATGGTACTACAGACAGATTTTAGAGACCTTCTGCGTTATAGACCTTTTCTGTCTACTGTTGTAACAAGGGCACTTTTGCCACGCAAAGTAGCACAGTTCAGGAGAAGTTACTTGCTCAGTAAGTGCTTACTTATGTAAGCACTTATTCTGCTTAAGTGTCTCTTGAAAATTAGCCAATTTCTGATCCCTTTCACAGTGGGAAGATAAGGTAGAGATAGTGTTTAAAGCTTTTCCTACAATCCTATTTTGCTAATGAGACATCATCAGTTTGATAACACTCTGAGGACAGTGCTTCCTAACAAGAGAACAAGAGATAATAAAAGCATATTATTTATATATAAATGTATTATTATTTCATGAGTACTTTTCTCCTCCCCACATTGTTACAGTTTTAGAAGAAGGCTGAAATTAGCTTCTGACTGAAATACTTTCACAGGTCTTTAGATGTTCGCTTATATCTAGTTATATTTGCAATAATTTTCTTTACTAGAAACTGAAGATCTAACACCATCATTGTGTATTGAAGAAAACATATGAAGAATGGTTATGTCGCCTTCAGTTTTGACCATGAATCAAAGTTAATCTCTGCAGAAGAAACAATGATTAAGTTAAACTAGACAAAATATATTTGTCTTGCTTGTTCATACTACGTGCACAGGACATGTGCTGAGCAAGAAAACAGACTGCGTGTTTTTTAAGGTAAAAAAATGCCATAAAGCATTCAAATTTTACTGTCAAGCAGGAATACATTTTTCTGGTCAAACATAGATATATGTTTGGCCTGAAGTATAAATATGGTAAATAAAATAAGTGGCTAAGCATAAATTTTGTTTACAATTCAGATGAGATATTGCAACATCTCTTTAACCTTAAAATGCATGTAAAACTCTCCTTACTTCACAGACATGTTCAAACCAACACAAATACTCTCAAAAAAATAAATCAATAAATCATAAAGGGCATTGATCATTCAATTAGAGAGTCATTCTGCATTAAGCATCTTTGTAATCCTTTTCTAACACTTGATATTTGAGGAATGATAAAATTTACTGATCCTTCAATTCTGAACATGGAGCAATTCACATTTAAGGTAGAACTTTCTTAATTATGTTAAATTATGACTGAAATGCAACGTAGGACTGATGAAAATTATGTATCTGCCCATATGCTGTTATGGGAGGCAACATTAAATCACTTCAGAGCACCACTTCACTCTGGATAAAACAGGATAATACACTAGAAAACAAAAAGTCTTCAGTTAGAAGATCAGATCATGTAAAGTCACGACAGCTTTTGATAGTCAGCAACCACCATTTCCCATGCAAAGGAATACGGGAATGGGATAATGACACTGTCTATATTTACATTAAAGATGTGTTATGTTCAATCCCATAGTCACCACAAAAGCACCTGGAATTCTTCATGTAATTTACATGTACCAGTGATTTTTTTATTTTCATGCACAAACCCCTAATTTTGCTTCTCTGCACAAAGAAAAAGGATCAGTTCACAACTGGCTCCACTGCATTGAATGCAAACCTACTGCTGCCTTCAGTGTGAAAAGGTTTCACCTGAAAATGTATTTTCTTTTTTTTTTTTTTCTGCCTCACACAAATGCTGTCAAGTGGCTAAGAATAAAAATAATTCAGGTACTTCACATGAAGGAACTCAACCTAAGGTGGGGCAAATCAGGTAGCATCTTAACTACAATAATAACTGGAGAAAATATTCCTCTTGAAATATGTACTCAAGCCACATTCAGTTTTTCTTCAGCTTCAGTTATAATTTCAGATTTGAGCTACATAGGTACACTAAAGGTTTCTGACAGCTATTATTAAAACCAATGTTCCCTTAGAATAGCCATCAATTAGACCCCAGCCAAATTTCTAGTATCTATTTTTTGTTGTTGTTTTTTTTGCTTGTTTCAATAATTTCCCCTCTTCCTTTTCACATTTCTCCTCTTATCTTATCTGATCATACCCAGCCTTATCTGGACTGGAAAAATTCACTTTTCCTGTGATATTCGTCTCTACGCTGAAATGCCAAGCTAGTCCACAAGCTTAGTCTGAAAACAACTTTATACGTGTTGGCAAGGAGAGCTTCCTCAGGCAAGATAACTAGGAGTCTGATGATTTCAACCTCACTGCAGGCTACTTTGTCCAGATTCACATAGCATTTATACTTATTCTTTTACCATTTCTGATGTTCAACACAGTTTTATTTGTCACCCCTTAACTCGTCCTTCTCACTGTCAGAGAGTAAATCAACAAATAGTACTGCACTTATGTCCTCCTCTGGAAATATTTGGTAAATGAATGACAGATAATCTCTGTGTGGGCATTGTCTTCTGGATAGTGAAAAAAATGTAGTATTTCCACTGAACCAATAAATAACCTCAAGAAAATAGTGTGAGGATTTGGTCATTTTGCTGAGTTTCAGCAAACTTTGTGTGTTTGTAGGTAAGTAAATGTTCTGAGAAGAAAGTGATAATGAAAAATTCAGCATTTCTTTAACATTTTTAGCATACAAACCACTCCCAAATTATGTTTTCTTATGAAAACATGGAGATAAACTCCACGGTATCTCTTTGCCTTCTTAGACACATTTTGTCATCACATTTGCTACTTCCTCTGATGCTGTCAAATGTGTCAGGTGCGTCTGTCTTTTGAATGTCTCACAAGAATGCAAAATGCTTAACAAACAGCTTTCTTTTTGTGCTTCAAGTCTTGACCTTGATACTTAGGAAACTGCCATAACTCAGAACTGGCTACCATCTGGGCTACCTAGCCTCCAAAAAAAGTCTAAGGACTCACTTTTGTTTAGCAATTTTTTTTTCAAAATTAAGAGCTTTAGAAGACTAAAAAGCAGGGAAAACAGAGCCTTTTTACCTTTTCTGTAATGAGAACCTCTGAGACTGAACGCTGCAATACAAAATGAACAATACAGTAACAAATTTTTATTAATGCCATACTTCACTGCTTGATTCATGTCACAATTACATACTGTACAATGCAATACAGTCTAATGGAGCATAAAGTATCCACAAATTCTGAAATATTCTGCTCTCATGATATACAAAATATAACTTTCCTTGCATTTTACAAGTATTCAAATTAGTAATATATAGAAACATTTAAAAAGAACCCTAGATTTATTACTGATGTGATTTTCAGGGAAACCTTTAGATATGGTTTCCAGTAAGGAATGGTAGAAATACATTTTTCAATAATGTACTATTTTCAAACAGCCTATTGTTCTACATGTCCTTGTAAACATTTGAAAGGTTACAAGATTTTAATAATTTAATTTTAGAGAGATCAATTTTATATCAGAATGTAATTTGTAGTATTTGCAACGAGTTCCATTTATCTTCTCATTTTATAGGTACTATGAAGCTGTGCTATGTAGGGCTCAAATGGCTTCAAGTGCTTCATGAAATCTAATAAAAATTGAGTTGTTTCAAAGGAAAAGTAGATCTTATAAATGTGTCATGTACCTAACCTTAAGCCTTTAAATGTTTCACATTTTGAATTACTTGTTTCTAAAAAACTAAAAGAGAACATAATGCCAGCAAGATTTGTATCCAAAAGACATAGCTTCTAAAAAACTAAAAGAGAACATAATGCCAACAAGGTTTGTATCCAAAAGACATAAACCATAAATTAGGTTAGTGGGAAAAAGAAATAAGTTGTTACTTGTAGTGCTCATTGATATAAAACAGTGAGGATCACAAAGGGTATAAAACTGGCTTTCGAACATGAAATCAGTGTGACATATCTTAAGAATCTGAAGTGAAATAATGATAGATATTAGAAAGAAAAATGTATACATGAGTAATCTCCAGCGGTCATGAACTTTTCTGTAGGCTGGACAAATCAGCGCAAGTTTGTACTGAAGCCTCATTACCTGATTGGGTTTGGGAAAGTCCCTCAGCTGAAAGGTTTGGTCTCTTTCTCACAGTGTTAGAAAGAATTCAGACATTCAGAAGAAACTTGCTGCAATTGCCATATTGGCAACAAAACAGATGGGCAACAAGAAAGCCTTCTCAAGAGCACTATATACTCAGCTCTCTGGACAACATACCCATTTCACTCCAGGCTGTTTCACTCTGAACATGTTTCACTCTGAACATGAGCCCTCATCTGTTCCATTAACGTGAGAATGGTGACCGGTGTATATAACCAACATGACCCAAATCAGGGAAAGTCTAGTGTTTACATAAGTGTATTTTTCTCCACCTTTGTCATATGGCAAGAAGTTCTGATGAAGAGCTAACCTGTCTTAGGGAAATAGCTGGTAGAAAGGACTACGAAGAAAATTAAAAGAGATAGTAATATCCAGTAAAACGTTGCAGAGGGGCAATATTGACAGATGATGTGGGTGAAGAGATTTTGACGGTGTTACTGGAAAAAATTAGAACTAGCAGAATCTGGTACTTCGGCACAGGAGTGCACTCTCTTGTTTTCTTTGGTTTGTTACACTAGCATTTCACTATTCTGTTGTCATGCCTAGATTTTATTTTTTATTTTATTTTCCTGTCTTCATTATGCTTTTCCTGTGCGTATCTCCCTCTTTTCAGTCTCCATTTATGTAACTCCCATCCAACCATCCACGTTCTACCTCTTCTCTCCTTCTACTTCAAAGGCATTTGATTCTTGTTCACGAGAGATATACTGTGTTTTCTAAAGATCATAACATTTACTAAGAGTCATAAATTTGGGTTTAATAGTTACCCTTAAAAGCATTCCGGCTGAAAATCTACACATTTTCATAACAAATCAGCACTTTGAATATACAGAAATTAATGTTGTGTCTGACAGTATGCTTGAGACAAAAAGAAGTGGAAGGAAACGACATATTGTGATGGGAATATATTATGTATTTGAAGATCATAGTCATAATATATCAACGAAAATGAGAACGACTGTTCTTAACAGAGACAGTTACCGTCCTCCTGGTTGACAACATGTTCAGGCGCTGTCCAACAGCACCATGGACAGCGACAAACAAAAGTCGCTGCACCAAAGTTCAGCTGTGCCGCATTTTATCTCATAAAGCTCTTGACAGGAGTCTGGATGACTCATGACATACTGAGCCTTTCACTTCCATCGTGGTCTATCTTCTAGTGTTTAACGTGTTGTGTGAAACATTTGATTTGCACCACAAGAGTATTTTAAACTTGTTCTTGGTTTAGCTTCTGCTTGTAAAGATGAAGTATTTTATTACTTTTCTTTCTTCTCACATTAACTCTTTCTAAACTCTATTTAGTTATCTTCAGCTCATATTAATCTCTCTGGTGAATCTCAGATTTCATAAGGAAAAAAAGAAAAGAAAATGTTCTTATATGAGAATTATTTTGTTTTACAGATATCTGATTTTTCCTAACAGTTTTCAATTAGATAAAAAAGGTTTCTTAGAGCACCATCCTTTCAGACCTTCACCAGTAACTAAATTGTGAAATATGACTTCAGAATTTATTTTAAAAAAATACCTCAGGAGATGGAAGAAATTTTTTTTAAATGAAATTTTTTTAAAATCCACAGAAGGATTTTGTGTGTAATGCTCAAAATGACATCAAAATGACATTCCAATCTTATATCCAAACTACCATCCTAACTGGACTATTGGTTTTGGATGCAAATGCAAAAGGGCCTCTTCAATGTACTGCGAGTTGGAGGTGATGATCCTTGTGGGTCCCTTCCAACATTCTGTGATTCTGTGGTTCTGTGATTCTGACGTTCAGTCAGACCACTAGGTAGTCTGCAACTAAAAATTGCAAAGCTTCCATTTTAGAATCTCCCATTATAAAATGAAGCTACCTGAGTTTATTCCATTGGTTCATCCCACACGATAAAAAAAAATATTCAAGGTGCTACTAATCTTACCCATCAAGAATGTTCATCAAAGACTTATATTACTTTTTATAAATTGAGTTCATATTAAGACTAAAACTCATTACAGTGAAAAAAATGTTCTTATCTTTAGCTCTTTGGGAAAAAAAGCATATACAATATTGCTATCTTCTCCAAAAGACTTGTGATTTTAAAATCACTCTGTTATCCCACAAAATAGGCAAATGTTTTCTGTAATTCTTTTTTAATCTCACATTTCAGAACACAGAATAAATCACCAAAGTGCTTTCCTCACATTACTTTGCATCTATACTGCTGTTCATTGAAAGATTAAATACAAGTGGAACATCAAGCTGAGCAATCAAGAGTGGATTTTGCATGCTAGCAGCTAGCTTGAAAACAAAAAGCCCTCAAAAATCAGCAGTGATTTTCTTGTAGTTTGGCTTACAGAGCCTGGGAATGCAAATCAATATACTGTATCTTCAGTGCTGCACATTTTGTTTTAAAAGTTGAGGTTTGTCATATTTGATTATCTATAGATTCATAGGCCATTATTCCACATCTATAGAATCTATAGTTGTTATATCTGTGCTTTGAACTGTTACTGTTTACTTTTCAAATTAAAGCTTTAGATTTACCTGCAGTTCTATTTGTTAAGGACATGACCATAATCTTGGATATACCCACCTAAATCAGGATTAAACAAATGCACTTGTTCTGGTTAGAAACAGAATGAATTCAGCGTGAGTTTATCTTCTCCCAGGGGAAAAGGGCATCCCTAATGCCTATGACTTTTCAGTAACATTAAGACATCATTTAAAAAGCACTTTTCTATTTCAATTTGAAAGGACTTAATTTTAAAGCTTAGGTTTAGAGCTTAGTTTTCTCACATAAATAGAGAATATGTGGAAAAAACCCCAACCAAAACAGTTAATCATATAGTCTTCTAATTTAATTGATCCAATGAAATCCCTGTCCTGTAAACCGTGATTACTCTTTTAAATTTTTGAGGTGCTCTGGGGTTTTTTTTACAAAAGGATCAACATTCTTATGTAAAGAAGTACTGCTGTATCAGATTTGTTTTTTTACTTTTTTTATTGTACCAGACTGGACCCTTAGAAGTTCTTACTGACAGAATGAAAATACACTGGAAAATATTATTACTGAAAACAGACTTCTGTGGATCTACTCTAAAACCACAGACGCTGAAATGTTTCTGGACCTTACCTAAAACCCATAAACCTGGATTTACATTGTTCCCATTAGCAACTAGATACATGAGTTATTATTTTGAGGTATTTTATGGAAGCAAAGTTTCATATCCATAATCCCTTTTCTACTTTATTCGTGGCATCCCTCTCTGAAACACTGTGTCCCTATTTCAAATATACTGATACCTGCTATCTCAGGGAAATTCTCCAGAAAGAGTTTGCACTTCTGAGTGGAGAGTGTGTGTGAGAAAAACTGGTCACGTTTAACAGCTGCAGCAGAGCTATTTGTAGTCTAAAATGGGCCAGACAGGCTTAGATGTGCAAAGAAAAAAGTGCTTGCTGAGGTGTTACTGTAGCAGTAAATACTGCTATATATAGCTCCCACAGCTTGCAGTGAACAGTCTTGCAAAAAACCCTTCTCCCTAAAACAGAGGGGGAAAAAAAAGGGGAAAGGAATGTTCACAGGAAATATCTGAGAAGTTCTTTTATCTTTTCTCAGGGGAACTGTGTCTCCTTATTTTCTATTATTGATCTTTTTACCAATCCTTGCATTTTTGGTTTACCCTCATGTAGAAAGTGAGTGAATCATTCTCCAGAACAATAGTTTCTTGCACTGTTGAGTGAGTGGAGAATAATGAACTTTAATTAAAAATTGTTTATATTTAATTAAAAATTGCTGTGATTCACAGCTTGTGTGTAAAATGATGCCAGGCTATAATGTGTAGTATTTATCTCTTTAACGCCACTTGTCTCTGTTGGTAGAAAAAGTGAACCTTATGTCAGATTCCCAAATCATGCAGAAATTTGAGAGCCCAGCCTTGTTTTTCCCCCCAAATCCATTGTGTAATATTGCCCACTTTCAGTGCTATCCTCCCAAGTTTGCTAAATTATGTTAAATACCATTCCTGTGGATAAAACAATACTTGAAGTTCTTGGAATTATTCTCTACCAGCCCAGAGGATAACAAGCTTCTTAACTATGGTAAGTATCATGTTTTAGTTACTCATTGACTCCAAAAGGCAGCAATTCCAAAGTGGAAAGAAATGTGGCAAACCCCATAATCATTGGTAAATCCAATTTTAGTGCAGGTCTTTCAAAACTACCATAATGTCAGACAAGAATGTCCCATCTAAAATTTTTTCATCCCACAATGCCTCATTTCCAAATGAATATCTGTTCTGTCTTCCCTGAAAGCCAGATAGGTACAATACACAACTGTAGTCACAGAGTGAGCCTAACAGGCTACATTTTTGTAAGCTTCATGTTAAAACATTAACAAGCTATCGTCATATATATTATATGAGGTGTAATTATCTTTTATGACCTTTTCAGTGTTTTGTCTTTTAACACAGAACAATTACTATTAATTAAAGGTTGCTGATGCAACAGCAAAGCCATCTTAGATTGCAAGTATCAAGAGAATCCAATGAGCCTTGTTACTTTGAACACAAATCCAAATGAGTCATTAAAAAGTTCCAATGAACAGAAAGGCAATAAGCAGGAATTTCTATACAAAACAGTATAGTATTCAGAAAGCTAAGCTCCTAATAATTCATGCTATCCTTAAATTCTCTGACTGCATGAATCATTTTACTCAGAAACAGCAAGGGAAAAATTTCACTTTACTTTTGTGAAATGACTCTATGGCAACTGAATAGAGAAGTATTTGGCTTAATTCTTCTACTGAATTTACTACTGAGAAGCACAAAAGTTATTTCATCACCCTTTCAGCATTCCTAATCTCATCAGAATTGCCTAAGAAGCAGCATCATGGAATAGTTTAAAGTGAATTTTTTCTCCCTATACAGAATATACGTGACTGAGATAGGTTATTTTATTCCATAGAGGAAAACCAGTAATTTGGAGGTAAAAGCAGCAGTACTTTTCTGCTTGAGCATCTCAGAATAGCAATACAATTCTTACTGTGAATTCTGTACACATTCTGCTATTTTGAGATTTGAAGAGTTGCAGTACATATTTTTTTTTGTGACAGCTTAGTTCACAGCATTATATTTTGCCACAGAAATTTAGGACCTGAGCCAAAATGGAGGCAGTGGAAAGGTTCCCATTGACGTCAGTAATCTTTGGATACAGCCCCAGACGACTAAGGACTAGGATTGTTAAATTACAATTAATGTGCACTACACTGACCCTAGAACCGTCCAAGAAGAAAATTCCTCTTTTGCTTTTACAATAGGCTTTAGCATCTTTTACAAATAACTTTAAGAAAATACAAATCAAAAAGGGAAAAAAAGGAAGGGAAAAAGAGAAAAAACATCTACAGCTTTTCCAGGGTGAACCAGAAGCTTATGCTCCAACCTCTGTATAAGCTGGTTTTTGTTGGTCTCTAATATAACAGAATCATAACATTCAGCAATGCAATTCCAGTAGACACAAAAGCAGTTTTCATTCACAGTTCAAGACTGTTGCCTTTAAGGGTCTGAAAGCTTTCTCATTTAAACTAAGGAAGGAGGTGTCTGAATCTAGTGACTGAATTACAGTGATGACTGTTAAGTAAACATTTCAGTTTAGAAGAGAGCTGTTTCTTATGTTTTAATGTGTTTACTACAAGTATTTTTGAGGGGTTAAAAAAGGTAACTAATGTAATGTGTCTGATAGAGGCTCACTAGCTAATATTGCAGTTTCAGTAAAACTACCAAAGTAAAAAGTGACAAAACTTATTATAGTGTTTCCTTGTTGCCTTTATATTCTAAGCTTTTTTCTTTTTACAGAATAATGTGTTTTGGCTTTCTACGTCATAATTTGAGCCTCCATTTAATTTTTTTGTAATGTTTTGCATCACTTATGTTTATTTCTGTAAAAAAAAGTACTCATTTTTCAGTTAATTAAATATTATATCTTTATGTAAAAGGCATTGTTTTAATGGGTTGCAACTCATAGGTACCTAGTACCCATAGCAGAGATTAATCATAGTAATATGTCACAAGAATGTGACGTATAATTAATGCCATTGCAGTGAATGATTAGTTCATAGGGTTCATTTCAATTAAATATTCTAAATGTTACTGATAGAGTCTCATATTCTAGTACTTCCTCAGACACTTACGAAATTGAAAAAAACTCAATTCATTAAATAAATATCAAAGCCATTGTAGGAAGGTTGATGTGATGGAAGCAATTAATCAGATGTTCACATAAACAAGTCAATGAACATTGGAGCCATTTTTATGATTGTAGCAGAACATTTAGTTTGAAGGAATAAATCCCCTCTGTAAACTGATAACTCACTTCATATAGAAGGTAATTTTGTTTTCCTGTGTTGCACAGAAAATAATACTGGTAGTCATATTCATTTCAAAGAAATAATTGGTCTGTAAAGCTTTTATTTATCCTGTGGGGAATAGCAACTCTTTCAGGAAATGTTTTAGGCTCGTGAAGCATCTGCTTCAATGAAAATATTTTCCTTCTGAAATACTGAACATTTAGCACTTACTCATAGGCATTTCTTGGCTGTAAGAGAGGGTAGATGATAAAAATCACAGTGTGAACTTGGGAAAAATAGTTTGACTTATTGTTCTTGACAACAGAGAATTACAGTGCAAATTTAGGAAAAAAAGTGCACATTGTGAAATGGGATAATGTCAGAATTATTTAGGAGTACATCGCTATACACTCATTTCAGTAATACACGATATTATGTACATCACTGAATTAATCCAAAATGTCTTTGACAACATAATGGAGGGAAATACAGTTACTTTGATCTTTTAGTCTTTGGATGATTCACCCAACTAACTTCTAACTCTAGAAGCAGTTTTAGAGAGATCTGAGCAAAACCAGTTGGCATTAATAAATTTCCTAAGAAGTGCAATTTCCTGAATTTGGTTACAGTTTCAGCAAATTCAAAGCTAAAAAAAAAAAAAAAGATAAAAAAAAAGGAAAAAAAAACAAGTCAAGAAGGTGAGTTCAAAATAATACTGTTTTTTTTCATTTGACATTTCCAAGAGGAAGTATTTAAACTTAAATATGTTTTTTTGTTTCCAAACTTCTTTTCACTCCTGAAGTATATTAGAAATTACACAAATAAATCTGAAAAAGAAGCTCAAATGTAACTGCAGTGTTTTCCTTCTTCACTGTGCAACAGTTCTGGATCAGCCACTGAACCAAAACTTCTACTATTTGAATAGATCTTCCTTTCAGTTTCTCTAGGGACTGTTGTTCTTCTCTGGAAGTAGTATGATCATGCTCCCACTATTTAAACTTGACTGAAATATGAAGGTAGGGATTGTTGGGATATGGCCATATACCAAAAAAGGAATTGTCAATCTGCTAAGAAAAATATCTGGATGTTTTTCTGAAGCGTTTGTAACATCACGAATGAAGACACAGAGAGTGTGTTCACTTTGTTGTACTCATCATTTTCATTGTCTCCTATTTTTGTCTACTTACACTTCAGGAATTTGATTTGGCAACATGAAAGGCACAGTATCTTTCAAATACCATGGAAGACTTATAAAAAAAGAAAAAATAAATACACAGAATTTTTAGAAGTATGATTATTAAGAACATAGTGTGCTCTGTTTCTGTCTGATATCAGGTGAAAAACTAAAAGCTCCTGAAATATCCCTATATGTGAGTTTATAAGAGCTTGAATATATGGACACATTTAGGGAAGCTTTGAAATAAAAAAGCTGGAATGCATGTAGAGGAGAGCAAAGCAGTTTTAAATGTCTGTTTCTAAGGTACTCAATCAATAAATTTTCCATCATGATGATTGCACTAATAGCTTAGCGCTGCTTAGAAAATTGCTGGCTATTTAATTATTTTGAAAGAATTTTTTTGCATTTTTTAAAAATGTTGAATTCATCCTATGAAATATTATTTACCTGTATAACAAATGACTGTCTGAAGAAAATGAATGGTTCAACAGTTCCAGGAGAAAATCCAGTAATGTGAAGATTATAGTAAAGAAAATGCATTAATACATAAACAATGTGATCTTAAGCTCCTTAAGAAACAGATAAAAATAAAAGAGGAAAAACTTTTGCAGCAGGAGGATGGGAATACCAACAGTTCTCCTCTGACTATTACTACTACATCAACCAGGAAAGACAAAGGATCTGCTCTTCCTTACAAGAGTTAGGAAACCTGAAAGGATGAACCATCTCCCAAAGTAGAAGCATAGTATTTCTCAGCAACAATATCTACAGGATTTGTAAGGGTCCTGTTAGCCTCCCACCTGAAGAATAAATCTGGAGAAGAGACACATGTTCAATCAGATGTCTAGTTTTGGGCTACTGGCCATTGCCTTGGCCTCTGTCCATACGAATGCAATGGTTAGATGCCTAAAAAACATCATATGTTCCACACCTAGAGTGCAAATTCAGAAAAGGAAGAGTGACTAATAAGCTTTTACAAACATGGGTCATGTCAATTTATTTAGAAATTTTGCCTTGCTTTCTGTTAATTTTTTCAAATAGAATTTTAATTTCCATCATTAAAAACAAATAAAAAATTAAAATACCAAGTTATTTATAGGTATTTTAAAATACTGAATAGGCGTTTTGCTAGCTGATTAATTTTAGATGTCTCAAGTATATTTTTGCTGGAGACATTACTGACTTCAGCATTTATTTTTCAATTGTACTAATTTTTCAAAGCGAAATCGCTGCTTAGCAGCTTTAAATTCCCTTTAAAAAGGGTTACAGAAGAGATTTCCATAAAGATACTTAATCCCATTCACTCTAATTTCTAGACATTTCTCATACTTCTATCTGACAGTGTCCTTGCATTCTGCTACTACTCTTCACAGGTGAAATCATTATAAATCCTGAATGTTTAAACTGATCTTAATCCAGTTGTTAAGGTCAGCTAACAATGAAGGAAATCGATGGGAAAAAAATGAAGAAGACATGGATATTTCCTATTGGCTCATACCTTCTGCAGTATGGTAATAGCACATTCTGGAAAATGCAAACCCTAAACACTGTTATAAGTCTACTGCTGCAAATAATTTCTCTTGTCCAGTTAAAAAAAAAAAAATATATATAATTTTAAATAATTGGCTTCATAGTAACTATAAAAAATTGAGCTGGTGTTGACTTGGGAAAGAGCTTAAGGAGACTAGGCAGCAGAAAAAAAGCATATGTATTTCCTTGAAAAAATGTTATTATATCATATATGATATTTTCATTCTCAGTGAAAGAGTGATTGTAGTAACTTCTTTGGAATTAAATTAACTGAGCTCTGTGAACTGACTGCTACAGCTGAGAGAATCTGACACTTGCAAATGTATGAAATGGGACAGGACATTAAGAGATATGTTTGGATGTGAGTCCAGCACCCCAGGAGAAGAAACAATAAGAGTACAGTACACTTCAGTCAATGACTTAGGATGTGTTTTGTGATATTGCACTTTAGTTTCTTTAGTAAAGGGCACCTAAGTCCTGAGAAACAATAAATTCTTATACACTTAGTAATTATGTGGGATTTGGAATATTTTTATTTTAATTTTTAATGTATAAAGTGGGGGAATCCACTTTTATTGTCAAACTTTCAACACCTTTAGAGACTCCAGTTTGTTTCCTGCTAAACCTTGAACCCTTTTAGTTGGGTTTATTGTCTTTTCTTCTTTGCTCTCCTCCATGACATTATGATATCACTGACCAAGAATTTTGACCCATCTGTAAAAGGACATTTAGGGAAGTTAAAATGAACTAACTGAAGGTGTGAACTGAACTGCATCACCCAATTTTTGTGCTGCTCTTTATTTCATACAAAGGTTCACTAGACTAAAATAACTCAAGGCCATGCTTCTGAAAAAGAATGGCCATGCTGATGTAATGCATTGCAGTCTAACCTCACACCTTTAGCTCATTCCTCCTAATTTCCCCAGTGTCTCTGTTTCGAAAAATATCCTGGAGGCACAATAATCTTTGAATCAGCTACATAATCTTTGACTATAATATAAAATTGGCTACATTCCTGGAACTTCTGGTCTCTGATTTCTCTTACATCCAGCCTTTTTTCTTCTAATATTCCAGGCAAGTAAGGTCCAGATGTTTTCTGCTGTTCAAGAAGGAAACAGAGAACACCCTTAAGGATTTGGTCCTTTATTTACAAAAAAAATTTGTTCTACTGCATTTCAAGAGGATGTCTTTGGATTGCTATTCAAATAGTAGTTATGTCATAGTACCTTAAGGCTTCCTAGCTCTTGCATGCCTTTAAATGGAATAGGGTCCTGAATTACCATGTTCTCCATCACAGATTGGTATTTCTAGACCATACAGGGTTTGAAACAGTTAAACTGCTTAACCAGGTAGTAAAATTGACTATTTGTTCTACAAATGTTGGTACAGATCTCTATTACAATAAATACTGGATCCAAGTAATTATTTTCCTGAAAGTTTCTACTCTTTATAGTGATTTAACAATTACATGGTTTAAAATGTAAAACATTCTTGGAAACAAAATTGAGGAAAAAAAATACTTAAATACTTCACAGCATTATATTCACTTCTTAAATCTCCTCCCCAGCCGTCTTCCTATATCTTTAGCTTCATGTAGATTTCTTGAGACATTTCTTGAATAAATACTATCTGTCACTCCTAATGATTTATAACCCAGTCCTGTGTTTATCAGTGAAAAACAGTAGCTCTTTTGATGCTACAGAGCATATTTATTAAATGGGAAGAAATTCCATTACCAGGTATTCCAGTGTCACCATTTCATGCATCCTTCCTGTGCACAGTTTTTCTCCTTGTTCATTAATGTATTAGCAAACAACACTTAAGGAAATTCTAGTAAATTACCAAGATTTCTTATTTGTCTCTAATGCAATTTTATTTCATGCTAATTACAGTATCTCCTTCGAACTATATCTTAATCACATTTATACATTATATCACAATGCAATAAGGGAGTAATTTGGTGGCTTCCTGGGCCAGGGTAATAACCAGGAAGATGTATATGCTGGTAATATTGCCTGTGGTTCAGAGATCAGCAAGGCATGGTCCCCAAGACAGTAGGGAGGAAAAGGTCCTTCCTTCCTTCCTTCCTTTTCCTTCCTTCCTTCCTTCCTTTTCCTTCCTTCCTTCCTTCCTTTTCCTTCCTTCCTTCCTTCCTTTTCCTTCCTTCCTTCCTTCCTTTTCCTTCCTTCCTTCCTTCCTTTTCCTTCCTTCCTTCCTTCCTTTTCCTTCCTTCCTTCCTTCCTTTTCCTTCCTTCCTTCCTTCCTTTTCCTTCCTTCCTTCCTTCCTTTTCCTTCCTTCCTTCCTTCCTTTTCCTTCCTTCCTTCCTTCCTTTTCCTTCCTTCCTTCCTTCCTTTTCCTTCCTTCCTTCCTTCCTTTTCCTTCCTTCCTTCCTTCCTTTTCCTTCCTTCCTTCCTTCCTTTTCCTTCCTTCCTTCCTTCCTTTTCCTTCCTTCCTTCCTTCCTTTTCCTTCCTTCCTTCCTTCCTTTTCCTTCCTTCCTTCCTTCCTTTTCCTTCCTTCCTTCCTTCCTTTTCCTTCCTTCCTTCCTTCCTTTTCCTTCCTTCCTTCCTTCCTTTTCCTTCCTTCCTTCCTTCCTTTTCCTTCCTTCCTTCCTTCCTTTTCCTTCCTTCCTTCCTTCCTTTTCCTTCCTTCCTTCCTTCCTTTTCCTTCCTTCCTTCCTTCCTTTTCCTTCCTTCCTTCCTTCCTTTTCCTTCCTTCCTTCCTTCCTTTTCCTTCCTTCCTTCCTTCCTCTTCCTTTTCCTTCCTTCCTTCCTTCCTTCCTTCCTTCCTTCCTTCCTTCCTTCCTTCCTTCCTTCCTTCCTTCCTTCCTTCCTTCCTTCCTTCCTTCCTTCCTTCCTTCCTTCCTTCCTTCCTTCCTTCCTTCCTTCCTTCCTTCCTTCCTTCCTTCCTTCCTTCCTTCCTTCCTTCCTTCCTTCCTTCCTTCCTTCCTTCCTTCCTTCCTTCCTTCCTTCCTTCCTTCCTTCCTTCCTTCCTTCCTTCCTTCCTTCCTTCCTTCCTTCCTTCCTTCCTTCCTTCCTTCCTTCCTTCCTTCCTTCCTTCCTTCCTTCCTTCCTTCCTTCCTTCCTTCCTTCCTTCCTTCCTTCCTTCCTTCCTTCCTTCCTTCCTTCCTTCCTTCCTTCCTTCCTTCCTTCCTTCCTTCCTTCCTTCCTTCCTTCCTTCCTTCCTTCCTTCCTTCCTTCCTTCCTTCCTTCCTTCCTTCCTTCCTTCCTTCCTTCCTTCCTTCCTTCCTTCCTTCCTTCCTTCCTTCCTTCCTTCCTTCCTTCCTTCCTTCCTTCCTTCCTTCCTTCCTTCCTTCCTTCCTTCCTTCCTTCCTTCCTTCCTTCCTTCCTTCCTTCCTTCCTTCCTTCCTTCCTTCCTTCCTTCCTTCCTTCCTTCCTTCCTTCCTTCCTTCCTTCCTTCCTTCCTTCCTTCCTTCCTTCCTTCCTTCCTTCCTTCCTTCCTTCCTTCCTTCCTTCCTTCCTTCCTTCCTTCCTTCCTTCCTTCCTTCCTTCCTTCCTTCCTTCCTTCCTTCCTTCCTTCCTTCCTTCCTTCCTTCCTTCCTTCCTTCCTTCCTTCCTTCCTTCCTTCCTTCCTTCCTTCCTTCCTTCCTTCCTTCCTTCCTTCCTTCCTTCCTTCCTTCCTTCCTTCCTTCCTTCCTTCCTTCCTTCCTTCCTTCCTTCCTTCCTTCCTTCCTTCCTTCCTTCCTTCCTTCCTTCCTTCCTTCCTTCCTTCCTTCCTTCCTTCCTTCCTTCCTTCCTTCCTTCCTTCCTTCCTTCCTTCCTTCCTTCCTTCCTTCCTTCCTTCCTTCCTTCCTTCCTTCCTTCCTTCCTTCCTTCCTTCCTTCCTTCCTTCCTTCCTTCCTTCCTTCCTTCCTTCCTTCCTTCCTTCCTTCCTTCCTTCCTTCCTTCCTTCCTTCCTTCCTTCCTTCCAGATGGGCTCCCACTGTAAGGTAGACAGTTACAGAGGGTGTCCGAATTGCCAGACTATGCCACCACCTCCACTCTGCTCTATTGCCATAGAGCCCTAAGCAGCAGCCTCACACCCACCCTAAATGTGACTGCCCATGGGCAGGGCTCCCTCCGGGCTCCTTGGAGCACAGCTGTGCCTGGTACGTACCGTTCTGACCAAGAGAGCACTGAGAGAGCATTGGAACCTTATTCTTGCACTACTTGGCATCATTTTAGACATCTCTGAAAGATCCGTCTCTACTTTTTTGCCATCATTCTAGCTTGATACAAGTATATATGCCTGCACAGGAGAAGAGAAAGGGTGGCTTATTTCTAGCAAGTAAGAGACTTACAACACATACCTTACTACCTTGGTGATATTACTTGTTATGTACTTATTTCACATATTCTGGTTCTTTCTCTCTGAGCAGAAAACCATAAAACTATCACAGTAGTTTTTATTGTTTAATTTCCCTTCATTTTTTATGAGTCATTTCCTTCGTGCCTTATAGCGCTTTATAACCACTGGTCATGTTTTAATTAGTTGAAAATTGAAGCAGGAATCAGTAGAGCAAAAAAATTTAGAAATATTTTTTTAAAAATTTTGCCAGAAAACCTACAGTCATCCTATATCTGAAAATATTACTTCATGCCATTATTTAACTTTTACAATTAAGTAATTATGTGTAAATCAGATCATTCATGATTAATTTCATGTACAATTTCCACCAATATGATCTCTGAAAATCTCCATGTTCTGCAGAGTCCAGCTATCACAAAGTCAATGAACTTGCATGTGTGGTTAGCTTTAGATATTTGAATAATATTCCAGAAGCCTAGAAATGTTCTCAAGCACATGCAGGGGAAAAACCCCCAACATATCTCCTACTGAATATTGACTATACATTGGAATTAAGTAGGTAAAAGTGGTTCAACAGAAATGGTATTTCAAATGCTCAAGATGTATTATATTTCCTGGATTGAGAAAGAAACTGGATTATCAACAGCAAAAGGATCTTCAAAGACCAAAAAAATTTACAAAACTCAAAGGCTGAAACTTGATGTTATACTAGATACAGCAGTATCAATATAAGAGGCAACAATGAAGTTTTCAACAGACAATAATTAGAATTTCCAAGATGATAATTAGAAATTTTTAATTAGAGATTGAGCATTTCAGATGTTATTCATAATGTTAATGATAACATTAATGATAATCGTAATAAGTGCATTTCTAAACAGAAGCAAATTTTAAAATTTAAAGCACAAGATAGGCAGTTTCTTCTTTTATATTAACAATGAGAACATATCTAGCATGCTATAATCTTCTTGTTCTTTCTTTCTATTCTAGTGTCCCTAATAAAGTGCTATTGCCATTTCTGTAACATCACTATATCATCTCTTGCAATTCTTTTGGGGATGCATGGGAAAATGTAGGATTTAGGACACATGTTGCTTTGGTGACCTTACTACTGAAACAGACCAGATTCAGCTAAAACCATGTGGACCTGATTTCCTGAATAAGAGATAGGGTTAGTACCAGGTCACTTTATGGAGAACAAATACTCAAGTAGAATTTTTTCACTCTCTAGAGTTGTCTATGCTATTTTAAGAGCAAATCCACCATCCAAGAAAATCTGAAGCTAGGCTAGCTCTAAAGGAACTAAAAGCCATTATCGCTTTCCCTTTTAACATTTTCTCTTACCTGCATATTGACTTCATATGTTCTACTTGATGCTTCAAGACACAAAACACATTCCATTCTCTAAGAGCACTGGTACATTTTCTTTGATTGCAATTATTTCCCTTAGTGTAAAATTTTCTGACTCACTCATCTTTCCACAGAGATATTTTTTTATTTTTTTTCCTTTCCCATCCCCTTGGGATAACCAGTGGAACTGCTAGTTTCTATCTGCAACTCTCTAGGAAATAAACAGTAGCGTGCAATAATACTAACACCCCCACCTCAACAAAACAACAAAAACCTAAGACATCTAATTTGATTTAGTTAAGCATCAGCAAAATAGTATCAAGTCATTTTAGCTATTCCTACCGCAAAGGAACTGAAAGGGCATAAAAAAACTCAGTAAGATAATGTTTAGAAATAAAATTGGATAGCAGCCCACTATTCCTCAAGGATTTAGTTTTCCCTTCTTACCACCCCTTTCCGAAGCCACCATCTGGAGTTGACACTTGTGTGAAACTTCTGTAGAAGATGCAAACTGGGAATGTGTTGATGGAAAGCCACTGGGGAGTTCTAATGTCAATAAAGAAACTGAAAAAGGCACTCTCTTTCTTTGGCCCTCCAAAGGAACCAAAGGATCATTTGTACGAACTGGTTTAAAGCAAGTCTGTTTTCCCCTTTTTCTTCACTGAGTACTGCTGAAGTGATGTATGGTTTCCTCCTGAACATTCACAAACTTCAGCTGAGGGATTTATAGGGATGGATTCTGCCCATGCGCATACAGGCTTGCCTGTGTCCATCTGGGCTTCAGAGGCTAATTACTCACTTTGTACGAATGTTTTAAAGTGCAGTGAAAAGAATAACTGAAAATAATTTTTGGCCTTTATCTGATTCTGTAATAATTTACAGGTTGCCATAGTCTTTCCAGTTGAATTTGTTTTATTTACATATTTCATTACAAGAGAAAACCCTTTCTTAGAAAACCTCATTAGCTCACTGACAGACCTATATATCATCAGCTAAGGAAGAAAGGATGAAACATGGCAGTGCACAAGCAAGCCATGCATTAGAGAGCAGATTTTACTTCTGGTTGGTAAGCATGTACAGGCTGTTTTTTCAGTGCTTTAGTATCATACATTTTTGGGACAAACAGACATTGCAATATAATTATTTTAGAGAATTTTCTGTGATTTTTCACTGACATATTTAATGTAGTTCTATGTTTTTTTCCTTCTGCTAGTTAGTTCCCAGTTTTAAGAAATTTTTTCTTATGTTTATCCTTAAAGAATTGTGCAGCAACATGGACCAAACCTTACGTTAAACCTATATAGTACAATGACACTCCCATTGAATTTTACAAGTAGAGAAAGTGAGATAGCCTACTTTTAGAATGCAACACAGCTATTCTGTACTGAGTTCCCATATTGCCAAGGTAGAATAGACATGTTACACTGAGTGCATTAAAAATTATGCTCTTTATCCAATTCCTAAAATGTTTGGTTTAATAGCAGTCTCAGATTTTTGGTTCACGTTCAGTTATAATTCACAGTAAGCAGAATCCTTTTCTCAGGAACTAGTACTACTTAAGAGTAATTCTCCAACCTGTGTTTTCACATTTGATGATTTCTATCAAGGACAGAACTTTGCACATATTTAAAAGGCAAAATAAAACAGAAATGTCAACAATATTACTAATAATACCGCTGCTACTACTACTCCTACTATCAACTATTATGATTTCTCCAGTTGACTAAGATCTTTTGGATTACAAATGTTCCAAAAAAGTTGTAGCTACTATTCACTTGCTGGACATTCCAGCAAGTTCAACAAGTGAATTTATTCTATTGGTCCTTGTTGAAATACAGAACCATTCCAGACTCAAAGATCAATGAAAACCTTCAATTAACACATCATTCCAGTGGGACAAATAGCAATTGATTCCTACTCTTGATAGTTACCCCATCAGCTTTGCACCCACCTTAGAGCAACCTATTTCCCTGGAAGCCACTTAGACAAAAAGAGATGTTAAGGAAGAAGCTGTCTGAAACAACTTATTATGATATCATCTTGTTTAACTTCCCTATTAATGCTAACTCCCTCATTGGGACATTAATTTGAAACAGCACAGTGCATCTGACTACTTGGGAAATAAGCTGAAAAGAACTTCTTCTAACTTGATACCGATTTGAGAGGAGTAGAAGCATACCCTACATAGATATTATCATCATTATGAATGATTCCAGAGTAGTGTGAAGCAAAAACACTAGTGAGAGAACATGGTGCAGAAAAAGGGTTCCAAGTTACAGCTATGTCAGCAGGTCATATAATAGAACTTTTCCGTACCATGACTTAGAATATAACTTAAAAGAAATAGTAGATTAAGACTATTAGATATCTCTCTAAAATTGTAAAGATCAAGTCTAGTTTTCCATGGCTATTTCCTCATGTAGAAATAGCACAGCTGACACTAAGGCTTTAAGTTAAAATAGAAGCAATCAGCTGAAACAAAAGGCAAGAAATAGCTCTGGAAAAAGCACAGATTATTTTTATCCTCTGTTTTGATACTGAAGACAAGTTCACTTTCCCAGTGCACTGCTGTTGGTTAATTGAAATTACTCAAACTGAAGAAGAGATTTGTGACACAGTATAGATGGGGACACCCTGTGGATTCTCTGAAAGCACAGTACCAATATCAGAAGAATCCTTTTCATTCTCCTCAGTCCATTTACCTTTAAATCCTCACAAGAAGTATTGTGATCCTGTTATATATTCAAATAACTTTAACTTTGTCAGAGGGGCTCTTCTGTCAATTTAAAAATGTAATTATCTTTTAAGTTCACTTCCTGTATTTAAGAAATTGCATGGAAGAATAATTATGAACAGAATAATATTCACAGTCTCTCAAAGTGTGCAGAGATATACTTACAAGAAAAGTATAGATAAGAAAGCAGAATTTTATACTGGCAATTAGTTTTCAGTTTGAAATACATTGTTTGTGCCTTTAGACACCATCTTGTGTGTAACGGAGCCAGCACTCTGTGTCGTGATACTAAGCTGTTTAAGGGCAGTTCAAAAGTGTAGTAAATTTTTAAATGTAAATTGTAAATTTACCTGCAATGTAGGAAACACAGTACAAATAGCTCTGCTTTTCAACCACCCTTTGCTAAGGGAACCAATCATCAAAGCAGCATGGCTGAGGATTTTGGAACAGCTACAAGTGCTTTGCTCTGACAGAGAGCTGTAGGTGCAATCACGGCCTTCGCCCACGCAGCCATTGGAGAGAAGCTCCCCATTAAGGTTTGAAAAGTTACTTCTTCTGCAAGCTAGCCTGCAAAACTTAACCTCTGCAGTGCGAAAACCTGAACATGTACACAGAGAGATCTCTGACTGTCATGGGTTGTCTAGTATTACTTCTCTTTTCATTTTGTTTCTCCATCAGTCTCTACCCATCTCATGTCTCTCTTTTTACTACTCTGTGCATCAGTGCACTCAGGCAGAGACCTTTTTTTATTCTGTAATTGTTTGCTCTGTAGCATCAAGGAATCTCAGGCTTGATTAAAGCTCCAAGGTGCTGCTGTAGCAGAAATAATTATGTAGTAGAAAAGGAGAATGGGATGATCTCAGAGCTTTATCTCTGCCTAGGGCCACAGACCCAAATTGGAAAAAGCTATTCATTATGTCTGCTGAGTTATCAATTTCCAAGTCTTCTGCAGAAGGTTAGTAATTGCAACAGTTCTCATTTTAGGTAGGGAGAGCTAAGGACAGAGAACAAGGCCAGAAAGGTATGTTGTGGAGGGCTTTTTGGTTTGCTTAGATTTTTGGGCATGGGTTAAGCATACCTATAATTAACTATGTGAGAATAAAAGAGAATAAAATAATACCTTTGGTTACATTTTTGAATACAGTAGTCTAACAATTTCATTGGTATCTTAAGTTCTGTTCTTGACATATGGAAAAGATGGTAACCAAGCCTCATCAGTTAGTTATCGAAATCTGAGTAAAGTGCTTTGAGGAACTTTCCCTGGCAAGGCATTGTTGCCAGCTAAATTAAAAGCCTTTCTGATAAAGATAAGTAAATCCTACTGTTACATAGTTCCTACAGTAAATTCTATTCATTCTGAGTGAGATTACAGCTGGCATGCTGTAAGTCATAATGCAGAACTGAAAAATGCAAGTTGTGCTTTAGACCTCTCTTGCCAAACTGTGTCTTGAACTGCCTCAGATGAGACATTTCAACTTACACCTTTATGGGCTTTGTAAGAATCTTGAAGAGACAGCAGAAAGGAAAAATCTCTATAAAACTTGCATGTAAAATGTAGAGAAATCATTCATAATACTTGGTGGCTCATTAGCATAGAAACAAAATGCTCAAAATTTGGAGCAAATCCTTTAAGCTTAAAACACAGTTAATGTAATTTTAAAATAAGTGTAGATGAGTCTACAGAAATATCTTGCAATTCACATTAAATATAGTATTTTTTTACACAACTATTAACATAGAGAAAAAGTACTAAGTACTTCAAATTACTTACATGCAGTAAATGCAAAAACAATTAATTCACTTTATAATATGACATATCATCATGGCTAGGCTTCGCGAACAAAGATTTGGGAAAGGCTCTACCCATATTTGTTACAAGCACGCTGGTGACTAGTAAGGTCAATACGAGATAGACATGTCCGATTGCAAAAGGCACAGCAGAAAGACTCCTTAGGTGGTACATTCTGCAAGACACGATTCTTTCTGCATTGTCTTTACTCCTCAAGGGTGATCCTGCGTGCTTTCTCAAAGGAGACAGCTGCATTATAGATGGTGTGTCTCCAGACCTCCCAATTGGAGGCCAGAGTAAACCAGGGATGAAGATCAATATGGCCGAGGTTGAGATGTTGTTTCAGGGAGTCCTTGTATCTTTTCTTCGGGGCTCCTCTCTTGCGGCAGTCGGTGGCAAGTTCACCATAAAGCAAGATCTTAGGAAGGTGGTGGTCCTTCATCCTGGAGACGTGCCCTGCCCAACGCAGTTGTGTTCTCATCAACATGGCCTCAATACTTGTGATTGCTGCTTGTTCTAGAACAGATGTATTGGTCACATAATCTGACCAGTGGATGTTTAGGATTGTACGGAGACAGCTTTGATGGAAGCGTTCTAGGAGTCACAGGTGGTGGCGGTAGATGACCCATGATTCGGAACCATATAAAAGAGCAGACAGCACAATGGCTCTGTAAACACTGATCTTGTGCTTTTCTTCAAGCATTTATTATGTCATACTCTTTTATGGAGTTTTCCAAAAGCACTATATGCCTTTGCTAACCTGTTGTCTATCTCTCCATCAATCTTACCATCTGAGGAGATGAGGTTGCCTAGGTAGTCGAACTGCTGGACTGATTTGAGCTCCCTCAGCTGATAACCTAATGAAAACACAGAGTTAGGAAAGACAGCTAAAAGATAAAAATTCTCAAATGGGCAAATGAACTTTGAGGAAATGAAAGAAGTCAGTAGAAAGGACAAATGCATTTCAAGAACTGTCTTCAGGGAATTAACAATAAATTAAAAATATACCTACAGTATTCCAAGAGATCTTTGACAAGTAATATTTCTCAGTTGCCAAACTCTGACTCTGGTGTAACTCAAACAAAAGTGAACAAGGTTCCCCCCACATACACTTTTTTAGAATAAAAGAAAAATAGATAAATAAATGAACAGGGATAAACATAGAAGAGATATATGAGTCAAAAGTATAAGGAAAACTTGAATTTTTTTTATGTTAATAATAATAATAATAATAATAATAATGGATGTTTCATATTAGCATGGAATATATAATGTCGTACTATGCTTTTTCTGCCCATTGCTATTACAGTAGTGAAATGGTTGAAGAAGATTAGATGGACCAGAATTCTTGTATAAATCTCACACCGAATGACTCCAGTCCTTTTGTAACATTTTCTTATATTACCCTCTTTATGTAACTATTATTAGGTTATGTTTAATATAATAAAATGTTATTTAAAGGTTTATGTAAGGACCAGAATACGGATGCTCATGTTTCTCATTTGTTGACTCAGAGTTGTAATTTCTGCAATACTGAACTTATGAAGTTCATTTATTTATTTATTATTAAAAAGTCCAGAGCCTGAGCCATACTAGAATTGAAATAACCGATTCCCATATTTGGCACAAAATCTGGAATTCCAGCCAAACATAAGAAAGAGTTTTCCTGAATTGGAGCTTGATTTCAATCATATGTGAGTGAATGATGCTGTAAGGTGCTTGTTTCAAGGCTGTCCCCAGGTCATAAGAAAAGCATTTGGAGTTTTATGGAGATATCTCATCATTATCTCTTTTAAAGCCTCATCATCTCTGCAAGACCAATGTGTCTCAGCCAAACTGGTACTAAAAAGAAGATGTTCATTTAGTCTAACTTAATCTTTTTTCTTCACAACATAGGGCAGAAGGGCTTTTGTTTCCATAGTTACTAGGATATTTCCTTTGAACTTCTTCCAGAGTACTTTTATCTCTTCCACATGCACTGACAGACAATCCTATGAAGTATGTATGTATTTGTGAAACACTCTGTGCTTCATTACCAGTTCTTTGCTGGATATAACACAGGAAATTTAGCCCATCATTAAAGCCAAATTTCTGACTTGCTGATTTAGGTGTTTTAATATTTAGTAATGTATAAATTGGCTTCAGAATATTACAAGCTTAAGATAAAACGAAGAACACTAATTATGAGAGTTTTTTGAAGTTATTATTGTCTAAAGCTGATTCATTGTTATTAGGTATTTTGGGTCAATATAGTTGCATGCTTTCTAAATTAAAGCAAATTTTTTTTTAATTAAAATATGGGCTTTTTTTAAAAAAATATCAATACTGTATAGTAGCAATAAGAAACTCAGGAAAGAGGTTGTTGCTTGAGGTCTTTTTTGTGTTTGCTTTTTGGTGTTTTGTTTGTTTGTTTTGTTTTTTAGACAGAAAAATCTGAACTTAAGTTGAAATACCTAGTTTCCTACCCTTGAAAACATTATATCACTTTAAAAAAATATTTCTATTTTGGTCTTCAGAATGGAACCATTTTAGCATTTCCTCCAAAACCATTCCCTTGCAATTCAGACCAAGTCTTCATCAAATGAAAAATCTCTATTCTACATACCTAGATATTTATACCTAATCTACATACTTAGATTCTAAACTGATATCAAATGCCCATGAAAAACAAAGCCAAAGCAAATTTCAAAGTATTTCTTTTCTTAAAGGATAATTTAAAAAAGGCTTTGACACAGAAATACATACAACCAGTTCCATGGTCTACATCAGTGAATCCCAAAGCACAATTCTAGATGATTTCTAAAGCACTGAGTGAGCTGCCCTTGTAGCACAAACCACTGTTCAAACCCTGTCCTTTTACTCTGAGTGCCTGTGCTCCACATGCAGCTTGTCATGTGACTCCTTCTGTTGCCCCCTGAGTAGCTCACTGAAAAGCCTGGAAACATGACAAATGATTAAGCTGATTGAAAGGAAATTTTTTACTTCTCTTAGAAAGTAACAAAGCAGTTTCAATATAGGCTTGTCTAAAACTATGTTTGAATTCACTAAGCGCCTGGTATCCCTAATTATCTGACGACCATTGCTAAACATTGTGGGAGTGGATATTACAGGAACAGAGATCTAGATTATTAGGTTATTCTTGATTCTACTGACTCAAGAATAATAGTGGGCATTGAGCCTAATTCCCCTCTGATTCATCTGTTATGGCAGCTATATGAATTCGGATGAAGACATTCACACAATTCATCTTGATAAAAGAAAGAATTTTTTTACAGTGAGAACAATCCATAACACAACAAGCTACTCAGGGCTGCTATAGAGTACCTATCACTGGAGGTTTTGAAGGTGCAGTTAGATAGGGTGCTACGTCATCTCATTTAGAGTCTCTTTCAGATGAAAGATTGGACCAAATGATCTTTCAAGGTCCCTTCCAATCTGGGCTGTTAAACGATTCTATGATTGTGTTAGTAGGTGATCTGGTACAAGATTTGACAGAATTTGCTTTGCTGCATGTTATTTAACTTTTATTAACTATATACTCATGAGATATGTGGAGAAGGCATTAAACAAGCACAGTGGTGTCTTCTGCAGATGCTTCATTGCTCTGAAGTATCATTTCATTTACATGTGCAATATGTCTGCATTGGCCCCAGCAGACTTCAAAACAGGACAATGATTTGGCTGCAAAGGGTAATTTTAAGTCCATTAGACCATTAAAACAGATCCTAGTGTATCTCATTTATTAAAAGGAAAGTAATGTTTGTGAAAAATAGTTCCTTATTCCCAGATGGAATAAAAGCTGCTCTCTGCAGTCACAAAGACATTTGGCAGCAACAATGCAGTGTTGACACAGCTGCACACCCTGGTCACTGAGACAGTTTCACATGGCTCTGCTCTTTCCTTCCTCCCTCTTCCCTCTTAAAATCTAGGGAAAAGTATTGGACAGTTTCTCACCTGGCCTAGTTGGTTTTGTGCTTGAGTTGTTACAAGACTTCATCACTGTCTCGCTTGATGTAGGCACATTTGGCTTTTGTAATCTCAGTAGGGTTGTGAAGTCAGCTCAATGCCTGTATTTGAATACAAAGTTGGTTGTCAGTACATGACTAGGTCAAGAGCTGAGTGAATGAGGACAGATCAACTAAGACAAAACACAGATGAATTAACTCACATGGGTGGGAGTGAACCACAAAAAATAAATTTGTATTGTCTGTGTTTAGTCAGGTGTCTTACTGGATCTACTGCTTTTCCTAAATGTGAAAGCCTTTTGTGTCTAACATATCCTACAACTCAAAAAGCACTGAGAAGGTGAAAAGGAAGAAGACATTAACATTTCAACATTAAGACCCACTAAGATTGCAAAATATTTCTGCTTTAAATAACCAAATAGCTATCCACTGCTACAATTTTGCCTAGAAAAGCACTAGATGAAAAGTAGCTAACACAGAGCAGATTTCTAAGACACTAGTCTCTACCTTCCCTTCCTTTTTTTTTTGTTTTTGGTTGATAAGTAACTGTTTTGTATGACAAGCTCATGCTGTTAAGTTACATAAGGAGACTCTGACACAGTCAGATTTGTCCCTAAAGCAAAGTTTAGAGTGTTAATCCATCCCTCTTTTTAAAACTCCTCCAAACAGTTAATATTCTTTTGGCAATTGTTTATCTTGGAAGGGTTTCTAGAAGCTCCTTCAGAAAACATTTTCACTGTCATTAGATGGGAAAAAGGGCAGAGGAAAGGGAGTTTTATTCTTACACCTTTTCAAGTTTTAAGATGGTCCTAAATAGGAGTTATTGTGAGAGATACATGATAATTAAAAGGAAGAAAATCTGTCTTCTTATTTTGAGAACTAGTTGATGAATTATCCATCTGTGAGCTACTAGGGAAAAAACCCCCATGCTTTCCATGGACTATTTTAGTGTAATTTTTTTCTGTAGAAAGCTAGGTTTTAGGAATAAATAAAAGGGTTTTTAGTACTAGCCCAAGTGTGCAGCTATTAATAACTTTTGCATCAAGATTATACTGACTGCTATTTTTTAATAAGTTTTTTTTTTTTAATTTTTTTCCATCACATTAGATTCAACTCATTTTTGAACCCTGTATTGGTAGTAAATTTTCTTTTTTTTCTCATATTCTTTGACAGATCCCAGGTCAATGCAATTCAATTTAGCAAGGCTCTCTACAGATCCTAAAATTTAAGTGATGACATGTCGAGTATTTTTTATACTTGATTTAAAGAAGAATAATTTTATATATTTTAGACACTACATAAGCTTCTTAATTGTATAGTATTGCTTTATCTATAAAGAAACTTTTGTCACAAACAAAACACTTCCCCATTGGTTTTTAAACTTTTATTAAACAAAAAATATCCCACATATGATTCATTGCCAAAAGCAAATGGATGACACTTTCACAGTGCTCAGCAGCACTATAAATCCTGGAAATTGAATATTAAGGGAGGAAAATGCTAAAGTGCCTTCTGGGATCAAGTTAACAGGCCTCTCTAAAAGATATAATGTTTTATATGCAATCAATGAGAGGTGAATATCTTTGAAAACCTTTGAAACAAAGCCCTGTATGACTAAATTAGGTGTGTCCTTCCTCCATTGATGGGCCCAGAATTGAACCTCACCAGGCAGTTTGCTGTAAGTCCCTCTGGGGCTCATCTACATCTGCGTGGCTGACTTTGAATACAACATAAACACTCCCTCAGACTTCCCCAAAAGGCAGCAACATCTTGGTTGGTCTAAGGTGAGAGTAAAACAGATGGAATTACTTGCTTCAAACATTAAAATTAGTTAGAGGAAAGACAAATATTTCCAGCTTTTAAATTAGCAGGAAATTAAATTAGCAGGAAAAAGATCACCATCTTCTATCCCATGACCAACTGAAGCCTTAAAAAGTTGACGTTTTCCAAGAAATTTAAATATTTGAACTATATCTATCTGCTTAAATTTGGATCAGAACAGAGTGTACATATCTCTCTCCCTAAATGCATAAAAAATCCCACCCCAAAAACCAAACCAAAAAAAACCCACAATGACTAAAGCTGAATACCTGGAAAATTTAAATACTTTGTAGTACTTAATTATTTTATATACATAAGATTAACCATCTGGATTTTTGCCTGGTATTTATGTTCTATGCCTGTAATTCTTCTTAGTGCCCAAATGGGATTTTTGTAGGCTGAATCACACAACACTTGGCTCTTGATTTAAACTATATATCCACATTGTGAAGTTTATGGGAAGTTATGGTACTTCACAGACTTCAAAAAAAGAAAAAAAAAATTGAATAGCCAGTTAGAGAGAATGTGCATTCCATGACAATTTTTAGAGCTTTTGGAAGACAGAGAACATAACAGTAGATGAGCTTTAAAAAGCCCTAAATAAAATTCAAAAAAAAAGTTATTTCTCGTAACTGGTTTTATTTTTGGAAGAACTGCTGTGTTTTGTCCCATGAGAACTGTATCTCTGATGCTTCCTGAATAGATCTTGACCTTCTGAAGTGCCCTTTGCTAAAGAAGCTACAATACAGATTGCATACCCTAAAAATAGTAATTCAAAGGACACTTATGAATTTTAATCCTTTTTTGATTCCTTCTCAAGGCAGTTAGTATGTAAGAGGCCTCTCCTCTCCCTGTAGTGAAGATGTGGAGTGATGCTACCTCTAACAAAGCTTATACCTGGATAGAATGATAATCCTGCAATTATTTGCTGTATCTAATGAAGTGGATATAGCTTTTGTCATGCTTTAAAGTCAGAACTGAGGCTCAAATTAAGTGTTCTGTAAACCTCCTCCTTCTTTCCCTCAAAATGTCTTGCCTCGTCTTTGGTAGGAGCCTGAATGCTTAGCATAAGGCATGGACTTCCTTTAGAGACATCATTAACAAAATACTTTACTAAAGCTAAAATGTGGTCCCCAAAATTGCAAAAAACCCCTTTGAAATTATAAACTTCATGCATCATTTGCTAGATTTTTTTTAATCAAAGAACAAATCATTCAGAACAGTAGTTACTACTAAGGTTAACCAAAAGAAGGACAGACTCCATTCAAATGTCTGAGGAACAAGCAATACTCAAATAGATCTATACTATTCTATTCTCTTTTCTCTGCATGTGCTGTTTACACAATGTGGAAGCTACTCCTCTCTCTACATCTTCAGACAGGATCTGAGATGATGAGATGTTTTGGTTTGGTTTTGTTTCATTTGATTTGTTTGGTTTTGTGGTTTGTTTTTATTTTAAACCCTGGATTTCTGACATGTTGGTAACTGTAAGCCTGAGATGACAGATCCAAGACATTAGTAGACAACTATCTGCTGAGGAACTGTGTCTGAAGACATACCTCTCCCCACAGAGAGACAGATAATTCTTTGGATCATAATTCTGTGGATCATAGACACCAGAGCCCTAACAGGTATTAATTCCTGGAGAGCATGGGACATTTCATCTGATGGCTTCCAAATCCTTCCAGAGGCAGAATTTGGTATCTAAATATGAATTAATCTATCAAAGTTATTGATGAAGACACAGTGTCCTGGAACATGCGGTGGTTCTCGAAAAGGATGCTCCACTTTGATTACTTCTTACCTCTTGGGTCTGCCTCTTCCAATGTCTGCAGCAAACATCAACAATCCAAACACTACCAATCCACTACAGTGATTTAACTGGAGGAGAAACTGTTTCTGCACCAACCACAGGCCATATTTGTTCAGCTGTCCTTAAGATTTGACCTTTGTCAGGTCGATTCCTTCTTCAGACAACATAACTAATTAGCATAGCCCTACGCACTGGCTCCAAACACTACAAGAATCTACATCTCCAACAGCTTGAACATAAAGCCACAGCTCTACTTCATATGCAGAGAATCAGTACCTTACAGATTGACTGTTTTTTTACTGGATATCATCAGGCAGCTACTAAGACTTGAATTGGTTTATCTGCTTTACCTATGTGCTAAATACAGTGTCATTTGAGTGTTTTATCAGAACCACATGGTCTGTTTATGACATATCTTTAAATGTTATTTTTTTATCTTTTCCAGTCTACGATTCTTGATTTTACAATTACACTGCTGCTTTATATAGACCTCATTTAGTCCTTGATGGACTGCAGACATCCTGTTTGCTGGCCTATTATCCAGCTTCTTATCAGTTCCACTCTAAACCATTATTTCAGTTGTACAACTACAGCAGACACTCCTTCTCAAACTACGTTGTTTTAATCTACTCTTTCTAAAATCGCTTGTCCCAAGTAACTGAGAAACTTTCTCTAACTAAGGAAAATAAAATATATTTTAAGACAATCACAAAGGGCAAATAGACTGAAAGTTAATATAATAATAGTATTACCTATAACACACAAAACAGAAATATCTCTTTCCTTAAATCCAATGCCTGTACAAATTACCACACTTAAAAACAAAACCTCCAACAAAACTAAATGAAGTTCTCCTTTTTGGAGATTTCTGAGGCACTGGAATTTATTTTCTACTTGTTACCAGGATTTCAAGTAGGACTTGACCAATAACCCTAGAGTAGAAATAATCTCCTTGGAAATGTGTTGGTTCAGAAGACAGGTTTTGTCTTCTGAAGAGACATGTTTGCTCAGATTGAAGCAAATGGTCTGTTTGCAGGCATTGTGCTCTCCATTCTGCATAACAGGAGAAAGCAGATAGCAGCCTATATAGCTTTGGCTTTACATTTCATCTTAAAGGTATAAACTAAGATAGCTATGTGAAATATCCTGTTGTTCCAAAATGCCAAGGTTTAGCACCAGCTCTATAGGGAACTGATCATAAGAATCATCTTACACGTGTACCCTCAGGCCAGACACAATTGTTTTGTGACAATTGCTCACTGATAAGTATAACCATTTGGGAAAGGAACATTTGTAAAGATGCTGCTCCCAACAACTAAACCAAAGTACACCTCATCATCCTCATCTGAGGACATTGCATCATCTTAATGACATGTATATTGTTGATGCAATTACACCAAGAGATGCAATTCTCATTACATAAAGGGGAAGTGAGGAATGAGAGTTAAAGATAGCCCCACAATGACCACTCACTACAGAACAATAGGTACTTCCAAACTAGTTTATATCAGACTAGTTTATATCAGAATATTTTTTCCTGATAAACTTCTGATTGTGAGAGGCATGGAGAAAACTGGGAGTCCAGGATGGTTGTCACTTCAGCTATCAGGTACAATTAGATAAAAATATTTACTTTTTCAATGTTTATTTAAAGTACCTAAAGAATTTAAATAACAACAACAAAAAAACAAACAACCCCTTAATCATTGCATGAAGCAATCAGCAAAAAGATTGCTTTCCAATTTTCCCAAAAGAAAGTAGAGGAGGAACTGCAGAATTATTCTTTGATGGTGAAAAATGTTTTTAATGGTAAACTTCAAGAATGTCATCTGGTCTACCTATTCCCTCATCTAACCATCTGAAGAGAACTAATGTTCAGTTTATGTTAGCACCCAAAAAATATAAACAAGGTTACTTATTTTGCAAACTTGAACCAAGTTTCCAAGGAGTGAATCAGATAAGCAAAATAGTCTTTTGTAGTTTTTGTAACTTCTTTTACCAAAAATACTGAATTGGGATTTCAGTAGAAGAGACCTACAGTAAGCTTTTGCCTCAGAGTTCCCAAGAGCTAAGTAGACAAGAAACCCAAAATTAATCCATTTTCTGACCAAGCATTTTGTTTTCTTTTTGCTTGAAGAGGTTTGGAAACACCTCCCAGTGTTTGTGAGAACTGTCATGAATGGCCTGAAGGCTTCAGAGCATGGCTGCTCTTACAACACTCAGTACCTCAGAGGTCTACAAATAGTGTAATGAATCTATGGACATCCTCTGTGAAGAATAAACAGTATCACCTTTACAAATTTCCCCCCCTTCATTAAGAAGATCTTTCTGTACTTCTACTCTTTTTCCTGCATAAAATGACATGAATTAAATGAGAAAAAATATTAGTATTGTGTTATTGTTTCTGAATGTACAAATTAAGCTATCAGCTTCCACAACATCACATATGGACTGAGCTTTGAGTACTACAGTAGACGGTTCTTTGGTCTATGTTACTAGTATAATTCTTAAATATCAGATCCTACTTTCTGCTGTTATGAACCCAGCACTCTTGAATTCTGCCAAAGTGCTTTTAAAACACTGCATTTTGATGTGCAATGTTGTTCCTGCTGTCTTCATTAGTTACAGCTATTCTACCAGTCTATGAACTAAATTAAGTGCAAGAAGTGTACTACACAGTCCTTTTGTTCACATCTCGTGATTTTATCTTGATGGTCCATCCCAAGACTGGAAAAGGGCATTATAAAAACAATACAGTGCATTTTCTAACTAGGAGGTGTTAATACCAAATGTGAATGTAAAAGAAACAAAATCTCAGAACTTATTTTTCTCCTCTTCTTTAGGATTTGCATATTATTTTCCTTCATAATGACTTGAAAATGTTATTGAGTTGATAAAAATATAAGATTAATTGTAACTGTGTATCATCTAACTTAATAGAATTGTTTCTCTACCTAATAAATGGGGAACAGTGAAAGCAGAGCTGAATTTTTCCATCTCATTCTTTTATTTGAGACTGAACTTAAAAGAGATACACTTTCACACTCTGGGGAAAGCAATAGAAAATTAATCTTCCATTGCTGCTATGCCTCTGTTAGCAGCAGGGTATGAGGTCACACTGCTGCCTCAATAAAAATTGCTCAGCCTCCTTCGCCAAGTGCTGTGGTCCTGCAGAGTATGAACAGCTTGCCTATGAAAGAAACTCTGGATGCAGTGGCTCTATAAATACCTAGCTTGTGCTGTTAATAAGGTGTATCAGCTGGGAAAAGGTCCTGCAGATGCCTAAAGGCTATTGAACAGTAGTTTTCCAGCCTTGTAAAATTGCTCTCCCACACTTTCTCCTTAGAGTTCACCCACACACAGGCTAAATACAGAGAGAACTGTAAGTTCCCAAGATGGAAGGTGCAAGATATAAAAACAGGGATTTAATACCCACTTTCCCCTCGTGCCATCATCCTGCATGATGGAAGATACAAAAGAAGGGGTAAGTGGGTGGTGTGGTGGTGGTAGTTCCATAGGCACCTGAAAATCAAATACTGGAGCTACTGAGTCCCTAAACAGGCTTAGAAGTGCCTGGATCACATTGTTAACACCACCCCCAACATTCCCTCTGTTTTCTCTTATGCGTCTACTCTATCAAGCTGCATTTGTGAAAGAATCATGGAATATTGTGAGCTGGTAGGGACCCATACAATCATCAAGTCCTACTCCTGCCCCTGAACAGGACAGCCCCAAGAACCACATCATGTGTCCAAGAGCATTGTCCAAACACTTCTTGAACTGTCAGGCTTAGTGCTGTGACCATTTCCCAGGGGACCCTGTTCCAGTGGCCAACTACCCTCTGGCTGAAGAACCTTTTCCTAATATCCAGCCTAAACCTCCCCTGACACAGCTTCAGGCCATTCCCTCAGATCCCACTGTTTGTCACCAGAGAGTTTAGTGCCTCCTCTGCCACACTTCTCCTCATAGTAGACTGCTTATGGTCACTCTTCAATCTCCTCTTCTCGAGGCTGAACAAGATAAGTGACCTCAGTGGCTCCTCATATGACTTCCCCTCAAGGCCCTTTACCCTCTTTGTAGCCCTCCTTTAGATTCTCTCTAGTAGCTTTACAACCTTCTTATATTGTGGTGCCTAGAACTACACACAGTTGAGGTGAAAGACTAGTACAACAGAAAGACTAAGAAAGGCCACCAGGAAAGCATAGGACAGTAGCTGCAGCTATTTGAAATATATATGCAGTTCATGTTCCTTCTCCCTATAAAGGGTTTCCACTTACCAGCCTCACCACTGAAGAATTTAGAAGATTACAACTAGTGAACATCTTCTAATATTGGCAATTTTCAACACCAGCACTATAAAATATTCAGTTGCAGGGTCTTAATGCATGTCTTGAAGGTCATGACAGAGAAGAAAGGGGTATAGATCAAAATGAAGTCACCATACCTCTGTCCTCCCCACAGCCAAGAAAACAGGTATTCTGTGGCATTTTGCAGCGCAACACAACACAAAACCAGCTACTCTGGCTAAGGGGAAAAAAGCCAATGTCAAAGGAGGAAATATAAGAACAGAGCACTTTTTAGCTTTCTACCAGCCTCCAACTCCTTCAGTGCTTCATTTTAAGCCTCTTCCAAGATGCACTTTTTTTCCTTTATATTAGCCACCATAGAGCTAATAGATGAGGCATTCATTGTTAGCGCCCAATATAAGTTTTTATTCTTTGACAAGAGGTTCTACAGATCAGCTATATATATGAAGGACCACATCCATTGTTTTGTTTTGAACCTCGCTCTGACTACTTAATGTCTACTGGTTAATTTTTGCTGTTGAGTTTTTGTTCCTCCTCTCCCTCTATGGAGAGCAGTGATTTTCTACCCACACCCTGTGTGCTACTAATGTATCACTAAGTCTCTTCTCAGTTGTCTTTTTATGCTTAGTCTCTTGGTTGAGAACTTGAGCTCTCCAGATTTTTACTATTTGCAACAGAAGATATCTCAGACATTTGTAGTTCAAAGGTGAAAGTACAGTTCTAAAAAATCCCCAAACAAAAAATAAACCACCCCCAAAAGCCCCACCACATCCAGACCAGAATGCATGACATTTTTTGAAATTATATATTTTTTTCTCCACTACTGTTCTAGCAATTAGGAAGAATATGATTTATTACACCTCATAGCCAGATTTGCAATTGGACTTACAGTATTTGTATTTTACAGTATTTCACTATTGACTCAAAAAACAAAGGCAAACTATAAGCCCTGACTCTATGTACTGAACATTTCAGGGGAAAATAAAAAAAACTCACATCTTAAGGTATTAATTTACTCAGAAAAAGCATTCAAACTTTCAGTTTCCTTCTTTCTTGACATGATGATACAGTTGATTTACATGAACACACAGGCTTCCCTAGCTTCATCCTCTTCTTGCTCACTGAACTGGAGGCCAGTCCAGGCTCCCCAGCCTCCAGCTACAAGGTCTGGTGTCTTCTTTCATTTGCTCATGGTCACAAGTCTCTAATCTTCACATACAAATGCTTCATACAGCTCCTTCTCTCGGTTTGTTCACACACTCAAATCAATGTGACTCTCAGCTCTTCTGCTCTTAAGTCCACAAGTGTTTTATGCCATAATACTCCTGGTAAAATAATGGAAGTCCCTTCCATTAGCAAATTTTAAACCTCTTTTCTAGAGCTCCCAGTCTCTTGCCTAATCCTGCCATGAACACCTTTAGTGTTTTATCTCTAGAGATAAATCAAGGAAGTTTTATTCCTCAGAGTCTGATCTTTAAGAGATGTTACATTTATAGATCACTTTAAAGGATATAATTATATAAGCACTATTTAATCATTATGAGTCACTATGGATATGGAAAGAGTAAATCATGTTAAAGAAATCTGGTTACTTTTAAAAATGAAAAATGTTATTAGCCTAGATAAACCAAGAGGCTTGACATAGCTGGGTTTTTAAAAAGGTTGAGAGGAAATTCAAAATGATGGATCATTGTTATCATTAAGAAAGTTTTGTTGTGGATAGAGTAAATCTTTACTAAAACTTTTCTCCAATATCAAGCACTTGTGACCCAGCATTCACATATGAAGGTCTGTATCCTGAAGTCTGACTCTTTCCCACCCTTGATTGGTTTGGATTTTTAGGGCATCTGATTTTCCTGTAAAGCCTTATAAAGTTCAGTTGCCTTCAGTTCTGATGCAGTTGCCTGTCTTCAGGGGTGAGCAGTACCAGGGTGCCAACCAGTACCCAGAAAAACAGGGAATTGGATAGAAAATGGAAAGGCAGCATCAGCTGAGAAGTGAAGTCTCACAGGGCTATAGATTAACACCAGTAGGTTTTCATATTTTATGCAATGGTCTAGATAAAGCTGTAATAAGTCATATCATTAAATTTGCAGATGATACTAAAATAAGGAGAGCATTTAAGACTCAGAGGGATGTAAGAATAATCCTGACATTAACAAAATGGGCTCAGAGGTGAGATAGGAAATTAAATGAGTGTTCCTTTAATGTAATGAAAATTGACACACTTCAGTAGAAATAATGTTCAGGACACATACTGAGACACTTATAACTTAAATTATACTAAGTTAATTAATATGTAAAGGGAGAGAAAGTTGTGAGCCATTCTTGCAATGCCATTCATAGTTTTTAATTCTAGGACATGACCCCTGTCCTCAAGAGATAACAGATTGGCACAGACATAATAACACACTGTCATTTAGCACATTAAGAAGGAGTGTCTGCCAGGGAAGTTCAAAAAAGAGAGCTACAGCCCTCTGGGCCAGTCAGTCACTAACAAGGCTCAGAAAAATGACTGTGGCCGCCACCAAATTTGACTTTCTACTATTTTCTTCTCTACAAATTTATGTCTGATTAGAGGCTACTTTAAAACTATACAGATTATTTTAAGAAAAGAGTCCTCAGGTATGAAGAGAAATGTTGTATTACCAGCTATCTTAATAATAGTCAAGAATATTAAATGCCTATTTCTAACAAGAGACAAAACCCCCAGCTGTTAAACAAAAAAAAATCCAAAAATCCCAATCTCTAAAAGTAGGCCTCTGACTCTCTCTCAAGGTTTCATAAAGAAAAAAGATCTGAGAATAAATCAAAAAGGTCAGCAAGATGCAGAGGAAAGGGCAAAAATAATGTGAAAACCCCCCCAAAACCCAACAACAACAACAATAAAAGCAAGAACACAACAAAACAAACCTCCAGGGAAGCTAAAGGCAAAGGTTCTTTTTTCTAGTTCACACCAGAAAAAAAAAAGCCAACTCAAACCCACCATTAGAATACCAAAATATTTTTGATTAAAGACTGGAAGAGTCAGAGTTGTTCTCTATTAATACTACTATTACGTAGACATTAGCATGTCATAACATGTACCTCCAGAGTAAAATACCTTTTTTCATTATACTGGTTAAAAGTCTGAGGAAGACAAAAAAAACCTCCTCAGAACTCCCCCACTGAACCAACACAATCATTTACATTGAGGGCAGCAGGTTCCCGTTGTACTGGGTTTAGCCAAATTTCTCCACCTAGTCATATTAACAGCCCAAATTATCTACAAGCATCCAACTGTAGAGACTTAGTTAGACCTACTGTTTGTTACAATTCAAAGAGCAAAATTTCAAGGAAAAATGACAGCAGTGTTAACAGAGGGAAACTGCCAAGGTCATGTGATTCATTTATCTAGGAGCTTAGCAACAAAGGGGAGCTGTGAAATAATGTAATAGCAATAAGCCAATGGATTAACACAGCATCAAGCAACATCTTGAAGGAAATCAAAGTAGTAAACAAAATGAAATACAGTGACAAGAATGAGAATAGGGTGTTCAGTTCTTAACGGTATGAAATAGTGAATGAACTGCAAAGGACCCGTACATATCACAGCAATATAAACAGAGAGGAGGGGGAAAATGCTAGCAAAGTAAGCTTTACCTCACTTAATAAGAACCAAAATAAATTTCTATTCCTTCTTTAATGAAATATTTCGTTGGTGTCTTTCCTAAATATATGATAAGAGCTCTGATGTTTGTAAAAATAGTATCTTAAAATATTTAAACAAAAAGTAGAACAATTACAGAATATAATGAAGTACTATTTAAGATTCCCAGAAAACCAAATAATTCATCTAGGCTACACTGCAGGGTAAAACAAAAACAACAGAAAAAGAAAAACAGTGACTCATACTGGTAAGCAAACACTCTGATTTCAGTCTAGAAAACATAATTTGATATCTTTGTGAAAGAATCCCTTACAGTAAGTGTATCAATATCAATCAAGTCAGAGGATATATATAAAATACACTGTATTACACTACACAAATAAAGTCCACAGTCTGTGATGTAAATTGAATAGAAACAGTTACAATATCACAAATTCTGAGCAGTAGAGATAAAACCTCATTTCAATATAAACACCCATTGTGAATGAAAAGCACACTAGGTGTCAGGATGACGGAATCACACTTGGTAAATATGAGTACATCATCCTTTAGCAACACCTCCTTGCTGCAAGCACCAAATTACATCTGCAAAAGATTTTACCTTGATCAAATCTGATGTTAAATATCAAGTTTTGAGCTTGTATATGAATGTATACAAGTGATAACATTAAAAAGTCTAACTCAGCAATACTATTTCCTATGTAAATCTATGTAAATTTTCCTATGGAAATGGATACCTCTTAATAGCAACTAGTAGAGAAGTTAGAAGACACCCAAAATCTGAAATCTTAATTTTCCACTACTTTCATCTTTAATGTCTCTACTAGCACTCTCCTTGTCCCCACAAGTCACTTACCCACACGATTGCATGGAAAATTCTGCTGTCTCTCACTTTGATTTGCTTCCAATAAGGAATAAGACCTTCAAGGCATCTATGCTTAATGACACCAAGTTTTAGTGAGTTTTTAGTTAGTTGAATAATTCTGCTTTTGTGTTTACAAGAGATGATAAGAATGGAAGTGTCTATTTCATTTCTTTCTCTCATATTATATTGTAAGACTGCATGAATTACTCTGTTTAGGACAGGAAGGACAAGGGATACAACGCAACCAGTTGTATTAAGAAGCAATTCCAAAACATCTACTTTCACATTTTTATTCTAAATTTATTGATGATTACTTTGTCCATTGTATTTTAAGGCTTCTTTGCCAATTAATTTACCAACTTCTGCTTTTCATGTTTAATCCCTAAAGACTCAAAGGTTATATTCAAATTGCCTTTTTGTTCTCCCTGGTTCTGGTGTGCATCCCAGTTGTGTTTTGACTACCTGCTGGTACATGGCAAGGTTTTTCATTCTTCTTCCCTCCCTATGACAGATGATTATGTCAGTCTGAAAGTAATATTTGTTTTGTCCTCAATCAACTACCATGGAATCTGCAGACGGCCTGGGAAATCATACTGCCTCTTACATTGTGTTTTATTTCTTTGAAAGATGAGTCCTTTTTCAATCTTTAAATAACCTTTTTTGCCTGCCTTTGCATATAGGTGACTGGAACTGTAAATGATATTTTGGTAATATGAACAGAGTCTCATCAGCATCTTGTAAAAACAGCATTAGGCCTTTTCCATCTTAACAAGGAATTTGTCATTGCACACCACCTCCTTTCTCAATCCTTTAGAGCCCCCTGGAACTGACTAGCAAACCCAGTTATTCCTTCTCAATTACTCTTAGTCACTTATGTTTTGAGTTAACAGCAGGTTTTTTTCATTAGCCCTTCAGTGAATGACATTGCTGTTTATATTACTAGAGTTTAATTTCTGTTATTTTATTTCTTTAAGATTATACTATATCCAGATCTGTCTGTCCTGATATCTTGTAGCTTTATCAGCCAATTTTCATTTCTGCACCTAAACATTCTGTGCCAAGGTAATAAGAAAAAAGTTAAATAATAATAACCCTAAGACTGAGTCTCAAAGAGTTCTAATATTAACTTCCAGGGTGTTTTTTATAAGATTCTTCTAAGAAAATTAGAACAGGTGAACTGCATGAGGCCAAAATTTCCCTTCTGCCTAGATGCTTAGGGAAAGTATATGATTTTTTTCTTGAATAGCCCATAGATTTTTTTTATTCCATAAATCCAAGTATTTTTGAACTTCATAAACACCATTATATTAATAGCATTCTATAACTGTAAACTTCACAGCTTAATTATATGGTGGATGAAATAGTACTTCATTTTCTTTTGAACCTAACAGCCTATAACTTCATTTGAAATTAGTTAAATTTTTCAACATTAAAGGCAGTTAATGAGCATTGCCCTATTGGTGACGTCTCTACGTGTGATTTTATAAACCACAATCATATTCCCTTTCAGCAGGCTTTTCTTTCTAGTGCATTTAGTAATCCATTTTGGTTTTTTTCCTTACATGCTTTATAATTACCGCCTTTATCATAATCTTTCTCAACTTTGCAAAAATTATTTGTTGAAGTATTGACAGATAATGCATTATACTGCTCTTGTCTAAAAAAATCAGTTACCCCATGTAGAAATGGCAGCAATTTAGTCTGAAATGACCTTGCTTTTGTTAATCATGCTGTATTTTATTCTGTTTCCTATTTACCTGCATCTTTTTATTTTTTCTTTATTTTTTAAACAATTTTGAATTATACTGAGGTCAGACTAATAAGCGTCAAATTATTTCAATAATGTCTTTTTATCTAATAGAAGTGCACTATCTGTTGTTCTCCAGAGCTGAAAGCATCCTTATTATTTCATTACTTTTGAACAGTGAATGTGTGCCCAAAGTTGAACTCATTAAGCTTACCTACTTTTGTTTCCAAGAGTTATTTCCTTTTTCTGTATTCAAACTCATGAATCGTCCTCATTTTCCTCTCACATTCTATATCTTCCTCTTAATTTAAAACTGAAACAAGGCATGCATTTGGATACGTACGCATACTTCCTGAATTTATTTTTCCATTCCTTTTACAGCTTCTGAGCTCAATGTTTTGCAGCTCTCAACTGATCTTTACTAGTGTCTGGCTTCCTAGGTAAAGTTTTCTTTGTTGATGAGCCCTTTTCTTCATTTCTTTCAGATTTACTCCTAGTATATTTTTAGCATGACTATTCATCTAGTTAGGATCAGATCTTTCCCTGTGTACTTAAGTTCTTCCTTCAGTTTATATGAAACAAAAATAACAATGATGATGATGATGACGATATATTATTTTATCTTTGCAGCTCCGGTTGTACAAGCTGTTGAGGTGCCATGGGGAGGGTGTCATTACTTCAATGCAGGGCCTTTCTACTACCTTGCACCAACATGGAAACATGGATCTGGTGATGTACCTGAACTAACACGCTACCCCCACAGCCTGAATACTGGGGAAAGTGATGTAGCAGGAATCCAGGTGGCTCTGCACAGAGCTGTGCTCTGTCACAGCTGAGATGAAGATGGATTTTAATAAGACAGGACAGGCTCAGGCAGGATGTCTCTGTCCTGTGCTCTCGGTACACAATGTTCCAAGAAGCTTATCAGCACAGCACTGTGCAAATCAGCCTGGAGCCTTTCTGAGCTTAATGCATCCAATTGTATGATAAAAGAGCAGTACACGGAGGTCTAAAAACCCTTTCAGATTCTGGTTGAGAATAGTCAGGTATATCAGAACTTCCTGGCTGTGCCAGAAACAGATATATAAAATTCCCTTGTGGTATTCCTGTCCCTCTGTTTCTTGTGATCTTACCTGCTAAGTTCCCAGGACAGATACTAGTGAGTTTACTCATTTCACATCAAGAAATTTCTCCCTGAATATCTCTCTTTAAGCCTAGAGAAAGAAACTTTGATGCTTCTAGTATTCACCTTTTATAGTAATTTGTGCAATCAAAGACCTTGAAAGCACAGTTCAATGGAGAAAAGAGACTGCAGTGTTTTCTCACCTGAACTGATGTCACCAAAACTGCCCATAAAAGCTAAACAGACACAGTGCCAAACCAGGACTATTTTTATGTACCAATACTTGCATAGAAAAGTCACAATATGCTAAGTAAACTACTTAATTACATCCTATTTTATTCTTTTAAGGACAATCTGAAAATACCAAATAGCATGATAGAATTCCTCTTAAATAAATGAAATGTGAGATTAATTTGGATACATTTTCATTATAAAAAGTGTCTTTAAACATCATTACCATTTTATATGTCCCACAAGTTCTGTAAAGCCCGAATAAGAATGAAAGACGTAACACTGGTTGTAAAAATTGAACATTTCTCACTCAGCAGCAGGAGAAATGGATATATGATCTATATGAAAACAATAACTGAATGCATTGTTTTATGTGGTTTATGCATAGAAATTTGAAAAACATGCAGTTCAGGAAACAGTAATTTGAGGCTTTCTCAAGTACTTTTGCATTCAGATTGTTTGAGTCAATTACCTTTGCTATTCCAAGATCATACTTCACCTCTTCATTTCATAGTAAGATCCCTCTCTGACTAGCTCTCTGACTGAGTTGTTGGTTTATTACCATAATGGAGTGAATAGGATATAAACTGTGTTGCTACTGTTGCTACACACCAGAATAAATAAAAGCAAAACTAGATTTTAAGATATGTGAAACAATATCAAGAAGTAAAATGTAATATAAAGCTTTGGTTGCTTGAGAAAATAAATTTTCTTTAAAAATTGGAATTAACTGAAATCAAATCATATGCAAAAAAACCCAAACCAAAATAAAACCCTACCAAAATCTATAATCTGAGGCAATGAAGAAATCTCTTACTTCATTTATGGGGAATTATTTATCATTTTCTGTAGAACAGAAGAAGCCAGCAAAAAGGTCCCAAAGTCACAGCCTCTAGCAAATAATCATGAAACTTTCATATGAAGATACTCATCGTGGGTCAGATGTTATGTAGAGCTGTGGGTTGAGGAAAAATAAGGTGCATTCCTCTGCTATGCGTTAAGGGACTCTGGAAGTCCTCAGGAGAATAAGGAACAAACAGAAGAGAAAGGTGCTGTCCTGAGAACTTGCCACAGCATACTCTCCTTGTGCATTTCAGATCTCCGAATTTCTCCGGGAGATTTTGTGAGGTAGCATTACTCAGCACTGCCTACTGTGACACCAGGGACTGAATGCTGTTTCATAGTGCATACACATTAAAAAAAATGTAAATACATTGGGTAATTTAGTGTAATGCAAACTCATTGGCCACACTTACTCATTGTATATCAGTCTCACATCTCTGGACAAGTCTAGGACCCTTGTCTGAAGCTCTAAACAGACACAAGCCATATTCACAATATAACCCATGAAGATGGCTTGCTTAGGAAAACCAGAGCTAATTTCCTTCTAAATACTCATTATGGTTCTGTCCCTTTGACAGCACAGACATCCGTTTCTTAAGAGGAAGGCTTGCCAGGTCTTTGCTGACTGGCTAACTGCTACTGTGCCCACTCTGTTAGATTTGGTCCTCTTAATACTTGTCAAAGTCTTGAGTCTCTATAGTGAATTCAATCAAATACTGTATTTGTTTCACTTAGAGGTTGCAGCTTTGGTTGATGGGTTCCTTCTAAACAAACTTCAGACAGCTGGGTAAGTTCCTAAGTTCACCCATCATCAAAATAGAGACTGGTGCAATTTTCTTCTTGAATCTGATTTGAACTCCTGCCACATTTTTCTTTTTTTTGCCTCAGAATTTTCATTCTTGTGTGTATTTTGATGACAGGTATGTATCTGCTTTTGTTTTGCCTGAAATTTTTATTGTCCAACAATTTTTCTTTTACTGATATACATTTGGATTTTTTTTCAAAAGATTATTCTTCAAAGCTCCAATAGATGTCACTATAAAAATATAAAAGAGAGTTGGTTGTGTAATGTAGTCAAAGAGAAAGGCAGCAGGGAAGCCTCACTCACTGGACTACTTCAAATCCCATCATGACAGCACAATTCATTAATCTAGACTTCGAAATGAGCAGCTGCCAGCCAAAGAGTGCAAATCTTTTTATTCTTTAAACCCTTACTGTTAGATCAAAAACATCTAATAGTTTCACTGAACATGAAAGTAAGACTGAACCTACTGAGTGTCTGGGCTAATAAGCACTTTCCTGTTATGTTTTTTGCTCTCTGCTCATTCAACTACAAAAAAATGGCCTATCTTCTCTTCAGCCCACTATACACATTACTGCACTGTGTTTTACAAATGTTCATTTTTCCTGTTCTTTTGTATTGCATCTGGAGTAAGTCTGCTGTGAAGCTTTACTACTGCTTTTGGAATGATCTGTCAAAACATGACAGCACTGCTTGAAATGGAGAAGTAAAGCTTATGAGTAAAATGATTTCGCAGCTATTTGCCCATGCTACAGAAATCTTTAAGCTTTTGTACTGACCAAGTAGATACTTTGTTCTTTTGTCTAACCCTTAAGTCTTTGGAAAAAACCCACATAATTTCTGTATGAATGTTGGAATCTTTCATTGTTCTGAACAATCTCTTTCTGTTTGAAATAGAGCAGGAAAACTCTCTGTAACTACTGTGTCGGCTCTACCACATGATGTTGAGATGAGTCTACTAGTTCTCATGCCTTGGAAAGCTACTTTAAAAAAGAAAAGAAATTATTTATTTATTTTCAAATAAATAAAAATTTTGTAGCACCTAATTCTTGGAAACGCACCTGGGAATGGGAGGCTTTCCATCTTTAGAAAACCTTGTGACTTCTATAAATCTGTGTAAGCTTGTGTGATGAATGTCATTTTGATCAAGTAGTAGAGTATTTTCACTGGTGCAAGTTTGTCAAAAACTGCATCAGGATCCATCCCCAAATTAAATTGTACCACAAGATGTCAGTGCAAACAACTCTCATGTTGAGGACTCCCTATGACTTGCTTGTGAACCTTGTTCCAGTTTGAAGTTATTTTGAGCAACATATATGTTCAAAAGGTTGTTAGTCTGTTTACAAGCACCTAGCGGAAGGACCAAAGAGAAAAGAAGAGTTGAATAACTTGTTGCCCAGCCTAGACCCCTCCTGCTCTTGTAGGAAGTCTTCTCTCTCTGTCTAGAATCCCTGATCTGTGCATTAACCCAAAGACATAGACAGCTTAATAGTTCTGCTACAGACAAGTCTGTGGCTCCCAGTCTAGAGAACCTTTGTGCTGTCTTTGTAAAATATTTATGACTGAAGCTACACAACGTACAATATGCTACTGCACTTAGCTTTCAAACCATTTTTTACAGGCAATTTGGCTGAGCCATATTTTAATGAGTTTAGGATGTGAGGAAATTCAATGGGACAAAAGAAAAAAACAACCAAACACAAAGGTCAGCACAGCTACTCAGTTTACATCAGGTGAAGATCAGGTTCTTTCTAGTGATTTATTGTAGGAATGGGACCAAACTGCTGCTTCTGCCTCCTAATTTTATCTTTTTATTTATTGCAAGGTCAGTTTTGCTTTGGGATAATGGGAACCTCCAAGAAGTACCATGAATCAGGGCATGCTAGAGACCACCAAGTATGGGCACACACTACAGGTTGCAAGGTTTCTTCCCACCAGAAATAACATGACCTGAGTACATACAATCTAGAAATATCTCCTAGGGAACACAGCAAGAGCCTTTTCCATTTGCTTTTTACCTGCTGTTTCTTGCGAGGAGGAATTACTGTTTCACCTCTTACTAATCTTCTCTTATGTACTACTGACAGCAGGAACCTTACTTGTGAGACTCTCTTCATCTTAACTCAGCTCGTTAGAGAAAAGTAGACCCCAGGTTCTCACACATGATGTCTAAGCAGTTTACTTGAGTGACCACCTGCAGAGATTCTGTATAATGGGAAGCCAGAAAGCAGACTTTAACTGTAAAGCATCACTTTTGATTCTTAAAAAATCTTGCATGGGTAATCCATATATAGGAGATGATACTAGGGTCCTCAGCCTACCTGGCTTTCCCCATTGTGTGCTTTCCCTGTAGAAGGTGTAAGAAAGGCACTGAGACCTTTCAAAGAATCCAGTGAGATAAAGCCGAAAGCAACATTCCTCAATAGCAATTGCCATAGGAAAATCATTAATGGGATAATATTAATCAGATTTTCTCAAACATCTAAAGTACAGGACTTTACCTAGTCTATAACTCCATATTTGCTACAGGGATAAAGAAAATAAAATGTCAAGTTCTCATCTCAGTGACCACAGGTATGAAAAGCTGAAAATTTTGGTAAGACTTCCAATGCATAGTTGAAAAATTAACATATTTTCTCCAGACAAGCAAATAAGATACAGAAACTATGAAAGTAAAATATTTTTCAACATAATTTTAGCTCACTTCTCCCTATTTGGAAAAAAGCCAAATGTAAGAACAAAGCCATGTCGTGTTACTATTTTGCACCTTTTTAACCTTAGTGTCTGCTGCATATGTAGTCAGTAAAAACACAGAGGTTATGACTGCAGGTACCCAGAAATTACTGCAGTTACTAGAGATAAGTTACCTTCTAGAAAACACAGAAGTTTATCTACATAGCCTATTCTGTCAGAATTCAGACATAAATCTCCACATCTTAGAAATCTTCTAACCAGACAAGCTCAAGGACTCAGGCACAATTAATTCTGTTTCTCTGAGATCTCCTCAACAGGAAAATGGACCTTACGGTTGAATATTTTCCACAGAGTATATTTAGACTACATAACTACATTTTCCATAAGTTCCAGAAAATCTTCCAGAAAAAACAAAAACATCCCAGTGCACATTTTTGGCAAATATGACTGAGCTCAGACTGTGCAACTTAACTTAAAAATTTGAATTGCTTTTACTTATATTAATAATATGTTGACTAGTATTTTTTAGCCCTTATTAAAATTTTTATTAGTCATTACTGCTGTTTCTCTCTAAAATCTGACTGCAAGAAATCTCTGACAATTTCTTCAACATACATATAAAAATTAGCTTCATAGCTACTACTCTTTGTTACACTGCCTACAACTATATTGTTCATGAAATATTATCTAGAAGAAATAGTATCTTAACTTTTGTTCATTCTGAAAATTCAAAAGAAATACATTTTTTAAAATACTGGACTTCTGCATCCACTAAGCAAGTGGTTTCTGATGGTGATTCACAAGCATTGCATACAACCCTATAGACTCATCCTGTTAAATGAGAAAATTACTGTAGGAAATGTAGTAAATTATCTTCTTTAGTGGATGTGTTTCTAACAACTCCAATGTCCAGTGCTCTATCTTGCTTAATTTCATTATCTTGCATATATGTGCAATAGAATCAGACAGGACTGTACAGATGTGTATTGTGAATACAGTCAAATGCTGCAACACACCAGAATACCATTTCATCTTTTTTACTCAAGTATTGTTAGAAAAATCCCTGTTATGTATTAGAAGACCCATATGCTTTACACTTAACCAGGACACAACCTAACAGCGAAATTCCTAAACAGGAAAAACACAAAGAAAGAATAATAACCACAACAAGAGGTTCCACTACAGGAACTTTTTGTGGACCACCTTCTCTGTCATATCTGCTCTTACTAAATTTCTGTTTTGAATGACAAGGACTCTGTGCTGTTCACTTCTGTGCCTGATAGGTTTGTCACTGTGAATGTCCTGCTGTACCACTGTCAGGGCATCCCCTTTGGCTGCCCCAACAGAGTCTGCAATAGCTTGTGCTCCTTTCTCACTCTGCAACTTTTGCTGCCCCAGTCCATCTCTGCTTCCACGCCTGGAAAGGAGACTGATCACCTCATGCTGATTAGGCTGCTTGACATGCTACAACGCCCACCTCTGCCAATGCTCAGATGTCTCTCAGCCACACTTAGAGATGCAGCATCTTAAGAGCTGGTTGGGAAAATATCACAGGTTTCCATAAAGGGATGCAAGCAGGAAGCGATTAGTACTGTACAACAAGTTTCTATGTCTATGTAAGCTAAATTCCAACTCTATCACAGGGCTTTCTTGTAAGAAGGAAACATGAGGAATACAATACTGAGCAATAATTCTTCTTCTGTATCACAAACTGTTCAATATTCTTCATTAATAAGTCCATTAACACACATATCATAGTCCAATTACCAGGCATAATTAACCATAATTAACTATAGGCATGAGGTGCTCTTAGATTTTCCCATGAATAAAAGGAATATTGCTGGAAAAAAAAATTCAACTGTATATCTTATTACTGGCCATGAAGTCATGAATATGTTACTTCTTTCTCATAGCTGTATTTCAGTTAAAATAAATAATATATAAATAAAACCAAAGGTGATCTGACCTTCAATGACAAACTTTGCTGTCAGAATCTCAGAAACTTGCCTTTAATTGCTCCCACCAATCCCTGATCATCAGGCTTTCCTCTGTTAGACATGGTTGTGAAATTCAGTTTGTGGTCATGGATAAGAAACTGGGGATACTTGAAGATTTACAAAAATAAGCGTGTTGGTACATACCTACACTGCTGCAGTGTATAACACTTTACCTTCCTTCAAAGCATTTTTTTTTTTTTTGCATTGTGATTAAAAGAAGAGTAAAAATAAAACCTGTGCTTTCAGAATGATTAAAGGTAATGAGTCAGCGGTGAGTCATGAGTGGAGAGAAGGTAAAGGGCTGTTAGATCTGAAATCGCAAATGCTGCTATTTGAAGCAAAGAGTAATGCCATTATCTTCAAATAACAGGCTCATGACCTCAATGCAGACAGACACTAGCAAAAGACGTGATCACACTCTGTAAGTTAATAAGCTATTCTTTGATCTAAAAATTGTGGCTCAATTGTCTTAATGGTATTTTTGTTTCCTGGTAAACATGTCTATAATTGTAATTTATGTGCTGATAAGTAGTTACATTCAAAGTTTGTGGAAAAATGTGAGTAGCAGAAACACTACAAATTCCATAGTACTTAAAATGTTCCATGACTTTCTTTATTCATTTAATCTCTTTTTAATAAACATTATTATTACTCGGCTCTCTACCATGCTAAAACCAGCAGGTTAGAAAATGGTCCATAAAAACTGCAGTGGTACACCCTGAACCAAAAAGACGGTGACAGCTATGAGACAAAAAGTAACTCCAAGGAATTAATATCAAAGAAACAGGAGAGGAAGTAGAAATAGGGAAAAGAACACTGCTATGTTACTGGAGTGTAAATAGAAAATGAATCATTAGAGGACACTAGGCAGACACATATGAAATAAATAAATATAACATTAACAATTCATGAGCCATATATTGTGTGTTTTGAATATTAGAAGAGTCTGTTGACTGACAGGAACAGTAAAGAAAGTAGGCACCTTTAGGTAAGTAATTTTGGTTTCATCTATTAAAAGAAAATGAAATATTTGTGGATATGAAATATGCCATATGTACCTCCACACATAGCAAACCTAAAGCAAGACAGGAAAGGATATTTTACAAAGATGAATAAACACAAGAGAGAGAGAGAAATGGGAAGAAAGAATACAGGAGGAAGCAGTAAAAATATAGCAAGGGGTGGGGTGGAGAGAATTCATTTCGTATCACTTTTCTGTGCCAAACCATAAACACAAGGACACTCAACAGTTCAGTCTTACTCAATGTTTCCACATTTTTCTGCTGTTTTCCATAGGTGGGGCAAAACTGACAAAGAACCGAGCCAAGTTTTCCATTGGCCTTGATACTAATATGGAAGTGCTTCTCCAGCATACCTTATTTTTACTTTACCTTGTGGTTTGTATCTGAGTTTCAAATGCAGTATTTTAACACTTATTTCCCCTATAGAAAGAGAAAATCCTGAAGTCCACAGGACATCTCTTGTTTTCTAGGCCCAGAACTGCTGGGGGTGGAAGGCAACAGGACATACCGTGGCTGAGGTCTGCATGTGCTGGGAGTTACTGAGGGTCAGGGGCCCTCAGAGAGCCAGCTTGTGGCCCACTTTGTTTTACTTCCAAACTGAATTGCTGGTCAAATGCCAGTACGGAACTACGAAACCCAGCAAAACTGCCTCATGGTCATTGTATACGCCTGTGCTGGAACCAGAGGTTTTACAGGAAAAGTTTTTTCCCATTCAGCATTAGCAATCCCAAGAGTTTAAAAACCATGAGTCAAGCCTCCTGCAATCACTAGGGTGTTTTAAAAAGGGAAAATATTTTAAAATATTCTTGTTTGCCTTTTAGATTTTGAACTTTCTATAGTTCTTATTTTCAGCAGGCAGAAATATTTTTTTCATTCACATGATTCCAGGAGCCAGAGTTTTAAGAAAAATGTCAACTAAGGGCAGCAGAGTTTGCATAATAGGCAGTGCTTTGAGCATTCTCTAGGAGTTACTATTCTTGATGAACTCCATTGCTGAGACTTAGCTCTTTCTTTATCCCTAGTTAAAGAACAAGTAAGAAAAGTCCAAACAATTATTACCATTGGTGCTGTACAATTTAGTAGTTTCTAATTGCACAACATAAATGTCTGAAAGCTCACAGATATTTGTCTGTAAAAAGGTAGCTTTAAAATATTTGATCAACTACCTCCTTTCAGATAATGGTTTAAGCAACAATGTCCCTAATCGCACAGATCTGAGAGAAAGCTGAAGACAGGAAAGACAAGAGGAAGGGGTCCTGAGTCTTCTGTATCTGGTATACATAGCTTACAGCTTTAGCTGTCAGCATTTATCCTCCAAAGGGCTCTGATTTTATTATAACACAAAGGATACAATGTTAGCTACTTTCAGGAATAAGTAATTCTGCAATTCCGTTACTTTTTAATCAATGCACTGCACCGAAGCTTGAGTTGCAGTAAATATTGCATCATTCTTGTTTTCATACAGGGAATGCTCTGCCCTGATCCTGAGGTCAGCAGCAAGTTTTCAATGACCTGAATGGTGTAGGGTCAGATCCCAAGCGACACAGGATTCAGCTGCTTACTTCTGGGTTTTCAGTAACTTGATATTGCTGTGTACATAGTCCGGGAAAGGCCATGTGTAGAGATGTGACATTACAACAGCTGGTAGGAGCAGGGGAAGTCACTTTTTTCATAATCCTGATGAAAAAAAGTTTTGTTTATCTACACTTTTCTCCTAAGGTGTGTCCCTGTGAAGTTGAATGACAAACAAGACCAAAAGGAAGTCTTATGCAATAGTGCAAATTACAAATGTTATTTATGAAGTTCCTCACTTGGACATGTGAGGCTAGGCTGTTAGTCTGCAGAATATTTTTCTTTCCAGAGATGTGAAAGACTGGTTTGCTAAAAGAAAGATAGTTACTCGCACAAAATTTATTACTTCTGCATAAATACTTTGTTCACTAATTTCCTCACATAACTCACCTGATTTCACTCAATCCCATACTAAATGGAATACTAAAAAGGTGAGAGGAATAAGTGGCTTACCAAAATATCACCCATATGTGCTAGCAATGAACACTGTTTGCATTAAATTAATTAAATTAACTGTATGATGTATATTAACTCCACATAATTCCATTCAGTGGCCAATTAGTCTCCAGAGTCTCTTAATTATTTAAACCCAGAGACCTTTCGAAGGATTATTTCACTTATGCAGTGGCTATAAAGACAGCATGAACTAGATCCAATAGTGGTGTCAGGTGCCTAAAATATGAATTAATTTATATTTTAAAAAATTCGTTACAGGCAAGTAGACAGGACTACAGCTACATATCACATAGCTACTGAAACAATGATGCAGTCACGGGTGTTTCTATGAGCTTGTCCTTGAAACTCTCTTCTCCATTAAGGGCAAATCCTAGCTTCCAGTCTGTATCCAAAGGATTACTTATACATACCCAGGGTATGTTATTGTAAAGTGCATGAGTCTCCAACACCCATGAGGGGTCTGTTCAAGCCTTCAGCAAGAGGGGGTGTTCTCAGACCCTATTGATAAATATGCAATGAAGAATGCTGATACACAATGGCAAGTCCTTGGAAATAGGAAATTGGGATTTAAAAACCCTTGGAAAAGTGGAAATTTATTTGGCCTTTGCTTTAATGACTAGGTTGCCTTCATCAGACACATTTTATATTTGCCTTCGAAATTACATTCCTTTCATTACTTCATGTAAATACATGACATTCATTAGCATAGCTTTGAAATTAATTTAATTTTACTCAGTTCTTCATTGTTGTCCCTCTAAGACTGTCAAATTTTAAATGCAGAAGATGTTAAATTTTTGTCCTGTTCCTGTCTCTTTGAAGGACTTATTTTGATATGGAAACTGACTTCCAATATGACTCTTTGTTATATTAAACTGACCTCAAAATATTCCTGTGAGGTTGATGTCACCATTACAAGTTTGGAAAACTTATGTATGCTAACCTATGGGATCACCAAAGAAGTTTGTAGATTGTGTTGTACTTCTGGAATCAGATTCTATTACTTTATTAAATATTCTATTAAATATCTTTAAGGTCCCTTCCAACCCAAGCATTTTGATGATCCTATGACAAAATTAAGATGATACTAATTTCATTGATTGTAGCAATTTTATTTATATAATATTACTGTGTTTCTGAAAATTTATTGGAAACATCCAATTATGTAGACAGTGGCATCTGTTACAGCTAGAGACTGAAAATATTGGTTAATTAAAACTAGGCTATCTGTCTAAATCTGAGATGTCTGTTAGACTGTCATTAACATGTTAAAGGAAAATTAAATGGGAAAAAAAAACAACACAAACTTAAACTCATTCTTAAATCCAGGTATTATTACTAGTTTGAAGCATGCAAGACAGCCTCCACTTTTTAGCTACTTGACTTTAAGCACTTCTAAAAGGCTTGGAGCCAAAAAAAAATTTTGGATGAGTGTGAGGAAAGAAAAACAAACTAGATCCAGTATTTTTGCCAGTCCTGCTGTTTGGAGACTCCCTTTACCATTTGTATTTAATTTTCCTATCTTAGTACAAACCGTCTTTCCAACAGCTCCTGAAAGACAAGATGTGCATCTCCCCGGACATAACTCAGGCAGGAAATTACCAGAAATTAAGAGCCCAGCCTCGCAAATATTTTGTCACATGAGTAACCTTAGTCAATGGGATACCCACGTGTAAATTCTGGCTTCATCAGCATCTAAAGTTGGCAACACAGGTGTACTCCATAAATAATTCACCCTAAACGGCATGTCTGCATTATACAACACATACATCAGCCAATTTTATTTAAGATGTTTCAACTCATACTAGTTCGAGTTATTTTATCATGCTGTTTTTAATCATTTTCTTGCTACGACTACTCATCCTCATGTAGCTGTATGTTATGAGCACTGAATTGGGCATGACAGGGAGATTCTGGTGTAATTCAATCATTACAGAAAAACCGACGTTCACATATGTTTATGTTTAGCCTCAATAGGAAGACAGTCAGTCACTTTATACCAGGTTACAACAAATATGATTTTAATAATTCCTCTTGTGAAAAATACTTTTCACATATAATTACTAACAAAATTATTGCAAAAATGAAGTTAGTTTTACATGGTTTCTAAAAATTTGCAATCCTATGAATGTAAAAAACCCATGTTGTGAATGAACGTTTTATTTAAATTGGGGAGAAATTAAATATTTCTTTAAAAAATCAAATAAAAATGAATACACCCTCTAAAGAAGCTTTCAAACATTCTTACCAAATCACAAACCTCTCCTATCATAAGTGAACTGATTGCAATTCAGTAAGATTCATGGTTGATTAATTCCAAGGAACTTAGAACATTATTCCAAAGTGCTGTTTCCATAATTGAAGAGATAGATTTGCTCTTTCAATGACGTTTATCTTTGAACGAAGTGATCCGCTTCATGATTTGGATCCCCCAGAATGCAGCACAGAGGGAAAACAAGACCTGCAACACAGAATATAAAATGAGAAACATTATAAAAGTTTTTGTGGTTTTTTTTAATTCTACTTATCTGCAAATATAATGAATGGGTGAAAACAGAGAACTCCTATGTACAAAAATTATACAAGAATTCTAGGCATACTAATAAATGCACTTTAGGAAAGTGAAAAAATTTCACAGAAAAAAAATTCATGGAAAAAAGGCCTTCTTTTTTCTCTGACTCTTTCTTGTGTGCATTCCTGTTGAATTTTGACAAATGGTCTGAAGAATGCTGACACTGTAAGTTACATGATAGGTACAAATAACCAAAGTAGCCTTAAACAGAATCTATGGCAAAAGAAGTGTTCTAGCTGCAGTACAATAGATCAGTGCTTATTCCCCAGCCTGCTATTTATGATGAGATATAAAGTAGATTGGAAACAACTTAAAGGAGTAATACTTTTTGTCTTGTCCTTGGCTCTGTGCAGTTTTATTTTTTCTTAGTCAGAGAACTCAATGAGAGATCTAAGAACTTTTTTTCACTAGTTTATTTGCTGAAAACTGCCTTAGGATGAGTAGAAATAATTCTAGAGTGAAGTCTAAATCAGGTAATAGCTCTGTCCAAAAAAACAAGAAGGAGAGCCAGATAAAATGTGTGCGCATGTGGGTATGTGTCATTTTGTATTTAAAATTTTCTGAAAGAAACCTTTGACTTTCACACAGAAAAATTATTCTAACTTAGAAAATTGCAAAATTAAGGCAGTTGTTATTGGTTACTGAAGTAAATGAAATTTTTTACTGTGAGTTCCATTTATACTGGAAGATACTTTGTTCGTGTGATTTTTTGTTTGTTTGAAGGAACAGAAAATTTTGAAAAGAAATTGTGAAGTCAGGTTATAATAATTCTTTTTTCAGGTTAATCTGCAATCAAAAGGTATTGACTAGGAGAGCTCCAATTTTACAAATAACATCATTTAACATTCAACATTTAGCAATGCATGCCCAAAGTTCTGGTTTTATCTACATAGTCACTCACTGAGGTACATGAGATTACAATGTTCAACATAAATAATAAATTACCATAATACCTAAAAGGTACTAATTTTTCACTCAGTGAAGGCAATGTGACAGGATCAGGTCTGATCTCTCTCACAATCTGGGACAGCTATGCATTCTTAGTAGCACAGGATGAAAATAACACACTGTATCAGTAAGAAAAATTCAAATAAAATAAAATAAAATTCAATTCTCATTCAATCAAGACAAATTCCTTTCAACTGCTTTTGTTGAAGGCTTTAATTCTACTTGAGCAAGGGTAGGCAGTCTACTGTGTTTAAAAATCTGATGATGCAGTTGGTGCTGTGCTTGAGGACCTATTTGTAAGAGACGCATAAAATGCTCACCAGAAGATTTATTTCTAAGAGTTTCAGACCTTAGGTAGAAAAGATTTAACTTCTTTTTTTTTTTCTTGCATTATCACAAACACCTTGTAAAACTGCACAGCTCTATTTTTACAGCTACGGAATGGAAAGTTTTTTCTAAGCAGTGCTGCAGGCACACACTATCCATGTTTTGTGAGATGCTTTTTTTTTTATACTGAGACACTCTGCAGAAAAAATCTAACTATGAATAACTACCTGTATTCCTGTTATGTATTGCTGTTATGCAGTTGGGATGAGTGTGAATCGTGACATATGTAAAATGATGACTTACACCTAACGTGCTCTTACTGTGGAAAAATTCTTTGTCGTGCTATCTCCAGAAACAGAACTTATCCACTTGTCATAATTAGTACTTCTTTGACACGTTACTAAATTTCTTTCATTCGTCACCTCAGAAAGATCACTCCTATTCCTGGAAGATGCATTAAATATAGAAGTATTTCATTTTCAGAAAAAGCACGTTTAAGCACATTTAATGACTGAGGTGCAGGGCATTTGTAGGGGATTAATGACTGTTGGGAGATGATGATGATCAGTCGAAGAAGCAAAGCCATGGACCATTAAGCCCCAGGAAATGTCCTCAGCTAAAGACAGTTATTGCTATTATAGCCCAAAACTGGAAAAAAAAAAATCTTGTGTGAATTTTTCCTTTCTAAATGGCATGATGCAGTTTCTTCTTTCCTAATTAAAGTCTCTATTGTGAATTTCCTAAAGCAGGCAACTGATGCTTGTGGGAGAGTATTTCAAATTGCAGTTATTATATCCAAAATGCAAAACCACATACTGCACACTGCAGATCTGCAGAACCATTTTGGCTTCATGATTCCATAAAAGTATTGATTCACTGCCTATCAATGTCAGGACTGCCAGTACTTGTGGAAACAATGTATTCAGGAAACAATAATTCTGCAAGGTTGTGGGGGATGGGAGTTTAAGTAAAACCCAAACATCAGGATAAAAAATTAAGGGGCCACATCTTCCCTTGAATGACAGCAATTCTGGCTGGCTCTACTGCTGTAACACTGGCTACCCTGAACAGAGCCAGCTGTATGGGGCTACCAAGCAGAAACTTGCTGTGTAGGTTGGAGTTCAGTTTCTTTTGACTGCTGCTACATATTTTGGAGTTACTAGGCTTAACTCACTTGAATGAATCGTGCAGTCAGGTGATGTCAGCAATGGAAAGCTGCAATGATATGTGCCAGAACTCTGAGCAGACAATAGTGTGGGTAGCAGGAAGCAGCAAAGAGCATTCTACCAGACAAGTTGAACTATAGTTGACCAGTATTTTTCTAATGCCCTCAGGAAAACATATTTCCTGAATCCTATGTGCAGGTATTTTGTATTTTCTGTCCAACACTCTCACACTCTAACAGTTGGTTTTTTACTTGGTTGTTTGGTTTTGGTTTTTTTTTCTCTTTCTAAATTTTTGTCACAGAAATTCGCATTCCTTATTATATTCTCCAAACCCATTAATATTTGTCCTTTGATAAAAATATTCACATATCAGCTTCCTAATTCATCCAGTTTTGAAATAAAAAGAGAAAATGAGATATTATGCCTTTGTCTATTTTTATACTGAGAAAAGTTCTCCCACAAGCAATATTACATAAGAACATAGTTTCAATTCTGTCTTCAAATTAAAAATTACTGTGGACAGTAGTCATATATGGAACAGGCCTCAATGCAGAATTTCTCCCAACCATGCATTCAGCCAAGATAAACAGAAACTTTTTGTCTCTTAGTATAAACATTTGTTACATTTACCTGTTGAAGTAACTACAGATTACTTATAGAATGTCCTTTAGACTTCTGGAAGAGTACTGTCCTCTTACAAATATTTACATTACTTCCTTTCATACAGTCTATTTCCATACAGCCACATTCTCTCTCTGAATAAGCCTACAGAAATGCAAATAACATTATTCACAAGAACAAAGATAGCTTAACTAATGGATTGACTGCAGGACTGAGTCTGCTCTTCACAGGAAATTCCCACTGGAGCAATCTAAGTTTATTGGGCTGTAAAGTAGTTTAAAATCATTAGCTAAATTCAGGCACCCACTTCTGCATGATTAGCTTTGTTGCTGAACACTAATGTTTTCTGCCATTTTCTCTTCTATAATGTCTTTGTATATCTGAGATGCTTAGACATAGTGTCTTTCTTCTTGCAGATTTCATCCGGATGGAATTAGAAGGTTTTAGACACTCGTCTAAAAATGTAGTCAAATGCCCAAAGATATTCCTGCTTTAAGGAGGGGGAAGAGTCTTGAACCACAACACCTCAGATACTTTCCTAAATCATTCAATGATGCTCTGACATTTGTCAGATTCCGCCCAGACATGTTCACTTCAAATTTTGCTGCAGAGACAGCCTGCAACTGTTCAATGAATTTGCTCTTTCTGGGGTACAACACCATGCAAATGGGCATGTTTATGACACTGAATTCTCTGAATATCTCAGTGCTGGGGAATGTATTCCTGGCTCTGGAGAGAGCTCAGGAAGATCAGCACATCCATGTACTTCATTAAGTTGGCTGTTCACATCATAAAGTGGACCTGGTACTGGCAAATATGATAAACAATTAGTTCTCTCAATGTGTGCTGAAAATTGTCAATGTGATAGGATAAATGTTTAACTGATACTTCAAATCAAACACCATTAAGGCTCTTTTTAAATTCTTTATATAACAATCTGTACATGGCTTCCTCAAAGCCACCAGACATCATTTCATACTATCAATAGTAATGATAGAGTAATTTTTAGACTTTGTCTGAGAAGGCTGTGTCTGAGTAATGTCACTCACTGTCCTTTCCTAGAAAAGATGGATATCATTAACTGATACAACAGTTAAAAAAAACTAATATTGATAACAAAATGGTTGAAAAAATCTATTTCATATTTCATAAGTACCCAAAGGATGTATTTTTCACTAATACCACCATTGTTTTCCCATTTCTCTACAGAGGACTGTTACAGGTGCTGAAATACACAGAGGAGATAGAAAATATATTTCTCAGAAGTAGGGATAGAGGTTGACTATTTCTGGAAGTCAGGATTAGGGTAACAAATGAATGGATCTTCATTCTCAGTGTAATGTTTCAAGATGAGCAGTCTTGTAGAGAAATGTCATGCCATTAACAGCAGATGCAAAAATCACTAACCTCGTACAGTGCACAGATCAAGAAGATTGCACTAGCAAAAAGCTGCAATAATAATAGCTGGAAAGGGAAACCAAGAAACAGCACAGTTTCTTCTCTGTGTGATGACTCCCATATACTTGGAAATATATGTAGAAGAATGTGGGAAGACAATTTTTCTTTCTTTTGGTGAAGAAAATGTGGATACAAGGGAACAGAGACAACTACAATAAAAGTGACTTCACAGCTTTTGTTCAAGATTTCTGTAAAAGCAGCAGGATGTCTGGAAAACCTCCATAAGGGTTCATGACATGCATTGAGATTATTGGTGCAGCACGTCTCACGTCAGCATTCCCCTGACCTAAAACAAGGTGTGTATTTGATGTTCCTGCTCATTGCAGGGAAGATGGAACCAAATGATCCAAGGGTTCCTTCCAAGCCTAACTGTTCTATGATTCTGTGATTAAGACCCTTTTGGCCCATTCAGGATTAAGCCAAATATCTTCAACACCCACAAAGCATATTAATAGTTCACCCACAGAATGGTTTCTTGTTTCTATGATACACCTCCCTAGTTACACTCCATTACAAACAAATAATGAGAAAATAATAGGAAAGATATATATGTATATCTCCCTTTTATTATGTTAAATGTTTAAAACATTCCTTTTTTATTAAAATATAGTCTAAGACTCTAAAGCTGGATAATGCATGAAAACATAGGCTGCAAAAGCCCCCATACCTTAAAAGGCTTATATTACCTATGCAGGAAAGAGAAAGAAAGATCTGGAGGAAAGATATCCATTTCTCAGTTGCTTTCACAGCTGGACACATCCCCACTATGAAATCAAGTGCACTGCAGAGATGCCTGAGCTAGCAAGCACATAAGCTGCTAAATCTCAGCACAGCACCAGGTTTACTCTGTCTTTCCTGGCATTGCACACAAGCTAGTAAGTCACATTCCTCAGTTAAATACGTGGGGATTTTTACACAGCAGTGATACTGCAGTTATATTTAGACCTAAAATGCCTTATGTGCATTCACCATGTTATCTGGCATCATGTCCTTAGGAGAAGCCAGTCTCTCAAATCACTTGTGGAGATAAATATATCCTATTGAATTGTTACCTATGAAATACCTTTTCTCTTGAGTCACAGAATAATCCACAACCTAAGCACTAGGATTAGGAAGGTTTTACCTCATTCCCCAAAAGATAAAAAACCCATTAAAGTGGGAAGCTTTGCTGTCAGTCATATGAATTGGAACTCCAAAACATGTTAATAATTATTAAATCTTCACCTCACGATGAGCTAATGTAAGCTGGAGATGGTATCAACATCATAATAATTAACATATATATAAACTCTCTGCATCTCTTCAGTATGAAATTTGTCTTAAAATATTTTATTGAAACATCTGATAATACTTTCCAAAGCATTACCTAATTCCATCTCTAAATTTCTAGATCATTCTAAAATGTTTATCTATTTCAAGTTGTCCTCAAAGTAAAACCATGTTAAACAGAAAAATTCTTTTTATCTGTTCAATGCGTATCTAAAAATAACTTCTGAACCAAGTCTGTTTCATTATTTTGCAAATAATTTCTAAAAAAAAATAGTGTTTATGAATTATCATCATCACTTAAAAATGTCATAAAACCTGCAAACAAAACTCACACTTTGTTACACATTCTAGAGCACAACAGTATTTTAGAATCTTTCATATTGCTTTAGTTTCATTTCTGACAACACAGTTCTGAAAAACAAGTTCAAAGATCAACAGTTTTCAAAGACCTTAATTTTGAATGTCACCTTTTTTATTTCAAATGTTATGTAATTTTTCAGCCTCCATTTCCCCCCAAATTTGAGAAACAACAGCCATGGAAATTTTCTCAATTATTATATTATCAATCAACAGTTAAAAATAAAGCTTTCAGAAAAGTTAACAAAACTGATGACAAAACAAGATGACAAAATTTACTCAATCTGTAAACATACCAGTTTAATCTTTTGCAGGCTTAGGCCAAATGAGATTGAAAGAGTTATTAATAGATGTTCATTGCAGAAATGAAATATTTGAGATAGCCCGGTCTCAGTTTGGCTAAAGCTGTTGAGTTTATTTTCTTAAACATTTAAACAGGAAATGTACCCACTGAGATGAAACATCTCATTTACTTTATGCCTGTCAGCAGCTGTAGCATAATTGCATACACTCCACTGCATCACTTCTAGCTCAAACACAAGTTGGAGGGTAAGCCAGTCATCTGCAAAGAAGTAATTCACTTTAAAAGATATTATTTAAATTATATGTAAAGAGCAGTTTAACCTCCCTTATTCAAAAAAAAAACCAAAAAAAGGCTAATTTTACTTGAACTGATAGTTTACTGCACAGATCTTAGATTTTATCAAATTTATATTGTTCTCTTAGGCTTAAAGAATTGAATGCTTTAAATTCCAATATTCTACGTGAGAAAGGTTGAGCACATATATAAGAGTAAGGGTATCCTTTTTATATGGTCATGGTTTTAAGAAAAGTTTGAGTACCAGACTGCTTATCCTGTGAGGGCAAATTCATTTAAAGGATGCATGCAGGAGGGAGCTCTCCTTTATGCCTTCATCCTTGCTTGAAAATACAGAAAAATTAGAGCTAAAGAAAAAAAAAATTGTAGTTTGAACATAAAAGAAAAATTGCTAAACATAACATTTCAGAATTTGGACTGGATAGTACCTGGCTCCGTAACATTTCCCAGATAAGCATCTACAGAGATAATTCAATCTCTTCAATCCTTTCATTTTTTATGTCAGTTTAATAAAATAATATACTGAAATTGCAGGAAAAATTTTAGGTAAGTCAGTGTCCAAGCTCTCTATCATTAGCAGACATAAAATAATCTTTGTTTCTATATAGATGCCTTCCTTTCAGAGTGTGGCTATAGTGCATAAGCACCCTGGCAGGGTGATGAACAGAACCAAGAGCAGTCTGTCAGCCTGGAGAGCTCTGACAAAGGGGGCTGCAAAATGATCTTCACTCACTAGTATACTAAATATTCTCTTGAGAAAAAGTTGACTAGCTAGGAGCTCCAAAATGGAAACTTTTCCATTGTGCGTGAGGAAAAAATATTAAAAAAGTAATCCCAGCCTTTAATTATAACCCACAGACATTAGATCACTGACGGGAAAAACTTTGCTGCAGATGTTGAAGAGAAGTGATGGGGAAAGGCTGGCTACTGTGACTAACAGCAAATGTGAAAGAAAGGATTAAGAATGTGCAGAGAGGGATAAAACAATTGAGTGACAAGCGGACAGGATTTCTAGTAGAGTGAACACCAGAACAGCATTCAAGACAGACAGGGGAAGATCAAGGCTAAAAGTCACCCAGGATTAAGACTGCTCTTAAACCTAACGTTGCAAGGAGAAATTAATCCTTTAATTAAAAATGGAGAAAATGGAAGGTTGTTCTCAGCATTAAAAAAATCAAAACAAACCAACCAACCAAAAAACCACCAACTTTTGAATGAAGGAAACGGGTTAATATTCATTTATACCATAAAGGAAAAATCTTGCCATGGAAGATACATGTCCAAGTCAAAGATAGACAGAACACACCCATCCTGTTGGCCAACCTTCTTTTGAGGCCAAAGGCAGTGAACTGTGACTGTTTTTAAGTTCAAGAAGAAGAAGAATGTGCTGAGGTCAATCAAGCCCTCTGTCCATCCCTTTACACGGAAAAGTAGATCTCCTGGCTGTTGGTGTCTCTCTTCCCTGCTCTCAAGACACTCTTCCTGTGTGCTGGCTTGTTGCTTCTATTCTTGTCTGGGGAAACTCCCATTTGTTCCCAAAACTCATCATCTTTCAATTATATGAAAGAAGTTGTTATTGACATTAACTACAGATGTATTCAAATGGCCTAAATCATTCATATTTCAACTCATTATGTCAAGCCAATGTAATTGTATTATTTAATTAGGTTAAAGAAAAAAAATTAATGGAAGTAATCTATGTGACTTTTTACTAGGAAAACTAGGGGACTATGGTCTAAATGAAACTTCTTTCTGGAGGGTACAGAACTGAGTGCTAGAAGAGGCATTCATGAAAGAAGAATAAATTACTATATCACAAAATGAGAGATAATCATAATTTAGATGAAAAATCAGTCATGTATATCATAATATTTCTAAAATACAAAAATATATGAAATATCTCTCTTTTCCTGAAAAATGGGAGATTTTATAGTAGATTTTTAAAAATCTGGAAATGCTGAAGAAAATGTGTGATTTAATAGAAATGGAAGATACTAAACTTAAGAGAAACCAAGTATGCTATGAGGAATAATCATTAAGGAGGAGTACATAAAAAAAAAATTGTTAGAGGAGTTTGTAAACAAAGCATGTCTCAACCAAACAGTGGTGATACAAAAAGATGTCAGGATCAATGCAGAAGATATTAAGAGAAGCTTTTCATGTAGTCCACAGGTATTGATCCAGTCTACTGAAAGTAGGTGAAGTCTTTAAGGAAACCATAGATAAGCTGGATATAGTCATGAAGCAGACTACAAGAATTATAAAAGGTTTAGTAAAGCTGACTTGTAGGAAAGCTTGAAGCAATTCTGCTGTGCGTTCTTGAGAAAACAAACAAACAAAAAACAAACAAACAAAAAACCACTCAGAAAGGGAAGAAGATCAATCTTCTGCCATGTAAAAGACTAATACAAAAAGAAAAGATGATAAGCTAGTGCTCAGGGTAATGGAAACAACAATATCTTTTCTAACTAAAACTTTCATTATATAATGGATGGCTATAGGGATGACATAGTGCTGGAATCAGTTATGTAAGGAAGCTGCTGTGTAAATGGTTAGACAGGCATGTGTCTCTGGTGTAGCTGTACTTGATCCTTCTTCAGTGCAGGCTCTCCACCAGCTCAGTATTTTTGTTTATTCCCAACAAATGCAAAAGTACTCTTCACCTCTAACTAACTTTTGCTAAGCTCCAATTTGCAAACAGTGGTTAATAAAGATGTGACTACTTAGCATGTGGAGCAACCATAACTAAGCAACTTTTTTTTCTGCTATAACCAACCTTGCATAAGACTTTTCTGATTCAGTCTCAGATGTGGTTTTCACCTTAGTAGAAGTATGAAAAGCAGAATATAATGTTTCTACCAGTGGACAGGGTTGAACCTGCTTCCCGTTAGAGTAGTCATAGGACTATTACATTTGAGATCAGCTTGCATTGGCTCTTCAGTCAATAGCTGCAAAGGCTGCTGGCAGAAGCATGAGCTAGTTCACTCCCATTTTACACTCACCATACTCCACACTAAAGCCATGGGACTGCATAGTCAAAATCATTTGCCTTTAAGACTGAAAGAGTAATTGAGTAGTTATGGTAAAAGCCTGGGATGCTGGGCTATTCAATCTGCATTCTTTGGCATAGATTAGGCAGCATAGAGCAAGACATTTAGCCTTTACAGTTTCTTAGCTGCAAAACAAGTATTTACTCTGTTTCCCCAAAAAAGAGTTACTTTCCAATCCCTGTTTTACTAAAATCCCAGATAGTTTCATTCACTACAGTAATGCTGAGAAGACAAAGACATTTCAAAAAGACTTAGATTTAGCCCTCTGTGTTTTTTTTTCTCTGACAAACCTCACATCCATAATTCTGAATCCATTTTTTTTTTAATATCTCAACATTTACGTACTTGGATAAACACAACAGACATCCTTAAAAATCACATCATTGCATGCATTTCTTATTTCACTCCAGCTATTGAGCAATCTTAATTCCATAACTCATGGAACTGACCACATGAACAGCTAAAAATGGTGTGAGAATTTTTTTCCATCTCATGATTAGATTGGTTTTAAAAAACCCTCACAAATCACTATATTATTAACAATGGCAGAATGCTGGAAAAAATACCAATTGAGGTTTCAGTATCCTATGAATATATCCTTTTCTTGTTCTAAGTTTTTGAGTTGGGTTTTTGGTTTTGTTCATTTTTTTCCCCTATGTTGAACCCTGGATTAAAAAGCATGTTGTGCCCTAAATATGCTTGTCTTGGAAAGGCTACTTGGTATTGTTGTATTTGTATGTCAAAGGGAGGACTGGAGTCTCAACAATTGTTAACCTCTCCCATGGTGTGCTAATAAAAGGTCAGAGACCCATATGTGGCTTGCAGCCTGGGGAATTTCTCTCAATGTTCTGCCAGGGATGGGATTGCCTGAACGACTTCTCTTGTAAGTTTTAAGCCATAAACTGCATCCTACTTGGCTTGCTGTGCCAAAACCAGACCCAAGGGTATCCAGAGTCTTGGCTGATGGGAAAAAATGAGTGCTTCCTATGGAAGCCACAGATGTTTTCCTGAGAGAGAGAGAGAGCACAGATGCTCAAATATTTCTCTGCTTTCTGTTTCTGACTACCTGTTCTGGCAGCAGTTCCAAGAAAGGGGGAGGACAGAGGCAGGCATCCAGCTGCTTTCAATAAGCCTTGGCAGCACAGGTAGTGGTTGCTTAAACACTAAAAATGTTCAAGAAGGAATTTTTTTCTGGATTTCAAACTATAAAAAGGTGAAAGCATGCACTAATGCTCTCCACCTTCCCATCTTGAGAAGAAATTTAGTGATCAGTATAAATACCTTAATTATGAAAGCAGAGACTATTTCACTATTGAAAGATCACTCATAGAAGTGTGCGTTTGTATGTATATAGATATATGTACACAGAAACTCAAGCAGATATAAAAAATATATACATCCAATGCATTTTCTAGAAAGATTTGTTTCTTCCATCAGAAAGCAGGCTGATTGTTATAATACAGATTTGATTTTGAATTGTGAGGCCATAGTTATTCCCAGTGTAACTCTCTGAAGTCAAAGAGAACACATATGCAAAGTTATATTACACATTGATTTGGTCCAGAATTGTATTTAACATCAACTGCCTCATAAATATCACTGAAATCACATTACATTAGGATGTGGCTTATGATAATGTTTAGTAACTATTTAGTAGTTATTCATGTCTGCCATTTTTTGCCTATACATATTGATGTCCAATGATCTTTTCATAGATATACTTGGTCAAAAGTCTATGTTTCTGTTCTGCACAGGTTACACAGCTGGTTTGAAGCCCTCATATTGACACTGTTCAAAAATTTTCTTCAGTTCTACCTTTTCAAGTTATGTAAATATTTCTTAAATGGACTTCATTAGTCAAATTACAACACAGTAAATTAATGTAAGCAAAAATTGAATAGCAGATAGTTACAGCTGATAAGTAAACAGCAGAACAGCATATACATAAGACTGTAAACCCCCTGGATTTAATGGTCATTAATTGCTCAATTAATCAGCAGAAGCACTCTCAGTTAAGCTTACAGTTCACTAGTTTATTTGCTTAAGGACTGCTCTGTCAGTCTCGCTCATGGCTGCACCTGTTTGTTACCTGCAGTGGTCATTCAGTGCCTGCCCCTTTAGTTACAGCCTCTTTTCCTATGAAATGAAAAAACATCTGTCCATCAAGAAGGGAAGTAAGCAGATGAGCACCGATGTCTGCAAAAACCTTTGGAAAAGAGCAGTTCTATAAAAGTGGTGATGCTTCCTAATAGACAATTAAAAAGGAATTCTTCCCACAAGACATCTAAATGATGTTCCCTTCAAGACTCCCATCAGGCTGCTTAAACAGCCACTGACCAGTCTTCCTCAGAGCAATCCCTCTCCCACCGATTGTTCAAGACCTTTCATTTACATTCGATCCCCCAAATTTTTTGTTCTTTATGTCTTGATTGCTGCCTACACACTAGACACCTTTTTCTACTTCAACCTAGTGATCAAACTACATTACCAATGCTCTTGCACTAAAAGCCAAGCTGCATTCCTAGCCAGTACTTTCCCCAGACAGAGCAATAGCTTTGGATTGACAGCTTCCACAAATGTACTGTTATTGAGGGTCTGAGCCCTTCCTCAAACCAGAGCTGATGAAATCAAGTCAAGTCCAGCATGGAAGACACAATATTTCTAAATCATAAGGATAAGATCAGCTCTAAGGATCAGCTCTAAGTGGTGATCTCATAGCTCAGTCATGCAGGCTTCTGCTCTTCTCTTAGAAACCACCAGCAAGACGGTGAAGGAGTCCTATGAATCCTTTTAGGAAAGAAAGAGGAAGCAAGTGGTTTTACATGAGAAATCAGCAAGTCTGGGCTTGTAAAAAAGTCACAAATTCAGAAAAAGAACTACTGTATTTAAGCCACTCATTTATTGTACTTCCTTGCCAGACCTTTCTGCTTTCTTATCCTAGTATTTGTAACATAGAATCTGATACTCTAGCAACTAAAAAGTGAGCAATCCTCCCTTTTTTCTCCAAACTAATTGACAGGTGCTTAAAAATGTCAGGTGGCAGCTCAAGATAAAGTGTCCTATTCTGACAATAAGAACCAATTCCTCACTACCTGTTTAAATAAGAATGTAACCATTTTCAATTGTTCATTAAGGATCAAAGAGGTTTTTCCTATGACTAATTAACCTAGAATTAATCTAGGTAGTGATATATTTATATCTAGTTTTAGTTTAATTATTTGAAATATTTTGTGTTAGCTCTTTTAATTATTCTTCTACTCTTAAACTAACTCATAAGGAATTTTTCCATTTTTTGTTGAAATTATCTCCTGTTTTTTACATTCTTCAAGCACTCTCAGAATAGAAGCTTTTTGCAGTTATGCATATACATCAGACAAATGATTCTTTCAGCAGTACTATAAAAACAAATTGCTTTTTTTTTGTTGAAAGTCTGCATATTTAATACTGAATCATACAGAAATACAGAAAATAAGTGTGTGATCATAATAATTATTAAAGCCAGATAGTGAAAGGAAACAGGTTTGCAGAAGTGTAGGCACAGTTCTGAAAAATTCATATACGTATATATATGCATGTGTGTGTGATACAAGAACAAATCTCACAACCCTTACTCACAAAAGTAATCTTACTGAAGTCTATAGGAGGACAGACATAAAAAATGCAGTATTAACCCTGAAAGCCTGATAGAAGTCCACTCATTTTTTCAGCTATGAGAACAAGTATTGCATAAAAAAAAAAAAAAGATGTCCAGATGAGTAAAAGGGTTCAGCAACAAGATAATCTTATAGAAGACTTATAGACATGTCTGTAGTGATGACAGATGATAGAACCTGAGGAGAGGCTATTACAGAAAATGTGGAGTATGGCATTGAGTCTCATGACTGTTAAAGAAAATACTGTCAGATACTACAAGATGAGTCTGTATATAATGGAATTTACTACTGTAACCATAATGACACCATCAGAGGGAACAGATTTTTTGAATAAAGAAGCAGCTAACTGGCTAAAAAAACCCACCTCTACCTGCCACTAATCAGAGAAAAAGAAATGACTGAGCTACCCATAGACTGAAAAAAGCTTATCAGTCTGCAATATTATGTAAATGCATTCAGGATTAGAGAAAAAAAAGGGAAGAAGAATCAAACAAGTCTGAACACAGATGTTGTCTTTTTGAATAGACAAACATGAGTTCTTCACTAACTAAACACACACAGTTATTTAATTTAAATGCACAGGTTTGTTCTAGCTGTAGTTAGCGGCTTTCTGTGGGACTGTCTTACAGGGCTGATTCTAATCCACAAAGGGGAACTGGATCAACATGCTTTACTGTGCTCATCAGGCTACGAGTCATGCCAAAATATTGGGGAACCGTAGCATGCGGGGTGACTCCCAGCAGTTCACTGCATCCACGTGGGGTGAGCTGGACTCTGGGATCATCCAAAAGGCTAGAACAATGGTAAAGGCCACTTTGCAATGGTATTCCTATGTAGCGTTTCCAAAACAGTCCTTGAATGGGCTCATTGTAAAGCTGTTCTCCCACATACATCCATAACAAGAACACATAATGAGTGTAAAATGAAAAATTTATTTTTTATAGTTTTGTAATTTTGCCCAGTGGTTTGTCAGTCTTATGAATTCCAAGTCTGTTGATTCCTATGTGAATTCATACTCAGTACTGAAATATAATTGCCTGGAAAATGTGAGAGAGAAAGAAGTAACATTTATTTATATATCTTTAACATAGCTCACCAATTTTAGAGTAAAAAAACATATGCGAAACCAATCAGACCTATATAAATGATTTTATCTCCACAAAGCCATGTTCACTTTACGAAGCACATATATGGGATATAGTAATTTAAAAAACCAAATCAAAAAAGAGTTCCATTCTTATGGTTCAAAACTTTAATCAGAGAGTTGTGCAGAATGTGTGGTTCATTAAAAATGAAATAAAATTTGTAGTATGACATATATATCTGCAATTAGGAAATAAGTGTAGAGACATATACATCTATCATTATTCTGTCAAAATGCACAGAAACTATTGTGTGGGATTGATATGACTATTACCAAGATGAGGGGAGGAAGAACTTATCAACCTAAAAGATACATCTCTAGATTTGAGTTCACTTTCATGTTGGGTTTTTTTGCATTAAAAAAATGCAGTTGTAAATGATTTATCCCCATGAAAAGCTTTTCTATGTTTATGTATAGTATGTTTAGATACACTTTTTATACTAATTTTATTCAACAGATTTCAACCTTTCTGTAATATGTGGATTTTATGCAATAGATTTATTAATTGAAATAATTTAGCTATTTCCATATGGATTCTGCTTTTCCTACAGACCATGTCTTATTACAAATCTTTGAGGTGCCTGCATCATATTATTATCGCAATTTTCTATTATATTTACGTCAAACACACATTTAACCTTGTATGAAGACATCCTATTGTAATCCAGACATCTACCCTGTACAAACCTGACAAGGTACTTGACAACTTTTGGGAAGGCAGTCCCTGAGCAGCCTACAAGAACTGCCTCTCATCTCTTGAGTCCAATGGAGCCTTTTTGGTCCATCAAGTCCAATACAGCACTTTTTACAGCTACTGGTTACCAGACAAAAGCACACAGTTTTAAAAGTACCCAACCACCCTGATTCTCCAGCTGACATAATCAGATGGAAATTTACAGCTTTGTTGACTGGGAACATTCTTTGGCATAAATATTGTGTTGTCCTGCAAAAATTGTCTGCTCATGGCTTACATGGACATACTCTTTGTTTGGTAAAAACACCTGTCTGAATGGCTGGTCCCTAAAAGAGTGGTGGTGGAGTTACATCCAGCTGGCAGACGGTCACAGTGGGGTTCTCCAGGGCTCAGTAGTAGGGAATTGAGTGCACCCTTAGTCAGTCTGCAGACTACACCACGATAAGTGGGAATGTTTGATCTGTTTGAGTGCAGGAGGGTTCTGCAGAAGGTTCTGGACAGGTTGGGTCAATGGGATGAGGCCAATTGTATGAAGTTCAACAAGACCAAGTGCCAGGTCTTGCACTTGGGTCACAATAACCCCATGAAGCACTACAGTCTGGGAAGCTGCCCAGCAGAAAAGGACCTGGGGGTATTGGTCAACAGCCAATGTTGTGCCCCAGTGGCCAAAAAGGCCAATGGCCAATGGCATCCTGGTTTGTTTCAGATATAGCATGGCCAGCAGGACTAAGGCTGTGATCATGTCCCCTTATGTGGCACTGGTGAGGCTGCACCCTGACTGCTGTGTTCAGTTTTGGGCCACTCACTACAATAAGGGCATTGAGGTGTTGGAGCGAGTCCAGAGAAGGGCAACAGAGCTGGTGAATTATCTAGAACAAGTCTTATGAGGAGTGGCTGAGGGAGCTGGGGATGTTTAGCCTGAAGAAAAAGGAGGCTGAGGGGAGACTTTATCACTCTCTACAACTGCCTGAAAGGAAGTTGTAGCCAGGTGGGGGTCAGTCTGTTCTCCCAAGAAACAAGCAACAAGACAAGAGGAAATGGCCTCAAGGTGTGCCAGAGGAGGTTTAGTTTGGATATTGAGAAAAATTTCTTCACCAAAAGGGTTATCAAGCACTGCAACAGGCTGCCCAGGAAAGTGGTGCAGTTACCATCCCTGAAGGTACTTAAAAGACAGGTAGATGTGGCACTTAGGGACATGGTTTAATAGCAGACTTGGCAGTGCTGGGACTCTATAACCTTAAAAGTCTTTTTCAACTTGAATGGAAGTGAGTGAGACTAAATTCCTATTTCTCAAGCAATAGCAAGCAGGCAAACCACTTTACCAGTTCTATAAGGTTGCCTTATAGAGGAAAGAGAAGACCTACAATCTTCCATGGAAAAAGTACCATTCAGAATGAATCAAATATTCATAGAGGATGAGTGGTAAAAGGAAGCCTATTTACCTACATATCGAGTCAGTACTATTTTTTTAATGTTAAAGAGATAACAAAAAACTAAGAGGTCAACAGCATTGGCATGTTGGTGTGTGACCTGTTAAGCTTACAAAACTTAAAAAGGTACAGAAACATGCTCTTGGGACAGATAACAAATAAACATATAAAGCACAATGAACACTTGCTCTTCCCCAGAACAGCAGCAGAACTCTCATAATTCCATTTTTGCTGCTCTCCTGAGGAAAATGCTCCTCAAATACTGATGGTTATAACTTCTTTCCTAGTTCCGTGTCTCTTTTTTTCTTTCCATTGTTACACTTGATATCCTGCTATTACATCAAGAATTTCACCACCACAGTGATAAAAATAAACAATAATCCCTTGTTGGTTTCTTGATTGAAGAGGGTTCTTCCCTCTTCAATCACTTTATTTTGTTACTCTGCCCTTTAACCACAGCAGCTTGTGGAAATCTCTGATGGTATTTGTGTACTCCTGCCTAGCCTGGCATCCCACCTGCTGTAGGAACTACATGTATATTTTCATCCTGTATCAGCCCTTCACCTCTCACATTCCCAGTTCCCTTCTTGGACAGCACACATTGGACCAAATCTATGAATATGTGGATAGTTATATCAGAATAAATTATGATGGGAAAAAAAAGGTCAGAAAGAATTTTGCAAACGAAAACAGTATTAAGGATTTATATAGTCATATCATTAAACTGCCTTATAACTGATAAGTTCTCTTTGAATAGGGACAAAAATGATGTACCATTACTTTAAATTAGTATGTCATTGAAAGCCCACCAGAAAACTGTCACTAAAAACTCAGGTCATTTCAACAAGCTTAGCTCATTGGAGAGTAGCATCTGGGTCAAAAGGAAACACACAAAAGACAAAATAAATAAAATAAAACCCCCCAAGAGACAGAGTAGGAAGTGCAAATGAGAAGCCGACAGGTAGGGTTCAATTTTCTCTAACTATGGTATTAAAGGACAAATATGGGTATTGTAAGTAACTCTATGCGAAGTGGACATGGTGGCTCAACTTAGAACTTGGATGGTCATTGCTGCTCAGGTATTGTAGTGATGAGAATATTATACGTATACACACACACACACACACAAAATGCATTATATATATCAATTCCACAATATGAAACACAAATGTACAGGAGTTTCATGGGCTAGGGGTATTAGAAATGTATGACTGGAGGAACTTTCTGAAACAAGTTCAGTTCCCATAGTGATAAGAAACTACACAAACAAATATTTTGTCCAGAAAAACTTACGGAACATAACAGAAGTTAAAAATATTTCCCCAAATGCATTGCTAAGTTGCATTAGTCTGTAACAAAATCACAAAATCTACAATAGCTCTATACAAAAAAAGAAAATATCAGAGATACCATAATGGCACTCAAAGGCACACACATAGAACAGAATTACAGTTGCTCAAATTCATGGGTGTAAGAGTCAGCTTTTCTCATTATGCTCTTGCTAAAATCTAAAAACATACTACAAAATAGAAATATATTTTCCATATCAGAGTTTCTCAAATGACTATATATAGCTTAGAGTGTGCTTTGGAATTTTCTAGGAGGAACATTTCTAAATCACACAATGTTTTTGTAATTCACATAATTAATTTTTGACTTTTTTAAATTCACATAAACATTTGTGTGGTTTCTGTAAATAATTGTGTGGTCTGGTAATTTGTCACAAAAATTTTGTGTACATTTATTTGTAAAATGTTTAGCTGAAGCAGCACTCGTATTAACGGATACAGAAAAAAAAGACAGAAAACAAAACACGTATGTCAGGAACATTTCCTTTGAAGGTTTTCTGTACAGATAGAATAGCAGCGTGGCATGGAACTACAAGTAAAAGTGAAATCCAAACAAATGAATTGACATAAACAGGTACAACATTTCAGAAAAATAAAATTCATGTAGTAAATTTCAGCTATAAGTCCTAAATCTTGTATCTTAGAAAAAAACCTCCAGATCTTCAAATCAAAAAAGTTGTGTGGGGTTTTATCAACACTAGCCACCTGAGTGGCCAATTTAAAGTGAGGTATTTGTTCCTTTCATGCAAGAACCTAGTATTGGAGTTCAAACAGATGGTGGATCAGGTTGAAAAAAAAATTCTTTAAGAAATCAGATATCCGTTCATAAAACTTCAGAAGATGAGATGCCTTTTTTTTTTTTTTCTGAAAAAGGTTTACAGGTAGCTTCAAATTGGAGCACTTGGGATATAAGTCTCATTGAGAAGGTTAAACGCCTTTAAAATTCTTTTCCTGACAAAGCAATCTTGCCAGGTTGGTACTCTAAGGAATGGACATAGTGACTGCTGCAAAAGTTAATCACCTCTCCACAAAACCACAAAAAGTAATAGTAATTTAAATCATCAATTCCTGTAGGTTGGCACTGGGAGCTTGTTTTTATTTTTGTTTGCTGTTGCAACATCGCTATAACAAGTACAGAGAAAAATCTTATTTAAAGCTTTTATGTAACTTAGGGTTGAGTTTTGTTTTCTTCCTGCTAGAAGACTTTGGCTTTGGCTTTCTTGCAAATTAAAGTTTATGAATTAGAACTTGAGACATCACCAGTTAGACTTTTTTGATAAATAAATAATCACAATATATAAGCACATTATATATTAATTGTCAGACATGCAATTAATTGTCTGAAAATCTAGTTTAAACATATTAGCTGTTTTTTTCTTGAGGGTAAAAATTTTTAAATCATCCAGAAGTTACATCTCCATCTGTTGTAACTATACACATATTTTTAACTTTGTCAAATTGGTACAAATCACATGAAATCATAATAGTAACATTTTGTATTCATTCCTCAAGTAATAATGGCTACCAATATACATGACTGTAGAGAATGAAGCACCATAAAAAACAAAGTGACTAATTTTAGTGCCTTTAAATGTAACGTGTGTTAGTTTGGGGCTTTTTTTTAAACATTAATAATATGTAATCTTTTAATCTTACTAACTAGTAATGTTAATGGAATTACATAAACCAAATTTATCCCCTTCATTTTGTGCCCAATTCTTATTCAAGTGAACTTATCAGTTCTGTCCAAATGATGAACATTTCACAATAAACACAATTAAAATGACCACTTTGGTAATCTAAATTTTAGATCTTCTCAGCACCATATTTTCAAGCTCTGACCTGTTAGTTTGTCTGCATTGCCACCTGGAGGACCTCCCAGTAAAGTCAGGTAAAATTCTTCGGCTGAAATTCTGTGTTAAGACTCCAGGATTTAAAGCAGCCTCTTGTGCTGCAGGAGACCCCAATCTCTCCCACAAGAGGCAGCCCTGAAAAGTGCCAAGACAGCCTGAAAGACATCTAGCTGCCTAAACAGGTATATGGTAATCCACGTAACCAGGAGACAGACTTCTCTAACTTCCCCTCCCCTCCGCACTGTATTTTACATTAGCACACAGACTAATAATTATATTAGTTGTCTTAATCGCAAAGGTCTGACACTAGTTCAGTTCGCAAACACATATGAGAAGCTGAGAAAAAGAGAACACAGCTCCTTGAAAGCCAGAGGCAAAACAAAGAACTTAAGTTCTCCAGTCCAGCTGCACTATCTAAAAATGTGGTAAATAACTAGGAAAAAGTCAGTCAAGAACTTGGATCATTTTTTTAAGAGATAAACCAAAAAAAGCCCTAGTGACTAAATATTGAACAAACAGTGGTTCCTTGAAACTACTGCTTAGTCTGAGGCCTTAGATTTACATAAAAACTGGTAAACAAGTGAGAAAGAACATTCTATCAGATAGAGCAACAGAGATTTGAAGAATTTTGCATCCCTAGATAAAAAATGAAACTTCAGGGATATATCAACCTGCAGAAAATATCCATAAGACATCATATTTGGGAAGGAAAATAAGATGATGTTACTTCAAATGCCTATAAAGACAAGTCCTTTATAACAGCCACAGATAGAAAACAGGTTTTAAAATAATGCAAACACAGTAACTCTGTAGAAAGTCAATGAAAAATGTGTGATAGCAAGTAAAAAACAACTGTTTTCACCAAAACTGTCATATTTTCGTAAAGCAAAACTTTTCAGAAAAACCTGAAACCTTTTCTGTATGCCCCCTGAAGGAACATAATACTCCAGGCATATTTTGGTTGCAAGTCTAGCTGCTCAAGATATGCCATCAGAGCAGATCAGAGTTTACCCACAGATGCAAGTCATTCCTGAAAGGAGCAGATGCTACCAGAGACACAGACATGACACTGCTGCACCAGGAAAGAAAGGCTGCTTTGGCAGGAGAGGGGGCAGTATGTTGCGAATCCCCCATCAGAAGTGTCCAGGAGACAACTACAGCTAGCAATTGGATTATTACTTGGAATTCAAGGAAGTTTTAAGGAACAGAGAGATTCAAACCTTATCTTATACACAGTGCATGAGTGTGAACTAGATAAAACAACGAGGAAACCTCAGAAAGTCAGAACAGTAGGTTTTTAGCAAAAAACAGACCACCTGTTATAGGTATGAAGATAATATCCTAGGTACATCTGCGTGTCTCAGAAGAATAGCCTAAGGAGATAGAAAAAGAAGTGAAAACAGGAAAAGAGAGTAAAAAATAATGATGTCATTTGAATAACAAGAAAATCGAACCTCCAGGAACTGGAGAAATCACATGGAGAGAACATTATTACAGAAGCTACTACTTCTGCATGAGGGCAGTGTCTTGGCTGCCTTTCACAGTATCTGGGCATGAAGAACTTCCTGTGGCCAGGTGCAACACCTTCGGTTGCTCTTATCCTGACTGAAAGATCTCAGTTCTTGATCCTACCCCTTTTCTAAAGGTATCTAGTTATTAATGCTGTTACCGAGTCACATTTTAGTGCCTGGATTGGAGCTTATGGGTTGTGTTTACACCAGGAGCTCTCTGGCAGTAACTGAAGGAAAGTACTACTTGGAAGCAATTGCTGCGAAATTCCTTGTGTTTCCACTGTGTTAAGGAAGAGAGAATTAATCCGGACGTAAATATTTGTATCAAATAGAAATGCTAATGTAAGCACACCATTTCATTATGCCAAAGGCTCACACTGATGGATGTGAAAGAAATCCTTCTAAAATATTCTGCAGACTTTAAGGACTATGACTAGAATATAAAACAGGAAGGATGGAAAATAAGAAAACCTTCATGCTCTGACAGAAAAACTGAGGACTCTGACATGGAGGTGAGCAGGGCAGACATAGCACACAATAAAGCATATAGCCTCCAAAACAGTAAGAGACAAACTTACTTTAGTATGCATTAGCATGCCAAAACTACTAATCTGGTTTAGTATTATGCTAGATACTCCTTATATTTCTTCTACAGATTTCTACACAGGAAATTAAAGTCTGTACCTACTGTATGGTTGTTACTTAACTGTAACTGTTAGGTTTCTCCTTCTTTAACAAAAGAGTGCTAAAAAATAACAAATCAATAAGTTACTTGAGACACATGTGGTGAAGGATTGATTTGGAAGCCACAGATTGTTTCCTATTGATGGGAACAGCCTTTCTTCAAACTAAGCGTTCCTTTTAAATAAACGTCAAATCTATGGAAAGATGAAATACGTAAAAAAACCACAGTAAAGAATATGCAGTGTATATAATAGGACAGAGAAGCAGTGAAGGGACAATCCCTCAGAGTATCTTATGTACTAGTGACACAGAAAAAGAGAGGAGGAAAGAAAATTAAGGAAAGGAAGAATCAATAATAACAGAAAAGAAAAATATAAAAAGGAAGGGCACAAGAATGAAAAAAAATATTAGTAATTAGTAATTCTAAAGGTGTGCAACAAAAGGGGAAAAAAAATCTACAAATACTCCCTTTACATAGTCATGTGCCTTTCCTTGCAATCTCTGCAGGTGAAGAGGTTTGATGGTGTTTCATGAAGTCCAGGTGTATAGAGTGACTACACTGTCATCCAGTGGCAGGCTCTGCCATCCTTAGTGGTGTCCTGCTGGATGGGGCAAGAGTTATGGCAGCACCCTGTAACGTGGGTATTTCTGCAAGCACAACAAACTCTTTGGCTGCCATTTCATAAAGCAAAATTCACTTGACAGAAAAAGGGTTAAATTCTATACAGCTGGACAGCTGAGCAGCTGCTTTCATGATTTAAATAAAAATAAGCTGAAATCCTTGCTGTCAGCTCAGTGATATATGACTTGTAATGGGATGTTTCCAACCTTTTCTTCCATATGGTCGCCTACGTTAGGTAATACACACAGTCTACAGTGCAACCAGCTTCCCCGAAAACATCTGGGTCCCATTCCTGCTCTGTTAGCTTCAGTGTTGCCTCCCACAAACACAGATGATTCATAGGACAACATCCCTTTGGTTAAGGATCAAATTAGGACGTTTCATTGATAATTTTATCATGCATCCCAACTGTAGTTATGGGAAAATGGAACTAATTCAAACAAGAATTTTTCCACACATATTTCCACCCTCCTATCTGCAGTTGATAAAGTTAAGATTTCAGAAACAGATTTTAATGACTGCTTAGAAAAAAAAAGAAAAGAAGAAAAAAACTAGCCTATCTCCTGTGAGGAATGCATTTCCGCTTGATTTCATCTTCTCTGTCGCCTAGTTTTAGAGTATTTCCCGCTTTAAAAATGTGTTTGCTGACAGGAAAATCATAACATAATACTTATTTCTAGAAGCTGAAATCAAAGCCAATTATTTCTCCTATTGATAAGAGATTAGGATCTGCTTCAAGCAAATTTTTTCATGTTTAAAAAATATAATAGAATAAAGAGGAAATGGACAGTCTGCCCTGGAGCTCATGTGGTGAGTGACACAGGCTGGCTGTTTGGGGTCTTGCTAAGAGAAGATGAAGTTGGCAAATACCGGCTAGTCATTTCTCTAGCATAGGTCCCTCAAATATAATTCAGTAGGCTTTTGCTGGTATGTATTACTTCAGTTTTTGTGGTCATGCTTTTGAACAAGAATGACTGACAATGCCAGAATTTATGCAGCAATTCTCTGATTTGCACAGTTGGTTGCCCACAGCTATTGGTGGTTTTGTGTGAGCGTCTTTAAATCATCATTTCCAACACACTTCAAATTCAACATGAGTTGCTTTGATATGATACACTACCCCATTAGTATTAAAATAACAAGTGCAGTATAGCACTTTCTATCTACTCAGTTTTTCAAAATGCTCTTTTTTGCTCCCTCACAATTTTGGTGCATGGCACAAAGTGGATTAGGGAGAGAATTTAATCAGTTGTCCATTATTAAATAATAGGATATCAGCTTGCAAATGCGTCTCGAGCATCATTTGATTCAATCTTAGCTCCATTAATTCAGAGAAGTCTAAACAATATAAGGATGCCCAACAAAATATTAAGAACCTGTCAGAACGACTCTCTGCTTTTTTCTTTAGCACATGTATATTTTGCCTATGTGCTAACACAAAAATTAAAATGCTAACAAAAGGATCAGATTCTTGTCCACTCTCCATCCCAGGTATAAAACAACATAAAGCATAAACCAGCAATATTCCCCCAGGGACAGATGCATACAAACGCACTCCTAAGTTGTTTTTCAAGAATTACACAGCTACCTCAGGATAGTGCCAGGCCACCGACATACGTACCTAGACAATCTACTCACACTGGGTCATGATCCTGCCTGTAAGGAAACAGAACTAGAGCCTAAGGCAGAGTGGATGTAACTAGAGACAGGCCTCCATAACCCCAACCTTTCAAGACTTTCTAAATCACACCAGGGCTGGCAGTGCTGGTCCCAGAGTAGACCAGAGTCAGTGTTAACAAAGACTTACAGCCACCCTACTCTCAGCTGCCAGTTCTGTGATGTGCTCAAAGGATGTGCAGCACACATTGTCACCTGGTGTGCTACCAGGATTTATCGAAAGAAAAAAAAATCAGGAGTCACCTTTATTTCAGAAACTCTCTCTGCATTGTTGTGCAAAGATCTGCTGGTGCTTTTGTTTTAAGGACACTTAGAAATTGCTGAACAGCTTAAATTGTGGTCAGCTCTCTGCTACAAAATCTGCCATCTGACACCATAGGATGTTCTAGAATGATTTAAAAAAAAGGTATATAAAAGAACAGACACAAGGTTAGTTAGAATCATGTTGGTTTTACTACTAATTTATTTAAGTAATTTTTCTCCCATTGAGTCATGATTTTCCTGTCAGTTGAAAAAATGTTCTGTTGACTTATTGGCAAACAAACTCAAATTCAACAGCTTATACTCAGCAGCTCAATAACCTGATATCAAAAGTTATTGACAAGCCAAGCTGGGGGTTGTGTAGCCTGGAGAAGAGAAGGCTTTGGGAAGACTTCCAGTAGCTAAAAGGGGCCTGCAAGAGAGCTGGAGAGGGACTTGTTACAAGGGCACGTAGAGATAGGACAAGGGGTAATGGCTTTAAATTGAAAGAGGGTAGGTTTACATTACATATAAGGAAGAAATTCTTTACTGTGAGGATGGTGAGGCACTGGAACAGGTTGCCCAGAGAAATTACGGATGCCCCATCCCTGGAAGGTGTTCAAGAACAGGCTGGATGGGTTTCTGAGTAACCTGGCCTAGTGGAAGGTGTCCATGCTGATGTCAGGGGGCTTGGAACTGCATGATCTTTAGAGGATCTTTAAAGTCCCTTCCAACCTAAACCATTCTATGATTCCGTGATATGTATTAGACCATTTCACTCAAAGAGAGATGATAGAAATGCCTTTCAGAATGAAGTTGAAGTGCAATCGAATTTTTCACGTTGTACAGATTGTTGTAAGTAGCAGAATTCATGGAAATCCTTTATCTTTCAGTTTTGCAGAAAGGTATTTACTCTTCTCTCTAACAGGTCATTCACTGTTGAAGACAAAATGTAATTTAAATAGCTTTTCCTGTATTTGATGTTAATTTTTACGCATTCAGGATGTATTTCTTAGCAAAATGCAACATAGTAAAAAATGAAAATATAAAACAAAGGTAATTTGAGTGTTCATTATCAAATTTTAGCACTGACATAATATCAAAATATGTATTATCTGCCCAGGAAGTGACTTGTGTGGAATGTTGTAATGTACAGAGGAATTCCCCTCAATGAATGCTTCCTTCTGTGCATTAAATGTGACTAAACTTCTGTACACTTTATATGGAGAATGAAAGCGGTGGAAGTAGAAAGCAGAGTGATCATGCCATTAATAGTGGAAGCACTGAAAAGAAACTGATCAGCTACCAGAGTACATGAGAATGCCCTTGGATAAGGCACACGTGCTCATTGCTTTGCCGCTGATGCTTAGAATTGCAAATTCCGCAGAAAGAAGGTGGTTGAACTGGGGCAAAGAGGTTTTGGTTGAGAAACGAGATCACAGAAATAGTACCTCTTCCTTTTTTTTTATTTATTTCTTACTAATAATTAGATTTTTGAGAAACTTTGAAAATGTGTAGAGGACAAAGACGATATATGCAAAATACCAGCTCCCTGCTGAAAACCAGAGATGCTACACTAAATCACAATATATTTGTTGCCAAAGTCTCAGCTTCCTTAAATGTCCCTCGATGGCTTTATGGTAAGCTTTATGGTGAGCCTCTTGCAATTTCATCTCACTTGTGCTTCCAGAATCTGAGTAAAATAATATTAACCTAAAGTTTCAATAACGTCTGAACTCAGAGTTAAATATTTGATGCCTAGATATATTGGTATGGCATTTTTGTCCAGAAATCTAGAAGCATAAAAGGATTAGAGAATGCATTCATCTCTAAATAGGAAAAAATAATGCCGTCATCAAATTTCACATAAGTCTCTATAACATGTTAAAATGGGATTAATTCTAAGCAGGTGTTATACTTAGGTTTTAGTTTTCCTTTCTCAGGATTTTTTCATTTGTTCATGTAATTTTGTCCTCACCCCTTTTCATCTTTTTGATGCTGTTATTTTTAAGAATCTGACATGACAGAAGCTCGGAAAAAGCCCCTCAGAATGATACAACCATAAGCAACTAAAGCAAAATTATGAACTTTCCTAAGAATGCTTTACATTAGAAAGTGAAGGCAATGGAATTGTGTGTAGAGGACAAGAAAATGCATTCAGGTAACTGAATGTATATGAAATGAAAAATATATGAAGATGATCTACACATAGGGAGGTATCCAAGACATCATATACATAGAACTTTTCTTACAATTTCTAAGACTACTTAACTAAGTATTATCAGTGCTAAAACCATGACCTAGCTTGAACAAAGAAATACTCTCATGCTGCAGAAAGCTTTTCCACAGAGAGAATTATGTATTTGAAGGATATTTGAAAGACTATTTAACTCTAAGAGGAATGATTGGAATGCCTTTCTCAAAAATACACGTACATCTGCAATTCTTTAAAGTTCAGCTAGATTCACATAAGCAGTCACAAAACTGTAAGCAGATGACAGATGTAAGAAAGTAACCAGAAGGACCAGTAAACTAGAGAAAATTCCATTTGTTAAAATTAGTATGTTCCACTGGGTGAAATCCTGAACTGACTTGTGTCTGTAGTCTCATCGTCTCCTTAATGAGACAGCTCAAAGAGGTAACAGGGGATCAAGAGCAGCAGCTTCTGAACACTATTCTCAATATCTTGTTATTGTGCACTGAGGTAACCAATTAGGGTGAAGAAATGTGAAGACATTCTTCTAGAAAAATGAGTTCCAGCAACTTTTCTTCATCTGCTTAACAGACACTCTGGTGCAAGAGACCTCAGCAGGAAGAGTTACCTAATCTAAAACTTTCAATTCTTGCCTGAACTGATTATCAGGATATTCCAAGGCCACATCCCCTCAGTTCTATTTCTTGAGAAAAAAACAATGGCAAAGAGCTATTTAGGGTGATTTTTCTTGTCCCTAATAAAGTTCTCAGACTGGATAAGACTTAAGAATTTCAGAAATAACCATAACTCACTATTAACCTCTGGACTTCCCACCCAGCTCTGAGAAGTAATTCCTGAAATGTTCAGAGCCATACTAATATCGTTCTCAAACAAACTTCTCTCAAATTTATATATGCAGCAAGTTGAAAAGCACTACAGCTCAAGACATGCTGGCCATAGTTCCTTTTCTATGTTCACCAAAGCCTCATTAACAGTATGGAGGTCTTGAAGGTGGCCTTGAGTTGAAATCATTAACCTGTGATGCAAGAAGATGTTCACTTATGTTTTGTATTGATGAAGAACAGAATTTTGAAGGTCCTCTGAAAAATCAGGCTAAATTTCATTAATCTCTTCTACTAATTCCATCATGAAAGCCTAATTATAGAATATAATCTTCAATTTCATCTTCCTTTTCTCTCTCGACATAGATATTTTCTTCCAGGACTCATTCAGCATAAATTATGACAAGCAAGACCCTGAATACAGGAATGATTTTTTTCCTTATCAGGCTAAACCATAATCATGGTTCTTACTTTAAAGCAAAAACAAAAAAACAAAAAACATTATCATGGAAAGAATAACATTGATAATACAGCTAAACTATCTACCTAGCATCCAAGTTAATGACACTTGGAAAGAGAATGTGTCTCGAAGCCCAGGAGTTCATAGCACTGCTGGGTGGGGAGACCAGGATGGTTACAGGAGGGAAAAAAGCCTGGAGCGTAGGAGATAATGTATGTCCAGGGAAATCTGCAAGATGATCTGCAAGCTTTCTCAAGGGTGGATAAAGGCTTCAACAACAGGAAGGTCAGAAGAAAACAGTTGGCAAATAGATGTGGAATAATATTCTTGAAGAAGAAGAGAAATCTAGGCTTGAACTAAGGCTAGCTTGGGAGTTTTGTTAATCAAGTTACAAGTTAGAAGCATAGTCCTGCCAAAAATATGATGCTTCAATGATAGGAAGTGAACTTTTAGAATACATAAAGCCATGGAACTACAGATTTCCCTGATGTTTGAGAGAACTTAACAAATTTAAAGGTTTGGACATAAACAAACAAAACAAAAACCCCAACCAAACCAAACCAAACCAAACCAAAAAAACCCTTGTAATGCTCATTTTTACCTTTTCAGTAGCAGAGGTCTAACCTTTGTAGACAAACACCTGAAGCCAAATACACCTTCAGATACTCTTCCTGAGATGTGCAGGCTCCATAAAGAACATATCAAGTTTTAGAAGCACCAAAAAAACCCAGTCTGTAAATACAGGCAAACAGAGGAGTTATCTACCTAAACTACTTAATAGGAAGCTTAGACCTGTCTCTCAAAGATGTAGGAGCAAAGGAAATTCTTTCCTACCCTTAAATATTTTCAGTTCTCCTTTGGATCTGAGTACCTGAAAATGCTTTTCATTTAAAAGTAAAAATTGGAGGAGACTTCCTATACTTTCTATATGTTCAGAATGAACACTGAAATAGAGAGACAAAGACTACAGCTTTGTGGCTTGATCACTCTGTTTAGTCCTCAGAATTGAGTTCAATTTCTTCATAGAATTTTGAAAATGTTGACTCAAAAATGAGAGCTTCACCTAAAAGTGCTAGAGTGCAAACATCCACAGAAGGTACTCTGGCCCTCTCATTATCACCAGGGGCCCTAGTTTTAAAAGTATGGGGAAAATCAAACAGCAGAAAAGCATGGTGAACTTTAATCTTCTTTTCAAGTCTCAGACAGATTTAAGAATATTACCCCTACTACCCTTTTGATACGTTTCATGGGTTAAGCCAGTGACCCAGTAGTCAATAAAAAAGTAGCTAAGCTCACTTCTCCTACTCACCTAAGAAATAGGCAGACTTGATGCTGACCAAATTAGGGTACCTGTAAATCAATTCACTTATGATAATCTTTGATGCATTATTTAGGTAACTGTGCTCTGAACCTTGATGAATTAGTATATTCCAGCAGAGTAAGAGAGAAATAACTTGTCTGAGACTTTGCAGTCTGAGCAGCAGAGCTGTATCTGAACTTGTCTGGTATATACTTAGAAGCTGAAATGTTAGTGGCTTAGACCACTTCCCCAGCTGGCTACCTCAGAGTCTTAGGAACAGGTGTCCCTGAAGCATTAAGTGTAGTGAATGACAGAGGGACAAGAGGAGAATTTTGATACGATGCAGAAATCGGATGTAGTTGCATGAAAGGTAGTCAGATGTGTATCTATGCCTATCCAACTTTGAAAATATTTCTAGTGATAGTCTACACATGAGTGAATTTGAAAACCCTTAGACATCTGATAAAAGTATCTTGTTGATAGACAGTACATTAAGTTATCTTCTTTTAAGTGAAAAACAGAACCGGTCATTTAGAAAGTAGTGCTGCTAATACAGATTGCTCCAGCATCCAAAACTTAGCATATATGCATGCTCCTCTGGCTGGAAGTTAAGTTGATTCATTTCAAACACACTTTGGTGAACACTGTCCAGGATGCAAAGTCACAAAAATCTTCATGCTTTATTAAGCATATGAACATTCTGAAAATAAATTTTAAAAAAATAATGAACAAACATATTATGGAAAGAAAATATTTCAATCAACTTTGAGTTGGTTGAGTTTTGCAAACAATTCAAAAGTTGCATGTTTTAACAAGTCTAAGATTGGATGAAGAGTGACTATTAAATTTAAAATGTTCTTAATTGCCCTGGAGTAATTATGAGATAGGTTGTGCATCTTATTTTTAAATACAAAATGTACTGTAGAAGGGTATATTTTGCACTAATATTAAAACTAATGCAAACTGTCTGACTGCAACATGGTGGAATTTGGCTCAGAATTTAAAAAAGAAACTCTTTCCATAAGACACAGTAAAGAATATCATATTTAAATAAATTTAAGATGTTTTCAGTCTATTCTATTTTACTCAAGATGACATTTTTCCTCTAAAACAGCATTAAAAGAGTTACATTTAAATAAGTTTAAGATGTTATTCAGTCCATTCTTTTTTTCCTTAAAAAAATATAATTCATATGTCAATGAAGACAATTCAAACATTTCTCAAAGTTCCCATCCACAAGAATAATGAAAATACCATTCCTACATAACCTATCAAAAGAGAGGAAAACTACTCACTTTCTAACATGACGGATGGATAAAATTTCCTTTAAAAATAAAATTAAAAGAAGGAAGGAATATGATAGCTTCACAGATTTTGCTGACCACTAATAAATGTCAAATCACATACAATTCGTGCTTTTTTAATAGCCATTTTCAGGTACATAGCAAAATGACTCAGCATAGTGACACCTTTACTATTAAAAAAAAAACACAACAAAACTCTCATTGGCACCCTCCTTGTCACTCTTGCCCACGTAATATTTTTCTAAAGCTTCATTCTTAGTAGTTAACCATGGTTTGAGATCACAGTATATTTTGTTCCTCTGCATAGAGTGAAAATGTAATTATCAATCCCTGTTTCATATCTCCTGACAAGGGTAAAAAAACCACACAAGCAAAAAAAACCAAACAATAGCAACCACCAAAAAAACCCTCACCAAAAAAATACACTCCAAAATAACACAAAACTGATGAGGCTAAATAAGACCAAGATGAGATTTTCTGAGATAAAGGATGTTCTTCTTATTTTGTCAGTCATCTTAAGTGTGATGTTCACATACCTTAAGGTAATATCACAATACCTTTAGACTACAGTAATAAAGTACAATTTAGAGCACAGGGGTGCTTTCTATGCAGAGAGAAAAACATAAAGAAAAGGAAAAGATTTCTGAAGTTCCATGGTTAAGTCTGGTTCTACTGAAAGCAGATATCTGAACCTGCAGAGAACCCAGTCATCCACCATAGCTGCTAGCCTCAGCCACATGGACTAAACAGGACACCGACACCATCTCCAGTTCATACACCGCCATCTCTTTTTTTAAACACTTTGTATATCCAGGAATCACCCCTAGTCATCTAATGCACACAATGATTTTGTCCTTTATTCTCCATTTGCTTGCGAGGTACACTTGCTATGCAGCAGTTTCACCTCCTCATGCACAACACAGTGTGAGATAACGCAAATCTGTGAAAGTTCCCAAGAGTTTTTTACATTTAGCATAAACAGAATTTGCAATATTTATTTCTTCTTAAACCTCTCAATTAGGAGAAAAGTTGTTCCCATAAAGCAGTAAGAAACTGTGATGGAGCACTGGACTATGGAACGATGCTTGGCAGTGTCTCGTCTTAAGGTTCAGAAAAAAATATTTTTCAAGCAGAAAAACTAAGGAATCTTTTTAGTCATTTCAGTCTAAAGCCTACAGAACTGTTTGAAAATATGCATTATTTATTAATTTGGGGAGTGGGAGGGGAACACAAAAAACAACTGATTATTCCTATTTCACCTTGAAAATGGAGTCAAGCTAGAGAAAAATTTTAAGTCTCTGATGATTGCACACTGCTCTAAACAGTGTAGGCAAGGGAGTTCTCCTAATACCATGCTAATAAAGTGATTTAGGTGTTCTATCAGTTCTGTTTGACTTGACAGCACTGTAATTCAGTGACTAGGGACAATCCTGGTGATTCTGAATAACTGTTGATGTAGAATGAGCATGTACAGCTGCTCTGAGACTTATACAGGAGACTTGGTTTGAATGCATTAAAATGCAGAAATTCTTGCTACAGAAGAAATGAAAGGGGTTTCTGAGGGAAGTTAGAGTGTCTGTAGCTCGTAATTTGAGAAAGAGTTTGCTTGCCCCACTTTCAGATTAAGGGAGGATTTATAGGCATCTTTGTAAACCTGAATGAACAAGGAAATTCAAAGGATTATATTAAAAAAATCACCATCCCAGCAGAGGTATGGAACCTTCTGCTGCACTGCTAGAACTCAAGTCATTTGGAAATAGTTTGATAGACTGAATGATATATTAGAAAGAAACATGGATTTATTTCATGCTCCTGCAGTGCTGAAACAGCGAATGGTTTTGTTAAGTAGGTGATTTTTCTACTTTAAAAGCCCAGTTTCATACCAAAAAAGGACCCATTTATGAACTCTGTTATACAGTCACAGACTCATTTCCTGTCTTTATATTTCCAGTTTGCTTTCAAAGTTATTCCCTTCTGCAATTTGCCTTTTAAAGGAATAAACTGCTATTGAAATTGTGGGGGCAGAAAAAAAAATCACATTTCCTCCAATGCACTTGTGAATTTCATTATATGTAAAAAGCAGTTTTTAGTTGCAGAAGCCAATATTGCTTAGAGGAAGTTGAGTGGAGGGGCAGCTGGAGGTGAATGGCTGGTCTATACTTTCTGTGACCTGTCAAGCTGAAGCACACGCCTGTATAGGCCCCTGACAACAGAGTGAACCTAAAAAAGGTGGGAAATTCTGCTGGTATCAAGGGAAAAGCCTTGGAGGATTAGCTGAAAACAGTTACAACAAATTGCAAAAGTAGTTTGAGTTCAGTTTATTTCTTGTTGTGTTGCAAAGTGTGTCAAGTTCCCTAAACCCCATACCTTTAATTTCCTTTTTCTTTCCCTGGAAATGAGCATCAATAGGGATGTGAGTAAAGAGAAACAAAGTGGGAGGAACTGTGATTTTTTTTAAAGGTTGAAAACTGTATCTAGATACTAAGGAAAAAAAAAGAGGAAGGAAAAAACCTCGTCTCCCACTCCAAACAAAAACCACCCTTTTTGCAGAGTGCTAAATCTCAAAAATATTAATTTTTAAAAATAGTCCACTGGTAAAAAAACTACTTCTAAAGTATCTGATATTAAATTAACTTATATCAGAAAGCAAAATTATAGCATCTGGTTTTTCCACTGTTTTTGACTGAATGAACAACATGATACTTTATAATTAGCAACATTGTCTTTTATTCCATTTGAAATAGGAAAATTAGAGTAGCATACCTTTCTAGTTTTTTAATTCAGTGTGTTTTATAATTAACCTTTTTCTTTTTTTTTCTGGATATTTCAAAAATTACTACCACAGGACCATTTGCCAACTTTTCCATTCTCTTTCTCCATTTCGTTTTTTTAATCTGTGTGACAAAAGGAAACCCTAAAATACCTCGATAACCTTCAATTTGCAAAGGTTTCATTCTACCTCACGGATGAAATTTCACCATGGGACAATTTCTGAGGAACTTAATTGTAAACAAAAACTAAAGTAGACATAGCTGAAAGAGTAAAAATGAATCCATTGTTTCCTCTGCATCATTCTCTCTCTGTGGATAGTTCTACCTGTTGTAATAATACAGCTTCTTCTGCAGTTAAGCTATCTACATGAACTTACTTCCTTTCTATGGCCTTCAAAGCCATTTTTTAAATGCTTCATAATATATAACATTAAAATGATGTTCTCAAAAATATATCTAAAGAGGAACTCATTTCTGCAAATTTTGGATTTGAAATGTGTAACATTTTCATAAATTAATTTAAATATTGCTTTCAGAGCAACTATAGAAACAAGGAGAGAAGAGATTGTGGTGGTTTGAAAAAGGCTTCCCTTAATAATAGATCTGTTTTCACAATTCATTTATATTTACAGCAGAGATAGTTACACTGTGACAAACTTAATCCACAGATACTCATTCAGTAAATAATATTTGTGGAATAATTGGACCGGTCATACTTTGATTGATTATAGCTGGGGTAATGCTCAACTGTACACCTGCATATTACGTGAAAATTTTTTTCACTTGGAATAAATGCTCAGGTGCTGAGAAAACTTATGGGGTGAAACAAAGGCTACTCCTTGTAAGCATCTGCATTTTGAAAAAATTTAGGCTTGTTTTATTAATTAGGATGAAATAGTCATAAGACATGGGAATTTCCATGGGTAAGCCAGCTCAATCACTTGTTTGTTGACATATGCCCAGAGTAGTAGAAATGAGTTCAGGGAATTCTTAATTGCTTCATAATGCCTTTAGTGATGTGCAAATGATGGTAAGTGAAAATAGGATCTGATCCAGAGAAAAAGAAAATATGAGCCCTCTACATACAAGAAAATAAAAAGAGTGTATAAAAATCTCGACAATAGGGCCAAAAGTGTCAGGTAATAGAGCAGCAACATGCTGTTGCAGATCTCTGACTACCAGAGTCTTGGCTTAGCACCCAGCTTCAGAAGTTGGATCAAGCTAATCTTCATTTTGCCAAAGCTGATGGAAGCTCTAAAAATGTAAATCTGAGCTACAGCATAAAAAGTGAAAGAATATTTCTTGCCTTATACAGTTTTTCAAAGCACATAAATTTTAAAATTAAATACTGGGACTCTGCAAGATGTGGACTGTGCAACAGCCAAAGTAAGTTACCAAAATTAGTGGAAATAAGGCTGTAAGCTTTTTCAGGATTACAATGTGATGCAAGTGTTGGGCAGAGTGATGACAAGTTGCTGCTCCTCTAGATACATGCATTTCATAATTTTGTGCTCAAAGGTTGCACATAGTTAATCCATTTACAGAAATCAACACATTCTTGCATTTAGATTTTCACCAAACAGAATGATTTGTCAATCTATTCCAGCATTACTTATCGAATCCACAACAAATTTTGATTTATATGAAAAAATGTATTGAAAATATTATGAAATATTCTCTCTTCAAAACTAGAGACAAATGATATGCATGTGCATCCTGAACCTTCAGGATTAAAAAAAAAAAAAGGTATTAGAAGGTTTGGAGTAGAAATACACGTGGCTTTAAGGTGTAACACCTGGGCTGAAGGGAAATGGCATTGCTGGGCAAGTTTGACTCCATTGTAACTTCCTGTGTCAAGTTAAGGAAATGCTAAGTAAAAAAGGAAGTCATACACAGGTATTTTGTCAAGAAGTGTATATGTGAAGTAAGTGTGGTATAATGTGGTGATGTGAACATCATAGTTAAATCATACAGCGTTCATCTACACTGTTTTATAAAGTGACAGGTTTTATAAGAACAGCTAATACCTAGCTTAAATGATAATATCCATTAACTATGTCTAAATTGATAATCCAAACTTCAGCAAGACAGTCGTTCTGCTGTTGAATAAACCTGAATCATATGAAATCACTTGCACATATTTCCTCACATATAATATATGTGATATATTATATGATATATATATGATATATATACATATGATGCTTTACTGGGTGAAGTGAAAAAACAACTTTAAGAATGTAACCATGCAAATACTGTAAAATAATGTTTGCCTGGTACTATTCACTTCAACTACCCTAACACCTAACCTATTCCAACACCTTGCTAATACATTGTAACATAACTACTGCAGTTTTTGTAAAATGAATGAGGACTGTTTTTTTCATTGACCTTTTTTCCTTCTGTCTTACATATTCATTAAGTTCTTTCCTGTCCCTGGACTATGGAAAAGACACACTTTTAGCATGATGGAATACTGAAACTTAACAAACACCTAGGTATTACCGTAAGTCAAATAATAATAACATAAGGTGGTGCTATTAAGTCAGTGAACTGACTTTACCTATTTATGCTTGTTGTATGAGTCAGTAATTTTTAGACATGGGTTCAGCTGTACTGTTTTTTTTTTCTATGAGAAACATCACCTCCCATGATCCTTATCTTTTTCCTTTTCCCTTTGTTTTCTCTGTGAATACCCAGTTAAGGAATAAAATCCTAGCTCACTCAAAACGTAAACCAAAACTCCTAACTTGTTTGATACAGCCTTTAAAACAACATAAGAAACAGATCCTTGTTGCCTGACTGCAAGAAGGGACAAACTAACCTTGAGACAGAACATATAAGAATAAAAAGTGGATATTGATAAGAGGAAAAAATAATGAACTCTGCTCTTGGAATATATATACACCAAATTTCTGCTGTACTTAGACGCTAAGGCGCAAAGAATGCATTTACCACAGTGTTTTATTTGAGCTCAGTATACTCCAAAATTATATCTCCTGGTCATCCCCACTTGCTGAGCTTTGGTTCACACTGCAGCTCTGGAGTGTTAGAACTGGATTCCTTTGTGGTTAAACACGACTGGAAGATGCCTTCTGGCAGCACTCCTGATACTCTCCAGCTGCAGCTGGGCATGCAGACCAGGCTAGAGCCAGGCCAGAGTAAAATACGCACAGTGTAGACTGAGATTCTCAGCACCAACCAGTTTGTTCTAGAGATTAGTTTCTGTTGTGCTGTGCAACTTTCTAATGTAGCCAGAGTTGTATCACATATCACACACGCACTCAAGAGAGAACCTAAAAGGTTCAGTAGTTGTCCTGATGCCTCAAAACAAATAATAAATGCTGCTTTCTGAAGCAAGTGAACACAACAACTAGAAACATCTACTGTTTTTGTAATGCAACAAAAACCAACACTTTTTAAAAAGTGGAAGAAAGCATCTGAAAAGATGAAACTTCTTAATAAAGTTTTGCTGTGAATTTGGTTGGTTATTTGGGGTTTTTTCATACTGCTACTTTCTTATTCCAACTTTTTGGAAAAAAAAAAGGGCAAGTTAGGACTAAAAAGAATAGAGAATGACATATGTTCTAGGAAATGCTTATGACATAAAACCACCTAGAAGTGGGATGTTGCTGACACATACTGGCAAGAAATTCAGTCATGAATGGGAAGATTACCAACAGAATTTCTTAGGTGTTACATCATTCATCCATGAAAGATGAATACTCAGTGGTGAAAGCATAATTAATACCCTATTTTCTTCTAGGATCAATAAAACACAAGAATAATAAAAAATACTGGCAACATTGCCTTTCTATGGTTGAAAAAATGGTAAAAGAGCTTCATTTAGCTAGAGAAAAAATCATCACAAAAAGCTGCAAACATTTTTAACCAGAATAATTTCATTTAAATTTTTAGATCTTGAAAAAGCATTGGGAAAAAAAAAGAAGAAATACAAATAACATTTATAGTAATAAATCAAGATATATTAAGAAGTGTGAAATCATATGCAACAGAAAAATATATATGTTTCTATGAGAATCCAGAAATAACCACTTTGAGAATTTTATAAATATAGGCAATTAACTTTTACATACATCATGAGTGTACTCAAATACACTGTGCAGTTATTTTGCTGCTTGAATAATGAATGTAACTAGTAGGATAAGTTATAGGGGACTCATGCCTTGTTGTTTTGTGAGTTTACATGAAAGATGACTGCAAAGGATGCAGTAGAAATTCTGAAAAAGGAGTGGTGAACATCTGTGGTGTTTCCTCTCTAAGAAAAAGAAAAGGTCATATCCCACCCAGGGAGAAGAAATGACCCTGATAAAGAATGTAAGTGATCTTGTGTGACCTGTGACACAACACTAGTGGTGACCTCTGTGTCTAACCACAATGCATGTTTTTTGTTATAAGAGTGAGCAAGTGTGCACTGCTAAAAAGGAATGCAAGGAATATGAATTATGCTGAAAGTCAGAATGAATTATTGATTGTGGAAGTGAAAGTGTGTTTGTTCAGGTAGGTCTGAAGGCTAAATGGAGGAGGAAGAGGAAGAAACATAAACAAAAAACATAAATAAACTTACTCATAACCAAGCCATTTCTATTCTAGAAACAAAAAAACAAATAAAAGAATATGCCATTTCCTTGACTCTCAGACCAAAATTGCTCTTGAAGACATATTAGAACTTCTAATTATAAAATTTAAGGCAATATAATTTAAAAAGTACCAATTTGTTAATCCAACTCTATTCGTGAATGTTATTAATCATCATTCTATATTATTTATATAAATTTTCAAATTAGAAATTATTGCTCCTAACTCATCACATGGAGAGAAAGATTAATTGTTTTCATCCAGAAACCACCCACTCCACTCATTTTTTTCTTTAAGAAAAGCAAACACTCCTGTTTTCTGATAGTTGGATGTATAAATATTTCTAATATCAGTATAAATATAACACACTGTTCCTGAAAAATGAGCACAAGAGATTTTAACTGTCAGCTTTCCCATGTGGCAACACTAAATAAAATAAAGTAAAATACAATTGGCTGCTTACTGACAATGTCTACTATCTACAATTCACGAAACAGCATGCTTAACATCCAGTTCTGATAAACATATTGTCTGTGTAGGTCTTTTGTTAAATATGATCAATGCAACAGATGAAAACCTGAAGTCAAAGTTAATCTATGCAATCTCAAAGCACAAATCAATGCACTTCTTTTCACATTCAAGATGAAAGATAATTTATTAAGGCAACTCTGTAAGGAAAGGATTCACTCCAGCTGAAAATTTCACTTACAATTTTAAAAGTGACTAATAGAAAAATTAAAAAATGCAACCATAAATCTAATTCTATTGCAGCTATTTCTTCTGGAAAACTTTAACTTAATCCTGAAATATAAGCACAAAAGAATAACACTGCCAGGTCTGATGTACAAATCTTGGTAATATGTGAAGCAAATGGCCAAAAAGAGTCTAACCTGTCAACAGTCAATATGCAGTACATTTTTAGCAACAGTATTAATATGTTTGACGGAGCTAGATGACTCAAAAGACAGGAAATATAACATGGAATTTTACATCTCTGGGTCACAGGTTCAAATGTAACCCAGGGCAGGATCCACAGTGGAATGCCTTAACTTTAGGCACCTGCTACGAAATTGTAACCCAGATGCCACTCACTCTACAGAGATGTTTAGACACCTTATTAATGTACAGGGAAAATAAATGTGTTCAAAATAAGGTCCAAGAGGGCTGTGACACCAAACAGGGAAGCACAACCAACAATCACGGGAAAATACCTTTTCTCCAAAGAGAAAAAGCGCTTCAATTTGTAGTTCAACTGAACACTTCTGGATCTAACTGATCATCTATCAGTACAAGTCTATTTCTAGGGTCAGGTTTTCAAGGTTTCCTAAGGTGAGACATCCACAAACAGGTGCCTGAAAGAGTTGAGCAAGATTCCCTTTTTTACAAATGTAGGCAGGGAGGCAGGGGGTAATGATTGTACCAAGCTTTTACAAAACTGCACTCCCCTTCAAAAATTAGTCTATTATAAAGTCATAAGTTGGTTAGGATGATTACTTCAATTTTCTCCTTAATCCAAGGGAGTTCTTTTGCATGCTCCAACTGCCATACAAAAAAAAAAATATACTGAAAAAGGGAAAATACTCTTTCATTCATACTGAAATTACACAGGAATACAATAATACAATAAAAGATGTAAAAAATGAGAGAAAATGTCTGCCAATAAAGGCAAAGATGACTCTACAGACCACTGACTTGAGAAATCTAAATCCAGTCCATGCTTTTATTGCTTTTTAGGCAACTTCAACATGAATCTTTGCATAAAAAGGAATTCAGCAGATAAAATAATAGAATTATAGAATGGCTTGGGTTGGAAGCGACCTTAAAGATCATCTAGGTCCAAATCCTCTTCCAAGGACAGGGACATCTTCCATTAGATTTAGGTTGCTCAAAATGCCATCCAACCTGGCCTTGAACACTTCCTGGGATAGGAAAGTCTTCTGATTTAGGTGTTGCTCAGGAAAGTATAAGATGTCATGGCACTGACAGGTTCAAGCTCCCTTCAAGATGCTGCAGCTGTTTTGTTATAGCTGGGACAGTATTCTGTAAAAAGGGATATTGGCATTAGAGTCCCCCTGGTAAAGATAGGCGTAATTTGTCTTGGTCCCCACCAGGCTTAGGTATGTTCAGACTGCAGCACCAATAAGCAAGCAAGGCAACTGAAGTCTGGGTACTTCCAGTAGCTAGTAAGGAAGAATTTTTAATGACAATCTTAGATCTAACTGTTTCATATAGTCTCTTCTGAGGCTGTAAATCCTTTAGCTACCAGATTAGGTATCTATAAAACAACATTGTCCAGAATTGCTGACAGTTGATTCATAATTGGGAAGTCATGAGGTGAACATAACTGTATTTGCAAAGAGTCTTCATCAGTTGGCATCTCTTCTTCCAAAACAGGGTCTAAGCAGTGAACAGTGAAATAAAAGAATACTTTAATCTGGCCAGAAATAAGGCACACTGGCCAACTTAACAGTGTTGTTTAAAACACATTTATTTCAGTATGATCATCCAGTAAGTAGTCCAACCATAAATATGCACATGCTAAAAGGAAGGTGTGTAAATACTTCTGCAGTATTTGATGAATTTCCTTACAGCTTAGCTGCTTAAATGAATGCTTTAACTATTACAGTGTTTATGCTGTATTAAATATGGAATTATAATAAATTAGTGCCACCTGTTAGACATCAGAAATTCTAGTCAGTACACTGGTTTCAGAAGAAAATTCTCAATTTAAGGAATACACTTTGAGTTCTCAGATTTTGTAGGTACCCATAACTGAGGGATTAATATTTCACCAGCAATTATAAACGAGTATTGTTAAATTTATATGTATGGCTGATTTGCGAATACATTCAGACTCTCAGATGTCCACGTGACATTAGTTCTTCCCTCACAACACATATCCCAATTTCTTTTTCTATTTCTGTTTTTCTTTTTCATATTTCTTTTTCTATCCACAAATCACTAAACAAGCACAAGAATACAGAAGTATATTTTCAGAAGTTAGCATCCTGCAAAATTTTCCCCTTTTTCAAGTCACAGACTTAAGAGGTAGACTAGAAACTACATTTTGTTGCATATATCCCAGTGTAAAGTTTTTAAACTTTTTCAATTTTTCTAATAAATACTAAAAGAAATGAAAAGAAAGTTATGTTATCATTATGTTTCCTACAAATTTTATCTTGTAGGAATCACAGCCTGTAAATACCATCCTTTTTCTCTTTCTGAACCTCAGAGAAGTTTGGATACTCATATTAACCCTATCTTGTTACTTTTCCAGCAAAATTCATGTCAGTGGATTTCTACCTCTAGTGAATCTGGAAATTCTTCTTAGTAATAGTGCTTGATGTCTCTACATATTCTTTCAGTAAGATATCTTCCATAGCCATTGTATAAGTTTAATTGAATACAAAATAAATCAAAAGGCTTCATAACACCTTGTTATGCTACCTTTTCCAACAACTGTTTTCTATCTTATAGCAGTAGCAGTAGCCCAATTCTTAAAATTTATCACAGTGTTCTTACTCTGCTAAAGAGTGTATTACTAATAGCTGCACAAGGGACTTGACGGATTTCTTCTGATTTTATGAATTTCATCATCATTCAAACTTCAACATAAAGCAACACATCTTTTTACATCATACATTGATTCTTCTGCCCTTGGGACTTGCACAGACACCTCAGTCTGATCTCCAACAATTGGAATCAAAACTCTTGACATGTCCTGGGGTTGAATCCATTAAAGTGTAAAGGCTCTGACATTTTTGAGCATTCTCTTTATGTTACATTGACAAATGGAGGGGTTTTGTGTTTCATTGGTTAAGAGGGAGTCAGGTTTTAGTTATTTGAACCTGGGGTAGCTTCATTCATGGATCAAAAAAGACCTCTCGGGGCTTCCAAAGTCTTAATTATTTTAGAGCTACAAGGCATGATTTGGTAGAGATTTGGGTAATGGGAAACATATTCTTCTGGGATCACTACACTTTGGGGAGCTTTCCAGCTGTGAAACAGGCTCTCAAACTTAAAAGCTCTCCAAAGCTCTACCTGGCCCCAGGCCCAAATTTCCCTGTAACAAAAGTTGACTCGTAGAACTGGTGTAATATATGCAACCAAAAAACTGCAACATTAAAGAATTGGTAAGATTTATGATAACACTAAAACTTGTTAAAGTGTTTTTAAAAGGTCAGCTTTTCACATTTAGAAGCAGAAGAATGTTCATTTTTATATAATCACCACACACCCAATTCCACAAGCAAAAGCAACAGCTATTTTATTATACAAGGTATCTAAGGAGGTTTGTACATAAAGGTATTATCTTATTAAAATAAAGTGCAGTTTCTATTTGTTATCATTCAGAATGATAAATATCATGTTTCTTTTTACTTCAGAATTGCTTTTCTGGAAAGCTACTTATATGATGATGTCTCGTTTATTAGTTAAAATAAGCATAAATAAATAATAAATTTAAATCTCTGCATCTGACATTACCTTATGCAGTTTAAACAGAATTAATCGGTTTCAAGGTATGTTTATCAACAAAATATATGGAAGGCAGGCTACTATTAAGCTCATTAATAGTAATTTTGCATTGTATATACAAGCAATGGTAGATAAGAGCTGTCCCATGAAGTTTGGGATCTGAATAAGGTGATTTTCATTCAGAATTATTTACACTGCAAAATTTTCTACCTCCATCAGTATGAAGAACAGTAAATGGCTTTTAAAAAATCTAAACCCTGTAATTTTATAGGCTCAAATCTGTACAAAAGTGTACAGAAAACCTGAGGTGTCAGAACAGACCTTCAGCACAAAGTTCAGTTTATACTCCAATATACCCATTTCTTACACAGGTCAAACTGAAAATGTCTTCTTCACGTGAAGACACTTACTAAAGGAATTATTTATGCCATTAAATAAAGTCATTAAACTTGAGGAAATGATGCATACACAGAAATCACACACAGCAACCACCAAAAGTCCCTACCATATCAAAACATCAGAAAATCATGCCTTGAGAAAAACCTTCCTCCGTTGAAGTGCAGGAAAAATTCTTTCATGTTTATGGGCTCCATTTGAAGCCTGGAGCCCACAAATCTCCTGTATTTGAGAAAAAAGAATTGTAGATCAAGTGTCTTTCAGTGTCTCTATGGTCTCTCCTCTATTCCTCATCCAGAAAATCTTGTACATCCTGTGTTCTACTCTGCAATGATGATGCTTTTTTAAAAAAAGTTCCACAGGGCAATTATTATTAAAGCTTCAATTCTATACTATAAGTGTATAGAATAATATGCCTAAGCATGTATTATTGTTTGATTCTGTCCTGATCCCTCTTTTTATGTATTTATGTCTCTTCCTCACATTAGAATTTCTTCACATCTCTGAGACAGCATTTTGATTGTCTAACTGAAGAGTAACAAAAATGCTGTCACCTTTTTGGTATTTACAATAATGTTGGGCATTTGGGATACTATCTGGAGTAGAGAAATACAGAGGAGTAGAAGACAGAGACAAGTTCACACTGGGTCAATCAAGGTGAAACCTGGTCTGTCCTTAGCCAGAATAAAAAAAAAAAAAAGATTTCTTTTTGTTTGATCAACTTTCTGCAGAGAATACTGTCGTGTTGGCAAAGGGCCCTGCAAAAGATGACACAGGGAATATTTCTTACACAATTACAGAAAGGAAGAATTGAAGGGGTTAATAGCGGGTCTATTAGCTCCCAGGATGGAGATATCGACTGGGAAAATTTTCGGGTGCATCCTTGATGATAAGGAAGTCAGTGTGCAGCCCTAATGGAGAAAACAAAGGCAGACTGTAAAGTTGGCAGGCCTAGGATGTGGGAACTGCAATAAGGTCTTGAGCTTTGCCAAATGTATCGCCCACAGAACCTAGCCAATGAAAATGCTGTTGCTTGCTTACCTAAAATAAGGATACTGCTTGCTGCTAGCAAGGGGTATAAAAAAGGAGATGAGAAAATAAAGAGGGGGAAGACATCTTTTCTGCACATAACTGACTCCTTGTATCTTTATCGACCGTCACGACTCTACACTGACAGAACATGGTACTTTTAGATTGTGATTCACCAGGAACAACATTTAGGGAGGAGACAGGTTTGTTGGTATAGGCACAAACTGAGACATGAGCTGTCTCTTTGTGAAAGAATAAGGTAACAGTCCAAATTACAAGTGTTCCTGGAATTAGTACCTTTAAGGAATATTACAGACAGCCATGGGACCGCTGCTCCTCTGCACCTCTAGCTCCCCTGGACTGGGGACATGGCCAGGGAGATCTCAGATGGTCATGTGTGCAGTCCATGTCTCACTGGGTTTATTACTTTATGTTCCTTACTGAGCAAGAACTGCTAGCCTGTTCTTGGGCAAAAACTCTGTAGAAAAAGTATACTTATGTTTGTCAAGTGCCAGGACTGAGCTAATAATCCAGGTTGCAGCCATCAAGTTCAGCATCTCTGCATTTATATAGGTTGTACATCTACAATTTAGACAAGTTTCTGTGGATAACTCAAAGCAGACTGTATTAATAATTAACTGGCAATAAAACAAAAACCTCAAAACAATAATATGTGGCTCCCTAATAAAGTTTTAAGGGGAAGACTCTATTTATTTATTTATTCAAGTATACCTTTAGAGACTAGGAATGACGGAATTTGGAAATTCTTTTCAGAAGGGAGACAAGTTCAGAATAAACTTGAGACTTTTTGATAGATATGGGACAGAGCTTGGAAAAAAGAAGAAAATGTAGCACTTCCAATTGATTTTCTTTTGGGAGATATCTTTATGTAGTAGCACTGAATAAAAAAAACCACAACGAGCATGCAAGGTATGTAAAATAACATAAAAATGAAAAAACTGCCTGCAAAAACTGCCAGGTTTCCTTTTGTTCTGTGTATTGCTTAAGATTATTATGAACAAAATACTTAGTAGAATCAAAAATGTGAATGCCTAAGGAAGAGTGCTAGTACAGGGCAAGCATGCAGTGATATCTTTCCAGAACACCCTCCCAGCCTCCAGTGATTTCCAATTCACAAACTGAGGGGAAAGATGATTATGCACAATGTCTATTGCTAGAGGTAATAGCTCTTAGTACATCAGTTAAATAGTCTAAATTTTTAAAATTATATTTGTTCAGTAAAAATTAATATGTTAATAAAACTGTTATTTCAGTGGCTGCAATACACTGCTTGAAGCATGAAATATCTCTGCTGCATAACCTAATCCATAGGGTATGTTTTATATCTTCACTTACAGCCTCTTGAAAGACTCACTGCCTGCAGGGTAGGTAGATCTGACGAGGAGCCTCAGAGCTACACACAGACAGCACAGATACAGTCCCTAACAGGGCTTACACTGATAACCAAGACTGACCCTGAAGGTGCTTTTCACACAAGGATGGACTTGCCTATAACAAGGACAAAGGGCCTGCTAGGATGGACTCAAACCTCAACAGAACATCCATGCCCAAGTGATAGGGGTGAGACCGTACACACGCACAGGTTTCCTGCAGCCTTCCACCAAGCCACCAGCTCTTCTCAGCCACAGATACTGCTGAGCTCTAGTCCCAGCAACGTGTGAAGTTATCCTAAGCCCTAAGAGTGCTCATGTTCTATATAGGTTTGTTGATGCTTTAAAAAAAAACCAAAAAACAAAAGGAAAACACAACAAAAAAACCCAAACAAACAAAAAACCAATCCAAACCAAAAAAAAGACAACAAGCTCTTTTCAGACATTTCCCAATGTCTCAAAAAGATGTGTTTTAAGTATTTCCGAGGAATGGAGCTAGAAATGCAATTCCACAAACTAACAGATTTCACCATGAATGACACCTGCCAGGGCTGCTGGAAAGGCACTGTCCATATTGAACTGTCACAGCTTGTGCAAGGGAAGAGTTTAGTCTGTCCTGCTGCTGGGCAGCACTTCTGACCCTCCAGCAACTGACAGAAGATCACCAAAAAAGATCTCCAGGAAGGAGAAAATGGACAAAGTGCCCTTTTTTTTGTGTAAATAGTGAAACACATACCTTTTTAGGCAATGACTGTTTTTACTGACTCAATTACTCCTTTCTACTGAAGAAATATCTGTGACTGAGCACTCAAAACCTTCACAAGTTGAAGAGGGCTAGTCAGTGAGCCTATGAATTTATTACTTAACAATTTAATATACTAACTATGAGAAGAGGGAATAAAAAAGTACATCAGAGAGAGGAGACCGTTGCCCCATCCATGAATAAGCTGTATTTGCCGAAGATGCCCTGTCCTGAAGTCATGCTTTAAAAATACTTTATTCAAACTGGATAAAAATCATAATGTGGTTTGAACCAGGTTTAGATCAGTGGCAGAAAAGCCTGAATCTAACACTGAGTTACAACCAGGACCTAGTATTTATCCTCTGACCACGCACATCAGCATCAAACCCAGCCAGGACTACCGGCTTTATGTTCACAATCTGACAGATGTTATTAGAGAACAGTCCCTCATCTGAAAGACAGTTGCTTTAAACTTTCCCCTGAGTTTTGTTTCAGTAATTATAGGTAGGCAACACAAGAGTCAGGTTCCACCTTCTCAAGGACTTCCTCATATCACAGGCATTCCCAGTAGGAATCTTACAGACCTGCTGCTCGCTGATGCTCTGCCATGTTGTATGACTGCTTTCATGCCCCTACATGAAAGAGTAGCAATTAAATAACTTTACCTTACCCACAACACCTGTTGGAATGTAGTTCTGGGTAAGAAGTCTCCATAATTTAGGTATTTGAAATCAGTTTCATACCAAGGATATGTAGACAGCAAATTACACCATTCTGACAAAAATATTTTTCTGTGCTCATCATTCAGTACAGCTCTAGCCCTCATAAGCCCACATATACATATATGCATACACCCACAAGGGGCCCCGTCTGACTCCCACAGTAAGAAAATTTTCATTTAAATCATGTTTCTAGGTGGTTATCTTGGGCATATGAATGCTTCCAGTATACATGGCCAGGTGTATGTACCATTTTTATAGTCAAAACTGCAAATCATCTTCTACATTGAAGTCATCATTCATCAGTTACATGTCATCATAAAATCTATCTCTGTTCTTTCTCAGGGTAATTATTTCCGAAGCACCTGCAACAGAGAGCAGCTATATATCTGAACAATTTGGCTCATATTTGGTGGATCAGCTTTGGTTTTCATTTAAAAAATTTCTTTTTTAGTCCATAATTTTATGGAAATAAACATTAAAAGCTTTTAAAAAAATCAGATGCAGTAAGTGATCAAAGCTGTGGTTATTTAGGTTTCTTTTTTTTAACAGGATGGTTACAGTCACATCAGCAATGGTTTTCATCCTTTTTTTTATCCCCATTACAATTGGATAGCACTGTCCAAGTCATCACCATTTGAATGACCTCTGCCCCAGCAGACACAGTAGAACAGGCTAGTCTTTGCCCATTTTCATGTCAGCACATAATTTTAGCCATCATGATCTACTTACTAAGGTGATGCTGCATATAGATTTTCTTTTTTTCTTTTTTTCTCTTATCTGCTCCTGCATGACTTCTCATTTCTCACCTAGATCTAAGAATTATAATCACCTAATTTATTATGAGACAATTTCAGGTCTGCTAACTGAAAGAATGATTACATTTCAGTTTAGGGACTATTTTGGAATTTCAGCATAATGGTTAAAGCATACCAGTGACAACTTAAGTCCAAATCATCGACTCAAATGTGTACATGTGCTGAGATGAGACTGTCAAATGAAAGAAACTCTTTTGCAGCATTATGAAAACAAATGCTTACAAGAACATTATAATAAACAAACAGCAATGTGTTTGTTGTAGATCTCAGAAAGCTATTGCATTTTCATTCTTGCTGATAAGCAAACTGAGACTTGCAGTCATAAACAAGTTCAAATAATAGTGACTTGAATGAGACTTGTAGAATCTAATCCTCCAGGAATTATTCACATACATAATGTTAATAACGTATGTAAACTTTTGCAGCACCAAACCCTCAGTTTTTACAGTATGCACATCACATCATAAATTGTGTTATGCAAGTACCGTTTCCAGTATTTTCACATCTTTTTTTTTCTGTCAGTCTGTTAACACACATTTTTGTCAGTATCTAATATAGACACTATTAAAAGAGAAAAGACAGACATTCACTCGCAATGAAGTGTATGCAAGGGCTCCTAGGACTCTGCTGGGCTACAATTTCCTTGATTCAGTATGGAAAATCTGGCCGGGTTAAAAAAAATTTCATTTGGACTTCATCCCGAGAAGGTTTGGCAAAATTCCTGGTTTAAAGAATTTCTGCTGCCTGCTGCTTGTCTTCCAGGTAGTGCAATGCTTCAGAATCTTGAAGTCTTTTGCTTTAGTAATTATTTTTACAGACTTCTCGATAATGCCAATTAATTGATTCTCATGTGATTTAGTTCTTACTGTTTATAGCACGTCATTCAAGATTAAGTTCAAAATCAGATGTTAATAGAGCTGTTCTGGATAATATTTGATTTAATTTACTTTATATGTTTAACTTACAGATAATGTTAAAAAAAATTATCTGCAAATGTTTGGAACATATGAAAATTTATTGCCTCTGCCCAAGGAGACTAGAAAAATAGTCACTGTGATACCAAATCTTCATAAAAGTCTGCATTTCCATTTTGAGTCAATTCTACTTGACAAGACTTGACAAGACCAAGTTGATATTACTGAAGATCATGTCCAACATCTGGGTTGCTTAATAATTTATTTTATTGAATATAAGGTTTTCTGTGAGCAAGTGGTAAAATCCATAATATGAGTCTTGGTAACAATGCAAAAATGTAACTATAATGACATTTTTGGGGGGGGGGGGAAATTGCCTTGTCCTTTAAGCTTTTTTACTACAGTATGATTTCTTGAGACAGAGAGTGTAAAAACAGTAAGAAGAAATGATCCTCTGTACTTAGTTCCTACTTTCAAAAGTAACACAACAAGAATATCAAAACATAATTTGACAACTGGGGCCACAGTGACCATGAAATATTACCTTGGGATATTGGAAGGATTGGGATAGGAAGAAGGACTAAGAAAGAAATAAAATCAATGAACTTCACTTCAGCAATGAAACTTCAATAAACTTACATAATTGTTTGTAAGTTTTTAAGGAAAACTTACCTAAGGGAAAAGGAGTTAAGGAGTGGTCATAATACCTTAAAACCCCTTAAGGAAGTAAATGTCAAAAAGAACCCCATCACACCAACAAAGCAAAACAATAAAACTGTCATTATGAAGAAAGAATATTATGATACAACTTGCCCTAAATCTTGAATATTTCCTGATTCCAAACACAAGATGGAATGCACAGTAAATATTTGAAACATGCTGTAACAAAAGGTCAAATAAACTATTTATAAATAGAGATATATGTATAAAAATATCCTTACAAATACATGTGTAAACCATAACAACTAACTAAGTTGCATGAAAAACAAACTGAATAAAAATATATCCCCATTAGACAGGACAAGAGACAGCAAGTATGATTCAGACTTAGTAATTCTTTTAATTGCAAGAACAATTAAATACTGAAATGCATTGCCTGGGGAATGACCACTGCTGAAAGTTTTTGGAATAGGTATAGCAACCGATCTGCCAGGATGGCTAGGAAGTATTATTGACCCTGCCCTGGGGAAGGCAGAAGTATTAGAGACATTTTCTGTGATTCTTGCAGCCCTTCTCTCAGTTTTTGGTGGTATTCTGTGCTGTTCAGAGACCAACCCATCATCTCACTTATCCTTTTCTTGTGAATCTGCGGCTCTCCATCTTACCCCTTCCAGTATTGCATTAGGGGTGAACCTGGTCCATCTCCTCTGTATCTGAAATCCCTGTTGGTATGTTAGGGAAAGAACTGGGCAGAGGACAAGAGAAGGATGGGTTACTACAGTCAGGGGCTGGAGATAATTGCAAGTGGGAGGGACAACAAGGAGGGAGTTGAGTTTCTGTGTTGTGTATAAGGGTAAAGAAGACACAAATGCTTGTGAAATGTATTCATTGGTGCAGTATCACTGCTCACGAAAGGACTGGGCAAAATGTTCACTGAACCTCCTTTTTAAATATCTGATCAAAGGTATTATTAAAAGTTGGATTTCTGCTAGAATAACTATGTCACACTGCTATGGAGTTTGTGGGGGGGTTTGAAATTATTATTTTCCTGAAGGAAATGCTTCTTGCACTTTGTAAAAAGTTGTCAATAAACAGATAGCTTGTCCAGGAGGGCAAAGGCCATGAGCAGCCTGAGGAAATTTCAGTGTATTAACTCAGGCACCAAAGCAACCTAACACTGACTTTGCCATGTTATCATGACATTCCACCAAGACAACAAGCCTTGCATTTTGTTGTGCTTCATGTACCTGAGGTTTTGCTTAGTTTTTAATCTTTTTCAGAAAAAAAAAGAAGTGCATCGATTGCCATGAAATGGAATTTTAAACAGCAGCAATATTTAGCAAAGGGTTTTTGGTCTGTGGGGATTATTAAAAGGCAAGTAACAAAGGGCCAAAAAATTCCAGTTATTTTTATAATTTTTCTTACTTTGCTTACTGTTTGCAATGAATTTTAGGTGTCCTTGAATCCCTAGGAGTGCAGCTGGCTAAAATAACAACCCATTTCTTGATTGATGAAGAAAACAGTGTGAGGCTAGAGGGCAATCCCAAAGTTCCTTGTATATCCATGATCTTACCTTTCATCTGCTGTGCACAGTGGTGGCCCTGGTGCATTTTAGCCAAGGAAGACAGCCAAGGCTGCAACTGCCAAGTCTCCCTGTGGTAAAGCTACTAAACAGTCTAAACCGTCTAGCCCTGGAGCAGCAGGGCCCTGGAAACCATCAGAATTTCTTGTCTTGCCTCGCCTTGCCTTACTCTGAGTTCTCTGAGGGATATGGAAAGTGTCTCAAGACAATCAGCCACTTAAAGATTTTGGAAAGCAATTGTGGAATCATTACTGTCACTATTTCCTAAACCATTTGCAGTTTGACAACACTCCTACAGTATCTATAACTACACTTAAGTCTGTGGAAACTCATAAAAGTTTCTTTTGCATGGCTGTCATTGTTGACTTTAGGAAAAGACTATCATTAGCTAAGAGGCCCTTCCAATGTCACAGCTTCTTACTCCATAACAAAAGCTTCTTATAAATAACATAAGCTAAAAAGTTTGAGAATTTGATTTGGGGAGGGAATCGATTATTTTTAAAATACTATCAATTACAATGCACCAAATATCACTTCAGGGTTTTTTCTTTTTTTAAAAAAAATTAGAATACTATTCACATTTTGCACTTCTGAAGTGCAGAGACTATTCCCAAGTAGAAAAGTATGCTGTTAATATGTTACCATCTCTGCCTGAATTATTCTCAGTTTTGTTAGTTTTTACTTCCCAAACGTGTGGTTCAGTCTGTGTGTCTATGCACCTGTCACCAAATTGGTTAAAGATGACTAAAGGTGTATTCAAAGGGTCTCTATTTCAGTACTCTGTTTACTAGGCTGCTTTTAAGAAGTAAACCTAAAACAAAAAAATAAAATTTGAACTTAATCCCTGTCTAAATTTTTTAATTATCCTATCTTCGTTGAAAATACTGCAGCTGACAGCTACACCACACAGCAGTGCTGCAGGAATAACAAGTGAATTTAGAATCTAGAAGTGTGAATCAAAAGGCCTAAATCAAGAATTCAATGACATTTTAATATTTAAGAATATTCCATCTTGAACAGCTCAAGACAAGATCAATATATCCATAATAATAAAACCAATGGTGTTGGATGGACGAATCAGAACTCAGTGGGTATTCAGTAAAAAGGATTAGACAGGAGCAGTAAGAAGAAAAATCATGATAAAATAACATAAGCAAATTTGTACATTAATTACTCATTATTAGTTTACACCAGGAGGAAAAAAAATAGCACAGAACAATTGGTGATTTCAGGCTCACTTCAAACAATATATTTTTTTGCATTTTTTCACAAAAGACCTTAGGATGCTTTTTTTGCAAGACCCTGAAAAATACTTAAAGCTAAGTGACCATTTTTCAAGGTTTTTGCTTTCTCAGTCATGATATTGGTGAAACAAACCTATAATGCCAAACAATATATCAAAAAACATCAATGCATCTGTGAGAGCTAGTAATTTGTGACCCCATTATTACTGTATTTTTGATAGGCAAAACCAAACTCAAAATACTTCAGAAGAAAGTCTAGAGGCAAGAAAAAGGATGAGTGATAATCTAGCTCATCATTATGAAGATAAATACTAATTCATTTTTAATGAGTTTCCTATGACCTATACTGTATACTCTATTATTTAATATACAAAATGTTGGTGCATGTGTATTACTTTATGTGTTCCAGAAATATATGTGTATGTTATTTTCATTTATATATATATGAACACATAGTTATTAATCCCCTTTCTAAGTTAATGTCTGTTTACTCTTACTTTCTCCATTTGTTTCTTTAAAAAGGTGGACAAAAGGGGAATTTCCAGACAGATAACATTCTTTGATATTCATTTCAGTGGGGAGTAAATAGCCATGAATGACCTTTTTGTCTTTACCTTTGATTTTTTAAATGTTTCTTGGCACTTTAACAAATGGTTCACCACACTTCAACTGAAGGGGAAGAAGATGTCAGTGACTTGATGGATGCTTTTTACCACGAGTAGAAAGAATACATTCAGCGCCATGTAGTCCATTTTTTTATAAATCCTACTGAATATTGAATTGGTAGAATATATTGCTCAGAATATATATATCAAACAATAAGATTAAAATTTATGAAAAGAACACATAGCATTTTCCCTAAAAAGTTTATAATTAAGCAAATCTGACAAGATTTTGCTCCTAAATCTTAATTGTCATTTGCTCTTAGACTTGGATATGTCTCAAAGTTGTGACAATGTTAGATTATGCTGCAACATTCAAATAAACTTCATAGTGTCAAAACCAAAAAAAGTTATTGACAGAAAGTGTCTATAATGAAGAATCTTTAAACTCGTATGCACTAAATTATATTTAAAAAAATCAGTTTATAATAATGACATAAGCTAATGGTTAAAAGACACATATTTTGGGAGCGGGAAAGAGGGGCTTTGATTTTCTGTGGAAGGACCCTCTGGTAGTTGGAGGCATTTCCTTTATTGTAGATCCAAACTTCATTTAGTATTTAATCCACTGTTGGTTCCCAAATGCTTTTGCAACTAGCACATGCTAATGGGACGTGACAGATGGACTTACAGAAGTCAGTTAGAGCCAGCTCCAAAAAAAGACTTTGATGCCTTAAATTAGACAGCACTACAACAAACCATACTCAACAATCCCTCACAGAGATGTCTATGCCATTTTTTTTCTTTTTTGAGTTGAAACCACATCTGCCATTATGTCTTTAGGCATCAATACATTTGAAATTTCTCATCTTTCTATAAGGAATTTCCACAAAAAAAGAACAAAACAGGAATCCTGTAAAGTGATATTTTACTGGAATAAAAGATTGAGCCTTACAATATTGTCAAACCAGTATTAGCATGGAAAGCACACAAAGAGGCCTGACAGAATGCCTGAATGCACAAGTGAAAATTAACACATATTTCTTTCCTATATAAGAAGTTTTACATTCTCTGCTCCCTTCCCTGCCTTTTTTACCAACAAAGTCTTTGCACAGGCTCTTTCTCTCTTTTTGTACCTTGTTATACAGTTCTACCTGTGCAAGTCAAGTGCAAGCAGATATGAGTGCTAGTAAACCACCATGGTGACACAACAGCTCACATAACTGACATAAAGAGATCATCAGGTACCATTATACATTAAGTAGCACCTATGATGCTCTTTCACATTTGCATTCTGTTCTCAGTTCACAGAACCCAATATAAGGCTGCAACACATTCCAAATGCTTGATTTAAGTTATTTTAATACAGAGTCTGGTATTTTCAAAAAACACACAATTTCTAGATGTAAAAGTCCCGAACTTACCCATTTTTCCTGCTATATTGCCAAAATAAGATGGGCACATAGCTACACACATCACAGTTTTGCTCTTACCCTTTCACATTCAGAAACACTCCTTCTTCACCACCCTTTGCATTCTGCTGCTTGTGGAAAGTGAAAGCATTACCTTAGCTTGCCCTTCAGTGCTGTCCATTTTCTCCTTTCAACTCTACTCACAAACACTGTGACTTTATTGCTAATTTCCTGTTGGACTATAAACAATATATTTTGGAATTTTTTCACACTTTTTTCTTTTCTTGTTTCCTTTGCAGGCCTGTTCCACAGCTCCCCACCCTTTCATATTTGTCTTCTAATTGTGGCTAGACTGAAAATTATTTTTGAAAGTGGCTCCTTTTATCCAAAAGTGTATACACATTCTCCACTGACCTTTCCCTCTTTTCTATCCTTCCAGCTAGGTTTACAAAAGTTCAGCCAACCCTTCTGTTGCATTCAGTAGGTGAATCCTTTTTAAATAATCACACTGCAGGAGTATTATCATGTCAGTTCTCAGATGAGTGGACTCTAATTTTCCTATTCTACCTTTTTCAAGTTGACAACCTGTTTCAATCTTTCCAGCATGGACATAAACAATGTACTTTCAGATTACAGAAATATTTTGCAAATTCTCCCATATTAACACAGAAATTTGTACCTTCAATATGTAGGATGTCATAACCATAACAGCATCAAAACTTTTATAATTCATTTTTTATTTGACAAATTTTTGCTGCTAACATGAAGTTCTAAATTTCCAATCTATAAAACAAACGGTGGCATAGACATTGAGAGATAAAATAAGTAGGGAAAAATACCATTTGCTATCCAAAAAATTATATTTTCCACTTTGATCAGGAAACCAAAAGACACAAGATCTTTGTCTCCATGGCCTCCTTGTAACTTTAGTTCAATGGGATTCCAAGGAATATGGGAAGACTTATTAATCCCCCAAGGCCTGTGAACTGGTTATTTTTCCCTTCTTCAGCCCCTCTTGTAGGCAGGGTTTTTCATTTTCTAAAATTCTCCTAAGAGCTGAGGCAGTGGAATTTTAGGCTTCAGACTTAATAAAGGAATTCTTTTCCCTTGGGTATGCAGCACTGGGAAGAGGTATAAGAAAGTTCAAATCCAAAATGAAAAGAATAATTTCACATCTTTTTTGATTATTATCTAGTTCAGTTGACTGGAGAACACTGACAGTTAATTCAATAACATGGCATCAATACAAAAATAAGTGCATTTCTTATATCAAGGTGTATGCTAGCTCACTAATGAGATTCTAATTTAAAATGACAATTTACTTCCATACTGACAAAGTGTATTAAAAAGATTTATTTATACACCTAACATAGAGAGCTATAAAGTAGTATATTACTCTGTGGAGTTCCTATGAGCTTCACATTCCTATCTAATTTTTACACTACTGAATGGTAATTAATTCTGGTTGTTTACTTTGACAGCTTTCTGTCAGGCTGCCAGGTGTAATTTCCAAAATACACAAAAAAGCTATGACACTGAGACTTGCGCCACTCTAAATGTAAAACATTAAAGAAGAAAACTAAAAATCTATCTGATTTATGATTGAAAATGCAAAAATACAGTGTTTTCTTCCCATGGACTTATGCCCACATTAAACCGATTTGGACACATAAATGGCAATGGCTTTATTAGACAGATCCAAGAAAATGCAACGCTTCAAGAGGCTCAAGTTCAGTGGCTATCAGTCTGTGCCACAAGTTTGGTGTACATGTAAACTTGCAAGCACAGCTATTTACCAAAAATAGCAAAATTCTTACTTGGCCATCTTTTTAATGCTTAGTCATTGGTTATTAACTACTCAACTTTCAATATACAATTTGCCTTCCTTAGTATGTCTAGTAGCTATAAATCATGCATCCAAGAAACTTTCAGAGTGTTTATATACCTCATCGTGACATTTCACTTCAAAAAAACCTCAGTAAGTGTATATGGCTGCATTATTTCCTCTTCAGAAAACCTCATCTCATTTATAGGATCATAGTCCAACTCCCTGCTCAAAACTTCCATCAGATGGCTCCATCAGGGCAGGAAGCTTGAATTTGTCTTCATGGTGATGTAAAAGTTTTCAGCCTGGGAACACTAATTTAACACCTCTGCTTGAGGCACGGTTCTCAGCATGAAAGGTCTGTGCCCCTGAGCTGTTATCTACAACTCTTTTCTGTCCTCCCAACTTAAATGCAGCCATATACTTCTCTCCTAGTTGTTACTTTCCATTTCTAGTCTTGTACAGAGGTTCGAGGGTTTCATTATAACAATGCTTTCTAGTAATATTTGAAGAATTCCCTGATGTTTTCCAGGACAAAATGTAGTGTGTAACTGCTTTCAGGGTTTCTCCTTCTCAGCCACCACAACACATCTGCTGCATGACCCAGGACAGGGCCCTAATAGGGGTCACAGATACCTTCTTGCAAATTTATAATGTATCTTTGGCTGAAAATCGCCTACTAAGCCATGTATAGCACTAATAGTGCCTATTAAGACACAATTCAGCAATTCAGTTTGGGTAGCCTTGTCAGTTCACTATTTTACCACAGTCAACTTCTGCAGCAGAAATTAAGATCTGGGTTTCAGTAAGTGAAAAATTACAAACAAACCTTAAAATGCATTTTTTTCTCATGAGCTTATAACCCATAATGACAAACAAGAGCTCACAAATAAGAGAGACAATTGTGAGGGATGCTTGTAGCATGTGCCAGCAGACATCTAAAGGTTTTTTTTGTTTCAGCTAACACTCTAACACACTGGTCCCTGTATTTCAGGAGCCCTAAAAGAAGCAGATCCTGAGAGAGGATTTGAGGGAGACGTTAATAAATAATAATTCAAGAAGTCACTTCAATAAATGACAGGAGTAAGAACCATCAGGCACAGGTTCAAGATGGACCTCTCCAATGAAATGGGAGGTGATGAGAGACAACTCCATGCAGTCAGGAGCATAGAGGAGAGTAAGAATTTGCATGGAAGATATGAAGATTAATACAAGAAGTTTGGACTCACGAGGAATGGAGTTGGTGGAAGTTCCAGAAAAAAAGTGGAATGATCACAAGTTATCTGGCAGGAATTATTATGTTGCAGTTCATTCCCTTTGGGGAAATAAGTATTTCAGAATCTCTTTGTGAACTGGATTGGTGACTTGGGTTTGTGGGACCACAAGTATGAAGGGCACAGCAAGCTTATAATGAGTTGGTTTTTTTGCTCTCATGTTCTTCCTTTCACCTTCTGAAAAATAAGCTTATCAACACATTGGGAAATTAATTTATAAACATTTTCCAGCTGAAATCTTCTGCTGAATATGTGGGATTGCAAACACATTTTTCTTAATACATAAATTTATTATGATGCTTCTCAGTCCATATTCACTAAAGTTGGTTATATGCAGCCTACATAAACATGGAATAGATAAATATTCTTCACAAGGCAGGGAAGATTCCTTATAGAAAAGAGTAAAGTAGAAATGACCATAAGACCATTAGTTAAGAGTAAAAACTAGCACAAAGGTTAGAAATCTGTATCATTATTAATAGTATTTTTAGTTTAAATAAGTAGCTATTACAGGGGCTATATTTGAAAAGTAATTATATAAATACTTGCTCTGGAAAAGTAGCAAGTCCATACAAGTTATTTGAAATTTGTAAAAATGTGCTACTATCCCTAAACATAAATTAGAAAACACAGATGTAATAAGATTAAAATCCCATGGCAACTAGGGATGATCTACAAGGGAATTCAGACATATAAAATCTCCATAGACAGAGGGAATTTTCGGCATTTCAGACCAGTAAGGTAACTACCCTGCGTAAAGGCTCAGGTTAGTGGAAAGGAAAATACAGACTACAATCCAGCAAAGATTTAAAACACATGCTTAACTTCATGCACCTAAATAGTCCCATTAACATGAAGTTAAGCATGTGTGCGTGTTTTTGTAGGAACATACTCAAGTGATATCCCTTTGATGAATGTTTCTTCCTGTGTTAGCAGGGAACAGTGTTTGATCAGGCCAGCATGGGGTTAAGCGCCCTTTATCTTTCACCTCTCCACTTAGAGGATTGTACTATGTTGGTGGGGGTGAGGATGAGGATGAGAGAAGCAACATCCATCCCTGAAGGTATACAGTTCAAATTCTGATAATTTTAAGAGGAACCTCTAACACGGCTAAAACTGAAGGTCTAACTGCAGGATTTGTATTCTGTGGGTTCCTGAGCTGCTTCGGGTTGCAGAAAAATTTCTGACAAAATGTTTTAAAATTTTTTTTCATAAATTATATCTAGCGATTAATACGGAAGCAGCTCTGCCAATTTCCAGATAAATCTTACTGCGCTAAGAATATACCAATCATATTAATTTCTGTTCTATTCCAACTATGATAACAGGCCCATTTGTGTCTGTACCTATACAATTTTTTTTTGCAGTTTGGATCTTAATTTCAACAGTAGTGATTGCAAAACAGCTGCATAACATATCACAGAGCAACTGCAAGCCTAAGCTGAGCTGTTATTATACATACTTGGCTTGAAGTCTCTTTAGGCATGTTCACCATAGTAAGACTAGTACAGCCATCTGCATGACGGGAGTAGTGTGTCACAATAGGCAGTGGAGTTTTGTGCAGGAAAAAAAAAGCTGTGGACACCGGGAACTGGTTTCCTTCGACCATGTAACATCCAGTTGCTTAAGGCCTTTAATAGGATAATTCTAGAGGGTCTTTGCTAAAACAGTAATCAAAACTCATTATAATGTGGGCATTCTTGGATGCATTTTCCACTCAGTTAAACCAACACGAAGAAAGATTCTGTCATTTGCCTAAGCAGTCGCTAATTTAGTAATAGGCAGGAACAGATCCTCCAACTTCCTATTCTCCTTTTAGAAGTAGTTAAAGAGGTTGGATTTTTTCCCACCATTTACTGAAAATATATTTTGCTACACTTCTTCCAAACACAAGTTTATAACTGCATATAACTACTGCATTATGGACTGCCCTAGAAAGATATGTAACTTGACTGTATATGGTGCAAGGATGTAACTACACATGCTTTCTAAAATGAAAAAGAATTCAAAACATATGGAGTATATCAGGAGAGAATATAAAAGAAAATGTAACAAAAGGACAAAATGAATCCACCCTAGATCTTTTGGTGAAGAAAACCAACTGAAGATTATTAATGGCTGCAAATATTCAGTGGCTGTGAAAAATGTTGTCAAAAGCTAAACTGATCCAGAATAGAAAGCTGAGAAGTTGTATGAAAAAAAAATTCTCATTCTTTTTCTTAAATCCTATTTTAATAGACTATATATTGTTTCAACAAAAAGTGGATTTGGATATATTTAAATACGGAATTGTATTAAAGCTAACAACTGACTCATTATACATCACTTAAGCCGTAAGTAGCATCCCTGAATTATGGCTTGGGATGGCTTTGCATATTCCTAACTTTACAGCTAGCACTCCTTCCAGTTTTTATTATCACCTTGTTATTCCCATTCTTTGTTCATGATGTTATGGTGACTAAAAAATATGTGACTAAAAAATAGTAGACTTTCATACCTCAATCTCCTGACTTCCCTGGGGGAGTGGATTACTGCATCATAACACTGGTATCTGTTCGTTAATGCTGTGGGCTTCACTCAACTTCAAAGTAAAGATATTAAAGGCTCATTTTCCACTACAAGGCAGGTGTATTTTTATTAGCTCTTTTTCAAAATTGCTATGACTTCACTTGTGGATACCCCGCCAACAGCCATTATTGAAAGCTGGACTATAATTGCTAAGGAACATGCAACGTCTGAAGCACTAAACCAGTGTTACTGTGATCCTCCAACAATTGACTGAAACCAAGTGTTACATCATTAAAGCTGAATTACAACACACCCATGGCGTGTTTTCCATGTGTGCTATTTTAAACAATAGTAGAGAAAAACCTGGCTATAAATTCACAGATCCCCAATTTGTTCAAAATCCATGAACAATGAGGGCTGTCTGACAGGCTCTGTTGGCTCTATTTTAGTCAGAAATGTCACGCACCATAATTAAATGTCTGTTTGGCTTTTATTGGAGATGGAAATGCTAACTTCAGTTATAAATTTAAACAACCTGTCACAAGGGGAGACTCCACATTTGTATAGTTTAGGAAAGTTTAGTAATTGTAATTGTTCCAGGAAAGACAAATAAACTAATGGAAACTATTCCATTTCTTAATTGGCTTAGCATCAGAAAAAAATAAGCTAATGTGGTTATGGTATAGCTTTCATCTGGTTTGAACCAAGGTCTTTGCTTCAGTATATAAAGTTAGTGCATCAATACTTTCCAGTGCTGTTGCTTAATTTTCATACAGAATTACCTGAAGACTATGGTGATCACAGCTTCTAGTTTAAGAGAAGATGCCACTGACAAGTGGCAACAAAATACCATCAGTATTCCAGAAAATGTTTAGTTCAATTCAGCACAGTTCACCCTGATGTTGTCCAAGTGGAAATATTTTGCTGTCATCTTGGTATGCAGAGACTATTACAGTTTAAGCAAATCCTTCAATTTTTCTACTCCACTTCAGAAATTTTACAGTGCCCAGATTCCAGTGGAAAATATTCGATCACTCATATGCTTGGATAGAAATTTGTCACCTGGAATAGAAATCAGGATAAACCCGCCAGCATCCTTATTCAGACAGGCTCTGCAAATATATACTAGGCAAGATCTCTGCCAAATAACTTGTGTCTGGCCAATACTGCCTTTCAAATAGTCTGTGAATACCAGTTGCCAATAAAGATTCATTATACCATGTATAGGTAAATATTATTTTAGCTTTTGCATCTACAGTTTTAAGCTTACACAGTAGCAATTCATTTGCTCCCCACATACTACCTGTCTGCAAGTTTCTGTGCGGTAGCCAATCACAATATTCACACTTCTCACTAGCACCTAAATAATCTATGTCTTTTACTTAAAATAGATCAGTCAGATGTAAATATTTCCAAGTTATGTTTTTCACTCACGCACAAAGTACATACTATAGCCATTTAAAATAGCAATATCAAATGCAAAACTTCACAGTAGGTGTTATAATCATCTAAGACTTTTCCTGTTGCACTGCTTTTCAAGAAGCTAATTTCTTCTGGGTTCTATAATATATAAGAATATACGTTAATGTGCAATGTCTTTTACTTTAAAAAATGCACACATATATTAAAATTAATGCAAAAAGAATAGTGTCTCTATACTTCTCATAATGAAACTTTAGAGTCATTCCCTCAGGCATAATAGATGATCCAGAATAGTCCCAAATCACGCAAAGGGTTACAGTTGTTAAAAAATAAAAACATTTGCAAAGGGAGTGTGTAGTACTTTCACCAAAAATGTTTGCCTATACATCTTCATTCTCTCCTGTTTAGAAAAATCCCAACGACTCAGATTATCTTGCTTTGGAATGCTATTTAATTTTTCAAAATTGCACCAAACTTGCTGTTATGAAACTTCTCAAGTATTTGGGTTGATTTGATTTTCACTTTCATTTTACCGCTATTTTGAAGTCTTAGAAGGAACTACATGAGAGCAGTCCTGTGAACAGATATTAACTTTTGATTCCTAGAAACATGTGACAGCAGTACCATTTAGCAATCCTTTTTTCCGTAACATCTTTGATTTACCTGACAAATTATTTTGCTTTCTCTTCTTCTTCCTTTCATTGTATTACATTCTTTCACACAACTTCACTTTATTTTTCTTCAGCCCTTCCCACCATAAAGTCTTCCAGTGTCCTTATGTCTCACTAGCACTTCAGTTATTTGAAGTTCTCTCCTGAAACCTTTCTTTATTGTTGCTCATATATTACTTCAGGGTTTCTATGGAGATTTTTCCTTCTTTCTGAAAATATTTTTAAATAGGTTTATTTTAGAGGGCCCTTTTTCATATGAAGAGAGATAATAAATAAAGTTTTGCCCAGATTAACGGGAAGTGTCTATACGGTTTTGCACGCATCAGTCAGGACAGCTAATAGCAAAGATTTAAATACTACTTAGCACCCTGATCTTTAATTCTCATGGCTATTGATTTATCACAAATACTTTTAATGAATTCTCAACACTACTTCAATTCATTCCTGCCTTTGCAGAAGACATTGGTGGTGGAAAACTTTCTATCTCACAGATGAATCCTCTCTGAGAATAGTAAAGTCGTTTTGTAGTACTAGAGCACTCTACTGCCATATGACCAGGGATCCCATTTAGTCCCAGTTGCCAGAAAACTTTATTTTCATATGTTAAAAAAAAAATAAAAAAATCTTACCACCATGAACTCAGCAAGAAGAAATCTATTAACCTGTTGTATATTTGACCAGTTTTCTTTATATGAAATATATTTCTATCATTTTTGCTTTTATTCAAAAGATCTATTGTGTAGATCTTTAATATAAATAAAGTTATAAATAAATATAGTTTATTTTATGCCATTATGTAGGGCTCAGTAACATCAAGTTTTTAAGCCATCATGTACAGCTCAGATATGCCATTTTTGTGCAAGCTTTGTCTTTGTTCTCTTTCTATACTCCTCTAGGTATTAATGCCAGCATAAATCTATCATCTCTGTGCAGATCCCACTCATCTCTTCAAGTCGCATTCCCCTCTTCCCACCAAATAAACTCCATTGTTCCCAATATTATTGTTTGTTTGAATGTTAGCTTAGGTTAAATATAGTTTAAATTACTTATCTCCTCTATTTTCAACTAAATTTTACCTCCTTCTTTCCCTATAATTCTAGATACCATCATCACTGTTTATATATCATCTTCAATTCCCACCTCTCCTGAGACTCCCCATATCCACATGCACAGATTCTTTTCTAACAACATACCAGAGATAATCGGTCCTATCTAGAATTCTCATCCGGACCCTTGTCTTCTCATATCTCCAACACAGCAATTCTCTCTGCCAAAACCTTTATAACTTACTGATGTCCACCCAGAATGCTACTGAAATAAGCGGGGTTTAGATTGTGCCTTTGGCTATGTCATCCCTCTCTATGTACATTTTCATTAGCACCCTTTTCAAAAGTAAGCTAGTTTTCAACATTTTAAGGATCTTTTCAGCATACCTCTCTCTTCCCTAATTCTGTTAGTTCCCATTATGCTCAATTTTCAGACAAATGCTTTGTGATTTCTCCTCCAATGGTCCTAATACTGGTCCACATTTATCTGCTGTCTTTCATATCATGTTTACATCGAATATCCCTGGAAGCAGGACTGTCGCTTTGTTCTGGGACTTGACAGTATCTCGTACAACTATTAGAATACCTGGATGCCAACTAGTTTGATTTCAGATTTAATAAAGGAAATATTTATTTTTAAGCAGCACATTGCCAACAGTGAACGCACTGATGAAGTGTTTTTCTACTTGCAGTCCAACCTCTCATTAGTACAATAAAATACTAATTTGCTGCTGTAGAGTGAATGGACAGCGTCATTCCTAAAGCACTAAATAAACAGTTGAAAAGTGTTTTCCTCTCTAAAAATTTTGAATCAGAAATTATATAGATTTTCATATTTGAAAATCATTTTTTTAAACCACGTTAGTCCAAAGAACATCTTAAAGGTCTTTCTCTTAGCGTACAATAACACCTGTAAGGGAAATATAATTGTTTTCATTACTAAAGGATTTATTTACATTGATGACTCCACAGTTTTTCTCAATTATCTTATCAGGGAGAGTAAAGAAACATAAAAGCAAGTCACTAAACTATTATCATCTATTAACAAGGCAATCTATTCTTCTGGTCAGCAACATACTTCAAAGTGCATATTCAACCAGAATTTTTTAATTTTTTTAGTCCTCTCATTAAAATAAAACAACGAGGTGTTTCATGCATTTCATGTAATGCTAAGTGTTCTTTAAAGTTAAGAAGTACAAAAATGCTGGAGCTCCAGAGAGCTGGCATTACTTAAAAATTACTGTACATGAATAGTTGCACATGCATAATTATATAATTGCACTTGATGGCAGCAATAGCACATAGAGAAGACTATTAATAGCATGTGAAATCTGCAGAAATCTCATGAAGACAAACAGCCTCCAGAAGTATGAAGAGGTGGCACTTGGTACAGAATATATTTTAGTTTTACCTTTCAGTATGACAATTACCATGAAAGAAAGGATCAAAGGCAAATGGCACAGCTGGCAGCTTCAGAATAATTTAAGAGGTGTACTGGCAATAGCTTTTTGGTTTCAGTAAGATGGACTGCATTAACTGTAATAGGGAAACGATGGTGGAGAAAAGTCATACAGCATTCTTGCCTGGCATTAGTACAACATTAGCTGAACCTGCACTTTAGATGACTTCATACAAATTTCAAAGGAGAAAACTTTTGCTAATGAATATTAACAATAGCAATGTCTTCTCTGTAGTTTGGGACAGAACAATCCAGCACCATGTTTAGGCTTAAATCACTGATTCAGGAACTCATGACTACTGGGAAAATAAGATAAGTATGTGCCTATAGCATATTGAACCATGATTCCATGACCTTGCCCCAAACTACAAAGAGATAATCTACCTGCAAGGACATGACAAAATACTTTAGAAATCAGGGCATCTGGGCTGGAAAGATACAATAGAAGCTTTGCAGATAATGCTGTATAAACCCAAGGCTTTTCTCTCATTTTCCACTCTCCTTGTAAAGCTTGAATTTTACAATATTGAAGGGCTCATATAAGCAACTTCTTATCATTCAGTTCCTTAACAAAGGAAGTAATAAGAGGAGTTTGGGAGAATACATTCTCCAAAATCCTCCCTACTTTCCATCCTTACCCTAACACACTCTCAGATCATCACAGGTACCCTTTGGACCAGCTGTGCCCTACACAGACTGGAGAGGGTCTGTTGTGTCCACCATTCCCCTTTGCCATTTCTTTCCACTCCACTTTTAACCTGGCTAATATTGGAACATGCATGTTCTGTTCAACAAAGAATAATGTTGCATTTGATAATATACTTGACAGTCACCAGTTTCCAAGTCCTTCCCTCAAAAGAGACCACACTTTGGACTAAAGGCAAAACTCTTAGCTGAGTTGACATTCAGCAGAATTTTGAAGGGTATCAAGCCTGCCTTTTTTCTTAACAATTAAGCTAGCAACATGGTTCCCTTTCAACGACAGTTTTCCAAAGATGATTTACATTCTAAAGACTCCATCTAAGCCAAAAGGCAAACATTTGTCCACACATGAACAGTTCTGAAAATCAGAACCTCCGCCGCCAAATCTATTATGGGTTCTCTGAAATTATTGGCACATATGCCCAAATATTTTACAGTCGCAATATGCTTTTGTGTAGAGTTTAATAGTAAGGACTACTGCAAAAAGCAAAAGAAAAGCACGAAGATCATGTAATTTGATCTCCCAAAAGATCAAAATAAAAAAGGTAGAGCATGTAAAGTAGTTGGTTGTGCAGGTTTTATGTGGACTGTCCAGGAAAAATGGACCAGTTTTGCTTGCATGCTGCTTTCACAGCTATAATTTTTGTTACTTTTGCAATCTGATGCTTTTGATTTTTATTTGATGCTAATAAGTTCTGAAAGGCAGAGAGCTTACAAAGCCAAAACAATAAACCTGGATCCACTAAAGAACCTGTTTGCCTCCTTAGCTCTTCATGAACCAGGAGTGAAACTGTCAGTTTTACATCACTGGAATGAGCAGAATTGATTCATTTAGGGAATTTAGACTTTTTATAAAAACTTGGTAGAAATTAGCAATTATTTAGAAGGTGATAAATAATCCAATAAGATCCTTGAAAAAATCAAGGAATGACGGCACCAAGTTATATACAAATTAAGGCTATGTAACTGTATTGGTTCTATCACTATTCTTAATCAGAGTACTCTAGAATTATTTTATCTGTTTCCAGTGAGCTACCCTTGGGTAATGTATAATGACAGAAATAAATCAGGATGTGATACCTAGGACTGTGCTAAAACTAGACAGTTTTTGCTTTTTTAAATATCCAGTTTCCCTCTGTTAATAGAAAGCTTCTTACTGCAACAGCAAGAGCTTCAGGTAGCCACTTGCTTACCTCTCTCTGCTCTTAGAAGTATAGATCTGACAATTAAAGAATTTATTTCTTGAAATGTGTAATTTCGAGATTAATGGACTCATGGCAAGTTGAAGGCTCTTGACTTTATTTTAAATGAAGTTTGAGTGAGATGTTTTTGTTTTGGCCAATAATTTCTTCTGGTATTTGACTGTTCTTATTTTATAATAGTGGGGTGAAAAAACCCCCAAAATTTAAAGTGAAAAAAAAGTGTATCAACCCAGCCAGAATGAAACATTCTAACTTCAGCTCTAACCTCCCAATTGTTTTTGTTTGTCTTCCATTTTGTAAAAGAAGTAATTTCCAGTTTCCAAGGATGTAAAAATATTTTGTAGGTTTTGTTTTATTTTGATTTGGTTAATAAACCACAAAATAAAATTTTCCTTAATTCTCTCCATTTCCTTTAGTATCTTTTCCTTTCTCACGCATAGATTAAAAAAAAAAAAAGTAATGAAAGGGAAGAGAAGGAGAAAGGACTATTGTATCCTTTTAGTTAGAAAAGTCTCAAATTTTTTTCAGTGCTTGTTAAAATATATCAAAGCATATGCCATGTTTTTTCAGCAAACTGCACGTTTTAGACTGCTATCCAGAGGGCATGGCAAATTCTAGCAAGTTGTAGTCTAATTTTAAAATTTATGAAGCTCTTCTCAGATGTTGGCATCTTGGTAACACATTTTTAGGTCCAATTCACAAGTCTGACAGCTGAATTTCTGCTTTTTACATGTTTTATGGTCAAGGGATGTATTTCAATAAGCCTCAGATAACCCCAGAAGCTAACTACCATCCATACACATAGTATGGAGGATACATTTGGAATGGATTCAGCTTAGGGCAACACTTTCATAAGAAGCAAAGATGGTCCATCAAGTTATTACAGTTATGTTCCTGAACACATCTTATCCTGTTCTAGAATGTTCTCAGATGAAGACAACATAGAACTTAAAAATATTACGTATACATATAAAAACTCCTGAGTTTTCTAAACAAGGCAACTGTTTAATAGGCTTCACTTGTAAGTGTAGGAAAAAAAGTGACCAGGAACTTAACTAGGATGATGGCAACTCTATTCACTGCTTACCTAGTGCATAGAAGTGGGACAGGCCCTTTTATGTATGCAGAAAGGCAGGTATGTTCCCCAAAATATTATAATTTAACTGTGTTGGCCTCAGAGAAAGGGAAGTGGAAAGAGTTATGGAGACAGGTAGGTATAAAACAATGCAGTTAATGGCCAGATTCTGCTTCTTAGCATCCTGTTTCACTGCCACTTTTAACTGCTTCCTAATATCTGTCCATTCTTTGTAGCCAAACTACATGAAGTGAACAAGAAGAGAAATTAATAGATCTAAAGATTTATAGTGATATGCAGTGAATTCAAGTAATAGCTAAGGACAAAATATAGCATCCTCTTCTCCAAAAAATCTAAAATATTCAAACTAAAACCAGACATTTTCAACTGTGTATTAGCTTCTGATCAGCAAAATTAACAACCTATTCCAGGCATTTCATGGGTTCCACATGAAGACAAACCAAACAAATTCTGTCAGGACAGATGTGATCACTCCCAGACTCTATAGGGGGTTGCTGCATTATTTTGCCTTGGTTTCAAGTGATAACTAGAGCTTTACATTTAGTTTTTTCTCATAACACCTATTTCCAACTTTTAAACATACAAGATGTTTTGTGTGTTCTGCATTTGGTAATCAGCTGTTAAACATAGCATTTGCTAATCTTCTTTCATCAGGCAATTTTTATTTGGCATTGGCAAGAGAAAAAAAAAATTAAAACATTCTCTTTGTGCTCCACAATACCCAAATATAGCATTGTTGCTTTCTCTATATTCCCTTATTCCCTCACTCTAAACATCATAGAAAACAGAACTTGTACAAGGGAATGATACAGAAAATAAATGACAGCACAGATAACAGCTTGATTTTATCTTACTGATCTGCCCACTTTAGACAAAAGGGGCTGGCTGGTTAGAATTTAGCATGCAATTGCCCAGATGTCATGAACTAGTTTTCAGGCTCTGTGGTTATTTCAGGTACTGTTAGTAGAAAAACAGAGGCTCAATGTTTACTGTGCTTTTCTTTCTTTGTTGCTCATAGGAAGCTTCTGAAAAAAATAGACTGAGCAAAAGATAAAAGATAGAATTTGTGATTAAAGAAAAAGTACTAAAACATATTATAGAACACTTTGAATGACTTTCTGCTTTCTGACATACAGGTATTGATTTAGATTTCCAATGGCCTATGTTACAGTCTAATTCTGTGCATCCTACACAGACATTCTGTTGCAGAAATGCTAAGTTTTCACAGCTGCTGTGTTCTGCTCACTGTTACAGAAGTGGGAAGGGACATTTATGGGAAGAAGGGTCTTGTACCTCCATTTCCCTTGCAAGACATAAACATTGAGTAACCCTGGACTGCATGTGGGTTTTACATTTGGGTTTTCTCTATTTAAATCTTATGAGACAGAAATATCCAGAATGCTTTAAACACTAGGTTGGTTCTTTGTGGTCACATTGTACCTGCCAAATCCAGATCTATTCCACATCAGAAACAGCTCATTTAATTAAAGTTCTTATCTCCTAAAAGTTGATTCAATCCCTCTGCCTGCCATGTTGAAGATAAAATTCAAACTAAGTCATCTGTCTTCATGGTCTTGGGAATGCAGATACAGCTCTCCTCTCTTTCAGATTAGAATAATTCCCACCTGCCTGTTACAATAGTTTTGGTGGCGCGCTATTTAATTTTGCATATCAGGTTGTCCTAACAAGTACATACATAGAGGTGAGCTTGATGGGCTAAAGACAGCCAGGTCCCAGAGAACATACACATCCTGGCCTGGTACAGTGATGCTGGAAGGTTCCCCGCTCTAGGGTGTTCTACATGGTTGGGGATACCTTCTGCACTCATTGGACTGCATCTTCTGCTTCTCCCCACACAACCTGCGTGGATGGAAAATCTCAGCAGACAAGCCAGTATCTTTCTTTCAGGACACAGGAATCACCCATCCTTTATTACCCTACCTTTGACTCTTAGAGACTGCAATGTACTTTCCACTATACCTTTAAATCATCTTTGAACGTAAAATGTATGAGAGTGTCAACAGACCAATAAGTAATGGCTCTGTCAGCAGTAGGAAACACGTCTGCTCCAATTGCCTTTGCACCTTTCCTATAGAACCCAAACAGCTCAAGGTCTGTATGTATGCCTGCCTCTCACTCCAGTGTATGCCAGCACTGCTTGTCTTGTGATGCAGAGGTGCCTCCGTGCTAACACTGATAACTAACACTGCCAACATGCATTCTCTGAGTGTGTCTGCTGGAAATACTTTAAGCTCTAAATTTAAAGGGAGAAAAAAATTAATTAAAAAATACTGCACAGATTAGATTTCCTCTGTGGAAGAAACCAGGTATGAAACAAATTTACACATTTGTGCATTAAAAAAAAAAAAAAAATTGCTCATTAATACTCTAGTACTAGAACTGCAATTGCACAGACAGAAACATCTATCCATGTGGAATATCTCAGTTGTCACCAGGGACTAATGTCGGTGAAGCAATTCACTGGTATGGACATTTCTATCATTATCCATGTGTTATTGTGATGTAGAAAAGAATGTAGTTTGACGGGGTTTGTAGCATTACTGGCTTTTAGAAAAGTTATGCTTTGACTTATGAACCAAACCACTCGGTAACAATGTGTGTGAAATGGTACAGCTTCATTTTTACAAAGACACCCTCAGATGGATAACCGAACGTTAATAATCTCATTGGCATGTCTGTTATCTTTAAAATCCAAATCACTGCATACAGTTTCAAACCAATCACTAACTGCTTTGGGCTAAGAAGGGTCAGAAAATAAACTTTATAACTATGAGTGTGTTAACAGAAAAAAACACAACATTTCAGACAGCATACGTGAATATGTATTTTTTATCTTCACAGTACTACCTTGGCTTTATCTTTGACTGCATGCTTCTGATTTCCATTAAGTATGACTACCTCCTTGTCTTGTCAAGCAATTAAAGTGACAAAAGTAATAGCAGATGCTTCTTTCATACTTAAAACTACAGCAAGCAGACCATAGCTTGCATTTTATTACAACTGCTCTATACAGCCTAGTAATTGCAAGGTAATTGAAAAGATCCTGATAATAAACCACCAGTTTACTTTTTTTTGAGACAAAATAAATATGTAACCCAATTCAGGCTTCATTTTAACAACATGTTAGATGGTTTCCAACTTGTCTTGATTTTTGTTTTATTTTTATGATTGTAAATAAACCCTGGAAAATTCCTTCCCCAATTTTACCACCTGAAACTGCAGCTGTTGGCTGACACTATCAAAGCCTCGCAATTCCGAACTCACGTGCAAATCTCATCAAGTGCAGACACTTCTAATTGATTCCAGAAGTTTTTCTTTTGCTAAGATCAGCAGGCAGAAGAAGAATAATGAGCAGCTTTTAAGCAGAGGGGGGAGGGTGTTGAGCTCAGAGAGTGGAGATTTTAAAAGCTCCAGCTCAACTGCTCTGCCAGAAATGTGGAGCAATTTTACGGTCAATTGGCCGGAGCATCTGGAACTATACATCATAGTCTTTAGTTGATGGTGGTGAAGCCGACTCTCAAACTGGCTAAGTCTAAAATCAGTAATGACTCTGCTGTCACACCTAAGTGGAAACTAACTTAATCCACTGCCAGATTTTACTGTGACTTTTTCTAAGGGACATTATTCCCCTTAGGGCAATTGTCAAGAATATTAAAAGTCCAGTCCCTGGGACACATTGCATGGCATAGCAAACTCTTCTGAATGAAGCTAACATAGAAAAAAATTATTACAACTTGTGTTTATTTAATTCCATGTGTGTTGACAAGGTTTTTTATCATAAGGCAGTAGAGTTTCCTTCCATCCCCAGTTTCATTTCTAAAATACATTTGAAATACACCAGCCAATCTAGTTAAGGCACAGAGGCTGCATAAATGCTGAGGCCATAAATCATAACACAGGGTATGGAGCTTTAACCTTAATGGAAACCAAATATGGGATATGCGGCTCTTTGAAATGTGGCACACATGATCATAATGAGGGACCAAGGAAAAATGCTACAGAGTAGAAAACCATCATTGATGGAAATAAGTTCTTATGAGTAAATGTTTGTTTTAAGTCAGTACTCATAAGTCAGTATTCCAACGCTGGTAAATTACACTAAGAAACAAGTGAGGTAACAGCAACTCTTTGTACGATGAAAAGAGAAAAAAGTAGCGTGGTAATATATCACATTAAGAGGGACTTCTGTGGAACACAGGATACAGTGTAAATCAGTTCTTTAATAAAGAGATATTTTATATTTTATCCAGACCAATTAGTTGCCATGCCATAAGAAACACGTGAATTGCATCAAAGATCAGAGAAGCGGTCCATTTGGTACAGAATACTGTCTCCAAAAGTTTTTGCAACAGCTGAGTCTACCAAGTTCAGATACTCTGGAGGCGTAAATAAACAATTCGACCACAACAAAGTTTATTTCTGCCTTCATTAGTTAAGGGCTGAACTATACCCTGCAGCACAACATTCTGTATAACTTCCAAAGCTAGTTATATTTCTAATGTACCACACACCCACATAAAACAAAAAAGAAAACAAGTTATTAATTTAAAACATCACATGTATATACAGTCTCTCTTTTTGTCTCTTTTCCTCCATGACAGTTGTCCTAGATTTTTGTCCTTCCTACCTGTAAATTAATGCATGCCTGCCAGATAAATGAGCACATCAAGACAGACATCTATTTCCTCCTCCAGCTTCCTCACTCCTAGCCCCTTAGTTTAAGAGTCTTTCTCAGTACTGAGTTGCAGCCACTAAGAGAGTTTTTGAAAATATTTAAGACAAGAGTTCCAACAACATGTCAATGGCTTTCATTTCTACTTGCTCCTCATTAGTACTACTGTCAAATAACAGCCAGTGCTTGACCAAATTCAGCTCATGGAATATGCAGGTTGATGCCAAACCGGAGCAGTTGGATGGAAACACTTTGAAGAGGTGTACCATCATCACAGATTTATTTTTACATATCATGCCTGCTGAACCGTCACATAACTGAACATACAAGCAATGTTTTCTGCTACCTCCAGGTGGTTAGAAGGCTCCAGGCCCAGTCTGACAGAAAATGATTTGGCTTTAGTAATACACACAATCATCACATTACACAGGCATGAAGTAATCAGCCTAAAGAAAACTAACTAGTATAGGATGTGGCAGCACAGATTCTCAAAAAGAAACATATTGGCTCTTCAAACCAGCCAAATATATCTCTCTCTCTGAGGTTTTCACTGACCTCCACCCAAGAAACAATTTTCTTAGGATCTAAAAATTTCCTCATACATCACCACAAAACATAAAACTCCAAACAAACACACCAACCACAAACAATCACCACTACTTCTTTCATCTAACCATCCATACAAAATACATTCAGGACAAGGTTAACAGAAAATGCATACTGAGAAACATGCACTGTTCTACCTCCTGTAGTCACTTTTGTGATAATGATAGCTTCAAATTATTTTCTTGTTTGTAGAAGGAAAGGGCACTGGAAGAGATCCCCATGAGCATATAATCAAAGGATTTCAAATACAATAGCAGAGAGAACAATATATTTAAATGATCAGAAAAATAACATCATTTTCATACAGAACCAAAGCTGCTAACACACAACTTTGAAGTATCAGTAGAGCAAATGCTGTTTTTTTATTAGACTGCAGACACAGTTAACAATCATATTAAAATATAGCTTTAAGTCCTTTCTTACACCCCTATAGCTTCATTTTACTTTCACCTTCCCTGAGCCTTAGCATTAAGAATCTCACCTGCTCCACAGGAAGTTTTGTCACTTATCTGAAGAAAAATCTTTGGCTACCTGTTAGACCAGCTGACTAACCCAGCTAGCAGGGCAGCAAAGAGGGTAAGAGGCTGGAGCCAGAGGACAGGACTGCTCCTCCCCCTCAGACTGCCATCATTAGCTGCTTTCTTCACGCCCATCTGAGCTAATTTAATGGAAAGTGGGAAAGGCTTGCTCCTTGTTTCCTCTGTTCTTCTCCCTTCTCTCACTGATCCTCTAGTTTTCTCTCATTTCTTCTTTATTTTCCCATCTACTTTCCACCCAGAAGGCCTTCCTCCAATGCACTAATTCTGATAATTGTCAGACCTTCTTATGAGCCAAATGCAATCATTTGCAGTTTAAGGCACCTATTTTTGCTAGTTAGAATACCCTGCAAATAGTACTGCAGTTATTTATTTCTGAAATCTTATCTACTATCTCTAAAATAGTCATGAGAAATATGAACATATAAAACATAGTAACAGAAAAAGCCCACATGTATAGACAAGAGTCACATACTTTTTCACTAATAATTGAACATGCCATTCGTAAAATCAGTCCTGCACTTATCTGCTGCAATGTGCACTGTTAGCTTAAGAATTCTGGGACAGAATTATCTGTTAAATTCTAGAAACACTGAATAGTGCCATCATGTCTCTTGCAATTAATTTCTCTTCATCCCTAAGTAATTATGCCCTTGAAGGCATAATTTATGGTAAAAAAAATCTCAACAGAAATTCTTTTACATGATGTTGTGTGTTCATTCTCGAACGCTGGATTACTAAGGCATTATTTGGTAACATATAAGGATAAAGATGTAAGGAGGACATCCTTTGATATATTTCATATTACAGATTATGAGTACTAGAAATATTACATTAAAAAGATCCAAGTCAGCTAAATCTAGGTGTATGCTAAACAAGGGATATTTAGACAAGGAAAACAAAAATAATAAATAAATGTTTTAATTTATACCTCTTGAAATTTTTAAGAGGATGTGAAAGTAAAACAGAGCAAAGGAAGTTGAAAAGCGAGCAGATAAAAATTACCAGGACATATGTAGCATAAATTAAAAAACCTGCATCTCTAGGTTTATGGGCCACAAAAGATATTCAAAGTTTTCTATACTATCATACTATTAAGGATACATAACTTGTTTGAATGCTGAACAGAAACAATTTTAGGATAAATCTTAAACCTAATTTCTGGGGAAACAATTTGTTTATTTATTTATTATGCTTTCTGGTACTGCTATTTTAAAATGATCGGGTCAATCTCGATATTGAGATAAAACATTAATGTTTGAAGACTTCTCAACATGAATTGAAAAATCTTCATCAGTTTCTCTTTGCTCATTTTTTTTTTAACATAAACTCCATTAGACACGTAAGAACATGACTAACGTGAATCCAGAAACTGTATAATGCATTGGGAGCAAAAGCAGATCATTTATTTTAAAATGGGGGATGCTTTGGAGTTCATCACAAGCATTCAGACTAAAAAAAGAAAAATATTTTTTATGACGAAGATGGCGAAACACTGGAACAAGTTGTCCAGAAAGGTGGTAGTTGCCCCATCCCTGGAAACATTCAAGGTCAGCTTGAACGAGGCTCTGAGCAACCTGACATAGTTGAAGATGTGTCTGCTCATTGCAGGGTATTGGACTAGGTGACCTTTATAAGTCACTTCCAACCCAAACTATTCTATTATTCTATGATTCTATGATCATAATAGCTATTAATATCACCGAATTGTTGATTCGTGATAAAATGTAAATCCCAAGTGTGGACATATTGGCATCACTCAGAAACATTATCTATTCTGGTCTCCCCAACAGCAAATTATTTGAAAGACAACTATTCTTTCAGAATTTTCAAAGCAAAATTGTAAGCAAGGTACTCCCGTTTCTTGTGACAAATGGACTACCAAACAAGGGACTGTGCCAAACAAGGGACTAAAATAAGAGCAACAAAGAACTGTAATATAAAGGATAAAAGGAAAAACATTGCACACAAGAAAGGATAGGAGAGTACAGCAGAGAAAACTCGAGATGACACTAAAGTCAAATTTTTTATGACAGAAAAATATAACAAATGGAGTAAGAACCATAATTCCCTACAACCATAGAAATGATAATATGATAATTTTACTTCTACTCATTTCTTAGTAAGAAACACCATTACGTATGAATACACGTAACTCAGCAAGTAACGAGAGTGTATACTATGACATATAATTCTCCCAAAATTCAGTTAGAATACCCAAATAATTCAAGTCTGAAAGTTATATCTCAAGGCCTCCAGGATTAGGTGCCAAATTTTAGAATTTGTTGCTACAAGCCTGTCTACTTTATTAGGCTACTCATGAAATAATGCAAACATTTCCCAAATTACATTTAGGCAAGTAAAACCCTTAAAATATCTGCTGAGTTCTGGCAGACCAACAGTAGGGAGCTTGGTAATGTTATTCAGATCAGAATCTCATTAATGATTATTTTAATTCTGATTCTATTAAAAGGTTCATTAAATGCTAACTGTACTGGAAAAATAAAGAAAGATTAAAAAGCTAAAGACACAAATAGGATAAAAATGAGTGCTAAGAACACAAAAACAACCAGACTTAATCAGACTATAGATATATTTAGTTCAATGTCAATGGCTAAAAGTATGTTTCTGAGGTAAAGTACAAGTACAAAACAAAATATTTTATATTTAAGTCTTCCAGACTCCAAGCATTTCCAGATTTCTCTCATAAAAGGAGAATTAAACAATTCAAATTCAGCAATTCATTTACATTATTCTCTTCAAAGCATATGGCCAGTAATATATTATTTTCACAAGAAATGGTAAATACAGACTTCCATGATTTTTTTCCAATGGAAATTGTCATCTCTGTAGCAAACCCAAATAATTTTCTTACAAAATTATCATAAAAAATGAAGAATAAAGAGATAAGAAAAAAAACAATGCTCAAATAGTGTAACAAAACATAAGAAAGCAAAATATAAATGTTTAGTGTTTCTGCTTTTTCTGGAAAGATAAAAATCTAGAGTAATCACCATAGACACTTCAAAATAAATGTCTTACCTCATATGCATAGCCCAAGAAAGAAAATTGACTCCTAAAGTAGCCAAGTTTGTAAATACCTATGAAGACTAAGCAGCGGATGATTTCCAAAATTCCTGCTTTGGACCTAGAAAAGGGAATCAATTCAGATTAACATCCAATCTTTTCTTTTTTAACTTCAGTGAAAAACAGAAAGTAGAATTAGTCTGTGATGTCCTGCATCGAGTCATCTTTCATAACCTTATAGTTAAGTTTTTATAATATACACCTTTTCATGGGTCTATTTCTATAAATTTTACTAATTCACATTATTAACTCCCTTAGTTATACACATATATGTCATACTGACAGATTTTTAACTATCCTGAAAGAAACTGTTCAGTCCATAAAAATAAAATGTATTCCTTTCTGAAAATACAATGAACAGCAGGTGCAAAGCAGTACTGGCCCCTCAGTCTCAAAGGAAGCTTCTATTCCACATTTCTGCTCTGGCAGGGCAAATAGTTTCTTTGTAAGAAACTAGGGCTGCCACTTACTCTTCTGTAGGGCCATAGTGCCTGTATGCCCTACTTCAGAATGTATGTCTCACTGGGCTTGTGTACTCAACATCCAATTTCATTTGAACCCATACTGATTAAATTTAGTCTTAAGTCTACACAATCTTCCACATGATATTGAGCTACACTGTGTGCTTTTCATATGCCATCACTATATCTGTCACCTCTGGCATGCTACACAGGACTGACACAATATCATCGCAGTCTGTCCTTGAACAGCTTTGGGACAGCTGGCAGGTCCCACTCACCTGCCAATGTCCCAAACCCAGAGGTGTGGACCCAATAAATGCAAGCACAGTGGGAGACATGACTAACCCATCCCCAAACTTTTCTGCAAGGGATAATATAAATGCAGCCACCAATTGCTATGGGAACACTCCTGTATTTAGATGCTGGCTCGTCATGCGCTGTTTTCTAGTCTACAGAAAACAACATATGTGTCCAAGTATATCTGTATTTCTTTATCAATATAAATTCTGACACACTTGAGATTTCCATATAATTATAGTAATACATAATGAAAGAAGAAAAAACCCCTATGTTTTGTATCTTACTTGTTCTCCATAAGTAGTCCAAAAGAGGCCAGGGACAGAATGATAAAGCCAATTCTCAGGAGAACAGTTCCCTGTGATAACATCTGTTAAAAAGTAGGCAAAGAATTCATTTAGAGTAATTTGCTGAAAATAAACTGAGTTTGTACAGAACAGTAGCTTCAAATTCCTCACTCAGTGGTGTTAGTGTCTGCTTTTAAAGTAATCTATCTAGAGTAACCACCTTAATAGTTGTTTCCTGAATGCTGCATTTCCAAAATAATGTTTCATGTTATCCCCTTGTGCACTTTTTGTTTTCCTAAAGTTACTTGATTCCCTTATGACTTTAGAAAGAGGGAACAAGTTATTTCTAGACAAAAATCCCAGCATCCCTGTTCTTTTATTTTCATCTTATGCTACCAGGTCTTTACAATAGTCATGTATGAATCCCAGTGGACACCAAAACCAATGTATTGGTGAGAATAACAATTCACATGACATGACCATATTTGAGAAGAAACAAAATTAATGTTTTCCCTTCATTACAACTAAACACTCAATTCCCAGCTCAACAAAACCCTTCAATTCATATCATTAACTTCAATCAGACCTAAAACATTTTTTAATGTTAACATGTGTGTGAGTACTTGGATGAATAGTAGCATGGGGACTTCTGTCCTTAAAATTTACATAAAAATGATATAACTAAAATTCAGGAAAACAGAAATTATTTTGATTGTAAAGTTTTAATTTTTTTCATTTACTAAATTTTCTTTTGTATTCTACACAACTGCCTTTGAAAATCAAATATTTAATCAGTTTTCTTATTTCCTTCTTGACTTTGTTTCAAATATTAGTTTTTTCATTAAAAAAAACAACAAAACAAAACAAAAGTAATGGATCTGAGTTATAGGAATCTTTTCTTGCTTCAACAGCAATACAGTTTACGAACATCATCTTGCACTTCCACAATGCAAGCATTGGAAAAATAAAACTCTATGAATGTCTGCCCTGATTTCAATAAATCCCATTCAGTGACATGCCCAGCTTCCTTCAGTGGTGGCCCCAACCCCTTGAAGAGATCTAAGGTAAGGATCTGTGAGCGTGGGAGGCCACAGGAGGATATTCTCAAGTTTTACAGCTGTGTGAACTTAGAGTGCCCATGTTTGCAAAACACATCAAACCACACAGTCGGGTTGGAAAGCTTTCTGTTGTTTTACTGAAGAATCACAAACACCTACTTAGCTATCTTTAACAAACAGTTATTGAACAAAGAAAACTCAATCCCAGCAATGAGCAAGCTGAACAGCAGCCTCACCAGTTAACAAGCCAGAACACAGGTCTCACAAATGACACCTGTCAAGCCACTCTGTTTCACAGATTTATACCAGGAGAAAATCAAACTTATTACTGCATTTCTATATTTCCAATCTGTTCCATCCCTCCTGATGATAACTTTTCCACTGTTAGCATGAAGCAATTTGTTTTGAAGTGACAAAATGCTTGGACAGAGTTTTTTTATAAAAATCAGGCACAGATTCTATTTGAATTTAATAAAATGAGAAGTTCTTTAACGGCTCATCTAGTCACAGTGAGTTCAACTCCCACTTCAGCTTCCTGTAGAAACTGGGTCATACAAAAATTCAAGAAGTGAGCAAAGAAAAACATGATTTGGCAAAGGCATAAGGGAACTCACCCATAAATTTCTGAGAAATGCTTTGATATGTTTTTCAATGATTGTTACTTGTCAAATAAAGGAGTTTTCCAGGGAATGAGGACTGGAATTCAAGACTTTTCTCCTTAGAGACTGTCCTGACTTTTAAGTTGAAGAACTACACCTTTTTTTTTAAACCTAATCATTCTGGCCAGGTGGTTCAGGTTTTGCTTTGTTCCCAGTGTGATGCACCGGGTTCCGCAGACTGCCTTAAAAATGTTCCCACAGTGGTAGGGCACTATTCTGAGAAAAAGAGGGTAAGGTTTTGTATCTCTCTTAGGCAGGAAAGAGAACTGAACATCAAAACCAGATTTCAATCAAGTTCTACATTAGAATATATAGCTAAAATCACACTTTATGGAAAATTAATGAAACTGCAATGGTTTTCATACAAGAGCTAACACTTGCTTTCATGGAGGATCCAAGAGTACATGCTGTGAATTAATAAGGGTGTCCCCAATTTCCAGTTTAAAAATGCTGCATGATTTCATACTTTTCTGCCTTCCCATGTTTATGAGCTGGCTACCATTAAACAACCAGTCACCAAGTCCTGGGCATCTGGGTTTCCTCGTGATTCCAGTTTCAGAAAACCGAGGTGCTGATTCATTCTACTTGCCTTTAAGTACCTCCACTGAAGTGCCTGAAAACCTATTATTAACCTACACTTTTGCTGTAATTGGTGAAGAGAGAGCATTTTGGGAATGATTTGATTTCTTGCTATTAGCTAGACTGCAAGTCTAAAGCCTAAATTTGGTACTGCAGTAAGAGTTGGATTTGAGTGAGTGATGGAAACACTTCCCCAAAGTAGACATTTTTGGGTCATATTTTAGTGGTGTTTTGACCCATAATTTCTATCAACTACATTTTTTCTTTGCTTAAAAATACATTTTATTTGACATTTACAGAAGAGTAGGAAAAAGAAATTAAAAATTACTCTTTTAAAGTTAACATATTTTCAGGAACAGTAACAATTTTTATTATCATTTTTCTATTATATTGTTGTTGATGAACATTGAAATAATTATAAGCTTTGTAATAGAGACATAACTTTCTCTCCACAAAGAAAGAAAGGAGTTGTGACCCTGCAAACTTTTTTTAAGCATTTTTTCAGACTTGCAAAAATGGAGCTCAGAGTTATCATTTGACCCTCTATATTTATCTAACCACAGAAAAATAAAGCATAGATTAAGAACTTGAAAGGAAATTAATAAATTGCATATCAGTTTGAAACATGCAGTTCCAGGGAAAAAAAAAAGGGGAGTAGAAATACTTTTTAATGTATGTTAGTCAATCAGAAGAATTGAAGCAACCTTATAACTTAAAAAATCAAACTCAAATATAAACAAGCCTTTATCTTTAAATGGTTAAAATGTTATGTGGGGTTCTTTGGCATAATAACTACCTGAGCCAAATGGGATCATATTTTATAGATTTGTTTTCGCAAGCCAATTTCCATTTCTCTTCAGACACTCTCCTATTTGAACCATAGTATTTTGAACACTAACTGTTTGTAAAATTCCATATGGTCAATACCCCCTGTGGACCAGAACACGAAGGACTGGAGAACTCTAAAGCACAACCTGCAGATCACAGTTAATTTCAAATTGCCACTATCATCAGATTCACACAAAAGCATGGCACTGTAATGCTTGAGCACAGTGTTGCAACTTTCCATCTCCCAAAACTTCAGCTTTCTGGAGGAATGAAGGGTGAGGCATAAAGCCTTACTGGGAACCCTGAAGGTAGAAGGCGTAAGTTACCCTTCACTGTAGGTACACACACCACATTCACATACAACAAAAAAAGTGCGTTCCCTCATTTGTACTCCTAGCTAAGGATTACCAAGGAATTTGCAGTGAAATACACCATGATGCCATTGGGAATAACAGGTTTTAGAAAACCAGCCATGCAGCATAGATTTTACTGTTATTATTTTGCTTCTCCAACTTTCTCAGTGGTATAGTTGTATGCTGCCTTGATTCTTTTATTTGCTTTCAAACATGTATCACCCTATGAAGTGGATGCTGGCAGCTGAGGCATCCATTTCCTAGCCACTACTCTACCAAAATCAACAAAATAGTCAGTGGGTTATATCACTAAACTAACATCCATATATTAAATCTATGCACTGCAAGCAGCAGTGTGAAAAGAATGTGCCTTTTACACCTTCATTAGAGCTAGCATCCTTGGTCCACTTAAACATAGTATGTATGGATGCATATATAAAATAAATGAGTATTTATATACTGGAGTATTTGTATAAACAGAGAAGCATGTGGGACCACAGCAGGTTCCCCAATTACAAGTCAGCCACAACTTTGCAATGTGGTTATTGGCTGCAGTCAAACAGAAAAAAAATATTTCTGTTGGACTTTCATTTCATTGAAAGCTTTAAATATATCTTTGAGCCTTAAAAAAGGAGGGGGAGGGGATTATAGAATTTAGTAAGTAGTTTACATGGCTTTGTAATCAACGGAATGCTACAGTATTATTATTTTATGGTTTTTTGTAATGAAAAAAAATAATTCATTTAAACAAAGGAAATGTTATAGCAATGTATATTTAGATGAGCAATCAAATATTCCAAATTGACTTTTACATTTCAAAGAACTCAGATTGTTTTATTCCTTTTGAAGCATAACACAGATGTATTTTCTCATCCTGATTTGTTTCAAAAAAATGCTAGGTATTATGTCAGCCTGTTTCATAAGTTAACAGATGCCCTGCTGTCATAGACACTTTCGACACTCAAGTTAGGAATGCTAATACAATGCTATGAAATTTATATTGTTAGGTGTCCTTGGCTGTATGAACTCATTTTAACTTAGAATTTGTATGAAAAAGAAATTGTAAATTCTTAGCAATATTCCATGCACAGTACTTGGTGATGTCCTACTAATGGTCACATTAATTGTGTTCTCAACTTTCAAGAGATCTACCTTACTGCTTTTCGTCTACTGTTCACATATTCACAGAATTAAAAGCACAGTAAATGTTACAGTATCTATCAACAATAAAAAAGACACTACAAAATGTGTTTAAGGTGCACTTCACTTTGATTTATGTGATACATGCAGTTCTGGAGCTATGAGACTTTTGCTTTGAATGTACTGCAATTTTACACTCTTAGCACTCTCTCTGGGACTGATCCAAATCCCATTTCTTCAATGAGCTTTGGATCAGGTCTAGATGTGTAGAGCTCAGAAGCAATTTTTATTCACTGGATATAGTGCAGATCACTATATAGAAAACAAACACAGTATGCTCTCTCCTGTGGAAAATATGTATTTGTTCTTTCTTGTTTTGCTCTTTTCACAAGTTAAATGTAGGTCACTCAGACAGAAGGTATATGGTTGCTCATTACGGATAGCGAAATTTAACACTTCTGCAGGGCGTGAGACCAAACACTGAGCAACTGTAATCACTTGAGAAATGTAATAGCTGTGTGCTGTGTCTTATGGTTATTATGAAATGGAACTTATACCTAAAGATGAGGAAAACAGTTAGTTTTCTCCATTTATGGAGCTATGCCACAGTTATGACATAATTCATAGCCAGACAGAAAGTTCCAGTTGTATCCATAGACATTTCATAACTCAGTGTAGTGGAAAACTGATATTGAAGAAAGATTTTTGCCAAGTAAAGTTATTCATACACAAGCTTCCTTCTCATGACAGATTCCCCACTGTACTGCAGAGCGATGCTGGAACTCTGCCTTGGGACCAGCACTTTCTACACCCACGCTGAAGGTTTATGTCCTGAGATGAGGTGCTTCTAATCCCCTGTGCTCTCCTTCTTATCCTTACTACCTTATTACACCACAGTTTTGTGCAGAGAATTTTCTAGTTGCTTTTCTAAAACAAGTTCATAAATGGTGTATCTTCAGGATGTTTCTTCCATGACTGAAAGATTTTAATGATCATCCAGGGCTTGAGTGCATTTTTCGACTTGCCTTATTACTTATTCTTAAATGGCTGCAGTTACCAGCAGAGAAAATAACGTGAGCCATCCATTTTTTCCTTCCAGGACCCAAAAGAGGGAAAAAACAAAAAAGAATAGAATAGGAAAAAACCTTCATGATCATAATCCTTACTTCTTGTTGCTAAAAGCAACAGCAAAAGAGTAAAAAAAAAAACAAACTGGAAAATCTTGCAAAGACTTTTCTCAATATAAGAACATTGGCAATCATGTATACTGTATAATTTGTATACAGTGGAGCTATTTATTCTTATGTTTGGCTTAATTTCCTGTCCTCAGAAACAACTTAGAATAGGCTAAGCCTTGGATGATTCAGTAATCCCCAAATTCCCTGCAGTTGCAGTGTAACCCTTTGCAGAGGTAAATACAATATGTAGAATAACTTATTACTAATCAGAAGAGTATGCCTGAAGTAGCTTTTATATTATATCAGGAATGCTACATGCTGCAGTTTCTATTGAGGTGGGCAGGCGACAGTAACCACGGCGGGCCAAGGGTTGGAGATTGCCAGGTGAGCATGCCAGGACATGACAGGTCCACAGGAGACCAGAGGCTGAACCCAAGAGGCCCCTGGAATGCTCACAGCCTGCCTGTGCCAACAGGGATGACGCAAACACAACAAGAAGACTGCTGTTTAACCAAGGAGGTCTTAGAAAGAGCTTAAGAAGATGGTCAAAGGACAGTCTATCAAACTGATAGACTTTTGTGGTGTTTGGGTAGGTCTTGGTAGGTCTTTGACTGATTTGTGGAAATATTAAATGCATTAAATTCTGCTTCATAACTAGAAAATTTTAGCTTTAGTACTTTAGAGTCATCATAGAAGGAATGAAAAAAAGGACCTTGGAATGATCTGAAAACTTGGAAGCAGTTAACGTCTCACTTCGTGTAGGTGGAGATGGCCTTGTAGTTCACCTTTGGAGGCTGCCAGGTATCCATAGAAGAACCAGTTACCAGGGAGGTCCCATCAGCCCATAAACAAGGTGATATATACATGCCTCTCCTTGCTATATTTCTATCAGTGCTGTTGTATGTTGGAGAATGGAAGAAGAATTTGCCCTGACTGTGTTACTCCAACTCTGAACTCATGCTGACATGAACTTTCCCACATGCAAACACTGAAAGACCTTTGCAATCTTCCTTCTAAAACCTGGACATTATTGGCATCTAACAGTATGACCAAACTTGACATCTTAAAACCTACAGTGTTTCAAGCCTCATGATGTCTGTCCTACAAACTGAAGCAGACACATACGCCTTCCAGGAAAATTACTTTTAAATTTAATTACTTAATTATATTCATCTGTAAATAACCGATATGGTTATTAGATACTGCTTCACTAAACATTATCAAACATTGTATATTTAATATTATAGAATTATACAGAATTATATTTAGCCATTTATGTTGATTCTTTTTACAGAATCTATTTATTATTTTCAAAGTTCCAATAAGATACGAGTCAGACTGTAGAACCTCTGCTCAATGCTTTAATATTTAAAAATGTTGTGTGTCATTACTGTTAGCACAAGATGTTATTTCATAAAGGTAGGAATTACTTACAGTCACAGTAGCAAGGAGTTCAGTGTACAAGTCCACTATTACAGCAAAATGTACAACTGCATAGCAATTAAGATAAGCTGGTACAATTGGATTGAAGGGAACTTCTTTTCCAGTGATCTGTATAAAGCAAAACAGATATTAGTCTTCAAGAGTGACCTGCTCCTTAGTATACTTACAAATACAAAAAGGGAGACAGAGAATTGCACAATCTACTGTCAGACTCATGTATTACCTACTGTGAGACAGAGTTTAACTCTGTGTGTGTGTGTGTGTCTGCATGTCCACAGCTAAAAAAAACCCCAGAAATTACTGTACTCTATAGAACAGCTTTGAAAATCTCTTCAGGAAATGAATAATGAAAAAATAAATAAAAAATATATTTTTCCTTTCAAATAAAAAGAAAAAAAAACCACAGCTAAAACACTAATTTCCTTCAGTTTCTGTTCCCATTTCATCTTCCCCTATGCTTTATGACTGCTAATTTGCTAATTTAAAATAGCATGTGTAGAGTTTTTAACATTGATCCAGTAGCATTAAGAGGTCCAAGTAAATTACACACAACTGAAAGCCTGTGCATGTTCTATTTACCACCGGGATTTCCTCAGGAAGGCCAAGTCTAGGTTTGCCTGGTCCCCAGCCTGGCCCTTTGAATATGACAGAAAGCTTATTGCAGAATCCAGGTGTGGCCCAAAATGTGTTCCAAATATGAGCCAAGGGACGTAGCTGGAAAAAAAAATCAAGTAATTTTTCACTGTTAGTAAAATAAAGTTTAATAAAACATCATATTTTATTCATTTTTAGCTTTCAAATAAATGATTTATCAAACTCTGTAAAGAGAATAAATTAGAAATAGATGAAGATAGTGCAGAAAACCTGGCTGAAATAGGCAGAAGCCATAACAAGCCCTTGGTTTACTGTGAGGATTACAATGACTTCTGCCCAGAGAAATATGTGTTTTTCCATCTGTCCCTTCTATAATCAATCCAGAGTATTTACTGGTATATTGTGTAGCTATATTTATGGTAGTTTTAATCTAGAATTTGGTTACTGGGACCTTGACATGACATACTCTCAATAACTAAATTACTTGGTATGTAACTAGAATGGATATCGTTGCACATCCTTCCAGTTTCCAGCCCAGACACTCATGCAGGTAGAATTTCTCATTCTTTGAGATGCCTCCTTGGGTGAACAGTCATGAAAAGCAAATACAGACTCCACTACTCCTCAGGTTTTTACAGAGAATTTTTATCTAGCTTAAATGAAACCTGGACCAATAAATCTAAGAAGCATCACACCAAGTACTTTTTTTTTTCCTTTTTTAATTAAAAAAAACTATTTTCAGCTTGTTCTGGAAGTTTGGTTGAGACCATGACAGCTGCTATAGAATCCTGTCAACACAAATCATTCTGGAATACACTGAACAGCAAAATGCAAAAGAGATATAAACAGTATCCAAATAATCATGGAATTTTTTATGAAATAGCAATATTTAGAGAAGAAAAACAACAGAAAAAATATATTTTTGTCCATGCATTACTGCATATTGCAAAACAGACATCATTCAATCCAAAGCCTGTTATATCACTGTATCAGGGCTTAATTAGATGTTGATACTTTGGTCTGCGTTTGGCCCAGCCACTTGTGAAAGTTTGTTCTTTTACTGCCAAGTTATGAGAAAACAAGCACTGATAAATGAGAACTTTGTCCTTGAAGCAAGCATCTTGTATAAACTGAAATTAATTGCTGTTTTATGACTGGCTCATCGCCTTTCAAGGGCACTTGAAGGAGAAACTGAAGAGGAGAATGATGAAGTAAACCCCCAGACTCAATTAGAAAAGACCCCTGAGGTATAACGCGCGTGCTCAAGCGGAATTCCAAGGTACCCACGCATGCGCAGAAGAGACACCACTTACGTAACCAGGGGGTGGGACTGAAGGCCTCTAGCTGGATGGTGCTGGCCACACCTGCCCAGGTAGACTTCACCAATTAATTGTATAAAAAGCAGAGAGCTCATGCTGGGAGGTGAAATGAAAAGTGAAGTTTCACATCAAAGGACAACGTTGCCTTTTGCAGGGACGCTCGCTACCTTGGGAGCCTATTGACTCTCCGAGAATGCAGCTTCTGCTATGGTAATTATAGGCATTCTGGGTCGGTAAGATAACTTCATATAAAACACCTGGGTAACTGAGGGAGTTGTACTGAGGGCTTATTTCTCTCCTCCTTCCTCTCTCCTGGGTTTTTTTTCATTTTGTTGGCCACCTCTTAATAATAAATATTGGTTGAGTTTTCAATGGTGTTATGGTTTCAGTTTCAGTATCTTTCTGAACTCTCCCTTATTACAATCACCATTGTAATTAGTTGTTGATTTTACTGTTTTGTATTTTCATGATTACTACAAGTTCTGCATATACTCAGTGCAGTGAGTAGAAATTACTGTCTTGCAATGAAATACTGAAAAAATTTAGGTAATGTAGATAATTTAGATAATTGACTGTGCAGCAATGTAAGGATGTGCCTAAGAGAGGACTGTGCCTAAGAGAGGACTTTCTTTTGAACATGACTGACTGTTGAAAATACCAGAGTCAGTGATACAAACTGTAGCACCTGGAGCATGATGGGATCAAATGAATTTACTGGATGTGTTAAGCCATATACAACTTTTGCATCTTCAGCCTCAAATGTTCCTGAAGGAAGAAGAAAACAAAAGAACAACCAACAATCAAATTCAAAGGTATACATATTTTGGCCACACTGACTAAAGATGAGAGAGAAAACCTTTTTTTGCTTACCAAATATCCTGTCCCAGATAATAAGTGTGCCGCCATAATTTTTGTCAATGCAGTAAGGATTTCTACCTATAATAAAAATCATTTATAAGACAAGTAATGGCATACAGAATACATGCAACTGAATTATGAAGGAAAATCATCATTAGCATCACTTATAATCTAAAAATAAAAGTTTTAAAACCCACCACTCCTTATAATTCTAAAAAATCTCTTTTTTCTTACCATCCTTACTGCTCTCTTTCTATTCAGATTCAAACATGCAAACCTAATGTGTAATACCCAAAATTTCTGTGAAATAGAAGGATTCATTTTTAGAGTAAAACTAATTCAAAATATGTTTATCAAGACAAATTAAAAAGCGAATAAAAATAATTTCACCATTTTTAACCAAAGAAAATATACGCTAAATACATGTATGTGTAATCATCTCATTAATGGCTGTCAGCTGTCTCTGTCTTCTATGTTATATATCTTAACCTGCCTTCATTATTATTAATTTCAGTGTGAGGAAAACTGATCCTCCTATGTTTTTCTAGGGAATGTATTTGTACATAGACTGTCCTCAAAGGTACGAGCAAAGAAACATCAATTACATATCCCAAAGTTCATGGAGATTCTCTGGAGTAACTGTACAACCCTTGATCAGCTCCAGAGTGATTCAGCTTAACTTCAGTCAGGATCAGAGGATTAGTTTAGATTTACAGCAGAGCAAATAAGAGCAGAGTGTCTCCCTCCAGGATTACCAGTAGTTGTGCAAATTTTAAGGATTAGACACTTAGAGCATCACAGTTCTTTAAAAAGTCTACACAGTGCCATAAACACTTTACACTGGGAGGATATAACAAATGTTATTAACATCCTCTGTACATATAACTACATATTTGAATCTGTTTCAAACTTTTCTTCCATTCCTCTATTTTTTCAAACTTATTATCTCTGCACATTGAATGAGCCAAGGACATCCATGAAATTCACTTCTACTCCTCATATATGTCCATGACATTTTTCAGTATGCAATGGAGTTCACTCTTAATCCAATTTACGTATGCTATACAGTCTTGAATGCCTCTGAATATTGATGAAAAGTCAATCATCATGCACTTGTGTGGAGTGAGAATAATTCAGACAGCCAAAACCAAATTCCAAATTCCAGCCAAAAGTAAAACATTTAACAGTTCTTCCAAAACATAACCATGTCTTTTCACACTTACAGTGCTTGAATTTGAACACAAAAGCATGTTTGTTGATGATATTTCAGTAGTCGGGGAAGGATAAGATATTTTTCTATCATTCTTCATATTTACAAATATTGAATTGTTTTGCTCAATCTTCAAATTCTTTCATGTTATCCAGACTTAATTTCTGCTCAATAATTAATCTTAAACATAAAATTTTTAAAATAAACTTAAGTTCTAAAAAAGTTTTTTAAAATAATGTGAAATTTCTAACTGAACAGGGACTATTTTTGATGTAATGGTCAAAATTGAAATCTTTCTGTAAAACTGATTTTACAGTACAGTTTTACTACATTATTATTACTATAGAAATAGTGAGCTTGAAAAAAAATAACCACACCAAAGAATAAGAGGTTCCATTTTTATCTTACCATGATGAACTCTGTGATGACTGGGAGTATTAAGAATCCACTCCAGAGGCCCAAGTTTGGTGATAACCTTAAAAAACATAGTGTTTCAATGAACTTGAAAATACTGTATAAGATCAAGAAGAAGTGAAAAGAGAGGGAGAAAATACAAAAAAGAGGATGTTTATCTTATGGTGAATTGCATAAAAAGACAAAAAGGCAAATTTTTTTTGTCTAAACCATTTCCCTGTACTACTATTACAACAACTTTCATGAAAAAAAGAATAAAATAGTAAAATACAAGTTAAAAATTAAATTTCTTTTTGATCCAGCAGCAAATATTTTTCTTATTGTTATTATTAGTTCATGATTTTACGAGAATCATGGAAAGAACTGGGAATCAAGAACTGATAATAGCATGGAGTCACAGTGAAGTGATTGTCCTGCTGCACTCAGTACTGGTGAGGCTGCCCCTTGAGTACTGACTGTGTTTTGGGCCCCTCACTTCAAAAAGGACATTGAGGTGCTGGAGCATGCCCAGAGAAGGGCAACAAAACTGGTTAAAGGTCTAGAAAACATGTCCTATGAGGAGTGGCTGAGGGAACTGGGGTTGTTTAGTCCAGAGAAAAGGAGACTCAGGTAGACCTCATTGCTCTCTACAGCTCCTGAAAGGAGGTGGTAGTGAGGTGGGCGTTGGTCTCTTCTGCTATGTCTCAAGTGAAAGGACAAGATGAAATGGCCTTAAATTGCACCAGGTGGGGTTCAAATTACATATTAGAAAAAAAACTTTCACTGAAAGAGTGATTAGGTATTGGAATAAGTTGCTCAGGAAGGTGGTGGCATCACTGTTCCTGAAAATGTTCAAGAGGTGTCTGCATTTGGCACTTGGGGATATGGTTTAGGGGTGATTCTAGATGATCTTGAAAGTCTCTTCCAACTTTGATGATCCTGTGATTCCATATGAGTTGTTTCACTCATGCTTCTTATCTGTATCCATGAGCACTTCTTGGGATCCAGTGATTCCAACTCTGTGATTCAAGTTATGTGAACACTTTACATGAGCAAATGGCATTGACCCAGAAACAAGTACTCCTTCCTCCTTCGGTACCTTTGACTATTTGTCCCTTCTATCAATGACCTTCTTTTATCCCGGCACAAATGCAGTAACACAACAAACCTGATTAGGGAACTGATGCAAATCAAAACTAATTTTGTTTTGTTTTTCTCAGTTAGTTTAACTCAATCAGTTCCTGAATCTGATCCAACATATGCTCACAAATACACCAGCATGAGTTGGAGGCATGGAAAGAAAGCAGACCAGCATAAATTCATAGTGGAGCTGCAATTTAGGGCAATGAGTCAACACTACAGAAAGTCCAGCCTTGATCATTCTAATACCAAATCCAAAGCAATAGAAAGCATAATTGCCATAAACTCAACTCTAATTTTCCAAGTTTTGTCAGAAAACATGGATGAATTAAGTTTGTATCAGCAGGGTTTATACTAAATTAGGAACTCTCTGGTATTATGGAGGAAAGCCCACTACTGACTTCAAATTTTGTGCTCTGGTTAGCTCGACAGAAGTGTGTGGACACCTGAAAACAGTAACCATTCCTTAATCCCAAACACAAATCCATCAGCCACAAATTGATAAAATCACTGGTTAACCAAAAAGGATTTGTATTCACAATATATTCTAAAATGGTATCTAATCACCATGTCTTATGACCATAATGTCTTGCAGTTAAAAAGGAGGGAGGGGCATAAAAGCAGCTAAATAAAAATGCTTAGACCTTAAGAAACAAACTTAAGAATCTATCTCTTTGTCTTTTACACAACTTAATTAGAAATTTAATACTCATACTGCTGAAAGGGTTAATCTGTAATATAATAATAGAGATAAGATTGGCACAAAATACAGTAAGTAGAGAAGCAGTCATTACTCATGAGAGCAGGTCCATTTGTCTAAAAGCTAAATATACAAGTTTTATTCATTTAATGTTTACAGAACAAAGTCACAAAAAATGGCAGTTCCATTTCTCTTCACAGTTGTGCAAGTGCAAGTAGATCTGGACTCAAAAAGCAGACTTAGTACATTCATCATATATATTTAAATTGTTATGAATCAGGAAAGTATCACAATAAAAGGGAAAAAATACTTTTTTTTTCATTTTTCTCTTTAATAACAGCAAAAAGAACATCTACCTAACTGGTTGAGTGTTTCTGTAATTAAAGGGGTGTAGAATTGAGCAAATTCTTCAGGTAGAGAGAACTGTAACATTTGTAGCACCTTTCTTAAAATCCTGCATACACTTGACTGGAAAAGCAGAATACTGAGACAAGTTTTTTTTGTTTCATTTAACTCAGAAGCCAAGGATAACATAAGTAGGACCATTTGTATTTCTTATTTCTCCCTCAAAATAAGTTCAAGTCTGAAAAGACCACCTCAAGGAAAGAAATAATTCATCATTCATGCTAGTTCCATTTCCCATCTTTCTCAAGCAGAACATCCCACTGTTTTAAGCTGTATGAGATGTGACCACTAATTTAACTTAATCCAAGACAAATGTCTTGGATTGAACTGTTACCCAGCACCTGAGAGAGCAGTGATTTCTCTATTACACCACACCTAACTTTAATCCAGTTGGTTTTAATATTTTTTTAGCTAAGTATTTTAAAAATTTTTGTGAAAATAAACCAAATCTGCACTAGGAGAGCAGGGAATCAGTACGGAATAGCAGTCTTCACTCTTAGCCTACCTGTGAATTATAATAAAATATTCTCAGAATTAATAACTTCAGGTCTCAATGCCCAGCTGATTGAATTAATATTTTAAAATTAAAATTCATGATTCTGAAAGTCTACATAATACATCCATATGCTAAAGCAGAACTTTGTGTCTTGGGGCTCCCTGAGGACCTCAGGAACCTACATAAAATTTTAAAGTATTTTTTACTAATCCTAGAGAAATTACTTTCTTTGGATAATGAAACCTCTCTCATTCTTTAAAACAGTCTTTCTTGGAGTGATGACATTCAAAAACCTACTGAAATATCTTTTCTACAGCATAATAAGTGACTGATGCCTGAGCCTACTTCAGTCAAGGTTTCTTACATTGCAAAGATATATTAGCCACACACTGATCGAAATATCATCTGAGATAACAATTATAACTGCATGACTTTTAAGATCAGAGGCAGTACAGAACTCTGTACCTGATGAAGCAAAAATCCAGTATGATGAAATAGCAATCCATAAAGAAATCCTTTGTCTAAAACACATCCAAAATATTTTTTCAACACAGTCAAAATGGTTCTGGGTGCTATTTCTAGAAATTTCCTTTGCTATCAGTAAGTTTACTTCTGGAGGCTTAGCACATTCCTAAAACATAAAAAAATGCTGTCCATGGAAAACTTGGTGCCAAAAATTTTATAAATATTTTATAAACATATATGCTATAAATATAATTAATTATTCCAACAAACAGAAACATATTATTAGTGGAAAGCTGAGTTGTGAAGGCTTCTGCAGCACCTCATGGCAAAGAAGATAATTATTTTGTTTAAATTTGTTGAATTTTTCTATATTCTACCATTTACCCGGGGCAAAACTCAGCAGATTTTTCATCAAAGTAAATTGTCAAGGCTTGGATAGTAGGACAATTTTTGCCAGGCAAGATTCTGACACTGCCATGTCAGGCTGACAGGAACTTACTGCAATTGCAATGAAAGGAATGAAGTTTGTAGGAACAAAATCTAATGTGGTGTAACAACAGTACTTGCTCCAAAGAATGCCTATCAGGTAACAGAGAAGAGAAAGGCAGCAGCAGTTACTCGACCTACCCATTTACTTTTCATCTGTCAGTCTATCCTTGTTTCCATGCCTTCATTATATCCAGACATTTTCCTTGGAGAATCTCAATTTCAAAGAAGCATTCTTTGTAGCAGTAACCAGGCTTATGCTGTAGTTGCAACTAGTCACCAAAGCATATACACTAAGTCTCAGTTATTCAAGACAGAAAAACATTTTCAGCTTAAAATAGTGTTGTATTCAAGTTGACTTTTTAGAGTAAGAATTTTCACAATGTTCACAATTCAGGAATGAAAAAAGGTTTTTAAAAAAGCAAAATAAATGTGATAAGAATAGCAGATCAGCTCAGTTTTTGTTGCCTGTAATCAGGATTCTCATTAAAAAAAAATGGAGATGCTACTACTGTGATTTTTGTATCAGACTTTTTTACTGGAAAGTAGTTTCAAAAGTAAAAAAAATAAATCTATGAAATGCCATTGTTCAATATCCCTACCAACAGTATTTCAAACCTTATTACATATTATTCAAAGGAAATACTGTGAATATAAAATATTCTTTATCTCATCACTTTGCAGTGATTTGAGGAATACAGAAAAATAGCTACCAATCCCTTAAAAGTTGAAATACCTCAACTGTTGTCCCACAATAACCTTATCTGTATTTTGACCAATATGAGTGGGGATTTACATTTGTGTTTGTTTCCCTGATATAGACACCTACAGTTCTAAATCAACCTCTGTCTCCAATTTTGCCTTTCTCAATTAACAAACACGTCACGTGCACCAAAACTCCCATGCTAGTGACCCACAGATGAACTTCAGTATTCCAACAAAACTCTTATCCTACTTCCTTCATTGTTTAACATCTCATTGCCAAAATAAATTTTTCACTTGTCAAAGTCCTTACAAATGGACTCAATAAACTACCTGCAAATCAGATATGTAGATGTCTTTCACATAATAGATATAAAAGCTTTGTCAGAATTCTCCACAAAAATCTATTCTTTCTTTCTTTACTTTAAAAACCAACATATTTCCTCTGTTGTATTTGGGTATCATTAAATAATAAAGCAGAATTACTGACAGTAACTGAAGCAACTCTAAGACAAGTGCAATAAAGAAGGCAGGCTAAAAGCTGCATGTTTAGAAATAGCTTCCATACATTACTGAATAAAACACAGTGGAATTGAAAACTTTGAAAATAATGAGAACTAAATGTTTTTTGCTACAATAGTAGTTCTTATATAAAGATGTTTCCTTTGTGACAGCAATCCCTAGTCTAAAGGAAAAGAACATTATGCAATATCTCTTGCGGCATGTAAGCACCTCCGTTTGCGGTCTCAGAGTTTGTCAGCACCAAGGGAAATCTTTATTGCCTGGTACCTGCACCACTTCAATGTAGTTCTTGTTTAAGTAATGAGAAAAAATCGTGACATGAAATCCAAGGGAAACTTTACATCTTGTGTAACAACTCCTCCTGTCACCACTGCAACATGAATCTTTACTTAACTCTGTTTCAACATGAACGCTAGGAAGGAAAGTCGACTGAGTACAGCAGGCAACCTTACAGTAAAACCATTCGTATATAAAAAGTTCTGCCTTTTTTTATTCCTTTGAGTATAAGGAAAGCTGTTTGTAGCACAGCATTACTTTCAACATCACAGTGTTACTGATCTGCAGGACAGAAGAGGGTAAATTCATCCCTGGAGCATCACTAAGGAGCACCCTGAACTTTGGGGTTTCTGTTAGACTAGTTGGTAGTAAAACACATATTACAATTCATTTCCTCATCAAAATCAAGACAAGTTTCTTATTCCTTGTATATAAATCTATATTTCAGATAGTCTGGTGGGGAAATTTAAAAATAAGACCTTAATTACATTCCCCAGTAGAGCTGCTGTGTTAATTTAGGACAACACACCCATGTATTTATACAGATGGCTCTGGTGATCAGATTTGCCATGTGAAATCTCTACAGGGAAGCTGAGGAAAGGCGGAACTCCTAGGATATGTGCTTGTCTGCCAGTTTCACACTTTGAAATCCTCAGCAAACCCTGATTTATATGCCGCCAACTGTTTTCCTATCTGATTAGGCAGTTTTCTACTCCAGTAAGCATGTAAAATGGATATAGCCAGATTTCCACACTGAGAAGTGAAAAAACAATATTTATAATTTAGAAATAAAACAAGTCAGAGGAATCAGGCCTTTTGGGATCATAAAGAGTTTCATAGGGGTGAATTTCTGATAAATCTGGATTGTAGGAATGGGAAGTGAAAGCCTAGTTTTAATGGATGGTCCAGTTTAGGGCATATTTATATAATAAACACGCAGCCTTAAGAAATGTGTTTATAATAAATTGTCTTGAAGGCCCGCTGTTGTCACTTTTCATTGTTTTACACTTCAGCCAGAAGGCAAGGTTTGAATCAAACTGTCATCTTACACGAATATTTAAGTTAACAGTTGCAATAAGTGGATGCAACTTTTTTTTCTTTAAAGGTCCAATTAAGCCTTGTGGGAAAGGTGAGCACATGTAGGAAGCTTCAATCAATTTTTCCACTAAGAGAAAACTAACTGGTTGTTTTAATTGCAGCATTACAAATAGCATAGCAAGGAGCAAGTCACACTTTCAGTCATGCATCAAGTTAAGCATTTTAAACAAACTCCAGGAGAAAAATTGCTATACAATTTCAGCATTTTTCAGCAGCTTGACAAATACATGCTGGAAATTGCAGGGGAAAAACCCAGAAAGTCATAAATCAGTATGCCAGTCCTGAAATAAACTAAAATATAGCCAAGTGAGGCTCTTCATCTTCCTTTTTAAACAGACAGAAATATAGTAAGCAGCCTACAGTTTGTGTTTTTAACAAATAATGGTCTTTCACATTTTCTGTTGGTTTTGAATTTAACTAATTTAAATAGCTTCTCAATGAGTACAAGCAATGAGAAAAACTCAAGAGTATTACATGTAATATGTTAAGATGGAAAATTAGATTTATTTTTTTTTTTACGAAGAACAGCATCTCTAACATCATTAATGCGGCATCCTTTCATTATTATATTAACTTTGTTTGGTAAATCAGTTGTTTAGATTCTTTTCCAAGATGCAGAATGTGATGAAATGCCTTGCATCTCTAAGTAACTCATTTCACTTTTACCTTGATGATTCTCCAGAGACTTAATAGACAGAAGTGACCTAAATAAAACTCTTGAACTATGATTTTTAGTTTTAAGGTTTCTGCAGGCATATTAGCAGTAGTCAGGCCCACTGCTGCTTAAGTAAACATTTCGCATCTGTCACTTGCAAGAAGAGTCTTTGGTGCAAGGACCAGAAGCCAATAGTCAAACTCAAGGACTTAATTATTGGGATCAAACTTGAAGTCGTTGCTTATGTTTTTGTCCCATAAAGTTTTCATTTCTGGCCTCACTACTGACCCAGCTTCAACAGGAAAAGGGAAGGATTCTTCTGCCTGGATTGTTGCCCATCAAACACAAATCACCAATATAAGCCTATTATCACGGAGCAGTCACTTTTGAATGAAAAAGATCATGGCTCCTGTGCTCCATGTTGAATTCAGTGCTTTCAAGTGCACAGCACTACACAGTTCACTTAAATTACTTAAATATTTTTAAGTCTGCCTCTCTCTATTTGCAGTTAGGTTGAAAGAGAAGACAGATAAGAATAAAATACTGGCTCGTGGTGTAAAGGCACATCCAGGTAGACTCAGATACTTAAAAGTGCCAAGGAGAACTTGGTTTTAAATAGCAGGCTCATCCTGAGGCTACTAAGGTGTCACATCGGAACTCTTAATCATCACCGAGGTCCTAGGTGCCAAGGAAGGAACTCCATACCTCATCCCACTATATTTTTCCTGATTAAATTGTGTTCAAGTGCAGTCTACAATTAGCAGAATAGGAACAGTGTGCTCTCTTCTGAATGTTTTATTTTCTCTCCTTTTTGTTATTCTTTTTATTTAAAACAAAAAGCAGAGTTATGTGCTTTATATATCTAGAAAGATAATACTTTTCTCCCCTCACGGGGGAAGAGAAACATGGAAAAGTAGAACATATTTTGCAGTTATTACTAGTATTTCTGCTTAGTGATAGTGTTGTCAGCTTTGCTCTCCTCCATGTTCTGGCAAATGCAATGTTGACAGGACTTTTATCCTGCAGGTTGATCAGAAAATCTAATAAGCCATTTTGGCAGACAGGCTGGATTGAAGCAGTGAGATCTCTTTGTTTCTTGGAATCATGCTTAAGTTTTATTTTCTACATTGTATATATACTCTATCTGGACCTACAAAGTCACTGTCTACACTGAAGAAAGTATTTTTATCTTTCTAGTGGTTATTGAATTATTTGTTCTCTTTCCCTCCAGAGTAAACGTTCTAATTGAGAGTTTGTGGCAGGCAAACAATGAATTTATGAATGACAAAAGCGTCAGCTTTAGCAATGGGATGAGAACTTTCTTTTGTAAACCAAAATTTTTTTCTGTATGCATATCAGCAAATAGTTCATTTCCCGTTGGTTTCAGAATAATTTCTTGGACCTTTGTAACAGTGAGAAAGTATCCAGTAGGCTGTCAGATGACGTGACCTGTTTCTAGGAATTCCACTTAAATCATCTGTATCACTGAGAGTTGACAGACATGATCTTGAACATCAGAGTAGGAGAATGGCTGTAATCATCTTTAATTACATTCATCTCTTTGATGACTCTTAGTAAAAGTCTTCTGAATGGTAAGTTTCTGATCCCTTTTAACCTGACTAGGACAGATGTGTGTGTTTCTAATTTGAAGGGGAACATCAGACAGACCTGTGTCTGGTTTTTGCTACAGCTTTTTGCTCTTTCATTAAATGAACCAATGTACTAGAATAAAGAAAATTAAAGGTTTTGTTGGCATATGGTATTTGAATTCAAAGTGACCTTCCAGCATCAAATTCAAGACATACTGCAGCTTCAAAATTTTACTCAATTACATTGGATTATTAGTGATTTTACCTTTTACTGGTGATGCCTTTTAACTTAAAAAAAAAAAAACAACAAAACAAAAGCAAACCCCAAACTAAAACAACAACCAAAAACCACAAAGCCTAACCATATTTCTTATCTTGGCCAGAAAATCAGATCAGTCTATTATACAAGGCCTAGACATTTTTAACCTACTAACAAAGTATGTCTGTTTTTATTTGAAAACTATTGAATATTTTAGCTCTGTACTAAAGACCTTCCTCCAACTCCACAAATCAACCACAAGAACAAAACTAACTTGTTCCCAGTGCAAACACTCAAAAGTGTAATAGTCAAATAAGTTTTGTTAAAATGCTTTCTAAATTCAAAGTCTCATGTCTTGATCAGATATACCTTTCAGTTTTATGAAATGAATTACTAACATGCTTCTAAAGTACAAAACTACTGCAAGTACTTTAAATAGACCCTGTGATATGTTTTTTACTCCTGTATTCCTTTCTTGTTCATTTAAATGAGACTAGTTCTAAGAAAATGCAGAAATAAAATTTGCCAAGAAATATACCAATCTCAGTTGTTAGGACCTGGAAATTAACAACTGAATATTTTATCTATTGTCTCATGCTGTCACTTATTTTTCACATTGTCTTAAAAATCTTATGATTCTTTTGACCACTATCCAATAGATTTTTCATTCTCTAGAGTTTCAAGAATAGCTTTTGCTATTGATATAGTAATCACAGGTGTACTGCTACTTAAAAGTAGTATGCACATTTTTATGTATTTTCCTTAATTTTACTTGGTTCTTAAATCTGTTTGTTTAATTTCCTTATCAGACAGAAAACCAACACGAAACATAGAAGATCTTTCCTGAATCTGATCATTTTCTTAGGTATGAGCTGATTGATGCAAGGACTTTAGGACTGGGCCACAACAGCTCACCTGTACTCAAGGAGCCTAGATGGGCTATGTGGGGCATGAAAGTGTGATGACTTCATGACTTCTTTCTGTCAAAGCTTTTTATTAAAGAAAACTGAGTAGAAGTCAAAAATAAACAAAGACACAGAAAAAAACCTCCAGTACATACTGCACATAAGTGCAAAATATTTTTTTGACAAATACAATACATTTCCTCAGCAAGTTTCAGTTTCACTGAATTGGTGTTTTCTGACAAAAAAAAAATGTACTTTTCCCTATATTTGTAGCAATATCATGTCTCTCTTTCCAGTCTGCACGAGGTGTTGCCAAAATTATTCCCATTCCTCACCTGTTTTCACCCATGTTACTCCTGGTTAATAGTTGTTCCTCACCTTTTTCTGCTCCCAGAGTTTGATGGGGTAGAAAAACTTAAACAAGGCAAAAAGAGATGCCTTAAAAAACCTGACTTCCATGAGTATGGTAAAGGGCAGATTACAGTCTTTCCTTAAATTAGAAAATTAAACAGAAAGTAATACATGTCAAAGATCAAACAGGCAAGGAATAATCTGCTGCTGCAATTACTACCATCAGGGATTGGATCAGTTGATACTTTCCAAATACAATTTGACATCTCATAAAAATTACAGCTAAACCAACAGAAACTAATTTCTGTTTTTCACAGGTGTCTATCAGGTTATAAACACACCTAACTTATTGGTTGTAATAAATGCATAATGGAAGGATATAGTTTAATATAAGCCATAGACCTTCCGAATCACCTGTGAAAATAAACTGAAATGCAGTATTTCTGCCTGTCAGTAACAGTCCTTAAACATTTAGTAGCTTTTGAAAAATTAGATTTTTAGTGCTCTTTGACTGAAGTTTTTTTTTCATTCCCTTATGATCTAGATGAGAATGGTCTGTCTGGTCATAGAAATGTTTCTCCCGGACTACAGGCAGATCTCCTGACTTATTCCATATTGGATGAACCAAAAATTGTTTTTTCTTGATTTATTGAGATCACAGAACTATAGAAGAATTTAGGCTGGAAAAGAACTCTAAGATCAAGTGAATCATTAACCCAGAACTGCCAAATGTTTTCCTCAGTTGCTTTTGGGTTGATTTTTTTTTTCATTTTTCATTTAAATAAACAATTAGGAATTTATTTCAATACCTTGATGCTACTCAGAGATTTTTAAAAAATCTTTGGAAAAATTCTGACATAATTTCAGATTGCCATGCACATGGTGCAATAATCACACAATCATAGAATCATTAAGGTTGGAAAACACCTCCAAGATCATCAGGTCCAACCTTTGACCAAACACTACCATGTCACTAAACCACAGCACTAAGTGCCATGTCCAGTCATTTCTTGAATACTTCCAGAGATGGTGACTCCACCACTTCCCTGGGCAGCCCATTCCAATGCTTAATCACCCTTTCAGTGAAAAATTCTTTATGACGTCCAGCCTGACTCTCCCCTGGCACAGCTTCAGGCTACTTACTCTTGTCCTCTTGCTGGTTGCCTGGGAGAAGAAAACAACTTCCACCTGGCTACAACCTACACTCAGGAAGTTGTAGACACTGATAAGGTCTCCCCTCAGCCTCCTTTTTTCCAGGTTAAACAACCCCAGCTCCCACAGCTTCTCCTCACAGGACTTACTTATAGACCCTTCACCAGCTCTGTTGCCCTTCTCTGGACTTGCTCCAGCACCTCAATGACATTCTTGCAGTGAGGGGCCAAGAACTGGACACAGAATTCGAGGTGAGGCCTCACCAGTGCCAAGTAGAGAGGTACAATCATTGCCCTGGTCCTGCTGGCCACAATATTGCTGATACTCATGTCTCTGGCCTTTGGCCCATACATCCAGAATGCACAGAAGCAGCGAAAAAAAAAAAGTAGACTTATGATAACAAAAATTCTTGTAATGGGACAATATAGTTAAACACAAGTGCGTAATGTTAAGTCACAAAGTTGTGTTTTCGCTCTAGCATACCCAGCTTTTCTTGATTAATTTCAGATATGCCTTTCCTTTATCAATAGTTCGTTCTAATAAGTAATAATAAAAGATTCCAGCACCACAAGAATGGTACAGTACAGTTTTTATATAAGATTTATAGCGTTTGAAATGCTGCACTATTTTATACAAAAGGACAAAAACTAACACATGTCAAGTATGTAGGAAATACAGAAGTCTAAATGAGATCAAACCAGAGTGTACTTTTGATCTTCATGATACTGTAGTCGGAGAATACATGACTCACTTAGGATAAGATAAAACAAAATAGACCATGTCTGATCTGTTCATAGGAAAGCTGGAAAAAACCTAACATAACAAATACTGAGAAAAGTCAAAGTTATAACATAGGAAACATCTCTTAACACTACTTGAAACAACATTGGACACATGTAAAATTTAAGTAGGAAAGATAGAAAAATATCAGAGATCATATTTGGCTTTAAACTTTTGCTCTAGGCTGAAACATGGCATAGAAAATTTCAGCACAGTATGATCATTCTTTTGTAATTACTGAATTCAATGTAAATGACTCCCAAAACAAAACACCTTCCCTTAGAAACTTTCACATACTTTCAATCTTTCCCATTAGTTAAATATCATGTGGGGTTTTTTTCTATAAACACTAAATTGTGAATGTCCTTTCTTAAACTTTTCAGTTCTAAGCAAAAAAAAAAAAAATCACCTATTAAAGAAAAAAAAGAGAGATTTTTTTCCCTGTATCTTAATAGATTTTATTTTCCTCAAGGAGAAAGATGTACAATCAAAAGTTGTAAAGTGACAATTTCCAAACATATTTGACCAGTTAATGTGGGCAAAATTATATCTAAGGAAACATCTATACTGATGAAAAAAACAACAGAAATCTGAGGAAAAACTCAACATTTCTTACCAATTGCTCCTTCATTTTAGAAGCAAACTGTTATATCTTGCACAGCAGAATGGACATAATAAAGCCTATGTCCCTTAGCCCCTAGTGATATGTACCGTCATCCTGTAACAGCACCCACCATGGGCTCCCAGAGGACACCAGAGCTGCTGGGGGATGATGATATCTGCTCTCAGAACAAGAGCTAGTAGCAGTTACCGAGACAGGATACTGTTTTTCATAGAACCCCAGGTCTGCAGCCCCCAAAAAACCTCATATGTTTGGAAACAGATGGAAACTGAGACTCGCAGGAAGAATTTTCTTATTAACATAATCTGTGTAAAATAATTAGAACCATTAAAATTCACAAAAGGACTGCAAGAAAAAAAAATAGAGATGACACAGCTATAAACAGTTAAATTTTAATAGTTTTTGCAAAGAAAATCCAAAATAAAGGTGAAGCATCATATTAATTTCACCAAAAATATTGGGTAACATAAACCTGCATGGCTGCTACCATTTCCCTTCTTTTCCTTACTCTTTTCTGTCAATCCCTTGCCCTTGAGAGCAGGAAATCTGCTAATACATGGTGTAACCCTATTTCTATTTTGACATCATATTTGACCTTACAGCATGACTTCAACATATTTCAACTCATTTCAGCTGCGCTAAAAAATCAACAATATCAACATTAAGCAAAGTCCTATGAGTGGATCAACTGGATCAGTACAAAAGATCCATTGTTTTTCTACTGGCACAATAATTTAATAGTAAGGAGTGCTTATCTTTTCATTGAGACTGAAATTCATTCTTGTTTAGACTAGTGTCTAAACTTGGCACATTGCACGTATGCTATGGAAATTCCTTTTAAGCCCTATGAAGGATTTAGCGCTTTAGAGGGATGTAGGCAATTTATAAGCATCTGAAATTCACTTTAGAAACTTTAGACGTCCACTGTGGCACCAGTGCTGAGAGTCACTGAGTTACTGTTGTGCAGCAGAATGTTAGAAACCTCATAGCCAAGGAAGAGATGGCTTCAAACAGCAAAGACATAGATGAGGTATATTACATTTTTCTCAGTGGCAAAACACACTAAAGCAATTTGTGAAACCTAAAGTATGAGCAAAGAAACTTTACTACCATGTGATTCATACTAGTAGTTTCAAAATTGCTTGAATTTGTTCAAAACATTTTAAAAAGCTTAACTGTATATTGCTTGAGTTTATGCCAGTTCTGGTGATTGTGAAATTTTATCGTAAGCCTGCCCTATTCAATTGGTATTGCAGAGCATCAGACATGTTAATGATTTTAGAAATGTGTCCAACAGAAGTGAAATGTCATCAACCAAAGTTTGTTACTGGTTCACTAAAACTGTCTTTTTTTATTTTTTTGATTAATCCTTTTTTTTAAGGTAACAGACAGAAAGTATAAAAGAAAAAACTGCAATTTAAACAACACAATCACCTAAAATAGCAGATAAAGAAAATAAAATTGCTTTCCTAAAGAACTGTCCTACAAATCACATCACGAAACTAGAGGGGGAAAAGGTTCTGTATGGGCAGAATAATCAAAGAAGTAAGTGTTGTAAAAATAATTAGCCCGCAGCCCACTCGGGGCTACTGAGAAATACGCTACTGACCTATAACATGGAATACCTTTAAACACCTCTAATGTAATGCAAGGAAGAAGGCAAAGGCTGTTGAACTACCTGAGAAGTCTGGGAACTACCTATTAATTACAGCGGGTTATTAACTGTATATGTGCTTAGACTAGATATGGTCTACACACTCACAAAACACAAATAAAGTGGTAGAGTCATAAACAAATAGCCATCAAATGATCAAAGAGCATTTTTCATCTGAGAATTACTAGTGCTAAGAAAGAAAAAATATCTGACTTTAGTTGCAGCTCTAAATGATCTTTAAGAAGCACTGGCATTTGGATATTTTTCCCTAAAATATTTATCTTAGAAATTGAAATCAGTTTCAGTATCTGCCAAAAATGTTTAATAAGCTGCAAGATAGGAAAATATACTATTAAAATAGCAAAAAGTTTTGATTCCTCACAGTTACTTTTAAATCTAATTGGGACCAACTGGCCTCATTGCTTCTTATAAACTTAGCAATATATATTCAGAAAAAGAAATAAAAATGAACAGATGTTTCTCCTTAAAGAAATCAGACAAAGATTTTTCTTACACAATAAATCAGCTGCTAGTGGATTTCCAGGACACTGCTCCAGGCTAACTGTTTAGGTATGGCTTAAAAACCTGGTTTACCTCTGTGTGTATCCAAAACTGGTAAAGTAGATTAAACTGTAAATGAACAGCAAACACCGAAGGGGGAATGAAAAGAGCCATGGGCAAGTTGAACATCTGAAAAAGGAGAAAAAAATCATACATTAGATAAACTCATGATAACATAATGAAGTACTACCTCAGGAGCGCAAAGCACTGCATGATATACTTGCTTCTTCTAATAGGTCCTTAATGTAGAAATTACACAGCATACATAGATACTGATCATTATACTATTAGATGTGCTACAGCAAATGAGACATAAATTGATCCAAAAGTGGTTTCCCAAAAGTCATACTGAACAAGTAGAAAAATCAAGACAAGAACTCATAAATCCTGATATTAGATGTTTATCTTGTGTATTACATGGAGCAGACAGCATCATATCCTTGACATGAAGGGTTCACTTAAAGGGGAGAATTATCATAGAGTAAGCAAGGTGTGAATTTATAACACCATAGTTTTAACATCCGAACTCCCTATATGAGCACCATAAGGCTAAGGCTACTTACTTGGCTTTCCAAGTTAATTATAAATTCTCACCCTAACTTTCCTACAGCATCTCCATTAAAGTCTGAGTCCTAAAATATGCTAGCATGCAAACAGTATCAGAAAACTTCTTACTTAGGAAACACTCTGGTATCTTACATACAGAGTAAGTCACAGGAATTCCACAATTAATTGTTTAACTAGCTGAGCAATAGAATAAAACTTCCGAGACCCCCATACATTAAAAGTCAATCTGCTTCCTTCAGAAAAAGGCTTATATTTTTCTTTTCCCTTGTACCTGACATTGTATTGTATCACCTGCAATTAAAATTAAATTCTTCTCTATACCAGAGATTTTTCCTAAATCAAACAGTAGCAGAAGTATCTTTAAAACTTTAAATCTCTTTAACACTCAGGGAAAATCTTTGTAGCAGATAAGAGATCCATGTAAAACATGGCAAAATTAGCAAAATCTGTTTCCAAATTCCTATTGCCCTTTTCACTAAAATCAAAACTTTAAACATCAGCGAAAGCAGTCTGATAGCCATGACAGGCTCCTGAACCAGGAATTCCTTTAGTGTAGGTCTGGACATAGCATTTAAAGACAATATTCTCTCAGTTTTAGTTGATAGGTCTACTCAATAGGTAGATGTCCCACTGAGTCTCTGAAACAACAGCACCCCATCCCTGTGATGTAACTGATGCTCTCAAGGAAGTCACCACAGTCATATCTCACTGTGATGAACCAAAAAGGACTAAGGCCCTCAAATCTCAGCTTAGTCTGCTGGCTTCAACACCAGACAAGGGCTGAAGCATTAGGACAAAACCCTACAGACTTTGCAGGATCATCTGGCAGGGTTGGGACAGCTGTGATTTCAAAAACTACACTCAAAGACTTCATGGATCACAGCTGCCCCACAAATGACACATGGGGTGTTTCTGGCTGAATGTCTTGGAAGTTGCTTTCCAAGACTTAAAGGAATTAAAAGGTAATAGAAGAATACTGAGCTTCTGGAACTTAGGAGAAACGAAGTAAACAGTTATTTTGTTTCAATCACTCTGATCCTCAAAGGCTGATTTATTTGCCTAGCATTTATAAAACAAAAAAGGAAGAAAACTATACTTGGAAAATGAAATTTGGGCATTCAATCCATAAGAATCACTCAGCCTAAGCAAACTCACAAAAAAACCCACAGCAACTCTTATCTAGGGTGGGAGCTGCTAAATGCCATCGGGGGGGGGGCATTTAGGCATGAAATTCTGGAGTAGAGGTCAGCATAAGACGCATATAAGAATTAAAAAACAAAGATCAGATTGGCTTGCGCAGAAGACTACTAAACAGAAGAGTGACTTTAAAATCCACAAATCTCCATGCCCTTAAACAGAAATGTAGTGCAAGCTTCCCAATACTTCAAAAGAAATGCTCTAAACACTGGTATGAAGTCAATCTCTTTTCTGAGTTCCTTCTTCCTTCTTCCTCTAACCTGGACCACCTCAGTAATTAATTGCTAAAAGACATAAAAAACCCCAAAACACTGAGAGATATTTGTCCCACAACAATCAGAGGGTTGGCATATTTTTTTCTCAAAGGTTATCTTACATAGAAGACAACACAGCAGGACACACAGCCACATTTTTGTAAAGCTACTTCAGTTTTCTCCTATTATTGATTGTACCAGTGTAATGGCATGATAACAGCAGGAATTTTTTTTAAAGGAATGGAGAGGACATTGATTAAAAAAGGAAAAAAAAAACCACACACACACAGAGAAAACCCATGTGTTTTTTAGATTATTCATGGAAGTGGTTGCAGAATTGAAAGCAGGGTTAAAAAACTATGCACTTTTCCCCTAAAAATATCAGAGGCAATTTGGTGGTATTTGCAGATGATTCAGAGGAGAAGGTAGGATCATCTTCATATTTATTTTCTAACCTGCTTTTCACTAGAATTTCCCTGCTAAGTCATGAGATGAAGGAAATTTTATGTAAATCTACAGGTAAATTTGAGATTGACAAAGGAGTATGCTTTCCTAGCTGCCTCACATTTCTTTGCAATGTAAGCTTTATTTTTCACAGAACGGATTACAAAGATCATTTACAGAAGTGCAACCCTTAGGGAGGAATGAAAACCATACAAAGATTCATTTCTACTATTTGTGGTTCCACTGAAACAAGATCAATGTCAGAAAAAAAGAAATCATTAAATAGTTTTTCCCTGGAAATGCCAATTCACCAAATCACCCATTTCATGAGAATATACACACTTTCACTAATCTGTAGAGGAAAAGCTTTCCTGGCTCCAAGATGGAATTTTGGGTCAAAACTGCAGAAAAACGTTTATTACACTCACAGATCTTTTCCAAGTTGCGGATTCAGCAGCAGACATTGAGAAAGTGCCACAATAGTTGACAGGAAAGGCACCCAGTGAGAGTGGAGAGGAATTTTTCATATGGAACTGCCGCACTGCAGCTCTGCCTCCACGCCGAAGGCATTGCCCCTTTGGAAGAGTGAATGTCCACTGCACACTCTCCGGTGGGGGCATCTCTACCTTTCTCCCTTTTATTTGTAAGTAAAAGCTTATAAATGCTTCCACTACAGAAAGGGAAAGAATTGAAACTCCTGAGGTTTAGCAGGATCGCTGAGCTTCCTGCGCCAAGCCCCTCCACTTCCACGCTGGGTCTCTGGGGCCACCTGCCGATGGAGGGTCTGCAGGGTGGGGGGGGGTGGTGCAGGACCTCTGCCAAGAACTAGTTTTTGTGGGCATGAACTTGTGTGAGGAATCTGCAGGAGTTAAAGGTAAGGATAAAAAAAACCCCACATCCTTTGCAGTCCTGACAGACTCCTCAGTAGACAAGTGAACTTCTGACTGCTGAAAAGAACTGCGTTACCTCTTCCCTTTCCAGATTTATATATAGATGTTTCCCCTGCTTTTATACCAAGGCATTACTCAACTCTTTTTCTAAATGTATAGTCTAAAGCTATCAAATTATTATGGATCTAATACGTGCAATTAAATCTTACCCTTGAAGGAAAGTTGAGAACTGGTACTCAGAGCATTAAATCAGAGTTTTCAAGGTGCACGTGCAAATCTCTCCCTTCACAACCGCACTTTGGCTGCTTCATCATTTATATATTCATTTATATAGCATTATCTTGCATTAGCTTGCTATTTTCTTCTTAAAAACTAATATATATATTTTCTATGTCTTTTTCCCACAAAATGGGCTTCAACACAATCTTTTAATCTTCACAGTAGATTTGCTTCTCTATAGCCCCTCCACTGGAGAAAAAGAAACACTGTGTATGCAAAATGAAGCACTGCACATTTGGTTCCTAATTCAGGAGTACATCTCACACCACTGATTGTCAAGCACATTTTGCAATTCTCTTTCACTTCACATCTTTTCTATCAGTTTGAGCACAACCCACGTAGATTAATATGCTGATTTATTTATCTTACAATGTTCAACTTAAAACACTACAGAGCTGGCAGTAGAACAGTCCCACAATCCCACACCCTCCACCACAACTTTCTCACAGCCTCCACAAAACTGAATGTCAAACTGCATTCAACAACATAGTACAATACATATTCAACAACTAGATCACTCTCAGAGAGTAACTAAAGGCTTTGCTGAGTTTCAGCTTCAAGGCAGATCCATTCATGGTATTGGACAAGTCTGGCAATCCAAAAATAGCAGTTCGGTAAGAATTAGCAAGAACTGTGATCATGCACAGTAAGGTTTTGCAGGAAGAAAACTGGCATATGTCTCAAAAGTTCTGGGAGCAGGAAAAACAGTATTTACACTAACCACATGTTTTGGCTAATACGAAATATTTGGTGAAAAAAACACTGCACACAAAAGTACAATGTATTCCCAGGCTTATTTCCTTAGCACAAAGCAAATGAGTTTTCAGTGCACATATATTATTTGCCAAGTGCCACCAGTGTGGTCCTGAGGACGGTCTTTGGAATCCAAGGTGGCCAGACATCTTGGTCTTCCTGAATATTTTATGCTTTCTGAGCTATCATCCTCAAAATCATGCAGGCAGACAAAGTGCTCATGCACCCATCCATATGTACACAAGGCCTTTTGTCTTTTTTTGAATTACTGTTTTTGTTAAGCATTTGCACATATGGTCCCAAATGGTAAATGGCCAAAGGTTAAATCTTTAACATAGCAGTATTTAAAGAGGAAGCAGAGTTGTCACAAAGATGCATCCCTTCCACTCTTGTTCATTACAGTAATTTAAATTTTAGGTACTCTCACTAACATCAGATGATTATTTACTAAATAAATAAACAACAAGGATTTATATAAAAGAGTTTAAGAAACAAATCTAAAAAATAGTACTGCTTCATGATTTTCAGAAGAACTAGCCATTTTCTTGTAACCTAGTACATTTAAATAATTTAATGATACGCGCTGAAAACAGTTACCGAAACAGGCTAAGTCCATGTTCAGTTATGTAAGCATAAATCCAGACTAATTTTACTGAAGTTAAAGGAGTTATACTGGATTTGCATGTGTGAGCACACATTCTTGACTTTGAGTCATTTGCTCACATGCTGGATGTAGAGATTGCCAGAGGACTGTGGGTTTCCTTCACCACCCATATTATGCCTCATCGGTGAGTATATACATGTAAATATATAATTATAGGCATATATTTATATATGCAAATACACAATATTCCTTTTGAACGCTAATTCTGAAAATTCAAAATTTGAAGTTATTCTTTTTAAATAAACAACAACCAGACAAAATACAATCTGAAAAAAAAAACAGTCGAAAGAGAACATGAGAGCGCAACTGAGGAAATCAGCAGTTATCCTGGGCCCAGAACTAAACCCTAAATATTATGTTACATTTATGAATGCATTTGGAAATACATATTTTTGAATCTGTAAATGAATACTCAGTTTATATTGCATGTGTACACAGCTCACCATTTCAAATACGTTATATCTGAAATAACACTAGGTAAAAGTAGTGACATACTGCCCTTAAATACTTAAATAGAGTACTGACATGACAAGAATGAGCAGGGACAAATAAATACATTTGCATGTCCAAATCAATTTCATACAATTATTTCTCTCCCTGATTCTTTCAGTTATACAGACGTATTCTCAAGTAGTTACATTATACTCTTTTCTTTTCCTTACTTATACACGAATAACTGAATGAAAAAAATTCCCCATTCTACTCATAAAGTTATGAAAATATATTTTATATAATTAGCCTTCTTTAACTTAAGTACTGTAGAAGTTTTCAAGTTTTTTGTACAAACATTAGTGGATATATTTTAAAGCTTATGATTTTCAAATTCTTCAGTTTCACCTTCTGTGCTTTGATTGTCAAACATCTTTAAATTATGTTTTTCTTTGAAGGAAAATAAACAGTATGCTTTCACCTTTACTAAATATTGTTGATACTGTCTGACAAATATTCTGCAACTTACCCAGGAGGTGTATTTCTGCAGTACAGATTGTCTCAAGGCTGTGAATAAGTTGTAATCTTCAGAACTATGGTGTACTTGGTGCGCAGCCCATATTATATTAACCTCTGCAAAACAAATAATTTCTAATGAGGTTTGTACTAGAGAAAAAAAGCAACATTTGTTTCCCAAGGCCTGTTTTCTTAAGCTAAAAGCAACTAAGCCCCCAATTTACACTTTGCTATTTTACCATATTATAGCAGATAATAAAACCTAACACTCAAAGCTGAGTTTGGGTAAGCTGGGTTATTTGTCTGTCAGTGGACACAAGTCAGCGTGAATTTCATGCTGAGGAAGATGAGGCTGTGACAGGAACTAAAATCATTGCAGGCAGAGCAGAAGGATGTGTGAGATGAGAATTAAATAGCAAGAAAGCCTGAGCTGAGTCCTGATAACACGAATCAATAGGAGCTGTGTTATGGGATTCAGAGAGACAAGGACTGAGGATGCTCTCATGACCACATTTGTTATATTTCAAGACTAGAAGGGGACACAAAATGTTCTAAAAATCTTCTGCATCAAATTTAAACAAATTAACTGGTGTCAGATTTTATGCTGACATTTTTCTGGAATGCATGAATCTTCAACCCACTTGTACCACAGACCACAAAACACTAGTGACAGATGGAAAAACAAGCAGATGGTGCTGGGAACCCTTGACCCAGCCAAAAGAGAGAAGTGGTTCTATTGTTACAGTAAAAAAAAAAGATTGCTAGAATAAGGGCAAAACCAGTGTTAGCCCTGTCTTCTGAAGGCATGACATTTATAATGTGCTGAAGTGAAGAATACTTCAAAATCCTGATTATATTTCAAGGCATTTTCTCATTTAAGTGCAGATCTGGTTGACCCCTCTGCACTGTATAGTGTAAGTATAGTGATATCTGGTCAGTCTGAAGTGGCAAGACAGACAGACATTAGGACAAAAATATTCATGGCCATCAGAGTGTACCTTGATCATAGGAAAAGAGAAAGAGATGTGTAGTCAACGTAGCCCAAATAGTGCCTATTTAGCATAAACCTACCTTTAAGATCTCATGTATTTCAAGGGATGAAGTATACACAAAGCTTGATTACAGAAATTACAATGGACTGGCTGTCTGCCAGTTGGACACTCCCATTGCCACTGACTTGTTTCACCAGAGCCATTAGAGCCTTTGGAGGATATTAGAATCACACTCACAGAACGATCTTATAATGTGTATTTAAAAGTCCTGAAATTGTCTGGTGCCAAGTTTACATCAAATAGTATAGGTCTGGCAATTAACATGCACTTGCAATGTGAAGTAATGCCAAAAAGTCCACTTAATGAATCGCAAGGTATCTTCACCATTTCAGGGGACTAAATAGTCTTGTCACAGGAGGTAAGAGTCTTGTGCTCTGCTAGAAACTGAGAATTTTAAATCTAATTAATTTTGACAAATTACTAATTTACATGAAAACATTTTTGAATGTCCTCTAAGTCCTTGAAAATACTTACAATTGCTGAAATAAATCTGTAATTTCAACTATCACAAAACACTTAACACTGAATCTGAGAATTCTTTCTTCTTTAAATGTATTTGTTCCTGAAGGAAGAAGTGTTCAGTATATCAAGAATTAATGATATCTCTCCAAAAAAAACTCCAACATCATCTCAGTGCCTAATAAGTTCATTAGGAAATTAATTATTCAGGTGAGCTTCAGTATTCAATAATAATTTGTATTTGAAATGTTTCCCAAGACTTCAACAGAAGCTAAATGAGTGAACAAAGCATCTGAAAAGGTGGAGGTTAAAGACCTGTCTCCTTAGTTGTTTTAAAAGCATTTACTTCCTATCACAAACTGTGTGTAACACAAGCCTCCACTCAATGAAGTACAGCTGTTCAAACAGGGTACAGTAACTGGATCTTTCTCCTTTCCCTCAGTCATTTTTCAGCATTATGAGAAGTTCAAGGAAGGGAATCTATGATGATTTTTACAGTCTACTTTCATTGTAGTTAAGGTCAAATGGTTTTCAAAATGAATTACTAAAAAGGCATTTTATTAGGATTCATTTTTCAGTTAAACTGCCTCTTACACTAACAAGTATATGGAATAAGGTAACTGAATATTGGTAAAATGTTAGCCTTTCAGATGTGTGAGTCAGCTTAAATGATCTATCATTCAAAAATATACCACAGGAATATTAGGGACATAAACAAACAATTCTGCCACAAGTAATTTAACTGCTAAAGCTATTTCTGACTTCTTCTGTTACAGCTAAGTGAATTAAATCTTGCTTCTTAATCCTATTCTTGATGACACCAATGGCACAGACTACGTAAAATTCCTTTTCAAAATAGGCAAAATTGATGATTGGAAATGATTTTTGTATTAAAAATTTATCTGAATAAACTGATCACCAATAACTTTTTATTTGAAGCAAAAGAATAACATCATGAAAAAGTGTGAAATAGATCACCCCAAAACTCAGTCTGTAACCATTAGCACATTAAAAATATTACAATCATAATGCCTAGAAGACATCTCTCAAATGCAAGAAACAGACCAAGCATTCTTCAGGGAATACCACTGACTGCTCACCAACTACCCACAACAGAAATGAAATTTTATATGTCTGTAGAAGAGCTGTGGTTTCACTTTTTCATACCTAATGATGATAACTTGAAAGAAAATGATAAAAATTATTTGAAGGATGATGAAATCATAAAAGACTCCCTCACATGCACTTTCTCATATGTATTATTACATAATGACCAATAAAGAGATCAAGATAGAGACAGACAATTCCAAAACAGATTTAAAAAAATCAATGTAGAAAATAGGAAGTATTACTGAATTTTATAGAACTCTCCAGTCAAATTCTACTGTGAGGCCACAGAAAAAAATTAGGTGATGGAATTAGAGAAGCCACCAAGACAATCTTTAATCGAATTTTTGTTGTTTCATGATTCAAACTTGATTGGTAAATACAATTTAAAAAACAGATAACCACAATACAGTTATGCACAAACCTCCTATTTTTAATTCAGGAGAGTGAACATCACAGAATCATAGGATAATTCGGGCTAGAGAGAAACACAGGAGGTCTCTAGTCCAACCTCCTGCTCACAACAGGATCAGCTTTAAGTTCCTGAGTACTACACCCAGATGGTCTCGGAAAACTTCTGCATCTTCTGCTGTTATGAAGAACTATAACTGAAGATAAAAGTGGCATTTCCTTTTCATGTAGTTGTGAGGAAAGTTATACAAATCATAACCTAGCACAGCGAGGACCTCCTTTCCTTGTGTGGTGCTCCCCAGATTCCTGTTAACAGATGGAGACCTGACGAACTATTTGCATCTTGCTACTGGAGTTAATTGTTGTTTCGTACATTATTATTATTACCATTGTAGTGTTTTTTTCATCATCCAATTTAAAGTGTAAAAGAATTAGTATGTAATCACAACAGAGAATAAATGAGGCCATGTAGCTTGGTGAGGAAGGAAAGAAAATTGGTGCTACAGAGAAATTTCTCGATGATGGACAGGCCCTCAGTTTTTACCCCAGCCTTTTCAGTCTCTATGAAGTTGTCTCAGAGTCAGACAGGCAGTTGGTAAAATCAGTGGGCTCCAAGCAGCTGAGAGATTTGTATCTTTAAACTAATTCTAAAAGGAAAAGAAGATTTGTCATTTTAGAGTTAGTTCAGTATATGAATTCTGTTGTTATAGGAAAGAAAATAAGTAGCTGAGGGAAGTGGTCTGAAGAAGCAGAGGTTTTGAGGGAACTTAACAGTAGCCTTGTAGCACTGGCTATCAAGAAGCTTGAGCCAGGTTTTTTGGAGCAGTCCCACTTTTCTTTTCTGAGTTTTCCTAAATGAAGGTAGATTATTGATGTTAGTCTCCTTTTTCTTCCTTCCCTCCTCCTCCTAACTAATAAATAAAATGTAATGTTTCCCACACTTTTACAATCACAGTGGTAAGGCAACCTATGATTTTACTTAGCCTTTTTTTTTTATTTATTTCAAATTACTTTTTCATTACTTCTCAAGTCCCTTTCTATGAGTCTCCAATACAGATCCAATGCCTGGGCCATACTTCACTACTTCTGAAGTATTTCCTTCGTGGTAGTAGAAAATGGTCATCATGCACATAAGATTCCTCTTTAAGAATGCATAGTAGAGAGAGGTCAAAATGAGACTTTTTTTTTGGTTAATTTCTGTAATTATAAGTAATTTGAACAGCCCAATACATTTTGGTTAACAAGAGAGAAAATGTATGCCAAAGAAACCCTGTAGTCATTTCAAAGAGTGATGTCAATGAAAACAGCCATTTTACAAAATCCTCAAAAATCAGTAAAATGGTAAAGGTTGGATGGATCTTGAGTGAATAAAAAAGATTAGATAAGACCTTTTAATTAAAATATGTGGTTTCTCTGCATACAGCCTTATAAGACCTGGCACTAAAGTAATATGGAAAAAAATACAGATGAATTATGTAAAGTTTCCATTCTCTTTCAGTCAATACTGACTGTACCTAGGGGAACAGGTGAAAGTTTCCCTTCGGTACCTACTTAAATTTAAACAGAGCCTTCAGTTTTGCTATGCTTGCTATCTTTTACAAGACTAGATACCTTTAGCATTCAGTGAGGAATGGAACTACAATTTATCTAGCCAGAAACTTAAAAGACAGCAAAATTACATTTACTAAGCTATGGATTACCACATTACAATGAAGTCCACAAAGCCAAGCATATGGCAAAGAACCCCCTTGTCCATGGTGTGGTCCCCACTGACCTAATCTGCTGCTTCTTACAGCAGCTGTAACCTGTAGGGTTTCAGAAGCAAAAAAGAGATCATCTCATGGGTCAACTTCTCTCCAGTCAGAATTAGTAGAAACCCCAGGACAACCAAGGAAAGGAAAATGGCGTAGAAGGTAAATTTTTCAGTCATTCCTTTTCTATGCATTTCAACTGTTCCTATAAAGATAAAACAGTGAAAAATACATAGTATTTAAATAATTTATCTGCTAAGCTATTGGCTTTTCTTATCCACAAAAAACTCCGCGTGATTACTCACAACCCTCCTGCCTTGTTCTAATTGATTTGTTCATAGAATCACTGAATTCCCTGAATTGGAAGGGACCCACAAGGATCATCAAGTCCAATTCCTGGTCCTGCACAGAACAGCCCCCAGAGTCACACCATGTGCCTGAGAGCATCGTTCAAATGCTTCTTGAACTCCGTCAGGCTTGGTGCTGTGACCACTTCCCTGGGGAGCCTCCACCCAACCACCCTCTGGGTGAAGCAGCTTTCCTAGTAGCCAATCTAAACCTTCCCTGACACAGCTTCATACCATTCCCTCAGGTCCTGTCACTGATCTCACCACAGAGAAGGGATCAGTGCCTGCCCCTCCTCTTCCCCTCATGAGGAATTTGTAGACTGTGATGTCTCCCTTAAACCTCCTCTTCTCCAGGCTGAACAAGCCAAGTGACCTCAGCTCCTCATATGGTTTCCCCTCTAGGCTGTTTACTATCTTTGAAGCCCTCCTTTGGACACTTTCTGATAGCTTAATATCTTTCTTACACTGCAGTGACCAAACTGCACACAATATTCAAAGTGAAGCCACCCCAGTGCAGAGCAGAGTGGGACAATCACCTCCCTCAACCAGCTGGTGATGCTTTGCCTGATGCACCCTAGAACACAGTTGCCCTCCTGGTTGCCAGGGCACTTCAGACTCATGTTCAGCTTGCTGTTGACCAGGAGCCCCAGATCCATTTCCAGCTTCTTATTACCCAGTCTGTACATACATCCAAGGTTGTTCAGTTCCAGGTGCAGAATCCGGCACTCGTCTTTGTTTAACTTCATGTGTGTGGTGATTGCCAAGCCCTCTAACTTGTCTAGGTCTCTCTGCAGGGCCTATCTGCCTTCGAGGGAGTCAACAGCTTCTCCAAATTTAGTGTTCAGTTGATGCTTTTTAAGAATTTGAATAAATCTCTTCTCATGTAGAGCTTTTTCACAGAATCTCATTCCCTGATGGATTCTACACTTGCACTGGGTGAACAAACACTGAGATAGAGCACCATCTAAACTTTGTTACTGGAAAGGACAATTATCAGATTTTTTTTTAATAAAAGTTGGCTAAAAACTGTATTTTGGGACCCAGAGTGGATGCCTTTATTAAAATTCCGAAGTAACCCTAGATTCTGTTCTACCTCGCAGTAAAAACAGAAATCTACCTACACAAATTACTTATAATCTCCTCAACAGAAGTAGATATGATCTGTATGCAACCCTCCTGTTCAGTCTGTTGTGGTGTAGCCCCTCTTTTGTGAGTCTTCTGAGACAATTTTGCTTTATGTTTTTTGTTTTAGTGTTGTTCAGTCAGAGTTGCAGGAGAGGTGGTTTGCCAGAAGGCTTTGCTTCCTGCTTATTAGAAATATAATTCTTTAGGAAAAATTCTTTCCTCAGTTACGTTAGTAGAGCTGTGCAGGTTTAATGAGACCAGGATTAGATCCAAGGAATTTATCTGGAAGGCTCTGTTATATACCACACACTAAGAAGCATGTATACAGGGAAATGTACATCTTTTTTTGCTTTGTTTTGGTTTTTTGTGTGTTTTTTTTTAATAAGACACATTTTCCTTACATTGTGGCGTTGGCTAAAGTGAGTGTTAGCAGTTTGTATTCTCAAGACGATCACATATGTAAATCAAAAGACTGGCTGTAAGGAGATCTGAGTACAAGTGGTGAATTAAATTTGATTCACTATAGACCTTCCAACAGTTGTCTTAACTTTCTTCTTCTTTTTACTGAGAAGCACGTATCAGTGCATGTCCTTGACAGAGACCAGTTCTCAAAATTTCAGAAGTAGAAGTTCCACCACTGTTTGAAATACATTAGCCATTGCTCACAGAGCAATTGGTGTGTCAGGAGAAATGAACAACTCAGAAGCATCTTTTAAGCCTCAGTATTATCTAGTCTTCTTTGGTCATTTTGCAATGAAATATATATTGCACTACCCAGGTAATGCCAGGATAGGCAATAATACAGCATGTCACAAAGCCAGTGCTAAGGAGAAAATAATGCTACCATGAGACACTCGGCATCCTACATAATCATAATCCAGCAGCTTAATTAGGAGATTTCTCTTGGCATTCAGCATGGGATTCATCTGTGCTCCAAGACGTGATTTTCTGAGCTTTGTTCAGGACTATCTCTGTTTTTCAGCCCTCTTCTTACGTTACTGTATGCAGTCAGCAAACTATGAGTGGGCTAACTTGTAATCAAGTAATACATGGTATATGCTCCCATGTCTTAAAAGCCAAAATTTGGAGAAACCTTCTACAAAACCCCTCTCCAGGTCTATGCACAAGCCAAAACCTCCTGCTTGATCTGCTGCCATACCATTTGAAAACACAAATCTGCTCCCACACAAAAAAAATCCACAATAAGATCTGCAAAACTTAAGTTCCAGAATGGGCTAGGGAAACGTGGGAAGAATCAAGATAAGCCAAAGTATTACATATGCTACCCAGAACAAACAACAGACCAGATCATATCCCCTCTTAGCAAGAATCTGGGGGGCTGTGAATTATACTTAGATACACTTCTGAATCTGTAAAATATTTAAGATGTCATGTGGTTAGGAAAGCAGAGCTTGGCCATGTGAAAAATAACAGTCCTTTCAACCTGTACAAGCCCTATGTTTTTTCCTGGCATCCTCATAAGCAAGGGACATCAATGGAAAGGCTAGAAAAAGCCACAGCATTCCCAAAGACTCTTCCAGTAGGAGCAGTTCTCTTGGAAGCTAAGCTGCACAGACCAAACTTCATGTAGCATAGTTATATCCATGTAAACCAAAGTAAAAATCTCAGTTAATTACATTAGGGCAGTCCTAACCCATGGCCTGTGGGCTTTTCATACAGTTTCCAGGAACTGAACAGTCTCTCTCAATATACACCAGGCAAAACCATAAAGGAATAAAGGTTATCAGGTAAAATTCAGAAATTAATTAACAGTGACTCAATCTCTTAATTCACTCATAGTTCTGTCAGAAAATGAATGTGAATTCCTTTGTGTGAAAAGATATTGAGAAGAGAAAGGAACCAAAGCAATTTTAGCATGCAAATGTTGGATTTGGACACTCCCACAAACAGGAAAAATTCATAAGAAGAAGAAAAACACAGAAGGAATGAAGTTTTAGTACTGTGTTTATCTGTAAACTCTGAAAATAGTGGAATTTAGCAAGTCTTTCAGTCCACAGCAGGTATCTCACACAAATTCTGCTACACCAACTTGCCTGACCAACCTGTTTTTCACATCTTCCAATTTCAAGTGCTCTAGTTGTTTGGAGCAGCTCTGCAGCTAGTTAAAGCTTTATTTGCCTGAGCTCTGGATGACCTCTTTAGCAAAAATATGAGTCTCTAGATTGTGACGAAACACGACGGCAGCAGCTCTTACACTTTCACTTGTCTCCTTCATTTGTGTATGAGGCTTGATTTGGGTATCCTGTTTTCCAGTTGTTGAGGCTTTCATAGCAGATTCTTTAGGTGTAACAGTGTTAAAATAGCTCTGATTTGTACCAAAAAAAAAAAAAAAATTGGTGCCATGGCAATTTCAAGGATAACTAAACCATAGCATAAAATCCTATTTGTGAACCCAGTCCCAAGCCCTGTCAAACATTTCCCACCAATGTTGACCTCAAGTTTTTCCCAACTACCCTTTCTTTAGTAAGGGTTCCTACTGGTTTATCCACCCTCTACCCTCACAGCCTCTTGACTGAGTGACACAGTATATGTTAACTTCTGCAACTCATTGATATAGAAACTTTTTGCAGCACTTCTCTCTTTCTGCACCTTTTTTTACTACAAAGAGGAGCATATGGCTCATTAATTTCACAACTATAAATCATCCTGTTGGTGAAATTAGGTTTATATATTAAAATAAAACCTGCAACAAATTTCTGTGTAAAGGAGAAGATCCCCAGCAGCTGGGGCAAAGTGATTTCTACAGATCTGTGCCACTTTATACAAGCTGCAGACTTGACTGAAGCCTCTCTAAATATGGCTGATTACAGCACTGGCAATCTTTAGTTCTGAGCTTTTGCCAACCTGTATAATATAACTTAGTGTTACTGAATATTGATGTCAAACTGTGGTATAAATGTGTGAAATGCATTAACTGTTATAGAATTAGCACTGTATTCATTAGCCTGATGATAAAAAGAGAACTGAGATTAAATTAAATAAATTCTTTTTGAAAAAAAAAAGGTACTTCAGAAAACCTAAAAAATAAATAAATTTTACTTCAGTTCTTTTCTTTTATTATTTTTCCTTCCCCAAAAGTGTCTCAGCCACTGAAATGTCAGCTTATGCAATTTGAGAACGTATTCATCTTGGAGGATCTTAGAAGGAAATTGCTGCAATGAAATGGAAAAAAAAAAAGAAAAGATAATTCTCCTTTTGTTTTTTTTTTTGTGTGGGGGAGTGGGGGTGAGAGTTCTCATTCTCCTGTATTCTGGGCTGTCTTTACAAAAGATTGATGGTTGGTGTCACCGTTAGGAAGTGCAAACTGTTCAGCTTCATTGCAATCTATGTCCTCATCCTCTTGCTCTGCAGGATACCACATACTTTGGCAGGCAATATTCAGATGGGAAGCACTTTAATGGCAAGAATGGATACCAGTGAAACCTTTTCCCACAATGTTCAAAACTCTGAATGCGCATACGTTAAAGCAACATAAAGCTGCAGGATATTAGGAAGAAAACAATAACTGATGCTAACCCATACACACATTAATCTTACTTTTTTGCCCCTCAGAACAATACATTCAAAGAATGCTAGGGAAATAAACATACTCGGGAGGAAAAAAAAAAACAAAAAACGATGAACTCGAATGAATTGAAGTCTTCCAACCTGAAAGCATAAACACACTTCTTAAAAGAAAATATTCATGGTCCCTTCATGTAACTTTTTTACCTTTTAGGTTGAATTCCTGCATTCATTTATTTGATTCATCATCAGTAAGAATTAACACTGATAAGTCAACAGAGTTATTCTGGTATAAAAGAGGAATTAGCTCTCCTCTCCTCCAGAGTGTTCTAGATGATTTATTAAGCCAAGTTCCTGAATGATAGATGTGTGGAAATGCAGACTAGATTTGCAAATGAATCTATTGAAATTTACAGAGATATTGGTAAAGCCTGGGGGACATCAAGGCACACCACCTCCCTTAAATAAACTTTTAAAATATTTTAGGAAAAAAAACATTTACACCTGACTTTTGTCCCAATCCTTCATTGATTTGCAAACCACAAAAAAGACAGGCAAACACTTTAGGCAATGCACATGAATTTTGTACTCTCTACGGACCTGATCCAAAACTTAGTGAATTGAGTTGAAAAATATCCATCATACTTTAACATATTTTTAAGCAAGTTCATTACATAGTATTCAACTCAAAACAAAGGACACTTAAGCCTTTGAAGTCACGTTCAGGTATGTAGTGAGTTTAGCCACACGTATTTATTTATACATTTGTTTTACAAGTGTCAAAATATTTCTCACAGAAATAAAAAGAACCAATATAGTTATGGATACCACTTATTAAGTAGTGATAGTTCCATTGTATTTGGTAGCCATGCAGTTTATTTATTGCATATGTGATACTTCCATAAATTACCTTTGGACCTGTGTTGTCAATACTTATTCTGCACTCCCATTCCTAAAAGCACATAGTTGACCATAGATCCTCTGTGTCCATCAAGTAATTACCTATTCCTGCATCTGTCATACAAAGAAATTGGCTCTGGACATTATTAAGCATGCTGAAACTTTAACAGCCTTTTCCATTTATCATTCTAACAAGAAGGACATGGAAGCCATTTAGACAGACAGATTAGATAAAGAGAGCAGAACACAGGTAACTGTCAAAGCAGGCAACCTCAATTTAAATGTGAAGAAGAAAGGGGGCATATTAGCTTGCCTCTACACCCCACCAGGCTGGGACCCATCTGGTAGAGCCCACCCCCAAATGTGTCAGCTAGGATTATCTAGAGGATGCCTCTAGCACATGGATGCTATCTTCAGAGTTTTCTCTCCCACCACTCCCTACCCTGTCTCTTCAGCAGGGAACAGACATATGCCTCAACTAGGACTGCACAAGTAGGTGTTTACATTGGAACCATCCACAGGGATCCAGGTACTAGCAGCATGATCACATTTAGGTAGAAGGCATGAAACAGCCTCTAAGAAAGCCTTTTATTTGAATGCCCATTGCTGCTAGTGCTAACTCTTGAACTTCAACCATCAGTCAGAGGAGTTACTTTACACTCCATTTCCTTTTTCCACAAAATATTGATAAATGATTACTAGTTGAAGACAGGTGAAGCCACACACGGTAGAGTTTCAGGTACAGAGCTCATTTCAATGTGTGCCATAAATTCTGCTAGTGATGTTTTGGGGGCCAAAGGTACTCCAGCACTACCAGCAAACACTGAAACATATTGCAGGTCTGGAAGTGCAAAACGATGGCTGGCAACACCAGCAGCTAACAGATGAAGCCAGAGGTGCAGGAGAGCAGGAATACCAACAGGCGCCTGTGATGCTAATTCAGACTGATTTGTCAAAGAGCAGCTATAGCACTTGACCTGTAAAGGCACTCCTCCTACATGCTCACTGGGTTTTGCAGCCACATGTCTCCTGAATGATATTGCATTTTCTGACTTTAAAGGCCAACAGCTAGTGGCTGGATAATTAGTACCAGAGCTAACAGAAAGGAAAGGATTTCAGAGACAGAAAATAACAAGTATGGAAAAGAATGATATTTAACTGATTAATAATGACATTTTAACACATCCCACTGTAAATTAATTATTTTTTATCCTTTGTCTGTTTGCTCTAAGATATAAAACAAGCTAAGACTGAAGGCTCAATGCTGGATGCATCTGTTGTACTTTGTACTTTCCACTTTCCAAACACACAAAAATCAGCATTAAAGCTATGAAGTGAAGGATACTAGACTGCAGACTTACCTCAACCACTAAAATTGTATATAGGAAACAGATCTGCCTAAGAAAAGTAGGCTCCTCTACTTTATAAATTGTCATTATTATCTGGCAAGGATAGGGGATTTTATTTTCAATATAAAAATAGGAGGGTTTTTGCTGCTTTGAGATTTCTGGTTAAAATCCATTGCTAAGAACCGACCCAAAATGAGTGTGCTATTGGCTTCTTTAGGCAGATTGTGCCAAATGTAACTCTAGTCTACAAAAAAATCCTGTTACTCCACAGCTAATCTCCTCCTACTATTAGCAGGGGAGGAGAGGGAGACAGAGAATCTTTCTCTTATCTGAAAAGTGTTGATTTTTTTATGGAAAACATACTTGTAAGCAAAAAGTTTTACAGTCTGTTAAGACATATAGAACAGTAAGTAGCTATGTATAATTTCATATGATATTTTATATTCATGACAGTACCCATTACCTCTATACCCAGCATGGGAGCTTTCAAAACTTGTAAGTTAAACAACTATCCCATATTCATCCCAGCACTAACTTACAGTCTTTAGTAGCAGGCCCCAGAAATGGATGAAGGCTTTTTTTCAGCTTCCCAGCCAAGACACACTCAGTGTTAGCGAAACAATGGCCAGAGGGAGGCAGAGCACAACTGTGCAAGTCCAGATAAGAAAATTCTTTAGCCAAAACCCTGGAGGAAATGCTAGGAGCTAGGGAATCAGGACCTAGATAATCAAACAAGTATAACCTACAGGGTCCAGTATCACAACATCTAAGACAGTGGTTATAGCACATGAACCTTCTTTATTTCACCTCCAGGCTGAGAGAAGGGAGAAGAAGAATTAAATAGAAAAAAAAAAAAAAAGCGGTGGGGGAGGATTGTAAAAACACAGGCAAACCTTATTTAGATTTAGTTACTGAAACACAACAGGACAGTAAATTCACATATGTTTATAAAGAACTTGAAGGATATAAAGGTTGACATGATTTTGCAGAAAGAGATCAAACCATTATTTAAGTGACTGTTAAGGTAATTTTAATCCATTTAAATCACATTCCCAATTATTTAACCACTGCCATAGAGAATCAGCATGTTTGATAAAGAGCAAGTGGGAATTGAAAGACATGGGCACAAGAGTAAATTTCTTTGTTCTTTAGTTTATAGAACAAAACTTTTACTTCACAGGACTGTTGTTTACTTCCCTCTGCTACTAGCAGAAAGAACTGTAGTTTACGAGTAATAAATACTCTCCTTATTCCCTCCTCCCACAAATTACAAGAAACACAGTAGTGCCTTAACAAAACTTGAATGAAATAATAATAGTTCTAGCAGGATGTCAGTACAGTAAAGGTGTCTGTTTTCGAATCTAAAAGCAAGACAAACATTTGCATTTTGTAACTGGCTGAGGCAATCATATCACTATATAGATGTTCATCTATCACGACACTCTTCTAATCATCCACATATTTTCGCTGAAACTAGATGACAAACTGTTAGATCAGAAGCTCTTCTTTCTGTGCATCTGTTGAGCTTACAGAATCTACCAACTCTGAACTCTTCTGAGGCTTTGCAGATCTCCTGTGCCATAAGACCACATAAGGTCTAAATATTCAAAGTTATGAGGAAAGATTTATAAAGGTGTACAAGAGACAGATACATTTGTTACCAGAATAGGATAGGGCTCGTGAAGTAGAGCTCAGTGGAAAAGCAGGTGGTTGAGATTATGATCAACCAGTCAAACAAACTCAGGCAAGCTGGACCAGATGGCCTTTTTTCTGTTACTAATATTACTTATGTTCCTATTCAGCTGTAAGAAGTTACAAATAGTTTACCTGTTCAGATTTTTCTGACTCAAATTACATAAGATCAATGCTCTCACTTCACTGTCACATTAAAACTTATCATGACACTGTCTGTGGTTCTATTTAATAATTTACAATGCTGCCTACCCAGAGGAGAAACTGGTAGGTGTAACAGAAGAAGTTTTGCCTTTTACAACACCAATTACATAGCAAACCATATAAAAAGGGAAAGAAAAAAATCAAGCAAAGCCCCAAAAACTTAATCTAGAGGATTAAGTGCTACTAGATACAAACAAAATCTAAAGTCAAACCATATTTCCTGCACTAAAAGATGAAATTTTGAAGGAAAACTAATGGGCATGACTAACACATAGTCACACAGATTGCATGACACATTAATCTACAATTGCACCAAACACATCTAAATCTCTCCTTCATCTAACATGGGTCACAGTTCAGAGTCTATAAATATAAATTCAGAAAGGTATTTCACAGGTGCAAGAAAAAAATTAACGTCTCTAAGCTCCCAATTTGCACTAATTTATTTCAAAACTATACTAGCAATTTTCACATGTGACTACAACTTATTTTGAAATTTGGACTAATATGAGAGTGACTTTTGGATGCCAGCAGATCTAAATTACTTTTAACAATGTGAATATTACCAGTTGGGGGGTATCCTCTGATGCTGTAAAGATTCTAATAATCTAGTGAAAAAGCTAACAGAGTGACAAGATTTACAGTATTATGACCAGACTTCAGAGCAATCCATTCAACACCTATCTATACTTTCCAAAATAGCACTCTCTCCACTGCAATTTGTTATCATACATAATAATATTCAAGACAGAGAAACTGTGCCTATAATACACTTTATAAAACTTCAGAAATTATTCTGAATTTATGTCTATTTACTTTTACATGTCATCTTGTTCAAATAGAGTCTGAGCTCTTCAAGGACTACAGGTGCAGGAACATGAGGCCACACGAAGAACTGCTAAATTCCAGTTCAGATCTACCAGGAGCCTTAGGAGAAATTACAAAAATGTATAAACTATTTATACCTCTTCTTCATATATCTTTACTAAAGCAGGTTTAGAACAACTCTCAGCTACTGATTTTCATAGTTTTTGATTGCTGCTTCATTTCCTTGTAATTATTTAAGAGGAATTCTGGAGGAGGAGTATGAAATTCAAAATATACTATGGCTCCCAGTATAGATCATATTTCAGGAATAGCTTTAACAACATACTTCACAACTTTTCTTGATCCTGATCCTGCAGGCATGCAAACATTTTCATTTACACATGGTATGGGGTTTTAGCTGGTTCGTTTACCAGTTATAGTGACTGCACACAGCACATTTTCTTTAAATGTACTAGGCTGGCCTGTCAGTGGAATGACAAGTGGAGTGAGCATAGCTAAAGTCAGTGGAAAGAAGGAGACTTTCCTAGTAGGATAGAAGGAAACCCCTTGAGTGGTAATATTCAAATCAGGATTTCACTATAAGTTTCTCAGAGTTGCATCTCTCTCTGGAATGACACGATGGGCAGGCAATACATGGTTTTTTACACATTTCAAAGTTTTTGGGTATCTGTATTCAAAGATTTTTCTTGTTCTAGTTTATACATGTATCCACTGTTGTGGAAAGGCAGAACTTCAGAGCTTGGAAGCCTTCATTATATTCCAGCCTTCTCACATTTCAAGGAAAGTCAGATGAGCAGCTGTATCTCAAGGGTCTCATTAATTTGGAACCTGATCACACAGAGATGTGACAATTTGTGTGGTTTAAGTGTTTTGCTCAATCAGGACCACAGAGATTTAAAAATGTTGGTTTTACTTTGCACCGTGTACAGTCTTGATAGCCTTTGTAAAAGTAACTGAACAACTGAAACAACTTAGCATTTATTCATGTATTGCATCACTTTATGCCAGCCTCATTACTTCAGTACAATATAATAAGCATTAATGCAAAAAATTGAGCTGAAAGAGCTTATTGTGCAGCAAAATATATTGAGAGGTAGTTTAGGGGAGTTTCTCCTGGAGGCCACAGCCACAATCCATGTGTGATCATCTCACTGAATATTATGTTAGTGTACTGTATTTACAGATGTTCAGTTATGCAGATGTTATTCTGCCTTTGCATAATTTAATGAAGATATTTATTACTTACTCCCCCCCAGTTTTAATGCAGCAAAGAGCAGAATGGTCATACATCATCAGTCTGAATATCGGAAGGACACTTAAAAATGGAATCATAGAATCAAAGAAAAAACCATTATACTCTATGGCAGCCATCACAGTCTTTTCTTTCACTCTTCTAGCATATTTTCATATTTTCATATTCTACTTGACTCACAGGTTAATAGATGAACATACTCAAAATTGGAAGCATAGCAAGCACATTTCTTAGAGAATTCTCAAAAACACTAAATAAAGAGCATGGTTACAACTTTCTGTTCACATTTCATTCAACTCTCTTATCTCACAGTAGAGAAATCAAGTAAAAAGATGAAGTCAGACCCCACAGTTTCATGAGCCTAACCAGGGACAAAGATCTGTTTAAAGAAAATATGTGAGTGGTTTTGATGTGAGAACTGGTAATTTTTTTACATGTTCAAAGATTCCTGGACAGTTTCTTTTTATTAAAATTACTTAGAAGCTTTCATTTTAATCCAGTTTAATGATAAAAAGAAATTATTTTTTTTATAATTATGATTTTTTAATAAAAATTACAAAAACTCAGAAAGTGATCTGATTTACTATTATACCATGTATTTCTGTATTTTGCCTTATATTACTTTAGTAGTTTGGAGATAGTTTAAGTATTCTTATCATAATCTGCTCTATCAAACCAGATCAGAAAAGCAGCTATTTCAGACAGGGCTTAATCCTGCAAGGTGCAGAGGCCTCAGCACTGCGTACATACTGTATGTATGCTGTGACAATCTTCTCTTGATCTGCAGTCCTAGACTTGAACAACAAGAGATAATAAAGCCTGTGAAACAATGCAACTCTCTAGAGACTGTAAGTCAACTTTCTTGGACTAAAACTCCAGAAAAATTTCACATCTTTGGCGTCCTATGGATATTAGGAGCTTACATATAAATTACCAACCTCATGACCCAAGGAGTACACAGTTTATGATCTCCTGCACCATGAAATCTACAGTTGGGGTGGTTTTCTTGCATCTTGAAGAGTGAACCACAAATGACAAACATCTGCATTACATTCTCAAATAAATCAAGATTATCACCAACCATAAAGATCCAGAAGATTGTTCCTAGTCACTTTCAGAAACATTCTACATGAATTCTGTATTTCTGGATAGAAAAAAAAAACTGCTGATGGCAGAGTACTAAAAAAAATTGGTTTTCCTCATAACTTTTTGTTATACATCAAAATACTGGAGGAAGTCTTGACAAGAAAAATTAACCTACTAACTAATCTCCATTTGTACTAGAAAAGATGAATGAGATTATTATGGAGAAATATATCTGCTCTGCCCTGAAATTTCTGGTTTTTGTTTCCCCCCAAACATTTATCCGAATCTATACAAGTTAATCCTTTCAGTGTGATGCCTAATGTTTTGATCTGCAGCTGTCAACCAGGTCTTTCAACTGGCCAAACTACAGAACCAGGGCCTATGAGAGCAACTCACCAGCTTCAGTTCATACAGCTGTTGATTTCCCACAGAATCATAGAATCAACCAGGTTGCAAAAGACCTCTGAGATTATCAAGTCCAACCCTTGATTCAACACTGCCGTGGTTACTAGACTATGGCACTAAGTGCCACATCCAGTCTCATCTTAAAAACCTCCAGGGACGGTGAATGCACCACTTCCCAGGGCAGCCCATTCCAATGCCTAATTCCTCTCTCTGTAAAAAATTTCTGCCTAATATCCAACCTAAACCTCCCCTGGTAGAGCTTAAGCTTGCGCCCTCTTGTCTTACTGATAGCTGCCTGGGAGAAGAGACCAACCTCCTTTCAGGGAGTTGTAGAGAGTGAGGAGGTCTCCCCTGAGCCTCCTCTTCTCCAGGCTTAACAACCCCATCTCCCTCAGCCTCTCCTCATAGGAGTTGTGCTCGAGTCCCTACACCAGCCTTGTTGCTCTTCTCTGGACCTGCTCCAGCACCTCAATATCCTTCCTGAACTGAGGGGCCCAGAGCTGGACACAGTACTCCAGGTGTGGCCTCACCAGTGCTGAGTACAGGGGAAGAATCACTTCCCTGGTCCTGCTGGCCACACTGATATGGCTTTGCCCTACCTCAACAACATCCTCATGGAAAACTCTGGTTTAGATGTAGGCCAGTTGCTATGACCCCAAACGATACTTATGACAGTCACAGCACAGTCAAAAAGCACCACCTTGTATTCATGGCCATCTTTTACTGACTAGTAAAGCTCTTGACAAAGAACAAGAACGGTCCTCTGCCCGTCAGCCATTCACTGTATCACTTTGCATGTCAAGATGGATTTGATACTTCTTCAGCAAAATCACTTAAAACACAGAAGAAATAGCAGACTACATACAACTCACAATAAGATTGTAAGTTTGAGCTCTTAACAAGATGTCATATTCGAAGGTAAAATTATACAAATGTAAAATAAAGAAATTAGAGCATTCATAAACATGCCATACTCCATGTACTTCCACATAAGTATGTTGCTATATGTTACCTAATAACATCCCCTCTGCAGTAGTCACCCATTGGTATACAGACAGAGGTGACTGACTGTGAACATGGATCCTACTCATAACCTATTTTACTAGACCAGTTTCCACCACAATTGAACTTTAAAATTGGAAGCGCTCATGTAGGGATTTGCTTGTGGCCACTATTTTGGATTAATGAATGAGCCCCAGAACACACTGCATATCTGATGAAATCTCCAGCTGCAACCCAGAATTACAATTTATCATAGATAAGATCTGCTGGGTTCTATTAGGAAATGGATTTAGAAGCAAAGGAGGGAAGATGTCATAGGTCACAGCCAAGGGACAGCTGAGGAAGCCAGTTGTGATTAAGGCAGTCTTACATAACTGCCATGAAAAATTCTCAGCTCAAAATACAACATCTGTGCAACCAAATCTACCATAGCAATTGTGAAGGCAATGACCAAAAAACAAGGAAAATGATACTACATTCCCTCATAAAAAGTTCTTCCCACAAAAAGAATTTTATAGGACTTGACTGAGTGAAATGTTGAGGTCATAAGAGAGAAGTTTCAAGGGGCAAGCAGAAGGGATAGGTCAAATTCTTTATAAATAAGCATCAGCTATGTACTTGCTATGTCTGGCCTCAGTACTGCTAGGGAGCCATGAAGGAAAGAGGCTAGGGGATGTAACTTAAGAACAAAGAAATCGTTAAAAGTAAAAAGCACTTATAAGCTGATTAACCACATATATATTAACAAGCTATTCTGGTAACCAGCTGATCAACCATGTTTGCACATGGACAGCAGGATTAAATAAAGAGTGTAAATTACCTTGCTAGCATGAATCACTCCAGTGAATGGTATTCTGTAGGATTGTGCAAATTTACAATAGCTACTAAAGCATACATAAGGGCCTCAAATTTTTAACATTATATGTATACAGATTAAATGGTCATTTATCACTTTAAAAAAGTATTAATCCTTCTTCCATAAAAATGAAATTTATAATAGACATGTTTTGACTTTGTTCTAGTTAATAATCTTTAATTGAAATCTTGTTCTCTGTTCATTTCATAAAAAGGATAATAAAATGCAATGGATATCAAAATTAAAGTAAAAAATCTTTCATTTATTTCCTACAAGGGTGTTGAAGGTTATTACAGTTTTAGCTGGATGAGATGATCCAGAGATGTTAATAAAGGTAACTATAATATTACCTGTAGTTCAAGATTTCCCATATCTCTGGATATTAGCCCTATGAAAAATTAAAAATATCCCTTTCTCTGGCAGTATAGTGGATTAGTATACTGGATCAGCTCAAGGATGATGCACACCCAAGCAACAAAACAGTCAGGGTGAGATGGCAGCTGGACTTGGAAGAAAACACCAGAGGAGGTTGTGAATGGATGAGAATGGTGGTATGGCAGAGGACTGTGCTTCTGAATTTCTGTAATTCAACTGGTAGCCTCCATAGTGGACAAAGCAATGGGTGCAGGGTGACAGGGAGTGCCAGATCAGGGCTGCTCCCTTCAGAGACAGTTCTCAGTGGGACTTGAAGTGATTAGACAAGTGAAGCAAGAACAAAGAGACAGTGCCTCTCTTCTAGAAACTGAATTACTCACCTGACTTCACACCACATCAGTATAGATGGCACAGAATCATTTAGGTTGGAAAGGATCTTTCAGACTGAAAGGCAAAAGTGTACCTAAGCCGTGGTAGCACCAAAGTTTGCACAAGAAAAGTAACTTTATGGTCTGTTCTTCAATCAGCCTTAACATGTTTAGAGACATCACTTTACTACACTTATGCTGGAGATTCAACATCTGCTTTTATTGCTGCTTTGAAAGTCTCACTTCACTGTACTCTACTGAACCCAATTTCGATTTTAGAGATCAAACTGATGTTGAGATTCTACCGATGTATTTAAAGATGCACTGAAAAAGAAATGGGACTTATTTTCTACCTTCCACTTAGATTTCTTTCCCAGCAACCATGACAACAACAAATTAATCCTTACACAGATGAAGTCTTTGTTCTAGTGACTGACAGACATCTTTTACATTTTTCAAGAAAGTAGTTGATTGCATCAGTTTCATTTTCACAGCTAATTTTTATATTTAAATTTGAAAAAAAACCCTCTCTACTTAAAACATTATTTTGTAAAAAATCTTTAGATTGGAATGCATGTGTGGAAAAACTGTAAGGTCTAAAGGTCTTTAGTATTAAGCTTCTGTTGTTGCTAGGACTAGAAAGTAAAACATTTTTTTTAAGGATAAGAAAAAATGGAAGGACACTTATTCTTCTAAAACCAACATCAAAATATTTTTATTGTCTAATTAATGGGTTTCAACCTCTTTGTCAGCACAAACCAGTTTCAGATTTCTAAAAGACAACCAACCTGACTGAAAGTCATGAAAAGGAAAGCTGGTGAAAAGGGAAATGCCTTCATTTCACCATCTTGCTTATAGTTACTATAGATATATTTAGATATCAAGAGTCAGACTCAATACCTGGAAATCAAGGGACTTGAAATTTGTACCATTCACAGATGCCTGCTTTGCAGCCAATCATTTTAGGTATCCATAGGTGCAATGACATTCATTTTGGTCAAGTTTATTGCACAGCCAATATTGTGTTTGTTAAATTATTTAGCTGCCTCTGTGTAGTTAAACTAGGGGGAAAAAAACCACCATCAGACCGACATCAAATACAAAAAATCAGTGAATTTGTATGAGATGAAAAAATCTCGAAACTGAGCTACTGAAGTGACAGACAGGTTAATATAATATATTGCATATCTTTAGGAGGTTGCTAGTGAGCTCAACTTATTTTGAAAAAGATACTGTGTTTCTCACCAAAGAGAGTCATTTGCTGCGAACATCTTTATCCTGAACGCCTGATGTTTTGAACTTCAGACGATGAGAAAATTCCAGTGTGCATTTGATATGCTAATCATATGTCCACCAATATTTTACAGCGTTCTTTTACAGATTGGCAATGGGAGCACATAGGGAGAATGGTTCAATCATTCTTCATACTTATCTGATCACTATGGGAGTGGGAGGATTTAAGCTCTCAGGATAGTATACTCTTTTTTGGGAGTTATTCCATGAATGATGCTTTCATTGCGCACATCTGAAACACTGGTGCTTAACACATGTTATACATCTAGCTGTAGTAGTCAGGAACCTTTCTGGTTTTTAACAAAACAACTCATTCAAATTCATCAGCAGTTAATAGAAAGACTATTCTGTAGCTGTGGACATCTTCTCTGTAATAATTTACTTATTGGTAATAATTTATTCAACTTCAGCATTAGTGAGGTCATAAAGCTATGCCTCTGTAGCCCTCAGTGTTCAATGTGCCTTGATAATGATCCATGTCTTCTTTTTCTTGATTCTACTTCTTGCTTATAATCACCATTGCTATATTTATGTAATCAAACCTTTCAGTTAATGCCTTCCCAGTTTATATTATTTAGAAATGCAGTAGATCTTTGTGGGTTTATTGACTCTTGCTGACATGCTTTCCTTTCTTGTCAGCCTGTTGATCTTCCATTTCTTTACTCATGCAGGATGGAGTTTACCTTTGGCAAGACTCAAATCTCTGCTTGGTAGTATCAACCTTGAAAACATATAACTTCGTGGTTATGATCTCACGGAATTTTTGTGTAGTTTTTCCATCTATAATTTGACCACGGAAAATGGAAATTGAATCAATTTAATCTTTTTTACAAAGACTGTAAGATCGTTGGATCAGGCTCAGGTCATCCTGTAATGAATGCTCTATTAGACAGTTTAGTTATTAAAGCAAGTTAAAGAATATAAAAAAATTACTGTTCAACTGTAAATTCACACTTTTTATACATTCTTGCATAGCTCATGGACACATGAATTCACATTGAAACACCTGTAATGAACTACATTTTGTCAATTTGCACAAAAATCTATAAACAGAATTTCAGACATATCAGGTTGGCAAAGGTTTCCACAAGTATAATAACTCTTAATTGTCCAACTAGAAATTATGAAAGGAGAATCACAGAATCACAAAATATGCCAAGTTAGAAGGGACCCACAAGGATCATCGAGGCCAGCTCTTGCCCCTGCACAGGACCAGAAAATCATCTAAGCGCTACATTTACTGAATCCAGACGAGTTATGCCAGGGACAGATTAAATTTGTTATTTTTTATGCTGCTGATTTTAGCATACTTTGAAATATATAACCATTTTAGGTGAGTTATTTTTATTTTGGTCTTATTTTACTCCATCCAAATATTAGTACAGAAATTCTGAATTATGTCTAATGGAAGATAAAAGTCAAAATCTCCAATCCAAAACCCACTTTTTCAACTTACCCTTCTCTATGGTATTCACTACATATGAGCTATGAACTGGAAAAATCATGATGTTCCAGCTCCAATGTACAGATTGTTTAAAAGAAGAAGAAAAAAACTGGATATATGTGCAAGACAATGTGGAGTACAGTCAGTCCTGATTACAAGCCAGCTGTGTGAGCTTGAGCTCTCATTAGCAGGGTTTAACTTCCTGAGTTAGGCTAAAACTTAGCACATCTTTTTCTTTTCCCTTAAGAAAAAAAATGTGGCTTCATGTAAAGGGAAAAAAAAGTCCTTATCAGGGTAAACTTCTTTCTTCTATCAAATGCAAAATTTTAACTTGCTCAACTTGTTCAATAATTCTTGTTATGGTCGAGATTGCAAGTTAAACATTCCAGATGTGAGGCAATAGGAAAATTTCAATGCGGGGGTTGGCTTTGGGATCTGTGTGTGTGTGTGCAGCATTCTTTTCCCACTAGGAACTTTTCCCACATTTATAACAATAAAATTGTGAATAATGAAAATAAAATAATAATAATAAAAGAAGATCCTAAACACAAGGGCCAACATTTTCAAATTATAAACAAAAATGAAGTATGCCTTCTTATGATTCATCCATTAATTTTGGAAACTGGTAACTAAAGGTCACACCATTTATTTCAGAATTCAGAGGGAAAAGCTGGCTGATTACTTCGTTTATTAGAAATAATTTGAATCTTTGGAAAGGCAGCCAGCAGGAATTTAGGATGCAATGGAGCTCAAAGTTTGTGTGGGTGTATGTTGTAGCGAAGTAGAGAATAGCAATCCAGGCTGCTTTAACTTGCCAGAAACAATTTCCTTTCTCAACATTGTTTCTATGGGCTTGCCTAAAAAACTGGAAAAACTTACTTTTTATTTGCAAAATTGGCTATAGCTGGATTCAATGAAGCAGTACTATTAAAATTTTAAGTCTTGTGTAAGAGAAAAATACTGACATTGGCTTGGTGTTGTCTTTCTTATCCCGAACTAGGTACATGCAACTCACAGGAAGTGTACATGTTATATGTACACAGCTAACATGAATGTGTAGAGAGAGAGAGAGAGAGAGACAGATAGATAGATAGATAGATAGATATAGTGTGGATGCACACAGAAATTGTATCTATGTAACCCAAGGTCAAGACCAAGATTTTCCAATGTGATCAGTCTCTAAATCCACACATTGGCAAATAAATTCATCCTGTTCCTGCACAATACTGTGCTCCTGGGGCTTCTCTAGAAAGTATGTGGTGTGGCTGGAAACACCCTGGAAACAGGGCTGCGCAAGCACTGTCCTCACCAAAGTCACAGATAATCTGCTGCATATGGAATGAAGTCTGAATTTCTTTTTTAATCTCCTGTTGCAGCCTTTCCCCTAATCAGGCAACAGATGAACAGTTTATACTCTAGTTCAAGTGGGAACACACTTTGGAAGATGGGCTTTTCCAAACGGGTACCCTGGGCAATGGGAAAAGTCCTCTGAGCCCAGAGGGGCCAATGTTGCCATCCCCAGGAGACCCTTCTTGTCTTCAGAGCCTGTTCGTCCAGAATCTTTCCACAGTGGTGGGATTTCTCGCCAAATCCTCCAGCCCTTCTGTCAAGACCCATGCAAACCCAGAGACTCCCAGGAAAATGAAAGGAGATGGACCTTTTTAGCTTTCTGTCTTGACAGATTGTGCAGTACAGACTTTCTCTGCCGAAACACAACAGGTGTTTCACAGGCTGGCAAAAATAGCCAGGATATCTGCTGTGGAAGAGTAAAACCAGTCTTGATTAATAACTAAACACTTGGTTGTTTTGCTGGTATGATGGACTAAAATGTTGGTAATGTCTTAAACATTGTCAATATCATAGAAAGACTTTTTGTCAAACTGCAAGGATGCAACAGTCTGTTTGTGGCCACCGAAGCACCCCTCTCCTCCCAGTGTCTCCAGACTGGAGTTTGGACTATGGCTGGGAAATTGAGATAAGACCATTGTCTAATCATCTTAAGTTGAGAAGAAGTAAACAAGGCTCAGGAAAGAAGAAGGTATCTGTGTTAAGAATCAGCCCTAGATGGACCCAGAGGGTAGTGGGGGAGAAGGGTTTCGGGTGTACGATGGTGAAATCTCTCCACAGCAAACCAAAGGAGTAACCCCTGCCCCCCACCCTGAGAAGACCACATATGCACGGGACATTCACATGAGAGGCAGCTGAGAAGGGGTCATAAGCCACCAAAGATCCCCAAAGTGACCCCCTAATTCATTCATGAGGCCTTCCACCACCAGAAGACTGCACATAATCCAAGTGAGGCAACAAATTTGATACAAGAGACTGCAAAGTTTCCCACACACACACCCCAAGGGGAAGTGCCAAGCATCTCCTGAATGTATATTAATCCATTGGACTCTATGTTTTCTGGGAAACCCTCACCACCAAGAAGACCAGAACTGGACCAACAGGACGCCTCCAGGGTACATGGAGTGGTGATACTTTTTCTATTTTAATCTGTCTCCATCACGCTCTTTTTTCTCCCCCATCCCCTCCTTTTCCCTATTTCTTTCTATCTTTCTCTGTCTCACATTTACCATTAAATAAAACCCATTCTATTGCCTTTGGCATTTGTCTCTTTTGTACCTTAATTCGAGCAGTGGCATTTCTAATAATTTTAAAAACAGGATCATAACAGCTGGGAGTACAAATATGACAAACTGGAATTTCATGCAGCTTTGAAGAGAAGACACTTTGTGTATCATCTGAATGGCCACAGTTTTGGAGATGGCACAGGCCAGCTCTGCTGTCCGATGTAAGAAAACCCTGTGTCAACTTCCTTCTCAAATCTGAACCACTCAAACAGCTTTTTGCAAGATTTTCTCTAGTCTGATGGTTCATTATGTCCTCTAAGGATCACAGCATTCTCCAAAATGCTGTCTCCAGCATTTTGTCTCCAAATGTCTCCAAAACCCACCAGTCAGCACTAAATAAAGTTCATTATTTTGTGACTTTAGCAGAGGAGATTGGAGTGATATAAAAGCAAGCAGAGGCTTGAAACAGAAAACCTTTCCATTCTTACAAATGGCAATACCAGAGATCCTATCTTCCTAGGAAGGATATTCCTCATGTCTCTGCTTTTGGACTACTCAGAAATAACAAATACCTGGTTGTAAAGGAAAGGTTTTTATTATGTTCTGTATAAATAATATTTTATGATGTATTGTGTTTTGAAAGAGTTATTGAATACAAAATTGAAAGATAAGTGCAAAGAAATCTGTGTGTCTTTCTAGGAAATCTGAATTTATTACACACAGAAGAAGATGCACTTTCCTTTTCAACTTTATATTAGAAAAAAAGAGATAAAATAAAATATTTATTTCCCTTCTGAGTGTCTTTACGTTATGAATTTTTTCAAACAGCTAGTAGATACATTGCTAACAAAAAACAGATACAGTTATTCTATCCTGCTGGGCCACTAGAAGTACACATTATAAGTTTATGAGGAGGTTTTTCTCATATGTTGTGGGAATGAACGTAATAACAGCACATACTAGAAATCTAAAGTTAAATACTTATTGTGCTTGAATGACTGGGGTTCTTTTTAACCCAAATCTGCTGGAAAAAAGGGTTATTTCACAACTCTCTAATTCTTCAGTGATATATTTTAAATGTGAAATAATTGTGGCTGCTTACACATCTCCTGAGCCCTGTTTGAGGTTACTTTCTGCATTCTGCTAAGCTTAATTTTACATCAAGAATTTTAAATACAAATATTCAGCAAACAAACTAAGTGCTTCTGTTCCACTGAGAGGTAAAGCAGAAAATAATTTTAGAAAACGAAATGGTAAGAATGTGTAAGGGTAAAATCTGCTGATGTTTCCTGGACCTGGCCAGAAGCTGTTCCTTATACTCTTGAAACTTTAGATTGACAAGTCAACATTCTGTCCCCTACAGAATTAGAAGGATTTGTTTGTGGGTTGTGCTGACACTAGCTGGATGGCATGCGCCCACCAAAGCCACTCTGTCACTCCCCTCTTCATCTGGACAGAGAAGAGAAAATATAACAAACGGCTCATGGGTCAAGACATGGACAGGGAGAGATCAATCACTGTCATGGGCAAACCAGACTCAGCTCAGGCCACTTAGTTTAATTTTATTAAAAATCAAAATGAGAGTAGGGTAATGAGAAATAAAAACTAAATCCTGGAGCAATTTCCCTCACACCTATTTTTCCCCCTTCTTAAATCTGCTATCCCAGAGGCACTACCTCTGTAGCTGACTGGCTCATCCTTGGATAGCAGTGAGTTCATCTTGGAGCCGGCTGGCATTGGCCCTGTCAGACATGGGCAAAGCTTCCAGCATCTTCTCACAGAAGACAATCTTGTAGCTACACTCCACATCCCCCTCTTGTTATCTAGGACAAGCTGTCATTCCAGGGTGTCATGCTCTGTAATTCTATTTCAGATTCACGTACACTCCTAAAAAAGTGTTGGATCAGACTAGCACAGAGTGTTTTTAAACTAAAAGTGATTTTAAGCCAGCACAGAAAAACAACTTTAACACATTTTATGTAGTTGATGTATTAGAAATCATCTTGTCCAAAAGTTTTACATGAATGTAACAAAGTCAAACATCATTAAAACCCCTGACTCTGCAGCAGCATACTAAGAGAAAATGGTAACACACTATCAGAGTTGCCACTTATCAATGGAGTTTTTATTCTGAATTCATCTCTCTTCCCCTCTGGTACGATGCCAGGGAATTAAAGCTTCAGTGCACATTTTTGACGGAGTAACAGGACAATCACTGAAGCTTTTTTATGACAGAAAACAAACAGAACCGCTCCCCCCCAAAAAAACCAAAACAAAACCAAAAAAAACCCCACAAAACAAAAAAGCAAACAAAAAACTAAATCCACCCCTTTCTTCTTCACACAAAAGCAAAATAATATAAAAACCCAATGAAATCCTGTGGCAATCAGTGAAACTGTATCTTGGAAGAAATGGGAAACAGGAGAAAAACAGAAAGACACTTGTGTATCTGGAACTCTCCTACTGCTTCTTCCAGCCCCTACTGTCATCCCCTCTTTCTACCAGCCCTGTGAATTGGCAGCTGTTTCTCTTCAATCAGCAGCTTTGGTTCAGCTACAGACTTGCACCTCACAAAACTCTGAGACAGATTTTCTTCTGACCTTGCCTCCTCCAAAGCCCCGAAAGGAGGTGGAGATGCTTCATCTCTGCCAGTAGTACCTGGGGATAGCACTTGCCTGTTGCAGCAATGGAAAGCCAAGAGCTCTCTCTGCAGACCTGGTGATTCTCCTGGCAGTGTTGATGTGTGTCCACCAAAAATAATGGATATGTGAGTATTTACAGAGGGACAAGCAAGTCTGCCAATTCCAGCCCCATAGGGATTCCCCTTGTGCCACCCTGGCTGTGCTGGATTCACCCGAAGCGGAAAGTCCTGCTTCAGCTTGCATCTGGAGGCATGGAAAGGAAATGTTTTCTGTGGGAAGGGGAGCTGAGCTCCAGGGAGAAGTCAGACCACACGGCAAAGCCCATCTGGGTTGTTTGCTCTAACCAAAGCAATGATCACAAGTCCCTCTTCGACTGCTCTTCCCCTCTGTCCTCCTGAACACCCACACACACAAGCCGGCTCACTCTGGCACTCACAACACTCAGCAGGGTAATTCAGCTCCATGGGTTAGTTTTTGGATGGGATTGTAAAACAAGAGAAGTGGACTGTCATCCTTGGCTCTGTCATCTGTTTAGTTTTCCTTTTAACCCCTGCTTTTTCCAGCATGGATAGCATTTAGACCCAGTTATAAAAATACAGTCCTAACAATAGTGAGCACAGAAACACCTAAAAGTCAGGCATGAAGTTCAGAGAGTGCTTTTACCCATCAGCACGTTCATAGGGAAAGGTGTGGATGCCCACAAGGTCAGATAGTGTTCTCAACTTAAGACAACTAAAAGTATACCTCAAACAAGCAGTTTTCAAATTCTATTTTATGCTATATCCTTTCCCTACAGTCTCAAGATCTGTACCTTAGATGAGAAAGGAGGATGCCTCACCTGAAAGCCACCGCCTAAAGCACTTAAGTCATTCTGTTGGATACAGACAGCTGACCTGCTCTTTCTTCTCTGGTGTGATGGCAAGAGGTGTTGGTTACAGTACAAACAGTAACAGTCTTGGATTGGACTGTGAATCCAGACTTCCTCCAAAACGCAACTCAAGATTTTAATTACTTGTCATTATAGAAGAACTAATAATTTTACCATTTTGCACACTTAAAGACCAACCAAAAAATAATAGAACCATCTCTTGAAACTCATTACAGAAGTGCAGCCAAGGATCTTGTACAAAGGAGATAGAAAGATAGGTTGTTTTACTGAAAATCACCAAGAAAAAATTGAGATATGTGTATACATATGCACACTAAAGGTACCCTGCTCCTTGGCATGCTTTTAGCTTTTTTTTCAATTCTTTGAACACATATTTGTTTATGCACATATCTGTCCTTTGGTGACCACTCTCAGCTCATTTATCATCTGTACAAAGCTTCAGACTGTTAAAAATCAACCTAGACACCAAAAAAAATCAGTAGAAGAGGGGATGAAAGAAATCATATAATCATAGAATGGTTTGAGTTGGAAAGGACCCTAAAGATCATCTAACTTCCAACACCCCTGTCACAGGCAGGGACACCTACTAGGTGAGGTTACTCACAGCCCCATCCAACCTGGCTTTAAACACTTCCAGGGATGAGGCATTGTGGCAGTTTAAGCCACATTAGAAATCCAAAATCCAATTTCCAGGCTTCCCCCACCCCTTCCCACAATTTTATCTCAACACCGAAGAGAAAACTTTCAGGCAAGAGGCTTCTGTACAGGAAAGGGGAAGTATATACATTTCATTTACACAAATAAATACTATACAAGCTAAAAGCAACTATATATATATATATATTACACTTCTATCAGTCCCTTTAAGCTTTCTCCCTCAATTCAGTCCAGGAAAAAACTCTTTAGGCTGATAGGTACCCAGTCTCTCTCTCATGGGAGTGTTCAGGGAACCTGAACACTCCCCCCCCCCCAAACTCCAGCCGTTTGCTGAAATCCTTTCTTCCTCATTAAGTCCAAGAAGATAGCTCTGAGTCCTTTCTCCTTGGTTCTATGCCATCTCTGTTGTGTGGTTCTCTCTCATATCTCATACCTCGGTTCTGTAGGCTGTTGTAGTTCAGTCAGCTTATCATACATATGCGTCCTGGAATGTTGATTCCTCCTCCGGGTTTTCGGTTGTCCTTCATTTAAATTACTGTGAAGACATCTTCCGGGCCTTTCTCCGGTCCGTCTCTAATTTCACCTGGGTTATCTCTTTGGCACCGAGCTGTATTCAGCCCGTCCACTTGGCTCTGCTTCAATGCTGAGCCTTCCCTCTCCTCTCTGATTGTGAGAGGGAAAACAGCCCCCTAGCCATGGGCACAGGCAGCTCGGTCCAGTTATACACTGTCCCAGGCGCCCCGCAGCCCAGCTGCAGGGGGGGAAGAGGGCCTGGCCTCCTCACAAGGGGCTTGCCTCTCCCTCTTACCTCAGGTGTTGTGAATCCCTTCCTTCACAACACACACTCACTCCAATGCTGTCTCCAAACCTGACTTAGGCAGAGTTGTGGGGCCGCAGGGCCACCCTTTTCCCCCCGAAGGGGGAAAGAAGGAGACTCTGCCACTCCTTGGCCTTCTACACCCTCACACAGCAGCAGACACAGACCGATTGCCAACAACTTCTGGAGACTGTGTATATATGATTTCTCAGCAGGAGTGAACAAGACGAGCAATGATTGGCCCCCCAGGGAACACTGCCCTGGAAACTCATCACCTCTGAGACCCCTGGCTCCCGAGGGGGGCAATCTCACCCCATGACAGGCATCTACAGCTTCTCTGGACAATCTCTTCCAGTGCCTCACCACAGCCTCACAGTAAAGAATTTCTTCTTAATATCTAATCTAAACTCTATTTCAGTTTGAAACCATTCCCCCTTTGTCCTCTTACTACATGCCCTTGGACACAGCCCCTCTCCATCTTTCTTGTAGGCTCCCTTCAGGTACTGAAAGGCTGCAATAGGTCACCTTGGAACCTTCTCTCCTCTAGGCTGAAAACTGCCAATTCGCTCAGCCTTTCCTTGTAGGCTTCCTTTAATCAACTTGGTGTCCCTCTTCTGGACTCAATCCAACAGGTTCATGTCTTTCTTGTGCTGAGGGCCCCAGAGCTGGATGCAGCACTCCAGGTGGGGTCTCACCAGAGCAGAGTAGAGGGAGAGAATCTCCTCCTTTGACCTGCTGGCAATGGATAGGCTTACATGCATGTGGACTTTTTTGTGGTTGGAGAAGAGATGAGTGGGAGGAGTAGATTAACTCCCAGCACTTGTTTGCTGCTTCCTACCATGGATAGTAAGGATGCTATGAGAAAAGGCATCTTCCTTTCACTACTGATAACATTTAGCACCAAAACATGCAGCATGAAAACAATGCCTGGGCCTTTCACGAGAAGAAAACTCTTGACGTTCTTTGTCATTGCAAAGTTAAGCTGCTCATTTTAACTGGCATTCCTGAATTATTGCTTACTAAAAACCCCCCAACTTTGACCTATCTGGTATATACATGCCCTCTCTTGACAGCAGCTTTTTACATATAAATTAAGGATCAGTTCAGTGGAGACAAAGTCACCCATGAAATGGTACTTTAAAATGCTTCTCAGTTTCCTAGGAGCAGACCAATTGTTAATGAAGACAGGATATATAATGAAATTTGTTTTGCCTGTTAAAATTCTTTCAACAAACACTGAAATGAAAGATGTATTTAAATATATATAATTTTCTTTTTACACTTATATTTGCAAAAGGTACTGTAAAAAGAAAATGTCCCCATGGGTGGAAATATTTAATATCATTTGTGAGGTAATAAGATATTCTAGTTGTAAGGGTCATACAAAAACATTACACATGAAGCACTGTACAGCTCAAAATGGAATTTTGTTCACTAATGGGTGAGAACTCAAGTGCAGTTCTCTGTCTCTTTTCCACAGGTGCAGACACAGAAAATTCAGTACACACAACTGGAACTTCTTTCAAACCAACATGGGTATTTGAGCAATTTTTTCAAATACTGAGAAACAAACAGTAGGCCAACTTTTGCCAGTAAAGAAGAAAAAGGAAATCTCTTATTTTACAGTGTAATCTGACCAATTCACTTAGATGGTTTAGGGAGGAAATTTCACTCTGGAATTGCAACCTTTTTTAAACCTTTTTAAAAAAATACCCAAGATGAGCTGTTGAAAACTCATTAAAATCAATGCAACTCAATAAACAGTCATGTGCTTCTACTTTTAAACACAGTTAAAACCATACAAAGCAGCACAAAATCTCTTTTTATTGCTGTCTAAACTTGTTCTGGATCAGAAAGAGCAATACTTACTACAAAAAAATAATGAAAGCAGCTAATAAACCTTACAGAAAACAGTAGAGTCAAGCACATGCAAGCAATATGCTGAATAGCTGTTGATTTTCTGTCTGCTGAGTGACTTCAGATCTTGTCACCAGCCCAGTTAATGGGGTACAAAATCCTATGGAATTTGCTGTGTGACACTGGCCAAGAAAAACAAGCACTGGATCCTAGGACACTGGACATGTCACGTGCCACCATCATAGATCACGCTGCTGTTCTCACTCCCATGCCAGTAGAAAAGCCTGCTTTTTATATTAAATGCAGACTCTCTCAAATCAGTTTTAATAAAAAATTACTTGTGTGCAACAGTATTTAAATGTCTAGCAATTACCTTGATTAACTCAAGATGATCTCTTTCTTCATTCAACTCTTAAGCCTGACTACCTAAAGGTTGGACAGAAAGCATATCAAAGCCATTTCATTCTGCGTTTTGTTATGGTTCTTCCTTCTAACTTCATGATTTTAGTCATAAACAATGTATAGAGCAACTCCAAGAAACTTCTTACCAATGCAGGACTTAACATACCTGGTATTTTCTGAACACTTACTAAATATATATATACTTGAAACCTGGTGATGGGCCATGCCCAGTTTTCACAGGATTTAAAGAGTTAATGTATTTTGCAGAATCGCATGCACAGTATATGCATTCATACATGGTATCTACAGCCTACAATATAAACCAGGGGCAACTGTATTTAGAAATGGTTTCCTGGTAAATCAGTCTACATATTTGAGGCCCCAATGTCAAAGCATCTAAACTGTTATTGTCAAAACCACCTTTGACTTTTTTAAGGGACTATGACTATCATCTGAGTAGTTTACTCATGAAGATTTCTTAAAAGGAATGTAGTTTATTTTGTACAGTTTGCAATTCCATAGTAGGGCCACAGACACTGAGGAAATGACAACATTAGGTAAATGGATTTTTCTATTCAATGCTTTGCTTTGTTCAAAAGGAAGCTGATGGGTTTTTTTGTCACTGCAATTACTATGAATTGGAACACAACTCCTCCTAACCTGGCTTTGAGAAGTGAACAGGTACAGTTCAGTATAGTAAAACATGGGGACCTTCTACCCCTGTTGGGAACTGAAATACTGAAATATGATGTGATACACGGAACAGTTTTTACTAGCACACAATTTATTGATTACACTCCCCATAATACAAGAGGTTTGTAGCTGGATAAAATAAAGATCTCCTAGTATGGCAGCAACATACATACTAATATGGAGGACCTTGATTTTTTCCTAATTGCTATAAGCTATTGTCTGCACAGAGTCCATTAGGATCATACTTTTGGCATATTTCAAATTTAATTACAATTGTGAAATACCCTCCAAAAACACAAAACAAACACATTTAAGGCTGACACCCTTACAAGTTAAAATTAGCTATGCCAGTAATAACATCCTCCTAGAGAAATTATTGGGGTTTTTTTCCATTTAAATATTCCATAATTAAATTCAAACATTAGAAACTAGATTTGTTAAATTCGATACAGACTTGAAAGCATGGGAGCGTCAGGGAATCTATAATGAGACTTATGGGGCTAAATTATTTTCAGATCTATATATCTGTGAACTTTGCTATAAAATGGGTGGCTCAGGCCACAAAAATAAAATACCAACAATGACTAGCATAAATAATTCCATCTTCCCTTACGAAATAATGAAGTTCTTTTCCTGAAACGCTATCTTTAAAAATCATATTTCTCTTGTGTGCTAACCTGCAAAAGACTGTGTAAAAGAGTGTGATTGACTAAATTTTTAATGCAGAGAATATTTCAATGCAGAGTCAAATTTTTCCTATTTTTCCCATTTTTTTCTTCCAATCAGCACTTGTTAGACTACTTTTCCATTTGTTGTCTAGTATGTAATTAAAGTGCACTGCAATGTAGAACTTCCATTCTTGATAATGAAAGTCAGTCATAAGGAGAACAATATAGTCTGATTTTGTTTAGGTTTAATGTGTTGCCTTAAAATTCCAACATGTACAGTAAGAATGTTCTGAACTACTTAACAGAAGAGCATAGGTTGTAACATAAGCAAATAAAGTCCTACTGTGCAGGAACATTAAGTACCCCCATTATCAGTTGCTAGGGTTGTCCTCATTAATTTCCAGCTTATGTCATGAGGCTACACCCACAAGGGTGATAACTGTCAATCATATCAGACTGGGTCTTCCACTGGCCAGTACTGCTCCAAGCTCACAGATCTACAGCATGTAGCATTTTTCCTATTTAGCATTTTTCCTATTTTTTGTGAGTGCACTGACAGACATGTATTAATTACATTTCAACTGTCCATTATGCTCTATTTTCCATTCCTTTCTCCTATTCTTGATAAAAACACACAAAATTAGCTCTTGATGACAATTCTGGTTTCTGTAAGAGAATGCTAAGCAGCCTTTCTATAGGATTTCAATTTCTTTTTGATTAAGCCTGTGTGAATTTAAACTCTTAATCAAAGCTCTTGCCAACATTTTAAGTAAATCACAAAGCCAATCAAGACTTGCTCGTTTGTTTTCATGTTTCACCGCATGTAAATTTTCCACTTGGGGGAATGATAGTATGCTGAAATATTAAAATAGCAAATAAAGAAAGGAGAATTTGCCCTAAAAATACCACAGCACGTAAACTTTACCAACATACATTCTGTTCCTGTCCCAACTCCAAGTAGAAAAATGTAAAAGTCTCCCTATTAAATCTGAATGGCTTTCAAACTGGCCCTGCATACTTGTCTAAATATTACACTTTCACTTCTCCGTGCTCCCTTTCTTCTTGCACAAGAAGTATGGATTCCAGGGTAACACAAGTAATTTCTGTTTATGCACAACTGCACAGAGGGATAAAAGAAAAGCTTCAGGCACAGCCCAGACTTAGGGATTAGGTCATCTCTAATACCTGCTGCAATGTAAACCACTTAAATGCAACTGTAAGCCCAGTTAGCTCAAATAGCTGAAGTCTTGTGATTTTTGGACCTGAAAAGTATTTATTCCATTTTCAGGGTCACCAGTACACAGCTGGCAAACACCAAGATCTATGGCTTCAGTATTGATAGAGTAAGAGAGGCTATGTATATTCCATAGACATATATCATGTTTGAACAGGTGCAAGTATTAACCACAAAGAAAGTTTCTCAGTTTCATTCTGGACTATGAGATTGGCATGTCATCAGTATGCTCCAAGGAGGCTTCTTCAGTCAGCTTTGAGAAGGTCCTGTACTGCAAACCAGCTAACTCAAATGATTAATAGATGATAACAAGACTAAAAAGGTCTCCTGTAGGTTGACAGGTAATACATTATATAAAGATCTTTTCATCACTGCACAGCAAATATGTGGAAAGTCAAAGTGAATCAAACATATTCATATTGTAGTCATTCTATTTTTTTTGTATTTTCTATGTTAATCACTATCTTTAATTGTTACTATATTTGCTATGACATAAATGAGAGAATTTTCTAAGCTGAGATCTCAATGGTATTTAATTCTTTTTTTTCTTGGTAAAGAATAATTACAGTTTTAAGATTTTATGCAGAACGCCATGAGGAATCTAAAATTAAAACTGTTATTAGAAGCAGTTGAAAGCAGGCAGTGAACTGAAGCTGTGCCTTGCAATCTTGGCTATTGTTGTATTATTGCAGAGTCCCATAGGCAACCCTCACATGTACAGTACAGAGACTTCACATCCTGGCTCTTTTGATTCTTTTGTCTGCCCTCCAACCTGCACAGCCAGGAACTTTCACTTGAGAAAGATTTATGAAGCCTCCGCTAACAGGGTCAGCCCTGTTATATCACCAGAGAGCTTCTTCTTAAAAATAATAACATCTATCCACAGCTAGGCAGGGCGGTCTCTCTTGGCACTCGCTTTCCCTGTTTGTCTTAACAACAGGCACACACAAAGCCCTCGGCTCTAGTGAGGGCGGCCAGCAATTCCCATAGGCACAGTAGCCCCATCTCCTGCTACCTGCCAGGCCTGTGTCAGCTGAGATAACCCACACCTCCAAGAACCACTTCAGATTTATAAAGTCTCAACTCTTGGAGCCAGTGGGGTTATATGTTTGAATATTCGGAAAAGTTTGCAAATCTACAAAATCCGTAAAAGTTTGTAATGTAGACTAATAAAAGCACTATAGAGGCTCTGATTATACTGAATTACAGTGCAAGACCCTTTATTCTTATGTGCCAGTCACTAATATTATTTCATTATATAGAGTGGTCACCCTGACTGAAAAACTCCCATCATTTCTAGTAATTAAGAGATTCTTTGCTAACATGTTAAAAGCTACTTCCAAGGATATTATGATTTTTAGAGTGTAAGTGCTTTCACTATTCATTGCAAATAGTATTTGGAAGAGAGAGAAAAACGACTTTTTTTTTTTTCCACTGCAGTTATCAAATATTAAAAGTATTTGAAAATATTAATAATAGGTCGGGAAAATTCTTTTTACAGTCGTTTTTCCCAAAGTAGTTTGTGCTTAGAAGCTTGGACAAATCCTCAGATAATCTGTCCTCCTCTGTATGTTTCTTAATAAAATAAAAAGTTGAACTGGTTCCCAATCCTCCCCTCCTGCTTAAGAAAATGCTCTTAAATTTATTTTATTTATTAAGATTACATAAAGTGTTTCTTTCACAGTAAGCATTCCTAACAAGTTTAGTCCCCTGTGCTGGGAGGAGGAAGACTCTTTTCATGGATATTCAGCCAAGGGTTCCTGAGAGTTAATACTCCCACTCTTCTTCTTTGAGTGTCAAGGGATTTTTAACATCCGCAAAACAGACAGGAACTTGGGTTTCTGCCTTAGGAAAAGAATGGATTTTTTTCACCACAAAATAATATACTGTGCAATTACCAATAAAAAAAGGAATATTCTTTACTCTAAAGTGCACAAAGTGCAAGAAGCATTTGTTGGTCATTTACTGCAAAAGGCATAAGGAATTTAAATTAAGTTTCAAAGTGAATATAGAAATCAACAACATAAAGAAACCTCAAGCACTATACAGTACAAATTATTTAAATGATAAATAGAAGTCTGTAATATGACAGGTATTGAGACATCACAGATTATACTGTTCACTTTTATAAAATACTGATGACTAGTAGACTGTATTCACTGCAACAAGTGCCATAAGATCTAGATGGGTATAACATGTTCACATAAAAGAATCATTAGTTTCAATCAGCTCTGTGTGGGAGCATTTCCTTTCACAAATCCAGCTGGAGGACAGAGCCTTTATTAAACTAAAGACTACTGCTTCTGAAGTTTAATAAGACAGAAGGAATGAAGATTTTGTCCCTGCCACATCCATTTACTATGTACAGAAATGGGGGATAACCTGTCTTAAATTAGAATTTGCTGGTTGGGTTTCTTTGGGTTTGTGTTTTTTTTTTTTTTTTGGCCAGTGCAAGAGTAGATCAATGAAACAAATCCTTCACATGATGGACAATTTTAACAGTGAGGAAACAAGCTGAATTAACACTGACCCCCACAAAAGCTGTTCTTTTGCTCAGAAGACATTAATGGTACTTTAATATTTCATAATAAACTCATCCAGATCATTGAGCAATTGGAAAAGTCTTTCATTCAGAAATACATGCATGTGTTGCTATCAAGGAAGAACCTGGCAGTCGTAAAAAAACATTCATGTTGTAAAAAAACAAATTTTTCTCTCCTTTGACCTATGTCACACATACGAAAATGGTTTTATAAAACCAAAAATTTTTGAATAAGCTTACCTTTACAAAAAGAATATCAGCAATTATGTACCAGCTTTTATTAATTAAAACCATTCTCAAAAACTTAATCATGGTTCTGTGCAACACAACTTCTGAAGTTTGCTTTAAAGTACATTCTCCTAATCCATAGTCAAACTCTTCCAGAAGCAGTGAAACAGCAGCCAGCACAGGATGCTTTCAGGGGGTATACATTCTATGTTTCCTTGGAGAATAGACTAATTCTTGATTAAAGCGATGTAACAGTCACCAAGTGTGAAGACTTTCCTAGGTGACCACAGGTTGTGTAGAATTACCCAAGCTAACTGGCAACTAGTTCTTTTGCATACTGCAAACCAGGGCAAGAAAATTTAACACAAGCTATCCTGCCTCTTCAGAGTCTTAGAGCTCGTAATAAGCTGTTTTTCAATGGCTATCAGAAACAAACCAGCTAGATAAAGGATGCCTTCATAAGCAGCAGTTAATTCCACAAGAGCAATTAGTACAGAACACAGTTATTCTGTAAGAGATAAGGTTCTTCAGCCTCTCAAGGGAAAAAAGTATTCTTTAAGTTGCTCCTTTCAAACATGAGAAAGTAGTACTGTTCTCCCTTAAATGCAAGCTTTTTAAAAAATAGAAATTGTTGCTCAGATCAAACATGTATCACAGGGATGCTCTCACTTTTTCAGGACACTGACTATCAGAAGTTGTTTTTCATTCAACAATTGCATGACTCAACTTTAAAGATGTATTTTCAAGAAGCAATTTTGTTACCCTACTGGCCTCACTCCTCGTAATGTCTAAAGGTTTTCATTTGTCTCAAGTAGACATTTTATAATAGAAAATATTCCATATATTTATAATGTAACAAACATATAAAAATAGCCATCTATTAAATGTGTACAGGTTCAAAAACATTTCTTCCTGCAAAGATGACTTTTCCATACTTCCTCCACTACAGTTGGACGTAAAGTACATTACAAGTCACAGGGCAAGGAGGGAAAGGCCTTCCTAAGCCAGCCTCAGCACATCGCCAGTAACACTTCCGTTGACCTTTTCCACATGTAAAGGAGGCTCCAACTCAAATGACCCTCTGATTCCTCATGCAACAGCAGCAACACTCCTCAGTCCTTACCTTGTAACAGTTCACAGTCTCTTGTCCAACGAACTTAGGCAAACTAGAAACATCTTCTCTTTGCCATGCCTGTTTCTTTCTCCACCACGGGGTCAGCTATGTTTGTACTTTTTCTCAGGCCACCTGATTTTCAAATGTCCAAAGTGACTGAAACTCCAAACAATGGAAGGGTTTTTCACTTGATCCATAGAACTAGTGGAGAGTTATTCCCCTATAGTCTTAAAGTACTCAGCTGTCAAATAGACATGAATTGCAATCCTTGCCAACACATTGAGACACATACACAGCAAAACCAGAAATAGTTAAATATCAGCTTTTGCAGTCTCCTCTCAAAATTATGCTATTTCCATAGACTTATATGCCTTGATAATTAATTTTGACACCTCGAATTTTAAAATCTAGCATTTGGTATTTGTTATAGAGTGAATACTTACTATTTTAAAATTAATATATTATTGAACATTAACTACATTCTGTTAAACCAAATTTGAATTCTATAAATGTTCTTTTAAAATGTCAGTGCCATCACCATATCCAAGACACTGATAAATAACCACTTGCTGCAGTAATTACTACCTGTGCTGTGCTATGGAATTAATACTTACAGCAACCAAATGATAAGTTACTTCTGAGATACTATTTTTATTTATGCTTCTTATATCACCTATATTCAGTAAAGAAGTGTGAAGTGATTTACCCAGTCCTTCATTTCTTCAGCTTCTTAAAGATGAAAAACAATCTTATTTTATGCATCCTGTATGGAATTTATGCCACTGCAAATCATGCTCCTACAAAACCTGACATTGCTTCAGTCAACAAGAAAATTAAAATTTCTGATTCACTTATCAAATGAAAGGAATGAAAAACCTCTCATCTAAAACCCTTATATTCCTAAAAGCAATTAATCTTATTTCACTAAAAAATATGTCTTCTATTGCCAGGACTGTCTCATTTAATCGAAAATCTGAAATTTTAAGAAAACTTTGGTTGTTTAATACATTGTATTTCCATAATGGAAATGAGGAATGGACTTCCTTTAGAAGTCAGCTGTGCATTTTTACCAGAATATCTGGGATGGGGGGAGGGGGGAATCACAACAAAAAAATATTTTGGAATATTTTTTCTCAAAACTTAAAAGCAAATACGTAATAAAATAAGAGCATTAAACTTTGTTGCAGATTTTTATTCAGAACTTTCAGAAAAAGAAATTATTTTTAAACTATCTACAAGAATAAACTAATACTTTGTTCTATTTAATGGTATAGTAAAAATATAAGTACATAGACACCTTATCTGAAAACAATATCATCCACTTTTTAAGATTTAAGACTCTTCAGGGTAAAAAACAGCAAGATAAAAGGACAGGGAGGGAATTTTGAATCTAAAAAGCAAGCAGTATTGCAACTTACAGTAGCAGTGGAGTTGCAATTCTTCTCCTACAAGGAGAAATCCTGTGGCAATTCAGTTTTTAAACTAATTCTATATGATACTATTCCTATTTTGAAAAGGTTTCTCCTCATTGGTCTCTCACCTTCAGTTTTTAAATATTTCTTCTTATATAGCATTACAAAAGTGTTTTGCTTTATTTTGATAGTCATGCATTTGGGTTACAACACTGCAGTGCGGGGTACCAATCTGAGGTACCATCATATAGCCATGATATTATTTTTTCTTTTAAGTACCTAATCCAAACATAACTTCATGAGTCTTCACCTCATATACAGTGGGTCATCCTGTTTAATCCTCAATAGTTTAGCAACATTATAACTCACATACACACCAAACCAAACATGGCAAGGCCAGTTGTAGTACTATCAACACAATCTGCTTTGAAAACATAGCCCTCAGATTACTATTGTTATGAAATTTTACTATCCATGTCACACCACTAGATTTATTTGGCACTTGCAGTCATGACTTGTTCTTCCGGAGGAATTCCTTTATAATTGAGCATTAGTTATTGTACCATTAAAACACAGCGTTTCCGTAAATTTTAAACAGATAACAGCACTTTCTAGCAAGTGGTTTTTTAGATACAAGTTTATTACCTAGTTACAGGGAAAAAGGAAAAAAAAAAAAAAAAAAGAAAAATTGGCTAAAAAAGTTTTTCCTTTTCTAGTTAAAATAAAATAGATGAGATTAACAGAAAACTTCCTGCCATTGCTCCCAAAGGAATATTCCCCAACTACGAAATTAGTAGGGAGCGATTTCTCAGTGTAAATGTCTTAAAATCTAATGTAATAACCAACAGTTACACGACAGATATTTTTTAACATGATCTTTGATACATTTATACCATAAACATTGATCTTTGATATGTATTTTTATCTATTTCTTTCATTTGTGGATGCTGGGTTTAGGTTCAACCTTATTAACAATGGCAGTGGTCCAGCATCCTGGTAGAAATATGTAGTGGGCACAGATTGCTTCAGCTCCAGGGCTTACTCATATTTCAGATGAGGAGTGGGCCTGTGAAGTTGAACTATTATTTTTCCACAAAAACACCAAGAGACCAGGATGAATAGGCTCCTTTCATTATTCTCTGAAGGAAAAGGAAGATTAAAAGGTTCATGGCGAATTGTGTCTTTGCATAGATGTCAGGACAAAGTAAGGTTCCCTGTAAAAACATTTTCTTTACAGTTTTGGCAAGTACTTCCCCAAGAAATACCACTCATGATGTCAGATATACTTTAGTATGAAGGATTAACATTTTGTATCTCTTTGCTGATCTGTAGAGAATCCAAAAAGGCTGAAATAACCTTTCAGCTAGATTTTTCTTAAAAAAAAAATCACACCTCAGACCTTTAGCTCAGGATGCTAACTAATTAGAAAGACTGGCCCTTAGGCATCTAATGCAAGCAATACTGTTTACTCAAATAGGTTTCATAAAAATATACGTGCCAAAAGCAGAACAAATCCCTCAAGATCATTAAGAGGGCAAAGGATTTTTGGGGATTTTCCCTTGTAGACTAACTCAATCAATGTGGTAAAATTAGGTGTAGAAGTAACAATTTTTATTTGCAATGCAAATATTATTCTTGAAGTGTCAAATTACAGTATAAGTATTTCATACTAAACTGTAATCAGTATAACATCATACCCTCTTTCGCAAACTAACATATTTAATGGTCATCATATCATAAATGTAGTGTATCAACGTAGTAGACTATAGAGAATTCATAGAGTTACTCTCCATTATGGATAGTAGAGAAATTCAGAAGACAAAAATTAATTCTTACTTTAAAATAAGTACCAGTCTCAAAATAGCTCACAACTGTAACCTGTTTCAAATTTTAACATAGTAGTCCACAATTTAATTTTTGAATCCTTAAAAGTGTTGCAAACACAATTTTATAAATAATAGGAAAATAAATAAAACAATCAAAGGTGAAATTCATGACTTGAGAATAACATCAGACTTACAATTAAAGTTGCTGTGGTTTGTGTATAGGAATCAATAGTAAACACTAGGACTACACTCTAGCTCATTTGACCATGTTAATATTTAACATTCAAAGCTGCTGCCAATACAGCATTCACCTGAGTCAGACTTAGGGGCTGCAATACTTTGGTTTCAATTAGCATTCCAAAGCTCTCTTTGGAACAAATCACAGATACAGTGAATTTCTTCCTGAACTAGGTATCATTCCCTGCATTTGGATTTTAATTGACAATACTTACTTAGCTACTCCTGTTTTCTATTTCTTCTGGCACAGTTTATTTCTGATTTTACCTCTATTGTGCTACTTCTGAACCACATGGCAAACACTTTCAGCCATGATACAGGTTATATAAACTATTTCTACTAAAGTAAGCAGAAGTCTAGTAAACCTTTGAAAGTTAGAGATAACTGTGCATTTCACTATTGATCCAGTTTCTGCCATACTTAACTTTCCTATGTCAGTGTCTGACATAACGTAGACATAACATATGCACTTCTGGGGTTTTTTTGTCTAAAATAAAACAGTTTTACTCAGTCATTTTCAATTTGACTTTACTTTGGCTATACTGCAATCAAAACAGTCCTGACAAACTAGTAGAGATTGGGCTGATCTTAGGATGTGACACCATTAAGGAAATCTGTCTTGCAAGGAGGAAATTCAACAGCTGCTTCTGGAGGAAGCATCTTTATCACTGAGTCAGAGGAACCAACTGCTTAGCATAATTTTAAAGGCAGCTCCTCTGTCACAGGCATCATCACTCAGCTGATGTGTAAAAACCATTTATAAATATTAGCAATCATCTAGCATTTTTCAAAAGAACAGGAAAGTTAATCCTGTTTCCTGACTGAGTTCTGCCTTGCATAATTACATTCTGACTACCTAAGTTCTCCTGCAATTTCAGTTAATTACAGTATTATTCTTACTTCCTGTCCGAAAGTTATTTGTGTAGTAACCATATCCTACTAAAGTGGAAGATGAAGTAAGCTCTGTGAGTTATTTTGATTAATATGTAAAATGTTGTGCTATCACCTCACAGAAAAACCCACTACATATTGGATATTATTCCCAACTAAAAAATGTGTGAAACTTTTCAGCAATTATATTAACACTCAGTAGCCCACCTCTCAAGGGATGCTTGTATTACTTGACTAATAGATATAAATCTGTACGTACCTAAAAAATATTAATTCAGCCTTTTACTGAACATGAGCATATGAAAAATCTTAACTCTCTCCTAAGATGTAAAAAGTATACAATAATAATATACAAAGTATACATAAAAGTATAGTTTTTTGAAAAGGAAAAGGCAATGGCACATGCTAACCGTGTAGAGGACAATTTCACCCAACTCATCTAGTAAAAACTACTATTGCCAGTTCTGCACATTGGAAAATCATTATATTTTCTTGACAATTGTAAACTTTGAGGCATATCTAATTGGGAAGAGACTAGAGTATTTTCAGAAGACCAAACAGCGTTACCCAACTTTACGGGAAAATTGCATCTTAGTTATATAAAAAAAAAATACAAGATTTCTTAGTGCCTAATATAAAAAGAGTGCTTTCCTTCATTTTTGGTGCAAACTCTCATTTTGCAATTAACAGCAAGCCTTCTAACAGTTTGTATAGGACAGGGCTTTATCCCTCAACTTTGACATGCAGTAGCCATAAATCTATCCATCATCACTCCTCCTAAACTCGTCCTGACTGAGTATATTCCTCCACACCATCCCAATGCCTACTGCTTTCTGTCACATTCCCCTGCTCCATCCAACCCTCCCCATGCTCTTCCCCACATCTGGTAATGCTTTCATATCCCACTCAGACAGACATAGCATTTTCCAATGCGAAGGTACCCCACTTTGCCTGCCCCAGCTTTCTCCTTCTGTAGTCATTTTTGTGATATTTAAAATTTCTCCTAGTGTTTCAACTGCTGTAGTTTAGACCCTTTCCACTATTATAAAAATTATTTTCCTCCTCCAAGAAACAGGAAAAAAAAAGAAAAATGTCTCCTATAGGCACAAAAATCAAAACCAAGGAGAAATAATCTCAGAATTATTTTAAAACCAACACCACAAAAAAATTCTTGAGACAGGCTAATATTGCAAGACCTGGTAACACATGCAGATAAGTCATCATGACACGCTTGAGAAACAACTAGTTTGACTAGCAAATCTGAACTATCATTTTGTCAGCCCATTCTCCTATCCCTCCGTAAGGAAACTGCAGCCACAAGTGGGTGGAGGAGTCCAGAGCCAATGCCTTCCCTGGGAGTTGTGTTGCCACTGTAACTGATGGGCTGGGGCAGCTTCCAATGGCCACCTGGTTACTCAGCCTTTAGCTGAAGGGTTTTTTCCCAGAGACTAGCAATTTGTTCTTTCTTGACTTAGTCACTTTTTCTTCATGGTCACTCTCCATTCCTCCTGTTCTCTCTTCTAAACAGCTCCCCCTCCCTCTCTATATGCAAAGACTCATGACAGCAAGTATTGCAACTGGTGATACTTTCACACTTTCTTTGCACCATTAATGTCTTTCCTTGTTCTGAGCACATGACACTTCCAAGCAATGTTTTGGGCATCACATGGTAATTGAGACAAGCAACTTCTGCATCCTTGCAATGGCCATCTTCAGGTCAGGCTCCAGAGCCTATTTTTTCTCATACATGGCTGAGAAGAAATCAGTAGAATAATTGAAGAAATTTGGTGTTGACAGATGGTGTCTTTGAGACAAGGATTTCTGAAAGCTCTTTATTTTTTCTAAGGAGAAAAAGAATGGACTTCTGTAATTTTATGGCTATATATTTTCTAATGTTTACACACTAGCAGGATGGGAACACATAAAACAAGTCTACAGAAGCACAAGAAAACCATTCAAGGCATTTTGCATTTAAAACTACAGGCAATGCCATTGAAAGGAGTTTGCAGGGCTAGAACATGCTGCAACATACTGCAACACTGCCTGCCCAGGAGGAGGATAATCCTGTTTAGAAGCTGAGTTTGGTTTTTGTGGTGGGTTTTGGTTTTTTCCTTTTTTTTTTCTTGTTTTTTTAAAAGAAAGGTTTCACTCTTGGTATGCTTGTTTTGAAGCTCCTAAAGGAGTGGGGAGTTCCCATAAATCAGTTCATCACCTCCCATGCACTGGGGCAAGCTCCAGCCCTCGTCTGCCTCTCCAGGGCCCTGCAGGCCATGGGAGATCTTTAGCCCAAGTAAGCAGAGAAAGACCTGGCCAGCAAGATCTATGCTGGAAGGGGCCTCCTCTGCCCCACTGCTAGTATGGTGGCAAGACCCTCTTATCCCTCATCAGCAGAGGAAAATCCCTTTCACATTAAGTACAATTAGAGGTGAAAATTGGCTGCCAATTTTTGAAAACCTGTCACTTTAAGTTTTAAGGGAGTTGGCTTCCTTTTCAATTTTAAATATATCTCACCCATATGGGAATAATACACAATCAAATCCAATATTTTTCCTACTGCCTAGCAGCTAGGTTATTTACTTGACTTTAACAAGACTTTTCTTTCCTCTTCCCGAGTTTGAGAGCAAGCCACAAGCTGAGATGAGCTGTGCTGCTGTATGAGCAGGCAGCCGCTTCCAACTATTTATTTGAAAAGAAGCAGATATGCATGTTAGGTGGGAAGGGAGAGACTCGGCGTAGGCGGGGAAAAGAGGGGAAAAAGTCAAGGTTTAAATTTTTTGTTGTCATAAATAAGCAATTTGAAACATGGGAACAAAAAATAGGAAACTTTCAACGACTTGACACACCTATTTCCTACTGCTGGAAAATTAAGATAGTTCCATAAGCTGCATCTCCCCTGAACTAAAAACAATGCACAAAGGGTGCTAAGTTAGCCATGCAGACACAATGGCCATTAAAAAAAATCCCACTTGCATGCTGTGCAAATCTGCATGTTCAACCTGCATCTGTTCTTAAGACTCTAGATTGAAGGCAAAACAAAGTTTTACTTTGAACCCCTTTTCGCCCCAAATTGTAGAAATAAAAATCTAGCATGTTTACTATTTACAACTTCCTTTTCAGAAGACACAGGTAGAACTTTTATGCTTTCCAAAATGTAACCTTACACATCTGGCCAGCAAACATCTGGATATTTATCTTCACTCATCATTTCCTTCAGTAAGTCCAAAAACTGTCCGTTATTTCAGCTGAGATTCAGCCCAAGGGAGTACAAAAAAAAGTTACATCCTTCTTTTGTCCAGGTTTTATAAACTGCTTTTTACCTTTTTCCCTGGGATATCAGTAAGTATAAAAATAAGCAGTCTGGATTCCTTTGACTGTAGTTTTTATTCTGTGAATATGTACCACTGTAGTCACAGAGAGCATACATATGCAGTTGAATTAATTACACAGTCATATCTGCAATGCCTGCAAAATATCCTACGTCTTTAAACAGGCTATACGTGCATATATATATATTTATTACATACTTTCAGAAGAAACTACTCAAATCACAAGTAAGAATACAGACTGATTTGTGAATCAACTATATAGCAAAACTTATGCCAATTAAACTTCAGATAGTCACAAAACAGGAAATGTATCATTCATTCTCTTAAAAAAATTCACTTGCAGAACTCATTCCTGAGTTTGTCCCTTGCTCTGCCACTGTACTAGGAAAGTCTTATAATCTGTCTGTGCTGTCCTTCCCCTATTTTACAGAGGACAATAATGAAACTCATTCCCATTGCAATGCACTTTGCAGTTTAACTATGAAAAAAAGTACTCTAAGAGACTCGATTGTTATTATAAAAGATACATATTGAGCAAAGGAAAAGGTGAATAATTTCTTAATCTATCTAATTATGAGTTTAATTTTTCTTATTGGTCAGTAATTTTAAGATATGCTGACTTTAAATTTTCCACATCTCTATCCTGATATCTAATCTGAAATTGCTTAGCAACATTTTTTAGACAAGAAATAAAATACTTCAAACAAAGGTTGCATGTAGTTCTCCTTAGTAATTTTTTTGAACCAGCTTCATGCTTTCCAACTTAACTCTGCTTGGTGAAGTTGAAGTGCTTTTACAAGAGATGTTAATTTAAAAATCATACCAGTATTTAAAAACAAAACAGCAAAAATTAACATTATGGCTTCTTAATATTCTATCATTTAGTCTTAACTTATTTTCTATGTGCACTGAGGGCACTTTGCACTCTGTCCTTTGTCCCATAGGAATGCTACAAAGTGTTCATGACTCAGATTCATTTTAACAATATGGTCCAAGGGAAGCTGCTTACGATATAATAAGCTTACATACTTAACTGCATTTCTCCATATTTTTAGATTTATTTTTCAACTTTACATCAAAAAAAATATATATGTTTTAGTACCAAAACAACATTTATAATAATAAAAAAAATCACATTTCGATGAGTGGATAAGAGACATGAGGAGAAGAGCAAAGCTGCAAATGGGGGAAGGACTTTAGCATTGGCTTTGACAGGTTTGCTTGTTCCTGCCTCACTTCAATTCTAGCCAACAAACAACTTGGAAAAGTTCCCTTAATCTGCAGTCAGAAGTACATTAAAGTCAAAGACAGCTTTTGGTGAAGAACTCCTTTTATTTTTATTTCTGTAACAAAGTATAGGCTACCTTGTCTTAAAAAATATAAGATTTTATTTTTATAACTACAAACCCTTTAGGATCTCAGCATCCATATGTGTTAATAGTGATGAAAATTTATAAGAAATTAAAAGAAAGCATAGAAGGATGTAAAATATATGATGCACATATAAAGCATGTACTTTCCTTACACCACTGTGCTATACAATCAATAAAATCCTACCTTCTTGTCTCAATTTAATAGGCTCGTTTCCAGGTGATGGAAGGCATGAACATAATGTCATTGATTTCTGAAATGATTTCTTGTGAAAACATGTTACATGCCATAGTGTTATTACAGGCTGAGAGTCTGCACTTCCCTTTTTATACTTAGCAAGAGTTTTGCCACTCCTGAATTTATAGAAATAAAATGGTGAGGTATACTTAGAATGACAGTTATATTTATGATATATGTTAAATGGAAAGGAATTCATCTAATTTTAAAGTTAAAAGTAGCAAGGGGGAATCTTGCCCATGTTTTAAAAGGTCACATGTCCAGGTTGCACTGCACTGTCTGAAGCAATGCCCACACCATTTTACTGACAGTCTGCATAATGTCCTCATCAGGACTGAGTATGGTTACAGTTTTTTTCAGAAAAACATTTGTAAACATTTCTGGAAAATTAATAGCTAGATAGAATCAAGAATCCTCCTCCTGGACCCTACAAAACCTTGTACTTCCTCATGCATACGTAGCAATACGATTTGATTAGTCACAATTTTTTTTTCCCAGTAACAAACAGAAATTTTCTGTTCCCATGTAGCCCTCAAAATAAGCAGCCCAGAGGCCAACATCGAGTACACAAATCCAAGTCCATAATCCAACATAATCCTTTACATAATCCAACTATGGAGACTGTAAAATAGCTGAGTGACTGCTATTTAGGATATCTGCCTTTCATACAGCTTTATACATAAGAACATTGTAGGTATCTTCTCGCAACAGTATGTTTACGTTCTATTTAGAGCATGTCTTCATCTAAATTTAAAAGTAATTTTATTTTTAAAACAATTACTGTTGATGAATTTATTCAGATTTGATGTCCACCGATTATTGAGAAATACTGTAGGTTACATAAATATCTTTGGTGGGGAAAAAAAGAAAAGTTATACCAAAATGGGATTTACTGATTATTTTAGTCATCAAAAAAAAAGAAAAAAAAAATCTGGTTAGTAATTTTTATTAATTTGCATCTTCCACCAGCATGCTATCAATTTAGACAGAATACAGCATGGAAAAGATTGCCCTTCCTACACTTAAAAATCAATTTTGGCAGCTTAAATACTTTAATTAAGGCAATAAAGATGCATTGAGGGAAACTTACATGCAAAGAACATTGTCCAGATAGAATAATGTTTTGTCTGCTCAAAACGCACTTTAAATGTTAATTGCCCATCTTGAAATGTAAAATGAAGTATTTTAAATGGTGATGGCCTAGCTAGATTTTAGCAAGCAAAGAAAACTATTACAGACATCCAGCTTCTAGAAATCTGAGTAATATCCTGAAAGGAACAGCTTGCTATTTGGGGGTTGGAGTGGAATAAACTTTTATTCTGCATTAAAAAGTCGTTCTAAATTTCTCATTCTTAGCAAAAAAAAAATATCCTTTTCAAATTTGAATATAATCATGCAGTATTCTTTGCAAGAAGGTGTGCACATCAGTCAGTAAAACTGAGGGTGCAATTAGAAATGGAGAAGCTTTTTTCTTTCCTTTTTTTGATTTTAGCTAGTTCTGAATATTTCAGTCAGTCACATAACCTGATAACAAATATAATTAAAAACCTTATATGCATGCATGCATAAAATACACATATTCATGGATACACACTGGAAAACTGTATTTAAATTACAGAAAAAAACTGCACAAAGAGAATGGAAGAAATGAAAATAGCAATGATAGGGTCTGTAGTGATAGGACAAGAAGGAATGATTTTAAACTGAAGTAGGGTCAATTTAAATATAAGAAAGAGGTGTTTTTCAGTAAGGTTGATAAAACAGTGGTTGCCCAGAGAGGTGGTGGATGCCCCATCCCTGGAAACTTTCAAGGTTGGATGAGGCTCTAAGCAACCTGATCTAGGTTGAAGATGTCCCTGCTCACTGCAGGGGGGTTGGACTAGATGACCTTTAAAAGTCCCTTCCAACCCAAACTGTTCTATGATATTTCTGGTATGTCCTTGGTCCTAATACCGCAGAAATGGGATATTTTAGCAATGTCCTGCTGAAGAAGAGAAGAGTCGGAGCCTTTCAGAGTAGCTTATCTCCCCAGGAGGAGAGTGGGGTCTGTGCCCCCACTCCGCATCCCCCAGCCACACAACCACATACATGCCACAGCAACACCCTTACCTTTCCCTTCAGGTAGACTGTCAAGGGGCCCCAAAGCTAAATTCTGCACAGAAAGAAATTTCAAAAGAGCTATTTGAAATGGCAAATACCATAGGTCTTCAAAGTGTGTGTTAGCTAAAGAGCTGCTTTCGAGTAGGGGTGCAGAGCAATAGCATTCTGTTCATTTTTTTTCTCCATGCTAGAACTATACAGACTGACAAACAGAGCAATAGTGACCAGGAAATTTTTACTAGCGCAGGAGGAGAAAAACAACTTCTTTTTGTCACAGAGAAAGCACAAGCATCTCAATGGGTCATCTGTTTCAACAATGCCTTTTATTTCTCTAGGCCTCTGCTTCTACTTTAAAACTTAGTGACAAAAAATAGTTACCACTGCTGCTGTTTGATGAATTATATGGTGTGTGCTTTTACTCTAAATCTAATTCCTTACAATCATAGTTTCATATCGCAGATTAAAACCAGTTGTTGCATTTGGTACCTTTTATTGCTGATCTGCTGATTTCAACAGATTGGTAAAAGATGGAAGTGACATAAAAACGAACCCTGCCCCTCTTCAAACATCCTGCCAGTTCAGACAAAGCCCTCCAGCAAGAGAGTGTGCACAGCTGCTGTATCACAAACTGAGGTAGCATCTCCAAAGTCACCACAATTGGTTTTGGAAAAAGATGGGTTAAAAATGAGCCTAGATGAAGTGATTTTTGTGCATCTTCTACAGGAAACAGATATTAGTGAGCATTTTTACATTTCTCTCTAATTAAGCAAGAAGCCTTTAGCTGAAATCATGGCTTAAAATTAAGTCAAGGGAAACAGGAATATATATTCTCAGGTGGGTTCTTCACTTACTCAAAATACAAGTTTCCAGTATGATACATATTCAAAAGACAAAAAAAAAAAAAAAGAAAAAGGAAGATAAGACAGACATAGCTGGACTGCTTTCCTTGAGTAGTCGGACTTGCAAACATACAGTCCCTTCTCTTTAACTTATGAAGTCACCTGATTGAAGGTGGTTCTATAACATTAGGAGGCCAAATATTGTAAAACAGAAATATTTCAAAGAATTTGTTTCAGGTAAAACTCCATAAAAAGAAACTCTTCAAACTATTGCAAAAGAACTAGTTTCTCCTCTTCTACGCTCACTAACTTTGATAATTCACGTTTTACTTTATGTTCTATAACACCTTAAAAAAATAGAAGTGTTATGAACCATTTCAATGGTTTTCAGCAGCACACTTGAAAAAGTATGTCAAATGAACTGTTTCTCTGCACAGCGAGTTGGATGCTTTCATACTTATGTCTCCACTCAGACTAAAAAGGGATTATTTTTTTCCCTGTTTAAAAGGCAGGTGCAGACTAGAGGGCAGCACTAGCCAAGGATATGGACGTGTGAAGACAGCTGACTTTTTGAATGGTCAAACCATGCTAATTTATAACAAACTTTCTTCTTCCACTTCATCATATTTTCTAATGTTTTACTAAATAAGCAGGCTGCAAACTTGTTTTTGTGCAAAGCATATCCAGAGTTTTTTCCCTAATCTGTGTACTCAGGAAAAACCCAGGCACTGTAGGTAGGAAAAAGATGAAATTCCACCCTCCAGACACCCATATGCATGTCTAACTAATGCATGTCTATATATAGAAAGCCTCAGAAATGGAAACGTATTATGTAAATCCTTAAAGCAGGGTAATAAGTGACACTTAGAGGAGTATTAACCTTGTGCTGCCACTTTCCCAACCATAAAATGACAAACAAGGAAAATGGAGGAATAGTTTCTTTTTCATTTTGTACTGGGAAGTTTGCCCTATCTGTTCATGGTGAGAGCTTGAGAAAAGATAAACAGTGCTGAAAAGAGATGGAATTACAACCTGAATTTTGGCATAAAAGTTGTGTCTCAATAGTGTCAGCTCACGCTTTCACTAATACATATTTCATTATATTTAAAAAAATACATTGCCTCTAGCATCATAAAAATAAAAATAAAAAAGATTGCTTTTATGCTTGTATCAAGGCCTAATTCATAACAGTCAGAGATCTGTCTCTCCCAGAATCCTGGGGAAAGAAAAGCAATTACCAGATATTTACAGAAAACCTACAAGAGTCAAGCAAGCATATAGTGTTGAACCCAGACCATGGAGTTTAATTCCTCACCTATTGCAATGAGCCATGTCCTACCCTCCACTATATTGTATTTCCACTCAGGAGCACATCCTACAGCACATCTAAAGAGCCAAAAATTCACGGCCAATCATTGTCTGACCTCCAACCTGCTGGCAGATTTGTTATTGCCATCATTTTAATTACCTCTGACATTTCACATATTTAGAAAATCCATTCACCCGGAAATGTCTTTTGGATAGTCAGAAATTAAGTAAAAACTCCCTAGGGGTTTCCCTCTTATTTCCATCTTCTGAGTTCTTCAGGTTACGAATATTTTTCAGAAAGTCAATTATTATCTCACCCCATCTAAAGTAAAACAGGAAGGGGCTTGTGCTATCTGCATGTGCCACAATAAAATTAACAGACTAAATGAGTCAACCTCACCTCATATCAGGACATTATTCTTGCCAGTATACAAGAAATCAGTCTTTCAAACAACAGGAACTTATTATGAACAATAACAAACTGAAAACAATACAAGCAGGCTCCTACAATTTTATGGGACCCTAGACATTCCATATCAGGAAGCGTCATTACAGCTGAGGTGTTTTCAGGTGAACTTTCTCAGCAAAATATACATTTAAATACAAGAAGGAATAGCAACATCTTGGTTTGCTAAGATTGACTTTGGTCTTCTACAAATTCAGTATTCACCCAGGAAATTAAAAGACACATAGTGAAGGAGCACTTCTTACTGCTAAAAAGTAAGAGAAGGGTAAAAGATAGTTATAAAAACAAGGATATAGAAATAACAAATCATCTAGTTTATTTACAGTCAACTTGGAAGGCAAGGAATGAGTCATAATCACATGAACTATCTATTTATTTTCAATTCATGTTATGTTGTCTGCAGATTTTAGACTAGAATCAATCAGAAGATGGAACAGAAAGTACAACAACCAGCTATTGCTTTTGCTATTTTTGTAAGGCAAGTAAAGGGGCATTTTAATATCCTGCTCTCCCAACTCTGTTTAAAAAATAAGAAAAACAACTGACTGACAGAATACTAAAAAATGTTTTCTGTAAAATTCACAAGAAGAGGATATTTTTCTCTTAATCATTGGGTATCAATTCCCTTTGCAATCAACACAAGCTGTGACAAGAAAAAGAGCAGAGCCTCATCTAGTCACTTGACAGTTCCCAATATTTTCTATCTTTCACTAGGGTGAAATTAAATTTATTTCATGTTGGATAACCAATATGGTACTGAATTTCTAGTCAGGTAAACAATGACATTTTCCCACAAGCAAAAACAAGCCTAAAAAAACCCACCACCATCCACATCTCTTCCCCTGACCCCTTTGGCACGTAAAAGAACATTGCAATTTACTATATTTGTAGGGTAATACAGATTTTCCTGAAAAAATAAAAAAGGTGTGTCTCTGACCACGTTTCCAATAAAAAAAGTCAGACATCATCTTATTATAATGAATTTCCCATAAATCTGAAACACTTTAAACCCAAAATCTACTTAACAAGTCCATTCTAATATACCGAGTTCAGACAAGTACATTATAAAATGCAGATTAAAAGAGCACTTCAAAGGTAGGAATGGGTCAGATAAATATAGCACAATCATATGATTTCAATACACCCTCCAAAAATTATCAGCAAATGTAGATGGTGAAGAGACTCTGAGTCTTGCTGTCTTTTCCTCTAAGAAGTTTAAACTCATCTCCTCGTGCAACAGTAAACACGGTATTGCACTGCTGTCAAAAGTGATAACAGATTAGGATTATTATTACACAATACATATATCATTATCAGAAAGAATAGGACTGGGTTTTACTATTGCACATTCCAGTCATTTTAATGGCACAAATCTTGAGACACCCATCCCAATTTATCCACTCTGGTTCCTCATAAAGTAATGAGTTACCTGTCTGTGAACTCCTAAGAAAATTCTGTCTGCTCTCTCGCAAGTCTCGACTTATCCCATAGATTCTCTGCTAGTAAGTCTTGCTTATGTCCTGCTCCATGGTTAAGCTGACCCCTATGACTACTGGACTAGTTGAATTGTTAGGAAAGAAATGCAACACAACCTTGTTTTTTTAACATGGACTATTTCAGTGATCTTATGCACAGAGTCTCCATGCACGATATTTTTTTCAGGACTGAGTGGGCTGCGAAGTGCAGCATGGTGTAGGAAAGAGCAGCCAGAAACTTGTGAAGTCAGCTCTGCTGCTGAAGGAACTGTAACAAAAGCTGCTCACTGGGAGAAGAGGCAGAAGCAATGTTTCTCATAGCTAAGAGAAACACCCTTTTTTAAAAAAAAAAAATAAATCTATAAAACAGAGCATGAAAAGTTCATCAAACTTCCAATTATTGGAAATCTTAGAAAGGAAAATCCTCAACATCTTCAGTTGAGACATTTTGCCACAGTCTGAGGCATGGTCTTTTCAAGGACAACGCTGAAGTGAGTTTTCAGGATTTCTTTGTTTGTCCTCTGCCCCTCCAGAAGCTGGCCTTGGCCAAAAGGTCACTCCTTTTGGATAGGGGAATCTGAGAAGCCTGGACTTTATTGCTCTAGAATACACCTGGTGCAGAAGGCTCATTTCTCATCCACCATAAATAAACTCAGAATTACTAAGAGACACACCATTAACTAAAAATTTTATGTAGCAGCTGGGGAATCTGCTGAGAATATCCTCATCATTTGAGGTCTATTTTATGACCTCTGATGTAACTCAAACCATCAGTTCATATTGGCTCGGCCTTTCGCTGACAGGGACCGTGTCACGTATCCCGCAGGGCGGCTGGAAGCCACCAGCGGACAATGGGGCGAGCGGCTGACATCGGCCACAGGGGCCCAGGCAGAACAATGCAGCTGCTGCGGAGGTTGGCCCTGTTGAAGGAAACTCGCTTCTCCCAGGTTGTCTAAAGGGAGGGACACTGAAGCAATGGAAATTCCCCAGCAGTAAAGGAGAACAAAAGAAGAGGTGTTGGAAGCTGCTGTTAAAAAGAGACAGGCTCTCTCTCTAAACCCGCTGGCTGCCAGATTTGGACAGCTTCTTCCAGGGCCTGAAAGAGGAGAGGAGGGTCCTCTGGCTGATACAAACCCACTCTGTTCTTCAGGACACAATCCCTTACGAAGCATAGATTAAAAACTACTCCCTTTAAGAGGGCCAGAGCTTTACAGCTCCCCACTATTCCCCACAGGAGCATAGGGTTGAGTCCACAGGGACCTGCTCTGGCCAGGGGTGCCCCAGGACCCGGCAGAGCCCCCCACACTAGAATCCACCACCAGATACCCCACTATCCTGCAGCCGGGACCTGGGCTCCACACCAGCGCTGTCTCTCTTGTTTTTGCATGGATCTGGAATTCTCTAGATTTCCTCCCCTGATTAAAAGGTGTGGTTGCTGAAGAAATTAGTTTACAGAGCCTCCAAATTCCTTACTGCCGTTGTCATGTCTGCAACAGGAGTATCTGTGAGGCCAGGGCGCGGGGAAGAGTGTGCTGGGCCACGGCTGGGGCTCGGCACTGCTCTGGGACCACCAAATCCCCCTTACTAGCAGGAATAACTCCGCAAGGACTCCACACCTGGAGAGGAAACTTGAGGAGTAATCCATATATGCTAGATTAAAATATCTGGTAAAAAATCCTTCAAACCCACACATATCCTTCCCTAAAAAAAAATTGTTTAAAATAAAACCTGTGATTTTACAGCTTACTTTTTTTAGTAGTACAGCCTAAAAATGGGTGGTTTTACTGAAGCAAAGGGAAAAGTTACATTGATTTATAAATTTATTTCAATGCCACAAAAAAAAGGCAGTGGCTAAGTAGTCCGTTGACCGCCATGGTTTTTGGATCAGACCCAGAAGAACATTGGAATAAGTGCTGAAACATTTTATTTTCTACCCTTTTAGGGGCTACTGCAAACAATGGAAAATACAAGCACATACTTAGAATAACTCTATCCTTCGCAAAATGAGATCACACCTAAAAATACTTCCTTTTGTTGCTGTAGAACTTCAGTTTGTGATAATAGCTATTACATGCATATAGTGAAGAGGAAAAAATATCTCACCAAATCCCGGGTAAAAATTTGATATTGCATAGCAGAGTTTCTTCTACAGAAGAAACTTTAAAATCTATAATGATTCAGACTATTTGTGAAATAGTAGAATGAAAAATCCAATTATTGCACGGACAACATGAAATAAGGTAGTAAAAAGGTCAGGGGACTGAGTTACTAAATTATTGCTTGCACCTAGGAAAAGCTACATAATGATGATAATTCTTTGTATAAAAATGATATCAAGTATTAAGAAACAACAGAAAAATGTATCTGAATTTTAGGTTTTCAGTTTGAAACAATTAGCGCTATTATTTATATCCCCACACATAAACCCACATAGCTTGAATTTCCTGGGATATACATGTGCTATTAATTTTTAACTTTGCTCTAGGATCCAAGCCTGAATCACCAGGCCCTGTCACACTTTCTAATACAAGGGTGTGTTTTGTCTGCTTGTACCAGAGGCTTTTCCAGTGTCCTTCTCAACATGCCAAGGTATTTTTCAGGATTTTTAAGACCATCTCCTACACTTAAATTTCCTCAGCAACTTCCAATGCAGCTGACTTTCACAGCTGTGTTGCCGTGCTACAGATTTCATCATTGTTTGACCAGAGAAAAGAGTGTTGGTTAAACTAAAATCTCCATTTAGAGTGATTTTCTACAATGCTGTATCAGTTCCCTGCTGAGTAGCAGTGAACAATATTTCTGTAATCCAAAAAAGAGTAAATTTTTATAGAATAGCTCACCACTGACCTTCTTAAGAGAAGAGCATTTTCTTACAGTTTCCTCAACTCCATTATATATAGAATTGGTTTGTATTTTAATTCTAAAACCTATTAAGATTCACTTCAAAGTGTGCAATCCCCTCAAAACATAGAAAAACAGAGAAGAGTAAGTGTAAAGTTGTTGCAGGAACAGAAATACATCCAATTGCTTTAGGGAGCCCAGAGATGACGCTGTTCCCTTCTCTGCCAGTGGGAATTTTACCACTGACTCCAGCGAAGGCACAGCCAAGCTAGCGATTTTCTAACACTTGTAGACAATTATTTTTATTTTAAAATTCAGGAATAGCCTCTTGCTCTGGTCCAGTTCTCAGCCTGAGGCTGTAGCCCTGCCAGCACTGTTAATGTCATTGTTTGTCAAGCATATTCCCAGTCTTGCGTACACCCACGCGGAGCTCCCAGCTCCCAGCCGTGATGTCCCCCCCAATGCATTGTTCCAGCTCCCCCTGCTTCCTCGCCTCCCTCCCTGTCCCCCCCCATTGTTGTCCCCCTACACCCACCCTGCATTGTTCTCATGCTCGCCTGCCATCTCCACCTGGGAGGGACCCTTCCTCCCTCCCACTCCTTGCAGCAGCAGCTCAGGCTCCTTTCTCACCTACTTCCATATATTCCACTGACCTACTGGCATCAAAGCATTTTCCCTTTCTGAAAGCACACTACATAAAGTACCATTACCAGATCTCACAGCTTCTGTGAGCAGTGGGCGCTCTGCTTTGAGAAGCCCAGTCCAAAGTCTTTTAAAGAACAAGAAGATTCTTATTTCATTGCTACAGACTTTCAATCAGGCCCACAATTAGGAATGATTGAAAGTGTTGTTGCATTTTCCGATAGGGTATAAAAGGCTAGAGCAAAAATACCTTGTCATTACAAAACAGAAATATGTAACAAGACAGATACACAGGGATTAATCCTATTACATCTTCACCATATATATGTACAGAAACAACTGGTGTGATTTACATGGGCTCCATTATTTTGGCTACTTTGCTTTTTACTGCTCTCTATTTTAATTTTTGTGTACTTACTATTTTTTCCTTACTATTTTTTTTATGATACTTCACTTTCTGTGAAGTGGTACCTTCTGAAGTACTGTGGTACTTTCAAAATGATACTCCTTTCTTTCACAAAATCATGTTTACTATATTGAGTATGATGTGTAAACTGTTCTCCATGCTCAAAGTAGAAGCGTGTCATTGCTAACCTTTGAGAAGAAGAGCAGCTATATATGCTCAGAGTAGAATACTTATAGAAACAAAAACAAATACCTCATTTTATTAATAGACAATTCATATATTTTGTATTTAAAAACATGAAAAAACTTGTGAAATCTTACCATGGCTTATGCGATGAAAGCAGTAGTATGCAAAGTCCACTCCCAGAAGTGTCAAATACCACGTCCATGGCGAGTCCCAGGGCAGTTCAAAGAGTCTGTAGTTATTCCATACATAGATGTAACTAATTAAATCAACACTTCTGAATAAAACACTGAAATAGAGATAAAAAATGTTTTATCAATAATTTTGTCAATTTTAATTTCAGAACCTTTTTACTATATATCGAGTATTTTTCAGCTGGGAGTCTTTTTGTAACACACAAAAACAGAGTCCCCATTCTGCAATCTTGTCAAGTAATACTACTGTTTACTTCAGCGGAACCTTGCCTTAACATCTACAAGGTTTCTAAATCCAACTTTCTCCCACTCACCACCCATTAGGCATGCTCAAGGGCTGAAGCACTCCTGTGCTCTGCAGGTGCTATGGTGTTCCTGTTTTCCCAAATCTGAAAGAAACCCATCCTTGCTAACTCACAGGTTAGAAGTGACTGAAGTGTAGCAGCAATTATGCTCAAATACTAATGTAAGACATTATGAGGAAGGACAGGGAAGAGGACAGGACTTTTGGGAGCAGTGAAATATTCAATCTGCTCAGCATATCACTTCACTTTAAAAAAGGCTAAATTCAGCAGGAGGAGCTAAAGCCCAGTGCCTTTGGAAAAGAAGAGAGAAATGGCAGGGTTGCCAGAAAGAGACAGGAGAAATCATGAATTTGCAAAGACAGGAAAGCCCACAAACAGCAGATTTGTTCCTTCTGAGCTCCTGGACTACAGGGATTGAGTAGCTACCCCTGACCTAACACAGCACAGAGGTAAGACCAGAAGGAGAAAGAAAGGAGCTCTGGGATGGGCAGTCCAAACCCAGTGGCAACTCTCCACAGATGTTCAGGATAATACAAATTTTAGTTGCCAGTGTCACACCCTTTCCTCAGTACCCCGCCATCTCATTTCACCAATTGGGAGCCTGAGCCATCTCCAACAAATTACTTTGATTTTACAGGGTGAGTTTCTGGATGGATCAGGAAGCATTAAACACAGCAAATGAGAGCTGAGAAGCTGTAGGCACTGGGGTAGCCCAGGTGACAACTGGCTTAGGTAGCTGTGAAATGGTGCCTCAACTGCAGACTGATATATATTTAAACTGCCATTTTCCTAGAAGAAACAGCAGGATTTGCAGCAGCTTCCTCACATTTCCTCCTGCTACTCTCCTTTGTGGTGTTGCTGAAAATGTAGTGAAACAGCGGTGAACTGAACTGCATCAGTGTCTGAAAAGCAGTAAGCAGAAAAAAAAGTAGGTAAAAGATACTAATTGTGGGAAAGCCACACGTATCCTTTTCTATATATCAATGAATTAACTGCACCTGAGTTTAGAGCCTAAGAGCTAAAAATATGATAATCATTATCACCATCCTCTACACACAAAAAAATAATTTAGTTCTCAGATGTTTTGCTGTTGGTATTTTTTTGGGGGGAAGTGGAAGAATTATCAGCAACACCTTTGTACAAAGTTGAGCAAGACTTTAAAAATCTATAAAATATATTCATGGTTGAAGGAAGACTAAGGGATTCAAATTCGGGGAGCTTCCAAAGGACATTACAGACGGCATACCTGCAAGACAGTACTTGAATAGAGGTGGTAACAAATTGCACATAGGTGTCCCAGCCTTGCAAAGTCTCAGCTGAAAGACAGACCAACATCTCTCTTTCCCTTTAGACTCATCTGGAACTTCACCTTACATTGAAATCAGCTAAAAGATTATCCATGCATCTCTGTCCATGTTGCTCATTCTTGTTTCAGTACCACTTCTCAATGGTATTTCTCCCCAAAACCCTGTCTTTTTTTTCTTTTTTCCTTTTTTTTTTTTTTGGCTAGATTATTTTTCATATAGTTTACAGCATAGCCACAAAAATATTTGAATCTGAAAACTTAAAAAGGAAATATACTCCTTCACCTCTAAAGCTTTGTTTCACGCATCTGAAAAAGATCCCTGAAAATAGTCTGACCATGCCCTGTCCTTTTAGGCAGCTGCACTGAAACACAAGGGAACCTCAGCAAATACGGTTGTTTCAGCTTGCAAGCCACCCCCTCTGCCATAACTGAACTTTGCAGTCACCTCCATCTTTTTGCAGAGACACCCATTCAGAGCTTTTATACTTCCAGCATTAGCACCTCTTCCCATAAGTGTTTTGAATAAGGCTAGAAGAAAACACCTTGAGCTTCTGTGGTGCTACCTTCTCTATTAAGGAGGAACAAAGTCATCTGAAAATTCCAAACTCTCAATACTAGCCTGCAAGCATAATAGCATCACATCCACCACTTTATCCTGAGAGCTGAAGCATTACAAGTTGTTGTTGCTCAGGAAGAAGAGAGCTAATGTCTTTTCCACAGCCAGGCTCATCTCTTACCTGCAACTCATTCCTACCTTTCCTATAATCATATCCGTTTTTCTCTTGGATAAATATAATAAAAAATGGTGGAATTTCAATTCAGCAGCTCACACCCATGAAGAACATCTCTTGACTAGCAAGGACAGGTGTATCTGCAACTTCAAAAACAAATTGGCTATGCCCAGAAAGTGGACCAGACACACCTGGAACATGTTTAATTTTCATAAGAGCTGTGTTCTATAAATATTTTTAAAGAAGATTATATGTGTCCAACCAGATTTTTGCAATTCACCTCATGAGGAATCTGTAAAGTTCAGTATAAATTCTCAATCCATTTCACAACAGGTCAGAAGGGAGCTGATATTCAAACACAAAGAAACGGGCATTTCTTAACATATTTTCAATGACCAGGAAATTTGAAACACCTCTTGCAACATAGAGTATCAGTTATTATTAGGTACTGTTTTCTTACTTTATTCTTTTGCTTTTATTAACACATAATGCCTTTGCAGTACATCCAAAGATATGTGACCTGGAACATTTCCTCCATTTTTGATCAGCTTTCAGTATTTCACCCTTGAGTCCTTTTTTTTTTTTCCACAGGCTGAGGCCAAGGTGTAACACTTGAGCTAACCCTGCAACACATTTTTCTATATATATAATTTGCTGCACATTCTTTCCTTCATGCTTGAATCACAACTCTACAGCACATAACGTTAGCTGATTACCATAATTAATTTAAAGTAGTTTATCATATTACTATGTAATTCTGGAGAAAGAAGAGTTGCTTAGCTAAGTATTTTTAAAAAATTTACAGTGTGATAGATAGGAAAGGCCAGAGCTTGCATTCAATTACAATTCTGGAAGTTCACTTGGAGTTTTAAAGGTTTATATTCCCTCTTTTTTCTCCCTTAAGTTCCTTTTTCGCTTCTTGAAAATACTGAAGAGAACTTAAGAAATTTTTTTCTTCATTTACATGTTATAACCATAAATGTGCCAGAAGTGGATAGGTAAGACTTTTTTCATCTAGTCCAATCCTCTGCATAAGGAGTAATAAATCCTAAAACAGACTGTATATAAAACCTTATTATATACATTCCATAGATTTATTTTCTTGGATTTTGAACATTGCTGCTGAAAATTTTCTTAGACAACTGTTTTGACTCTGAGAGACAGTTCTCATCTCCTTGTTTCCAAAGTTCATACGTACTTTACTTAACGGCGGTAATACTTGTTTTTAATAAATCATTTCCCCCTTCACCTTCCACTGGGTCAGATTATCACTTCCTCTAATTAAAAAAGTCCAAGAAGGAAATTCTGGGAGATGAACTCTCCATGTGGAAATAAAGATCTACTTATGGTAAATCCCTATGGGATAATGAAGGAGGGAAAAGGTGGAGGAAATTCAATTGGAAAAAAAGAAAGCTGCCCATTTCAAAGAATACAAGGTCCTCTTTTGCTTCCTCCAACTCACAGATCAGCCATAGAGCCTGAAACCACACCTTTAGAAAATTTCTTCCGTGGTGCCCAGGACAGTCACAAAAAAGGAAAAGGGGCAGAGACAGGAGCTGTTGTCTCTCTTCTAAGAACAGAGGAAGATCTGTGTACCTAAAGTGAATACCCCAAGGAAACTGCCTCAGCTCTTACCACTTTTGCAGTCACCACCTCACGTCACACTGGGAACTGACCTGGTGCCCCTGAGCTAAAAACACAACCCTACAGCTGGACCTACAAAGGTTCTGCTCTCAAGGGCTGTAACAGACTTGCATCCTTGGAGGTCAGACACAGAGGGAAACATGTTAAGACACCCTGGTCACAAGGTTATATTATCATGAAAAATAGTGAGAGATTACTAATACAGTTTCCCTGGGTTAAATAAATTCTGTTTTCCTAGCCTGATTTGAACTATATGAATGTAAAGTTTCAAAATGTTGAACAAAGGCAGTTTCTCAATAATTTGAAATTATTCAGACCATTTATGTAACAGCAGGATACACGAATAATTAAATGCTCTGTAAGTCTTTGTTTCAGAGTGGAAAGCATAAGGATTTCCATTTCCAAGGATACTCATAGAGCTTTCTTTTCCAGATGAAAAACTGACTCCAGTCAAAATTGAAATAAACATTTTGATAACATGATTTCAGTAAAGAGAAGAAGGGGGGAAGGAGGTAGAGAAGCCTCGAGAAAAGGTCCATTTGCAAAATAAAGAAAATCTCCTGCAACTGAAATCCCCTTTTATTTCCTGTACAGGTGCCAGGTCTTGAACAGACACTCAATTTATTACTTTGTCAGTTGACTTATTAGGGTTGACACAAATCGAGCTGAAATATGCCTGACACACTGCAGTCAAGGCTTTTTTCACGCTTTAGCACAAAGCCAAACTTTCCACAAGGTGGAGGGAAAGGGAGAGGGAGCTGTGGGAGTTCTATTCCCTGTTTTCTATCATCAAGATGAATACGATCTCTTCTCCCATTCCGAATATGCAAAACCAGTCATGAAATAACCCAAGGCTAAAAAATAATTCACCAAAATGATACAGCTGGGAAATTATTATCAGGCTCTGGAAAGCCCTTGATTACAGGAAATAGCACCTACATTTTGAGAAAATGTTCCCACCAGACACAAAAGCTGAATCAAAGCTTCTCGTCTTCCTTAGTATGGCTTTCTTTTCCAGTATTTTAGCCTAAACAATACAAACCTCCAGTTTCCCTCAAGTAGAAAAGAAAATATCAAATGAAAAATGAAGTCAAATGCAGGTGACTCAGGTATCCCTATTAGTTGTATTTTGCCTGACCAAGCTGACCTTTCATTCACCAAAATTATTCCTGTTGCACTTGACTTTATATCCTTTAATTTATGACACTAATATTCATTTACAGTAGTAGGTGGAATAAAACATGAAATTACAGGTTTTGGAAGAAAAATAACAAAAGTCAGTCATACATTTTTTTATTCCTAAGTCCAAATCTTGCTACATAATTCAAGTCACTTGTTTATCTTTGTTAATTCATACATAAATAAGCAATCAATTAAAAATTCAGCACAACTTAAGTATTTTCATGAGAAGTTCCGCTGCCTTTAGTGACACAATCCACAGTAACACATTATGCCTTAAGGTTATGCAATCTCTTTAGGTACTTCTAATGTCATTTTATCTTTCAAGATTAAAAATCCTAGTTTAAAACCTTCAGTACATCTGAGCTTCTGGCATTGCAGCTTTCTCCTCCTCTTTTATGAGAATGGAAGTTATATTTCTTTATACCAGCATATTGGGCAGTCAATTCTGTTCCAGTAACTTCAGGATACACAATATTGGAAGATCCTACAATGTCATCTCCTGAAAGGCAATGGACCTGATTTTTTCAATATTTGTACAAATATCACCATATGAGGGTAATACAACCACTTGGTTAGAACTTCTTTCCATTCGAGGTTTGATTTTGATTTGAAGTGAGAAAATTTGCATTAAAGTTTAAGTTAAATTGGGAACAAGCCTATAATATTCTCAAAGGTCACATATAAACAAGTAATGAGAAAAGAGTATTCTGTTGAACTCGGATTGTCCTAGATGGATTCAGAAGAACTAAAGGAACCGGTAACAGTTCCTATGGTCTGTAAAAGTACAATGAAATAGCTTCAGTGAGACATCATAGCATATCAGATGATGAAAAGAGGAAAAACATTTACATGAGAATTTATATTGAACTCCCTTGGTCATACTTCTGAACATTTAAAAAGACAGTGTGCTTTTGTCCATGAAACCCAGTGGTGAAGAAAGTCTATTCTTTTCAGATCTGATTCAGATTCTGATTTACAGAATCATTGAGACATTTTTCCCCCATTTCCATAACTTCTAAGTATTGACCCAAGAAACTAGGTTGGCCAGCTATAAAAATGCTACTCCTGTGCTCCATCTAGTGGAATCCTGATTTAAGCTTAATTCATCTTTTAACAGAGATGTGCTTCAGTCAGAAAGCTACTCTATACAGAAGCAGTTTCTTCGAGTTTTTTTCAAAATGTGTGAAAACTGACACAATTTATCTTCAATCAAAATACAGAAACATGGAATGAAAAATCTTTATGGGATTTGAGAAACTGGTATATTTTGTGAGTTACAGAGACTACTGAACCTAATTAAGAACATATTTTCAATAAGGGTAAATTTAGTTCACAGTATATGCTTTCACAGAAAAGCACAAGTATATTTGAAAATTAACTCCGACAGCTTCTCTTTGTTCTAAAGATGTTGCAGGTGCAAAGCTGGGCTCTGACATTAAGAATGGCCAATCACCAAGCCATTTATTCGCCCCACTGTACAGAAAAAAGGCAATGATGCAATACTAAGGATGCAGACGAACATGCATTCTGTATAAGAAGTTACAACTTAGAAGAGTAATTGGATCCCTGACAGGTTTGTGTGAAATACAGCAACCTCTAGAACATTATGGTAGGTACAGACTATCAGTCATTTCAGTAAATTAGTTTGAGAACATCCCAACTTTCCCAAATCCTTACTTTTAATGTAAGGTAGTTTATATGCTATTTTATTAGAAAGCCCAGAGTTTTAAATTATGGCTCAGAGCTTTCTTTAGTTATCACCACAAAGTAGCACTGTTTAGAGCTGCTCACTGGTACTCCTGTGCCCTGCCAGCAGCCATGTCCACGTCTGCGCTCTCCACCCTGCTTCAAACAAATGGAACCAGAGTACCAAAATTCTATAGTTTAAATCTCTGAAGAGATTTAAATCTCTGAAGAGATTTAAACTAGTGTGTTTGGGAAGGATTCACCACTGAAGTGCAGACGGTAAAAGGAGATTAGGGAGGTGGTGATGTGCACCAGACAGCAGATAGGACGCACTCGCATCTTACTGCACACAGCTGGATTTGGACTTGCTGGAGGATACAGCATGATTTACACCAAATTTATAAAACTGTGTTAAATTGATGCAATAAGAAGATAGGATATTTAATCCACACAGGAGTTACTAACTTGCTGATTCAGTTCTACTCAATTCACCAATGCAAACCAGATTAAAAAAACCCCAAACAACTAATTAGAACAAACAATAACTGTTCAGGTAAGACAGTTACTGCCATGAGCTTAACTGAACAAACTTTGAAAGTCTCCTTCCAGGGTCAGGTTCGCCTGCTGAAAATCCTACCAGATTCTGCTGCACAGCGCTGCCCTCTTACTCAATTTGTTTGTCCTACTCTGACTGCTTTACCTACAGAAGATTACTGAGTTATTTCAAAACCTGTTCCTCTGACAAAGCTGTGAGGGCTGTGACCTTTGGCAAAATGTGGGAACAATTAACAGTGTATATGGGACAGTGAGGCCAGGAGGGTGCTCTCATGAAATATATAACTACCTAGTGCTACTTGTAGAGTGGGTGGAGTGGGGAGGTGAGTAGATTCTGTCTCTTCAGGCTTGTTACCTATTAAAAATTCTATTTTTTTGAAACATCTATTGACACATAGTGTATTAAATTGCCATAGCTAGCTGCCACAGGCATGATCATGACTGCAGGTTCCATAGAGACTGAACTTACAGCCTAGCAGCTCTTGGCTGCCCCATTCCCACCCCTAGACAGTTTGCTTGTCTCTCTGCCTTAAGCAAATACCTTTTTGCTCACACAGTGAACCAAAATAATTCCATTTGGGATCAGATGAGCAGCTGAACCAACACAAGAGAAAGGGAGGACTATGTAAGTGAGTACAGGAAAGATAGAATTGTCAGAAGTTTGGTCGGTTTAAGGGCACGGTGCAGCAGCTTTACTCCCCATTTAACCAGGTTAAGTGATTACCTTTCCAGTTTGGCCCCATCTGCTCATCACTGCCCTAAGTATGGTGGTTACCAGCCTTCAGACCTGCCAGCATAATTGCATGCATAGCTGCTCCCTGACCTGGCTCTGTCAAAATGAATGCAGCTGAGCTTAAACACCTCTTTTATAGTTCTTGGGGGGCTTTTGTTTCTGCTTTTAGCGTGTCAGGACTAGGTTAGGGAGCAATTAAATGCGCAGCTATGTTGGCAGATCTGAGGGGGCAGCTGGATCAGAAGCAACACATCTGACCATGCTCTAAACAAACATCTGTCCAAAGCCTTAGTCAAACAGATGTGGAGAAAAAAATGTACCTAATAAGTCTGGAAGTGAAAATATAATTTATGGGAAACTGCATGTATCAAATTTTCTTCTACGAAATACAATCACTAATTTATGAGATTATAATTTTCCATAGTCACACACAAAGTATCTAGTAGATACTTCAGGAAACCAGCACATACTTTAAATGGACAAATCCATGCAAGCAATTATTTTTTGTTCTGTCAGGACACTGCTGGCTCCACAGGGTTGTGAACAGCTTGCACCAACTTGAACTGAGGGTATGCTAATCAGCTCTGCATGTTGTTACTAATAAAAATTGAAAACCTTTGGTTTCAGACTGCAATTTTACATATGCTATAAAGCAGATAACTCAGTAATGCTACAAACACATTGAGAATTTCTTGTCCTGTGACCCTGGCTGCATTTTTCCAAGCCCATTTCTTGTCCTAGCACAAGATTTTGCAAAGACACAGTTAGAATTGATGCAGCCTCCCCCACTCTGATGGGGAGGTTCTGGACCTGTTTCCTAGGCCCCTTCACCACAGGGCAACACAAATGCTGATGCTGGCAAAAGGGGAGCAAAGGTACAAAGGGAGGAACGAGCAACCAGAAGTATCAGCCAGTCAAAGGTGCTTCATTTGGCAGCATTGCTGGTCTAAAATCTACATAAAACTGCCTCTTCAAACCAGCTTCTGAAAAAAAGATTATTTAAAATCCAGATGATGTAAAAAACTGAATACATTGGTCTACAGGAGAAAGAGGATTTATACTGCTTTGATTCAGTTATTGCTGATGTGTAGATATCTTAAGATACACAATAGTAATAACCAATCAAAAAGCATTTCCTCATTCCATTCTCATGGTCAACACTTCAGAGAAATCTAACTTCCTCTGTCTCAAAAATCAAAGTAATGTTCTCTTTAGAAATTAAGAAGCTCATTGCAGACTTGATTGACCAAACTGTGTTAGACATTATATATATGAACACTCATACCCTGTTGAATTGTATTGCAGAGCTGAACACTAAAAATAGGCAACTGAGCATGAACATAAAGAATGGAGACTTTCCCAACTAGTTTGAAAATGTACCTACCTCAGTTATCCCCCAAACACTTTTTTTGATTTGATTTATGTTCTGCTGCTTTAAAAGAAAAAATGGGTCAATATGAAATAATGCACATACTTGTATAGTAGATATTTATACCCAAAATAAACTTTCTCTTGGGAGAATATTTTTACAGCAGCATTTAAAGTCTCCTGGCAATGGTTAGCTACAAAAGTTATTTATTTATTTAGAATAAAAGTTCTCAGAAATTTTTTAACCACCAACATTTAGGATACTGGGAATAAGCTTACTAATTCAAGTTTCTCCCTTTCCCCCAAATTACTTTTCATTGCATTTAACATTTAGTATTCATACATGCAGAGGAATGCATAGTATGCATTAAGGCAGAGAAAATTATATTCAAGAAACGTATGGGCTATTTTATAAGAGATGATGTGTACATACAAAGCAATTCAACTTACTACATGCTGTTGAGTCTAATAAGCCTGAAAACAAAACACATTGCCTTGGATGATTAGACTTTTCCTCTTGCACCTACATTTTTAATATTTGGCATACAAATATCAACAATTTATGATTTGCACTTTCTCAACAACAAGGTACGAAACACTAAATAAATACTGTTTTCCCTCAAGATACACAATACTTCTGTTATACAGACTATGAAATGGAAAAAAAATACTTAGAGGCTGAATCTGGTTTGTGACTCCTAATTTTTTCATTAAATGTAAAGACCTCTTTGCAATGACACATTTGAAGCTTCATTTTAACTAATAGACTGAAGCCCACCATTTTAGACTCAACCACAGATTTTTTTAAGGAAGTGGCAAACCATTGCTGCTAGTTGAGAAAATGAAAATTAGTCCCTAGGAGAGGATACAATCAATGGTGTGTTAATCTAACCTTCAGCTGTTAATGATTTGCACTACTATTTCCCCTGATGCTGTGGGTTCTGCTGAAATATTGTTTTAGCAGTTACTGTCAGCTTTCCCTACCTTTTTTCTGCCTGAAAGGGAAAGACTGAAGTGAAAGTCTTAGCAACAGATTTTGCCTGTGCTATTTTTTCCCCTTTTTTTCTGACCCAGTTCTTTCACACCATGGAAGCAGAAGACAGAATGCTAAACTGTTCTGGTTTTTTCAGTTCAAGCTTTTTTAGCCAGTCAGTTATTCACAGCTCCTCTTTCTTACAAAAGAGGTGTTACACTAACCAGTCACCATTAGAATTGCGATATTAACATGAGATTAAATAATTTAGGAAGTCTGTATTTTGCCAGCTTCTTTCACATTCAGCCAAAAAGCTAAAAGTTTTACAGGTCTCTTTTTTGGAATGAACTGAGGAGGGTCTTGTATTTCCAGACATGAGAACTGCGCAAGCAACCTGGAAGAGACTTCTGCTGGTGTAGCAATAAATAAGTGTACTGATCTTGCAGATTCGCCTGATCCTGCAAACTTTGAGTCCTTAAAGATCATTCTGTACACTCAGTTGAAACAACCTTGCAAAAGAAAACTGCATAGCCTGCCAGCCAAATTCTGCAAAGTACTGAGTGCCAAAATAATAAAAGTACTCAGCACCTTGCAAAGCTGCATTCCACACACACAATGCTAGTTTTCTTAGCAAGCATTTCTTCTAGGAAAGAGTGTATCTGAAGTGTTTTAGTATTCTTAAAGCCGAAAGGCCTTGCAAAACCATTCAAACTTTCTTTACAGGTATCTCAGTCCCTTTAATTTAGTTATGAATATTTCAGAAAAAAAAGGTAAGTATTTAGCATGGTAAACCCATCAAGTGTAGAAAATTTGGATTAAGTTGAAGAAGCAACATTTGAACTATTTCATAACCATCAGAAATTGTCTTTGTACCGAATGGACCTTGTCAAAATTTTTATTCATTAGAAAGCTTAAAAAAATTAACTGTGCTCTTTTAATGTATTTTTATCAAGAATCTGGATTGAAGGAAAAGATTTCTAGTAAAATTTGCAATGACAAAAACCAGGGATCTCTAAGTAACAAAGACAACATTTCATGGATTCAGGCTATTTCAGGAGGACCAAATGTATAATCCATGTATTTCTATATGGCCAAATATAAGAACATAGTGCCTATGAATGAGGAATGTAAGCCTCAGAATCCAAAAAAGTATTCAGGGATGAAGAATGGCTAAAGGATCTGGGATATATAAAGAGAAGAACAACCAGCAGAAATAGAGAACAAATGACTTCATTATTTGGCACTGATGTAATTTCTGAAATATGGAGTGCACTTGAGACATCAACACTAAGAAGGCTGAAAAACCACAGAGAATTCAGAAAAAGAACTGCAGGAATAATTAAAAGACTTGCAAATACACCATATAGTCAAGCTCAAATAATAAAAACTTTTCTTCATATAATGAAGAGATTGTATACAATTTGATGGTCATCTGCGAATTCATACATGGGGAATAGAAATGTAATCTCATCCAAAAAGATGTAATAAAATCTATCATCTGGAAGCTCATATCATGCAAAGGCAGATCTCAAACATGATATTCCTTACAAGTAATTAGAGCTTCTGAAAAACACTTGGGGGTATTTATATAAAGAATTTGCTGTATTCCCTCTTACTGGAATCCACAGTTAACCCACAGTGGCTGTTTGTTTAAAATACAAATCTGTTCACTGTGAACTAATTCAGGTAAATCTTAGAGCATTTATATCGGAGAGTAGATTGGATGGTCATGTTTCCAACAATTCTTCAATTCCATTGAAGTCAAACACATGATTATGACGGCATTCAAAGAACTTTGGATCACATGCATATTCACAATTCTATCAATCTGGTTATATGCATAGAATTTTTTTTTTAAAGGGTAATGAAAATAATAGACCTGGTTTGTCAGTTTTGTTTTATTATCTTCTTTCTGTATTTCAATGAAAGAAAACTCAGATTTAAATATATAGTCTAACATAAGATATGGTCAAGTCAGCTGAAATTCCAAAACTGGCAAAAGGTGACAGCCAGATGAACAGAATCAGAGCTGAACAATATTCTGCAAGTATCATATTTAGCCTTACAGATTAGAAAGGCTTTACACACTTTGCTAAAATGAAGTTGCATAAAGAAAGATCCAGATGCCTTGTTTAATCATTTTGGGTAATCAATAACAACTTCAATATATAATTCTCTTTTCTTCCTTCTTAGTGATTAAAAAGCAATCTCAAGATTGTATACATATACTTACTCTGGCAGTCGAGACAGGATACCTAAGGAAAGAGAACTTATGCCATCATTAATCCGACCCGACAGTTTACGCTTCTGAATCCAGCTGACAGCAAATTCCAGCCCAATAAAAGTAATGAAGAATGGAATACTCTGAAAAAAAAGTTTGAAACAAAAGAAGTCACAACACAAATAAAATTAGTTACACCTTTCCAGCAGCAGTTTATGCAGCCAGATGCTTCTCAGATTGGCTGGCACCTTACTAGCTACTACTGTGATAAAGCTCTTATAAATCAGAACAACCAAAGCTTCCATTTAATCCATAACACCAGCATAAATTCATTGCAGTAACCTCCAACCACATAGTTTTCTTTTGTATATTCTGCACATGAACTGTTAAAAGGTATCATAACAAAACACAAAAGTCTTTCCAAACTCATATTTCTCATATTCAAGTGAATCAACAAGGGCAGCAACGTTTGTGGGCTTCTCTAACCACAAGGTAGAACAGAATCTGGTTTTTATTTGATATGTACAAAGTTTTCTGAATGTGTTCAGCCTCTGAACTTGGCATCCAACATTATTATCTGAAAGGCATAGTAAAGTGAGTTTATTTCTACTCAGCATTTCTGTTGCCATGCTTTTTCCTTCAAACAGCAGCAGCTCTTCCTTCCATATGTTTTCATCAGAGAACCCAGTTACTATGCAGCCCATTCCAATTTGTGCAATACAACATGTCTTCTTTCCAGACCAAGTAGCAACAATATAATGTTCCCCTTTTTTTTTTGGATTGTACTGACTATAAAATAATTTTCTGGCTTTCTGAACAAAGTATAATGATGAGCAAGACTTAAACATCTCTCATTCAAAACTGTTTTAGTTGAGGATTCAATTCTCACTGTCCATCTTGCACCCCCAACCAACTGGCAAGTTGAAAATGCACAACAGCAGCACCCAGTAGTGAAAAGTGTGGTTATGACTAGTAGTAGCACTGGTAACATTTTAGTGACATCGTTTTTTACCAGCAGAGAAAGACTCTTAGACCTGTTCTCAAATTTTCATCATCACAGGCAACAAAAACAAAAAAGCCTTGAGTAACAGTAATTGGTAGAGCATATACTCTTTTTACTAACAATGGAGTCCTAACAGTCCTTGTACTTCATGTGTGGAAGGAATGACAAGGTAGTGGCAGCATATTAGCCACTGCCACCAAAATCTAGAAGGCCTGTGGCAAAGAAAACAGAAAGGAGTTATCAGATCTCCATGTCTGCGAATGTTCCTTCAACTGCCTCCCTCGCTCTGTAGAAAGTTCTTAGGTGACCTTTGAAACACTCAGACAATTGCTTTTTCACTATATTAAGGCAAAAAATTCCCACCATGTTTTGTAGGGCAAGAGAAATGCAAGACCAGTGAGATGTTCTGCACCTCTGTGGGAGGCACCACATTGCCAAACTTGACCTATTACTCTCCTGCTGCTTTTGCCCTCTTCAAATGACCTGCAAACACATCCAGCTTCACTGACTGAAACCCTCCAAACTGCACTGCTGTAGGAGAGAGACTGCTAGTGCCTATACAACATTTTAATGGAAGAAGCATATTGCCTGTGCAAATGCCATTGCATTTTGGAGGGTGCTCATTTTTTGTTGCCAAGTGAGATATGATCTGGGAATTCCTACCAGGCTGGGACACTAAAGAGACTAAGATGGATATAGACCAGATTGCTCAGTCAAAGAAGAATTGGATGATTCAAACCATGCAAGCAGCAAGAGATTTATGGCGTCTAGGAAATGTGAAAGTTCATAAACTTCAGCAGCACAGGGTTAGGTTACAATAACAGATGAACAGAGATTAATATCAACATGACACTTTTTAATTTAAGTGCCTAGCTTGCTCTGTTACAGCATTTTAGGCGTATAAAAGCCTGTTTGTGGTATGTACTAACTGATGGTATAAAAAACTCAGAAAGCAAAGGAAGACCTATGCATAAAACCTAAACAACACCCAAGAAAACCAATGTGGTAAATCTTTCAATATTTGAAATCAGTAATAAGGAAAGAAATAAAAAGAAACTCCATTACCTTCCATTTGAAATCAATTAAGCATTCTAGGAAAATATAAATACTTCTTTGTTTTGCTCTATCTAGTTACTTCATTTCAGAGTAGAAAAGATTTTTAATGTACTTTTCTTAATTGATATCATCAAAGAACAGATTCCTAATTTATCAAAAAAGACTGATCACCACAGCTGTACATTCCATCAGAGAAAAAAAATATTTAATAAGAAAAACTAAGAAACACTTGACCACAGTATTAGGAGCCAGGTCTAACACAGACTACAAACAGTTTGAAGGTATGAAACAGCAGAAGCTGCACAGCAAATGGAATGGGCTCAGGACAGAAAAAGTGGGATGCTTTTTTCACAAAATGAAAACAGTTAATGGGAAATGTACAATGTCTGTATTCTATGCGATGATTCACTTTCCCCAGCAATCTCTGAAACAGTTAAAACACTTGATTTTATACTAATACACATTATTATAACTCCTTTCTCATTGACTTCATTAAATATTTTCTTCCCGCTGTGAAGTTGTGAAACAGCCAAGCATTTGACAGCACTTTTTGACTCACAAATAGGAAGTGTCATAGCAAGGAGGATAAAGAAACATTCAGACAGCCTTAACCTCCTGCCCATCAAGGAGTTTGCAAAAGGAAAGACTTATGGCATACCCCTTACTATCTAAGAAATGACTACCTGTCTACCATACACTGCATTAAGCCTTGCCCAAAGCAGATCAAAGGGATGAACTACGTCAAGGCTAGTATGTATTATTTATGTGACCATAACATCTATTGTCATTAAGCAGGATCATACTGTGTTAGAAGCAGCACAAACAGAATGAAAAGGCATTCCCTGTCCCAGAGAGCCTACTGCGTAAGGATAAGAGGTAATACAACAGAAGGATACTGCAAGTAATTCAGGAAAAAAGGAGACAGTAAGAGAAAAAATACTCTGACCAGCCCAATCACTACTTTTTTTTTTGCTTCAAATTAAAATGGTAGTGAAGACATTTAAGAACCTGTTAGGATGGGTAGCTTTGCAACAGTTTTCAACAGTTGTCCCTACAAACAAAATGGCACAAAGTTAAGAAATAGCCACTGTTGGCATCCCAGGTCAGAGATACCAGAGACTTTTTGCATCTTCTGGTCTATGTTTTACTCTCTCTTTGTTTCCAGTTGTTGGGTTTTTTTTTCTTCTCCCATCACCAGAAATACTCAATGGAGATTTGCACTAGGTTATGGCTTACTTGAATGACTGATCCATAACTTGAAAGCCTTACTCTGAGCACTTAGTAAGAGGGGTTCAGAATGCAAATGACCATTTTAAATCAGTTTCTGCTTTATACTGTTGCAAAAAAAATAATATTCTAAGTTGAAACGCAGCATACATTCATAGTTTTATTGCTTTTCTTGAAACAGTTTCTATTTTCTTAAAGTCCCAGATTCTTATAAGATTCTCAACTTTCAAGTAAAACTAAATATGAAGGTTCTGTGCCTCATTATTTAGAAGCAAACCCTAAAATGTGAATTGAGTTTAAATGTGAACTTAGTCTTTAGGCTCTCAAGAGAGTAAATAGAAAAGAAAAAAAATATTATTAAATTGAAATTAATTTCATTTTGGGGTTGAAATTATGAAAATTATGAATGCATGGTTCATGAAAACTATATTTGGCAAAAAAGCAGCATTCCTTATGCCTATCTGTAGATTATGAGAAAATTAAAAAAAAATAAAATAAAAAACAATCAACAGAGCAGAGTCTAATCTTATACCCATACAAAAAAGGGTGTTCTTAAAAGGGAAGGGCAAGCATCAGTATAGATTTATAAGTCAGAATGTTCTGCCCTGCAGAAGAAAAATCAATATACTCTCTCTTCTCAGAAATAAGGGAAAATCGAGGGGTTTGAATTCTACATTCACATTTTGTCATATTTATGTGACAAAAACTCACATAAAAATAAATTCTATGATGATAATCCAAGATTCAGACCCCTTTTCCCAGAATTTTGAAGATTAGGGTGACTAATTTTGAAGAAAGGGTGACTTTTCCCTGGGTGCTGCTGCAGAGCTTTTCTACTTGTCGCTGGTAGCAGCTGATCTGCTCCTGTTTGAAACAGGACTTGGGGCCTTCACATTCAACTCTGCCAACATACAGAGCACGATGTAGGGACCAGGAGCTGTCCTGCCTCTGAAAATGGAAGTAATATAACCACAGACAGAAAGTACACTGCATAAGTTAAGCTAACCAAACCATTGTGTTCCCAAAGTCAGAGCTGCTTCACCCACTGCTGTCATTCCCTGCCTAGTTATAACAGCACAGACTAAACTCTAGCTCTAAGCAGCCACTCCGACAAAGTGCATATATTTCCTAAACCTCCCAAGTGCTCAGTTTTGCAGATCACTAAACCCATGAATATTTGAGTGAACTAGCAGGTTCTGCCACCTGTCTATTTTTGGAAGGTGCAACCCCCCACAGTTGTAGCCATGTGATCTACTGTACTAGAAATACTCTTATCTGTCTAATATACATGACAGATCACAGATCCAAGATGCAAATCCATCTTCTATACAGTGTCTCAGGAAAATAAAAAAAAAAAAAACAAACAAAAACCCACACACTACTTAGGAGATGCAAACGTAATCAGTAGTTTGTTTCACACATGCATCATCATGATTGTTATTTTAAAAAAGTGTGAATTAATTGAGCTGAGGTCTTCATTTAATATCAGGTCTACACTAGAATTGTTTTTTTTCTTCTGTGTAGGGTTGATCTCAAACATCCACTTGTACCAACCTCCATCTTTACCAACTCAAGGGGTTATCACTCCAAGCCCTCCTTGAAAGGCTCATCGGTTCACTATTAAATCTATTCCTGATGATTCCAATGGATATGCTGCTCTTTCAATTGTTCCTTAAACAGTCCAAGAAAAGCAGCTAGAGAAGGACTTCTGGCCCACAAACATGGCCAGAAGAGGAAGGATGAGTACTGTCTAAGCTCAAACCAAAGCCATAGAGTCAAAACAGTTATATCCCTAAATTACTTCCATACAACCACATGACCAAGCTTCAAAATATCTGTTCTAGTAACAAACACACTGGCCAGGAGGGAAATCTAGTACAGCTAACTCAAGATAGGAATTATACGAAAGTATAACTGTAATGAGAAACCCGTTTTTAGTGCAGTTTTTGGTGAGATACTCCTTTAAAATGTATCACAACAGTGCTCTACAACAGCATAAGTCTGCAGGCACTTTTATAATTCAAACGAGTATTAAGAATCCTTACACAAACTTACAGGTATGTGCCCAGTATAAGAAATTCCATGTTTGGCCAAGGTCTGAGCTTAATATTTCACCGAGGAGAGGAAAGCCCAGGGATGTTAAGGAATGCTGCTGACCAGAGAGTGAATGATACTATTTTGGAAATGTGGGAGCAGTAAAAGGGACTGAGATAGCAGATAAGAGCTGGAGGGAGATATCAGCTGACAAGGTAAAACCATCCAGCTCTAGAGTCTTCCTTGACCATGATGCTATAGATAGTTGCAAAACACCTCTGAGGACAGCAGTCCATCGACCAGACACTGCACGCACATGCTGAGCTTGCAGCAGCTGTCTGCTTACCCTATGCAAAAGGGCAACCTTTGCTGATAACGTCCATCAGTGAGGGGCTGCTGCATACTACAATTCCAAGAAAGCTGCTGATGGTGTTACACTGCCCAACCCCACAAAACCCATGACACCCCCATTGCAGCCTGACAGCAGCTGCTGCACAGCAGTCCAAGGTACACCTGGCAGAGAAGCTAGACAGAACTACAAAGACCCATGTAAAAAGTTCAGATCTTCAGTGAAGCTGGGCTAAATTTTCTTTGTCAAGTGCAAAATAGTGTTTATCTGCGGTTTCTGTGAACAGCTGACATCGATCTGGGTTCAGCAGGAGCTGACTGTCAAGATACGTACAACAGACACGACAGAACAGAGCAAAGGTACCTTCTTGGAAGTGGATAAACTTGCAGGGCAGGAGCAGAGGGAGAGATATGCTGCTGCCTGCTGACAAGGGAGTTCTCACCCCTGACCTCTGTACTCTTGCATTGGAGCTTTAGGACACAGCACTGTTCCAGCACAAATATTTGTTCTAAATTCTCTTAAACAATCTTTATTTTTTATTTTAAATAGAAACTTTTTATTTTTCTTTTTTTGACTGAGCTTGTACTACTTGCCTTAAGCGCTCAAAGAGACCTGACTTTTTGCTTGCTATAAGAACAGTAACAGCCAAACATAGTATCATGTTTTCTGGTTTACTCATTTCACTTTGCTGTCACTGTTCAGCTTGTCAGTGCTGATGGATATAACATTAATATCAACCCTCCGATATTTGGGGTGCTTCTCTGAAAACTTTAGCTCCTGGTATCAGGAGAAAGCATCTGAGCCTTCATTTAAAATACATGAAGATAAGGGGCACGGTTACTCTGGCAGCTTATAGGCAGAAAGCCCAGGAGTGAAAGCCGCCAGAGAAACACGAGGTTTTTAATTTTCACTTAGGTGCCCTTTCGCGGACATCGTTTCTTTGGGCCGGCTGTGGTTTCTTACAGAGGCGGAGGTGGGCGGAGGGGAGGAGGGCGAGGAGTGCTGCCGGGGGTGGGAGAGGAGGGGACTCTTACCTTCTCCACGTAGTTGGGCACCTCCTCCAGCGAGCGGAAGGAGCTCTCGCCGGGCGGCAGCGCGTAGAAGAGGGCGCGGAGCTGCTGGCCCGGCGCGGGGTCCCGCGGTCCGCCCGCCTCGCTGCCCGCGGCCATGGCCCGGCCGCGCTGCCCCCGCTCCGCTCCGCGGGTGCGCACAGCGCGGGCCGACCGACAGACGGACGGACCGACCGCCCGCCCACCCACAGCACCGCAGCGCTCGGCCCCGCGGCCTCGCCTCCTCACCCCGTGGAGCTGCGGGCTTAAGGGCTTCTGTGGGGAAAGCCTCCCGTTTCTTATTTCTCTGCATCGTGCTGTTTTGGAGGTTTGCTTGGCATTGGCGTCCTTTTTTGTATGTGTCATCACTACCTGGCCCGCTTCTGGAAGTTGAGAAAGCCCCGCACACACCTTCCCTGCCCACTGCACACCCCAGCTCCCTTTGTACCCTCAAAAATGTCAGAACCTCAAAAAACAGCAGAGCTCAAGCTATCCTTTCTCAATTTTACACAGATTTCCACACAGAAAAATAAAAAATACTGCTCAGGTTTTGACTTCTGCATAAAAGTAAAATGTTAAGCATTTTGAGAAAAAGGCCGTGGTGTGCTTTGTTGGCTCCTTTGTTCAGCTGTATGGGCCAGTCCAGCATTCTTCACGCTAAAACATTTTATTTTGTAATAGGGCTTATCACAGCTCAGTTTTATGCAGTTCAATTAACGTGACTACACTGAAGGTAGCCTCTAGAAGCCATCAATCCTGCTCTCATTTACAAAGAAATTAAAACTAGGGAAATACAAAGAAACAGTGAAAACAATAGATCCTTATAGAAAATTACTTTTAGAAATGGGAATAAGGACAGGTTTTTACATTCAACGCTTTCAATCTGAAGCTAAGGAGCATGTCAAGTGTTTGTCAATCACACTTGATGTTTAGTGTTAGTACAAATAATAAGCTTTGTGATAGATTAGTCAGAAATAAAAATGAAATGTCCCAACAAATCCTTCATCTCAGATGTTCGGTTCTGCTTACAGTCAGCCAAAGAAATGGACTGTAGATCCTGCTGTTAAGGATTTTACCACGATTTAAATTCTGGCAGTAATTATATTAAGAAAAACATTTTACTTTGAATCAACCCTTAATTTTGGAAAGGAACTATGCCAGATAATTTCAGCTGAAGTAAAGCAGGGATATCAGAAAGTCATTGGACATACCAATAAAATATTTTTCTTTAAACTGAGTAAGGCACAAGTATTGTAAAGTGGCATTGATGATGAAATAAAGTTGGGCACTCTCTCAATATATATAGTTTATACTAGTATTATGATATGAGGGGAAAAAAAATAAAATTTAAATGCTTTAAAATTGCATCCTAATATTCTCAACTTCACTGATTTATGATAATCTCAGGTTCTTCTAGAACTCTAGTTATTAACTTCTAAAATATCAATCTAAATGAAAATTCAAAATTTACTCAAAATCACACAAATCAACAGCATTCTGACTAGATCTTCATTGCAAGCAGTGGTAGAAAACATTTTCCTGTTCATTTAAATTAGCTTTAGTATTTCTATGACATTACTCTCACATTCAAGCTCCTTTAACTCACCATAACCTCAGTCACACCCTCTCAGCAGGCTCTCCTGAGCCCTTCATTGTTCTGGTACTGATGTTCATCTTGCTTCACCATCAGCTCACAGAGTTAAAAATGGCCTAAACTTAATCCCATAAAAATTGTTATCAGTGAACTGTATTGGGGGACCACTCAAGATAGGGAAAGGGAGCCACACAAGCCGAGATGCATTTCAGGTACCATGGAACCAGTACATCGTATCACACCATTCTGGGAAATAAGATAATCCATCAAGTTTTTAGGACTTTCTACTTTCTTAAAAATTATTATTTGGACCCTCATTTCACTGTAAGTTGTCATCCCAATATCACTGCACTGAAGCTCTTGCTTTCAAAACCAAAGGAAGGAATTTGGACTTGATCATGTTTCACAGGGGAAAAAGATGGGTTGTGTTTTCCAGCTTGTATCCAAGGAAAAATAGCTGATAGCACTACAATAGCTACACCTCTGGTGAGGAGAAGAACAATTTTAAATCTTATCTGGAGCATCTATGAGTGTTTGATAGGCTTCAGTAGTCTGGCTTGACAAGTGTAGCTGCTTTGTCTACTTATGCCTGAAACTTAGCATGCAGTTTTCAGTGCTCATTCTTTTTGCTGCTAAAGAAGAAAAAGAAAATAAAGCACCCGGGAATGTTCCTTTGTTGGAGGCATTAATCCTTTCCCAGACAATGCTACCTCCATTCAGTGACCTTGCAGAATTTTTTTGTGAGAGTTACTTTTTTTAATTATTTTATTTCCTGCAAAGAGTTAATCTACTTTTTTTCCTCTTCACCGCAACAAAAGAATAGAAAAGCTGATATTTCCCATCCTATACTGCCATCAAAAATGCAGAGGGATGTTCTGTCTGGAGGCTGGGCTTCTGCTGTTGACTAGTAGATCATTCCAATAACTAAGGCAACAAAGGCCTCTGTTCTACTTAGAGGAAATTGGGAAGTTGGCCTAACATGATCTGTAGGTGGATCATATTTTGTTTTCTCTAAAGAGCTCCATCCCACCCACTCCATGAACAGAGAACGCCCAGAGTCTTCCTGTTTGGGTCTCTCTAAGCACTAAAGCAGCACTAAATAATAAAGTCATAAAGGGAATTAGGGCAGGTTGAAATTGGGATGGGCCATATAGTCTGCCTTGGCAGTCATTCACTGCAAACTGAATCACATCCAGAGTGGAGCTGGGCTTAGTATGCTCTGTTTATGTGATAGTATCTTTGAATATAGAAATACTTTGTATGATGAGTACACTGTGACAAGCAGCTGTCAGAATAATTTTGTATCACCATTCCGCTTCTACAGCACCTATGCTTGGCAGTGGATGACATTAGGGGAGCACTAAATGCATCAGCATTATTATAAAACTGGTATTACAGAATATTTGCAATGCTGTCTTTGTCAGTGATAAACCCTACATCATACAGTACCATTTAAAAAAAAATAGTCGTGTTTAATTTGTGGATATTATAAGCAATATGTATTAATGCACAATTCTTAATAATAGCATACTACTGACTCCAAAGACCTGAAGACAAGGATGTTTTGAGTATTAATCAACATCATGCTATGCACTCGGCCACTTACTGCTAACTTTCCATTTCTTCTGCACAGAACTGGTAATGACAGAAGAGTGTTCCTATATGATCATTCTAAATTATTTAATTCAGTTCAACTTGTTAGCAAAATCAATTTATTCAAGGGTTGCCAAGACGTCCAGCAAAAATAATACACCCTTTAGTGAGTCTGTTGGTGATAAATGTACGTACTAGTCTCACAATTTTATCCTCTTATGTTTGTTATAGCATCTATTCCTGATCCTATAGTAGGTTATTGTTCATTACTTTGTTTTTCTTGAGTTTTTTTGTTTAGAGGTTTTTTGGTTGGTTTTTTGTTGGTGGTTTGTTGGGGTTTTTTTCAACACAGTGGTAGATCTATCTTCTGTAGATCTGCTATCTTCTTTCTCTTATGGAGAAAATATTTTTTAATTTTTTTTATTTCTAAAATTCCTTATCTTCCTTCTTTTGTCACCTAATGTATTGACCTTGGGAATCATTTGCACCTTAGACTCTGTTCCCCCCTTAGCTGAACCAGATGCTGATTTTCTCCTAGAACATGTGTGGGTAGCACTGTTTTCTACTTCTCTGTTTTTAATTCCTCCATCATTTAGTTTGCCCTAGCACTGAGACTGACAGGATTGCTCCATGAGTTTATTTCACAAACTCACATAGCAAGAAATCAAGCCAGAAAAAAACCAGTTTTATATTTCTCCACTGCTCTAGTGAACTAAGTGGCTAAAGAGAGTGTCCACAGAGTGAAGGAGTTGGCATGAAACCACAGGAGAAAGTGCAAGAACACACAGCTACAAAACTGAGATGGGAGAATGAAGTGGAAAGAGGACTTCTTCATTTCAGCAGCAGCAACTGAACAGTTCATGGAGTCACTGTCTCCTGTGCATATGTCAAAAATATGGCTTTGGCAGGCTATCATATGTCAGCAGGGAACTACATCCAAACAGTTGATGCTTCCTTCACATCAGCACTTCAGTACCTTTGTTTCAAAGTTTCCTTTTTTTTTTTTTTCCTCTGGAAAGTCAATCTCTACCAGGATGGAATCTTTTTCTTTTATTTGCCTGTGCTGTATATACTGCATATTATGGGTTGGTATTGGTTGGACAGGAAAGTTCCCTGGTACTTCATCTTCTAGTTGCCACACGTGGATGGGGTCATGCGACATCTTCTGGAAGGACAGGAGAATGGTGCTCTCCGTGGGATCCACAAGGGACCATTGGTCTACAAGGAAGCCACGAGGGGATAGTTCAAGGGGTGTAGCAGATGAAAGATGTACCATGAGATGAGGAGGCAGAGACCTGATCAGAAAGAGGACAAGAGTGGCCCAGAGCCACAGGAGGGAGGTTATCCTGGAGACAGAGGAGCTTTACAGAGGTTGCTGCAGAAAAGCAGCTGAGATTACAGGCTGAGACATATACTGGAAGTAATGGCTAACCCTATTAGGATACAGTGAGTAGCAGGAATTGGTATTCATGCTCTGTATTTTTATTAGTGCTCAGCAAAAAGCTCAGTGTTCTCTGTTTTAGAAGCTACTTCAGTTTAAGTTTTTCTATTGTAGTAAAACAGTGTTAGGGGGAAAATCCTTTCAGTGTTATTGCTCTGCTGTCTGGGAAGACAGATGAGGAGATACATCCTGAAGCTCTGACTGATTTTGAAAACTAAATCCCAAGCAGAAAGTCCTCTAACATGTTTACTTATTAGCCTTCTTGAAGAGTGCCGTAATGGCAAGAAGTTCCAAAGAGAGCCTAAGTAGTGGTTTCAGCCCACCACCCCCCCCCTTCTAGCTGCATGTTGTGGACTCTTGGTGCTTCCTCTGTGCAAACCCTGGTAGTCATTAGACACTGCACTGAGCCATTTTAACATCAACAGAAAAAATGGCCCAACAAAGCACTAAAACCGGCTTGAGTTGTTCTGGTCTGAAGACAAGACAGAGATTCACAACAGAAAGGATGATCAGGGCAACATGGTAGTCTAGATTCTACCCTTCTGAGGAAAGCTTGGGAACTTCAACCTTATCCATCTCATGTCTGAGCTCTGTAGAAAGATTTGTCAATAAACCAGCATGCGGTCTAAATAAATGACTGCTAATCCTTTGTCGGCTGGGCTCCTCGTATGCCCCATCTATTGGGTGTTCAGCTACCAATCTGCTAAAGAGGTGAATCCTTAATTAGGGAAGTTATTGACACTCCCTGAAGTTTTCTTATCTCTGCACAACCTGAATCAGCTCCAAGAAACTGCTTTTAAGCCATGAGCGGCCCTACACCAGCTGACTTGTTTGTGCCCAGCTCTGATGCAGACAACCCAGTTGTCTAATGAGTCAGGGAGCAGTCATCAGGGTACTCAGGCAAGCTGAAGAATAAGGCAGACACCATTTTGGAGTATTTTTGTAACATTTTCCATCCTTTTATGCATTTGAAATACTTAAACCTTTTGTTCTTACTGAGGAAAAAATGTGGTGGGGTTTTTGGTTTTTTTTTGGTGGGAGAGGGGATGGGATGGGAGTTACTGGAAAAATAAATTCCATCTTCAAGGCAGGCCTACCAAGTAACTTTAGAAGAACAGCCTGCCCACCTGTTGCGAGTATTTTTCCAAATTTTATTTGGCATGCTCTGCTGTGCAATTTCTTGCACTTTTATTTCTGAGAATCTTAGTTTAGTTTATTAGGAACACTAGGATTCAGGTTGCTTTGTGCTGTAGCCTACATGATAGGTCAGCATTATATGGCTTAGAATCTCAGATTCAGTATAGATCGCTTTATACATCAAGATCATTTGATCAGACATGCTATAACCTATTTAATAGGTCTTTGTGCTGTCTGACCCGTGATTATAACTATTTGTTATTACCAGAACAGTCTCTGATGTTTTTTAATTAGGAGCAGATGAATATCAACAAATATCCAAATGGATGAATATCCAGAATTCTGAAACATCTCATGATATGAGATACACACATAAGATAATAGCACATGCTACCACTTTACTCCATGTGCACAAGCAGACATTGTTTGAGTCATTTCTGAGTGGAAGAATGTGAAGTACAACGTTTCAAGCAAGACTAATCAAAACACTGATTTTTTTTATAATAAAGAACAGTCAGAGAATTTTAAAGATTATTCCCATATATGTGAAATTCAACAAAAAGGCAGTTGTCAGAAGTTAACACTGAACATATTTTTAAAGATGTATTCTAGCACCAGCAGCAGATGCACTTGATAAAAATCACTGTAATATTTTAAAACTTAAGATCTTGAAGAATCATTTGGCCTTAAATCAACTATTTTTCTTTATCATGAGAAATGGGGAATAATTTCTCTTTCCTGGGAAAACCACATAGTTTCTGTTTCTATCTAGCATGCAAATCCCTAGTCCTTGAGGGAGAGATTATTTTCTGTGTATTACTCCCTTGAATAAACTACAGTGAGTTATAACTCCTGAGTGCAATTAATGTGTTTGAATAAAATAAAAAGAGGAAAAAGCTTAGGTACCAAAAGGGGTGAAACACTTTTGGAAAGGTGGAAATCCCCTTTTTCTTTTCTTCCAATGAATAAGTTACCTGGGCCTCTGGCAGGCAACAAGCCTCCTATGCTAGTAAGCATGTTAGGAGATGAACACTGTCAACTCTCCACCAGTCAAAAGGACTCTACAACTACTGTCCCTACCACTTCAGAGTGAGTGCTCACTTCTGGTCCAGCTGCCTCTGTGCTCGCCCTTTGCAGATTTTGCTCCCCTTCCTTGCCTTTAAGCCAGTGCATCAATACTGCAAATTCATGTCTGAGGGCAAAGAAAGAGCCTTTCTTCTGCTGCCCAGAATCACAAGCTGGCAGCCTCCTCCACCCAGGGAGTCTCCATCCACCACTCATCCACAAATAACCTCTCACTTTCCTTTGCTTGTTGTATGTTGCAGCTGATGCTTAAACTGCTCCAGGGGCTCTGTGAAGACACTGCCCATCACCTGCCTGTTATCCTTGAAATTAGACACTTCCTCTTACAGTCACACAAATCCTCTCACTACTCCCTTAACCCAGTGCCTAAGTACCTCTGCCAAAGCACACCTCCCACCTTGAAACCACCCCAGAGAGAAGTACCAAGTGCTCCCTGCAGCCCAAACCTGCATGAGGGCATCCTTCTTTGTTCCAATTCTTTTGATACACTCCAAGTAATTTATCTGTAACATGTTCAGAACCAAACCTTACAATATTGTGCAATCTCATGCTACCTGGAGACGTTCCAGCATGCTCTTCACATCTCAGCTGGCTCTTTAGTTTTCAAAATACCTACTAGCTGAAGTCCTACTGACTGAAGTCCTACATTCTTTTCTAATCAGCAATTAGATAAAAACAGAAATTGCAGGCCATTTTTAAAATCAACCGCATTCCTTTCAGAAGGTAACTGGATGAAGCTGTAGCTCCAGAAGGCCCTGGAAGATAACAGAAACAACTAAATGCTGAAATTTGAACTGAAGAAAAATTAAAACCAGAACAAAAACTAATTAATAAATACAACAAAATATGAAAATAACTGTTAGAGGGAAAAAAAGATAAGACAAAAAAAAACTTACAGGAAAGCAAGTAAGTGAAAATTCATATATAAAATCATATATAAAATCTAGAACAGTAATCTATTTAGAGGTCCCAGCACCAGGTAGCATATGATGAGGTAACTAAAGACTACTGTAATCCATAAGTGCTGGACATGTCTGTTAAACTTGAAGATAAATGTTTTCAATGTTTGAGTGCATTTCATTTTTCAAACCTGCGGTTCATTTCATGCTGCACATTTTTTAATACAATATGAAAAGCAAGAATAACTCTAAAAGTTATTTGATAAAACAAGTGATTGAAATTAGTATGATCAATCAAATTACAAGTAATATATATATCATATTTTACCAAAGAAAAACTCTTTTTTTCACTTTTTCTGTCCTCTTTTTTATATGATGAATGTAAGCGAAAACAATATGAAATTTCATTTATGCATGCACGTTACTTTGAGGGAAAAAAAGACTATCCACTACAAAATCCACTTAGGAAGTGCCTACTTTTTCCTCCTTCTTTCTTGTTCCCCACATATTCATGAATGTTTCTAATCTCTTTTTATGTTCGGGAATGAAATAGGCTTCAAATTTGTATGTCATAAGTATGGAATGTATTCCCTGATATTAAGTTGTGGGGAATCCTTCCAGTGTTACAGAGTAACTTACACAGCAGCTGTGATCAAGATGTCTGTAAGGTTTTCTTTGCTGTGCTGTTTACCTGTTCTGAAACACTTACTGTTTTAATGTCTGAGCCAAAGCCCAATCAGAATAGTAAGATTTGTGTGTGTAGTGTTTTGGGGAACGCTTAAGGGTTTGTGGTTCTTTTGTGGCAATTTTTCAAGATAGTGGAAGACAAAATAGTGGAAAATTAGAAAAAGATTTGCAAGAGTCCAGATGCAACTCTCAAGGTCAGTTCTGTCTGCTTAGGGTGGGTTTGCAATGAATCAGCTCCGTAATTTTGACATGAACTATCTCTCTAGCTTTTAAGAGACTGATGAGCTACCTGGGGAATGTATGTTCATTGTTAAAAGACTATGAAATCTTTCGCAACCTAAATATTCAAACTGAATCAATCAATTTTTAAAATACATTGTCTTGTATTTTTCAATTAAAAAGAATGTATATCGATCTCATATTTCTCTATAGTTACTTGTAAATTGGTGAAGATTTTAGACCATGACTCTCAGTCAATAAAATTATTGTTCACATATTTAGGCCATTTTTGTAACATTGTTAGCCCTTTCCTTTGGACCACGGACAGTTATATATTTGAATTTGGAATGCAGCAAGCAGAAGCAATAGGATGGGAAGTGGGGAAACCAAGAATTAATACAGGCTTACCTGTATCAACTCTTCAGAATTCAAAGAAGAAAGTTAATATTCACATCAGTCTCATTTTGAAAGTTCCACTGAATATGGGTGTATCTTTGGAGTCCAGGTGTTGTCACAAAGCTAAAGAAATTTGAAACATGTAGATCTATATCTCTGATTTAGTCCCCAATACTTTTTTGCTTTTATAATTTTTCATCTTTTTTAACTCTAATATAGTGAGCAAAGAAAACCGTCTATATAAACACTTCATAAAGAAATAAATCCCTTTTTTTCTGTGTTTTTTTTCCATTTTTTTTTTCTGTGCTAGACCCTAGATGTAATGGTTACATACAGATCTGTATTTGCTCTTACATTATAATACTGTAGCTGACACTGGGATTTGCAGTGAGACATTTAGAGTGTAATTGCAAACTACTAGGTATACAGTGTGTAAACTACCAGGCAAATAGCATGTAAAATGTTGATATCCATCACATCCAGTCACACTGCTTCCAGTGAGGCACATTCAACTTCCTCCACAGGCATCTTGTTGTACTGATGCTATCATATTAATAATGTCTTTGACCTTGTGCCAACTGGCATTTCAGAAGCTGAGAGTTTTCATTTTATTTTTTCAAATGAGAAGGGCAATGATCTCAACAATATTTTTCTTGGCTATTTTGGACAACTGAAATTCTCTCCATTTGTCACATAAGTACTTAATCTAATTTTGTTTTTCTGAATCACACTTATGCAGGATGCCTTAGCCTCTGCTATAGTGTGGAGACAGACCAAAATTTTACCAACTTCCTATTTGAAACAAAATTAAATGTGCAAGTAGCATTCTAACATTATATATATATATATATGTTCTCTACAAGCTCCAGTTTTGCCTTGTCAATGTCTTATTTGTTGATGATTTTGTTATGATCAGGTTCACTTTGTAACTTGATTTGGGGTGAAAATTAATTTCAAATAAAAGTTTTCCAGAGAACAAGAATTACATTTTCAAAAAGGTTCTCAGATTGAGTTCTCTGTGAACACAGATATATTGTAGATATCATAGATAGAATCTATAAAGAGTTCAAATCAGTTAAATTAAATTCAGAGGACTGGTTTGACTTCATCTCAGACTAATCAGTAAGTCTTCCCTGGATTTTGTATCTCACAAACACACACAAGAAAAATCTTTAATGTCCTTAAAAATAAGATCTCTTTGTTGCCTTGAGCATCACAGCATCACTTGTAGAATGCAGTTTCATGTTTTATGCCAGACCAGGTTCAGACACCCTTGTACTTGAATTGGAGAAGATCAGTGTGGGAACTGAGCTGACAAATTTTTTTCTATAAATTGTCATCCTTTCTTTTCATTTTAGAGATACCATGCCCAGGCATGATTTTATTGATGCTAGTCTGTGGAATTTGCCATTATTCAGCTGATATGTGAGACATATCTGCCAATTCATAGTTACTAAAAATCACAAATTGTATTTGATATAAAATTTACTGCAGTCATATTTGGTTTCTTCAATTCATGTGTTAAAAAAATAAAAGTAACAAAGATTCACCTATTGTTTTCTTTCCAGATAGGAGAAATTAAAAAACAGAGGAGTGAAACCAAGTGTCCCAGACAAAATCTAGTTTGTGTAATTGCAGTAAGCAAAGCAGTGCTACTTAAGTAACTGCAGTTGTGGTTAGATGTATCATTATTCACGTTCACTTCTTCTGTTGCCATTTTCTGAATTGTTGTACAGCTGTGAAATTTTGTCTCAGAAAGACAGCTGCACAGCAGTGATAGGCAAAAATAGGGATAGTAGGTGCTTATGGTTTGCTTAAAGCTGCATATAACTTTCAGCATGATTCTTTAGATGCCAATTTAAATATCAGGATAATTTTTACTGACAAAATTTCTAAGAAACCCCTATCTTCCTTGGTCATCAGAGTCTTATCAGACTCATCTGAGTTGACACCATAAAGAGTGTTCAGTGAAGAAGCCTTTTTTTAAACCATTGTGATTTTATGCTATTCTGAGGCAGTGGAATGTGTTTGCACATAGTTGCAAATATATTAGGAGATTATAGTCTCCTGCTAGAATGACAATAAGTTTCTCTACTGAACTGTCAAATGTTCTATTCAAAAAGTCATTCAAAATGCCACTGTAGGATGGACTTGGTCACAAACTTATAGGCTTCGTCCTCATTTAATCCATAATGTGAGCAGGCATGGGAGAGGTTTTAGCCATTAAAGCAATACAGCACAAAAACAATTATGGTGCAGATTTCAGTTTTGTTTTCATTTATTTCTAATCATAATGTGTTTATCCAAGCCTATATTCTGCAAATTAATGAAGAACCCACTCTACAAAGTAAATACTGGGATTTTGATAGGTATTCAACCTGAGCCAAAAAGGGGTTTAGGGTTTTGTGGTTTCGTTGTGTAATGAAATTGCAATGGTATATTTCATAAATGTATTTATACAAAATCTGCTTTTAGTTTCACAAGAGTCTAACTCCAGCTTCATCAGGCTTATCTTCATGCCATTGCTGGATCTTTAATTCTTCTTTTGTTAGTCTCTAAAGAGTCCGTATGACTTTTAACAGGAATCTGGCTGAGCCAAAAAGGAAATCATCTCAATAATGCTGCATACCAGTGCTTTGTGTACATCTCATTATCACAATATGCTAAGGCTGTTAGAGGCTACGCATGATATTGAAAACACAAGAGGAAGTCCTTATGAAAATAAAACTGTCCGTAGTAGAAGACTGGTAGTTCAAAATCATCCAGATGTCTCAGGGTTGATCAAAAATTTAACAGCACTAGATATTCAGTTACTTGCAGGACTGCTCTTTATCTCAACATCATATCAGTCTACTGTAAATATTTTGTCAAGGGTCTGCTTAAGGCTGGAGAGAAAGTTGGATTACTTTCACCACTGATAAAGCAAACAATGCCAAGTCTTACTCTCAAAAGGAGTGAATGTGCCTGTGCTTTCCTCATCCTCATTTTTTGAACCGCTAACAATGTCAGTCATTCTCAACACCAAGATTACAAAGAGTAAAAGATTGTTTATGCAAAAAACCTCCTGGAAACGGCATAGGAAATAGGAAGCCTTGCATTTATACTGGTAATCCCTCACCTCCTAACAACACTCATCTGTTAGGGAGAGAGAAGTGTTGTAACATCTGGCTCAGTGTGGTGAGTTTTCATCTTCTGTTGGGAGGGCTGATGTCATGTAAGGAACAGAGCAGCACACTAACTGCTGTAAATGAGAGGCAGCAGCAGTGCTTGTCCTGGGAGCTGGGGCTCATGGATCAGCTGAATGGCTGCCTGCAGCCCTCATGTGTTGATTCTGGCCCATTAAACATCCTATTAATCTTCAAAAAGCTTTAAGGCATGAGTGGTTTGGAGAGTGAATATAGGTGAGAATTTGCAGGTGTCATTCACACAAAACAGCCATCTTCCACACTCTTTTCAACAAACAGCTTTCCTGGTCTTTCAGAGCACAGAAGGAAATTCTTTCCAGTACCTTTTACCCTGTCTGAAATTTCTGAGAGCACCAGGACCCTTAACATTTTGCTAGACGGCAGTGCAAACGTAAAGGAATGGAAGGTCACTTTGTAAGAATCAGAAGGATATTTGTTTGGGAAAATTTATACACTTTATTCAACCCACATCCTTTAACTTTCAGTTTTTGAGTGTCACCACAATATATACTGCTGTACGAGTCATCTCAATCCTGTATCAACCAGTGTTTCAATTCTCTCTAATATTCGTTCTATTCTTTTGGAAAAGAACAGCATGAAAGAATAGGGTAATTTTAGTCAATTTGACATTTATGCCATGCTTGACACCTGACTTCACTTTAGTAACACCTGCCTGAAGAATAATTAGCAGGCCACTTTTAAAGAAAGAACTTCCATACACCACAGATGGCATTTTTCATACCAGACAGGCAACGATGTATGTTGGAAGCGAGCCAAACTGTCTGCAAAAACTGTGAGAAATTCAAGACAGACATCTGAGTGGAAGGAAAGTTTTACCTTCCTTGACACCCCTACCCCCCTGCACCATTCAGGAACATCTGTTCAGACCTACCTCTACATAATGCACTTTATTTTTCTTATCTACTAATACCACAAATTGCAGAAAAAAGCAGTATAGTAAGTTTCTTTTATATTGGTTACAAAACATATTATTTAATAACATAATACGGTGATTTGCCAGCTATACAGATCCCATATTATAAGACTCCTGTTAGAACCAAGAACAAAACTTTCATAACCCCATAATATGGGGTTCTCAACTCACATTTCCATAAAGTGGTCCTAATTTTCACTGCGTACTCAAAACTTTGTTGAAATCAGCATACCATGTGTCATAACAGAGGCACAAAGGCAACAGTCACTTTGGAAATTATTGGCTAATGTCTTAATCTTGGACTGTTCACTGATTTGTATGAACTTCTGTGTATACTTTGGGCTAAATCCAAATCCTGGTGAAATCAATCGTAATCTTTCCATTCCCATCTATAGGCTTCAGATGAGCTCCTTTGCTGCCTTAGAAGAATCTTTACTTCTTCCTTGCAAAAATCCTGAGATCTCTTCATAGCATTGTCACCAATTGTCACACAAATATGCTAAAATTAGAGAAGTGACAGCTCTATGTTTTACTTAGTATTGCTTATGAAAGAAAAAGGTTGTGTATTTTATTTCCACAGTTCCAATGAATAGATGAGAATTATAGAAATATGTGTACAAAATTATTTACAGTGTGTTGTAATTCCAAATTTTGGGGCTTTTATTCTCCTCTGGTAGTTTTTACTCTTCAAAAATGCATTTCTGTGGTAATTTCATAGAATTTTTCTAAGCACACTTTTCAAGATACATTTTTAATTTGGGCAAATGTCCATTTCAATATTTTCTCAGCTGTGCATGTGACTTTCATGGCAAATAATGTGGTAAGCATTCAGAATAGGCATATTTCTAAAAACCCTGAAGTCTGTAAGCAAACATAAGTTACATATACAGTGTCTATGTGTTCATGGGGACACTAAGGATGAGAATCTGTCCCTAAATAGTGAACCGCTTATATAGATATTTGCCACATTCATTGCTTCGCATGGTTTTGGAGCATACTTTTGTAATACAAATCTCATATTACTGTGTGATTATAAGGCAAGAAAGTTCCTGCAGAAATCAATTATTGTGATGTTTACTTAAAAGATTAGTAAATCTCAAACTTGTTTGTCATGAATGAAAAATAACATTTTACAAGTTTTCTTGTAATGGATGCTAAATTTTCAAAATTAGCAGAAAGGTACTTAGTCCAAATTTTGTCTCTCTCTGGAGAGAGAGAAGTCATTCTGTGAACTAGTAACATTATTTTGTTTGACATCGGAATTGAATATTTAAATTCTAGTATATAACTTTAATAGATAAAAATGTAATACGTAAAAATTTCTAAACTTTTTCGTTCACAAATTACAAAAAAAAACCCAAAATCATTTATGAAAAGAACAGGAATGTGCCAATACACATTGTTCCAGTCAAGGAGTCCTCTGAACAGAACTAGGGGCATTTTAATTATTATTTAATGTCCTGGATCACATTCTTGAAACTTATTTAGGAAAAATTCTAAAAATTATATTTTTCAATTCTTCTTTGAAGAATCACATATTTGTTCTTTTTTGTGAATCCTATTAGGGGAAGGAGTCAGGGTCACAAGGGTTGGAAGAAGTTATCATATAAGGCATTCAAGGGATGAATGATATAAAAAAAAGAACAGAACCAGGTTGTCACAGCACATTTAGTAGTGAACCTGAACCTAATACCAAAAGGCTTACTGGGGCTATGATACAAGGTGGCCAGTACAAATTTCTTTTGTGCCCTATTTCAAAACTTTCTTTTAAAATCTTTGGAGTTCGTCTACAGAAAAGCACTGGCAAGAAAAGGGAACTATGATTATTTCCTACTACAGCTACTATTTAACAAACTCTTCATCTACAAATCTCTTTGGGGTCTTCTCTGTTTGGTGAACCTAACCAAGTCTACTGTCCAGGTGATAGTCTTCAACTGAATGAAAGTAAACTTTCACCAAACTCTGCAGATAGGAGTCATTACGGTTCAGGTACCAGAAAAGGGACGGTAGCTAGCACATCTTCATGCATGACTTGGACAGAAGTAATAAAGGTCTGAGAAACTGCTAATATACTTGCAGTTTGTACAGATGACTCTGATAACCTCTTATTATGCCATATGGAGGCCCTGATTAACAGCCAGGGGCCTTAAATTACATTGAAATTGATTCCTACACTGCAGCTTTCAGCTGTAAATGATGCCAAAAGACTATGAGCTTAAAATTAAAGTGGAAAGAAATATATAAAAGCAAATGAGCTCCATGGAGTCGTTATGAATCTGAGGTAACTGTGTCCATCACCACTGAAGCCCTGTGCCAGTTACTGCCAGTTATCTGCTATATTGCCTTTTTTAAATGAATATAGACATCAGGTTGTGTACAGAATTTTCCCTTTCAATCCACACACATTACATAATGGTATTAAATTACGGTACATAATTGGTTAAACATTACTCTCTAAAATTTCTTGAATCTTGTAGCTGATCTTAAATACTGCATGTACTCTATTAAATACAAGCTCACCCAAGAGACATCAACTGACTGAAGCCAGGAAATTCTAAACGAAGGCTCAAGCTGACGTTTTTTCCCTTACTTATATAACTATGTTTCCTCATAGCTACTAAGAGTGCATGTCCTAATAGTGCTTTTTTCTTTATTTGTACAAATAATATTATTGCAGCAGTCAGAGCCTTCACTTAAGAAAGTGGGATACATAAACTACCTTGAAATTTGGCCTGTAGTGGAAAGATATAGGTATAGAGTCTCTTCTTGTGCTCCTTTTTTATGACTACTTTTGGATCCAATGAAAAGTCAAGAAAAGATAAGCACTTAATTAAATTCCCAATCTGCTTCCAGCGTGTGGTTTAATAAATTCAATCAGCTTGCAATGGTAATATTTTACGCATACCTCTTGAACTGCAATTGTCAAAATAAATCTGAAAACAATATCTGAAGCCATAGTAAACAAAAACATAAAAACCCAACAGTCATAAAGAAAGAAACCCTGAAATAAGCTATGGCCTTGTACTGCAAACAGCAGAAAAAAGAATTCTTATCATCTATCATGCTGAAAATTAAACTCTTAAGCATCACTCTTTTTACAGTCAATTATATTTTCTGTGTAGATTTCCTGAGTACATTTATGTGTCTGTCTCAGCGACACACCAACAACAGAACATCAGACTGGTTGACTCTGGACATATACAATATCAAAATTGTGGTGGCTCAAAAAATATGTTATTACCCACCAGAAGCAGGATTCATTGACAAGCCATGAAATGTGATTAGCCACTATTTCATAACAGGAATTAATAAAGAGAAATAAACTTGACTAAGTTTCATCACATTTCACTCTACCACCAAGTGCCAAGTTTGGGCAAATCACAATCTTAGGACTTGATTTTGTCCATCAGTTAAAAGGTATAGTCTTAGCTATACAATATAGTTTGACTGGTAGGAGACTTAGTCTGCAGACAGATATAAACCAAAGAAGATAAAACAAAACCCCAAGTTGTAGTTCAAAAGCCTTTATCCATACCTGTTTTCAGCAACAAAATTGTGCTAAAACTTTGATACAAAGCCATAATATCTTACCGCATGTGATTGATCCAAGGAGCTTCCATAAGACAGTTTTTGGGTAATTGAGGTATTCAGAACAAGATCAGACATCATCTGCATTTATGAGTCCGGAGCAGACCTAACCCACAAAGTGGTGTTAAAGTGTGGGGCATTCGTTGCTGCTGTATGTGGCTTGAGTAGAAGCTAACTGAAATCTGGAAGAAGCATGTCTGTATTTCTGCGGGGCTGTGCTTGCAAGGAAGTTCCTTCAAGACCATGGTAGGAAGTTCACTGTGCCTAGACTTCATAGCTTCAACTGCTGCCACTTTGAGTTCTCTGCACCATCTTGCACACACCAGTGGTGTACCCACAAACAGTTGTTTAAATCCACCAAAGGTCTTTAAGTAATCTGAAAAGTTATTACAGAGTTAGCAACTTACATCCAATTTCAAAGTCTGAGCTGCTTTTAAAACATGGGAGATTTTCAGGTTTTTTAACCATCTTTTTTTTTTCTGTGGTATAAAGTCACATCATTTGGTTCTTTGAAGGTTCATTCAATTAGCTAAACAAAAAATCTCTTAGAACTGTAAATCCATTTGCATGTTTCTCTCTCTTCAACCTGGTGCTTGAAGTCTCAGCAGATTCAGTTAAAACTAGGAAAATGGAAAATACTGTCTTTCTCAATAGAAAAAAGATCTTTCTGGTAATGAGATTATTATGGCTCACAAATTGCCATCATCACACATACTGGCTGCTTCTCCACTGCAAGTATCCCAGTCCAATTCCACTTCTGCTAACAGAATAATACACCTCTCACCTGTCTTGGGCTAGAAACACATTGCTGGTGCATTTCAGGTAATGTAAATAAAGCACTTCCATTTGTTTTGTAAAATGTCAGCTCAAACTTGGTTGATTTTCAGATTCAGCTGTAATTTTTTTATAGAATGATAGCTCTAAACGATTCTGTAAACCTGAAAAGGGATTTTTGGCAGAGTACTTGAAAGACAATAATCTTCTCTCTCCTCATTACTAGAAAAACAAGTCACATTGTATTTGACTAAATCTCTGTGGTTAAAAAGTGTTATTTGATAATTAAAGATAATTATTTTCAAATTTCCATTCTAATTGTTCATTTTGAAATGTAGTTATATTTCATTTAAGAGGGAGGAAAAAACAGCCAAGAATAAGCTTTGGTCTGAACCACTGTATTTTTTATTGTTTTGATAATCCCTAACAACACCCAAAAAACCTTTCATATCCAGACATGAAATCAAAAATATCAAGTATTCACAAGTGTTTGGCTTACTTCTCTATCCTATTCCCATTCTCAGCACTTTTGTATGACAAAGGCATTCGAAAAAGAACTGAGAAAAAGATACAAAGCCCTTTAACTGCTGGAATCAATTAATACTCTGAAGTCTTTTAAGAAATTAAGTACCCATTGCTTGGATATTTTAAACTAAAATGGTCATGAAAACAATTAATGTGCAAGAAAGATCAAACTTGCATTGGAAAGGATTTGGAAAATAGACACAGAGTTCTCGATTACATTTAACTTTTATGATGTCCTACTGCTCCACATAGCAGAGCTTCACCGAATGCTTACAAGTATTTACTAGGATACGCACATTTTTTGCTCCCTCTTTCTTTCACCCCTCTCCTTCTATCACACTACCCAGTCCAATTAATCTGATTTATTTTTTTTTCTCCTGAACAGCTTTATTGAACAAAGGCATGATAATACAAGCATGCATCCCTTCCTGATATTTATTACCTTTCATCCATTTCAACAAGCTTCAACAAAATAACCCTTCACATTTGCTCTAAATCTGGAAAAAGGGCTGAACAGACTCTTGTTGGTCTTGGCTGAAGACATCATTAGCTGCCAGTTAAATTTTTTTGCTAAAGGAAAAAGTTTCCCAAGTGGATCAAGGTAAAAGGTTTACCCAAGATTAAAAACCTAAATTTGAAAACAGCTTTCTCTTGCCCCCAGACAGACTAAGTTCTGAAAGACCCAAAAAAGACAGAGCTGCTTAGGCAAAAATCACTTTTAGAATCCTATGAAATCACTGTAGAAAGACGAGAATTATTTAAAAATGATTATTTATTAAACATATTTCTTTACAAAGTACAATCAATGTTTTGCATTAAATTTTGGGGTTTGGTATTTGCCTGTATGTACACAAAAGCTTATAACAGAAAATGTGTCTTGATTTTACACATGGGACACAATATAGTTACCTTCATATTTTGATTTCTACCAACATAAGCAGTTGATAATAACTTTCAGTTTATCTGCTGTTTTTTAAACTGAATACGAAGCAACAAAATTTCTACAAAATGTCAGTATTTATCAATGTACTCAATCATGAAAAAGTAGAAATTAATAATCCTTTGGAAAGTTTCCACTGTGCATGAGTGGAACATGACATTTTTGGCAGGTTACTGGACTATCCTTATGATCCTAAAAATCACTTTTTGCAGTTATAAGATAGGAAGAATTGAAGAGCTAGGTAAGTTTAATAATACCCTATTAGCAGCAGTTGATAGTAAATGCAACATAAGGTTTGTTTTGTCTGTCATACAAGGATGTGTCCTAGCAGACACTATTGTATTGTTCTTTACTTGAACAAAAGTATCTGCATGTATTGTATGTCTTTGGAAAAACAAAACAAAGATAAAGAGACAAAAAGCCATTTATTGTCATGAGTGACTATTGCCATCAGCTAATATGAATGCATTGCTAAAAATTAGTGAAGACAGGAAAATGCTGTAAGGTAAATATATACAGAGTTAAAATACATTTCTTATCCACTAGATAGTGATTTTGTGGCACTGTGGTTTTCAGAATATAACATCTGTTGAGAGCAATGTAATTTTCAGTGCAAGCTAAAGCAAAAATACCTGCCCGCTGTCATAAACACGACAAACAAATCTGGAATGTTCAAAGTAAGTTTGTCTTCCACTTCTCCACTCTTGAGGCACCTTTAAGACACGGCACTTACTGTAAACCATCTAAAAATCGAGAAAAGCAGACATAATAAGCCTGAATTTTCCATAACAACTTTAAAAATCATTGCCAGAGTCACTTGCATAAGTAAACGATGCCTGTGTAAGGCTTGCCAGCAAAGCATCTTTCCTGAGAACGGAGCTGGGGCACTCTCTGTGTATCATAAGTGTGCGTGCTCAGAGCTGTGGTCGCTGTCGTGGCTGTCGTCGTTGGCTAGTGAGTCCCCTGTGTGCTGGAGACCAGCTGCGCCGATGCCAGAGAGCTCGGAGGGGAGCAGCGTGCCCTTTTTCACATTCACCAGTTCCTTCTCCCGGGCCGCTGCTCCTTGCTGGCCCCCTTTTACCCGCTTCCACTTCATCCGTCTGTTCTGGAACCAAACTTTTACCTTCACACAAAAAGGACACAACAAGGAAAAAAAAAAGATGGGGTCATTGAAGGTAATAATGAACTTTCTATCTGTAGTGCAGCACTTGGGGATTTTTTTCTTATTTTTTTAATGTGCCTTTCTGGCTGTATGGTAAAAAGCTTAGCAAGCCTTCCTTGAAGATCAGGCAGTCCAGTGTTGGACAGGACGTAAACACTGCAGATGTGATGACGGCAAAGGAAGAAAAGGGGTTACTGTAGGAAGACAGCTAGGCTATCTGCTGCAGACAGCTCCATGGGAAGATCTCAGAGCCCTTTAGAAAACATTAAAAAGTTCGGGTAACTCTTGAAAAACATATTAATGCCATTTCTCAGGGAGAGAAACAAAGGCAAAATGTTTCCCATCAAGGGAAACTGTGCAAAAAACTGTGCATTTCAAGTAACAGAGTACCCTTCATAGGAGGGTAGTTGCTTTGGAAAGGAACTTGCACTGAAAAGTTGGCATTGCTTTCTGTTTTGTTTCTGCAAATTGGTGGTGAGCTTCAGGTGCAGCAGTTTAAAAGCACTTTTTTTTTTGTAACTTGTTGAAGTATCTGAAAGAATATTCTTAGCATTCAAACTTAAGACTTCCCTGTCTATTTCACAGATGTGTTTAAATCATTCTAGTCAACTCATCCTTGATTCTGAGACATTTAGCCATAGACCCTGGTCAAATTTTTCAGAAAACAGATATCCTCAAAGTCAGAGGGCACGACGTTTATAAATTTGAATCAAAATAAGCTAATAATTTCAGATAAGAATGGAAAAGAAATTCATAGCATGGAAGATTAAAAATGTATCTGTGTTTAAGTCACATTAAACCCCAAGATTTTACTCCAGCTGAAACTCATTTCCCCTCCTCCCCTTCTCTGTATGGAAATATATGAGGGAGAAGTAAACCTAAATTATTTGCACTGCAAACCACAAGGACTTTTTTTTTTTCAATAGCCAAAAGAAAAGAAACAAAAGATGTGCATAGCATCTGTTAAGTATATTAGACTGGATTAAAGGCTGATTTCAGATCAACTGAAAGTATTGTCACCGAAAACAGTATGAATAGAATATTATTCGGTTTGATTCATTTAGAGTTAATGTTGCTGAAAAATCTTGTGCGTGTGTCTGTGCAGCTCTTCAGATGAAGGTTCCACAGAAAAATAAACAATGTCTGCAACATTTCACTTGGAAAGAAAGCAAGAAAGCTTGCAATGTTGGTATATCCTCTGCTGCGTTAAGCAGAATGCGTTTCAGAGTTCTAAAAGAAACAGCAAGGAACAGGCACAGCAGGACATATTGTACAACATGAGTAATAGAGCCACAAAAATGCTGTTTTGCTGAATCTGTCTTACACATCCAGGAAACATCACAGCGTTTAACCTTTACTATCACTTTGAATTTTACATTAGAATTTTACTACAACTGAACTGATAGATTACGTCACTATCTTTGTGTACATACATGGGAAGGAAGAAAGGTATATTTATTTTTTTAATACTCTATATTCCTGCTCAAATCAAAGTGAGCTGTTAAAGCAAATCACTTGGGAACAGAGCGAAAAGATTCCAGGTTAGTTAAGAGCCTTAAAACACAGCACATCTTTTCCCCTAGTCAACTCATCAGAGCCAAAGAATCTGCCTTGTAAAATAAAATGAGTGTAAATATTACTAGCTGCTGTGATGTTGGAAATTATCACACTCAGGACTGCTGTCAGAAGTGTCCATGAAAACAGTGTCTTCAAAAGGGCAGCCTTCTGGAAGAAGTTTGATGTTATTTTCTTTAGTTTTTTGGTTGTGGTTTTTTTTTTTTAACAGTGAAGTTTCTCTTGCAAAAGGCACTACTCTACTGGTGCAAGATAGTGCAGTAGATGCAACTTCAGGCATAACCTAAACATCAAAAAACCCCCATTTTGTATTCAACCCAGTACCATGGGATATTATCACATTTCTTCTGAAATAAGGACCAAAAGAATTTTATTTGGTAAGAAACTACAGGCTTGGTGTAATTGTTAAAAGATGTGAGAAATTCTCTGGATATTTTTATGTCCTTGAACATTCACAGAATAATTGACGGCCCTGAAATTCTAAAACAAAATAATAATGTATAGATGACGATACATTTGAAGCTAAAATTTCAGTGCACAGCCTGGATGCAACCTACTTTAACTTACTGGACCAGGGGACATCCAAGCAAACAGCCTTCCAGATGCAACCATTTTATTTTCGGATACTTGAGAAATTGAAGCTAGTACTCCTATAACCATTGTCAGAAACTATCCTGGACGGAATAGGGGTGAGCAGGATAATTACTGCCTGGTTTCTGATGTAGGTGCTCATTATTTTTCTCTCATAGACAAAGCTAAACTCTCACATCTTCTGAGCTAACATTTCTTGACAGTTTTCTACTCCAGTTTAATAAATAAGTTTTGTTGTTGTTTTCCGGTTTTTATTACAATATATTTTGCTTCTGCTTTTTATAATTATAATTATAATTTTTATAATTCACAATAGCAGAGTTGAGAAGAATCTGTCTCCTAGAGCATTAAACCCAAGAGAACTGCTTGACACCTGCTTCCAGGTAATAATAAGTAGCCAATGCCAGGCTGGGGAGTACTTCTTCACTCAGATCACCTGCCCTCAGATTAGTTCATAGGATCGTGCCTCGAAGTGCCTCCACCAGGGATGAGTTGAGGTCAATGTCTGCATATTAGTTGATATAAATGAATTAAAGGATGATGACTTCCCTTTTGAAGCATAAGTGCGAGATCCATCTACATATTCCTCGGAGTATCCAGAATGCAATGCTATGTTTGCACACAACTCACGGTCTGGGAAACATGGCATTTGAGAAAAATCAGGCTAAAAGGACTCCAGGTACCTTTGCATGCGTTCTCTTGAGTGTAGAAGAAAGGCAGGAACACTGACAATCCCATTGAATAAAATGTACTACTGACTGGCATATAGCCTTCCCACAAAGAGAAAACGGTAACAGTGTTAAAAAGAAAAAAGAAGTTAAAAAAGGCTTTTTTTTGTAAATGACTGTAAATAAACTGCATCTTGTTTACTTAGAGAATATAAAAAAAGAAATGTCTTTATTTGGTACATCAAAGATTATTTTCAAAAGCTAGAGATATAGTGGCGTTTATTGTTGAAAATATTATGAGTTTATTTTGATATAATTTGTTGCATTAGTGTACAGCAGGACTCTGATATGATGGAATACATTAGATATTTTTTATATATATTTCTTTATGTCCTCCATTATGAAGTACTAAAGTCCAGTTTGTCCTGATCCAAAGTGTACGAATGTCAATTTGAGTTTTTCCATACAGCTCAATAGACTTTAGATGAAGACTTTGATGCTCATGTGCTAATAATATGAGACAGGTACTTCACTTGTTATTTCCTCTAGAGATCAAATTTAGATATTGGAATTATGAACTTCCTTTGGAGCTGAAGAGTCACTTATGGAGGGTATAGTTGTTACTGATATGTGATCCATCTATATTTTAGTAATAGAAAGTGAATCAAACTCTGTGTTAAGTACTTCAGAGCACCGATTTATCTGGATTCATGGAAAACCATGCTTTTTAAACACAGAACTCATTTAAAATTTACAGCTATTGCACAAAACGTGAATCAGAACAAAACACCCCGAGAAACAAAAAAGGAAAGAGGACAAAGAAAAAGGAGAGAGAATAGAATAGAATAGAATAGAATAGAATAGAATAGAATAGAATAGAATAGAATAGAAAGATCAAGAGACACAGAAATGAGAGCGACTGAGTAAAAGAAAAACAAAGAAATATTAAAATAAAAATAGAGAGTAAAGGGAAATCCTTACTGAAGTGAACTTAAAAAACTCTTGAACTTTTTCCCAGTAAAATAACTAGCTGGTGCCTTTTACAACTTTTGCAAAAAATTATATCCTTTTAAAGTAGTTTAAAGATCTACTGTGGCAAAATTAATACTATAGAATTTATGAAACTTTATATGCTATTTTTCAAGTCTATCAGCTCCAACAGGATCTGAGAGTGCTCATCACCTGCCAGAATCAGGTCCTGACTGCTTACTATTTATCAAAATAACCCTCTTCTCCACCCTCTGACTAGCACAACTTGACTGTAAAGAGCAAGCATATGTATGTACAGAAAACAAAGGAAGTGGAGGGAAATGAACTGTATTAAAGATGATGGTAGCATTAACAGCTGTTTCTAAATCAGCACTTATGATCCAGTCTATTGAGCACATCTGCTTATGGCACGAAAGCCTTGTTTCTTTTCCCTTAGTCAACAAGTTGTTTAGCATCTGCATCTCCACATCTGATGATTAGACTGTTACTTAAGATACGAGTAAATTATTTATTAGATTTTTCCTGATGTACAAGATAAATGTTTTTGCTGTGTCCAATTTATTTTAGGACCTACTCTGTAGTAATCACAGGACGAGAGTCAAAACAAGGAGGTTGACATTGTTAGTGTCTACATTGCCAAAGTAATTGTTATATACTTATGATAAAAGGTCCTTGGTAGTCTTTAGGGTCACATGATGTGCTGTCTTTCATGTGTATCTTTAATACAACTTCCTGATGTGGACATCAACACATCATTTTGGTTCAAAATGACCATGTTTCCTAAACTTCTGATTTAGTGCTCCTCCTTCAGCAGAGCTCTTCAGTCACATTAACTTAAAGAAAAACTGACTTAAAAATTAAAGCATAACTGAATTCAAACTACCTTAGTTGCACTGTCTGCTGTCTTTCCTCTTTTAAGAAAAAAGACTTTCTCTTTAAAAAAGCTCTTCTCTGAAATGAAAGAGGCTTTCCTAAAATTACGTTTCTAATCCAAGTTTTAGTGGCAGGAGTCCCAAACAAGATTAAAATTTGAGGCCTGATATCTCAAAAACCTTAAAAATTAGAAAGCAAAGCGAATGCCAGTTGAAACTTATTTTGCTTTAAGAGATGCATATTTCTAAGAGTCTTTGAAGTCAGTATCCTAAATTCCATGTTTTATTATAACTAAATATGTCATGAAAACCAAACCATCAAGCCTTTTAAGCATTCTGCCCTGGTCCTCCATTGTCCATTTTCTTTTTTTTTAATTATTTTTAAATCTGTCAATTTGCTTTCCTCTAATATGGACAAACATATGAATAGCAAAAAGTAACCCAAGTTTTCAAAATTTTAAAAAATGAGGTTTATTTCTAACCTGCTTTGGCTTTGAAAACATCCCTGTTATTTTTAGATAGTGCACTTATGTTGCCAAGTTTTAAGGAAAGTCAAACTCCTGAACTTTACAGAAATCACTGGTGTTTACAGCTGAAGCTTACCTTTTTTTGCATATATAGAGATAGTATTTTCATGGTAGTTTATTCAGCAAACTTATAAAAGCAAACAGAAATGTACAGCCAGAAGTTTCTTTTCTTATGAATAAATATAAGTATTGGAAGAATTAAATCTATTGATTTAAAATGTTTACAGAAATGGTAGTCATAATTATCAGTTCACTTCAATAAATAAAGATAACATGAAATTTTAAATAGTTCCTGTATTTCAGTCATGCTGGATGCATGGGAGAGTAAGTTAAGGTAGTTTTATTAAATTAAACTAAATTTTCTTACCTATATAATTTAAAGGAATTTCAATTTCTATTCCAAAAAAAACTCTCTTAAATATCTTAAATATATTTTGAATATTAAAACCAGCTTAAATAAATCTGAGTATTAAATGTCTTCTTAGTTGTTATAAAATATTATCAAAATCCATAACGTCTCTTTGGAAATTAATGAGTGGTATCAGAACCTTCGATTAAAATTACTTAAGTCACCTGCTCACTGATTTAAAGAGATCTGCTCTGTGTTAAATTACAGGACTTTGCACTGAGTGTGTACAAGTACTTTGCAGCAGCTGTTGAGAAAAAGGGGAGGTTTTGGCAGGTGCACAAAGGACAGCTGGAGCTTTTGGCACCCAGGAAGGTGTAGGAGTGAGTTCTGGTTTATCATTACATAGAAGTCAGTTGAGGTTTGGGTACTACTTAGGTGACACATTCTCCTTTCTACCTCCCACGTTTAGACAGGGATAGAATAGACATTATATTTCAGAGGGCAGCAGTGATGGGAGTACTTCATTCCAGTTTCAGAAGTCTTTGGGAACACTAAGTTTACCTCCCTCTACCCCATCCAAATAACTGCCACCTTCTCCACCAATGATCTTCAAAACTGATTTCATGATCAAGCAGTTAACCCTTCCTATTCAAAATCTCTCCAAAGTAGGTTTCACAGTTAACATACCTTAAGCAGAAAGGGGCATACTATTGCATGTTCCTTCCTCCTACTGACTTGTTTTACATAGTCTAAGGAAATATTTTTTATAATAATTAGTCTTTCTCTTTTTGGTCAAAGGCAAAGAAAGGCAATCTGCTGCTAGAATTCCCTCTACCTTATTCTCCTGTAATATATCTTTTTAGAGTCTGCTTTCATCCAATTTTTTTACATGTGTGTAGTTCCTAAAGGGGGCTTACAAGAAGGATGACCAGGGACTTTTGATAAGGGCATATAGTGATAGGACAAGGGAGAATGATCTTAAGCTGAAGGAGAGTAGGTTTAGATTATCTATTAGGAAGAAATTCTTTACTGTGAGAGTGCTGAGACACTGGAACAGGTTGCCCAGAGAGGTTGTGAACTCCCTGTCCCTGGAGGTGTTCAAGGCCAGAATGGATGGAGATCTGAGCAACCTGGTCTAGTGAAAGGTTCCCTGCCCATGGCAGGGGTGTTAGAACTGGATGATCTTTAAGGTCCTTTCCAACCCAAACAATTCCATGGTTCTATGATTCTGTGATTCTAAATCTACAGAAGAAACAAATGGTGGAAAACTAATTTTTGGGGAAGATCATCTTTAGCTGAACTTTCTTCTTCTTTGTGTAGGCATTTACCTCTGTGAATTGCTCTCACGTATTTTATTTCATGATAAAAAAAACATTCTAATGTGCATCACTGTGCACCCATTTTGCACAGGTCAGCTGAATGTGAAAGTCAAAAAATTGCACGTAATCAAGACTGACTTTCAGATGAGTATGCTGGTGCTTCTTTCTGTTACTGCTTTAGTACAAAGAAAGGCAAATGACTTGAAGAGTAGAAACCAGTGAAACTAGAAAGAGATTTTACATTTTTCAATGGCCTGCATAAAAAATATGTTCTTTATACTACATGTTCATTTTTAACCTCTAATATCATTTATTCCCAACAGATTTCTTCTATTTCTTAAAGTGCCCACAAATGACAAACCTTAAAAGCTCCTCTCTCCTTAAACAGGTGACAGAAGAAGGTGCATCTTTCTCAACTTGAGTCTAAGAACGGGCAGGGACAGGTAATGTCAGAACCTCACACACTTTGTAAAAGCAGCCATATGAGCTGCTAATATTTTATATTGCATGGGCTGCTTGGCACATACAGAGGTTTCTCCCCACCCAGAACCTCACATGGTTTCTCTGCAGGTGTAGGGTACATTCACAATTAACAGCTTAATGCACTTAGATCTTTGCATATGGAAATGCTTGTTTGAATTTAATCAATACTGCAAAAGTAAATATGCTGATTGAAGTTTTGCCATATACTTTTTAAAAAGAATTATTTTACAAATCAAAATTATGCACAAGTTATTATTAAATTTTCTAGGTGCATTCTTTTCTAAGAAAGAACAGTAACTCTTACTGCTGGTATTTATATTGCTCAAAACAAATACCAAAGTTTTATTTTATTAAGAATGTCACAGTAAATAAACAAAAAATCCAAAGGATTTCAAACCACATAGGTTCATTATTATAGTGTGTGTATAGAGAGTGCTTAACACATAGAAGCATGGAATGAGCAGCTGCCTTTCAGAGAAGATGTGACAGTGTGACAAATCAGACAGATATGGTCAAGCCTGTCCTGTCAATTCAGTCGTATTTTGTTTGAAAGTATACAGGGGAATAATTTCACCACTTAACCTCAGAAAACTAGCTTCCTAACGTAGGAAACTAGTCGTGCTGTGTGATGCATGGAGAGACATTTACACTTCCAGAGGCTGTGCAGAACAAACACATGATTGCAGAATGTTGAACTCCCTAGTTTCTCACCTGGGTGACTAAGGGATGCTACTCTTACCTTAACAGTCAAGTCTAAAAAATGCAGTTATTAGCTTCCCTGAAGCTCTGTAATGCTGAGAAGGATTTTAATGAAGTCCTTTGTGATGAAACATTCAGATAACCAGGTCTGAAGGAAACTTTTCTAATAGTATTTGTATGGTCATAAAAAATGCAATGCTACAGTGGGGGTTATGGTACTATACCAAAGTATAGTTTAAATAGTAGCACTGCTTGCTTCCATTTCTGGTAGAAAAAGGCATCACAAAACTTCTTCCTTTTTCACTCATCCCAAGTTGGTACCACATGCATGGAAGCCAAACACAAATACAAAAGCATTCTTCATTTTGACAAGATTTTGTCCTTTGTCTATGTAAAATCAGTGGCTTTAGGCCTTTTATAAATGATTGGTGGCTTCTGGACAGATACTGGAAATTAAAGTTGAGAAGAAATAAACCTTCTCATCACCATCAGCAGAATTTAGTCTGACTAGGTGGGATTTTCCATTTATGTTGGCAAACAGAAGCATATTTGGATTATTTATTCCGGTAACCTTAGCTAGCCTGCAGAACTGCAACATTACTCTTTTGATTAGCTCCATGCAAAAAGATCTTGCGAGGTGGAAAGATCTCCTACTCTTTCTATATTTGGCAGGATCAACTCCATAAAAATGTCCATTTTGCCACGCCTCTGATACCCCACTGCAGCTGCTTCCTCTCCTCATCCCACAGTGAGATATTAAAAAGTCTGCATGGAACTTTCTCCAAGTTTATCTGGATGTACAAAAAAGCCAAGAATGCGCTTGTCAAGGTTACAAATATCTAGGGAGCTAAGATAGTTTTTAGTCTAACTAGCTCTTCAAAATATAGTAAAGGCCTGCCAGCTGAAAATTATTAACTGCTGGCTGAGCTGGGATTGTGAGTGCACTCTATAGGAGATGGAGCAGGAATTATATGTACCTATATTTATGGAATGCTTACAGTAACATAATAGAGCCATCCTACCACCAGATGTGCTTATAATGCTCTCAAAGTGCACTCTTATTATCTAGGCAATTGAGGCACTTATTTCATTTCATCCTCCTGTCTTGTAACTTGGGTTTCCTTTCAAGGGAGTGATAGGATTACTTCCTTCTCCTGATCCATATGTTATGAGGGTTTTTTTTTCATTATTATTTTGTGAAATGGCCTTCCATGAGCCGTTTATATTTGAACTGATCTTGTAAGTTATTTCAAAAGTCAAATGGAGCCTTACTTTGATGACTGTAGAACACTTTAATACCCTTATACAGCTTTTTAAATATAGTCAGACATAGTTTTTTTCTACAGCTTGTTTAAATGACAGAAAGGTAATTATGAAGTGCTAGTTGGTCAGTGGCTCTTTTAAGCTGCGACGTATGGTTGAAATTATCACTACAGTCAAGAGGAAGATAAAGCTTTCTGAAGATAATAGGCATCGTGATTCATCTCACATCTTGGGAAATAACTGGAAGTTGTAACTTTAGGATGACCCAACAATACTTTTCCCAGATTAGTTTTTGTTTTTCTGTCTCTGAATAATATGCTTGTAATTTTCTAAAATCCTAGTGAAAACAATAATGCTAAACAAATAGCACCCCCATCAGGGGTTAAATCTGCTCTCAAACCTATTTTCTGAGCAGATATGTTAGATCATCTAATACCCACTTCTAGTTTTTTGTCATTGTATTATCTGAAGCAAGTTTCAATTCTCTGTGTGCAAATTCAGTGTTTCATGAGAGATCAAGAAAGCTTCCAACACAAAGAGGTCTATAGCCTGAGATGAGATCAAGGCTATCACTTGTGCGTTCATTTATTTCAAATAAAGGAACTATAAAGTACCATTTTCTGCAATGCAGCTTTGGGCGGAAAATAGTAAAGAAAAACTGTTCCACAAATAGCAATTTTCTAAACGTGCTACCTCGCTGGAAAGGCCAGGAGGGTAGGGAGAGGGAGTGTGCAAGGCTTTTTTTCTATCAGTATATTTTAGTTCATATTGTTGCACTTGTTTAAGGTTGGTATCAAATATGATCTATTGGGACAGCTAGTTAAAAAAAAGTAGTAACAGTAGTAAGTATGCAAATAAGTATTGTTATCTCAATAATAATAATTTATTCTGGTAATGACGGAAAGACAGGTCCTGAATCCGAGTTCACTCTCTTAACTGGAGAAAAGAAATATTAGTGTCACACCACACTCACCCTGAAGTACTTTGTAAGACACTGAAGGAATACTGATGTAAAACAAACATGCAAGAAAAGTCAATTCTTTTGATTTACGGCATTCAACTTCTGAAGTCTGCCATATACCATGGAAACCCACACCCAGATCCCTGCCTATTTACACCATTTTTCCATCAAAGCAATATAGTTGATTTAAAAGAGACATTCCTAGTTTACAACATTACTTGGCTTAGTATAATTCAGAAACTGAAAAATATTTCCAGAATTTCCTTTCCATTTTCTTTTTGGTTTTTTTGTTTTTTTTTTTTTTGCTTTTTTCCTTTTCTTCTTCTTCTCTCAGACCATTTTACTGTGGCAAGATACAGAACTGGATTCTATCAAACTAAAAATCTTAATGCTTTCCTTTTCCTAAGCAAGGGTGGTGTTAAGCAGGAAGGCAGGAAGGAAGGCAGGAAAACAGGAAGGAAGGGAGTTATCTCTAGCAGCTCAGTTGTCACTCTGTGATAATCTGAGGAAGCAGAGAAGAATTAGATTACATACTTAGATAGACTAATGACAATGCTATAGAAATTATCACAATTATCAGCAGAATGCTTAAAACTGACATTTTGTGACAGCTAGAAAATAGCGAGTACTCTCATGACTTAAATGAATTCTCTGCACTCATGTAGCCAGGCTGCCTTTTCTCCTCCAGAGACGATATTCAATATTTAATTGTCACTTTTCAGTACGTAAAATGCTTTTAGAGTAACAATTCCTTTAGGATAGTGAAATGTCTCTTCATTTAGTTGTACTACTCGACATGATCTTTGAAGAAAAGACTGTAGAATTTATTGGGGAGAACAGTTAAATTCCGGGCCAAATTCATCATTATAAAATATGGGGATATATATTCTGAATTCAGCTCATTGGTTCCCATTAAAGTGGCTAGCAAATCTTTTTTAAAATTTATTTCTTATTTTTCAGTTTCACCACGGACTCTACCTTTGTCACTGAGACAAGAATTCACTCCTCCTCCCCTCAGCTGTCAAAATCAGGTGTGAAAATTAATCTATTTTTCTCAGATTACCTTAGGCAGTGAAATAAAAAAGGCAAAATTTTATCCATTATTTGATACAAAATGGTGTGCTTCACAAATATAACAACCATATTTAAGTAACTGAAAATTACCCCAGTGGAACCTGGGAAATGTGGTCAAGTCAAAAAAGAAATTGCTGTATTCTTCTTGACAAGACTGAAGGGACAGCCACTCTCTACAAGCTTTCAAAAAAAAAACCTGTGGCATTTGCCTGTGTCTTCACGGCTGGATTTTTGCTGATATATCTACTTACAACAGGTGTTAATGAAACTCAAGAAAAGGGCAAACCTTACATGTAGAGTTCACAAATTATCATGCTATTTTGATATACCTTACTTTGAGTATATCATCATCTTACTGATTGTGTCTAAAGCGATCCCTCAATCTAATATTGATTTCTGAAGAAAGAATGACTGTCCATCAGTGGGCAAAAAGCTTTCCATTTTAATAATAAAACTGTAGGTAATATTTCATCAGATTTGGTGTACTTGAAGCTGGTATTCTAAACTTCTTTACTAAAACACATTTTTTAAATGTGTATGTTGATATTATTTGAAATGTGACTTCACTACCTATACAGTGTCTAGAGATGAGATCCTGAAACACTTCAGTACATGCGTAATGTGGATATTTCCATTAGAAATCAATGTGACAACATGCATGATGAAATGTAAGCACATGCAGAAGTGTTTCCCGGACCAGGGTTTGGTGAGCAGGAAACCAACAACAGTGATAAGAAATTCCATCATCTCCTTTGCTTTCACAGAGCAGGGTAAGATAAAGTGGTTTAAAATGCCTTTATTCCAGTTTTGCTGGTGTTCCCATTCTTGCTGCCATCTGGAAACAGGATGTTCTGAAACTCTGGATAAATGGCAACTGCATATATTTAATAGACTGAACCAAGACGCTCATATTTGTTGCATGCAGACAAATCAACTGTTTCTGTATACAGTATGTTGGACTTACCACCTCCTCAGAGACGCCAGTGTGGACAGATTAGAAAAGATGTGCCCTGGTCTAACAGACATATTACTCGTGCTTTTACCTTCTATCTCTGCCTAATAGATGAAACTAATCTTGTCAGTGGTGCATATAAAAACATAAATTACTTGCACAGCAGAGAGATAATAAATGTATATCATTTTCTGAAAACATTCAATCTGATATATCAACATAACTATTAGTACAATAAACAAGAGCTCTGCTGTGAGGAACTACTAACAACTGGTACATATTGAGCGAGCATTTACAGTCCATTATTTTGCATCAATACCTGTCTTTCAGTGAGGTCAAGGTTTACTGCTATCTCATATCGTCTCAGCCTGGTCAAATAGTTATGATGAGCAAATTCTGCTTCTAGCTCTCTGATTTGCTCCTTGGTGAAAGCTGTCCTTTCCTTCCTGGGTTTACTGTTGACCTCTGTCTTGTAGTTTCCTTCTTGGGAATCTGAAAAAAAAAGTGCAAAAATGGTTGTAATGACAAGTGTATAGCTAAATAGGAAACAAGCCTGAAGATAACAACAAGCTAAAATTAAATTCTTCAAACTTTCTTCTCAGAGAAACACACTCTTGCTTTCATTCCTATGGATTCTTTGCTGTAAATCAGGAAAGCAGCAGTAATCTGGCAGACGTGAGCTGCCAGATTCACACACGTCAAACTTTAGCTTAAAATCTTGCAGTGTTTAATTTTCTAACAATTCTCTGTAGAATTTCTGCAAAGCTTCAATTGTTTCCCACTTCTGGCAACTCTCAGTGCATCCAACCGGTACAGGATGTGTATCATTTGATTAGTGTTTTAATGAGTAATACTTCAAGAATCTCTCTCCTATCATTTTGCTAATACCTTAAGCCAAAGCTCTGTTTTAAAGCATACACTTTAGGGTTTAGTCCAATAAAACTTTCAGGGAATGCTAACAGACAAAGCATAGGAAATTGAACACACATCAAAAAGAAACTGGTGAGCATGTCCATGGGATCTTCTCCTGCTTATGCTATGGTACAGGCTAAGAACTTTTTGCCACTGCTAGTATCAGTATAGGAAATTTGCTACCACTTGAGCTACCTAATCTGAGGAGCTCTGCCGAAAGTTTCATTATCACCCTCATGATTCCTTTTACTCTCAGAAACAGGTACATTTGGTCCTAGCCCAAACTACTGAACTCACTAACTCAGTGACAGTCATTCTGTTGCTATCAGTGAAACCTGTTTAAATAAATGAAAAGAGTTCAAACTGGAAAAAAAAAGGAGAGAGTGGAAGTAAAAAAAAAAAAAAGGGAAAGAAAAAAAAAAGGACCAGACATTTGTAAGTCTGGGAATGATACAATACCTATAAATCCAAAATTAGCAGGAGAGCAGTAGGAGTATCATTAGTCAAATTCTGGCCTCACAAACCATCTTAAAAATGTCACAGATTAATTCACACTTCGGCTGCTGATTTAAATAGAAACGTGCATCAACATCCAAATGACCTGGCCCGCAAGAAATCCCTCCCTGGGACTCCGTGTCAGATGAATCATCAGCGTGCCTGAGACTGTCCAACTGGCTAGTGAGTCTGGTTTCAAATCTCCATTTTATAAAGGTGTAAAAATGTTTTCAGTTTTTGTCAGTCACTCTGTTGCTTGGAAGGAAACTTTGCTGTTGATTTTTTTTTTTTTTAATGAGAACTGTTGATGCTTGACTCAGTGCTATAGTCATTAATTTAAAATGTTTTAAAGCTAATGGCTTCAGGTTACCAAACCTCTTTACTTTTGCTGACACGGAACACAGAACTTTGCTTCAAATGTGCAGTGTACTGCTGGCTGTATGGCTGAGGGTATCCACTGAATTGTTGAGTGGATCTGGGAGCTGTTCAGCCAGAACTGGAGTAGGGATTTCCTAGGATGGGACCCCATTAGATGGCAGACCCATTGACTACAGTGGAGGGCCAAGGTCTATTATCCAAACTCTACCCAGAAAATTTGACAGATCAAACCCATCTTAAACCTAGAAATTCACATTTCTTCCTTTATACTAGTTGGCAGACTAGAGTCACTGTAACTTCTCTCCACATTTTCCTCTTGCACAAACATGCACATTGCTTTTATTCCTTCAAATTTTCTTGTCTTGCCACCTCATTATAAGATCCAAATACTATTTAGATCACTTGTATATCAGCATTCCAATAAATCAATGAAGAGAGATACCTACATCATTACTCTTAGTAGCTGGGGTTACCATTCTTATACCACCAGATGTGTTTTGTATATGTTTGAAAGCAGGCGGTGTGCGTAGTCCTTATCTGCAGCATGACACAGAAATGTATTTTATGCAGGTCATTGTTAAAGTCCTCTTGTAACTGTCTTGGTCACCCTATGCCTGTGTGAGACCATGAGCCAAGAAGCCTTCCCATGTCAGTACTCGCTGTAAGAAAGACCCATGGCTCACTGGTTTTCAAACTATAGGTTGTGATCTTAAATAAAAATAATGTACCTATAGATGACCGTGATACCGTATTGAAAATTAAATACTAGAAATGAAGACATAAGGCTGGATACGATACAGAAAGAGGGGTAATGAGTGTAAAACCTTAGTAGCTACTGCTGTTGTGCATATTCAAAGGGAAAAACTTCAAGAGTATCTATCCAAACATCTCCCAGGAGGTTACTGACCTCTGTAAATGAGTGAGACTTGTAACACGAGCAATTTTTCTGCAGGATGGTTCCATGAGGAAAACAGATTTGCTGTACAATCAGTAAAACCTTATATTTTTTCATAACAGTCAGAGCAAATGATTCCCAATTTACAAATGTGATTAGCATCTAAATTACAGGTTCCTGGGATACTGGAAAGGGAAGGGATGCTAGGATAAGGAAAGGGAAATATAACGGCATGAGTGGCATATGTCTTTCATCTTTGTGAACACAGAGGATTCAGAACTGCTATCAGTTAGCCCACACAGATCCTGTGCAAATATAAGCATTCTTGGACAATTGGTCATTTAGACATTTCTACCATTGTTCAATACTACCTTCAAGTCAATGCTGGATTCTAAGTGCCTGACAGCCACAGTTTTGTTAGTAGTAAGATTCCAGACTGATGCAGCGGCAAAGTTGCAGGTTTTTATTTATTTATTGAGAATATCATTAAATGAATTTGTAATAGTTGAGATATTCTGAAAAAAAAAAAAACAAACACAACCACAAGGTTTATACAAACATTTGCTAAAAGCAGAAGTTAGAGAAATAGGCAGAAACCTGGCACAGGTACACAGAAAGCTGACTCCATCTCAATACTGAAGGTAATGCAACAGAGCAACTGGAATCCTGGGAAATCTGTTTCAAAGATATGACCAGCAAGACAATGGTGTTTTGTTCAATGCATTTGAGATATTGAAAATATATCTAAAAGGAGATTTATATGGATACCAGTTGGGTGAACACGAATTAGGAACTCTTGGTGTCATCTGACTTTCTCTCTACAGTGTTGCTGTGGTTCACATACAGGTTGCCTTTTAATGTCTTATTGATGTCGTACTGCTTGGAAGAGTAATTTTAGCATTTTTGGTTGTTTTAATTTCCAAAGCGATAAATTCAGGTTTACTGATTGTTTCTTTTTAACAGTCTCTACAGAGCCAAGATTGGGAACTCCCATCTCTTTCTGACCTTCAGGACTCTGTTCATATCGCTGGACTGGCTTCTCTTTGGTGGAAAATGGGTGGGAGACTTGGAAGAGATCCTTGGCAGAACTCATGTTAGCTTACATCTGTTTTGCAGCTGTTGCAACTAAGACAAGAAAAAGGTCCCAAGAACCTTAGTTTTCTTCTACTGGCTACATCTTATGCCAAGTAGTAGGTGTAGAGGCAGAGAACAAAGCGTAGGGGGATCTAAGTTAGACTACTTTCCTCTCAAAAGGCACACGTAAAATATATACAGATGGTACAAACCACTTGATGAAAAATACAGTAATCTATATTGTCTGTCTTCCGCCTTCTCCCAGACAAATTCTGGCACACTTTCAGAACATGCAGCCTACATGCAGGTATTTGTATCTTATCAGTCTCTCTTTTGGAAACCTTTGTTCTTTGGATGTCAAGTAATGTAGGCAGTTAAACACTGATTTGAGGGATGCAGATCATACCTCTTTCTTAGAACTGTTTTTATCACTTTTCAAAACCTTGAGGCAGCATCTTTAATATCCCTTATTAAATGCTTGTTGGTAACTGATGTAGAGGGTACCATTTGCAAAAACATTCAAAGTTATGAGTGGCTGTTCTACAAATCTTGGACAGACTCAGATTTTTCTTGAGTTTAATAATAGCTCAAAATTTATTACAAAAAAAAAAAATTACTAATCACACTATTCTTTAACCTCAAAAGTTACTGCTACTTTACTCTAAGGAAAGGATTGTTCTTAATCCCAACATTTGTATTGTCCCACCAGAGTTCCTATCTCCTTCTCTCTACATCAACAGATGAAGCATGCCAAGCAAACTCCTATTTGCAGAATATGAAAAGTGATCATTTTGGTATTTTTCCTTGTTATGTATGCCTAGGAAAAAAAAAGACAGGTCACTGAACACAGAAAAGAGACTGGTTGGGATATCCATGGCATAAATATCTGCTACTAACCAGGCATGGTCATAGTCAAAGGCAAAATGTGCAAGAAGCATTTGCTACTTTTGTTGGATTAGTTCAATAGCTGACATACCTTTATTTCTCAGACAGAAATGAACATTCAGTTAATACTTGCATTGTAAAATCTCAGAAAAAAATTTTCAAAAATAAGTCAGGTTGCTAGTATTCTGTTGGCAGTTAGATGGTTTTCAGATCCTGACATCCATATTGGGAGTGAGTAGTGACAGTAACCACTTATGATTTGTGACAAAAAGGCCATCATAATTTCACCCCTAGAATTGTTCAATATTCAGGTTTTACACTTTCGCTAACAGCTTGCAATGCTTATTCTTAAAAACCCCTACCATGAGCAAACTATTTCCCTGTAAATTTATGGTGAAGTTGGATAAATTAAATGTTCTTAATTGCATACCTTCCTATAAATGATGTTTGAGTGTTTGCAGAGAACTACTACACAGGTATTATTATATATACTTCAAAATGAAACAATCTGTACAAAGTAATCAATGCAAAAATCTTGTTACTTCTGAGTAGTTTGTGTGAAAGAATATTTCTTTCAAACTTAAATCCTCTACATTTGTTTGAATCACTAAAAGGTACACAAAAGTTTCTAAATACTGATAGGACACAAGGATGATACAGGATTCAATGCAAATGCTTGCTTGTTGTTTGGTTTTTTTCTTTGCAGATATTAGCAATATGAACTTAGGGAGAAGTATGATAGTATCAGGACAATAATCTAGCAAAATAACACTAACCTGAAATACACATATGAAGAAAATATGCAACTCTGTATTATTACAGTTCGAAAGGAATATTACAGAGAGGACTACTATATTTTTAATAGTCAGAAGTACATACTGGTATACTTCTAAATTGCCTAATCCCGTTGTTTCTGATGCTTTATAGTTAATTATATTTTCTGACACAATGAAATCCTTCACTGAGAGACAAGCAAGGAGCTGGCGTAAAGGCCCCCATATGGTTCCTATTTTTTTGCCAGAAACTACGTGTGAGAGCAACATTTACCCAGAAATAGTCACTTTCAGACATTTTTGACATTTAACACAGAATACAATGAAGTTTTTCTATTATTTTTTTTCTAAATTTTCAATTCGAAGTTGCTCAGCATTAGTATGTAAGCTTACCCTGTGTCCAAAACCCTTTACTTTGCAGGATCTTAATTTGAATCCTTACTCCCTGTTGAGTATAATGTTTGTTAAAAAAAAAAAGTTAAGTCTACATAGCTGTGTTTACTTTGATATGTCTACTCTTATTTGCACCAGTTGTGACTATGCAGCCAAATGCTGCATACTTAATTAATCTATTTTTGTTTCATAATTTTCCTTCTCTTTACAGTCATTTAAATAATGTTCTTACAAAATTTTTCCTAGTTAAAAAGTATACTTTCAAATTACTGAACACATTCAGTCTGAGTGCCTCTTTTGACGATGTCATTAAAATTATTTCTGTAATTCACTAAATGTATTTAGAGCATCCTTTCTGAAAATTGGAAACAATAGCATCATCACTTCCATAATTCACAACTCTGCATGTGCAAATAGGCAAAGCTGCACAGTAGCACAAGTACGATGTCAAAAATTACACGAATCCTTCTTTTCAGTCTAATGAAAGCAAACTTTTGTTTGCTTATTGAGTTAATGCTTTCTAACAGTCTGTGACAATTAACAATTTAAAACAGCCTCATATCTGCACCCAATAAAAACACTGAACTGGCACAGCAAAACCTGTGAGTATTCTGAAACACACTATATACCATTCTAAACCATTACCTACTAGTTGTTGCTGCCAACATTTTGTTATTACTGCCTCCTGAAAGTACAAGTCTAGGAATTATACTGCAGTATCGGAAACACTGATTCATAACACTGTAATAGCTAATGTTGCAGGTTCTTGAAGATATCTCTGCTTAAAAAGATGTGTTTCTACCATCTCATCTAATCAATCCAACTTTGTAGCATGTACATGTCATTTCTTCGTCAAATCATGCAAATGTGGAAGACAACATATGAGTAATTATCATAGCAAGTAGATCTCTCTGTGGCAGACACTACTCTTTGTCCCAAATGTGTGTATAATTACAGCTTATGATAGGAAAAGAGACACAAGATTTCCCTGAAAGAAACTCTACAGGCTACATTTTAACGTGACTTTGTCTACTGGGATTGCCAATTCCCATTTGGACTTCGGTAGATACATCCCTTACATGCAGCATCAAATAACACGTACTGGTCTTTTGCCTATTTACCAAATGATTTTTATAATTTGCTTTCCTGTAGAAGAGCTTCATTAAATGAAGTTTAGACCTGCTGGACCATCTCTCCACAGATTAGAGGTGATTAGAGTTAGCCTATAAAATTAAATCAAAAGATTTTCCATGCAGAAGTCTCTTAGAAAAAAGACCTCCAAGTGAAGAAAAAAATAGTTGAGATAGAAGTTTATATAACTTCTCTTTTTTGAGTCTCATCTCCTAGACATCTCCCACAGAGGCTCTTTCTAACTCGAAGCCGAATATAAATGAAGAGTGACCAAACCTACCCTAAACACTGTGCGTGCCTCAGTCATCATCATCCATCTGATAAAAACTCTTCCCTGGAAAGCAACTGTATCAGAACTCCAAGGAGGCATTAAATACTCCTTTTGACCCTACTTTATTGTATAAAAATTCTTGGGAAAATAGATCTTTTCTGCAAGATGGTACTTGAAAGATCTAAAGCATTGAAACTGTAGGAAAGTGGTTGCTTGAGAAAAGCAAAGAGTGTAAGACACATAGAACTTAGTTAATCATCTCTCAACAAGTCTTATCTCCCTAAAATGATGGGTTGTAGTTTTTCATTTTAGCTTGGCAAATCAGGGAGACCCTTGTCCTGCTGAAAATACTAGGTAGTTTTCTGGAACTCAGGTTTAACAAAAGGCCATATTTAATTCACATTAAAAAAAGATACCTAAAATACTTAAGTGATAAAGAATGCACTCTGGACTATTTAATCCTTTGGCAAGTAAGCTTTTTGAGGACATGCTTTCTCACAAGTATATGTAGATCTGCCTCTTTGTTGTAGTTAAAATATAGTTGTGGTTGCTCCACTTTAAATGACATAAAATGCTATATATTTAGCTTAAGACAAATGGAGATTTAGCCAGTAAAAATGGAGATGTAGCTGAGGAATGGAAAAAGTATGTTGCAGTGGCTTCCTGCTAAGAAAAGTCACCAGTAATATACCAAAATATAACAGTATGTTTCCTGCATGCGCTACCTAGAATTTAAATACCATGAAAATAGTTGGGTTTTTTTTCTGTAAAGATAGGATGCCATTGTTAATGTATTAGAATCCAAATTACAGTGGGGATGGGAACGTATGTCAAGCAATACATTTTACAAACCTTTTTTATATCTTCAATTCCTTATAGAAATGGCCATTAGTTTTATGTGCTTTTACAGTTACATTCAAAGTCTCTTGTACTTAAGTAGCATTAAATTCCAATGCAAGACTACCCATGTTTGCTTCCCAAATGGCAGTCAGGCCTTGCTAATAATTCTGTTGCTTAGAAAGTGCAGACTTTGTGGATATTATTCTTTGAATCAGTGAGTAAAACACTTTTAATGTAGTTACTTGGTTACTCCATGTAAAAATGTCAATTATTTAATTTTCAGATATCACTAAATCAAATCTTCATTGTGAATTTCCAAATATCCTTCTAATAAACAATTGCTGTGTTTTATCCATAGGCAAATAGACTACAATTTTTTTACACAGTCACATTATCCATAGTTTGCAGAAATCAAGGTGTAATTTGATTACAGACTTCACTACGTGTACAGCCTAAAGCTCTTTCTTCCATAGTTGATGTGCTACATATAGATAGTGCCATTGCCTCCACTCCTCAGACACAAGGCATTACATTAGAAAAAAGTAAAAGCCAGAATCTGTAGTTATTCTTGTAGATCACTGTGCTAAAATAGGTACCTTCACTAGAGCAAATGACCCAGAAAAGAGTGTGCCATCTGAGCCAGTTTCTTAGCATAGGCCAAGTTCTTCCCTAAATTACAGTGAGAAAGCTGGACGAGCTCAAGAATTTCAGTGGAATCTCTTCTCAATCACAAGGGTGTTAGAGCTAATTTTGATCCCATTATAAGTACTGGTTTACTTTCTCTATGATCGTGAGAAGTCTTGAGTTAAATAAAGAAAAGTATTTTCTTAGGCTCCCATATATATGTTTTCTCAAAATGTACAGGAGAAACTTACAGTCAAAATCTTGCTGACTTTTAAGTTTACTTTTTAAAAGAAATTTATTGCAATTGCATAAGCTCCTGTCTGAACAAAAAAAATAAATAGTTTGCACATAAGCCAAAGAATCAAGGATTTTAGTTTTCCATACTAAGCAATAAAAGTTGAAACACTTTACAGAAGTTTAATACAGTTGGAGTTTCTTTAGGGTTCCATATTGCCTAACTCACCCAAGCTTCAGGATAAAGTTACACAAAGGAAAATATAAATGGGTACCAAGAATTCAACTTTTAACTCTTTCTAAGAATTATTTTGCTGCTACAGGAAACAGGAAGCCATTTCACAGTGGTATTTTTCAATGTAATTTTTCCACGTGTGTTACACCGGCTTATTTTTTTTCTCATTCATCATGGAACAGATTTCTTTGGAACCTCTTAATGATGTAGTGAAAATTTTATATATGTTGAACATATGACAGAAAAAAATAGTGTCTGGAGGAAACCTAACATCCAATATTACTGTTTAATCCTATGTTAGTGTGCCTTTCTCCCTTTTTTTTTTTTTAATTCAGTCTACCTCAAATGTTTTTACTCTTTCTAAAACCTGTCCTCTTTAAACACCCATAACTGGCCTCTAAAGTGTATGTAGCACCTTGCAGAACTGCAGAATCACAAATCACCTTCCATTTCACAGTTGTGATGAATGTCGCAGTCCCCACAAGCAATTCCACGCGGTCATTCACTACCTTAGTGGCTGCCCCTGTTGGACATGGCTCAGCTAGTGTGGCATTACAGCTTTCAGTGTGAGGCACAAATGTAATCCCTGTCTGGGTCTTTAAGAAATACAGATTTCTGTGCAAATGTATTGGCCTGCATATGTTTTAGTGACATATTTTGTAAATCTTATTATCCCTCGGAAAGCATTAAAATGAGCCCAGCTGTGCTCATAACATACCTTAGTAGATATCCAGACCTTTTCTTAGGAACAGAAAAACACACACACGTGCACACTCTCATACCCAACAGGGTTGCTGTTCTGAGTGTATTCTACTATTTCATTCACAGTTTACTTTACAACATTGTGCTGAAGTATAACACTAACTGTAAAATGGAAAAACAGTGAAAAGTACTTTCCCACATACAATTATATGGAAATACCTGTCTTTCAAGGGAAACCAAAGTAAAAAAGGTTGTAAAACAAAATTTTTCAGATGTTTAAACTGTTTATGCCATTGGCTTTCGGACCAACCCTGAAAGTTTCATTTTTCACTTAAAATGATTACTGTCTGTTAATACTTGACAGAAAATCTCCTATTGACTGCTTTAGAAGTTCTGACTATCAGCTGGTGTTGACTTACAGGTTCCCTCCCCTACTTAGCAGCATGCCACATTTTCCTTTCTTTGTGTTTTCTCAAATAATTATTGTAAATGGCAGAATCAACTAAAAACACCCAAAGGATTTGTCATGTTTGAAGCTAACACAATTTCCTTTTTGAACTATAGTACAATTGTTAAAGGATGGAAAAATGCTCACATAATTAAACAGAAAATCCAAAATAGTTCTCTAAATAGTATAATTGGTAAAGGAAATAAATCTCTAAAAGAAATAAAATCTAGCTAATAATGCATGTTTAATTTTCTGCTAAATCTATTTTACTATTAATTTTACAGTCTGGGAGGGTATTTTCATGACTAATTTTTCTTGATTGCTAACAATCAAAGTTATACAGTTAAAGATTGTGACTCATAATGGAACACTTTGGCAGTGCAATAAAAAAAAACTTTCAACTTTGATGTGAGCAAAAAGTTGTAACATAATTGTTTGGAGTACTTCCTATTATTTTAAGATTAGAGTGCAAGAAAATACTATGTATCTAAGAGAGGAGGTTACTTAAAGTATGGGTTCAAGTACAGCTTTTGAGATGGCAAACTTTCATGCCATACTTGTGCTGTGCCCTTTTATATGTATGATATAGAGAGACTATAGTTAAAGTAACCCAAGTCCACAGTATGTTAGTCAAATCAAAAGGACATTTTGTCCCCAGCTTCATTTCCAACTCCTTTTCAGTAATGGAAAGTCTTTCTGTAATCACTAAACTCATTCAAAAGCAAAAATTTTTATTTTCCCCAATCAGAGAGCCCATTTGGCACACAAATATTAAATGATATGGCCTGACTCTTCCATCATTCATCTCACATAGCTTGCTGTATACAAGCTAGAGAAGAAAGGCCTTCCTGGTAAAGTAATGTGCTAGTGAAATAGTCTGACAGTGCATGTCAAAGCATAGTAAATCCTATATATGTTTTACAATCCCAGACAGTATTTATTTTACTCTTTTAAACAAAGCTCATTTAAAATACCTACCTCTACTGGGATAAGAAAATTAGAAAACATTCATTACAATTCAAGACACAAGTTGGGTAGGTATAACTTTTTTCTCCATCCTAAAAGTTGTAACACTAAAAACATATGAAGAGCTTATTTAATTGTACTGTTAAAACAACTCAAATCAGTGCCCACATTCTCCAATGTGATCGGTTGTCACCTCCAGTAATGGCAGGCTGGAGGTAAAACATAAGCCCCCCTTTTAACTCCGAAAAGTGTTGAAGTCCACCTTTCTAAAAAATTAAAACTGGTGTTTTATTTCTTTGCTTTTCTTCCCATCCATATAATCTAGGATTTGATCTCTGCAGTAAGAGTAGACACAATAGATCAATAGATCAATAAATTATTAGCGTACCTACTGGATGTAGAGTGCACTCTAAAAAGCGGAGGCTCGAAGCAACAGTGAAATCCCAGCATGTATACTGGTAACCAGCAATTCCAGGGCTGGACTTCATACAACAGCAGTGAATGCTGCATTAGGAAGGGAGGTAGATAAATCCCCCTCTAAACCTCAGAAAATACCTCCTGAACTCTGCTCTGTCAGCTCTGAAAAAGAGTATGTAGCACCTTTCAAATTCAAGAGGTATATAAAGAAGTGGAATAAAGTTCTGCAACTTTTGCAAAAAAATGAGGTATAGCAGTTAGGCACGAGCTCTGGGGCATTACTCTTTTCAGTATAAAACTTTATTCCATCTACTTTTAAACTACTCAGTTACTGAGTTTCCACCCAATTAAGTAAGATGATTGTATATTATACTATTTTTATCAAGGATATCTTATTTTAAAATTGTACAGCTTTGAAAAACCTTTGCCAATTCTTTTTACCCATTGACAGCCGCCCTTAATATGGCCTCTCACTTTGCTGCTCAGGATCTGGATGCAAAGGGGGATGCCTACAAACAAGGGACTGTTTGCTTAGCGTAACCATCCCTGCAATACACTGGCTGATAGTTTCTATTGATGCAAAACAAAACCAGAGCTGTCTGATCTCAATTGTCTATTGCATGACAAAGTGTCAATAGGCAGATGTAAAGTGTTGAACAACTTCATTCTCTGTCTTACCTACTGTTCTGCTGAGAGCTCCTTAGCAGCACAGCACTTTTAGGATTCATCTGCTTGCTGTCCAGCTATTTAAAGTGTCCAACTAGCATGACTTGCATCTCCCTTCCTTTCTGCAGTCCCTAGTGACTCCAGTCAATAGAACAACTGTCACTAAGGCTTGGATTTATTGCAGAGGCTGGACTGAGCATGCTCTGGTACTGCACAACCCTATAAAAATGGTTCTTGTTGGATAACTGCACTGGGTTGTTTTACATTGTTGTGATGTTTTCCAGGGTATTTATAGGCCTCTGGGGCACTGAAAACATGGAGCAATATCTTCTTTCACAGATGTAAATACAGGTTTGAGTAAATAGTTAATTTATGCTGGTGTTAGAGCATTTGGCAGATCTTCCCAGTCCCAAACAAGCTTTCTCCATCTTTAAAAACAAAAACAAAAACTGGATATTGACTTTCTCTGTTATCCAAAAACCTGGCTTGCTTCTTAAGCAAAATTGGACGCAGTTCATTTTACAAATCTGAGACAAAAATCAAAAGGAAAGGAGGGTAAAATGTTGGTCTGTTATGGTTATAACTATGCTGAACTCATATGAAAAATCAAAGACCATAACATGCTGATACATCTGATGTTTTTATGCAGGATTACCTTGTTGCCATTAAACAGCAAAGAGACAGCTACTGTTTAACTGAAGAAACTGATGGAAAATCCTCATTACTATATAAACACTGGTTTATGCATAAAAGTGTTTAGTTTATGGATCTGTGCATTTAGCTGAATATTAAGCTTTTTCTAAACATAATTTGGTACTTTCCTACTCCCATATATTTTCACTTTCTTTTTGAAAGCAGGAAATCTGTGTCTTCTCATGCCTTGAAATGTAAACCAAAAAAAAATTAATGATTTTTATACTATGCTTCATTTTGTATCAGCCAACCCTCCAGGAAAACCCAGTACTTTACTTCTAGAATTGTAGTTTCACTTTAAAGCCTGTCTTTTCTTTTGTTGTTTTTTTTTTTTCCTTTATTTTCAATGGAGATTTTTGTCTACTGTCACTGTAAAAGACCTCATTGGTTACATCACCTACTTACTCTATTTTCAGGTTTAGACTGCTTGCTTATTTGGTGTTCTGTCATTCAAAAATGTATAAATAAACCCGTTTCCATTCCTGGTTCCACAAATTTCACCTCTTTCAAGCAGATCTAGTCCCTATTAAAAATCTCCATATCAACTCCTTTCTTTCTTCACTCATTTTCATGTCAGCCCAACAAGCCCTTGATGTAATAAAAGGTTTCTTGAGTAACTACCATTCAAGTTCATCTTCAGTTTTATGGACAAAATGGGAAGACATTTATAAGACAAGACCATAAAAAAATCACCAGGCATTCCAACTCAGATTGCGTCAATAATGACCAGATAAGAAGTTCAAGTTAAACATCCTTCAGTGTATTAATGAGCAATAATTCACCCATATATTAACATGCAAGTCAAACACAATTATTTGTATGGATGGTGTCCTGTTTGTAAATAGGACATGCCCTTCTAAAGCTACTGAATAGATCCATACTTTCTTTTGTGTATCTTAATATGTCAAAAGTGCCCTTTAATCATTTAAGCACCAATTGGCTGCCGGTCCCTAGTGGTGTCCCCCAGGGATCAGTGTTGGGCCCAGTTCTATTTAATATCTTTATCGATGATTTAGATGAGGGGATTGAGTTCACCATCAGCAAATTTGCAGATGACACTAAGTTGGGGGGGACTGTCGATCAGCTGGAAGGCAGGAGGGCTCTGCAGAGGGACCTGGACAGACTGGAGAGTTGGGCTGATTCCAACGGGATGAGGTTCAACAAGGCCAAGTCCCAGGTTCTCCACTTTGGCCACAACAACCCCCTGCAGCACTACAGGCTGGGAACAGAGTGGCTGGAGAGCAGCCAGGCAGAAAGGGATCTGGGAATTTGGACTGACAGGAAGCTGAACATGAGCCAGCAGTGTGCCCAGGTGGCCAAGAAGGCCAACGGCATCCTGGCCTGTATCAGGAACAGTGTGGCCAGCAGGACCAGGGAAGTGATTCTTCCCCTGTACTCAGAGCTGGTGAGGCCACACCTGGAGTACTGTGTCCAGTTCTGGCCCCTCAGTTCAGGAAGGATATTGAGGTGCTGGAGCAGGTCCAGAGAACAGCAATGAGGCTGGTGAAGGGACTTGAGCACAAGTCCTATGAGGAGAGGCTGAGGGAGCTGGGGTTGTTTAGCCTGGAGAAGAGGAGGCTCAGGGGAGACCTCCTCACTCTCTGCAACTCCCTGAAAGGAGGTTGTAGCCAGGTGGGGGTTGGTCTCTTCTCCCAGGCAGCTATCAGTAAGACAAGAGGGCATGGTCTTAAGCTCTGCCACGGGTGGTTTAGGTTAGAGATTAGGAAGAAATTCTTTACAGAGAGAGTAATCAGGCATTGGAATGGGCTGCCCAGGCAAGTGGTGGATTCTCCATCCCTGGAGGTTTTTAAGATGAGACTGGATGTGGCCCTTAGTGCCATGGTCTAGTAACCACGGTGGTAGTGGATCAAGGCTTGGACTTGATGATCTCAGAGGTCCCTTCTGGATGACTGATTCTATGATTCTATGAATTCCAATTTGGTTTTATTGGATTTGCTTTAATTTGTACTGACAGGTAATAGGAGCTCATTTCAGACAGTTTATTACTACTTGAAAATATTCATCATTAATTCTCAGAGAAGGGACACTATTAGGGTACTCGTGCATGAACCTCCTAAGACTTAAGGGTTACATAAATACATAAATACATTTTTATAATGCTACTTGGAAAAGACTACAATTCAAAGACTGAAGAATACCTGCTGCAGCTAGAAAAGCTAGTTCCCTATCTAGGAGGACATTTGTTTCATTCAAAAACTGTAGAAAGAGCCCAGAAGTTCTTTCTTTGAATGACGACATTTGCACGCAAATAGAATGAGAAAAAGAAAGTTCCAAATATGTTATTCTTTCATATTAGTGTAGCAGTGTTGCTTAAACAGCCTCCTCATTATACTGGACTATACTGCATACTATCAAATGAAAGCCCATGCTCCCAAGAGCTGACAATGCATTTGTTGTATGCTACATCTCACTTCTTCATGGTGGTAACAAACAAGTGAAAATGTTGCTCACTGCATCCCAGCTATCATCCTCCTGGACATTATACCAGAGCAGGTTTTAAGGAAAGACAGGAAAAACATCACAGTTGTGACCTATCTTTGACAAGACCTTGATCCTTGTTCAAGTAAGGTGTGGCAAGAACTGGCCAAATTAGTGTAATTACAGATTGTTTTACGTATAAACACAATCAGACAAAGTTCACATTTTAAATAACAGGGGAAAAGAAGGGCACAGGGCATTCAGATTGTGTATGATCTAGTCAAATGTATACAAACAGGGGATGATGTTCCTGGACAACTGCAGAAGCAATGGCAACAAAGTCTGTTTCTCCAAGTCTAAATGGTCCTCTTAAGTGACCCAATTCTGAAACTTCTTACAGTTCCTTATGACCAAATTTTTTCTCAAAGGTTATGGGAAATTAAAAATCATAGGAAAGAGGTCAGACTTAGGTTCAGCAAAGGCTAAAGAAAAGAAACATGCTGGGGTCTAAACCAAGAATGAAAGGATGAAAGCAACATGAAAATGATACTTAGTTCTTAGCAGACCTCTGCAGACATCTCTGAGATGGTGACCAACCTTTTGTGAGAGCTGTGTCAATAGAATAGTAATTCAGATGCTTTTTTAACATCTGAAAGCACCATTTTTTGGATATAAATCAGAGTATCTTCTACATGACAAATTGGTAATATGGAATATGGGTCTGATGTATTCCTGTTATAAATTAAGAATTCAAACAGATTAAGAAACCCTAATAGATCAAAATCTGACTTAAAATTTTAGAAATATATTTAGGAAGCAGAAATACAAGCCACAATTACCCAAAAATGGTTCCAAAGTGGAAGCAAATTCTGAAATTATATAAGTGTCATTGCAAATGCAAGATAACCATTTGTCAATAGAGAACTATGAAATTCAGTCATTTATTTTTAGGCAACTCATATGACAGATTGCCCAGGAGTAAAATCACTTATCAGTTTCTAGACTTTCATTTTCCTAGGCATATTTAGAAAACAGATATTTTGGAACTCCCTTTGCACACAGCAGATGTTTAGGGCAATCAAAATAATTTTCAAAACTTGGTAAAAGAACGCACATAGTGTATGCAAGTCATTAGCTCAAATCCAGTTCTGAAAACCTGTTTACAAATCATATTCCCACGGAGCACTCTTACAGGATATGAACAATAAGTTGTTTCACAGCTCCCAGAAATGAGTGTGAGAAGAGAAAGAAGTGGTAGAAATGCTCAGAAAAATATACTGCCTTTTGTACCCATTTTTCTAAGGAAAATGACTTTCAATGACCCATAATGTTGTTCCATTTTAGTCATTTCTCTACATCCTCTGCTGCTATTGATCATCAAATATACCTATCCCATTTTTAACTGGTTATTACACACAGACTTCTCTCAAATCCAGAACCCTGTGAATCAGTATGAGTACAATGTCCTGGACTATCTGTACTATTCCTTTCTCAAGCCATTCAATATTCCTAAAAAAGTAGTAAAGAACCAGTAAGGGCAATAATGTTGAAATGACAAAAATTATGTTCAGCTCCTCGTTTACTCTAAATCAATACTAAGAAAAATGTAGGAAATGGCAACGTTATATCCGGAACAAATCATCACTTGGACAAAGCATAGCTGACTCTAGACAGGACCAAAGTACTTGTCTGAAATGCATCCTTCTCTCCAAATGCCTTCCGCCTCACTTCCCCTCCTCCTGATGTTAAGACGTGCAGGCAGATGCCCTTGTCACTGCCTAGCCCCTGTGTATTTGCTTGGATTGATGCTCACTGTGCTTAGCTCTCACTCCAGATGATGAAGATTACGCCCTGTCCTACCCGAAACAAAGCAGGCACCAATGAGCAGAATTTGCTAACTGATGTAATGCATATGCGGGTATTAAGTCACGCGTCCTCAAAAAAAAGTTTGAGTTGCTACATAAACACTCAAGTAGTCTGCTTAGCGTGAAGATTCACGTGACCACTTTCCTTTCCTGCTCTGTGCACTGGCTCCCCTTTGAAGTAAGGAGTCTGCTTCAAGGTCTCTCTCCAGCTGTTTAAAACCCCCACAGAAATATCTTGAGCAACCTGGCAACTTTTCCTCCCAAGACAAGACTTTTCCAAGACAATTGTGCTCTACTGAAGCAATTCTTAAACTTAGGAGTGGGAGAGGCTCATAAACACAGACCCAGGTCTTTTTTCCCAACAAGATTGAATCTCCATTCCCATAAAAGTGTGGCTTCAGAATTCATGGTTTACAGGAACAGATAAAAAACTCTCAACTCTGATTTAGTAAATTATGAACATATACACTACTGTATGTAGTACATACAGGAAGAAGTTAATTATTTTCTGTCATATTAATATAAATAATTCATGAACATGACACCTTTCAGTTCTCATAAAGTATCTTAAAAACTGTTTATTATTTCAGTTCATCTCATACTAAAAGCACTCAACCAGCATAAATAAAAACAGTGAACCAGTCTGGAAAACATGATTGTAGTTTTTGCTCTGTACACCCGAAATTTTTGATGTTTACATGGAGCTTGCCCAATCATTCCAAACTTAGGCTTATGTGACTGAAGTAATTCATAGAAAAGAATCATGGAATCACAGAATAGTCTGATTTGGAAGGCACCCACAAGGATCATCGAGTCCAACAGACTGGATTTTTGCTGTCTGCATGATACATTTTTTGGGTCAATTTTTTTTGGAAGACAAAGTAAACAGGAAATTCACAAGCATTTAACTGTTATAAAACTAGCTATCATATTAAGGACAGAAGTTTCAAAGTTTTGAGCTCAGTATTATTTAAAATAGCTTGAAGATTCCATTTTAGCACTACCTCATCCAACTATTTTTAATCTGGAAAAATCTGCTTTTTCACTGCATTGTTTATAACCTCAGAGATATTAAATGAATCAAGAGGGAAAGTAATCCCTTATTTGCTCACCAAAATATAAAAATATTCTTTACAGTTTTTATGTAACTTGTAAGTGCATGTATTGTAGAGTTAGCTGTTTAGTGGCCCTCAAATTTTCTTTCTTCCTGCAACAAGGTGCTTTAGCAGTTACACAGATAGATCATCTAAGGACATAATAACACAATAACCCTTACAGAATATTTATCCACACATGCTTTAGGTATTGTGTTTATTTAATAGGGTTTATTTTATTTATTTTATTTTTTGCCCTTTTTTATAGATCAGATTGAAAGTGACAGTACCAGGATTCCCATTCATGCAGAAGGCTGCATGCTACCTGATTGATATAAAGATACAGGTATGCAAATGTTTCTTCATGTGAACAAACCTTTTTTTGTTAATGATGGGCTATAAACCTCTGGGAAACAAAAAAAAAAAAGCTAGATTTGAAATATAATATTTTCAGCTAATTCAACTTCTATAATCTCTCTCCTGTTCTCTTTGATTATTCCCACCATTTCATTATTTGCTCACACATTTTTCCTGTGACACAATCAAGACCTAAACAGTTGCATAGCTTCAACAAATGTGCCTTTTCAAGACTTGAAGCTACAAAAATACTTTTGAAAAATCATCTCTAAGCACATTTTCATTTTGCACATGGATTCATTTCAGAATATTTTGGCAAATGTAAAGTGTAAAATAATCTCATTTTTTTGAACAAGTAGTGTGTTTTGTAGGAAGTGAACTGCCATACGTATGGCAGACAGATACACGCCTTTCTTTTCCTTGCTTTTGTTCTGTTATTGACAAAACCCCCACTTATATGGGATTACACATTTGCCAGGAAATATATATTGTCAGCTGGAGCCCCAGATTTGTTCCAGGAGTTTCCAAAATCAGGTCTAGCATCTTGCACTACAGCAAGTGCCATACTCCTTTTGGTTTAGTTTCACACCACTTTACTATAGGTCTGTTTTACATTTCCACATCACTAGTGCAAACCATTATAAATACAGAGAAAGGAAGGAGGAAGGGAAGCCCCATTCCACCTTCACATGAGGTCTTGTGGTGGGGTATGCTCCTGGGTCAGGAGCCACATCTCACTGGCTCCACACAGCACTTTCTCTCCAGTTCCTTTCAATCCTCTAGTATCTTCCCACCAAGGAAGATAAGAGACACTTCAGCACTGTGCTGGAATCATGCAAACTCTCAGTTCATGGCAGGAAAGAGGCAGATGCAGAAATGTCCCTTTAAGTGACTACTACTAAAAAAATGTAAATTTTTTTAGAAGTCCATATTAACTTACAAAAATCACTATATACTCAAAGCATCAGAAAGCAGTCTGAATACAGGGGTTAGAATACATGTTTTGACAGGACAGAACTGAAGCCTGTGGTTATGCTTGCAGTAATTACAAGAATAGTTTCTACCATATTGTGAGCTCAAAATGTGAAATATTAAATTTGCTAGCAATAAAAAAGAAAGTGGAATGTCATCATGAGTCTGAAAATAAGTCGATTAAAAGGATCTGGATAAGAACAAATGAAATATTTTATTTATGGGATTAAAGACAAAAAAATATTACTGGATGTGAATACAAATCCAAGACAGAACTTTTAATGAGCATATAATAACACTGTTTTCCAACAGTAACACTGCTTTCCAACAAAGAAAAAAAAAGCCATTGGAAATACTGATGTTAAAACTCTTAACAAGCACCAATTATTTAGAAACAAGCATAAAAATGGAATGGATAAAAAAAAATGAAAGGTTTTTCAATGCTATTTATAAACTATGTTGTAAAGCTGTCCCATTAAAAAAATTCTCACTAGCTTATGCTGGCCATGGGGTCCACCCGAAACAAAAATTCATTAGATTTTCCTAAAAGTGCTGTATTTCTTCTATTATTGATGTTCCTTTCATGAGTTCACCTTCCATTAGCAGTTTCTTGTAGTTTTGATATTTACAGACATTTGTACAGGTCAAAGTCAGCTTTTTATTGGGAAGAAAGTTTAAAGCTCCTTTGTTGAAATTGATTGCAAATTTTTAACAGGGACATTTTCCTTCAATTTTATAAAGTAAACTGTGCTCATTAACTTAACCTAAAAATGAGTTACAGAAGCTAAAACCAATCTTTTTTTTCCTCTCACAACCACTATGCTTGCTTGTCAGAAGCTTAACTTCCACCAGCAGCAGATCAGCAGCAGATCAGCAGAGAACAACCAGAATGAATTAAGGACTTTACTAGCTTTTCCAAACTAGTTTTTCACATTGAAAAGAGGTAAAAGATAACACTTAAGCCATAGATTGTTTGTAGACAGAGACTGCAATGACATAAATCCCAAGATTAAGGGATTTCTTTACTCAAGAGTAAAGAAAAAGCAGATGCAAACTAACACAAGAACACTTGGTGCTAAAAGCAGTCGAGGCCCAGAGAAGTGACCTGTGGAATGAAACACAAAGTGCAGGAAGCAGAGGACCATCTAGTTGAAAAACGGAGTCTGAGAAGTGTGAAGGTCAGAAATATGGCACCAGGCAAACCACAGCTGATGCAATGGATGTCACAGACCTAGAAGAGTATCCTGGACTTTTTCAAATTTCTTCAGTCCCTGTAAAACTGGCTTGCTTTAAGTAGTTTCCAAGGACCTGCCATTCATTACTTGGCTAGGCAAGCTCACTTTCACTGAACACAGTACTCTGAGGTTTGTTTAAATTCCTGCTCTGAGGAAATCTACTGTACTTTCTAGCAGGTGTGAGAACACTGAGGCTCCTTCAGTTGCAGCTCATTTCCACTTACTAACTACTTTATCTCTGTGGATGAAGCAAAAGTGACTTTTGTGTTTCCTGGCAGTCTGCTGCTTCAAAGAACCTAATAGTGATTTGTTTATTTCAGAGGAAATGGAGACCAGTCAGTGATGACAGATTTATTGGTTAAATGGACATCACAAAAAAAAATTTCATGAAGTACAGGCTGGCTCTAACCACACTATGAGAACTCATGGTAAGAGGTGATGTGCATTCCAGAAGTCCAGTCCTATTTAATCCACTCCACTCTACTCTGTACATTTATATAGCACCTTTCACACAATTTCCAAGAGCTCTGTACAGAAATGCAATAATCACTGTACTGAAAAATATCCAGGTATATTAATGGCCTACATTTAGACTTGAAAATACAGAAAAAGGAACCAGACTCTTGAATATCTCCTGGCAATGAGTCAGTCAGTGACAGGCAAGAAAAAAATGGATGTCCTATCGCTTCCAATTAAAGCTCAGGATAGACAAGACTTCCTTAGTTCTGGAGAGACAATTCACAATATGGCAATTCACAGTAGCTCCTAGTAGATGAGAAATTTGGATTGGAGCAATAAAACGTGAAAATTGATATGAAACTTAGTGAGACCCAATATAAATTGTACAATATGGTTGATCAAACTCAGTCCAACAAGAGGAAAAGGGTTTTCAGCAGTTGGGAGGTTTGCAATGCATGGAGATTTATTCTGAGAATTGCACAGTTCCAATGTGAAAAATAAATAAATCAAAACATTGTAGAGAAAGATACTACCAGATTTATGTTGCTATAGTCTTTCAGTGCTAACTGGATGTGATAATTGCATCTGCCAAAGATGGTAAAATACATTTAGAATAACATACAGGAACCTGTTTTGAAAATCCCGGATAACCACATAACTGCTCTTTCTCTGTAAGGGTGAAGAACACTGATCAAGGCAAGCCCTGAGATATAACCAGTAGGATATTCCATTTGATCTGGATTCAATTTCAGAAAAATAGTTGGCTAACGTTATGCATCAACCAAACAAACACACCATTTGGAAAGAAGCTGGAATATTTGTTGAGGCAGAGGAATATATTTGTAAATCACCTCTATACATATGGTTGGCTAAAGCACATCTGCCAATAATTGGTTCAAAAAATCATCAAAATAGTAAGAATTCCTCTATTTAAGATGATAAAATAGAGAGTGCTATTTATTCTTTGGAGCCACATACCTGCACAAAAATACCTCGATCCACCGATCCACCCAGCATTTAGAACTGGAATTATCATTGCATTTTGAGTCCTCCTACTCCCCAGTCTAGCTGGACATCCTGAACGGTTTCTCTCTGTTTATACATAAGGAACTGTAAGCTAGTTTTTCTCTTTAAAAACCAAAGATCTGAAGTATGGAATAACTGCAGCCCTGTGTAAAGATTATAGAAGGAAATTAAACTAGCAGATCTACGTGGGGATTGCTGTGGGGAGCATAGTCATGGTGACTTGCCTGAAGTAATGTACTTGCTTCTCAGCAGGGCCAGTTTGCCTGGTAAAATCATAATGCCGACCTGTTGGAAACTCAACTTTTTCTCCTTGATTTCTTTACAGTTTCTTATTTCAAAGCCACCCATCTCCTCTAATTTTTTGGGATGCAGGGTATCATGGGGGCTTGCTTATTAAAATTTAGTCCTAATCTTTTAAGCCTACTAATAGCCTTACTCTTTTAGTAATTAAATCTAAATTTTAAAAACTCATAATCGAAGAATGAAGTCCAAAGGTTCTTTTGAATCATATGCAACATCCTAAACACCTCACAGCACAAAACCTTTCAACTGGTATTTTTATTGTGTTTGTATTTGTGTGTGTGTGTGTGTGTGTGTGTGCGCATACAGAACTTAGGTGAAAACAACAGCTAATTTTTCTATTTTTTTTTACTATAAGAAGGCACACTAGATGCTCTGTTTGATCTTGATTTAACCCAATTCTGAAACTATGTATATTATGATCATCTGTATATTATGAACCTTAAAATATAAGCACACTGATATGCAATCATCCTATACACTAGGCTCACTTGAGACATTTTCTAGGACTGGAAGCTTACTTTACAGAAGAAAGTGCACAGCCCTGGTTTCTCTAAAATATTTTATATTTTATAGGATTGCCAGCCTAAAGCAAACAAAAGCATATGAATGTACTGCATTTTAAGAGTTCACACTCTGGAGTTGGTTGAACTCCTTACAAATATGTTACCAACATATAAGATGCAGAAAAGTATGTCCCCAGTATGAAAGCAACGTGAGGACACATATTTTTAAAATTCAGGACAGGCCGAAAGGGTTGCAGCCTTGCAGTATTAACAATAGATCTCCTAACTATAAGCAAATGCTTGAAGGATATAGATGAGGGACAATTCTGGAATAAAATATTTACAGTTAAGTTCTATAGCCAGGAAGAGATAGGCTAAAACCTAAAAGCTGCCTCAACACAAAAGGATCAGCTTTCAAGAAAACTGCACACCCAACTGTTACCATTTAGGCACCTAAATGAAGAACAATGGGGGCTGCTGGGTTCTGAGCTCTTTCAGGCATCTGGTCCAAATTCTTTCCTTCCATATGAATCAAAACAAATGTTTAGGCTACCAACTTTCCATTGCCCTTTAAGTTTAATGCCAGCTTTTCTAGCTTTTAAATTCCTTAGTATAACAAGATGAATAAAACACTAACTTTCCAAAATGCCCAGTTAAGCACTATTTGTAGTATTTTCTTTTTTATTAGCAGCAGACATAAATTTTGGATGAAATAATTGTAAAAATGTATCTTCCAAAACCATATCTTTGGGAACAAGATTTTTTGGTTTAATACATTTAAAAAAATATTAATCCATCTTACTTCACTATCCAAAAGTCACAGATTACCTCACAGATTTGAAGACAGAACAGACTGAAAAACAGCATAAACAGTAGCAGAAACAGTCAGAAAATTACCATGTGAATTATACAAGAAAAAAAAAATGGAGATCATATCATTATGTGGAAGTAGAACATAGGTCGATGTGTACTTTGCTACACCCTGCAAAGGGAAGATTTAAGCCTACAAAATTGCTGCTGCTCAAGACAATTACATCCATCCTACAGTGACATGGATCCTGATACAGGAGCTGCAATGCTCTCTCTGCAAGTCCAGAGTACATCATTGTGCCTGGACCCTCATACGTCCTAGGATGGTTGAAATCTGTACTGAGTAGTCATAAAACCATGTATTCAAATGTTAGAGGGCATCTATTGAGACAGACAGGAATTATGGTAGTGCCATACCTCTACAACTAAAACAGATGACATGGGAAACACATCTGATACTAAACCTGGCGCAGTAATGGTCCATTCCCAGTCCCCTTCCCACTATGGGAAACCTGTTCTGCAGAAATGTGTGAATTCAAACATTTTTTAAAAATCTCTGATTAAGAATGCAACACTTTCAATCAAGTTCATGAGCAGGTAGACTCCACTGGAGAAAAGCAAAGAATACCTGGATATTTTGTTTTATTTTTACAGCACACAGAGCAGCAAAGGGCAGAGCAACTGGACACAAAACTACGGGTGGAAATCTGGAGTTTTTGCTGACTTGAATGAAAGAAAACTGTTTCAAGAAGCACATAAGCAGAGTTGGCAGGAAACATCTTTACTAATTTACATGAGCTAATTTAATAAAATATGATAGACGGAAAGAAACATACAGTCCATTTTCAGCTTTTCTTATACTGAATGAGAATCCTTCTCCTCAGTTTTTCTTTTCCAAACTATACTCAGGTTTAAAGTTTCTACTGCTTTATGATTCTTAAAAAAATTATTTTCTATAAGTGATACTATGCTAAACAGCCATTATGCCAAAGTTAGCTCTGACCTTCAGTTGTAGAAAGAGTTTTCATTAAGAAAATTAAACAAAAAAATTGGAATTAATTACTTGAAGATGAGAACAAAGACTCCCCAAACTAGCTACTCCTGTCTATAAGGATGTATGAGAATTGCCTTCTGAAGCTGCATAACAAAGAGAAGGGATAGGACTGTAGTAGAGCCTGAGACAAAGCTCAGAAAAAGAAAGTTCAGAGTATTTTAAGATGAGTATCAGGCCAAAATTCCTGCAAGTGAGATTTATTACACCATGGAGTCTGTTTCCCGAGACTGCTAATGAAAAGCAAGCTATTTTTTAAAATCAAAATGAGCATTTAATAAATGAGTACCACGCTCAAAACCCATATATATAACCTATTTTGTCATACTGAATTGAAAGGAATCAACCCACACTCAAGCTTTTTAGTCATCACTACTTCACTCAGTCTGTCACTTGTCTAATAAAAGAATATTAATATGCAAAGCTGTTTGGCAGGGGGTACCTTTTTCCCTGTAAATAGGATTCTTCTAGATAAATTATCTATACAACAATGTAATTAATTGTCATGTAATTAATTCTCTCAGGGCAGTTGTTCAACCACTGTACCATCTGACCATCATCCACGTCCATTACACTGGAAGATATGGTGTCCCTATTGGACACTGCAGAGTCAGTAATTCCTCTTTTGAGCCAAAGAAAGCTTAGCCTGTCATAGATCATTATAGACAAGAGAGGAGAAGAGACAGAGAGACAGGTCTTTTTCTCCTCTTTGTGAAGACTGGAAGTGAGGTAAGGAGGCTAGTGATGAAAGTCAGTATGACTATGACCAAAAATCTTTTGGCTATGACAGTTTTGCAGCATTTCCTGAAGAGGGGCAGCCTCTTGATCCTTTTTAATATCCTTATTAGTCTCCAGTTCAAGAAGCGTGTGCGAGGACATATTTAACTCCCATTGAAGTCAATGGCTCTTAAGCATATGCTCAAATTTTTTCACAAATCAGAACTTTAATCTGTTCCTTATGTACATTTAGGATTACAGAGAAGTTTTCTGTTTTTGAAGTTGCTGGAAACATCAGCTTGCTGATGGGAGGTGGGGGAAGGGACCAGGACTCCATCACTTTCAGAAGTCTACAACTTTCTTATTTCTTTCTAAATTTGCATCAGAAAAGTATTGTTTACCATTTTTTAAACCTTCTCAAATAGTGTCTATTAAATTCTAATAGATTCTAATGTGTGCTGCAGAAATGTGAGTTACTGACACAACACACTTCTAGGTTTTCCTTAGTTAGTGTCTCCTCCCTTTCTCCTCCATAAAGTTGATAGAACTCTTACCAAAATCCAAAGAGATTTATTCCTAGTTAGGAGAAAGAAGAGTTGAGACAAAAGCTGTAAAACTGTCTCTGTCCTACTCTGCAAATGCACCTCAATTCTATCATCTACTGCTTTTGGCTCTTTCAGTCCTGGAATAAACCCCACTTCACTGAGCCTGAAGCTTGTGCCAAACTGTATGATTTTTGTGATATGGAAAAAAGCCCGCTGGAGACTACCTGTAAAGTGGCCGGTCTTGTCATCTGATCCTCATGTTAATTTATGTCTTCAAAGTTCAGATTTTATATATTCTGTAATTTTATCATGCACTCTCTGCTGATATTACACTGAAAAAGCCTAGATATTGAAAATAACTGCAAAATTGCCAAGCCCAAGCATTCAAAAGGTATCAGCAAGACTCCTGTATCTTTACTTTTCTTTCTCTGACTGAAGCTCCCTCATCTTTCCCAAACTGTTTTTAAAACACATTTAGGAATAAAATAGCCCAGTGTAACCAAGTGCTGGTCCAGTCAAATCATGTCAGCTATCCAGATCCCTATCTGCTTTTATTTTAGATTTGATACACACATGCACACCCCCCGTCCCCAAATGCATGTTCATGTCTATTATATAAATGAAATGGAATCACATAAAAATATTTTACTGTTTTCAAAATTCCTCTTACAGAAAACTAGAGTGAAAGAATAAATTGCCAGTGCTATTTAAAGAGTTTACAGGCCCCTTCAAAATGAGACTTTACTTGTTTTGAAGCACATCCCTTCTGGCATAAATAATTATTACGTAAAATCTTGGAGTTAAAACAGTGCATTTTAAGAAAGTTAGATTTCCCCCACACACACATTTGGCTTAGTTTCAAATACTTCCTTTTTACACATAACTCATCTCAACACTGGGTACATCACTGTTATTAGATATTAAACATCAGCATTGTCATGTCTGGGTCATGCTTGATTTCTCTATAGCTGTTTACAGAATCTGCTCTGTGGTGCACACCTTTATGGAGTTGAAACCTCAAGAGAGACCACATGAAACACATCTCTTCCCCCCCTCCCAGGTCATTCACAGTCTTGCACACTTTTCTTACACACTGCAACCTATGGTTGCCAAAAATAAGCTCACAGTAAAGGAGATGAGGGGTTTATGGCCATGGGTAGTGACAGAATATTGCTTTTAGATGTTTCTTGCATGTACATGAGACAAACCAAAGACAAAGAGTGGGAATGGAAAACGGAAGAACACAATTAAGACAACATAGAGAAAAAAACTGAAGTAGATAAGAAACAGAATCCAAAACACTGGCTGAGGAGTTGGGTAACACCTTGCAGGGAAGTAAATTTAAGAGGATAAGCTGGAACCAGAAGAATGATTCTAGGAAGGGAATTTCTAAAGGATATGACTGAAAGGTAGGATCATTTCATGAGGTTTGGTTTTGGCAGGATTAAAATACAAGCCAAGAGAGGACCAGAGCAGGAAAACAGGATTCAAGTTCTGCTAAGTGGTATAAAAGTCATTTGCAAAACAGACTGAAAACATTGCTGTTGAGAGAGAAAACGAAAAAAAAAAAGCTTGCGAAGTCTCATGGCAAAATAAGATCTTCTAAACCATAGCTCTCACCCTGTTCAGCGCAAGCAGCAGCCCACAGCCTTGTACTGGGGAAACCAAGGACAAAGTTGTTTTGCGCCTGTAAAAGATGTTTTGTGCTCACCCCAGGCCTCTTTTGTGAGCATTTTTTTCCTACATCTGTGCATTCTTGACCTAGAAGGAAAGGAAACACTTTCTGCTTTTACAAAGAAACTGAAAAAGTTACTGCATAAATTAAGCTTTAGGGAGAGCAGAGGTACATGAGCCATCAAATGATATGACAGGGAAGGTGCAAAGGCTGATTAGTGAGACCTTCTTTTTGTGCTTGTTGTGCAACAGGATACACACATTCCCTGGACTTTTTTCAGTTCCAAAACTTTCAGAAATACTCTTCCAGAGGTATATATAGGGAACATGTACTCCCCTCCAAATAACTTCTGAACTATTAAGGCTCCATGTAGGTTCATATGAACACCTCAGATAGGAACAGTACTTCTTGAATTTCCAGCTCACTGTAGATTTCACCTCTGCCTTTTGTAATAAGACACCACTGATATGTTAACAAAGTCTGTTTTAATTAATAGACCAGCAATAACATGTAGCCAGTCTCCACTATATGGAGACATCAAGCTTTCCACTTATCTACATAAACAAGTCAACCACGTGTTTCCAGGTAAACATGGATGCAGCTTTTAGTTTGTGTGTGCGTGAATTAAAACTATCAATTAGTTGTGGAAACATGCTTGTAAAACACAAAAGCAAGCCAGAGCCTCCATAAATAATATTTTCATGGTATCTACCCATATGTTGTGGAACTACCAACATTTCTTAGCCGCACATCATCAAACTGAAGGAATCAATGACAAAGTAGTAACTGACATGCTTGTATTCAACTTTTTCAACATTATACTGTTAATTCCAAAAGAATTATACACAGTAACCCAAGCTTTGACAGAATTAGAGGATCAGTATGCAGACTGGCAAAGCACCGAGTAACTTTTGCAGGAGGGAAGGAAATGGCTTCCCCAAGAACTTTGAAGGACTGGGTCATTCTGTAAATTTTATTTCATGAAATATACTTAAAAATGGCTGGACACATTTAGCTACTGTACTGGGAACACACAATCTCTATCCAAAAATATTGTTTGCTTGGGTGTCATGTCTGACAAAGCTCTCCTGATATGTTTGCAAATACAGTAATATTAAATCTCTGATACTTCTTGTGCCAGCAGACTGCAAATTCAATTGGCGCCTTCTCTGCATGTCTACATTTCAGTTTGGAACCAGTGAAATAAAGATAGCTTTACAGGGTTTGAATACTGTTAGATTTCTGTACATACCCTCATATTAAAGTAATAAAGATGTCTGGCTTATAAAGTTGTAGCATCGAAGTGTAAAAAGAAAAGGGGTCAGAATGAGTGGAGTAAACAAATTAAAATGCAAAGCTAAGCCAAACTACGGGAAAGTTTGGCAGAATGTTTCTTCATAATGTAAACCAATCAAAATTATTTGCACTCGTCTCCAGGTTTTTCTCCTGTGTGTGTTCACATCTTTTTTTTTTTAATTTATAATTTAAGTTTTTGCATTTGCTACTTTTAGTAACAACATATTGTTTCACAAAAAACCAAATAATACAGACAGAATTGTCACTCTTTTTATTGACCCAATAGTTATGAACAAATCATGTAAATTAAAATGGTAATACAAGAAAAGATAAAGCTGCAGATTAAAGATGCCTCATGAACAACTGCTAATGAAGCCTTCTATTTTTATCTGACCCATAACTGTTTCATCTTGCATTGCCTAACAGATTAACATTACCTTACACTACTGTTGTATTTAGCAGATCCCTGCAGTTCTTAAGTTGTTGTAGGTTACATTTAGTGGAACTCTGATTAAGGTAGAGGGTAGTATATTTGTTTTGAAATGAAGAAAGTGCTCATTTTGCAAGGATAAATGGAAATTGAAAGGATAATACAGGCGTGCACTCCTTCAGAAATGGACTTGTGTAAAAAAAGAAAGAGGCAGGGAGGGAGATAAAGGGAGTCATGAGTGAGACCATTAGTGTATATTATTCTAATGTCCTCAGGATCACAAAGACTTAACACAGAGCTGTAGCTTGAGGTCATTGTGGTCCTCCCAAAACAAGAATATAGGAAAAAAAAAAAAAGCTTAATATTACTATGCCAATTCTGAGTCAATCAAACCAGTAATTCCAAACTTCAAGGGAATTGCAATGTTCATAGTTCTTCCTAAGCCCTATGTAAGGCAAGTATGACTTGAAGACTTTTACTAGGTTTTAATGTCTAGTTGAGAAAATAGCAATTTGAAAGGGGTGAACATGTCTTAGCCCCCATTAGATTGCTGTTTTCTTCTGGCAGAAAATAGTATTTGGCATTCTAAGCACACTTTTACAAGACATCTTCAAGCAGTCAACATTGCTGTAGCTGCCCAGGCTTCCATTCACACTGTTTTTAGCAGCTCAGTGTACCAAAGCCTCACAAAATATGTCATCCGATAGTTTATCAACACATCTGACCTAAGTTCTTTTTTCTTCACTAAACCAACTGATATTTCACGAACTTTTTAGACATCTAGTCATTGTTCCTACTGTTCTTTTTACAGTAAAAAGCACATTTTAATAGGTAGGTTTTGCTTGTCCACATATTCTATGAAGTCTACGGCGTTCTGGTATTCTCCACCAGATGAAAAAAATAGGCTTGAAAAGCTACCAAGACCCATGTGCCTGAGGAGCCTCACTCCCCATGTCACAACACCCCCTTCCAAAGAAGCCCCTATACACACCCAGGATACATTGTGTGCTTCTAGAATTTGCCATTTTTTGCTTGGCAGGTAGAAAACCCCACAGTTCATTCAACTCTCTTCGGGGCTACATTGTAAGACCACATATGTCCAACAGATTTTTTAGTATCTATTTTTAGAAGGACCAAAGTGGGAAACAGTTTTTTCTGCTTGGTAAATTTAAGTGACTAATGCCCTCAATTCACCAAAATGTGTAAACATACACCTAACTTCAGGGATGTTCATATCAAACTACTATGACTACTTCAGCTATGAAGTCCTGGCTCCACTCAATAGTTAGTTTTCACTTCAGCTTCCCAAGATTTCATTCATGTCCCAACATACAAAATTAAAAGCATACTACAATCATCATAGGATCACAGTCTAAGAATTAAAACTCAAAATAATGACAGAGGATACTGAAGTGCATCTAACGTAGTTTATGTAAGGCAGCATTTGTTCAGACTTACTTGCTAAAAATAATAGCTATTAGAGATCTGAGAGAATGCAGGAGGAAGAAGGACTTTTAAAAGCTTGAAGTAATCTGTTTCAGTTTTAGTTTTTCATATCCTATTTGCTATAAAATAATGTTCAATCAACCAATTTTTCTTTAGCCCAAGAAGCAGCAAGAGAAAGGAATGGAGGAAGAAAGGAAGAGAGGAAGAGACAGAGAGAGAAAGAGACAGAACAAGAGATAGAGAAAGAGGGAGAAAGAAAGAAAAGAAAGAAAAGAAAGAGAGAGAGAAAGAAGGAAAGGAAGAAAAGAAAGGAAGAAAGAAAGAAAGAAAGAAAGAAAGAAGGAAAGAAAAGAAAGAAAGAAAAGAAAGAAAGAAGAAAAGAAAAGAAAAGAAAAGAAAAGAAAAGAAAAGAAAAGAAAAGAAAAGAAAAGAAAAGAAAAGAAAAGAAAAGAAAAGAAAAGAAAAGAAAAGAAAAGAAAAGAAAAGAAAAGAAAAGAAAAGAAAAGAAAAGAAAAGAAAAGAAAAGAAAAGAAAAGAAAAGAAAAGAAAAGAAAAGAAAAGAAAAGAAAAGAAAAGAAAAGAAAAGAAAAGAAAAGAAAAGAAAAGAAAAGAAAAGAAAAGAAAAGAAGAAAAGGGAAAAGAGAAAAAAGAGAAAAGATAAAAGAGAAAAAAGAGAAAAAAGAGAAAAGAGAAAAGAGAAAAGAGAAAAGAGAAAAGAGAAAAGAGAAAAGAGAAAAGAGAAAAGAGAAAAGAGAAAAGAGAAAAGAGAAAAGAGAAAAGAGAAAAGAGAAAAGAGAAAAGAGAAAAGAGAAAAGAGAAAAGAGAAAGAAAAAGTCACTTGGTTTCTAGTCAGCATTTCATAATCCACTGTGTTTTAGTGGTTTAGTAAAACTATGTTCTTCCATCATAAATAAAAGATTTGACTCATTCCTTTGAGAGTTGTTTCTTCTGCTGTTTGGTCAATTATTTCTTTTCATTTATTAAAGAAGTATAAAAGAACATATAGTTTCAAGTACAAGGTAACTTTTCTTTCACATGACCATTAATTTTTCATGGATGTTTTCTTCTGTTCATGTGTTTTAAGGTCCCCTTTTCCCACCACTGCAAGGTTTATTCAGCACAGGTAATTTTCAATATAAAGTTCAGACTGCTTTCTTCCATAGAGCAAGAAGCTCCAGGGACTTCAGACTGCATAGCATTCAGTGATTACATTCATCATTAAACAATAAAACATTCAGTAACAAATTTCCAAACATGATTCCAGATTTCTCTTTTGACATAAAATCACATGCCTACTTACTAATATGCTCAACTTCCAATCAAGTAACCTATCATCCAAACTGTTTCTAAAAATTTACACTTCCATGTAGAAAATAAACTCTCATTCTGAACAGGAGCTCTGTTACTGTCTTCTGTAGGTCTAAGATCTCAAAATAAAGGACATCCTCCCTAATCTACCGTGAACATTACATCTTTAATATCACTGATGTTAACAAGTAGAACTTTGACAGTCCAAGTAGTCTATTTATAATGTTTAGTAGAAGACTTCGGAAGAAAATTTTCATATATTACAGTGAACCATCTACTACTATATCCAATTACATTAATGGGGTTTTTTCCTACTTTGCATCATTCATTGAATGCTAGGATACACTGATGCAACTCTGCACTAGTGATATTAGAGATATATGCATAAAATTTGCAGAGTAAAATTAATAACATCAGTGTAATTTAGATTATTGCCTATTAAAATGTTATTTTAAATTGATATAGTTTAGGTAAACTTATCAAAGTACATAGATTTTGCAATATGTATTAATAAATAACAAGGACAACACATGCTAGAAAACTAAGACTGATGGCAGCATTGGTTTTTTAAATAAGCTTTCCTTTGCCATATTTTCCAGTGGAAGAATTCAAGACAGCGGATCACAAAAAAACATGAGCATTAGTATGGCTAACTGGTCTACCTCCTTCTCCCAAGTTAAACTAGGTTTATAATAAGAACTCACAATTTAAAATCTGGTCCTACCAAAAATCGGTATGAGTTTTGTCATCACTATCTTCCTGGTGAAATTTCCCTTAGCACGTCTGTTTATAAACCATTTATTTCAATTGCGGTTTTTTTGTAGTGACTCAAATACTTAAAATACAAGACTAGACTGTGTGCATCCAGCACAATAACATCAGGTTATTTTTGAATTCAGACTTTCATTAAATACAACAGAAAAGCAGCTACCAACACATCAACGACCCCAGATACCGAGCGCAGAAGTCAAGTGACTTCTTGCTGCGCGCACCTTTGCAGCCACACAAGCTCATGCTGATAAAGGTGATGCGACCGCCCTGCTGAGTAGCGGGAGGAAGGCTCTTTCTGCGTGGTGGCTGCGCACTGTCTCGCTCCTACTCTGCCACTGGCAGAGAAATGGTGATGCAGATCTGTAAGTCTTTAAAGCCTACTAGGAAAAAAAAGCACGGATGCACGCAAAGCTTTTCATTTAATAGAACTTACAGTACTTTGCAAATGGAAAGAAAGCACTGGTATGGCCATTGTATAGGTTGGGGAAACAGTCATAAAAGGACAAGGCACAGGCTCGAGACAAATCACAAGGCTGGGTTCAGTGCCCAGCTGTGCGCAGATGTAATGAAGTAGCCTCAAACACTGTTTATCAAAATTCTCTAACACCACACTATTTCAGTTAGAAATCATACTAGCGACATATGCAAGTATTTATATTTAAAAAATATGACTTTCCTTTTGCATCCTTTCAAGTTGCATTCTTAAGTGTATTAGAACAAGGAGACAGGGTAACATAGTAAAACTAAGGACTGGACCCAAATCCACCATAACTATGTTTTACTGATGGGTTTAAACTTTGCTCAGTCTAGCAGATGAAACCAGATTTATTTCCCTTCCTTTCTGGAGACTATCAAAATTACTTGGTAGAATACATTTTGCTACTAAGAGAAACATGCTACAACAACCATTCATGCTGTCAAGTAACAGTGTCTTTGCTGAAAGCAATAATCCAGTGAGCAATACTAGGGTATTACAGACAGTAGCAAAGATAATGTCACCTTCCCTTGAATTTCAGGACACAGAGCTTAATCCTTCTCTTGGGGAATTCAGAAATACCGCATATCAAGTCATCGCATCGCTAAAGAATATTTCCAAATGGCAAACTATATGAAGACTAACAGGCTCAATTGAAAAGCATCTATCAAATAATTAGCATGTCTAAAAATGGCAACAAGTCTAACAAAAAAAATCAGAATCCAATTACTTACTTTACAAAATCCTAGAGAAGTGTCACACTAAATATGTTGGGACAAATTTTATCCTAGGTTGTTAAACCAATGTAATTAAAATTCAATGTATATGTATAATGCTCAATTGGTATTTTTCAATCAGGCAATCCTAATATTTCATCAACAAATATCTGCAAGAGTTATAAAGCATTTGTCTTTCTCTATCATGTAATTAAAGTTTAAAAATTCTAAAAGATAACTACAACTATGCTTTTTAAATTTTTTTTAGGGAAATTTTATCCAGATATTGCCAGAATGTTTGAATCTTTTGTCCCCATGTCCATATCTCCTTTTGCATTTGATTCTAGTACCACTCATCCAGACTCTTCGGTGACTTTGCTTTGAAGACCGGAATCCTTGATAGTACTTATTACCAAATAATAAAAGAATAACATGGAGTTACAGTTCTGTGGCCAAAATTTAAAACAGAGTAACAGAATTAAGCTCCAATGGCTTAAAAAACCTTGAGCACTTCAGTACTTCCACTAGAGTCAATGGACCTTCTTACAAAAACATTTGTGCTCCAGTGAACGTCTGGATTGGGCTCCCGATGTTTCTAAAAGGGTGGGTTGGCGGGGAGAGGGGGAGGGGGGAAAGGGAGGGAGGGAAAGTATAAATCTTACTGAATCATATATACCAAAAGACAGAAATGCATAATTAGAAATCATACTTATTTCCTTTTTTCTTTTTTTTTCCTCTTTGATTAGGGGCAAAGAATTCTGAGAATGTATCAGTGAAATAGTCTTTCGAAATTTTAGTCTGAGAAAAATTCCTGATTATATTTCCTGAGAACAAAAGTGAACTTCTTGCAAGTTTTCATGTATTAAACAATTCAGCAAGTAGTAAGCCTAACATTTGATAAGCAATCAGACTTGAAAGTTTTCTCCTAAACTTATGATTATTATTCATCAGGTTTTTAAATTGTTTCATTTATGAAATCTATAGAGGTGCTTTTTGTTTGTCTGTTTGGGTTTTTTATTTATTAATGCATAAGTGATGCTTTTATACTGGATACCAAACAAATTAACTCTTTCCAGAAAACTGTGCTTTATTATGTAGTTTTTCTCACTTCCGTTTATAACCATGCTGAAAAGCACAGGCATATTGATGAATCAGTTACACAGTGCTTTTTGACTACAAGTGTGCAGCTCATTTTTCTTACTGACGTGTTTCAGAAACCAATCAGAAGTCCTCAAAACTCAGGATTTCACAGTATTTATAATCATTTATCAAAATGACCTGCTTTTTAGAGGCCATTTCAAACAAAAATGTATGATTTATGATATTTAGATGTGTTTAAAATAAATTCCCGAGAGATGTACTGCTTGCATGTTGAGAATAGGTAAGTTATAAAATGTTAAAACTTTGGAGAAAAAAGAGTATTATTTTCTTTTCATGCAATTTGTCAATGAAAAAAACCCAGCAGAACAGCTATTGAAACACAGGATTGAACTACTGAAATAGTGGATTCCTGAAATGCTTTTCCAGAAGTGTTTCTAGATTATATTATTGTAAATACAGTCTGCTAGCCTTTCCTTAGAAATCTGTGCCAAATAAAAACATTTTTCCATGTCAAAGTTGGCTGGTGGTTATTTTTTTTATAAAAAGGCTTCCCATGCCTTTCTCCCTGTGGGCATGTGTTTAAATACAATAGACTTTAATTGGAATGAAATTTACTTACAATTTATGTTTATCTGTATGTATTTATATGTAGTGCTTAAGAACTCCTTTGACAGTACTCAACCTCTCCCTGGTCTTTTCAGCATAGTACAGATGTTTTTTTCACCGTAGCATTTTAGGCTTCCTTAAGGCTACCAGATTGACTCTCTTTTCGTATTTTTCAGTAAACCTAGATTACACTTCCTGTGAAGGCATTAATATGCTTTTCTTCTGACTGAAGTTTTAAGAAACCTTGGATCCCAGTAACGCAACTTAGGAAATCACGGCAGTAACTTTTCATTTGATGTATCCTGCATCATCTGAGAATCAAAACCTACTCTATAATAAACAGAAATAAAATGTCCCCAAAACTCACAGGCAAATAATGAGAAGGGAAGGCATTAAAAAATCCAAAATATTCCATATAGAACAACTTGTACCACAAGGCAACAAAGCACTCCAGGAATACGTTTTGTGTACACTCAGCATGGTTTTCATCCGCACCTCATTAGCACACAGACAATTCTGATCATTAGTGCACTTTAAAATAAGCTATTTTATTTGTAACCTATCCTCAAATTTAGTATTGTCTTTTTACTACTACTTCCTTGACACACTCAGAGCTAAGTTACAAAGGTAAGGGTGCAGATACCATTACTCACTGCAAAATGTTAATATATAAAGATTTGTGTATATCACTCCTCAACCTGAAGAGTTTACTGGCCCACTTCTGGTCAGTAAACTGTCTAGATTACTGACTCACTTCTGGGCCTACACAGGTTGAAAGGAACGTTCTGCAAATAATGGGAGAGCGACTACAAAACCTGGATACACTGACAACTGTAGCATGCAGGGGTCGATGACTAAGTAGGCAGTATTTCCCAGTCCTTTACGAGAACAGTTGAAAATTTCACCCTGTTCTGTAGCAGCCTATCCAATATTCAAAGGGAACTTCCCAAACTGTTTAAAATCTGGGTTAGGGCTAAAAAAAACTGTAAGTCAGTTTATAAACTACCACGAAAGTGCATTTCACCTCACTTTCTCAATCCCAAACAAAAGCATAGAGGAAAATATTTCTGTATCCTCCCATTCTCCTCCAATATGTGAAGTCCAAGGGAAAACACAGTCGATCATCCGAAATTTTGCTTGCCCTCTGGATTTTTGTTTATAATTATAAAAAATTATACTCCCACCATCATAACAAATAAGTAAAATGGGGTATCCCCGCAGGTAAATTTTCAGAGTAGCTACATGGCTGAGCAGCAGTTACTTATTTAAAAGACAAATTAAAGAAGGAACGATCATGTTTTATTTTATTTAAACTATCTACAAACTCAGTTTTATGACTCAATGTTTCTGATCTTAAAACATACAGAAACAAAAGCAGAGTAGTGCAAGAAAGGGGTAGCCTAAGGTTAATTCAGCCCTGAAATGCGGAACAGATTCAGTGCTCAAGAAAACACTGAACATTCTGTGGCTTTAAGTGAAATGCTTCAGAAGAGGAAATATATGTGTAAATACTCAAAAGCATTAATAACTGTCTCAGAATGCTGGCACTGAAACTTAAAAGTCTCTCTCTCTTTACCTCTTACTTATTTACTATTAGGATTTTTTACAAATGTCTATTGAAGTAGTTCCAAGTATGATGAAGGCATAGATGAAATTCTTTCAAGCACAGTAATTTGTTTAAAAAAAACAGATTAATGAGAAATAAAGGAGATGATTTTTAATCAACTGAGGGGCAATTATGGATGACAAATATAGAAACATAGTGACTTAAAAATAGTTCTTGCTGCCATACATTAGAAGGGCACCAGGGTTCAAGATTAATAAAGGGGTGGGCTTAAATGTTCAGTCCAAAACTCGGGTTTTTCCTGAAGAAAAAACAAAGATACAGCAGCTATTCAGCTGTTGTCAAAAGACATCTATTTTCAGTTTGAGAGATACACAATTGTATGAATGGCCATAATATTTTTTTCTTAGTGGAAGAGAAAAGGAAATAGTTACCTGCCTTGATCTTCAGAAAGTCTCAGAAACTGAGAATCAGAGTACAGCACAAGATAAATGTAACCATGGCTTAAGCTCGAACCCTTGTCCACTAATCCAGTGGAAGGTTCCAGTCACTTCAGGGTAAGGTTTAGGACATTCCCCATTGGTGTTTTTTTGGCTTGTATTGTAAAATTAAATAAACAGAAAGTGATTCAGATACTTCCCTAACAGTGAAAGGGACCAATTTCCCTTTTTCCTTTAGCTTTAAATAGACTGACAAATACAACAAATCCTTACACCGGCAGGCATCCAGTTATTCTCCCAGTAGTAACAGGGACTCCTGATGCACATCACAAAATCAGATAATTCATTTTATGTCACTGAATGTAAAGAAGACAAAACAATAGATTTTACCAACAGTGTTTTAACTATATATGGCTTTTAATCTTGGGAGGAGTTTTCTGTGTGTATACCACTACATAAGATGAAATTCGGTTAAACACGTTCTAAACTACTGTAAATCTTTTTAATGTAATGGACAATGAAGGAAATTATGGCATTCTTGAGGGTCATTTTTAAAAATCGTTTCTGTTGCTTACCACTTTACCAAGCTTACAACTTTTTGAATGAAAGAGGTGACGGTTTCAGTTGTGAACTTCATAAATATTTGGAAAAGCCTTTCACTTTCTCTTCCGCGATAACAAACAATTTGCTACGCCAGCTCTCGAGTTTTCAATCTGTTGAGCCCTCTCGTTTTCAAGTGTCTCCTGCCTATCTCAGTGTATTGCTAGTGACCCCCCAGTTTATTTGTGCCCTAATGGAAGTCCCATCAGTCGGGTTGCCTTCGCTGAGTGGCTTTTTTTTTTGTCAGAGCGGGACTTTGACAGGCTTTGCTGCTTTAGAAAGCAAAGATAATGTCAAGTTTTCTTGCATGTTCTATGATGCCAAATCATCGCTCTGGAATGACTGTGGATCTATATGTTTTTATGTTCACCTTTAAATAAGAATTATGGCGATTTTAAAAATCAGATGGTTCCTTTCTTCCCTCTGCCCCTTCCACCAGCAAACTGAAATCAAATGAAATGAAGCAGCTTTCCTAAGCTCCCATTCACCCGTTTGCTTTACGGACTCCAAATTTTGCCCTTTAGACGCTGAGGATTTGATTCAGGATCACACAGATCCTACAGGGTAGCGAGGCATCAGCTCCTCTCCCAAATCCCTGCTTCCAAGGCAGCGCTTCCAAGCGTTGTGCAATCGCCTCGGAGCCGCAGTTAGCTCCGTGGCGAAGGGGCGGAGGGGAAGGAGCGCGCTGGATTCTGAATTTTGAAGCAGAGGTGTCGTATCGGTCAGGGGGGAGGGGGCCGCAGGACCAGATGCTAGAATCCGCACGAAAACTACAACCGTTTCTCTCCTTCGCTATAGGGAACTCTCCCCCCCACCACCACCTTCATTTCATACTCTATCACGTGTTGGATTTTTTGTTTTTATTTTCCCCTCGCGTAGCCCCAATAAAGCTTGAGTTAGTGATGGAGATTCCGAGAGTGCGTTGGAGGGAAGGAGAGACCCCGGCAGTCCGGTGTCAGCCGGAGGCGAGCCCCCGGCGGCGGCCGTGGCTGGGCCAGCCGGCCGAGCCCAGCTGGGCCGAGCCGGGCCGGGCCGAACCAGCCGAGCCGAACCAGCCGAGCCGAGCGGCGGCGGGTACGAGGGGCCCGACCGCGTCCTCCCCCCGGCACCCGCCGCCCGGGGATCCCGTCCCGCAGGGGAACGCGCGAGTCTTTACCTGAGCTGTCGCTTTTCCTTTTGCCAGACCTCTTCTCTGTTTCCACCGGGGACAGAGCTTGCCTGCCATAGTCCCCTGGCGCACACGCTGCCCCCGTGGGGGTGCTGGTGCCCAGGCTGGAAGAGTTCGAACACAGGACAGGGGGGCTGCTGCCCAGCTCCGGGGGTCCTCCTGAGTCGGGCTGAAGGCAGAGGCTGTGCCTGGCCGCGGCAGGAGGAGACGACATCTGAGGAATGTGCCAGTTCGTCTGCAAAGCCTGGTGCTGCTGTTGCTGGTGGTGATGGTGGTGGTGATGGTGGTGGTGGTGGTGCCCCCTATGATGCTGGCTGGCAAACATGCCCTCCTCATTGGGGTATCCCGCTATTATGCAAGAGGAAGAAGAAGAAGACAGATCAGGGTAGGACATGTGGTCAGATCTTCCATGCAGGGCAAGAGAAGACTGGGAGAAAGGGTGCAAGCTCTGCGCAGTGGCATGGGGGCTGCGCAGGCAGCCAAAAAGTGTGTGATCCATGGCATGCAAGTCTCAGGTTCCAGGCAGGAGAGTTTAGGAAAGATCCAACTTCACCACCCTTTGTCAACTTTCACTGTAAACAGATCGGGGCTGGGATTTTTTTTCCAAAACGGCACCGACAGACTCTGCAGCAGGCAGCTGAGCTCAGATAATCCAGGTCTTTAGCCCTAGTGGCCAGTCTCCGCTGCATAAACACTCGGACCTAGATGAGCCGTTCTCAGAGCTGCTCAGATGTCAAGAAGCAGGAGAGGTTGAAGCCAATAGAAGGTGGTCCCAGAGAACTGCTTGAAGGGGGAAACAGCTTCGAGAGGTTATAAATACAGTAGTGTGTAATGTGAGCTGGGGGCTGGCTCAGCAGCACAGCACTGACCACATGCAAACTCCCTCCAAAACGCCAGCGCCGTCCCCGCGCCGAGTCGCTCCGTCAGCGGGGCGGCAGCGCTGCGCGCCCGCGCCCCGGGCACCCGCGGCCGTGCGGGGGGGCGGCTCCGCGGGGGCGCAGCCCGCCCGCCTCTCCCTGCCCCCAGGCGGACCGGGGAGCGCCTCCCGCCGCGGCACCCGCCGGGGCTGCCCCGGAGCCGGCGGGGCCGCCCGCGCACCCCGCCCTGGGCGGGGGGCGGCCGTGTCCCCCCGTCGTGCGGCCCCCGCAGGGCTATCACCGCCCCGTCGGGGCTGACCGGACCGCTCGGGGCGCTGCCGCCCCTCGGGGGCAGCGGGCGGGGGAGCGCAATAAAGACGTGAGGCGAAATACGGAGGGTGACTCTGGGGCGGCCGGCGGGCGTGCGGGAACCACCACCGCCCCATTTCCCCGGGAACTCGAGGGCGCCCGGCAGCGCCTCACCTGAGCGCCCAGGTGCGAGAGCAGCGTGAGGAGCTGAGCGGGCCGAGGCCGGGGCCGAACGCCGCTCCCTCGCGCCCAGCTCCCGGTGCGGGTGCGGGGCATCCTCCCGCTTCGCCCGTGCCCACGGCCCCGCACCCGGGGTGAGCGCGGCGCTGCCCGGGCTGCCCGCATGCACTTTACACTATTCCCTGGCATCAGGGGCTGGTTCTGCAACGAACCCACCGGCGCCCACCGTGCCTGCAAATCTTGTTGCGGAAGGAGAAGTTTTCCTTCTTGCCCCCTGCCCCTTCAAAACAAGAAGTCGCGTAATTTTTATTTCTTGTATCTTCCTTTGCTTCGTTGCGGTCCGTAGTAGATCAGGAGAGACAACCTGGACAGCTTGGGCCTGTCTTTTTTTTTTTTTCTTCCCTTTTTTTTTTTTCGTGTGTGTAGTAGAATTCACTGTAGCCATGAACGCGGCTCATAACTGGTTTAAATCAGGATAACACATTTATTAATCACTGACCAAAGAGGTGCCCACTATGGAAAGGTTTTGTTCTTACCCTTCGAAGTACCTTCCTCCTCCTCCCCTCAAATCAACATTAAAAAAATAATAAAAAGGAAAACCATTGCATTTCTGCAATTTAAGTGTAAATTCTTGGGTCCATGTGTGAAAGATAAAATGAATTTCAATTGCTAGTGGAAAAAAAATCAGCAATTGTATGAGATTTGCAAGAGCTAGTTTCTTAAACGGAAATTGAGTCCTATTTTGTGGGAAATTAGTTTTGCAGACTTTCTAAAAAAAAAAATCTAAAACTTTTGTTCAGCAGCTGCTCTGCTTTTCTCTGCAGTTTCAGACTGAGCTGGAACCTGCAGCAGTCTTTCGACGGTAAGATTTCCCCCCTTTTCTGACATCTAACGCTTTTTAAAAACTGTCTTTAGATTTAACTGTAACAACGCGGTCTTTACAAAGAGAGCAGAGTCCAAAGCAGAAGTTGCTGCCTCTGTGCACCGTTCAAAACTTGATATTTCTTCAGAATAAAGGAAATATACAGTTACAACACTGATGAAATATTTCGTGCTTTTCATTGTGTTTATCGTTTCAATATGTGCTCTAATATTAGAAGAGAGGAGGACAAAGAAATCTCAATGGTTTAACCCCTCTTGGGTTTGGGAACTCGCCGGGCTGGCAGCACAGGGGTGCTGCTGTCCCTCACAAACAAGGCGCTGCCATGAAGCAATAACTGCGAGACAGCGACCGGCGCGGTGCGTCGCGCCCGCAGCGGCCCCGCCAGCGGCGGCCCGAGGGCTGCGGGGGCGGGCGGGCGGCGAGGCCGGGCCGGGCGGCCCCAGGTGGGAGCTCGGGGAGCGGCGGCGCGGCCCCCCCGCACCGCACCGCTGCCCTCCGCGGCTCTCCAACCTGCTGCTGTCCGTCCGTCCGTCCGTCCGCCCCGGCCACGGGGGCGAGACCCCGTCGAGGAGGCCAGGACCCCTCCTTCAAGGGCCGCTGCCGCTGAAGCCCTGACACTGCCACAGCTGCGAACGGGTCGGGGAAGTCCCGAACCCAAGCCGGTGTAAAAATGCCTTTTCTTAATTCTGGGGCATGGCCACGCAGGATTTCTCGCACACGATAAAAAAATTGAAATAACTGAAGTACAATGAAGAAAGTGAGAGGGTGCGAGGGGGAGGAAGAAAGATTAGGTTTCCAAGAGAAATAAGAAACGGAGCCAAATAGGACCTTTTAGAGAGAGGTAGGAGAGGCTCCAAAAGGTGAAGAAGAAGAAGAAGAAAAAGAAGACTGCAATAGCAAAGCTATAATGGCAAAACTTAGTGTTTGCCATTAGCTTCATAGTCAAATCTGAATATTCGGGACTGTGCTTCCCAGGGTTTTTGAGTACCCTAATAAGTTCACAAGTCCTACATCAAGTATTCTTATTACTTCTTTAATAACAGGTTTTAAGCACACAAGAACTGGAAATGCAATTCTCTACAGAGCTTTATGCTTTCATTTTAAACTATAAAAGGAGAATGCAAATATAGGCAACTGAAGTTAAGGCAAATAAGCAGCTTCAAATGCTTACTGAAATGATTCAAAAACTTTCTGTGCAGAGTTATCAAATACCTATGGCTATATGATACCATTCTTTGTAAAAAAATACACTTTTTAGTTAAACCTTCAGTGCAAAGTGTCTCAGTGAAACAATTACTGAAGAAAGTGTAAGCAGTTACAATTACCTCTCAATATTAATGATTGAATTCTTGTTCATATTGTATTTTTTCAGAACGTGTGTTTGACCTACATGTGGTACAAAAGCATAACTTAAATCAATGCCAGCAAGTTTGCCCAAAGCTTATAAACATCAAGTGAAAAAATAGAATGTTTTAAATATGTGAAAACAGTAAACTGTTTAACTTATAAAAACATCTGGAGCCAACACAGTTTGGAACATTATCTATATTTTCATGTATGGGCTACTATTTGCATTCACTTTGTGTATTTTGCTTTTGGTGGTGGGTTGTTTTTGGTTTTTTTAACTTACAATTTATGTGGAAAGAGATCATATAAAATTGACCTGAAAGAACCAATTTACAATTCCTCCTCTTCAGGACTTTTGTAGTCTTGCTCACTTTTTATGTTGGAGACTGAAAGGATCACCTTCCTGAATATTTATCAGAATGTAAGTAGGATTCTTGATCAGTTCTTTCTAGTGCATGGTTTGCGTATTTGCAGTATTCGTATTACAGTAAAATCAGATAGTCATACTTGGGGACCACCATTTGAGTGGTACAAAATCGTTGTAACTTACCTGAAGTCAGTAAAAGGATGGCATTTTACACCATTTAAGAATATTCTTCTTACTTAAGATAAAGCTTACAAATATGAATTCAGTTTATTTTAGCCAAAGTTTTTATTGTACTCGAGAGCCTACCAAAGCAAGAGGACGAGGTTTCATTCTACTGTAAACATGATCAGTTTGTATTTTTCCATGGCAATTTGGTGAAGGTAGGCATCATTTAACCTTAGAGTCAATCCAGATTCACAACAGATGCATGCTTATTTTCAGCCTTTTCTTTTTTTCCATAATTTTTGCCTGTTTAACTCTCTTAGAAGCAATATGATTCGTTTCTCATGATACCTGTGCTGCAATGGAAACCCACAGATAAAAGCAATAATAAAACCGGGGGATTATGCATTATTACAGAGATGCTTGAATGCCTTAAGTGAAAATCATTGCACAGAAAATGAATAATTTGTTGACTGAGTAGTCAAAAATACTGAATCCCTGACTAGTGAAAATTGACAATAATCACATTTACCATTCATAAACCTATGGTATACCAGTATCTTTACAATACTTCTCCATAAAACCATCATTTTCTGAGAAATTACACTACCACAATGCTTACCACATAATTTTAACATTGCATTTCTGTGGTATACTTCCATTTCACTCTCTGTAGCGCTTACATGTGCCATGGTTTAACACTTATCAGACACAATTTTTTCTACAACAGATCTACAAAAGCCTGAATCCATATTTCAGCTACTTCTCCCATATACATATGGCTTCTGTTCTAATTTTCATGATCTCTGAGTATTACAAATCTTAAAAGTTATGCCAACAATTTAGTATATTATAGAAAAGTTGTGCCTAGTTATGAGGCCCTCACTGAAAATGATGTAAAAGTCTGCATTGCATCACTAAAAGTTACTTGAATTGTCAGCCCACTGTAACAAATAAAATGTCTTATGCTTCCTATTTAATTTAATAAACTGATGAAATATTAAAATGGTAAAGTACTTGAGGCTTCACACCTGAACTATGATGTTTCAGGAACGTTTCTACAATTTGAGCTATGGGAAAGTTGTGTTAGATACTCAAAAGTTCCAGAACAAGTTATATTCAAAACTTTGGGGTGTGTTTGTTTTTAATAGATAATTTATTTGCAAACTGAACCATCTTGCACAATACTATTTGTTTCCCAATCTGCATGTTATACTACAATTTAACAATTGTCTTTATTCTAGTATTATCTCCACTTAAAAATACTTGAACTAGCAAACAGCTATGACAAGCTTTGTAGGGCACTTTAATAATGTGTATCTTTAAGTTGTATTTAGAAATGCATTCAAAATGCATATGCAGGCAAGTCAATGATGCCTGAAAAATGTTTTTCATTTTGTTGTCTCCGGATCTTGACAATTACACGCTACCCTCCGTCCATTCTCCTGTTAAAATTACTAATCACAGAGGAAAAAAAGGCTTGTATTTTTACATATTAATCATTTATTATTTGATACAATTCACATTGTGGATTTTGATCTGTATATGCATTGAAAAGACATTTTACCAGAGTCCTCGTTAAAAATGCAGATACCGTTGTGCATGGAAGAAAGGCAAAGTGTATTTTCATCTCTTTATATTTCTAACAACGTTTGCTTCTTACTGTGCTGCAAAGTTAATATCTTGATGATTCTACTTCAAGTCTGAGTCACCCAGAACAAAAAATACAGATGATTGAAAACTTTGTGCATCAAAGATTTACACTATGACTTACTCATTTACTGGGTAAATACACAGTATGCTTACATTACAAAGGTTTAAATGGAGAAAAAACCTACCACAACCTGAAATATTTATTGCCCCCTGGCTGACGTTTCCAAGTCCTTGCAGGATCAGCAGCAGGGGGCATATTTCATAATTCTGCCTCCATCAGAGGACATTAGGAGAGTGATAAGTCACTAATTTTCGTCATCTCTTTTTACAGGTTAATGAGTAAAATACTACTTTTACAGTGTGTATTCGTAGTAATTCCTAATTTTCTCTACTCTGGAGGGAGAAAAAGACACATATGCCTATATCTATGCACCAAGAATAAATAATTACAAAATATCTAGGTTTTTATAGCTGCTGGGATTATGTTATTTACTTTGCAGGTGTGTATGCTATGATTTATAGTGTGATGAGCTTTAGACTTGGAGCAGAAACCCCTAACTAGCTAGTATTTGGAACAGAAAGATATTCACTGCCCTGCAGAGCTCAGGCTTTATTCATTTCACCAGTTTCACATGGGAGTAATCCTGTGTTTTTACAGAGTCCTTTTTTGCGTTCATGGCGATTTTCTTGACTAGAAACATTTTCAGGATTGCAATCTTAATTAATAATAGCTGTAGGAAAGAAAGAGTTAAAAATTGGATGTACTTTTTAATGCATAACTGCATCATGCACCCCAAAACCTAATATCAGGTAACACTAACAACAGATAGGAGAAATTAAGTGCAAAATAACAATTGTTTGAAATCATAATTTTAGATTAAATTGAGGGGGGTTTTAGATGCAGATATTTTGGCTTGTGAAAGAATGGGGGGGGGGAAAGATAGATTTCCCTAAAAAATACATGCCAAGAAGTGCTTAATTTGCAGATAAAGTCTCAAAGATTTTGATTAAGGAAGCTATTTTAAGTTTGCAGGCATCAATGACACTAAAAAAAAAAATAGGTAAGTTCTTAACTGTCATGGAGAAGCATTCGAGTGACATACCTTGAGACTGACAACTTCCAAATCCATGTTTGCATAAACTCATTTTATATTTTATTTCACCGAAACAGAATGCAGCTTTACTGATGAGCTGTGAATATATTGTACTACTCCTTGAAAGAAACCTTTCCAGTATATTTTTATTTGTCATGCTTTATTAAGCATCACACTTGCATGTCCTTTGATAAAATGTGATAGGTCTCAGGTTGGGTTCAATAAACTATTCTAGCAAGGGACTGCCTTTGAGTCATTTTCACATCATCTAAGTTTACATATTGCATTTTGGTGCACTGAATCACTGTAGCCACTGTCCTCTCTTGTTTAATGTATGTCTCAGATATTTCATTTAAATTTGATGCCCACAATAAAAGTGTGAAGACCATTTATTCCTATCCCTTCTCTTTCGAAAAAAAAGTGCCTAGCACTGCGGGCTTGGTGAAGCTCAGCTGTAAGAAGAGGTGTATTATTTGGAATACTTTTCAGCTGACTGAGACACAAATGCAAAGTACAGCAATGTGGGGACACTGTCTGGTTTTGTGTTATTCCCTCATAGGTAATTTGTCCATGAACTTCATGCATTTGTGTATTTGAGCTGTAGAACATATCACTCAGGGATTTAGATTTTACTTCATAATCCAAGTATATTTTAATACAAGATGGTAAACTAAAAATATTTTCCATCTAACTGTTTCAAAAACGCCATGTGTAAGAGAACACAACAAAACGGAATTAACTCATAACATATGCAACTCTTATTTGTGCAAGAGCAGTATATGCCCCTAAATCCAGACTGCAGCATCTGGAGGCATAGCATGTCTCTAATGGAAGAGAAAGGCACGAGACATGTCAGCTTCTTGGCTATGTTACGCTGAAAGCCGTGTTTTTTCCTTCACGATACCCAATACAACTCTGATTAAAACTAATAAAACAGACACTGTCCAGGTAAACTGCCTTCATAGCATTTTGCGTTTTTCAGCTTGCTAGTTGTAGGCAATGGGTTTAAGCTGAGATAGATTTTTACTATGTAATAGAAAAAAACCTCTTAAATACTGTTCTTTTGTTTGAAACAATGAAATTCAAATCAAAACTAACATCTCACGGTATGAATTGTGTTCATAGTGCATCCAAACCTACGCATTCCCATTTTTGAAACCCCTTTTTGCTGTTACCAAGATAACTTGTAGTACCACTTTTTCCTCCTAGTAGTATTAAAAATAATGTATTTTTCATATACTTTTACTACTGTGATCAGCTTGCTAGAGAAAAACATTTTAGAGAAACAACCCACTCTAAGTGTTTTACAACAAGAACTGTCTTCATACTTGACCTTGAGAAGTGCTGAGTCTTTTCTTTTCCCCAATGACCTTACAGGATCAACTTCATTGTTAGACTGTAGTAGCAATTTTTAAAAGTGCAGCTAAATGTAAATACTGTTCCCTGTGACTACGAAAAAAAAAACCAACACCAACACACTGAAAATTGCATTTTGAACCAAACCTGGTGGATAAAATATTTTACTAATGCATTTTCAATTTTTTATTGCACTAAAATTGTTAAATGATCTGCTATAGAAGTTGAGATGTCTAATTTTAAATTCTCTTTCATTCTTTCTTTTATCAGCTAATCTCCTCTGTTATATTCATAGGAAAAAAGGGACAAAGTATGCCTGTCTCCTATATTTATTCTTATTTGCAGAAAATACAAGTGGAAACTGAGAAACTGCATTATTACTAAGACACTAAACTTGAAAATCCCATCATGAACTGCATACTGGATGTATAAATACACATATGTGTACGCTAAAAGAGGGTGTTCAGCCGTGCAGAAATACAAGCTTACCTCCAGGCTCAAACCCTTAATGTACAATTAAAACAAATTGGGTTAGTGCCCGCTTTCTTTTAATAACAGGGAGAGTTCTTAGACGCATTATACTAAAAAAGAAGTCTCACATTAAATCAAATGAAGGAGCAGAAAAAGCTCCTTGCACAGATTACCAGACAAAGTTCTGACTTTGCTTCCTAGCAGAGTAAAATGTTTGGGAATGTATCTAATCTAACACACCCTATAAAACTGTGCAGTAGTCCCTGGTATAACAGTGAGCTGTATGGAAGACAGAGTCACATCTCAGAGCAAAATGCCAAGATTTCAGCCTGCAGTCCAAAACTGCCTCTTTAATTTCTAAATTATGAAGCTGTGTATCCATTTTGGAAAGTTGGTAGGTAGCCTTCTCATATACATGTACAGTAATTTCATTACATATGACCCCCTGCAGTGGTAATGGGCTTTCTTAAAAACATACCTTGACTTGATGATGAGAATATTTTGCTTTAAAAATAACTCATATATTTAATTTTTAATATGGCAGGCATGGCATGTATCCAGGGGTGCAGGCAGTAAGTTTACCCTTTACAATTTGTAGTCAATCAGACTTTCCCAAATGAAGTCCCATAAATATGAACATGCATTGCTTGTTTGTTTTCTTGTCTTCTTTTTGTTTTTCTAAGTTTCCTTTATTGGTATCATAATAGTATGACCAAAATATAAGGAAATAACCATACCATATTAAACACAGGAATACGCTTTCACAGTCATTTATTGTGCATAGCTAGTAAACATTTCCTGGCAAACAATTTAGAGAGTCCATAAATTCCATCCTAACGCTACTTCCGTAGCTAGATGCAGTGCACCATACACGAGGGTATTAGCTCAGTCTCTCTCATCCGGAATGGGTGGATTGGAATTGAAAATTCCCCACCCCCCCATTATAGCACCATATGTCTCGAAAGTCTATCCTCTCTCAGGGCAAACGGCTCCTCTCAGATCCGCCTGACGGATCACGACCGAAACACTGCTGTCTCTCGCTATTTAATCCAACAGCATTTCTGAAGTAGCTATCGGGAGAGCACAACGGGCCAAGCATCCCTTTGGCATTAGTGGCAGTTCCCCACGCAGAGAATATCAAGGATATGGAATAGTAGAGGGAAAATCTACCACACCATGCCAATTTGTATGGAAAATTTGATTGTCAAGCAAGGGGCAGGGAAAAGAAGAAAGCCTCTCATTCCAGTAAATTGAGCAGTGCTTATGATTCCTGAGTTCCTTATGTAACTGGTTAATCAGTGTTAGTAGACCAACTTTGCAGCATTTTCAGAGGTACTGAGTCTATAAGAATTTCAAACAATTTTCTCTAGATGTCTTATTGAGGTGTTTATAGGTTGAGGGATTACTAGGGGAACAGTTTATCCATAAAGATTTTGGGTGGATTAGATTTCTGCTCAATATTTTTCAGATCTTTTTCTGTGTGCACATCAATTTATAACGGGAAAAAATGTCCTTTAAATAACACTCTAGCCATTTGATGTTTGAAAGAATTTGTGTGAGATGATCATGTTAAGGTAAAGTTCATATTGTTATTTGAGGAGACTAAGCAGTCATATTTCCACCAGTTTATGTCCTTATTACAGGTATACATTAATATCATTCATGTTACAGGTATTATTTCCAGATTATTTTGGATTGAAAACAAAGAGTTAGCAAAAATCTGGACTCCTTCCAAATTTCCAAAGACCAGCTCAAAAGCTCAAAGGGGTTCAGTCACCATGTCAAAGTTCTGTTTTAAGATTTTTAGTTTTACAGGATATTAAAACCTCTCCCGTGTGCTCCTTGAGTCATAATCTGAGGAAGGGTTATATGATAACAAAGGGCAGAAAGATTGTATTTCGCTGGTCATGAAAGACTTCTTGGGTTTTAACTCCCTGGTTTTAAAATTCTCTTTCATTTATTTCTATTGAATGGAACAACTTCTTCTTAGTTACCAGCTTCATTATATATATTTAATAATCCATGTATATTACTGTAATCTTTCATCAAATGTGCTGTCCTTTGAAATATTATTATGTGAACAACCAAAATTTTAGAATAAAAAGTATTGCACCTTTTGAAAATAATTAAAATTACCAGGACTTCAAGATCTAGAATTTTAGATTTTTTTGCATGTGTTCTTTGCCCAATGCTCGACAGCAGACCTTGTACGAGCATCCCTCATTGTCTGGCTACTCATCTTTACAACCTCCCTTTACTTCCTTCTATTACCTCTAAGGCACCGAATCCTTCAAGGGTACTCTGAAGAGAAGTAGTTTGTGGTCTTCAATTTGCTCAACTTATTGTTGGATGATAAAGCTCCTAATTCTTTTCCTGGATCAGGACCTCTGCCAGCTTCCTTTCATTGTGCATATGGGCAAACAGAGCAAGAAGAAAAATAACGCTCCGCTTGTTCAGCACAACTCCAGCAGTCATTTTCTCTTTTATGTTTCCAGTGGATCTGATTGCTGGCAAAAGCTGCCAGAAAAAGACAAGTCTGATCAGAAAGAGCATGAGCAGAGAAAGTCCAGTTTCCCAGATACATAGCCTCAAGCACTATTTTGTACTGGTGATAGGGTGTATCAGCCACTGGGCTTGGTCAGCCTCGGCCTCTCTCAAATCATCCAAATGTTCCTGCACATGTGAACATCCCCTAATAACTCTCGTGGCATTAATTCTTGTCTGATTGGTACAATAGGGTTTTTCTCATATTTAACATTACACTCGTGTGGTTATATGGATTTTTTTCCTTGACTCTCCTCATGGTACAGAATACCAATAACAAATTAAATTCACGTGTTTTATGTACATTACATAGTAGGAAATAAATCTGTGTAGAAAATGTAGCTAGTTCTTGTGCTTGCAGAGTCGCTCTGCATTTATTGCATTGAAGCCAAATTGATTGTTAATCCATTTTAATACTTATTTTATTCTCCAAATATGTTTGGTGTCTCCTTTCCCAACTGCCATATAAGTCAGTATTGTACGTTCATAAGGCACTGGCAAAAAAATAGCTGAAAACAGGTAAGATACTGTGGTTTTGCTGATAAAATGTTTAAAATTCTACCAATTAATTTTAGATGGTGACCAGTTGAATTATCAGTAATCTTTTAATAGGATTTCTGTAGAGATCTTTGCTGTGCACTGAACGGGAGAGCTTTGCATCAAAATAGGCAAGAGAAAGGGCAAAAGAAATTAAACCAGATCATTATAAGGCAACTATACCTAAAATTAGAAACGTATACTGTAGACATTCAGTTCAGGTCTGTCGTTAAGAATAGTCTGCTCACGACACAAATAGAAATGCAATATTCCTCTTTAAAAATGTTTCCAGGAAATCATGTAGCAAGAATTAGGAGATGCATTCCCTGCAAACATTCTTATTTAATACCATTTTTAATAGGTTTCACCCTCTTAAAGAATGGGATTAAATCAGGGTGAGGTAATAGGGTGTTTTGATCCAGTTAGCGAACTTTACCATGAGGCTAGTGGCAAGTTAAATTATTATAATATGGAACAGCATTTTGTGAAGAAAACTACTGAAAGTCTAACAGTTTGAGTGCTACTGACTTCAAAGAGTCTGGAACTTCAGACACAATTTCCAGAATTTTATAATTTGTTATAATTGTAGCTGCATTTTCAGTATGTTTTGTATTTCTGCTTAAAGCATTGAAGTGAGCAATCTGCATGTGATACTGTAAATAAAGAGAGGCTACAAGAGAACACTGTGACTACAGGTTCACACTTTACTCCTACCAAAAAACTAAAAGAGCTTCTGTGCGTTAAATCTTTCACACCTCTCAGTAACTGTGTCAATATTTTTAAAACTACACTTTATTATGAAGCAATAATCTAAACTGTAGTTGAATCAAGCTGTCATTTTGTCTTACTCTTAATGCCTCCTTTGAAAGATTCTCATTGCTGTCACATTTAAATAATAATTTTAAAAGTCTGTATTTCTTTCATACAGGTCACAAAATAGCTTAACATGTTAAAAATGCTTACAAGGTATGGAATAGTATTAAACGGGAAACCTCAGAGTGTCCATAATAAAACAAATTAAAAATGACTCTTTCCCTAACTGAATCCAACAAGGAGGAATTCTCTACAAGACTTCAGTCTAGTGACAGAGGAATCACAGTATTAAAAATTAATTGCTTATGCGCACATAGCTAAAACTCGATTATATTTGTTACGAGCAAATGCATTAACATCCAATATTTACATTTGTTGGTATAAGACAATCAGCTTTTACAAAGTTGACAGCGACTCTGAAACAGTTATACAGAGAAAGTGTTAAAGAAAAAATTGATTGACATCTTCAGTCTGTTAAAGTCACAATCAAGGAAAATCTTCTACTCCTTTGTTGAAAATAATAAAATGACTTTGTATGTGAAAGTAATACTATAAAAAAACAACAAGCAAACAAAAGGGAGGAGAAGGGGGGAAAGTAACAATTAATGCAAATTACAAGCTGGGAATTATAGAGCATTTTAAAGAAAGACAAATATCACAAAGAGAAAACAGAGACAGGGACAATATGAGGACATTTTGAAATTACATTATGAACAAAAAAATCCTTACTAAATGGAAATAACCAGGACTTTTTGTAATAACATTTAAAAAAAAAAAAAAAAGGAAAAAAGCATTCTCAAATACTTTTCTTCTGCATTTTGGGAAAAATTCAAATGATGTATTCATATCAGATGAATATGATGCTCTATTTCAGTAGTTACACAGGAGTACGTTAAATAGCAGCTAATAAAACTAGACATTTTTAAAATCAGTAGACCCAAATAATTTGCATGGAGGTATTTTAATACATTTGGCAGAGAACCTGTCTGCATGGTTAGTGAGGATTTTTAGTATATCCTGGAGAACTAGGGAGGTTCAAGGGAACTATGTAAAAATTTTTGTGAATAGTTAAAAAGAATAAATGTGATGACCTAAATGTCAGTAAGCATTGCAACCACACGTTGATCTAAAGCAAAATAAGGAATGGCTTCTAGGAATATTAGTTCATTTTAATCAAAGCAGTGAGAACAGAATTTTCTGGAAAACCATCTTGCCAAAGCTAACTAGATATCACTTAATAAGGGTATAAATTTGGTAGGATAAAGGTAATTTTAGTATTATTAAATATGTAGAGGAATATTGGAAAGTCTTTTCATTGTTAATCATAATATTTTGATGAAGAAAAAAATTATTAAAATCAATATTGTACCTATTAGAGTCAAATATCAGTCTCAGCCATGTATTAAGTGGAGAGAAATAGTGGTGTTTGTTTTAACAGTGATCCACAAACGCGTGACCCTGTCACTTTTTTTTCCTGTGACTCTTCTATCAAATTTAAAAAAATATATTTAGAAAGTTTGCATTTGAAATTATTGAAAGATTAATAAAAAAAGAGCAAGCCCAGTCACTGTATACCCAGATTGCTCAGGAAACTGGCCACAGTTAACAAATGGTAGATTTCGATCCAGGGAAAGATAAGACACTGCTATAATAACAAAGACTATACCACTGCTACAAGGTAGGGACCCTGCTCACAGACTGAAGTCAGTCTGAAAAAGGCCGTAGAGCAGATAATCAGTGCAAAAAACTGTGAGTACAAGAGGGTAGATACAAATCTGAAACAACCCATGGGCACATCACCAGACAAATATACAGTATGGTTGTGTTACCTCTGTCCTTGGCACAGACGCAACCAGTTCTGGAAATACTGTGACCACAATTCAAGAGAGTTTGTTGAAAAATTGGAAAAGGTTCAGAGGAAAGCAACAAGAATGATGAAAGGAGTGGAAAACATTCCTTGTAATGAAAGACTCAAGGAGCTCGATCTATTTAGGTTATCAGGGAGACATTTAAAAAGCTACTTGATCACAGCTTATAAATAACTATGTGAGAAACAGAAATTTGATAACACTACAGTTTTCAGTCTGGTGACAAAGGTGTAACAGAAGCCAGTGGCAAGAAGATGTAGTTGGAGAAACACACCGGAAGGTTTAAATCAAGATGGAAGACTTTTTTTTTCTGTTAAAATCACACACACAGAGAAAAAAGAGTAATTCAGAAAAGTTCTGTTGCCTCTTACACGGGGGGGGGCAGACTGAGTAGATGATCATAATAGCCTTTCAGTTTTATAGGCCATGAATCTACGGCTTCAATTGCAGGCTTCTCCGCTCTGTATTTTCTTACGCCATCACTGGGCAGATCCAACCAGTGGAAAGTTAATCGGAACCAGGTGGAGCCTGCTTTTTGCTGCACAAGGGAGATTCCCCCTGAAGCTACTTTGGATAAGACCAGGATTTGACTGGACCAAAGGAATTAATACAGTATGAAGAGTGTGTGTCTATTATATTGATGCCTACCCTTTCTAGTTATTGAAAATTTTATTGATATTTGAGTAAGTAGAAAACACAGGCTTTAAGGGGTGAAATATGGTAAATTTTATGACAAGTGATTTTAACCCCCCCCACACCTTATCGGCTCCAGAAAAGTAAAAGGAAATAGGAAATTACACACAAGCACCTAGGGCACTGTTTAGGCGAGGCAGAGTATGGGAGAGCGAGCTAACTCATTTCGCCTGATTTTTGTGCTTTTGAGAGTAGCGCAGGTCCAAAAACTTCACTTCAACCACAGAAGTTTTTGAATTAACATTGTTGTTAGGAGAGACTGCAGGAGGAGGTGGAGCAACAAAGGAAAGAGAAATGCTAACGGAAAAAAACACATATAAACAACATACCATATGTAGGACACTCACCATATGCCAGCCTCACTTTTTTGCTCTCTCTCTAATGTGGTCCAATAATTCCAGTCATCTAGAGGTTTATTCACACTGTCTATTCAGGCATTTGATTTAGGTCCTTTGAATTGCAGCAGCACCCCCTTGCCTACAGCCCCCCGGCACCTCTGTCTTGCTGCCAGCTACGCAGGCAAGTACAAACACCTAGGTTTAGTTCTTAAAACTGTGCCTAAGTCGGATATCTAAGTTAGCCTAAAGCTATTGTATAAATACCACTCTTTCCTATTAAATTAAAAAAAAAATAAAAGGAAAAAATCATTGCTATGGAAAAAATTACTTGTTTAAACTACAGGGATATAAAAGTGCAGGAAAGTTTACAAATTCAAGGCCAGCTCCTTAGCCAGCTCATACGCTGGCATTCAGATAAACAGGCTGACTCCCATTTGCCCTGGCAAAAGTGCAGCCTTCAAGCTGGTTTTACAAATCAAGTCAGCCACCTGATTTTGTTGGGAAATGCACATATATTTTCATAAAATACAGAAAAGAAAATATAACAATGTAAGTCCTTTAAAAAAAAAAAACAAAGCAAAACAAAACCAAAACCAAAAACAAACAAACAAACAAAAAAAACCAAACCAACCAACCAAACAAAACACCTCAGAGGGAAAAAAAAAAACTAAAAAGAGAAAGTTGTGTAGGAAGTGGCAGCTACTGCAGTCTGCAGAAAGCACTTCTTTTATGAAAGCAGAGAAAAAGTAGCAAGAGATCAGCAACAACCTCAACAGCAATTGAAAATAATGTACTTTTGTGACGAAGTCTCTTACTTCCCTTCCTGGATAAATTGCAATTTTATTTACAAAACACATTTTAAATGCTTTGCTGCCCTATACTAGCTAATAGCTTTACTATTACTTCATTTTTATCATGTGGTACTGCAGCAAGCCGAAGTAAGCACAGCATGCGGATCTCAGCTCAGCACAAAGTTAGAGGTTGCACAATAGCATAAAGGCAACTTTGCATAAATGTTGTTGAAAGACAGTGAAGAGAGAAGAGGAAATTCTGCATCTTTAGTGCTATGTCTTTAATACTTGATATATATCAAAATAACTCTATATACTCCTGGAACCTTTCTGTTAAAATGTCTCTAACTCTAGGGACACATTCTATGAGGCAGTTATGCACCATTTAAATGTGAAAAATGCTCACTGTACTTGGAAAAAGATGTGTGATGTGAAGTGTTTTTAAGAATAATTGAATGATTTTGTGATTCATTAAATGCTTTTTTCCTCAGCAAGCAAGTAATGGCTTTTCCACGAAGCACCCAAAGGGTGAAAAGTTAAACAGTTAGAAGGAGTAAAGCGTCCTCAGGAAGAGGATCATTTACAGTGTTTTTTGTTTTATTTCTTATCTCTTTTTTATTCCAAGACAAAGAACAAAGAAGGAGGGAAAAAACTGAGCAACTGTATGTAGGAAATTAAAAAGATGGAATGCTGGGGACAAAAGTATACGTGGCAGTTGTCTATTCTTTGGTTTAAAAGGAAATAGAGAAAAATTGTGGCACCTAAGTTTTATTGAATATGGCTTCATATACATATTCCTGCTGAGACCATGGGATCAGTTCTTTTATGGGAGAGAAAAAAAAGAGCTGTTTTCATATACCCAATATATCTTTAAGCCAAAGTGTAAATCTTCAGTTTCTTCCCTTTTTTTTTTTTTCCTTTAAAAAAAATCTAGGGAAACAATACACACCTTGACTTCTGCAAAAAAGATCTCTGGCACAATCACAAGACGCCTGCTTAAATAATACCCAAAAGGTAACTCCATGCATTCCACTGGCCAGAAATAATTCACAGCACGATGAATCCACAAGAAAGTCAATAGCATATTATAACGCTCTTAGGGGAGCTGTAGCTATAAGAGCAATGTGAGGCAATGCCTTAGCATGAGCTATCACTTTATATATGAGCTGTATACACGAGCATGAATTATATTACAACATTTGACACACTATGGCTTTTGATCTACTATGACTTATGACCTCTGTCCTATTGTGACATTTATGCCTAAACCTGTAGAGAATAGTTCAAACAATAGAACATACATGATAGATAACCCTTAGATAGGATAAAAGTGTATAACAAATATAAACACTCATGCTCAGGGCAATAGCTAGCCAAAAACTGCCAACGATTAGGAAGATACTTCCTCTGGGATATGACATTATGAATTTTCTTGCACCTTCCTTTGAGGCATCTGGAGCCAAGGATACTAGCCTAGATGGCTCACTGGTCTGATTGGGTATGGCAGTTCTAATACTTCTGTGAACATACGATAGTGTGGAAAAATTCAGCTTTTATGGTTAATAGAAAGTTCTTCATAAGACAGGAAGGAATCTTTGACCAGTGATAAAATCCTTGTGAGCTTTCAGCTGAAAAGCCAGTTGAACTTTGTGTAGATTCTGTTTCCACCCAGATCAACTGTAATTTCCTGCTGATTTCAGTAGGAGCAAAAGAAAAACTGCGAAGAAGCCCCATATACTGTCTTGTATGGGCAAGCACTCAGAACCCACAAGCAACCACATTTTATTTTTAATGAAAAAAATAATAATCCCTGTCGATCTGGGGTCTCATGGGGTTTTCCAGATAGCAAGGGTTGCACTTACTTCCCTCTACAGGAGGGAGAATTTGAAGACAATCTTTTACAGCCCATGTGCTAGTCTATTTTTTTAACAGCTCTGATTCGTTTGGCCTGTTCCAGCAGCTTCCAGCTGCAATCTTGGACTCCAAAGGCTGGCTTCCTGATCATCAGCTACCTGGCTCCACAGAACAGTCCAGGGACCAGGCATTCAAATGCAATTAAATTGCTCTCCAAAAGAAAGCTGGAGAGCAAGAAATAGTGCTGGCATGCTGCAGAAAAGCAGGAAGAGAAAGAATCAACTGACAGTCTATATAGCATAAGACTGGAGTCTTTGGCTAAAATGTGGAATTATACTGCATCTTGGAAAAAAAATAGGGACCATAAAAGCAGATATGGAATGAAGGTATCCTTAAGGCCTTGGCATAAAAAGTTTTCAGCATTTTTCAACAGTTGGATATAGACACATTGGTAAACTTTTATCATAAATCATATTTTTAACATTACTGCCATAACTTTAAGATCTGAATTTATTATATTTTCATAAAATATAATAGCTATAGCTTGTCTGTACCAGCTGTAAATGTGATTTTGTTTAATTAACCTGATTTTAAACCATCCAAACAGAAGAAGTTTTTGGATAAATTTTCAGTTGTGCTAAAACCACATTTATTTTAGTACAGCCCTCCTTGATTAGTTTAAGCAAAATAAGTCACTGAACTTGTATCTGGACCTCATAGACCAGTATTTATATTCCTTTGAAAGAAGTTAATTTTAAAATCAGGGACATTCATACTGGTACGGCAAGGTCCTGTCACCTCAGTTAGACTGAACCTCAGCCCTGTGGGAACTCTGCTCTTGCATCACTCAGTACAAAGGGCTGAAAAAGGGATCACTCTTCAACAGGTGAAGTCTGCAGCTGCCACCTCCATCTCTGCCTGATTGCCTGGCTGTAGACTGGGAAGCATTTCTGGAACAGTACAAGGAATTTACAGTGAGGAAAAAGCATTGTAGGACAGAAAGATAATGCATTAAGCAAGGCCTAGAGATTGGCAAATCACCCTTTCTGGCGGAAAATTTACACATGCACAAGCTATTAGTACTATCTCCTTAATACAGTGAAATATATGACCCCCAGCACAAACAAGCCTCAGATGATACCTGTTATCTACACATGTCCTCATACATAGATATTCCTGATGTGTCGTTCTTGATATGTTGCGGGAATGATGCCCAGTGGTGTTTGTTTGAAAGTGAACCACTGCAAACAAGTTGGATGGACCAGCTTTTGCTGTTGTATTCTCCTGATAACTCCTGTTACAGGAGATAGATACAAAACAAAGCTTGACAACTTCCTCTGTCTTAAAATTAATTAAAACTATGACAGAAGCAAGACAAACTCTAAATAAAACTTTATTAATTTTTCACTGAAATATTTCTTTTTTTCAGAAGCAGAACTGAGTATTGTTGTGCTGGCTCAGAATCACATTCTGAGTTGGAAGGGACTCACAACAATCATCAAGTCCAGCTCTTAAGTGAATGGCCCATACAGGGATCACAGCCATGACCTTGATGTTACTAGCACCATGCTTTAACCGACTGAGCTCTTCTCAGAGCGTGAAGTAATACAGCAGCATTAGTGGTAAAAAGATGCAGCATCCTGAACTAAGTTTCACCTGTATAACTTTAACTATTTTGTAGCTTAAAGACAAAATGAAAACTTACATTTGGAAGAAGCAGGTACTTCCAACCACAACTCATCTGATTTATTGCAGATACCTACTTTGTATGATTGAGCCATTCTCTAGACTCCCGTGACTCAATCTCGAAGCGGCTCTCGCCCAGAGGCCAGTTAAGACACAGTTCTCTCCACTCCATTAGAGGAGTCACCAGAGTCCCCAGAACTGTTATGCTACCATATACCAAATCTATAAATATGTGGATTTTCATTATGTCCTATTGATAACCTAGCTAAGGGACTGAAGTGTACTATTATCTATATATATTTAAAAAACACATGGATTGTAAAATAATAGGCAGTCAGCAGTGCATGCCAATCTATTTAGCATGAATTGAGACAGAGATGCATTACAGAGAGAAAACTGACACCGGTGGAGTTTCTATTTCCCTTATGACACTGAGCACGAACCTTGCCTCCAGACCCTTTGTCTTCACACTTCTCTGACACTGTTCCTTTCCCTATGTTCCTTTTGTCTCTCCACTTGTCAAACTGTTGCTCAGACACCTGGCGTTTTTTATAGATTTCCTACACAGTGCTTTGGAACTGTGCATTTTTGATCTCACAGATATATGAACTGAGACATTATATTGCGTTTACAGGAAAAAAAGTTAAAACTTAGTACATATTCAGAGCAAAATCAAATATCATAATCTGTTTCCTGGGAAGTATTTAGTCTGTGCAAATAGAAATTTTATTTTTTCAAGACAAAGCGGAAAAAACAAACAAACTGAAGAACACAGTTCATTCCAGTTGAGTCAAAATACGTTTTTAAAAAATGCTTCCCTTGCCCAATACAAAGCAATGTACACAGCATTCTACTGAAGCAAAATAGTATGTTTTCATGGATATGTAAAAGAAGAAATAAGGGGTATGATTCACAGAACTGAAGGAGGACTCACACTCTTACTTTGACATGGAATCAGGGCTGCCATTCATGCCAGGTAAGAATTGTGTGCGACTGCCTTTTCTTCACATTAACGGGACATAAACCTGTATTAGCTCTGTTCAGTGCCTTCTCTTAAAAATGCTTTCGTATTGATGGTCAAGAAGGCAGCTGAAGTGATACAATACCTACAAATACTGAGAAATAAGAGATCTATAGAAGTGCAGGTTAATAAATTATTTCTGTAGAAAATGAGTAAAACGGTAAAATTAATGGATAAGTAAACTGAAATTACAGAGGGAATTCACTAAATAAATTACAGGAAAAGATAGAGCTTAACTGTTCCTTTACAAAATCTTTCACTAAAACCTCTTAAAAAATTAAACAGCTTGAGATAAGAAACAATGCTTTCAGAGTTTAACTGGTCAGAGGGACACAAAATAATTAAATTGTTAATTTTAAAATTAGAAGGAGGTCCCAGAACAAAGCAGTATAATAGATGCCTATGGAATCATGAGTGGTGTGAAAAGGGTAAATAAGGAATAATATTTTTTCCTCCAGTTTAAAAACTAGTTTGCCACGGTCACCAGCTAAATTCATGGCTATAACCAGCAACTATTAAACATGAAACAACACTGTGGATGAATATATTCCTGAACTATAAACTGTCAGAGTCTGAGCAGTTTTTTTGAAATATCAAATTCATGCTTGTTCATTTGTGGTTTTTTTTCCTTCCCTTCTCCTTTAATTTCTGTCGCTGTCTATTTTCAGTAGTGTGTTACTGACCTGCAGAATCTCTGACAGGATCCAGACCATTTCTCTTAGAAACAGTACTGGATCTCTCTCAGGCAGAGTTAAGATGGGTTTTGTTTTCCTCTTTATATATGTCCAAAGTGTCCATAATAGTACACCACCATACGCAAGCAACTAGTATCTCTGCTATAGACACAGGGCTTGCATGTTTGGAGGAGTAATTAGTTCAGGCACATCACAGGTGAATGTTAGAGTAGCAGTTAGCTCAGGTAGAGCATGGTGCTACTAATGTCAAGGTTGTGTTTTGATCCCTGTATGGGCTATTCACTTGTGATCTGTATTACTTGTATGGCTACTTCAAATTCAGAAGCAATTTGAGCTCATTTCCGTAATGCTGCACCCCCAGGGCTGCTCTGATCTAACTCAGGTGGCCCAGAGGCACATTTCTGTTCTGGATAATACTCATACACTATAACAAAAAAGTGTATATGTATTGAGCCTCGTCCACACTGAGTATAGCTGCCACTGTAGAGGAGATATCAGTGCTGTAAGACAGAAGGCCTTGAAAGGCACACCTTCCAAATACTCTAATACTGCACACAGCAGGGAGAAAGGGGCAAATTCTTTTCACACGGGTGTTTCTAAAAGTGGTTGAGACAGGATTTTATTTTTTAAAATTTTCAAAAACACAGTTCCTTCTGTCTGATCAGCATAGCTGATTCTAAGCTCACATGTAGGCAAAGAGCAGAGTACCACAAGCAGCATATTTTATGCTACATAAATGCTCCCGAAATGGAGGAAGTGGAAGTGATGAATTAAGTGAGAAGCTTTTGTTATGATTCTTTTAGGTTTTAAGGTAAAAAATTGAGAATGGATCTCCTTGGAGAGGAAGGAGAGAGAATGGCACATCTAAAGGATGCAATCGATCATCCTGAACATTGGTAAGTGACATTTCCTTAGGCAGCTGATGGTTAAATATGTCTGGGTTTTTGAACTTGTGCTGGTACAAGAAAGGAGTCTTATGCCCTCATTTTTTAAAAGAATATCCACAATTCAGTGAGCATAATTTAGTCTACAAGCTACTGGTACAGTTGTAATAGCACACTTAGCTACATAGCATTTTCCTGTGTGGATATTTGAGAGGAAAGGATTTTTTGTTTGCTTGTTTGATGTATGTTTTTTATGGATTTTATTTAAGATGCCTGTGATGTGTTAGAAAGCATCACGTGCATAAAGGAACTGCAGCCCTTCCTGTAAATTCAACAAACTGGTATATGCTGAAAGGAACCTCTGAATGATTTACCTTTTTCACAAAGAGAGGTGAAGAGTAGGAGACGGGTGGGAAAACTACAGATTTTTTAAATTATATTAACACTCACTACCTGCAAAAGCATTTGTAGAGAGTTACCCAAATCTCCTGTGGGCATTTCAGCACAAGTCCAATGCAGAAATATACCAGAAAGGAATGACTAGTTGATTGGGCTACAGGCCAATCTCAGCTACAACTGCATGGTATCATAAAACACCTTGGCCCCTTCCACAAGAAGAAATAATCAAGTCTCCATGATACTGTATTCCTGAGGAATGTAGTTTTTCCAGATAATTTTCATTTTCTGAGTCACTTAATTTTCTTCAGGCCTAAGTACAGTTCACATTCCTGTTACAAAGGGCAACACCTTACGAAAGTATTGAGATAGTCAGAAAGCAATAGGAAAAGAATGCTAAAAGAAATTACTTCCTCCGAAAGACACCCGCAGTTGCCTAAGCGTTTTAAAAATATGACAGGTTCAATACAGCCAGAAGGTTCAGAGAGCCAACCAACACTCTGCTTGGTTTCCTCTCTACAACAGAGCCCAGAGATCCCCAAACAAGTCCCAGCAGCAGCTTGCACCACTGCCCCACTCTGTCCTCTTCAAGACTCTGTCCAGTTGGGAATGAATATAGTGTCTTGTTACTAAAGTTATTGCTTTAAGACTCACCACCGTTGACCAGTCAGTAAAAATCCCTCCCTGTGACTAATTCTAATAACACAAATTTTTAAAAATAAAAAATCCCACAACTATATATTGCTATATAAAGTTGTTCCAGCAATTATTTTAATTAAGTGATTAAGAATGGGCACGGTATTATCTTCCACATGTTATTAGAATGCACAGCAGTAGTCCGATGCTTACAAAGATTTACATTTGTGTTGGAATAATATTCATGAATTGGGAATTAAAAATCTCACTCAAACGTGCCTTCATACAGTTGGCCAAATAAAGCAAAGTTTTTCAACAAGGGACTTCTGTGTTAGAGACCTTGAAAATAATGACTTAACAGCATGCTAACTTGTTGAAAAGAATCTCATCAGAGGCCTGTCCAGCTATGACATGTTATGAATTTACTTTGGACTGAACCAATGGGCTTAGGTATGCCATCAAGATGAAGGAATGCAACTTGAAAGATATATATGTCTGTTTTAAGTAGGAATGTTCATTCATTAGCTCACTGCTTCATTCACTAAGCTGTGTGCAAAGTGCTGCACAAATGAATGATTCAATACAGATGCCTTTAATACACCACATAGCAGTAAGAAGCAAGGTACTTGCCATCATGACTCTCTTGGTGAGACAAGGAAGCAATTTCTTCATGGCTGCACTGGAAGCCTTGAAATGGAGGAATACAGGCTGTACTGGGAAGAGTAATCTTTAACCAAAAGTAATCTATACATTAATGGTCACAATCCTCCCTCACATCTTCAGTGTTATGAGTTTATTTTGGGGGAGCAAGGGATAGAAGAGGTGAGTTGTTTTGAGGTCCAGGCTGAGCAAAACTGTCCAGAATAGCAGCTCCAGGGGCCACTGAAATAATATACAAGCTTTCACAGTGCAAAGTATGCTAAAGTGGGTCATACAGTTTATTTCCAGATGTTCCCACCCTCTGAGTATTTTCTAATGATACAGATGAAATCTGTAAAGACTTCCTCTATGAGACTAAAACTATGCAGAAATGAACAAAACATGTGCAGAATAATTTATTAGGATGTAAAAACAGAGCAAGTAAACAAACAAACAAAATCATATAGTACCTGTATTTACAATAGAAATTAGCAAATTTGCACTATTAATAAAATCATTTATCAAAGTTCACAGAAAGTCTTTTCTTCCACCTGGAAAGTTTCCAAGCTCAAAAAATATTCTAAGTAGAAGAGAAAGTTTAGCAAATGCCAAACACTGGCAGAAGAAGCATAAGAGGAAGCAGAGAAAAAGCTAGTCAATGTAAATGATAAAAGCTCTCAGGTAAAGTATTGTAAAGTAGCTGTCTAATTGAAGAAGCTTTCAATTTTAACACTGTCATGTTGTTGAGGTTGTAATGTCTGTAATGAACATTGTTAAGCAATCACAAAATCACAGAATATGCTGAGTTGGAAGGGACCCACAAGGGTCATCAGGTCCCACTCTTAGCCCTGCACAGGAGACCATCCCCAAGAGTCACACCATGTGCCTGAGAGTATCATCCAAATGCTTCTTGAACTCTGTCAGGCTTGGTGCTGTGACCACTTCCCTGGGGAGCCTGTTCCAATGCCCAACCACCCTTCGGGTGAAGAAACTTTTTCTAATATACAATCTAAACCTCGCCTGACACAATTTCAGGCCATTCTCTCAGTCCTGTCATGGGTCACCACAGAGAAGAGATCAGTGGCTGCACCTCATCTTCCCCTCACGAGGAAGTTGTAACTGCAATGAGGTCTCCCCTCAGTCTCCTTTTCTCCAGGCTGAACGGACCAAGTGATCTCAGCTGCTCTTCATACGGCTTCCCCTCAAGGCCCTTCACTATCTTCGTTGCCCCTTTGGATGCTCTCTAAGTTATACTGCAGTGACCAAAACCACACACAATATTCAAGATGAGACCGCACCAGTGCAGAGCAGAGCAGGACAATCCCTTCCCTCGACCAGCTGACAATGCTTTGCTTGATGTCCCCCCCAGACATTTTTGTGAAGTCGTTTTGTTAATGAGTCCAAGAAAGATATATGTGTTTTAATAAGAGGGCCTGAAATATAAACACAGGGGCATTTTCTCAAAATGAAGAAGAGCATAAAACCACATATGGTTTTGGTCACTAAAGAGAAGTCTGCCTGTTACAGTAGAAATGAAGACAGTGCATCAGATAACATTATATACAGATTTGAGCCAACAGAGCTGCACTTTGGCCCATATGTTTAGAACACAAAATATAATGCACATTTGAATCTATGAGTCTTCCCAAAAATTGCTAGATGACACTAAAGGATTTATATTTCTTAAATGAATACACGTGCCATTGCTGCTATAAAGCACTTTCTCATCATAGACCTTAATGCTTTCTCATTGGGAAAAACAAACAAAACAAAACAAAAACCAAAACAAAACAACAACTACAAAAAGACACAAAACAAAACAACAAGGGAACCCCAAAAAACTCCACAACCAACCAAAATAAAAAAAACCCACAACCCCCAAAGTCTTAATATCTGTAATCTTTCCTAGCAAAATATTGTAACTGTTAGTATATCCATTTAACAATGGAGTAGAATGAAGTGCCTGATTTAAGAAGAACAGAAGACCATAAACACACGTGATATATTTGTATACTTTTTTTTTTTCAATCAGACCCATCTGCACTCCAGTTCTTTTTAGAATAGCTGGAGAAAAACTCTCTGTGCCTCCCTGGTGCATACAGAAACCATATATAAAATTCAGTGTTTTTTGAAGTGGTCATTGTGTTTGATTTACATGCTTTAAACTTAATTCCAACTCATCAGTAGAAATTACAAAGCAAATTAGACAGAACTGTACCTAGTAAAAATTACTTGAATTGGACAAAGCAAGGAAGTTAGAGGAAGGTTTAGTATCAGAAATATGGTCTTTTAATTGTCAGCAATGCATTAAAAACAGTGATGCTTTCTTCTATTATTTAATATAATTTTCCCTTTCCACTTTATTTTTATTATGATAGTAGTATTTGTAGTATATATGTATTGTCTTTTTCACCACAGTGTACCCTAGTTACTTTTTCCTTGCTGATTTTATAGCCATGAGATACCTTTTGGTCTTCTAACTTGACCTGCTATATAAATTATAGACCAGGACACAGCAATTTCTGCATCAGGTGTCTTTTCTGAGAGATATGTTACAGCTCAATTTAAGAACTGCAACAGATGGAAAATCCAGCACATTGCTATGTCAGAATTTGTTCCAAACATTAATTACTATCACTTGATATTTGTGCTCTGTTTCCAGATCAGAATTGTCAAAATTAAATTTCCAGTAGTTCCACCTTTATCATTAATTGGATAATGATCAAGTAACACTAATAATTAAAAAAAATTAACTTTAAATACTTTATTATACTTCATTTGTAATAGAACTGGTCAATGAAATCTTTTCCAAGGATGGGCTTACAGACTGTGACTAAGTCTTCTTCTAACCTAAAGTAAACTGGGCTTCTTTAGTGTCTCAAAATGAAGCACATTTCCCAGACCTCATACCTTTCTTGCAGTCGTCTTCTGAGCCCATTCCAGTTTGTAAAGGTCCTTCACAAAGCATTAATGCTAGAACTTGACAGAGCATTCCAGGAACGTCCTCACTAATGACAGTAACAGAGGGAGTATCACCACCTTTATTCTCTTGCTTAGACATGAAAGGATTGCATCTTACATTTTAATCATAACATTATTCTTTTAGCTTATTTTCATATTTAAGTCTTTTCTAGAGGATTCAGCTTCCCAATAATAAGTTTTATGTAAATTCTTTTTCCTTTGGCCTCAGTTTTGGCCATGCAAAAATATCTTGTTGTAATGAATTTATTGTAATGAGCACTCCAGGTTAACTCATTCCTCTTTCATCATCATTATTTGTTCATTAAATGCTTTTGTCACTTGTAAGTTTTGCTATTGATAATTGAAGATTTTCCAGACTTTGCTAAAGACATTGCCTGGTATTAAAAAACAGATCCTCACAGTACCACATTAGAAATATTTTTCCCTATTTGACTATAAGTCATCTACACTTATTTCTTTATTACCTCCATTTTAATCAGTCTTTTCCATGCTTTTTAACAGATTTTTCATTTAAAATCTCAGCATTCATTTTCTGCAAATTCCCCAGCATTCTGTAATTAAAAAATTATTAGTACACTGAAATAAATTACCTTAGCTTTAGTTTAAGTCTATTGCCTGATACTGCCCATTTGGAAAAAAAAAATATTTGTTCAGTTTCCAGCTACTGATGGGATAGAAAATACTTTACATTAGCTGTAAGGTAGAAATAGATCTTCCTGTCTTTTCTGGAAAAACAGATACGTATGAGCACATCTGCCTTTTGCACATAGTGATCCATGTTTTTACTATACTTGCTGAGTACAGGATTTGAACCATTAATAAGATCTCACTTTTTTATATATACTTAATGTATTGTTTCTTGTTTTCCTCCATCCTTTACAGAGTTTTTTAAAGATATTTTCAGCTTCCTGTATCTATTGTCTATATTTCCCCAGAGTCAGTTTTAAACTCACTGCTATTGCTCTTGTTTTTGTTATGTGAATTTTTATTGCTGCCTTCATTTTCTTCTTAACCAATAGGATATTTTTAGGCTAAAGATGTCTTTAAAGAATTGCTAAGTAGTGTGTCTTTTGACACAGAATTATCAAATCTGAATTATATTTCATATTTTCACGTTTAAATGTTTCCTGCCAAATAATTTTGCTCACAGTTTTTCTCAGCCTTGGGAAATCAGTTTTCTAAAAGACAAAATATACACATTTCTACAAAAGTATTGCCAAGGCAGATATTGGCAAACTGCACAGATCTTTCTGATGGGAAAAAAATAACAATCTTGCTCTTCCTTTCCATAAAATACACTTCAAAATAAAGTTAACTCTAGAAATATTCTGGGTTGTTGGGGGATTTTTACTTGCCAGATTAAATTAATAATGTTTTGTTTGGTTTTCAAATAAACATTTAGCAGTTTAATTAATTGTTTGCATTGATTTGTCCTAAGAAAAGGTATATAGTGATTTAGAAGTTAATCATAAATTCAAGATCTTTTAGCCTGCTTTAACTCATATCCTCTGCGATCTGGAAAAGGTCCCTTAGTCTCTCTGTGCCTCAACTTCCCCATCAGGAAAACTGAAATAACAGTTTTCTAATATAGATAGATATTATGTTTATATGCACAAAATTATGTGATGTCTAGGAAAGTATGCTAAGAAAAGCATATAAATATCTCTGATTAATGGATCTGTATCCACCACAAGACTAGGTGCAGAAAAACGATAAAATTGCAACCAGTGTTCCTTTGCTATTTGCATTTTGAAAAGTACAGTTTGGAAAACTCAGTTTTGTCTTTGTTTCACTTTAGAAGTTCTGAACGTCTTAATGAACATCTTAATTTTGAAATTAAATATTACATATGCATGCAAAAAGCCAATAGCACTAAGGATTTTTTATTTCCTTTCCTTCTGTTTAAAAATCTCAAAACATTTTAAAAATAATGGATAAATACCTTCCATGGGGTATTTTAAAGTTGTTTTTGTAGCTCTGTAATTCATTTAGACATCTGTGGATTTTCTGACTTTTCAGTGAAAGTCACAAAAAGTAAACTTAGTATTTGTTGTCCTGATCTTCTATTTAACTGAAGCATGTGCTAAAGAGTCTGTACAGACAGGTAATGTGACAACCTTGCTATATAGGCTGAAAAGTATAACTTATTCCCTCCAAAATCAACAGTGAACTGGGATTAGATTCACTCAAAATTAATGGCCCAGTAATAATTTATGTGCTTTGAAAAAAAAAAAAAAAAGACTAATTACTTGGAGCCAAACTGATATTGTCTCTTGGAGATTCACCAGTGGAACTGGACAGAAAATAGAGACATGATCTTTACAGAATGACAGAAAATAGTGAATGCAAATGTGAAATACTGGCTGCTACAAGCCGTCAAATTCCCAGTTTTGTAGCTGATCTGACAAGCAGATTTGTCTTTACATGTTTAAGTGTACATAGGACAATGGCTAATTGTTTTCCTCAGGCCACCAAAGATGTTTCCTCCACTGTTTCTTCAGAAGTGACTTGCTCAGATTTAGATCCTCACATAATGATCTCTAAATATTTTTTCCTTTAGAAAGAGAAAACATTTATGGGTACATCTGACACACAAACATTTCAGTTTCCCAAGGAAAGGTTTTGTCTTATTTCCTACCAATTACCACATATTTTAATTCAGATCAGAATATATATCATATACCTCTAAAGTACACAAAGTTCAAATGCAAACATCTTAGACCTTAGCAGCTGATCCAGATTTTGAGTGCTGAAGTATTTCTATTCCAGCTTGAGGTTATGGGCAACAAAGTACTGAAAACTTCAGTGTTCACAGGTGGTTTGCATGCATGTATGTGTGCATACAACTAATTTTCACAGGGTTAAATAAAAATTAACTTATAGAATCAGGAACTTGGCTACAGATATCTACACTTATGAATTTTTCTGTTTGGTTAAAAATATCTTATTAATTTTAGTTCACTAAAACACAACCCATCTGTAACTTGATCCATTTTGAGTAGCTATACTTAAAACCAGTGTTATGCTTTCGGTACTAAAGACTGATAACTTGATAGCTCCCCAGGGTTTGTTGGTTACAGTTTAAGTGGAGAGTTGACATTACATGCTATTTTTCTGAAAATCCCAGCAGTAATACTACAACTGAGATACTGGTATTTGAAGATATAGTCAAAGATTGTTAGAGTGTGGATATCTTCAAACATATAGTATCATTCACTAACCTGCAATTTTATTAATTTTCAGGTCCCTTTAATATTATGAAAATGGAACTGTAAAAGTGAACAAAATGAGCAATTCAGAAGTATTCTTTGGGCCAACGCAAAACCTGCCTGGATTCTGTCATCCTTAGTCACAGTGAATAGCAGGCTACTCTGTAAATAGTCCTCATTATTTCAATATGAATAAGGGTCACCCAATTTGGTGCTTAGGGATGACATAATTTTTCATCTGCATTTACCAGCACTTTTAGAAAACATGCATAACTCATTCATTCTTGTTTCACACTTTAGAAGCTGGTGTAAAGCTAGATCAAATGACTTATCCTATATTGTTCAACGAGGCAAAGGAAGCCAAGAACAGAATCTCATTTATTTTTCTGAACAGATTTCAATAGAAGAGGGTAGCATTCCATAAGCCTTTCTTTTGGCTTCTGTGCCATTTCCGAAGAACTATATTTTGAAGAAAAGATGCCTGCTGTATCTGTTATTACTGTCATTTCTTAGCCCATCAATGAATGGAAGCAAAAATGCTGTCTGATCCCAACAAACTCTTATTCCAAATGCAGAAGAAAAAGATTACCATAGGTGGCAAATCTACGAATCTGAATGATTTAAGACTTTCATGCAGATTAATGAAATGTTTTATTCTATTTCCCAGAATTTATGTGTTTGTTTTCTCATAATAAAGGAAGTTTCTAGCTTCTGGTTGTGAAGATAGCCTTGACAATGTAAACCAACATACTTTCATCTTGTTGAGTCCTCATCCTTACCAGCTAAAACAATAGCATCAAGCAAAGTTAACTTCCCCCATTCATCTTGCTGGAGTGTCCGCCTTGAAGCAAAATATGTACACTTAAGTACCAACACTGTTAACCAATTCACTGCTTATTATCAGGTTAGAAATAACTAGTCAGCACAATTAGACAGTGGGTGGATGTTTGTGATGTTCTTGACATGCTATCACTTGAAAATGTTGAATACATTATTGATATGAAAATAGAGAACAATCTACAAAGTTTAAGATATTTTTCTAAACTAAGTATCTGTTTAATGCTGCCCCCTTAAGTTTTGGAATGTACCTCCTTCTTCTGCATATCTAAAACTCTCCCAAACTTAAATGACTCTTAAGATTTCTTATCTACTCCCTACCTCTAATTTTGGTGGTCTATGACCAATTGCTTCCTGACTGCGAGAATCCTCTGCCATGACAGGGACTTCATATGTATCTTCAAGTTCTTTGAGAAAATGTTAAGAAAGAACCATTCAAAATTGGCCCAAAAGCACATGGATACTCATTTATTCTGAACTGATTGAAACAATCAAGTGGAAATTTAAAAAAAAACCTACACTAACACTGTTCTTATAGTACTGGCAGGATGAGAGAGGAGCCAATAGGACCACACAAAACCTGCCCTGTCTTCTAAAACATAGACAAAAATAAATAATGTTCAGTTATTATACATCACATTTTCTGTCTAGAAAGAAGAACACATTACTGATTGCTTCTGCAGTGCTTACTGCATCCATTTTACAGAAGAAACCAAGGCATTAGGCTAAAAAGGTGATTCAGCAGGAAAGCAATGGCAAAGATGGGAAAGGTTGCAAAGTTCCAAGACAGATCTCAGTTTACTAAATCAATCTGCCTCTGCTCAGGTGACATTTCAAGCACACACTGCAAACTCTGTTAACAGCTGCTTGGAAAAGAGCTTATCTGCCTTCTGGCCCCCTTACCCTGAATGACTGAATTATAGCATGAACCCAGAGCCACAACATCAAATAGAGAGGCTGCATTCCACCTTTGCTGCAAGAACATAAGCAATGCTGCTATCTGTGTGTCACCAAGCTGCCAGCCTGCCAGAGGAAATGGCTGGCAAAGGAAACCAGCCCTTACAACAAAATTCTTCATAAAGTCCCAGAACAATGCAAATGGACCATCACAGGCACCAAAAAACCATCACTGATTCCTCTCTCTGTATTTTGCAGTGTACTTTGCTTTAGACAAGGAGCAAGTTAATCTAATTAGTACACACAGCAAGTACCTGGTTCCTTGAAATCTGTTTCCCACTTCCCTTTTCTTCTAACCTGCATTCATTTGCTGGACATAAATGTATTGGTAGCTTTTCTCAAACCGTTTTTCTGCCTGTGTCTTCCTGCCTCTGACTTTTTCTTGAAGACTCTTTCAGATCAATATTTTTTACACTGGAAAGACAGATAAACAATAACTTCTAAAAAAAGTTCTGTAGTATGAGGACAGGGGATGTATTCTTGCATAACAAAAGTGCAAACACTTGTAGTGGATTTTTTTCAGAATAAAAATGTATTTTCTGACATGGTTCTGAGAGAACACCTGTTTTGTTTATTGAGCAATACTTAATATACACTTGATGAACAGCCATCATGATAACATTTTAAATTAAAGTCCATGTGGCTTTAAATGATGGGAAGTTTTTAAAAAAACCCTAAAATTTAAAAACTGTATTTACTTTCCCTGGCAATTGTTTAGTTATTGTGCAGAGATTCTTTTTAACCGTTTGTCTTTAGAAGGCGCTTTTCACTTTCAAAGCAGTTAACAAAGATTCTGCTAAGTATTATATGAGCTGCACAATTATTTTGTGCATGCATTTACATTTTCATACCTAGGGAAGCATGCAGAAGCCGCAGTTGGAATGAAGAGCATGAGCAAAGGCAGAAGATACCAGGCAAACTGGCAGTGATCCCAAGCTGCTCACACCCTGGTGTTCAGGACAGCACATGTGGGTGCCACATGAGCAGGTGAAACTGTGGTTCTACATGTGTGGAAACTCAGATAATAATTAAGCAATCAGATGTGCGAAGTGCATCATGCTGGGACGCTCCGCTTCAGATGGGTTGAGAGGTTTGAAACCGAAGGCGGTAAGTGAGGAAGTGGCCAAGTTACAGCTGTAATCCTAAGGTTTTCCGCGTGGTCGCTGGAGCGCCACAGTGCCAGTCTTGTCCTGACACACTCTCCGGGAGCGTGCCAAGCGCTTTTCAGCCTAAGGAGAGCATTCAACATCTTTCAGCTGCTAAGACTCAAGGATTTGGTCTCTGGATTTATTCCAAGGCTCCTCTCCTACATGCCTGTACGCGCTGCAGCCCTCCCTAACCACCATCCTTTGCGAGATTCCCCTCTGCCGTCAGCTCCGGGGACGGTGCCTCGTCCCTGGCAGCGCGGGGAGCCTGAGGGGCCGGGGCTGGGATCGGGACCGGCACCGGGACCAGGACCGAGCTCTGCCCTCTGCCGACTCCCGCCGTTCCGGAGCAGCGCCCGCCGCCGGCACAGCCCCTTGGCAGCAGCGGCGCGGGGAGCCTGGGCAAGGCGTCGCTTCAACCCGGTTTTATTTGTAGCTGCTGCAATAGCTCCAAATGGTGATACAAAGGGTCATCATAAAGCCCGAGGAGTTAAAATCTGCCCTCGCAGGACTTTATGAGCCATCTATTTCACATCAGTATGGGCTTCTGCATCCTTGTTTGTCCTTCCCTCCCCGTTTCGGCCAATAATCTTTGCCGGGATGTTGGGTTTTTTAATAATGTAACAAGTTGAAGAAGTATTATTGTTATTGTTACAGTTATCATTATTGTTATTTCTTTTGAGATAGAGTTTGTATGATTTGGAGAACGTGGATTTAGTCTTCGCACTGCAACTGAACTATTAACCTGAACTGCACGGAAATGTTACACCAAATAGCCATAAATTTGTTCAGCTGGTTCTGGCCCTTTTTAAAGCCAAACCGAGGTAGTTTCTCAAGAAGAGAATAGAGCAGGGGGTCACAGAGGGCACCCACCCCTCTGCTCACAGGCTCTGACCTGAGGAGCACCATGGGGCCCTCTTGTTTCTCCTGTCTGACACACACAGAGCTGCTGGAGGGACCTGTGAGGCTGCATGGTCACATCAGCGTATGGCTTTGTGTTTCCATACAGTCATTCCACGCACAAAAGTTTGAGGGTAAATAAACAAACCCACCCTCCCATGGACTGAAAGTCACAGCTTGCACCATGGTGCTCAGCCTCCAAAACGCTCCTCCTTTCACTGCTGCCACTGGCAGTTTTGTGGTTTGCATAAGTTGCTTCTCTTAAATGTCTGCTTCCCTTTCAACCAGGTCTGAGGCATCTGTATTTTAAAGTATAAGCTCTTTTGGGTGAGGTTGGTGAGGGTGTCTGCCTACACCCTTGCAGAGTGTTTAGCACAACAACCTTAATGTCTTGCATCACTTCTAACACCTACAGTCATACACCACTATCAGTAAATGCACATCGGTGAATATTTTATGCCACTGTCTCCAGCTGAATACGAACTAACTCAGAGCTTTGCCTCTCATCATAGAAATCTTGCATAGCATGAGCTCAAGCAATTTCACAGATCACCTGCCTTTTCTTAACCTTGTATAGAACTGACTACTAGGAATCCAAATGTGTTTTATGTTATTAATAAAGTTAATATTTTTATTAAATACTACTCCAGTCTGAGATTCTCACCCAGTCTTGAGCACAATGATCAAGAAAAACACTTTTTGTCACATTATTAAATGTTCAGTTGCAACAGTATAGAAGACTCTGGTAGCAAAATGCCATGTTGACATCTTTCCAGTATGGGAAATTTTTTCCATAGATTTTTTTTTCAAGTCACTTTATTGCAAAACATTTGCTTTCTGTAATATCACAGATTTATGCAGAGTTTACAATGCAATCATTGCTCCTTGCTATTGAAAAAGATTTATTTAGCTAGTTTTGGCCTTCGTTCCAAAAGGCTGAATGCCAAATCATTACAGTGTATCTGGTGTTTTGCTGTCAGAAAATATGATCTAGCATTAAGATACTATTCAGAGACTCTAAAAGCCAGAGAAAATAATTGTGGTAAATCAAAACCTCATAAATACTTTATAAAGTTGTTTTTAATCTCTGTCCTCATGTGTGACAAAAAAGTACCAGTTTACATGCAACCAGAATACATGAGTTTTGAGGCTTCATTTCCTATACTGTCTAAGTTTTAAAACAATATTAAAATCTATTCCATATAGATGCAAAATTCAGGCAGTAGTTGTCACATTATATTTTCTAGTACTACTGCAGTTTAATAAGCCAAAAGACAGCAAACTGCTTTTCTAGACTTAACTCCAAATGATGTATTTTCTTTTTTTTTTTTCTTTTAAAGACACTCAGAGGGTAAGAAACCTATATATGGCTCTGAAACTGAGGTCACAATGGTGCAAGCAGATACAGACAGCCAGTGCTCTATGTGGTTAAAGAAAAGCACATGCCAAAGACTTAGGAGCAGCTGGCCCCAAATTTTGGCCTAAGCACACCATGTAAAATTGAACATATGTGTGGACGAGGTTTGACTCCCTTCAGATGCTTCTGAAACACAATAATATCTCACTGGGTAAGAAAGCTGTTCTGGCTTCCAAACTACCTATGCCAATAACTTTTTATTTCTCCACCAAAAAATGCAGAAAAATTTTCCTGTGCAGCACATCAGTGTGACAGATAACAGTGACTGCCAGAAGCTTGGAGATGGCAGTATATCTGAGATGGATAATAAACTGAGTCTGTCTGGAGCCATGGGAAACATGGAGGAACAACAGGCAGGATCATAAACTCAAGCAAAGATCATATCCAGATCTTACTTTGTAAATATTCCCCTTACTTATTTTTGGAGCACCAGAAATCTCTCAGTAATTTACCTTTTAAGGTTGTAAAATTACATAACCTGTGGGCCAAGGAGTCTGCTACCTCACATTGTATTGCATACAAATTCAGAAGCAGTTAACCAATACAATATGGAGGGGTGCTTTTTGCAAAGAGGAAACCACAAAGGCCAGGAGGGAACACTGTTGGAGAAAAGGGGATTAGCTTGGTGGTAGTACTCAGCCTGATCTGACTCACTTGCCTCTGAACAGTTTAAACTGTGGCCATGTTCCAAAAGAGGACAGAACTTATTTAATTACTGTTATGAATTGCTGGTGGGAGAAACTGAAGGTAGTGAAATCCTCCCGAGGTTTGATATTCATGGTAAGCTGCAGAAGCAATCGCAGTTTTGCCCAGCTGAGATTTTGTTGCTAGTGGGGAAGGAGACTGACCTATATGTTCTGAGGTGCCCAATAATTTTATAGGCCTGGCTCAAAGAAAACAGATTTTCATAAAAGAGGTGTTGAGCACTTTCTAAATATTAGAGGACTTAAACAATGTTTCATGTCGAACACTCAGAACTTGACAATATTCAGAGTCTTTAATCAACTTTGAATATTCTGGCCATCAAACAGACATGTTATTAGTAAGAATAGAGAGGGCATCTCACCAAGATACCAAACAGGGATCTGGGGAACACAATATAAAGTCTGTCTAATTATACCCTCCCATCAGAGCTTTTAATCCATCCTGGTTCCTATTACATCAATGTGCTTTTGAGTAAGTCAGCCCCTCTGCTGACTGAAATGACAGTCTTGGGGTTTTTTTAAACCTTCCAGAGGTAGTAAGATTTGACAAATCTAGAATCAAAATTCAAAGTTCTGAAAGAGCTTAGTTTTGCACTGGATATTCCAGTTTAGCAGACTGCAAGTGTGATTACAAATGGGTTACTCCCAATTTACTAGTATTGTGGAATAAGAACTCTTCATTTGAACACTGTCTTCAACAGTCCTTAAATGCCCTCATAGTTTGATAATAAAGCTGAAGTATAAAAGGAAGCCCATCACTGAAAAAGGAAAAATATACAGAATAGAAGAAACAAAGTTTATTCCAGTTAGATTTAGCTCTAAGAAATATAAATAAAGCCTAGTACCAACCACAATTATTTTTACTGAAACATGCTTGGATGAATAGGACTTTCACATTATTAGAGTCTACAGTTATTCCCTACTTGGTTGTGATTTCTTGCTGATATCTTCAGAACATGTAATTTCCTTGTGACTTTCCCTTAAAATACTATTTGACTTGAGAACTACTTTGTGTTTATGAATAATCAACATCAAGTTCAGTGAACCCCCTCTGGACTGAGTATTTGCAAATGTATGTGAAGTTTTACTCCACTGTACACTCTCTGACATAGCACCCTGACAGCAGCTGGGCTCTCAGAGTAGAAGGCAAATGTGTCTTTCACATCCTCTGTGAAAAAAGACCCATTATTTATAGCTACGAATAAATTAGCCAATCATCACTTTCAAAGATTTTTCTTTCTAATGCTGTGAAATCTTCTAGGTTTTGAAAAAATCTTTTTGCATGTTAAAACTAGTTGCTAAACCTTCGGAAACAGTTATAATCTTGTCAATCTGCATACAAAAATCACAACAGTATTATTCATATTTTAGCTGTGAGGAAGCCTATATAGGTATATGTGTGTGTGTATATATATATGGCAAGTGTTATTAGGGGAATGAGGAGGAACAAAAGGCCTAGAATGTCTTTTATATATATATATATCCTACCAGGAACTTTAACAATTTGTTTCTACTATAACTGCTTCTCCCCAAATTTTTGGGTTTAAGACTCTTTAGCATGACAAATGTCTGTGATTCATGAATCATTTTATTTTTTTTAAAGCATATTAGAGGAAATGACAAAAAACCACAACTGAAAACCACTCCTAAACAAGATTTGCTGTGATGCACTGTAATAGTGATTTAGCACTTGGGGAGAAAATAAGAAGAATATACACGCTACTGAGACAACAAATAGTAAATAGTGCTTCACTTGCCACAGTGCCCCTGGCCCAGGGTTTTCAGGTAGCACCATTTATTGCCTGCACCCCTCCCTGCTCCACCAAAAACCTATGGTGTAACCAGGTATTCTAGCCCACAGAGGGTTATGGAGGCACAGGACATGATGAAATTTGTCAGTGAAATAAGGCAGAACAGATTACATTTTAACATTTTATTTGTTCTATGCCACAGAAGGAAATAATAAGATTTAAAAAAAACCTCTACAAATTCCCATCTGAGAGAATTTCCAGTTTCTGTTGCAGTAATGCTTTTTGAGTTTTAAATGTTTTACAAAAGCTTGCAGGAAATGCTGATGAAGATAAAAATTGCTTTTAGTTGTCAGTTATCAGTGAATATTTCACAGAGGGAGTGGACAGGCACTGAATGAAGACAGAATGGAAGAAAAAGGGAAAAAGATACTTCCAATTAATTTTAATATTTTTCTGATTTCAGCTGGCAATATTTGAACCACTCCTGTACTTTTACGTTTCATAATGTAGGATTATTATTATTATGATGCCTTGAAATACTTAATTTTGGTCAGGTTCTTATTTTCAACCTCAGAAAAAAACAGCAACATCCTTCCAAACACAATGCTCTCAATCCAGAAGAAAAATGAGTACTAACACAGTAGGTGGTCTTCCCACTGAATTGCTATCAATGCCTGCACCATCTGGGTTTTCCTTGGAGGCCTTCTATCCAAGAACTGACAAGACCCAACCTTACTTAATTTATGAGACAAGATCATAGCCAGTGATGATGTGACTGCAAGCATGTATAGTAACATTTGTGAGGTTACAAATTTTGTATGAAACAACTGGTGCAGAAGTAGGCATTTAGGGTCATTATAACACCTTTATGAAATTCTGTGTCAGTGAACTTTCATGGCCTATTCAGTTTGCATACTATGTGCCTGGGAAAAGTGCCCAGTAAAGAAAAGAAGATTTCATTTTTTGTTGGAAATAACACAAAAGCTTTAATACATACTGATTATGTTTTGAAACACTAGAATGTGGCCAATTTTTTTTCTCTCCTCCAGAACATCCAAAAGTGGTAGTCAAGTGCTAGCGTGGTTGCCTACCAAAAATTGAGATAAAGAATAAAAGAGAGTTTATGCAGAGTGAAAGAATAGTTTTGTGTAAAAAAACTTAGTTTTTTTCCTCTTTAGAATTTAACAGAGAAAAAATGTCTATCCATGTTTAAAGGACTCTAAACAAGAAAATTCTATTTTTTTAAACCTTGAAACTATACATATAGAAGAATTACAAACAGAAGCATATATGTATAATGGACTATAAATGATTACTGAGAGTAGCAAGCTTTTCAAATCTCTGAGCAGTACAGATGATTCATCAATATCCCATATAACTCAGAAAGTAAGTGATATATATATCATGATTAATAATTTCTTAACCAATATCCCAAACTAGAAAGGTTGTGGAAAACCAAGTTCAGAAGTTCATATCCAAGTTTAAGGCAAGCTGAGCTGAATAAAAGTCACTATAGTTCTGACCTCCTACTCACTCATTAATTTTTCATGGTACCAAAATGTTTCGTTTCTACCCTTTTATAGTTAGTAATTTGGCTACTTTCTCAAAGAAGCATTTTTCTACTAACCTAAATATTATTCACCAGTTACTTTTTTTCTCCTTTGTTATTGTCTCATTTTAATTATTTTCATTCTTTTTTCCTCTTTTTTTTTAATAAAAAGATTCATTACGCAGGCTTTCACAGTTTCCTAGAATATGCAATAAAGAGACAAGAGATGAAACTTTGCAGGCAATATCCAGCAACACTGGGCAAGTTTTCACTTAATTTCCTCTTAAAATCAGGAATACATCTGGCCTGTCTAGACAAAGACACAGACTTAAGACTTTAGGCACCCAACTTAGGAGCACTGTCTCTCATAAAGAGAGGATAGAGGGCAGGTTCTCTATTATCTACAGCTTCTTGATTTTAGAAGACTTCCCTACAACTGAACCAAGCTTCAAGCTGTGAGAAACAGCTGTAACACCTACTTACTGGTGCTAGAGATGATGTTGAAGATTTAACACAGAAGCTGGGAATCTCCATGAAAAGCACTGCCACCTGCTCCTGGGCAGCTACTCTCAACATCTTCTTGAGGGCAGCTGCACAGACAGCACGGGTTTGTGATGGGCAGGTCCTTCTTTACTAACCTGATCTCCCTCTGTGACAACATGATCAACTTAGTGGATGAGGGAAAGGCTGTGGATGTGTCTACCTGGACTTTAGTGAAGGTCTTATCACTGTCTCCCACAGCATTCTTCTGGAGAAACTGACTGCTCATGTCTTAGATGGGTGTACTCTTTACTGGGTAAAAAACTGGTTGGATGGTTGGTCACAGAGAGTGGTGGTGAATGGAGTTACATCCAGCTGACAGCCAGTCACTAGTGGTGTTCCCCAGGGCTCAGTGTTGGGGCCAGCCCTGTTTAATATCTTTGTCAATGATCTGGATTAGGGGATCAAGTACAACCTCAGTCATTCTGAAGAAGACACCCAGTTGGGTGGGGGTTTTGATCTGCTTGAGGGTAGGAAGGGTCTGCAGAGGGATCTGGACAGGCTGGATCAGTGGGCTGAGGCCAATTGTATGAGGTTCAACAAAACCAAGTGTGGGGTCCTGCACTTGAGTCACAACAACTCCAGGCAGTGCTCCAGGCTGGGGGCAGAGTAGTTGGAAAGCTGGCTGGTGAAAAAGGACCTGGCATGCTGGTCGACCTGCACTACTTAAAAGTCATTGGGATAGAAAGCACAGCTTGCTTCTCTCAGACATTTTCTTTACCTAAGAATTAATAATCAAATATAAGTTGGTTAGCCATTTTGAATTCAATGAGACTTGTAAGCCCACAGCCAAAGACCCTACAAATTTAATCATACATTTTCAGGAAGAGATCTGAGCAGGAAGGCAGTTCTGTCATTCTGAGAGGAAATCAGTACATAAACCCAGTGTTCGCTTTTTCATGTGCGGGTACACAACAGGGTGAGGAAAGAGCATTTTTGAAAATACAGGGTTGTTTTAATACGAAGTCAAATGCAGTTCCCATTACTAATAGTACATCTGTGCATTATGGTTATCCTATCTATGTTGCAGAGAGAGTTGCATTATGTAAATGCATATTCCTTCCTTTTGCTTCAGCCTCAGACTGATTCAGACATATGGTTTGCAGAATGCTTGCAACTATCTCATTTTTGGCACTTCAAATACAGGAAGCAATATGTTATTTGTATATTCTGTTAGGGACTAATACAATACAAAGCACACTGAAAGGGCTCAACTTTGGATCATACCCTTCAATTCTCTCCTGACTAGTCTACACTGTTTCCTGAAAAGGCATCACAGAAGTTTTTGCAAAGGTAGTTTGACAGCTGCTCTACTGGTTATTACTAGTCTTAAGTCTTTTCCTGCATTGTTCTGTGCTTACCCTGCAATTTTTTTCCATCACCTCTGTGTTAGGCTCCAGACCTGATCTCAGTGAAGACAACAGGAATCTTTCCATTACTTCATTACAAATGGTTAAGATTGGAAACCAAGTCTGTCTTCCAGGGTGAGAAGTGAATTGCGTGACTTCCAACTAGAGAGGCTCCACTCTCCATCAGGACACTTGGCTATCCCACCACACCCTAGTTTCTGAGTACTTGTAGGAAAGCTATGGATTTGCTGTGTCAGCATGTTAGGCAGCAGTGCTTGTAAAGACAAGACATAAAATATGTTTCTCTGATTCAGTGTCAGCAATGCTTATATGTCCTTTCCAGTTACATTTTCTTCTAATATGGCTTAAATTAGAGTCATTTAATCAATTTTATTTTTTATTTCCTTGTGTTTCAGTCCCAGTAAAGTTGACTTTCTAAAAATCTGACTGATCACAGAGATAATGATACTAAATTATACTAAATATAATGATACTAAATATTATAATTTAATCTTTTTAAGCGGTGCACATGGTCATTAATCTACCCTTTGTGAAAGGACACTTTTTCAGTTCTGTCTTCCAAGAGCTACATTAGGGTCTTTTCTTCTAGGAAGAAAACAGGTTAATAAATAATCCAAAGTCTGAGGTTTATTGGCCTTTTTTGTCATTCACCTCCAGTGGGAATTATAGCAAGGAACAGTTGCCCTTGTTAACCTGCAAACATTTTTCACTCAGTTAGGTCATTGCCTCTGGCTCAAGGGTCCAATTTTCCTTTCATTCATTAAGCACATTGGGAAGCGGAGTTCCTAACCCTTTCCAGTCTAAATGTGGAACAATCACATCCCCTCACAATCAAGTGCCAATGTGCTGGGACCTTTACGTTTCACTGTGATCTCTCAATGACGCAAGTTTTTAACAATTGAAGGATATTAAGTCAAAAAGTTGTTTTCTAATTGGAGGAGCTCAGGGGATTTCAAATAATGAACTCTTATAAACTGGAAGCTGGTATATGTGCCTTTCCAATTATTTTTGTTTCAAATCAGGCGAGAGGGCACTGCTAATCTCAGAAAGCAGATTTCAGAAGTTCTACCTAGGAATTAAGGCCATGAAGCATAACAGTTGAGCAGGCATAAACCATTATTGCTTTGGGGAGATGAAATTACACAGTTTCGTATGTCATTTTTACTGGATGGTGTAATAGCTAAAGAACAATGTCATTCCAGATTTAAAAAGTGTATTTGATATAGCTAATTCACTCCTATAAAGACAGGCTGAGAGGGCTGAGGTTGTTCAGCCTGGAGAGGAGATGGCTCTGGGGAGACTTACAAGAGAGCTGGAGAGGGACTTTTCACAAGAGGGACTATACAAATAGGACAAGGAGTAATAGCTTTAAACTGAAAGAGAGAAGGTTTAGATAATAGGAAAAAATTCTTTACTGTGATGCTGGTACATGTTGCCTTCAAATATGTGGTGGATGTCCCATCCCTGGAAGTGTTCAAGGCCAGGCTGGATAGAACCTGGTCTAGTGGAATGTGCCCCTACCTATGTGAGTGGAACTAGACGATCATTCACATCCCTTCCAACCCCAAACATTCTATGATTCTATGATGATTTTATGATTCCCTTTGGAGCATTCATAAAGAAAGAAGGAAGAATGAGTGTTTCCCATTGATAAAAGACTTTGCTACAGATAGTCCCTGGATGGACAAATGGTTGATGCGGTCTAATAATTAAGAGCCAGATGCTTGAGTTATATATATATATGTATATATACACCTCTCTATGCACATCATTGGCTGTGCCAAAATGTAATAAAAATTTCTCTTTGTAATAAGTTAGTGGCAGTGTTTAAAAAGGGCCAGGTCTATAAGGTAAGTAGAAAAATCACTAAACCTTTACAGCAGTATAATTTGAGATTTTGTGAAGTAGGATACTTTAAAATGGGAATTAAATAGTTAAATGGGGAACCACTGTAAAATTGCTCCGAAGAGGCTTCGGGATATGGCAAAGGAGAAAACAACTGAGTGAGAGACACGTAGAACATTTTTAATTTCGTATCTTCATCTGATTTCTAGTCCTCCTGAGTGGCTGGGAAAAGGTACAGGAAGGATTTCTCAGAAGCTATGCGTAATGATTTCATAGCATATTTGGAAAGGCTAAACTGGAAAAGAAGTGCAGTTAGGACATGAGATAAGCACAGTATGAACTATAATCTTGGAAATGGAGAATGAAGGGAAAGGGATGCGGCTGAAGACTAAGCAGAGGGAAATAATATACAAAGGATGCATGTAAGTAACAGCTCAGCTGCAGACAGAAGAAGAGAAAGGCTGACATTAGCATTGGCATTAAACAGAAAACAAGAAAAGAAATGATGGTCAGAGGCTGGCAAAAGAAAAGCTGCTGTGGATTTTCATCTTGAAAATATTGAGCTTATTGTGGTCTGGATAAAGATTCCCAGAAAAGTTAGCAGGCATGTCAGGGGAAGTAGAATATTGTTCAGTGGGGAGAGATGGAAAGGGAAATTTGGGAATTATGTCTTGGCCAATTGTTGAAGAAATTGGAACTAAGTCAAATTTTTAGGGAGGTTCCCAAAGAGAGGGAAAAGAAAAACTAATGCTTTTCAAAAACACACACATCCAGCTTCCTTGTTACTTGTACAACTGATGTGTCAAATGTCAACATTTTGTTATTTCTAAAAAGGAGGGAAGAACCATGTTATGTTTGAACCATGTAATGGCCAACATGCAGACAGCAGAAGTGGAGACTTCAGATGGAAGAGTGTAGGGTAATTAGACATGCACATTTAGGAGTCTTTCCTGAATAACTTACCCATGCAGACAGGCTGTTTAGTACTTTTTGCACTCTCAAAGGCTCGGGGCTGAGTTAGGCAGGAAACTGGTCAGCAAGAAAGTAAGTCACAAAAATTCAGCAGCAATTTTTATTTCAATTAGTATTTGTCAGAGTTAAATTCTCAAAGTTTATATGCATAAATACCTGTAAGTATATAAGCAAAGAGAGAGATTGAGGAAAATCTTTGTCAGTATAGTTATAGATATAAAATTGCCATCTGTCAAGATTGTGTCAGATACCAGGTAGAGCAGGCCCAGGTCTCCTGTTCAACTGCATTTGCATCCAGTCCAGCAGAAGTTCCCCCAGCTGAATCAGCAGCCAGAAGGAGTAGCTGGAGGATCCTCCCTACCTCACTCCCTGTCCCATAGGGTCCAGAGCAGGCACATTTCCCTACAAGCTGACTCCAGAACAACTTTTTCTCTTTTTTCTTTTTCTTATTTTTTTTTCTTTCTCTTTTTCTTTTTCATTTCATTTTCATTTTTATTTTTACCAAACATGAAAGTCTTCCATACTGGAACAAAAACAGTTCTCCAATTTGTACATGTGTGGCAGATTTACACTGGAGGGATTCAACTGTCTCTCACATGATGGTTTTTACAAAAGCCTGTGACATCAGAGATTCAAATTCTTGAAAGAATAGTTTTTCATGCATCCAACAATAAAAAAAGCTGAGTGAGGCCTACCCCTTTTTTTCCAACCTGGACCACAAACATTTTTTCACTTATGTGTTGCCTCCCAAAAGCAACCAAAATAACCTCATATATTTCTAAAAGTTTCCATTTTACAAAATACCATATTCTTTGGAAACTCCAGTGCAGTAAAGGTTTTGTTATGACTGTGCTCAAAATTTTTTGGAGTGCTTGAAGGATGCCATGAGATCAATGCAATTTTCCAAAGTTCTTCCTCAGAGTATGGACTTCAAATAAAGCTGTCTGCAGATAGCTTTATTTCAAAGGGAATGTCTAAGTTTTGTTTTGCGTGAAAGAAACTAAATTTAGATATATCCAAATACCCTGTGAAATGACATTGCTGCTTTCTGCCCTGTTCTCGTCATACACAGAGATGTTACTAGGAGACCAAGGGGTTTGGCTAGAGGTTAAATTGAATGATAAAGAATAATGTTACTGTCAGGTTTCATCCCAAAACCTGTAATGCTGTTGCTACAGATTAAACACTTTCAATGTCAGCATTGTTTCACTATAGTAAAACAAAAACATACTATAGTTTTACTACAAGTCTGTTGTTATTTGGTGGTCTTCCTAAAGGCCCAACTTCTGGAATCTTGTAAAGACATGTGAAATTAAGTGCAATTTCCCCCTTTAGAGTAGATTCAGGTTTGTATTTGCCACAGAGAAAAGTTTCAAATTATGGGTCAAAACGGTCAACCATCACAGAGTGGGCAGAAAGACCCTTTTCTTCAATATATATTCTTTTAAGTTTATTAATTTTAGGAAGTTTTCTGAATTTCTGGAGCCCAATTGATAACGTTTGAGTCCACAGGTTTGGCAATACTTGATTTTTTTCTTTGTTCCCACACAAGCTGACGCAAACAAGTCAAGAAAAAGTGCTGAATATGTCTAGTTACAAGGGCTCTGCCAAACCTTTGTTTGCTGACAAGAGAAACATTTTTGAAAGTCATGAGAACCACTCAAAATCTTTTTGTCAGGTTTAAAAAAAAAATCCAAGTTGCACCTCTGTATTCCAGACCACACAGACTGAAATAATTTCTGAAATCGAGATGACACAGGAAATAATGTCCTTATATACATTTGTTAAAGCACTGAAATCCAAATGCAGTACTGATTCTTTACATTATAAGTCAATGTTACAAGACAAACTTAAATTCTGTGAGTGTATCTCGTAATAACAGATTGTACTAGTCTGTTCAGGAAGAAACACTTGTAGGTTAACTTCTTGATCACATTGAGAAATTATTTAAGAAACACTGTAAAAGCTGTTTACTTTTCATGTATTATACATAAATATTTGCTTATGGAGCAACTGTGTGGTGCTTTGCCTTTGTCAGCAACTGGAAATTGTTACTAATAACAACATTTAAGGTTATAAATTCCGTAACCCCTATCTGACTCCATGCTGTACTTTCCAAGAAATTGCAAAGTGAGAACTCTGGCCCAGGCTTCAAGGAAGAGTTATGCTGAGATACACAGAAGTGTTCTGTGAGAAATTTGTGCTTTCTGTGCTCTATATTATCCCCATCTCCACAGCCATGTAGAGGACACTGAAATCTTACACAAAGGTATGTTGACAATGTCAGTTAGCCAGAAGTTTGAGCCCATTGTTAAAATCAGACCTAACCCCTACCATGCACTACAGTATCACAGAATCATTTGGGTTGCAGAAGATCTCTAAGATCATTAAGTCCAATCTTTGACTGATCACCATCTTGTCAACTAGACCACGGCACTAAGTGCCTCATTCAGTCACTTCTTGAACACCTCTGGGGATGGTGACTCCACTGTCTCCCCAGACAATCAATTCCGATGTTTAACAACCCTTTCCATGAAGAAATTCTTCCTCATGTCCAAAATTCCTCCTGACATCCAAGATTATTCTTGATGTCCAAATCATGATATCTAATCATTGTTCTATTCTCTATTGTCCAGTTTGTACTTCTTCTTACACTAAGGACCCAAGCCCATGAGCTACTGAGCTCTGTAGGCTCTACTATCACATAAACACTCTTACTACACACGAACTTTATCTTCTCCTCACATTTCCACATTCACTGCATTGGAAAGCTTCATTTCAATTAACGCGTGTCCCACAACAAAGAGCATTAACTCTGAAATGTGTTTGAGACATGTTAGCAATCAGTTTAAAGATTTAAGGGTGAGCCAAAATGGTGCATAATCACAAAAATTCTTTCCTCATATTCCAGATAACAATATCAGACTTTGGCCTGATATTTGGGTGCTAACAGAAAGACCTAGAGAATTAGAATTTTTGTAATATTTTAAGATATAGGACCTTGCCAGGTGAAAAACCAGTGATACATGGAAACTTTATACAGGAGGATAGACAAATGAGCTCAGGAAAGTATTCTGGGTGTTCTGCTATCCTCCTTCAATGAGTACAATCCTCAGGTTCCAAAAGTTATCCCAGAGAAATTAGTACAGTATTTGGCCCATTGTTAGCATACTATGCTTAGCAATCTCTAGCACACAACAATACCCAGTGGATTTTGAGGGTTCAACTTTCTTCAAAACTATTTCTTTCCTTCATACAAAAAAGGACAAAAAAGAAGAAAGTACACAGGCATGGGAAAGTAAGTTAGGCAGGAAATAAGTCTGTATTCACATTTGTTATCCAGAAGAAAAGTAGATCTGGAAAAAAAAAAAAAGATACATATTTAAAAAGTTGAACATTTTAGCTTCATTTTAATTAGTATTTATTCAGAGTCCTGAGGGAAAAGAATGAATGCCATATAACATATCTGATGCTGGAAAGCCCTGAATATCCTCAAATTCATGTTGATTAAAGTAGGAAACATGAGAACTGAAGTCTTATTCTATATTTTTTATTTATAAATGTAATCTAGGCCACAGTTTGATAATAGTTAAGTAAAGCATTAGAGAATTCTTATCACGTAAGAATTCCTAGGAGAAAAATCCTGTGGAGGTTTATGTTTAAGGCTCTGGAAGTGATGAACCTCATCTGTTTAACTGATTGTGTGTGTGGTCGGTATGCTTAAAGTTAAATATTGTTATGCTTTTATAGCAATTTTGTCATGAGTAACATTTTTCTAGTTCACATCTACAGGACCAATAAATGCAAATGCAGGTACTATACTAGATGTGTCTCACTTAATCTTACCTGTCATTGGAAAAGCAGTTTTAGAGTAGTCTGTCTTCAATTACAAAATCCACTTACAAAATTCAAGAAACAAAAGGCAGTTCAAAGAGTTTGAGTGCAAAGTAACTCAAACCATTGATGCTCATTTTTAACTTCATGGGAACCAAGAATAGCCAGAGGAAATTCTCATAAATCAGTAAAAAAAAAAATATCAACTGACTATATATGAGAAGAAATGTAAAAAATCACTACTGTTAGACTCATTCATATTTCTTTCTACTCTCCTATTAGTAGGTACATCAAGTCCTAGAACTGTAGAAAGTCTTCCAATGACAAATCATTCAGACTTTTCCCCACCACTGTGTAATTCTCCAAAAGATTTCTAACTCTAGTGTCAGAAATCCCATCTGCTGACCACTGTCATCAAAGAAAAGGTGAATAAATTCTTCATAGTCACCACCTTCCTAGGGTTTCCTTTCAGAAGAGAGGTTATATCAACAGAAAGCAACATCCCTATTGGCAAAAGCTTTCTATTATTAAAATCTTACATGAAACACCACAGGTAACATATCTGTTAAGAATGATCACTGTCATGCCTCCAAATCCTTTTTTTCTTTACATTGCACCACAAGGGAGGGCATTGCCCAATGCTGGCTGTGGTTTGGAGAATGACAACCAGACACTGAAGCTCTGGCTTGAACTTCCAGAATTCAGTGTGGTCTATAAAGTCAGGTACTGACAATGAACAAACCAGTTTCTGTTCTTTTTGCACAATCCAAAGTGTGCAAAGAGATTAAATACTATGACTTGATCTAATAAAGTGAAGGAAGAGTGCTATGTACACACACTTCAAACACATAATTATATTTCTCAGATGTCTACACAGTAGATTCTGTCTGGGAGAGGTTACAGCACAGATCCTACTACACAGGTCATGAAAAGACTGCAACTAAATAAAATAACTTTCTCTACATATGTATATATATGTGTATATATATATGTATATATGAATATATAAGTATTTATCTGAAAAGAAAGAAAGAACATTTCCAGTGAAATTCTGCTTTATGAAACCATGGCAGTGCTGACAAGATATTACTAAAACAGCATGTTTGGTTATATGAGCACGGGCAATTGCTGATACTTAGTTGGAAATATTCTTTTTTTTTAGTATGTGTTTGTCAGTAGGAGGGAAGAACTATAAGACTCAAAATACTTCCTGAAACACTCTGAAGTTTTTAAAATTAAAGGCATTTTCAGTGAGAAGGAAACTATTTGATGCATATTTCCATTAAAACATACTTCGACTTTGAAAACAACATAATTATCAGCCTACAGGTCCATTCTCCAAACCTTTAGAAAAGTGAAAGGGTGAAGGAGTGAAGGATGGTGAGTTTTTGTGGGATTTTTGCTGCTCAAAATTAAGTTCTCCTCCTAATTCTGGACAAGAAGAATTTTGCAAATCCAATTTCCTTCAAATACGAAAAGAAGTAGCCAACAGTTCCAAACCTCTTTTTATATATGACCCATCAAACTCAGTATCCTGGCTGTCAGATATGTTCTCTTTTTCAGAGAGAAGATGAATTTTTCATTTAAATCTGCCTAACTCACTTGCAGTGAGCTTGTTGTGTTAATAGCAAAATCACATTTATCCTGTCCTGCACAGGACATTTAATTAACTCCTATGTTTCAAATATTTGCTGAACTCACCTAGAATGCAGACTGAAGACAAGCCCCCAAATGCCCATCTGTATTACCTTGAAAGGTAATTAGGTTTTAAATTAACACAAACTGTATACTTAGCAGGTTTTCCAATATCAGCTGCTTCAGGATTCATCTCAAGACATCTTTTTTATTGCACTGATTCATATAATTCCAAAGGTCTGCATGTTTCCTTATCCTATTTTCCCTTCCAGCAGCTGTTAGCTACCTTTGATCTGGGAACATAACTTGATAGACTAGGTTGCTGTGTTCTGGCTCCCCTATCCCACTACCAGAGGGGTCAGCCATCCACATGTGCTTGCTTTTTATACGCCCAGGGGTAAATAGCGATAATTTTGACGGTCTCTCCTTGTGTTATTGCTCAGCTTTCAACCATTGGTAAAGCTTTTAGATAATATTCTTAAAGTCAAGGAACATTTTTCGCATTAATGTAACAATGTCCAGAATTTTCTAAATTGCTGTCACTGTGTCTATTCCACACTAAGTGTGCAGACCTCCTTGAACACAGAAGAGAGGACTCTAGTTTGTGAGTATAGTTTTGTACTGTCAACTGTGACCAGAAATGTAGAGATGTGGGAAAAGAGCACAAGTGTCAAACCTCACTGTGATAACTTTACAATGCTGACCTTTGGGAATCAAACAATTAATGAATCAATCCCAACTGTGAAATGCCAGAAGAACAGGTGCCTAATTTCTGCTTTTTGGAGCTCTTCTATCATGATCACATCTTCCCTTTTTCTTTCTTTTCTTTGTTAGGCTAAAACTGAAGTTACTGTTTCTCATTCCTATCCAGTTGCCTTTTCTGCAATATATTTATTTCTTGTCTTCTGTGTTTGCATAAGAATCTTGTAGCACTCAAGTACACCCACTGAAAAATAAAGATTAATCACATAAACTGAAAACTCGGAAGAGAAGAATCAACTGAGCTGAAAGTGTTTAAAGTCCTGCAAGGGTTTAAAAGGTTACAAACTGAAAGGACAAGAGTTTCTGGAAGCAGACTTAGGAGTAAACAACCTCACCATGACCTCATGTTCATATAAGGAGTGAAGAGGAGGAGATGGATCCATTAGGCAGGAAGTTACAAGAAATCTGCTGAGCTGAAAAACAGCAGAGAAAATAATATATGAAGGTCTACAGTTGAATTTGAAGAGGAGGAATCTCCAAGGACTAACTGGAGAGAAGAAACTACATTACAACATTTTCCTGGCCTATAAGCCTAAGTTAGGAAGTAAGCAAAGCCCAGACCCAGTGCCAGATCACTGGGATTCACTGAAGCTTAGTGTGCGCCAGAACATCCTCCAAATTGAACAAGAGGGAACAGAGACAATAATGACCCTTTTTTTCATAATATTTCTTAACTAGGAGCTGTAAAGCAGCAAAACCTTGGGACTGACCTGGAGATGGTCCACATGGATCTGCTGAGCTGTCCACAGGAAGAAAACTCCCAGAACAATGCACAAGAGGGCTGAGACAAAATGGATTTGGATAACTATCTAAATGTAGAAAGAGAGGTTCATCTCTACTACCAGACAGGATGGTCAATAAAGTTTTAAAGGAATTTCTGTAAACTGACCTTATTATTTTTCTAGTGTGAAAAAACATGTCAGGTTACCTATCAAGTGAAGAGACAATACCAGTTCAAAGAGGGTCTGACCTTACTACAGCATGACACCAGAAGCAATGACTATACAGAGAAATTACTGGAATGGCAATTTGTACCTATTTATATTCAACTTAACTGGAAAGAGGGCCAAGGAAATGCTGAGGAAATGTGTTTAACTGAGAAACCACTATGCTACAGTCAAAAGGAAGTATGAGAGCCAGGTTAAGAAAGAAAAGCAGCTAGAAGTGAATAAAAAACCTACATAGGAAAAAAAATGTGGTTGCAAGAAACCAAAAGGTGTTTATTTCAGAGAAAAAGAAAGGAGCCAGGGAATGGAGATCCAGTAACAGATCCAGTCACAATTTTATCAAAAAGTCCACTGACATATGAACTTGTAAATAGTTAATATGATTAAATAAACTTAGCATCCTCAGAGTAACGGATTGTTTTCCTACAGTGATCTAGACACATAAAGGGCACTGTACCAGTTTCTTCCTGGAGCAATGAATGTGTTAAGGCATCCATTCCTCCACACTTTCAGACAACTGAACAGCAGGCATTATAGTAGAGGATGCTCATCCAAAATACATTTGATGCCATATATGTCTGTTCTTTCCAAGCTGAAAAAAAAAGCAAAACACTTGCTCCATTTTCATATAATTTAATCTTGTTGAGAAAAATAATTAAAAAAAAAGAACTGACATGCCTCATAGAGGCATTTCACAGCACATACCTTAGTCTACTGACTTAGGATTCTGTCTGCCTCCCTACAGTGAGTAGAGAGGGACAGGCAGTTGTCAGGTAGTTTTTCAGAAGTGGTTTCTACATGCATCTGGATCCTCCATTGAGTACATGTAAGGAGTTTGGAAAGGCTAATCTTCCAGATGGGGTGCTTCATTTGAGTGCCCAAAGTCAGACAGTAGATAACCCCAATCAATTCCTTATCCCAAGGTAAGATAAGGCTTTAGGAACCAACCTTCTATATAAACTAATTCCTTAAGTCTGCTCTGTATTTTGTCGTATAAGTCTGAGGAAGGTTCCTATACATAGAGACTACATAAGGTCAGCATTTATGTCCTGCAAATGAGTCCCTAAAAAATTCTCCTGTGCTCTTGAATTGGTTTATAGAAATATTTGTTCCACATGAACATTTGCCTCACCACACTTGTCCCAGCTTGTTATATATTTCTTTGTTCAAAGACTTGGCTTCTCATTCCACAGAAATTGTTAATATAAAAGATAAATATAAAGGCTAAAGGGTGTATGATGCATAATTGCTTCCCATTCTTGAACTGCCAGGTTTCTCCCTCCAGATACAGTCATGGCACTCATTTAAGAAAGAGATAAAGAGAGAAATCATCTTCCTGGAACACTGTAAATGTCACTGAAGCCAGTCAGAGAGCCAGAAGGACCAATATGAGATAAGAGTGGAAATGACAACCTCCCAGAGGTGAAGCACGTAGAAGCTGAATGATGGACTTGCACAGGAGCAAGTTTGGTAAAGCTATTCAGGGTGTGAGTGGGTGAGGACGTAGGTACAGCATATAAAGGCAGTAGTGTGTGTGTGTACACATACACATGTGTTTGTTTATTGTAGATGAAGGAACAGAGTGAATTCAAAACTCTATAACTCAAAATAAAATGAGCTGAATTCATAACACGTATTTGTGTGGCAGCCTTTACTGCACATGTCACATCTGGAATAATCTGGGGTCCAGATGGCTGGATAATGAGAGCCCACTGGCCTGTCCTGGAGAAGGTTCCCAAGTCTCTTCCCACACATGTTGACTCAGTGAGCTGCAGCTGCTGTGCCAGTAGGCACACCACAGTGCAGGCTAGATAACATGTACACTGAAACAAGTGCGACCTCTATAAATTAATTTATCTAGGGAGGATAGGACTGGAATAACACAGACTGGAGTAATCTTTCTGACAGTGACATTATGAAAGGGGACTCTTCTAAAGGAAGTATTTCAGTGTTAGACTACAAAAGTTGTGATATCGCTCACAAGAAAACTACAGCTTGAATTTGAATTGTTTGTTCTCAGTTACTTGCCAATAACTGACTGCTCAGCAGTCAAAACTATGGGGAACAGCCATCAAAACAGCATATCACTACTTGGGTACTTTAACCCTATTCATTCTTTTTCAAAAGTGCTGTCAGGCTGTTGGCTCTGCTACAAAAATAGTATGAGCTAAGGAAAGACATGTGAACTCAAGCCTAAAGCAGCATTTAAAGGGAAACAGACTATACAAAGTATTAAGGCCTGCGGTGGTGGTGATAGAGACACACACACACAAATGCTGAGTCTATTGGCTAGTCAGAGAAGGGATTTTCTGCAGACAAAATAAACTCCAGCCACGTTATTAATATTATTAATTTATTCTGGATCATCCTTTGTGCCAGCTCCACCTATCATTCCCACTTCATGGGTAGTTCAATTAAAAGCACTAACAACTGCCAGCTCTATAATGTTAAAAGAAAACAGTTGTTATTAAAATAGAAAATAGCAGCAACCCATATCATCAGACCACCATAACATTGCACAGCTTGGCACAAGTCTCGAAGTCTTTGCTCTACTGAGGCCCTGTCCAGACCACACAAAGAGCCTGTATGAGAATATAAATCATAAAAAAAATAAGATGAAAATAAGTTGGTATGTCTTAATCAGGATTTGCAATATAATCATCTACTTTGCCTAATCTGTAAGTGGCATAGATGATAAAATATGAACTTTCCACCCCAGGGGAAAGTCTGATATTCTGGTACTTATTTTTATAATTAACTGAGACAAAAGTTTAAAAAATCTCCTTATTCTTTTTTAGCTTTTTAAGCTGAATTATTTTACTATCATCGAATCAATGTATTTTATCTGATCTGTCAAATGCAAACTGAAATAAAAGGATATATTTTCTCTACTAGCATGCATCCCCAGGGACTGACTGCCATGCAGTATGGAAAACATAGTCCAGATGCACAGCATCTTTTCTACTGGGAAGAGAAGCATGAAAGATCCAAAGCAACAATTTTTATATGTCATTGCTAAACTTATACTGAAGCAGAAATTAAACACTGACAGACCTCAAATATTTCCATCTCCTGTGAAATCTTCAGAAAAGGGGAAGAAAAAAAAAGGCTGCTTTCTTCTGAATATTTCTATTTTGATAACCCTACATTTACTGACATGGAAAATCCCGTTCAAATTTAATCATCTCATACATTAAAATTACTGTCAACTCTATATGAACATAAAGAACAGCCACTTGCAAATGAGTACACATACCTTACAACAATATCAAAAAACTACTAGAAAACACTCATTCTGGTATATTTCACATGCAACGGTTAAGAAATTCTCAAATCAGGCATGTTTTTTCAACTGTTCTTCTTGTGCTTGTAGATTATTATACAATTTTTAATTACACAAAACTCATACTATTTTTTCCACACACTCCCCCCTTTCTCTCTCCCCCCCCCGATTCATCTGCTGTACAGAGTGAAAGGTGATGCAGAAATGAATCAGTGTTCTGCAGTGAATGAGCCCATTGTCTCTCAGTCCCTCGCCTTGCCTCACTTGCCGCACAGCTTAGAAGGTGTCCGGTAAATGAGGCAAAGGGCTGCAGGAAGAGGATTGTTCATCCTGTGCTCAGTATGCCTCCCACAAGTGCTGTCTACAATTATGCCATTAAATGTACTACTTGCAGTTCTCATGCGCAGGGAAACCAGGGTGATGTTATCTATAAAAACATAATGATAATTTTCTAACTTTTGAAGAGTACATTTGCAATGTTCTTTTATGTACAGATCAGTAGGACTTCTGCACTTTATATTAGGCTTCAGCTGGCCCAAGCTTTCTGCAGAGAAAGAGACCATTCACTGACAAACTTTAATTCACAGACACCCACACACACACACACAAAGTAGAGGGAGGGTTTGAAATAAATTCCTGTTATACTTGAACAAAAGTTACTCAGCCATTAAAGAAAGTGAAATCCAGTTTATATCACTGCTGCTAAAGAGCAGCCATTCATTTCAGTATCAGAAAGCTTGTTATGTTGTGTCAGGCTGATGCTGCTGAAGACTGCTGAAGTGCTGATATGTGAACCTAATTTGGAGGATTTGCAAGCTGTGGAACTAGTAAGATCACAGATAACAAGGGAATGGATCTATTACACACTTTCTCTGGTTTCATCATGACATAACGTTCCAAAAATCAGAAAGTAAAATACAGAATTGGCACCAGTCCAAGCATCCCAATATGTTAACTAAAAAGTTGGATTCATGCATGCAATTAATTTATTTTTAAAAAATAATTTAATTTAAGAAATAAACATAATCAACAGTAGTGAAGGCTAGAAGTCCTTGTTAAACACACAAATGCAGGCTTCTTCCTAGGGCTGGACTGTAGTGGAAACTCAGGAGGGAGTCTCTTTCTTTTTTCCCTCTAGTTAGCATCACTTAGCACACCACGAACTCTGGGTTACATGCAGTCATATGGTTCGCAGAGCTCCACTCCTCCTTCCTCTCTCCGCATCACAACTGTGCTTCGCCTCTGCCTTCTGCTGCAACATATCTCTGCCCTCAACAGAACAGATAATTTCTACTATTGAGCAGGAGACTCTGGCACAAAGTACATTCAGGCTTTGGCTGCCTTAGTAAAACTGTCAGAAACTAATGGAAATGTGTTGCATTTACTTTAGCAATTTTTGTGTTGTAAACACCTGGTCTTGATGGCTCAGATATTTCATATAGGCTGTAGAATGATGATTTAGATCACTGCTGCTTTGAACTTTGAACATGTTACTAACAGACCATTCAAGTACCTATATTAGAAGCTGCGTGAGAAAGGACAGTTTTATAGCAAAAAAAAAAAAAAATTCTGAAGATTTTTCTGTGTGGTGTTTGGATGAAACAGACAACTGTTACAGAGTTTTGAGAGAAAACAGCAAGAGGGTCACCAGAATAACCAGTGTCTCTAGGTGATGCAAAAGAACAAGACTCAAATCACCATCCTGAATTGATGCAACACAGATTGAGCCCTTTTTTCCTAAACTGAAGGTAAGCACTGCAACCATTTAGCCCTCATCACATTCAGTATTTCTGTGTTGGGTTTCTGTAACTAGAAATTCCATCTTGAACCTGCAAAGGCTCTCCTGAGGAAAAAAATCATTGAAACAAACATGCTTCCCTGCAAAGTTTGATTTAGTTTCTGCATTTTCCAATAAAAATAATCATACAAAAGTATGACTTGCATTATAATTTATATCTCATTTATTATCTTGGCACCTGAATTACAAACAAACTTACTTGTAAGCCTAAGGATATCTGAACAAAACTTAGCAGTTTCCTCAGCAGCCAAGCTCCTGAGTTTTGTCTGATATTTAATCTTGAATCTGATGAGTTGGACCAAAGATTCAAGAAATAACACATTTGGCTTCTAATTCCAATTCTGTCACTGAGTCTCTTGTAACTTGGATAAATCACTTAATCTCGCTGTCTCAGTTTCTTGATTTACTAAGTAGATGCAGCAGTATACAATCTGAGTGTTATAAAGCTAAATTAAAGACCTTAAACAAAAGGTTCTAAGTGTCATTTCCCCCCTCCCCCCCGGTTTTTTTTTTTTTTGCTAGTTATAAGATCAAAGACTGAGAGAGGGAGTGTATTGTGTTTATAAGCAGTGAACATCTGATAAGTTTTACAGTCTATGCCCATATTGCTGTAATGCCCTACTGTCCCCAACTACAAAAAATAATAATAAAAACATCATATAAACAAACAGTAGTGCAAAAGACATGCCAAGGTGCAAATGACAGTTATGTATATTCATATCCCATTAACTTTGGTGTGAGTGTAACAGTAACTGCAAGCCACAGCAGGCTTCCCATTCCCCAAAGTTTTCTGATGATTACCATCACACAACTTTTCAGTGATTGATGTAGACTCCCTTTTACAGAGCAAACCCAGTTTGCTTTAGTCCATTTTTATGTTTCTTAGATTCAGTAATCTCTCCCAAAATATAAGACAAAATGGCAGCATGAACACACTTTTCTGAAGTTCAGATGTAATTGCTTGTGCAGTGCTATGTTGATGCTGCAGTTGTGTATCAGGTCATGAAGCTTTATGCACAGATAAATAACAAGGAATATTACTACCAAATCTGCATGGAGTTATACAGCCGAAAATTGTTCCCATACACACTTCCATCTCTGATTTAAATGTTTGCCGTATGCCTTTAAAGTGCATGTCAACAGAATATGGGAGCATATACTTATTCACAGTCATCAGACAACTATCTTGCCAGAAATATTCATACCTCCACTGAAAACACTACATGAAATAGTGAAATAATCTTAAATGTATTACTCAGCACACATAATTTCTGTCTTATTGAGCACCGCTACCTACTGAGAAAGGTTATATGTTTGTTTACTCTTGTAAGCACAATTTATTGGTCAGTTGAATAAATCTTTAAATCTTTAACTTGAAAGTTCTTCTACAATTTAGTTTCCTGTTGTTTTTCTATTCCCCTTGCATTGGACTTGCAATGCAGATGCCCAGTCCACATGTGTTGTTTCCAAATTTTTCATGCAAACTATAAAAATCTGTATGTTTTTATCTAACCCCACTGATCAGTTTGGATCTGGCTAATGTGGATAATAATTGCATGATTATCCACAGGTTCTGGGCTAATTATTGTGGTATTGTTATTTTTCCAAAGTTTATCTGATTTTTTTAAAACACAACCTTCCTAAATTCTTCTTGTACTAATACATAAAGACCTCAAATCTATCTTCAATCCAATGGGAATTTGCTTTGACAACCAGGAAGTTACTTCCACTTCCGTTATGCCCCTGTGTTTCCACTTCTTGCAAAAACACAAGCTCCAATTTAACTCATTCCTTGGACCTACACAATTTATAATATGAAATAGGCCTTCATTTCCTATATGTTAAATAAGAGACATGGATATTCTTCCAGATGAACTCATCATGATACCATACTGCTTTCCTTATATTACAGTTGGAAACACCAGGAGCTGTCAATAAATGTAAAAGGATAAAAAAGAATCCATACTCCAAACATTTATGTCCTGTCCTACTCAGGGAAGAGGGAAATGCTAAAGTCACTGATGACTCATGAAATAGCTGCAACCAGAAAACAACCTATTTCTTCAGGAATGAGATTTTCACTAGAGCCTATATCATTGATATTTGGAAACATGTTAAGAGCCCAATTACTGTGCTAGTTTTGGTAGAGCTAGTTTTCTTTGCAGTGGGCTGAGTTTCAGATTTGTGCTGAGAACAGGGTTAATAATATAGAGGTGTTTTTGTTGTTGCTGAGCAGTGCTTACACAGAGCCAAGGACCTTTCTGCTTTTCATACTGCCATGCTGGCAAGGGAGTTGGGGTGCATAGAAGGATGGGAGGAGACACGGCTGGGACAGGTGACCCAAACTGAGCAAAGGGATATTCCAGAACATGTGACATCATGCTCAGTATATAAAGTGGGGGGAAGAAGGACAAAGAGGGAGAAGGTTTAGAATGATGGTTTCTGTCTTCCCAAGTAACCATTAGGTGTGATGGGGCCCTGCTCTCCTGGAAATGGCTGAACACCTGCCTGCCCATGGGAAGCACTGAATTATTTCTTGGTTTTTCTTTGCTTGAGTGCATGGCTTTTGTTTTTCCTATTAAACTGTCTTTATCTCTACCTATAAGTTTTCTAGCTTTTACCCTTCTGATTCTCTACCCAATCCTGCTGGTGAGGGAGTGAGCTGTGTGGTGCTTGGTTGCTGGTTGGGGTAAAACCGTGATGATAGCCTAGATTAAAAAAGTGGAATGTGTATGATTAAAACAGGCTCAGAGGAAAGACAGAAATTCATTCATTTTCTCAAACATCAAAACACTGTCTCAAAGAAGACAATACTGTTCAATCCAAATCTAAATCTAAATATAGAGTGAAACTCCTGCCTTGGTTGGAGCATCAGCTTAAGGCAAGTTTCAGGCACAGAATATGAAGTCACCGGGGAAACTCATTATCACAAATCATTACATCAATCTCAGACCTGCTGTTGCAACATCCATGTCTCAGGGCATTTATAAAACTTCTTCAAGTCTGAAGTGAAGACTGTATTTAAAAACAGAATAGTGCAATGCTCTACAGTAACTAAAGTGTTTGTCTAGGCAAAAGACACGATTTTCTCAAAGACATTTCAAAACTGTGAAATGGGCCCACTCACCAAGTAATAAACTTCAGAAATCTCACCACCTTTTGCTCCAAGGTCAAAGCACATTTCTTTTAGATGGACTTGTAAAACCAAAACTGTATCTATAAACAGAGAAGATCAAACCAAAAGAAGCTCTACAAAAGAAAATCTAGACATAGTTTTTCCTATGGGAGTGAGATCTGAAAAAACAAATACTCCATGCTATTGCTCAGTGTATTATTGAAGGTGCTCAGGTACTGAATTAAGGAATGTGATAAAAGAATTAGGTCTGAAAGGATGCACATACAAAGCTATTCATACAAGAAGAGCATCTCAAGGTGAAATATCTGTAGACCAGAAATGCCCACCATTTAACCTTAGTTATTGCTTGACCTCTCACCCCTAGGTCAAAGATCTGAACAGTTACAGACTTAAAAGTTTCCAAACAAAACATTTCAATATTACACGTGGAAAAACCTTTTCAAATACTCTTCACATACTTTTGCATGAATGCAATATCAGTCATTTTATTTAGCAAACCATGTTCCCTAGATTTAAGCTATGACGCATCCTTCAGAGCTGTTTTATCTAAAGAAGCATTGCCTGAGCTTTTTTTACTGCACCTGAAATTTTCAGGGACCAGACATACCTTTTATGGTAAAAATAGAAGACATCTAGTAAGCAAAAATTATTATGTAATTTCTATCTAAATATTCATATCAACTATCACTAACATCATAAGCCCATCTGCTTCATTTGACTTTATCCCTTTGATTTTTTTTTGATGGTGTTTTAAATCCCCTGTCATTTTCTGTTTTCTGCCACATGTCTACCATATGTATTGTATAAAAATAAAGGTTATTTTTCTACCACCCACCTATAAAGACTATCCTGCTACCAAATGTGCTGAAAATTCTGCTGGGGAATTTACTCTACATAGAAGATAATCAATCTATGAAAAGCCACTCTACAATACACAAAAAGTATCCTTAAAGTTGGCAAATGGAAGATAACCACTTGACCAAACAAGCATGTTATTTATTACCCACCCTAGAATGAGAATCAGGTCTCCAGAGATGAAGAGCTAGGGCATTAAGCCTTGATTCTAGGAATGGAAAAACTATTTGTCTGTGCACATTTTTTATTGTATTTAATCCGTTTTCTGTTTCCTGGTTGTTCAAAATTCAATGTACAGTTTAGAGCTGTACTGAAGCTCTAAAAAGTTTTTCCTTCAACTGGAAAAATTCTACTTAATGTCATACTTGTGGAGATGGTCATTATTTGAGATGGGATATCTTCATTCTACAGTGTTCCTACAACAACATAAGTTTGGATGATACAAAACCAACACTACCTCTGATGTCAGATTTCCTCTTTATTCCTTCATTGGAACATTCATACAAACCTGGAGTTCAATATTCCATGTGAAAGTACAAGTTTTGAGATCTGTTTCTTAAAGGTGTTTATTGCTCATTTTAAGTGCATTCAGAATACACTACTAAAATGCATGATTTCCATGAGTAAGCCACTAAAGAAATGGGCTTTTTGGTTATGTCCTGCAGTGCAGACTCAGAAGTGTGCAAACCCACAAACAGAGCAAATTCTTCAAATAAAAAATGTGTACATTTTTTGTTTATATGTAGCTCTTATTGTCAAAAAATTATATTCTTGCTTTCACGAGATAAATCTGATGACATAGTCTTGAAATATATTTTTATTCTATGCCACTTTTATCTCCTTTGTAGCATTCTCTAACGTGACTGTCAGAATGCTGCTCTAATTTGGGGGATAATTTTCTATATGAGAACTGACAGAACAAAAATGAATTCAAAGTTCCAGGAACTAATGAGTTCCCGATATGTGTCTTATTACTGTCAGCTCAAGGAATGCACAGAATTCAGAAATGGAAGAGACTACTTTTCCTTTCACCAGACTGGGAGTCCTGAGTCAATCGCACAGGGAGAAGGCTTTCAAGTACTTTTAAATCCTCCCTAGTTCTACATGAGAGTTATTTTGAGGTCATGTTCACGTTTCTAGACTGAATATGATTCTCTAGTAGAGACATCTGAGTCTTATCTGCCTATTTCTGGCTCCGTTTGAGAATGTTTATATTATTCAATGTGGGAGACTTGAACTCATGACAAGGAACATGATAAATTTTCTTAATCAAACTGGGTATCAAGAGGTGGTCTGTCATCATTTCCCTTTTGTTGCACTGTGAAAGAAAGCAAATACGGAGCATCCAGTGTGATCCCCACTTCTGTTTCAAGTCTCCCCGCAAAGTCATTAAACATTCTCTGGCCTTTGTCAACAGACTGGTAAACATCCAGAGAAAGAATCAGAATAAAATGGTTTATTTAACATTCCTCTCCTCCAACTGCTGATTAGGATAAATAGTTTGGATAAAAAGCCTATCTGTTCCAAAAATCACAAAAAGAAAGGATTCAGCTATCAGCAAAGTTTAGATTTGGTTTCAAATATTTTTAAACAGCAAAAGAGTTTTTTGTGCTCTTTGATATTTTCTCCATCCTCAGCACATCATGTTAGCACCGTGTCAAAGCAAAACATCAACATCAAATGATCACTGGGTAAACTCCAGTGAACTGGAGTGAAAGGCTGGAGGCTGAAATTCCAGGCACAATATAAAATCTGGAGAAATGCCAGAACAGAGTTCTTTTTAAACTGCCTAAAAGGCTGAGGAATTGATATCCAGCAAATCCCTTCATTGACCTAATAGTTTGGAAATTGCTAATTTTGGTCAGGCTGATGAGTCCTTTGAGCCAGGATCATTTCCTCTGGCAGGGAAAAGTGTCAAATGTTTCAAAGGAAAACAGAATCTTTTTCCTCTGACCACCATTGTGCTCATCCATAATGAAAACAAAGCAACACTATGCCTAACAGAAAGCATGTACCTAGCACGCAGAAACTTGCGGTCAGCTCAGGAAGTGAAACAGAAGAATTCAGGACTGTTTTATATTTTTATCCTGGACAAAGTGATTTTATAATCCTAACCTTCTTGCCTTAAAATACTGAGGAGCAGGATACTCTCCAATAGTTAATTATGTACTCTGAAAATGTTTCTTTTTATCTATAGTAATCTTGTTGCCATTTAAGTTTGCCAAGTGTCCCATTGCTCTTGTATTATACTATAGTAAACAGAAACAGCCAGATGATCTAACAGCATTCAGCACTATTGTGTCAGATGCTGAGCCGGCATAGATTAGAATAGCTCTGTTGCGTTCAACCATCATTTAAAATATTGAATGACTATGAAAGTCTTAAATGCCCATTCTCTGTGTTTGTGTTCTGTAAGAAACAGTCAATCAACAATTATATTTTATTGTATGTCTGATATGTTTAATAGCTTTAAAACACTGGGTCAGATCATCAGTTAACATAAATCAGCAAAGCTGAATTTACTGGATCAGTTTACACAACTGAGAATGTTGCCTGTGGCTTTCTCACAGTAATAAAGTTAGACCACATACCCACTTTGGCTGAAATATCTGAAAACATCCAAAGGATCTGCATGCTTAGCTCCCTGTAACAGGAATTGGGGATAATCTTATCCATCTATCTGATGGGTAATTTCTATTTGTAAAGCACAGATCCTCATGGTGCACACACCCCTCAGAATGATAGAAAGCACGAAAATTCCACAAATGGACTCCACAAAGGAATGCTTTTATATTTGTATTATTTTATCAAGAAACTGTAACCACAGAATATGTTTACACTTCTCAAGTGAAAACTGCTGCTGGAACAAAATGGTGAGCTCACTTCTAATTTTAAAAAAATATACCATTAGATTTCTCTTGAGACAAAGTTATACAATATTGGCACATTAAATAATGCATGGCTTCAGAGTTCATGGTTAATATACCAGTAAAACAGCAATAGTAGAACAACTTATGAGTCAAGAAGTGGTTAAAAATAGGTCAATTTTCATTTTTACTATTGTCTATGAGAAGAAAATTAAGATTAGCTTTTTCAGAATGACTTCCAGGTAGTGGCTGCGTATCTGGAGCAGTTTAGTGAGGCAGAGAGTTTGTCACTAAATTCACCACTGAAAATAATTAATGTTCCCACAGTAACTCTAAATGTATAGCGCAAAATATTTAATATCCCATAGGAATGGAGTCACTTTAAAATCTTACAACTTTATCAATAGTCTCAAAAATATTAATGATTTTCCTGAAAGCTACAGCTGGTTTCTCTCTTTTAATAAGTCCCTCATTCTTACTGTTTAGGAGATCTGATCGAAAAGGTGATCAGAACAAACTGAAGAAATTCTGGAACCAGAATCAGAAATAGAGAGATGCTCTTTCCTGAACAGTGATGTTTAAAAGACAGCTATCATCACAGCACCAGGGAGCACCAATGAGTACTTCATCAGGATGGAGGGAGCAACACCTGTTGGATACTTCATGCATGTAATCTAAACTCAGGCCAGTGAAATACATGTATAAGGACAGTGTATTCTCATTGCAGTGGGAGTGTGCATAAAAGCCCAATTCCATTATTTTGACATCAATTCCAAATCAGAGCGAAAAGAGAAATGTTATTCAAGAAATACGAAGTTTAAAACTTATCATTTCAGTGTCGCCCTCCTGTACTTCAGCATTTCATTGCATAAACTACTGCAAGCCTGCTCCAAGGTAGCTCAGCCACAAGAACCCAACAAATCACAGGAGGATGGTCTGGTCTGGCAAAATGAAAGTGAGGAAACTCGAGCTCATCATTACAGCACATCCTGGTAAGCTGTGGAAATAAAAAAATAAATAGATAAGATAATCAAACAAATCCAAATTAATAACAAGAAAAGAAATCAAGTTAGTTATCCTTTTCTTACAAACAGGGGAAAAAACTAACTTTGACTCAAGTTCAACATTTCTACTTTAATGTTTTGGTATTGACTCATCACATTTACCTTCTTACAATTAAGAATAAATTTCTGATGAAATTTAAAAAGGACTCAAAATTCTTTGGTAGTGTAGTTTGTTTGCATATTTCCAGCTAGTACCTTTCATAATAGTGGATCTAAGAGGAAAGAGAAGCAGTAGCTGTATGCTGCCACTGAAGGTAGGAATACCATGCTACAGCAGTAGCAGGCAGATAGCAGAAGTGAGAGGAAGCCAGACACCATTTCTTATCTGTAGAAGTGAGCCTGGAGCTGGATCTCCTGGAGAGCATTAAAAAAACCACTTTTATTTTTTCCCTCCCTCCAAAAATCCCAGTGTGATTTGAACACAGAAAAAGCACTGAAACAGCAATAGAGAAAATAGTTGTGAAATTTGGTTATTTTTGTTTGGAATGGACAACTTAGAAGGAGTTCATTTCAAATTCTTGTATGCCATCTGTAAAATGATTACATATGCATAAAATAACGTTGGGGGAAAAGGAAAAAGGGACAAGAATTGACCAGTGGAATCCCTTGTGAAAGTATGTTTAAAAATACTGAGGTTTAACACAAACCAAAAAAAAAAAAAGCCAGGAAATTCTAACTTAAACCTAACAACTCCATCCTGAACCCATGCTGCTGAGAAAAATAAAAGGAACAATGCTGAGACTTCAGAACAGATCTGCAACTTTAACTGAGCTTCCTGATTCCTCTCCCTTTGTTAAACACTTCTAATGTTAATGTTTAAATAAAAAGTTAACTGCATTTATCACTGCTCTTTATAAATAAGTTTTGCAGTCTTACTATAGGGTAGGTCCATTTGCTGCAGCCAAAGCACTGGGTTTAAGTACTTTTCATGATGTTTCTTGGGTAAACAAACATCAGTGAAGCTTTATGAAGGTTCAGTTTTATGGCAACTTCTTAATGTGGTGCTATACCAACGTAAATGAGGGTTTTTTCAGGTTCTCCCCTTGGGATGATGCAGTATTATTCATTTGGTAAAAATCTATGAAATTATTGAGTAATAATCTTATATGTTTGCCAGAATTATCATTATGTCTACTGTGAAAAAGATATATTTTTTTATTTGTTGCCATTAGAAATTACTGAACGTTGGCATTTTCTTTTCAGTTGTTAGCGATTTGCTCTTTCATTTTTTATATGCTACAGGCATATATGTGCTTCTGCTTATTTGAGATATTGATACTTTTTTGTACAATATTTGCTTTCCTTTCTAATAATTATTTTATTCACATTTAGCACTCAGAAAAAAAGGTTAAAGCTTGCTCAATCAGATGAAATGTGTATTTTAAAATTGTTCAGTAAAAGTGAGACTGTCTGTGCTCATATTCTGATTCAGCAACAACACTCATCCAGGTAGAAGAGGGATGTAAACCCATGCTATTCTTCTGCCAGTCAACAAGAAGCAATACTATTATGCAGTATGAGTTTCCAAATTCCAACAGCACATTGCTGCTTGTATTTTATTTTATCAACTAAATACATTTATATACATCTACCAAAGTTCACATTCATTTCCATTGGTAAACTGAACGAAGAAAATGACCAAACAATATTCATCTGAATTATCTGCTGGGTTTTCCTCTCAACCTCATCAGTGACTGAGTCCTTCCCACAAGACGTGGACTGTTTTGATGGCTCTTTCCCAAACCGCATGTCAATATAAGCTAATTTTTAATCACTGTTTGATCAGCATTTAAGATCCTGAGTATTTATTTGCTTCACATTTTTTTAAAACTTGTTTTTCTTCTAATTTGACCACCTGTTAGCTATTATGCTGAGTTCAGTGTAGGTCTCAATGAAAACATTTCTACTGTTGGCTGACCAAATGGACGCTGGTTGTATAACAGCTGAAGTTTGATAGGTGTGGAAGATGAGCCTGTGGAAAATGTGGCAATGTGTTTTGCAGACTGAAAAAGGAAAGAAAAGATAGAACAGTGCTTTGTTCAAAAGCAAGTACTCAGTCATGACTATTATTATGGTTATTTATGGTTTATTCTGATAGGCAAGGTATGAATATTAAGCATAAGCAAGGCCCTTTACTGAAATCAAATTAGGCAAGATAGCCTATAATGCAGCACTGGGGGCACACAGCATTTCAATTTTTTGGAAGAACTGAAGAATGAAGAATGAAGCGAAGTAGGGACATAGAACTGAGCATAGAAAACAAAGCAAATCAAAGGCATGGGCATATGTGAAAGGACTGTCAGAGGATGGGAGGAATCGGGAGAAATTTGAAGCTAATGGTCTATTTGCTTAGTGAGAGAATCTAGTCAAAACCATGAAAGATTCAGCCAAAATCATCATCATTTTTGTTTGTTTTATTAGGTTTTCTTTGTCGGTAAGTATGAGCAAATGCTTCTAAACTGCTATACTGAAGAACAATATTTTCAGATACAAAAGCCTCATATATATCTGTTATACCTCCAAATATGGGATAAATATGATCCACGGGTGGAACAAAGTTCCACAAAAGAGAAGAGAAATTATACATTCCAGAAGTCTTTTAAAATATCATAGTGGCATCTAGTGAGCAAGGCATCAGTTTCTATCGCAAAGAAATTATAATGTGGCCTTGAACACTGAATTAGCTAGAAAAACAACTCACATGAGTTAAAAACACCTTCAGCAACCAAAGGATGATTCACAGTTCTGACCAGAAACTACATCACGTGAAAGATTAATGTGTAGGTTTCGCCATCATAAGGAATGTAACAAATGGAAACATTCCTGGACCACAGTACCTCTGCTTTGCCAGCAAATTAAAAAAAAATAGAAAGAAAAAAAAAGAATAAAACAAACTCCATCTCTTCCACATTTTCAGTGGCTTATTTTAGGAACGTCTCTCTGCCTACATAGAGAAAGAGGATTATATTTTCACAGATGGAAATAAGTGACTCTCTTCTGCCAGGATTTGGCAACTGCTGCCCCATATTGGAAGATCTGGGAACTCTAACTGCAGCAAATTGTGCAAAATATATATTATATTCAGCATAGTTTGTCTTGTAAAGTAGCAAGGTATTCAAGGGAAGAGATTTGATTCACAACAGTTTGGAGAAAATTCTACAACAGCTGCAAGCACTGATTCAGACTTCTTTCTCAAAAGGTGAAATGTCAGTACAGCCATTTGCATGATCTTAAAGCTGAACATGAAACAATGTAGTGAATATGCAGTCTTCCTCAGAATTTTTATTCATCTCTGGAGATTTGGAGTCCTGAAGCTGCAGACCCATCTAGTTCTATGTGAAAATACAGAATTATTCCAAGCTCATGTATTACAGCACAGGGATTGAAAGTGTGCTTTTCAGACCCACCATACTGACCATATTATGCACATGGGTGAATTAAAAAAAAAAAAATGGCAAAGCAAAGGCAAAACAGGTGCAGTGAGACAAGTTTTGCTGTAAAGAAGTACAATCTGTTGGTGAGGCTTAGGGCTTGCCTGAGGTTCAGATTATATTCTTTTCTGCAATAAATTAGAAGGATATCTTGAAAATAAAGGAATACAGTTATGCTATAGCAAAATGGCATAAAAACATTTCTGTGTGTGTTCTGTCAGTGATTCTCCAGGTATTTAACAATCAGCTGCCACTTATTCACAGGGAATCTAAGACATACGTCAGCTATTTCCTCAGGCTCATAACACAGAGTTTTGGCAAAGCTGGAATCAATTCCCATTTCTGCTTTCTCCCTTTGTACATAAGCATGACAGTGGTTGACCTGGCAGTTCATCCAAACTACCCCTTTCGAGTTGTGATATTTATTATTTTTCTAGCTCTTAGTTTTATGTTTTTCCTACATCTACTGGGTTCCAATCCTCTTTTCTTGGAGTGGGAGAAAAGAAAGCAAGCAATTAATAGAGAGAAAAAAAAAAAAGGCAAGGAAACTCCAAACATATCAAATTACCTTTCTGGTTTACATCACCAGATGTGTCATCATTTTGCTGAAGCCCTGCATGTGAAGGACCCACTTTCCTTCCAGCCCTGGGGCAATGATTGAAATATAAGGTACTTCTATGAGCAGAGTGCACCTTTGGAAGTTTTGAAATAGGTATTCTGGAACTTCTCATTTCAATCCCTTTTGAATATTTCAAAATATAGTTAATGAGATCGTCTGTAGGTAGTAACAGAAGCTCTAACATTCCCCAGGTGAACGTGAGACTGTAAACCTGGAAAACTGCAGACTTGCCTAACATCTAAATACTAAGAATATAGTCTGTGCCTTAATGAGATCATTAGGAATTTTTGTTACCACAGAAGATATTCTGAAAAGCTTAATGTCAGTGCAATGCAATTAAAAAAAAAAAAAAAAGAAAAAACTTTTTTTGGATGTGTAAACCTGAGACTATTAAGCAACGAGAAGGGAGTAATCCAGCTGCTGTTATTCTCAGCACTCATAAGGCAAGTACTTGACCGTACTTGTGCCTGTACTTTGGGGAGGATATCAAATCCTGGAGTTCAAAGGAGGGTCACAGAAATGATACAGGGTCTGGAAAACAAGTCTTCTCGATCAAGGCATAAGGAGAGCTGCTTATCAGATAAACTCGAGCACAGACTACAGGCACACACAGGGAGAAATTCTGCAAAATAACAAGAAACTCTTTCAGGCTTATGACAAGGATTTTGCAGGACTCACTTTCTCAACACTAACAATAAAATTCCTTAAATATAACAATAGCTTATCAGTGAAGATGATTAAACATAGAGAAAGTCAGGGACTATGGCATTGAGTTTCTAAGCTGAAATTAACTCTTTAATAAAATTTTTGCTCTCATTGAGCTTTAATGAAAAATTCTTTAGCCTCTTATTCCACAGGCAAGTATGTTCATATAGGTGAAGAAGTAGTGAGAAGAAACTAGGCCAAATGGAATTGCAGTTCTTTCAGATGTCCAAACTGATGGACCTGTATCATCTACATACCTGAGGTACAGCAGTAGACATTGCACCTCCATGGTCTGTGACACGTTTCATACTCTGTGGTTTCAATCCCTTACATTAAAGCTAGGAAGAATTATTTAATTTCTGCCTCACATAGATTATTTTATTTTCCTTTTTTTACCCCTCTCTACTTTTTTCCCAGTTGTCACCTTTCTCTTACACAGCAGAGACAGACTGTCACTGGATGCTAAGACAAGAAAAATAGGCAGAGTGGGAAATCTCTGGGGAAGACTGGTCCAGGACAGCCAGAACTGGCAGTGCCCACAGGTTTCTGACATCTGGTCCAGTGGCACTCCAACACAGCTCTTTACGTGGCATGTGGCTGGCCTGCTAGGATCATGCCAGCTTTTTCAATCCAGTCAATCCAGTGTATCATTTCAGTGCACTCAGCAGCTTTCCAGCACCAAACAGGGCTTACAAGAGAGCTGGAGAGGGAGTCGTTACAATGTAGTGTTACAAGGATCAGGGAGAATGACTTCAAACTGAGAGAAGGTTTAGATTGGATATTAGGACAAAATTCTTTACTAGGAGGGTGGTGAGGCACTGGTACAGGTCACCCAAAGCAGTTGTGGATGCCCCATCCGTGGAAGTGTTCAAGGGCAGGTTGGATAGTGGTCTGAGCAACCTGATCTAGTGGAAGATGTCCCTGCCCATGGCAGGGAGGTTGGAACTAGATGATCTTCAAGGTCCTTTCCAACCCAAACCATTCTATGATTCTCTGATTTGCTGTTTGTGCAGCTCCTCTTTCATGCAGCTTTGCTCCTAAGAATCAAAACATATCTGCTGTGATGGAGCGAGTGAGATCGATGGCAGCCAGCACTAGCAGTGCAAGGCCAAAGGATTCCTTACCCCACTATACTCCCTGTCCCTTTTTATGCACGTCTTATGTCCCACATAATACAAGATATATTTTGAGCTATGACATAATTGAGTTAAACCCTGACATCTTCTCTCTGGATTAGTCAGAGCATGTCCACATGAGTGAAGTACAGTAGGGTTAGTAGCAACTCCCCCATGGATGATTTTAGCATGGGCTGAATCCAGGGTGATTCAGCCATTTTACAAAACAGTGTCCATGTGTAGTTGTTTCAGAGTAGCAGTGATTAGTGACTGACTTGTCTGATTACAGAAGTCATCGGACAAACTTTGCAATGCAACTCTATTCAGATCAAGTAAAGAAATTAAGAAATTTAGTGAGTGGATTGAAAACATAGGCATCCCTGCCAGATGTTCATGGACAGCCAAGAAAAGAAACAGGATACTAAGCCCCTCCTATACTAGTCAAAAGAACAGATCCTGGACTTGAAAAGCAGATACTTTCTTTCCTCCATTGGTTGGGTGATTCAACATCCTTGCTCTAAAACATACATAGCCAGAGTCTCCATATAATTAATCAAAAAGTTTCTGAGTACACATCTCATCTCTCAGCTCCAAAGTCAGGCAGTCTGTGGACCTCACTTTGCTTCCTTTCAGCCAGAGCAACTGGACATGGCAAAGCTTAACTGAGTCAGCCAGTCTCTGTCTGTGAACAGGAGGCAATAATTCAACAGTTTTTGATAGGAAGTTGAAACAGTAGGGTCTAAACTATGTGATTGTGAAACCAGTGATGGTCTGTCAGTTCTTAGGCCAACTCTGTCCCCGTTTACAATGCCCAGGCAGATCCAAAGCATGCATGCCGATCACTGTCCCCAGTAGGACCATTTAGCTGTTTAAACTAAAAATAAATTAAAATTAAAAAAAAAATAAATAAACGAAAAGCCACCACTCTGTAAAATCTCAGATTTAGCTTTGGCCTCAAGAAGCTGAAGCTGCCAAGGGAAATCCCATATAGGCCCCATCCACTGAGGCCAGTTTCCAAAACCCCTTAGACAACCGCAGTTTTCCAGGACCCATTTTGATTCTTTAAAAAGTACCTGAAGTCTCAGTAGTATCCCTCTCTTTCAAGCCCAAGGATCCAGACCAATGAGCCTGATAGCAGTCTGAGAGAACAACAGGTGGCAAACAATGCTTATCCTTCCCTAGCCATCTTTGTTATAGCGATTTGTTAAAAGAAAACATACATGAAAAAGTAACAATTAACTAATAAAATAAACCAGATTCAAGTCTTTTTTTGTTAATTGAAAACTTCTTCCAGACTACTGTTAGGCATGATACAGGTTTATAATCTCTGTGCAAAATCAAATACTGTACCATATGAAGAGAATTACATGGTAAATGGGACAGATTTCACAGTGGAAATACTGAAGTAACTTTAATTTGTTTTTGTCATCTAATTTTCATTGTTTATTTAATAGTCTAAGAAGGCAAAGAAATAAAATGTCACAATTGAAGTGTGAGAGAGATTCATAATTTGTAACTTTTTGACAGCAATCACAGGTAGTCACAGGAAGAGAGAAGATTGGAACTGCTGATACCTGGAAAGATACATATAAATAACAGCACATACCAAGAGGTATCTCCTTAGGCTCTTACTAATCTTTCAGCCTCTTTTATTAATTACTGTATGATATTCTCATTCCTTGGAGCACCTCCCTCAATCTTACTAGCATCAGCAGCATAGACCTCTCAGAAAATGTCAACTGGAAGCCAGCAAGGAGGTCACAGTTGAGGCCAAGTCTAAGTTCCCCACTCTGTTCAAAACACAGGATAATATTTTCATTAATAAACATCACAACTTTTGAATAGTTTAATGATCGTACTTTCATCTCAGTCTTTCAAGTTGTTCCTTCTCTCCCCTTTGCGTCCCGTTTTTTTTTTTTAAATCACAGGGAAAATTTTAGAAAATACCATCCAAATCAAAAGTATTGCTTTACAAAATCAAATTTCATAGAATCAAAAGAAAATATTTGAAAGGAAAAGTACAAAACTAATTATTTCATAGAAATTAGGTTATAAAAACAGTACCAAAATTATTCCTTTTTCTTTCATTTAATAAAGAAATCCTAATTTCTTTTCTCCACGCTCAAGTTTTCAACACTATGCTAGTTCATAAGGAAAATAATAGGGGAATATAAACATGAGCAGAAAATTTCAAATAATTTTGTGTCAGTTCAAACATGGAAAAAAAATTTCTCAGTGACAGATAAGTGACTGAGATTTTATTTATCACACTTACATACATTACAGGGTTTGGGTTTTCTCATTAAGAACCCATGTTCCTTTGAAAAATACGGGAGTATTTTGATCTTAAGGATAGAATCACAAAGAAGCCTGCCAGTGTAATATGATTAATTAGCCCTTTTCAAAAAACAGTGGGTAGAATCAAGATTGGACTCCGGGACTGAACATGAAATGATAGCTTTCTTTATTCCCAGCAGTTTTCATGCATGGCGATGACAGTCTCTTCACAAATGTCTCACTTAGATGGTGCTTCCAAGCCCCAGGTCAGAATTTTAAATCAATGGTACTAACATTCGTGCCCTTTGATTTCATGCCAGTTACCCACAGATTTTCAAATTCTAGGATTGTGTAATCTTTTCCATGGATTGTCTCTGTGGTTTCCAGTGGTAGCCACAGTCACAGGAATCTCAAACAATGCTCCTGCTGGAGACCTGTCCCGGGCGGAATCCACTGACTACTACGAAGTCACTTTCTAGCTTTAGTTTCTGAAGTGTATTTTACTTTCTAGCAGATTCTGGGGTAGATTGGCACCAATGAAGGTGATAATTTAGTTCACTGATCAAAAATAATTGAAGGGTATGGAATTCTGTGGGTGAAAAACAAGACAAGAACCCAAAAGGATGATTTAGAAAGAATATAGAAAAGGGCATTTCAGCAGACATTAAATCCTAGGGAAAAGAAGTTACTACAGCATTATTCTGAGATTCAGGGAATTTCCAGTTTAATTATAGCCACTTATCTGCCAAACAACTGGTTTGATTGCCTAAGCTTCTTGATCTACAAAATAAGTCTCAGAATACAATATTTCTGTAAAATATTTTGAGATTTTTAAGTCAATATTCTACAGAAAGACTTATTTCTGTTACAGACAAAGCTATTAGAGGTGAAATTTAGTCTATGCATAAATCAATCACAGTTTGCCAAACTTTCAAGTTGTTGTATTTGAAATTTACTATGTATGGAAAAATGCTGTATTTGCAAGGTGGCTGAACAAGAATTCTTTCTGTGGTGTGCAATTTCTATTGTTCACTTCTATTTATTGTAAAGGAAATAGATCATGTTGTACTAGGACCAAAGGTGGTATTAGCTAGTAGGTGCCTTTGCTATTGAAGTAATAAATTATCAAGTTTTTATATCACCTTTACTAAAGAGGCAGCTCTATGTTCATATGTTGAACAAATGGAGCCTTGTTTCAGAGGAGAGATTCTGATTCAGAAGGGATTCCAAATTTCACTACACTGAACTGATAAAAGTATCACTTCCGCCTTTTGCTACATGATAATATAGAATTACACGGAGAAAAAGCTCACAGAGCTAGACATTTCCATTAATTATTGACCAGAAATAGATGGGAAAAAGCCGCAACATCTACATTTATACTGTCACCATCCCTCTACATTTCATTTTAAAATATATCTTCCTATTTGTATTTTATTTAGAACCCTTAGCAAGGTGATGGATGCAAAAAAAGATGGCCCAAATTAAATCTGCTACAGTTTACACACTGACTATGCTTCTTTTTTACTTTTATTTTTTGGCCTATGCAATTTTATTTCCATGCAAAGAATTTGGCCGTTTAGTGCATTACAGAGAATCCAAAGGACTAACCTTTTAGTGTTGGGAAATGGCTAATGTTCCTGCCAGTGAGCTAAAGCTGGAGTATCCCTTTGTCATGGCCAAATTTATTACATGGATCAAAAACTATAAAAAGCAGTGTTGCATCCTGCCATTAAGGAGAATTAATATTTTCAGTGGTATGTTAACCAAAGTTTTTCCAGTGTCTCTCGTTAAAAGCAGATTGTTGACTTTTCATCCTGGTGTGCCAAACATTTTCACTGAAACCCTAACAAGACTTTCATCTTATAACCATTATTTCTTAATGGACTTGGATAGGGGCAGTGTATGGGAATGGATTTCCTTTTCAGCTCAGTGCAATGGCCCATCATTAGTGTGTTGGGTCTTGAAGAACCATTACACATGCAAACATTTAAAGTATTTCCAGGGTAACTACTTTTCTTTCCTGAAATGCAATTCATGTTTTATCTATTATATTTAAGCAGCATTTGGTCACATTTCACCTTTCAAGTATCTCTACTGTGATCGCTTCTCATTCTACTGTATAGTAAAAGTAATAATGAATGAGATCATGCACAAAAACATTTTTTATGGAGCAGATTTTGTAGAACTTTCCCCTCATCTTGGGCAATAAATCTGTCTCTGATAATCACAAATTCCAAATGCTGACCGTTTGACAAGAATACTGTATGACGACATCACTCGCCACTTATTTCTTATTATTGGGTAGATAATAGCACTCATATTTGGCAAACAAAAAAACCAATCTGCTGTTTGCCCTTTCAGTATTTCTATTTTTAATGATGTTTCTATTCATTCCTGTTTTCCTACTGGCGATGTCCTGATATCTGTCACCAAACAGCACTTACTTGCTTTGAAGGAATGTTGGTTTTGTTTTTTCCAAGCTGACACGAGCGGTGTCAACTGCTTTCAAAAGTTGTCCATTCCTCCTGCTAAGCCCTCTCATTCCTAATATGTACTTCTAAAGATTCCTCAACAATTACATACACAGATGCAGGTTTGGAAACTTTCAACCTTTGATGGTATTTTGAATCACGGCCCTATTGGCAGCAAATGAACTCAAAAGTAACAACCCTGGAGTGTGATACCATCAGTTCTAAGAAGCTGTGTAATATTTATATGTCTTCATTCAAACTTTATATCAAATATAAGAGGCTTTGCAACCTTCATTAAGATAAGCTGGCACTCAGAGGTTACCATATGTTCCTCTTTTTAGGCCAGTGTTTAAGTGCAGATGTATATTTATTTTTCCACTCTACAGTCCTCCCTAAACTGTTCTTACTGCAAAGCTAATGAAACCATTGCTTTAATCCCCACTGGCCTTCAGGGTACATCATATGGTCCTTACTATTTAAGAATTCTTTTTAGTGTGCTTTTTATTTCCTTACTTCTGCAGTATTTATAATGTCCCAGTTCAAGAGGCTTTGCTTTTTCTATGGGCGTCAGGCAAGCTAAAACATTCGGTATCACACTGAAGGTGGAACCGAAGCCAAATATGCCTAAGTCAGAGGCAGAACAGCTCTTCCCACACCCTTCCCTGTTCGCCCAGCATCTTCTCAATTAGTTGAGCCATCCAGGATGGCCCTCATTAACAGACTTGTCAGAAATTTTTAAGTTGGACTGCTCACCATTCTAATCCAAAGATCCTTATTGTTTCCCAGCTATTGTTTATTTAGACAACATAGTTACTCTAAACTTCCAAACACTGAACTCAAGGTAATTAAGGCTCCACAATAGACACTAGCCACCCTCTTTATAGCAGATTATTTCTCTTTCTGCATTGAACAATTTCCATATTTTCTTCAGGCCTGATCCAAGTACCATTTGAATTAATGAAATCATCATAAATATGATTGGCAATTTTTAATTAATTTTTTTTAATAAGGAACATACCCCAAATCATTTGAACTATGGACCCCTTCTGACTGCCTTGATTCACGCATGTAGCCTTTAATCGAAAGAGAAAATGTAGAGCATGCTGGAGGCCTTAAGGCTGTTACCAAAAATAAGGTCTACAGATTTGGCCCCATTTTCTTCATTCCCTTTCTGCAGTGGATGAATTCCTTGGTGCTTGATATTAGTCTATAAGATTAGACTTTTATACTATGTTTTATACTTCAGCAAATCCCACTGAACTCATTTTGTTTTATGCTGCTTCTTAGAGAAGACTATTATATGTAAGCTGAATCTCTTAACTATATCAAATCCAATATAAACACCCTCTTTATAAGACACACCTCACTCTAATGCTCAGTGTAGAACTCCTAACAAAAATTATAAATGGAGTGCTTTGTTCATGCCTTTAACTCTTTCATTCCTAATATCAAATCACAGTGCTTAAGCTGTTTTTATTTTTCATTTGAAAATAAATATAAAGGGAAGTTGTAACTTAACCCATATGATATGTTTGAGAAAATCTGGGAGAAGATTTTAACAAGCCAAGAAAACTTAGGATGTGACTTCGCCAAAATTTTGAGGTTTTTTAATCTAGGTTTTTGGAGGGGTGTCTGGGAAGGAGTGGGGGGAGGGGGAACGTGCTAAAACTTTGCTAATTGTTGGAGAATTCAAACCTGTTTTCATTTATTTGAAATTATTACATAATGGAAGTGGGACGCTATAATTCAACCCAAATGGACGACTTCAATAAGCGGGTGGAAATGATTCAGTACATTAAAGAGAAGCTGTTTCAATAACAAATCTTTATTATAATCAGGAGTGAAGTGGTTAATTTAAGTTTTTACTGAAAAACAGGCTGGCAAAAATGTTTCCAGGGATGTGGGGATTTTTTTCCTTTTACTCAGTAGGGGTTTGGAGAGGAGGTTTGGAAGGGAAGGAGGGCTTTGGTTCCAGGATCCCCGCATTCCCACGAGTTCCATTAAGGAAGGGGGAAGGGCTTCCTGCTGAGGCAGCCATCTGCAGCTTTCTGTGAACAGCAGGAACCAAAGGCCTGGTAAAAGGAGAGTAAACCCAGGGTGACAATTTTGTCTGCATTCAAAGTCAGAATGTGGCTGATTCTTTTATTATTAGTCATGTTGTTACTACTATTATTATTAAGGAGGAGGGAGGGTTCCTCTGGCAGAATTAGCAGGTCTATAATGGAATATTAATTACAAGCAAACAATAGAGTTAGAGGCAGAAAAGTGTCTAGCACAAACACACCCTTATAGCCTCTCCTGGAATGCACTGCTGACAGCAAGCTGGGATTGTCATCATCCAAGCTACTGTCGCTCTGCTACAAACTATCTGGAGTCCATGGATGCATGTCTGAGGTCCCTTAAGTTATTGCTTTCTAGGCTAGAGTAAATTAGACCTGGATTTTTGTAAAGTGCTGTCACTTAATACCTGTTTTATTAAGGTTATTTTTATGCCCATAATTTGAGGGTAACACATCTGTTATTTCCTCTACTGCCTGGCTTTGGTGAACATTGCCTATGGAAAGTAACAAAGAGTGACACTGGAAAAAATAACAAGGGTGTTTTAACTTCCAACATCTGGAGAAAACAATATTAAGGAAACAGAAACAAATAGGTACAGTAGCCTACAAAGCAAAAGTCCACTTTTTAACAACAGTGAATAGTTTATACAGTACAGTAGATTTTTATGATTTTAGTCTGGACAAGCTAATACAAAAAATAAGTTTGAAAAATCTCATTAAAGAAGCAGCAGTTCCAGCTCTTGTTTAGGTCATCCTAATGCCAAAATGCCAGGTACAAAGGGAGAGAGGGGAAAAAGGTACTAATATCCCTTCCAGAAAAGACTTTCAAAATTCCATCTCAAAAGCTTCCTGTTAAGTATTTTTTAATAAAGTTTTATCACTGCTACATATGTGTCCCTGGCTGCTACTTACACAGATGCAGAAAATTCTACTGTATCATATCAAACTTGAAAACTGAATTAAGCATTCCCGTGGAGTGCTAAATATCCATATTAAGAAAACAGTGGTAGTTTTTTGGGGAAAAAAAGTCAATTACAAAACCTCTTAATATTTGCATTCACATAATTGAATTTCACAAAATAAATCAGAAATTATATCAAGTAATCCTTTAGGGAAAGGCATGCATTTACCATACAAATGTCTACTTGGAAATACCACATTTCAATACTAACTTTTTCTTTTTAAATTTGATAGATTTATTTTTACAATGTACATTCCTAAACCCTCCCATTTGTTGTCTGAATTCCTGTTTGTGACCTTGGAATTCCAAATTTATTATGTCATCCTCTGCCTTTTTTTCCAAGGGCATTGTATTAGAAAATGAAAACAGTATGAAAATATTTCCCTGTCCCTGCACACCCTCTCCTTTTCTCCTGTTAACAAGTATGCCTTAGCAAATTTTATTTTTCAAATGGAAGGGTAGCTTATACTTACAATACTCTGCAAAACAGAAGTTCTAACTTTGTTTCACAAAGATTAAGGGATGTGTGTAGCAGAAGCTGTTCATTTCTAGCTACTGTTTTGGGGTATAGAGATTTCTGCCTTCTTTCAATATTTCTTTTTAAGAAAATAACATATAAGACTGCTGAAACGGTTCCTACCTTTTTTCTTTTACCTCTCCAAAAGTAGGATTCTACTTCCAGTGGCACATGATTATTTTAGCAGTTTTCCTCATATAAAGGCTACATATAAGCAAGGATTGTTTCTTCTACCAGTAATGAGAAGTAGATAGGTGGTGGTTAAGAACAGATGACCCTAATGGCTGGACCATTACTTGGGACAGCAAAAGCCAGAGGAAGTCATTACACACCTAAACAGTAAAAGTGCTTTTTGGTTCCCAGTACATGTGTCCTGGGAAGGTAGAGGACTCCTGCATTTGAATAGGTTTGGTTTCTGTGCAAATCTAAAGGATGTCCAGGTGCTTATCTGAGTAGGTTTTCTGTCTGGATGCATAAAAGTGAAACAACTCCAGTTACTGGCTGAATAACCCAGCCAGGCTCCAAAATGACAAGGTGCAGTTCAGGAGAAATTCAGAGTGAGGAGAAACTCCACTTCCAAATGATATCTGATTAAAACCTTAGTGCAATATGAAAGCTGATGTAATGAATGCCAGCCTAACCCTGAAAATTCTCATTTTAATAGGTGTTACAAATGCTCAGCAACTCTCAGGATTAAGTTCAAAGTCACCTTTAAAAATAGCCTTTTCTTCACAACTACTAATCTTTCTAAAGACACTTTGGGACCCAAACCTACAAAAATCAGATTTAAAAAAGATTTGCCTGCTTTAAACACTACCAACTGAGACCAAAAGCTGTGCACACTATCAAGAACAATACAAGAACCCATTTCTGTCTTTAAATTATAAAATATTGTTTTCCTTGGATAAGGCTGTAAATGTAACCCAGTTTCATAATGCTGAAACAAAACTGCTGCAGCAACACTAGTATTGTACCATTTTACAATAAACACTCAAAAAAAACCTCCAAAAAGCACAAACTACTACATACAACTTTGTCTTAGTAGCTTTCCTTTTTTGATTATTCTGAAGGAAGAAGATTTTCCAAGTTTTCTCTGCTCCTCTCCTGCAAAGAAACCTCCCCAAAGCTGTTAACACACATTAGGAAATTTTTTCCTTCTGGAAACGCATCAGACACTCTTACAGAATTTAAGATATTTAATGTCAAAACGTAGATTGTTTCTTATGTTTATCATATGTTTATAGCAGCTTTAGCTTCATCTGTGATTGCTCTATATCAACTTTTGCAGAAAACACCTTAGGTTTCAGTGGGCTGAAACCCCAGTAAGCATTACTGATGAAAGGTACATCTGTTTAAATGGCATCTAGGTTTTTTCAGTCAGTTAATAGCGTAATTGCTTTAGGTATCAGAGGAATGCAGTACCTATGGGTAGCACCTCAGAACAACATAGAGGCTTAGTATATGCATTCATAAATGAGCAAAATTTATCACTGAATATATGGGTATCAGGAGACCTCTTTATCACTTAAGTCCTCAAAGTAAGACTCCAATGGGATTTGAAAAATGTGTGGACTTTTTTCCAGCCCTATGAGGTGAATTATACCTAGTGAAACTGCAGATATGTCTGTGCAGACAGGTGCAAGCACTTCCCTTGATTCCTCCGTGTCTCTGGTCCCAGCTGGCTGCAATCTAGCTCCAATGCAAACGTTACACAGGCATGTTTATCTGAGATGTCCGGTGTATTGGCTGGGGCATGGTCAGCCTTCAGATATCCTAGCTAAGAATCTACCAGCTAGTTCCTGAAATGAGTTTTTAGTCAATCTGTTCTGTATGCAGAATGCTTAGAAATTAATTGAAGAAAATAATTATATCTTTCTAAAATTCATCCAAATATTTGGAAAAAAAACCAAACCGAACCAAACCAATTATGTAGAGCAATACATGGTGGTCTTAAAAATATATCATAGCATCATAGATAACCCACAAGGATCATCAAAGTCCAAAGCCTGGCCCTGCACAGGACACCCCAAGAGTCACACCATGTGCCTGAGAGCATTGGCCAAACGCTTCTTGAACTCCATCGGGCTTAATGCTGTGACCACTTCCCTGGGAGCCAGTTCCAGGGATCAAGTACCCTCTGGGTGAAGAACCTGTTCCTAATATCTAACCTATACCTCCCCTGACATAGTTTTATGCCATTTCCTTGGGTCCTGTTGCTGGTCACCAGGGAGAAGAGACCAAAACTATTCAGCGAGCACTACGTTACAATACTCAGAAAAATAGACTGAGTTTGTTTGTAAAAGAAATGAGGTCAAGAGACCAGCATTTCTTTTATTCTGATATCCTTCCCCATTTATAATATGTGCCATAAAATGAAGTGGAAGAAGTAAATGAAGCAGTGAACACTTAACAACTTTACTGACAGCTTTTGTACTACCAAAACAAACTACACTTCACTTTTTTGTTTATACTGGAATTTACCAGTTCAAATACTGACCAAGAACCCGAGTTCAGTAAAGTACCTAAACATGCATTGAAGCATTTTCTGATCACACAGAATAAAGCAAAAGCTTAAATTAAAGCATATGCTTAAGTCCTTTGCTAAACTGGAACATTACTCTTCACATAAATTGCAGTTGCAAGGCAAGCAATTGTTCTACAAATTACTCTGAAATTATTCTGAAAGCCTATCACACAAATCTGAGTAATTATTAATACTGGAAACTCAACAGAAAGACCAATGTCTGTCAACTGGTGTTTGGAGCAAGATATTGATTTCCAAGTGGAGCAACGTTAAAATGTTATAGCAACATGATCTGGCATGATTTTTCAAAAACTTACAAGCAAAGGAAATGCACCAGGGAATGCACTCGGGGAGCATTAGGCCATGCTTCTGAGAAGGCTGGATTTGAGGGTAGAACTCAGAGGAAATCACAAAGAAAAAAGTCATATGTCTTTCAGTCCCCAAGGATCTGCCTATGAATTTATAGCCAAGGACTTGAACTTCTAGGTTATTTGTGCTTCAGATCTGTCAGAAAGAAACCTTTTCTTATACTCTTCCACACCACAGATATCACTCTTCTTCATAAACTAGTACTCTGTTCTTTCTATCAAATCTAAGTTCTCTATCAACCTGCACTTCAGGAAGTCTTCCATCATCCCCATATCACCACTGGCCAATCAGAGCTCAAATCAGTCCAGCACTTTAATTACCTAGGTAGCCTCATCTCCTCGGATGGTAAGATTGACGGAGAGATAGACAACAGGTTAGCAAAGGCATACAGTGCCTTCAGAAAACTCCATAAAAGAGTGTGGTGTAATAAATACTTGAATAAAAGTACCAAGATCAGTGTTTACAGAGCCATAGTGCTGTCTACTCTTTTATATGGATCTGAATTACGGGTCATCTACTACCACCACCTGCGACTCCTAGAACGCTTCCATCAACGCTGCCTCTGTACAATCCTAAACATCCACTGGTCAGATTATGTGACCAATACATCTGTTCTAGAACAAGCAGCAGTCACAAGTATTGAGACCATGTTGCTGAGAACACAGCTGCGTTGGGCAGGACACGTCTCCAGGATGAAGGACCATCGCCTCCCCAAGATCTTGCTTTATAGTGAACTTGCCACTGGTTGCCACAAGAGAGGAGCCCCGAAGAGAAGATACAAGGACTTCCTGAAACAACATCTCAGCCTCGACCATATTGATCAACATAACTGGTCTACTCTGGCCTCAGATCAGGAGGCCTGGAGACACACCATCTATAACGCTGCTGCTTCCTTTGAGAACGCACGCAGGATCACTCTTGAGGAGAAAAGACAACGCAGAAAGAATCGTGTCTTGAAGAATGTACCACCTAAGGAGTCCTTCTGCTGTGCCTTTTGCAATCAGACATGTCTGTCTCGTATTGGCCTTATTAGCCACCAACGTGCTTGCAACAAATGTGGGTAGAGCCTTTCCCAAATCTTTGTTCGCGAAGCCCAGCCATGATGATGATAGCAAATAAAATAATTATTTTAAAAAAAAAGAGAAAGAGAAAATCAGTCTTTATTCATCATGAGGAGGAAGGAACAGAGTTTAAAAAACTTTTGTTTTCCAATTTGATTTTGAAAGAAAGTGAGATAAGCCAAGGGAAAAGAACACAGAAAGACTTCTGAGTTGAACCTGATAGGCTCAGCACACTAATCAAGGAGAATCTGCAAGAGCTGTGACAGATCTGAAGGAACTGTACAGTGCAAAAGAAATAAAATAAAAAATATTTACTAACCCAAAGACTGTTGTCCACTAGTGTTCTCAACCAAGACACAATGACTCCCTTCTCATGTTGCAGTATGATAACAACTCAGTTATGGAATAAACCACAAGAAAGGTAGGAGTCATTATTTCTGTGTTTGTATTAGAACTGGCTTCTTCTTAATCTTAACATATGAACCCTGAAACAAATACCCATTTCCTTTGTACCATGGGAAGAGGAGGTCTTTTCAAGCACAAAAAGTAATTGAAAAAAGATATTTTCTGGTTTTAATAAGAACTAAGCCAACATGATATAAAAACCCTCTATGTTTTGCAACACCTGTCACAACTTCAAAGAATGTGAGAAGTGGCTATTGCAAAAATAACAGGTGTCAGCCTAGAGATGTGAGGTCCAATATGTGGCAGAAGCACAGCAATTCAGGCAATTGCTGTTAATAGAATACACAAACCAAACCTCCCTCAAAAACCAAAACAGAAAAAGCCCCTTATGACCCACATGAGGATATTTTTGAAACTCTACATTTTCATATTATCTCATAAGTAATTTATCATTGAAATATGCAAAGAGATTCAAAAATAGATTGGAACAAAACTGAGGTTAAGAAATCAAGTGTTCAGGGCCAGGAAATAGAGAAATAAAGATTAGTGTTTTAAAATATTGCCTTGCAAATGTTGAAAATGGATAAAAACAATGTAAAATAGATCATCAGCTTAAAACTGATAAAGATTGCAAGATCTGTGAAAGATTTGGGCTCAGAATATTAAGTTTCCTGGTCATAAAGGCTTTAAAGTGTGCAAAAACCTCTAAACTGATAGATCTCTGATACAATCCTGAAAACTGGACAGAGTTCTACAGTTAGACCAAATGAGAACATATCGAAGGACAGAAACATTGGTGGTATTAGAGAACTGGTCCTAAAAAAGAAATTACAAGTTAATTGAACTTTGCATAGGAATTGATGCCTTACAATACAATGTGGATAAAGGGACCACAGCTGAAATCTCAGGAGGGTTGATTTATTATAATTTGTTTATAATTTCATAATTTTTAGTGTACTGTCACTAAATCTCTGCTAAAAGCAGACATTAAATTTTTTGAGGGGTTAACAATATAAAATTTCATTTCCTTTCCTTTCTTTCTTTCTAGCTACCCAAGAGGGACAGAGACAGTAACATCTGATTAGTAACCGCACTTCCTCTGTGATGCTAACTGTGAAATATGTAACTGGCCCAGGGTATTAACACAGAGTGTGTGCATGAAACATAGAAACACAGTGGGTTGTTTGAAACATAGCAACAGACTGGGTTACAGGGTCCTCCCTCACTGCTACCTAATTTAACTTCTTGAGGTTATTCATGGTCTGAGTCCCCTGAGGAACTGTCATGGTGACTCATCTAAACCCCATATCCGGTGTGTTTACCATCATGCTATTGTATATGAGAATTGAACATCTCTTGCTTTAGCAATAGGCAGATGTGCATTCATATAAGGTTTTCAGAAGGGATTAAGTAACTTGGACATTTACTCTCATTTGTTAATAATGCACCTGAGGAGCCTATCTAATGGTAAAGCAAAGTCACTGAGATGCTTTGGAGATCCTGGGCCCGAATTTTTAAAAAATAATTGTTCCTAATTATAATATTGAAAAGTGTGAAAAACAGTATTGAAAACTTCCTATGATTAAGAAAGCAACTGAAACAGTGTTTGGGACCAGTTCAAACCACCAATAATACATCTCCTAGAGTTAAGGTAGTTTCTTATTATTTTTAATGAGCCACCTTTCTCCTTCAGTGCTATTCCTGCATTGCTTAACACATCTCTTCAGTTATGGAGCAAAAATTCTAATGACCTTAGTTTATTCTAAGTGTTATCTCTTCAGATTGTTGGATTTTTATTTGGGGAAAAATGAATGAGAGCATTCATCGTGCTTTTCTCTCTTGCAGGTGGTACAATGTTGATTGCCAGCTGGATGAACGCAAGTAAAAAGTCTTTCTAAGGTATCAGAATTCTGCAAGATGCTTTTGCTTTTGCCATGCAGCTTAGAGCAACAACATTCCAGACAATGCTTTTTACTGAACAGACAGTGCAGGATGCTCTCAGAGCTTAGGGCTGTGCCCAAATAACCCAATTCATTTTGTTCTCAGATGCTGAGAACTTACGGCTGTGCCAAATTAATCCAATTAATTTTGTCCCAAATGTTTAACTGACAACAAAACCCCCCACATTTGAAATCCATATCTGAGTCAAGGTAGAAAGAATTTTATCAATACTCTGCAGCATGCATTGCAATTCCAAAAGTAGATTTTTATCTAGGTCTTATTAAAACTAATTTAGAAATTCAAATATTCTATAAAGGCAGAAAGAGTACAGACAACAGCATATTTATTAAGCAACAGCAGTCAAAATCTCTCTAGTTCCTTCAAAACCCCCAGTCAATGTTTTTCTTTAAAGTTATGTTCCATGATTCAAGCTCTTGAGAATTTAAGTTCTTCAGTTTTTTGCTGGCTTAGTCAGCTCAGTCAAGTCTTTGTCAGCAGCTGGGAAGGATTGCAATATATATAGCTACCAATTCATTTAGGACCCAACTATGGTACACTTATTCACAATGAGCAAGAATTTATCCTCCCTGCATTAGCTTTAATAGGCACTCATTGGGAGAAAATGCTGCAGAAGTCCGGTGCTTAGTTGACAAATTGATATATTTGCCAAATACCAAACAGGATTGAAGTCTGTAAAATGCAACTCCAAAACAAAAGTTTCAGGTTTCATTGTAGTAGCCAAGAAGGTAAGATTTCCTAATCTCTTGAGACGAATTCCTGGCATCATATGCAATTTTAGCTTTTTACCTAACAGTACCTTAGAAACTGTAAAATATTCCAGTTTTAACAAACAGAAAAAAATAGAATTATGACAAGGGAATAAGTGAAGACGAGCTCTCCTCTCCGCAGAGAAATACCTCTTGTAGTTTTATTTTCCTTCAGTAAACACTTCCTAAAAATCTTTTCTATTTCTCTCATGTTTGTAAAGAGGAAGATGGACATAAAGATAAATGTTTTACAGAAAAATCGTTTGACCCAGGCTCCTCCACAGACCTCGGGGAACCTCCCTGGCAGTGAAACACAGGGAGGAAACAGGTGTGGGAATGAACCACGCACACACTTCCCTCAACAGTGGCCACAAAATTCAGACACAACAGCTAAATCCCACTCCTGCAGAAGCAATGCCTGTGACATAACATCAGTTAGTGTTTGTGATAGAATGGCAATAAATGTGAGGAACCTTTTTGAAAAATAAGAGTAGTGGAAAGCAGTATTTCTCTAAGACAGAGATGTCTAGGGAAAGAAACCAAGTAAAAGCCTTCAGAATCAAATACCACCTGGTAATTATCAAATTACTCTAAAAGTAGTATCCCATTGCAGTGTCTACTGCAGAACACCTTTGATATTGTATGTTTGTTAGTCTTCAGAGAGCTGCTAAACTCTTAGTTGCGTTCATCTGTAAATTATGGAATGCTATAAAGATCTTTGATCTGTTGTGTATTTCCACAGCATCTATCAAAATGGAGTCTGGCTTCAAGCCTGGGTCTACAAATAATGACAAAAACCACTCTATAGCTTTGCTGTTATCACTGATCCCTGGTTTTTCATTAGCACACTGCAAAATGAAGGCTTTCACTTCCACATATTTCATAAAGGTTGTAAGTGATTTTTCAAAAATATTCACCTACTGCTTTATCTTCTGGTGCAAACTGAAACAACATGCCATATGTTTGCTGTCTATTTATTCTAATGATTCTTTAAAGTTTTTTAGTCACCAAGATAATTTTTATCAGTGATACTGTTTTTGTCTTGTCCAGTGTGCTTCTTCAAGTGGTATACAGGTGCATAATATTCACCTTTCATTTAAAATCACCCCCAACACCTATGGAGCATGACTCCTAGAAAATGTACGTTCTTTCCACATTTTGCTTTGCTGAGATTGAGCCGGGCACATGCTGAAGTTTTTAAAACCAGAAAGGAGGTGGACCTTCTATCCAGATGTTGGATTTTAAGCCATAACAAATTAACTGATCAAACTGTGTAATATTCTCTGCACTGCAGAATTCACTCTCTACATGATGATATTCATCACCCACCCTCTTCCTTCCTCCACAGACTCTCAGAAGATTCACACTATATCCATTTCCAGAGCTCCTCTCAGATTCCCCAGGCAAATGCCAATCAAAGCTTCCTTTGTTGGTGATATGTACATTCCTCCATGAGCTATAAAGGGTAAGAATGTCTCAACTTTCTACGGGCTATCATAGGCACGTGCAATATTATTGTCCCATAGTTTATCTTACCATACCCTAGAGAAATCTCATCATCCTGTTTTCTTTATATGGGCTACAGATGTCTTAGCCAAGCTTCCTCACCACTGAGTCACTGACTAGGATTGTTTACGTCTTCATAATGAGTCACCTTTGCGACTTGGCTCGTTGTCAGTACTTGGGCTGACGGCTTCAGCTAGTCTCTGCTTTGTCTCATTCTCCTTCATCTTGTCAGTGTAGTTATACCTGTGGGGAGTAAGAACACAAAATGGCTCCCCCCTAATTTTCCTTTTCCTTTATGTATGCCACTCTGTGTTAACTGATGCCACTTTCTATCTCTAGATTGACTGCTGTTCCAAAACTTCGACTTTCATGTTGTTCCAAGTTCCTGTGCCATAGGAAATCCAATTCAAAATTCTTTTTTTGCATCCAAGAATATCAGTTGACATGCAAAAGTGTTATATCTTTGGTCAGATGTCAAACTACATTTAATATGTTTCTTTCATCCTCCTCATTTATAAATAGGAATATTGTGAATATTGCAAATATCTAGGATGTTTTAAAAGTCATGTTGCCTTTTTCCATACGAAATCTTTTTGCTTATTGGAATGTGTAAATGACTAGGAATTATGATGGTCCAAGAACTTTCCTTTTTGCACTATCCATCACCTTGAAGGTTCATTTTATGAATGTTTTGTATTTATTAATTCTTTCCTTTTCCAATCACTATGTTACTATGTCCACTCAGCACCTAACTCCCTCTTAGATCTAAACTACTTGCAATCAGTGGTTGGCTGTGCTCCCAGAGTTAGTCAGACTCATTTTCTGTTTCACATTCAGGCTTTCATAGGCTACTTCAGAGCTATTACAGTTATGCTTCCAAAACAGCAGAGTAATATTAATATTTTCATTGTATCATTATTTTCTAAATTTATATTGTAAATATGTTTTTATGTGAGTTCCTTTCTTTCAAAAGATTTAAAAAAAATATTAAAGTTCCCTTTAGGAACCTTTCACAATTTCAATTCACAATTCACAAGTGGCATTTGTTTTGTTGCATGAAAAACCTTACAACAACTGAATTGGGGTGAGAGGTAAAATACTGTTGTGAGTTAGAAACAGGCTAAGAAACAAAAAACAAAGAGTGAGAATTAACAATCAGTTTTCAAGGGAAAAGGTTAACAGGAAGGTGACCAGAACTGAACCCAGTTTGCCAAGTTAGGGGTTAGGAGGGTTGGGGTGGCTGGTGGTGTAGAATGTAAAGATGTGAATAAAAACATTAGCATGTTTAATTATTGCTAACAATAAAAATAAAACATACCCGAGTGTTTTGCAACTGATTCCATGGAAATCACACAAAAAAAATGTCCTTAGGGATTCAGCTAATAACTTCCAAAATAAACCTGATTTTCATTCAAGATCACAACTTTTGTGGATAGAAACATGCCCTTGTTCTTAAATACCAAAGTGGTTGTGTGAAGGGCAGAATATCTTTGAAGAGCTCCAAATTCTGTGTGTACAAGACACAGATATTCTAAAGAGTAAATGAATTCTTTAATTATTCAACCTCATCTACTGATCTTACCTACAGTTTCTCAGACATACTGAATCTAACCAGACCCACCTACCCACCCAGAAAAAGGGTTTTGTGTCCTTTAGGACCAGTTCAGACTAATGGCCAGCCCTATGATCCTGTTTATTTTTAAATCAATGTAGATAAACAAATCCTTCCATTTGTCATTATTGTTTCTCTTTCTGTAATCAATCCTCTGAGAAGTTACAAATTAAACCACACTCACTCAGCCAAAATGGAAACTTCATATAATAGTTTCTTTCATAAAGCACAAATCAAACATAAATTTAAATTTTTAATATGGAAATACTCATAGTGATGAAAGTTATATTTAGTACATGTGGAATGTGTGCTTGGTTTTTTTAAGTGCAGGGGTTCTTTAAATAAAAATTATGCCAGTGAACTGCAAGATGATGAAGTTTAATGGGCCCTGGAACCTGCTCAGATTCAGCTGTCTCAATCCAAACGTGAATGTCGAACTGGAGCAGGAAAACTCAGAGTCTGAAAGACTCATTGCCCTGGTGGGAAATGCTATTGTGCCAGTGAGAGGAGCTGCTGGCTGGTTTATGTGATTGAAGGATTGAGAACATTGGCCCACATGAAGTGTATTTGTATCTTCATTGTAGACAGGATCCCACTATGAAACTCTCCATTATAACTCTCCATATTATAACCACTTCTAGATGAGGCAAAGAATAGTACTGTTTGTATTGCTTAAGCTGCCTGAGGTACTAATAAAGAAAGCAATAGACACTGTCCTGGATTCCAGAGGTGAAGAATGCTCTATTAAGAATTTTTTTTTCAGATGCTGGACCTAATTTTGGTGCTTTTCCCAGTGTGGTTCTGGATAAGAGACCTGAAGCTGCAGCCAGCTAGCTGTTTGTACACTCTGACAGACACAACTGTAAAACAAAGCAGACTTATCATGGGTTTGACAGAACCAATATCCCAAATTCTGGAGGTTTTTGTTAACCTGGCATTCAGGAAGAATCTTGATGCATTCCTGCCTTAAAAGAACTGTTAACAACCAAACAACAACAACAAAAAATTTTATTCAGAGTAGGCAAAGCCCAATCTATCCTGGACTTGGCTTCTCTGACAGTATAGGACAAGATAGTCTCAGTCTTGCAGTTTAGTTGAGTGTTATGTTATCCATCAAAATCTGAGATGATACATGACCAAAATGTGGAACATCTGTATATTGTTGAGATCATCAGCATAATTTTTAATTAGATGTCTTTTGAATGTTTTCTCACTTAGTGTGCTAAATAAACCAGAAATTTTAAAAACACGTACCCTAAATTATTTATGGATAAACCAATGAAATCCCCATTCCAAAACCACAACCACCCCAGCATGAATGATGACCTCACCTCTGCTGATACAGCTAATAGGAAAACTGATGCACTACTTAGACTAGGCCTAATTAAGAAGATAAAAAGTCTGCTAATGGGTTTTTCAATTATTTTGCTAGATATCTGCCAGGGAGAAAGATGCTGATCTGGATTCTGTTCTTGGGCCAAGTAGGGTGCAATCTCTAAATAAAGTATATGTTAGCATGAAGCCCAGCACATAAAAATGGAGATATCAAAAAAATGGAGAAAGTAGTGTGTAAAATTGAAACAAAGGGCCAGGAGGGAGTTAGCATTATGAACAGTTTCACAAGGGATTGATTTTGTTTACTATTTTGATTTATGCCATGGCCATAAAACACTAACAGCAACCCAAAGAGACATACATCAACATACAAGAGGACAAGAATATCCACTGAAAGAACTGGGTATTTGTGAACCGAAATGAGATGATATTCAATAGTGAAAATAACAAAACATGCATTGAAGGCTAATAACTAAAACCTTCATTTGGAAAAGAATCAGTAGAGTTGCTCTGGACTACCAGATGACTGCTGGAGGCTCCAAAAGCAATGTTTTTTTAAGATGACAGTAGAGGAACAGCAGCAAATTCTCAGTGTCTAACTGTGCAAGGTTTGGGAGGCCTCATCTGCAATACTGTATATGGCTTGTCTTCAAGGAAAATGAATTTATCACTACAGTAGGTGTATACTAAGATATCCAGAGGAATTAATAATAATAATATTAATAATAATAATATCAGGGGGGAGGAAACTAAAAAAGTTCTGCTGGTGCAGCTTTACAAAATTAATTGGGGTGGGCAAGTAAACATCAGGAAAGCAGAATAGTTATATAAGCCAACAGACAGGTCTGGCACAATAATAAGTCAGCAAGCACTGGTCATAAATTAATTGAGGCTGGAAACTGAAAGATGCTGTCTGGCCATTACAGCAATAACATTCTGAAGGAATATCTGCTGCAGAGTAAAGAGACGAAAAATATAATTGCTCTTCAGAAACACCTAACAAACTATGAATATATAGTTGCTACATTAAAAAACTTGAACAGGTAACGCAAGACTTTGCTTGCATTCCTATGTTTCTGCCTAATAAATTCACCTGGAAGCATAAACGCCCACTTGGATACAATTCTTTGTTCCAGAGGCCCATCAAGTACTCTGAGAAGAGCTATATCACACAAGCAGCTTTTTTATTGTGACAGAGAAGACTTCTGTAAATTAGAGGCAGGAAAAAAGAATAAATAGTATGTAGACTAATACAGAAAAGGATAACTCTCCGCCATCTGACCCAGCTAAGGGTCCATTACCTGTCAGTTCAAATCTGAGGACCAAAACTGTCATCAGGTTGTTTAAAATAGTGCTTGACAAGTCCGAAATGAAAATGAACTCGATAATCATAGAATCATAGAATATTCTGATTTGGAAGGGACCCATCAGGATCATGAAGTCCAAGTCCTGGCCCTGCACAGGACACCCCAAGAATCACACCATGTGCCTGAGAGCATTGGCCAAATGCTTCTTGAACTCCATCAGGTTTGGTGCTGTGACCACTTCCCTGGGGAGCCTGTACTGGGGATCAATCACCCTCTGGGTGAAGAACTTTTTCCTAACATCCAACCTAAACCTTCCCTAACTCAGCTTCATGTCATTTCCTTGAGTCCTATCGCTGGTCACAAGGGTGAAGAGATCAGTACCTGCCCCTCTTCCCCTCATGAGGATGTCAAAGACTACAATGAGATCTCAATGGTCATACTGATATAACTGAAAAAGTATTTAATTAAGAGCTCAGCTTTTTGTTTTATACACTCTTGGTCTCCTTAAAAGACTCCAAAGGCTCCCTGTAAGTTAACATCAGTTTTCTACTTAAGCTCATATAAAATCATATAAAGTCATATAAATTAATTTGGCTTTAGTTAAGCAGACTCACAGAAAAGAGTTCTAGAAGCATTTTCTTCCAAGTTTACTTGATTCTGCATGGTGGGATATATGCAAGAAATCTCTTTGAAGAAAAGAAACTGTAACAGCCATCATCTGTACTTGAAGAATACTATTTATTCCAAAACGATGCAGAAAAAAGCAAGTAGGATATGATGATGTTTAAAACAGATTGCAACAATGATAGAAACCATAACACAAGTCCATTTTCTTAACATTGTTAAAGCAGGGAAGAAAGTCCTTCTCATTCCATACATTTTAACATTTTTCTGTGTCTAATTAATTCATTAAATTTAAGCAATAGATTCTGGCTGAAAGTTCCATATTCTCATTTGAACTCCTGAGGAAATTCATCACAGAAGACCCCTTAGATCTTACTTCACTAAATTCAAGCAAAGTCAGGATTCCTTCAAAACCCACAACTCCTTCATAAGTAGTGGATTAAAAATGTAAACATTGGTTTATTTCTGATCTTTTACATTGGTAAGATTTTGTCCAACATACTTATATCATTCATTCAAAAAATTATATGCTTAGTAACTGTTCAAAAAGCAGATTAAATCCTTTAACACATTATTACTGCACTGCCTCAATAAGCCCTTCGTTTACCAAAAAGGATATTTACTCTAAATATGGTAGTAGAACCAGCTGCATCACATTTACACAAAAAGAAAACATACTGGATTGTTTAGAAAAAAAGGCATAATATAGTGGCGATTGCTTTCCTCTATACTTCTGAATTAAGAGTTTGAAATACTGTGCTTGAAGTCCCATAAAGCTTGGTATGTCTTGGGAACAGCACTCCTTGCTTAATTTGGGCCAGGCTCCTTTTTCCACTTTGAAGGAACAAAATGAGACTTTAATAGTTCCAGGAGCCTCTAGGTAGTTGCGAACTGAGGGTTCTAAAGCATTCACGTGGGCAGAGCTCAGCTCATAGTATAAAGCATATTTTAGGGAGACTGCCTTTTGGACAAAGATTGGATCATCTCCACTCCTACGCCCAGAGAAATAAAACCAAATCATTTTATTCCCCTCTCTCACTGCCTCCTATGCAAATTGTTATGTTTGTATATGTATTTATATGTAATTATGAAACCCTTCTTGATTTAATATATACAAGTGAATTGACGTTTTGATCATTTTGGATTGTCCACAAGTCACAACAAGTCAAAAAAGATAAGCCTTCAGAAAATACAGTATAAGACAGTAAGAATGCAAAGAGTAAGTTTTATCATAAACATTTCAAAGTTGTGTAATATTTAGATACAAAAGGAGTTTTGGTACAAAAGGAATAGAAGGCAGCCCTCCTCCTCTTTCACCCCAAAAAATAGTAGGTTTCAAATCCCAGCATGGAGCAATTTCAGACATTTGTGTCATGCAGAACTATGTAGCTCAAGGCTTTTAGCCAGGAAATTCTGCAAATTTGTCCTCAGATTAAAAGGTGCCATGCAACTCAATCATGCTACAGCTTTATTTTGAATGCCTGCACTTGGCAATGCCTGCAGCTGAAGATGTCCTGTATTTTTTGGCTTCTACACAGTTTGTACTAGAAAAGCATTCTGGCACAATTGGCATCTACTGTTTAATCTCCTAAAAGGGTATGGAAATAAAATCACTTTAATTGCTCTTAGGTATGCACGTCTTGAAAGGTTTAAGACTAATTTTTATAACATGAACTAAATATATAGCCTGAACTAACTTCCTATCCAGCCAGGATGTTCTTTCTAGATGAAAGATGAGGATTCAGAAAGAATGCAATGAAATTGCATCAGAAAAAACAGCTTACTGTTTGGCATTGCTATGCAGGGGTTAAAGACGTCTACCTGGCAGCCCAGAAGTATGATTTAAAGCTTGTTTGAGGATGTGTGCACAAGCTGCAATTAGCTGGTCCAGAGATGATAAATAAACATATAGCCTTAAACAGAGCAAGGTGTGGATTAAAAACTTCATCTGAAAATTTGGGCAAATATTTAGGTGGCTAACCCGCACTGAACTCCAAGTTGCCACAGCTGAGACTTTAGTTGTAGGATTTAAATTCCTATCTAGCCACAATGACTAAAAATTTTCTGACAAGACTTTATTCTAAGTTTATAATGAATTAAAACAGTAGAAATGAAATGAGCAGTGGGGAATGGTGTTACTGGACCTTTTCAACTGAAACTCTGTTTCATCAATAAAACTATACTGCTAAATTTGTGGGATACCTATTCTTCTAGCAAAATCTCTACCTTCTGTGATTTCTTGCTGCAGTCACTGAGAGTTATTTGGACAGTGTTCCTGGACTGGGGTTTTCATGAGAAATTTCAGAAAAGAATGTAGATGTGCTCTTCCTTAATTGAGCAGATCCATAGACTGAAAAACAAGCTCGAAAACCTGGAATAATAGTGCCTGCTTGCTTCAACAGACCCACCCGTGATTGTGTGCTTTAATTTTTCAACAAGATGTGGAGGTAGGGCCTGAGGAAACACATAAAAATGTTTGGTTTGGCTTTCTGGCAGGTTTCCCCAGCTAGAGTGCATAAAAGCACTGAGGATGCAAGATCCTGCTAAATTTCCATAGAGCGCCTGACTTGAACACCACAGAACATTCTGTACATCCTGGAGCAGAGGATCATATTGCTGCCCTCACTCTGGGGACAGCAACAAGCAGCAGCAGCAGCAGGTCATCAGCTGGAAACTGGAAACCTGCCATTTTTTAATTAGTTGCTCTCTCCTTCATAATAATCCTATTTAAAATCCTATAAAATGCAAGGTCAAGTTTGTTACACAAGCTCAGATAATGCCGAGCCAAATTTTTAATCATGTAATTAGCCAGAAACACCTTTTTCGATAGAATAAATATCACCTCATTAAAATCAAGGAGTACAATATATGGCCAGGTTCTGTTCTTTCCTATTCTTAATCATTGTCTAGATGAACACAAATGTTTTCCAAATGAACCACTTTGTTTTAGCTAAAGACAACAGCTTTCTATTAAACTTAACTTGGATTTGATCTCAAATTCCATGCAGACAGTCTTTCGGATATAAGAACAAAATTCTCACTCTCCTTACACCCAGTTTTCATTGATTTCAACCAAACTCCTATGCAATCACTGGATGCATTCAAAGAGCAAATAATACCACCTCATACAAAATGTACACACAACCTTAAAGCAGAGGATATCAAAGGCATCAAAGTCTTACTGTCATTTCACACAGACTGTTGCAGAAACAACTAAGAAAGACACAACAAATGTGACTTAGCGACACAGCAAATCACTCCCTGACTCAGGAGCAGAACACAGGTATCCTGACTACTAATCCAATAGCATGGAGGAAAATATCCTCATCTGGATATAAATGGAAGATTTCTCACATCTGGTCCCTTACCCACTTCCAACATCATACCACTTCACAGCTTGCTCAGGATGCTGGATTGAAACATGCTCCTTGCTGTGGCATATATAAAAAAAAGTAGTAAATTACAGTTCATATTAATACAAATTAATAAGATTTTTCTGTAAATATGCTGCAGTGTATTGTGTAATATAATATAGTCCTAGTAATTTAAGCCCTTGCTACAGCTATTAAATCATTGCCAAAAAGTGGGGAAAAACTGCCAACCTTATGTGCAAATTATGAAGTGTGTATATTCATGAGATTCTGCCTTATTGACAGAAATAAACTCTTTTTGAAATAGACTGATTTAGATAGCTGATTTCTTTATATGAATTTATTTTACCTTGCAGGCGTCATCCATTTGGGCAGGATATTAACTTTTCAGTCAGTGATCTTTTTCACAACACCTCTTAAAATTATATTTTTGTATGGAGTACCAGCAAGAGAAGCTCTGTATGAACTTACCCCAAGAAAAAGTTTACAATGCCTGACAATACGCCAAATATTTCAATAGGTGCAGAGTATACAGGCCCCTGGCTTTGAGTTAGAACTACACGTCCCAACTCACAAAATAGCACAGAGATGCATGCAGAATTTGACAGGTCTAGGGTTTAAACCTCAGGCAGACAGGCAAGCAGCCAACCTTTCAAGAACTACCTCAGGCTGCCATAGATCTCCTAGCTCTCAGTCTGGACCTTTTGTCAACCACTGGATCATCCCTCTTCTCTAGTAGTTACTGTTCTAACAGAATGTCTTGGGCAATTCCTCTCGACATTCTTCTCACTCTTTTAAGCCCACTCTTTAATTTCACCCTCTCTACAGGATACAGCTCTCCCTCATTCACCCACTCTGGGAAAAAGAGATGAGTTTGAGACTTTCCAGCCTTACAACACATTTCTTTCTCAAACTTACAACATTCAGACCTATTTATCTAACCTACTACAGTTTAACAATCATGACATGTAGTATAAGTGTTGCCAGGGATGAACAGGATTACTAAATAGGGAGGAAAAGGAGCTTGTTACTTTTTCTTAATGTGTTCTCAGATAGGGGCAAAATACGAGCAGTTCTACACCTGGAAATGATCCTGCACCACACCGCTCTCCTACCTCATCACCATCTCAACTCTGCACTCAGTTTAAAGGACTGCACAGGCTGTGACTGTCACAGGATCTTCTAAATTTTGTAATGGAAGCATTCTCTGGAAAGACTTTACTATTATTTTTCCAATAAAAAGTAACCAAATGGAATATGCTCATGGAAAGTGAAGTGCTCCCCTCCTACTCCCCACCCACCCCCCCTTTGGCCATAAAACAGTTGTTTATTTTAGAAACAACTGTCAGTTGTTTATTTTAGAAAAAAAACTAGTTTACCACAAGTCATTTGTAAAGCCAAGACATAGTTCAGATTTCAAAAGTTGTAGGAAGTTTTTGGTATTTATTTCCACAATTCCCATAAAAGCTTTGATACTTGTATACATTTTTCCTCTTATTTCTTGTTATTAAACAAAAGCAATGGCATAAGAAGTTGTTAAAGGTTCAGCTCATAAGACCTTAAACACTTTTATACCTAAAAAAAGGTAAAAGAAATTTAAACATTGACAAAGTGAGAAAACATTGATAGTGTGTTTTACCAGTGTCAATCCTAAGAGAGTTTTCATTTGTTCCACTGAGAAAAACGCATTTCCCCATCATCCTTTCTTAGTTTTAACACATTTGCTAAGAGGATTTTTTTCATACTAGAAATCAATCTTCATTTTTCTTCTACAGTCCACTGTAACTACACCTTTATTTAGTATCCTGAATTAGTCTGTATGACAGCCAAGGAGCACTAGTCTCATGAAGAGGGTTTGTTTGTTTGGTCGGGGTTTCTTTGGCAGATTCCAAAAGATATAAGTGCATCCTAAAATTTGTCTTACTAACAAATTTATATGACAACAGATCTGAATTGATGCTGTTTATGCCACATAGTGACCAGAAGTTGTTAGATAAATAAGACTAAATCAAACAAAAGAATCTGAAAGAAGGGTGAAAAAATTAAATGTATAAGGTGGCTGGTGGGCCAAGAATAAGGTACAATGGCTATATCTACACTAGTAATTTAAGCATGCCTATGCTATCACAATGATTCTGATAGCCGTCATGTCCTGGACTGTGACCATTTTATTAAATTATCTTACTCTGCAAGCATAGGACTGCACAAACATCCAATCTGGCAATGGTCACTGTGCTCAGAATTTGTTTGGCAGTGCTAAGCGGCACAGGCCTAAACACATGCAGGGGCAGTTGTAACAATTTAATAGTCTAATGGATCAAAGAACATTGTCTTGACTTACTAGTATGGATGCAGCCAGTGAAGCCACATTGATCATTAATAAGAGATGCACAACGTCACCCTTCTGATATTGTGGAAAACACTAGCAGTGTTTCAGAGACAGCCCATTGCATTACTAGCTTTCTATCTTCTCTTTATTTAGTATATTCAGGGGAAAGGGGAGTCAATGGAAAGTTGTCTGAACTGATGGAATCATTGGAAAGTAAACAATAAAAAAAGAAAGCAGAATTGAAACACAAGTTAAAGATGTCACTTTCCAGTCTTCTCCAGGGCTGGCCTGGAAAAGGTTATTTTTAGGATTATCTTTGTATTCCTGTGTAGTACTTGCATACCTTTGCTGCCTTTACAGTTATATATTAAATGTATAGGTACAAATACAATATATAGGTTTCTTAGGCATTCCTTTGCACTCAAGGTCATGAGTTTTCTTAGTTATCTCCAAAACTTTTTTTATTTGAGATTATGATAGGACTTGAGTAGAAATACCTTTTCTTCCTTTTAAATTTTTATCACAAAGTAGATTTAGCAAAAGTCATTTTACTGGTTAGCAACGAAAGTAATGAAACATTTAAACTTATGGTTATATCATTTGGAATATATACTTCAGGGCTGTGACCTTACAGCTGGAAAATATAGAACTAGTTTTACTCCACGAGCATTTGTCCAAACATTTTCTTTCATTTTGATCCAAATACTTTCACACCCACTGAGTTAGTCTTTGACTTTCAGGTTCGAGCAAACTGAAAATTTCAATCAGCTCCTCAGCTACAGTAAATTGGTGTAGCTTAACAATGGGACAAAACACTGACTTCAATGGAGCTAAACCAATTAACACCGGGTGAGGATTGAATCCTGATCAAATTGAAACTCAATTGGAATTGCTGTACTTCACCTGGTGTTTATTCACACCTCACATCAAAACCATGCAAAGCTATGAATTTTGCATGATTCTGATCCAAAGCCACACACCATATATGCTTAAAATTGAGTTCAGGTCATTCGGGAGTTGCATAATGCTAGCGAATCTTTTGATAAATATGGTTTGTGTTACTAGTTTGTAACAAAACTCCACACCAGGTGACTTTTGTGTGGTCTGGTGTTTCATTGTGAACATTTTGCACTGCTCTAATGAAACATGATTTCTAAGACAACTAAGGGGTAAAAAAAGTTTCTATTCAAGGTTTTACTCACAAGTTCTGCAATATGCACATAAACTGTGCCCACAACATTCAACTCCTGATGGCTAAAATTTGAAACCTATTAAAAGCACTTAAATAATGTTGGTGTGATCTTCTAGAGGTTCTGTACAACGGACTGCAACTCTCATTATCAGTAGAACTGCAACTCCAACCACTGTGCCTTGGATCTTTACATAGCCTGGGACTTCATCGGAGCTTGTCAAGGTATTGAGACTAGCTTTTCAGAGGTATTTATCAAAAAATTATCTGAACGGGCTGGTGGCCGGCCATCTAGGCAAGATCCCGTGTAGAGCTGGTCTCTTTACAAAGAGACAGGAAAGACTCCATATGAAGAGCTCACCCAGCATTGCCCAAAAAGTGACACACTGACAGGAGCCATCTCACTCTCCCTGGAGTTTTGGTGGCAGTCACGCCTCCGGGCATGTGAGATCACAAGCCTGGAACATAAGATTGTTTAACCCAGACAGAAGTATTTGCATATGCTCACACATTTATTGCATGTTCATAAGGCTGCTGCCTTGTCTTTTCCATGCAACAAATGTGTATATCATATGCAGAGCAGGCCAGATGCCTCCAAGAAGCTTTGCACTTCCTGTATTTGCCCTGGACAGCTGATTTGTGCATGTGTGGTAGATTTGATATGCACAAGCAAAATGCACATCTGGGATTCCTGGATTGCTCGGGGTAAAATTTTCAGGTAGAAAAAGAAGATATAACAAGGACAATTGTGACAAATGGTAGACTTATGCTAATGAGGCTTACAATATTGCTTACAAGCTCTTTCACTGCACTCTGTGGAAAACAACAACAAGGGTGAGTATTCCCATCCAGATGACTCCATGTGGTGGGCAACAAAAAATCCCTTGAAGTGAGGTGAATATAATATGTGGAAGCTGCCCCACGGTGCTGTACTCTAAAATATATGCTCCTATATTATATGTTGGCTTGTCATGCTGAGCCTTCCAGAAGAGATCACAGAATCACAGAATATGGTGAGTTGGAAGTGACCCACAAGAATCTTCAAGTACAACTCTTAGCCCTGCACAGGACACCTCCAAGAGTCACACCATGTGCCTGAGAACATTGTCCAAGTGGTTCTTGACCTCTGCCAAGATGAGAGAGGAAGGTATTATTTGAACTTCTGATGAAGCTTTGGAGGAAGATGAATAATTATCTGCTCAGAGATAGGCAGGTACAGCAATACAAACAACAGAAATACTAGCCACATGGAAAAACTAAAGTGTACAGTGAGAGGGCACCTGAACTTAGGCAATTCTAGAGTTAGATGGCATTAAGGAAGAGAGAATCTCTAGGTTTCATGTGCCTCAGTTCCATGCAAGAAATTCCTTAATCTTTTGTTGAATGTAGCCTACACGGGGTAGGATTTCAGAAGAGCTAAGGTACCAATAATTTCAGCTTGGAAGATCCTTAGACTTCCGAACTTTTGTTGCTGTGCCTTTCCCAAAACACCACCATGGTAACATGGCTGAGACATGCAGGATCTGTTTGTACTTGGATCTCACTAAGCCACTTCAGTTTAGCATTGCTTTCTAAAACACATAATCTGGCATAAGACAGAACTCCTCATAAGGCACAGCACCAAGACCGTATTCTTAAAAATCCTTGTTGTGAGACAAAATGTTATATTTTATTTATAGTTCAATGTTCATAGTACTCCCAAAGTAGAGCGAAATGCTTTCTTAATCTATAAAACCTTGAATTTATGTATTCCATCTTTTAGCAAAGTGGCAAGCTATGAAAATTCTGCACATTCCCATTTCTTAATTTAAAGATGTATCAACATGAGGTTCGTTAGATGAGAACAGATACCCAAACAGTTGCGTTACTCCCCAGCTACCCAACTGCCGGGAAAGGGCAAACCGAAGGAATGAGTCCACAGACTTCTGCTCTCCAGTGCCTTTCAAATAAGCCTGTGTGGCTCCTTTAACAGGATTTTCAGAAATCTTTTGTATCTTTGAGAATCTTGTCCTTAGGACCCCTATGTCCATCACATCCTGGCATTCAGGGGCTTTAAGTGGAAGCACTCACATCCTGACTTATACACTGATTGGTTCCATTTATGACAATACTTCGAAAATCTCTAGTGATGTGACCATTGGATAGATTGGATTAGCATTTTCCTACAGGGAAGCAGCATGCTTCTTTATTCAGTATAAGGGCTTACTGCTGGCATGACTCTTTAGGCATGAAGACAAGAATGTATTATAATAACAATGGTACAGATGCCTGAACAAAACATTATATACGTCACTCATTTCTCTTGGAAGTATCTCATGCTCTTTGGATTGTAGCCATGTTGGTACTTGACTGTAACTTCTATTTGTTTCACAGAAGAAAGTGATGCAGAAACTGGAAGACAACAAGATAAAAATAGTTAAGCTTTTCCCACTGGAAATTTCAAAATGTGAGAGAATGCATAGAACACTTCCTCCATCCCTTGGAAAGATGAGTCCTGTTATTGTCAGCACAAACCTCGACATCTTCTTCTGTTGTCTAGCATAAAATACTTCTCTGGGTTGAAATTACTTGATGAAAATGTTTCATTTTCCAAAGTCTTTCTATTTTGGGTCTTCAATCTGTCCATTTACAGAGCAGAAGAGCCTTAACTTTTTAAATTTTTTGTTTGGTTAGTTGTTGTTCGTTTGGGTTTTTTGTTTTTTTGCATAGTACACTGTTTAATTTTACTCAGGCTACATCCCTTCCCAGTCTCATAAAAAGGTTTACATACAATAGATCACAGAGATCATAAACTAAAGACTAAAGACTAAAGACCTACACAGTGCTGTTGAGATAATCCTTTGTGCTCTGCACATACCGGTGCTGTGTAATATTTGAGGAAAAGCACAATAAACTATTTCAGACATCTGTTTTTAAGGTTGCAGAACACTACGATGTAAAAAGCAGATGCTACAAAGCACTCAGATTTCCAGCAGTTTCAAATGATACTGAGTATTCAGTGGAGAGCACCAAATTGAGTAAGGGCTCTCCCAACTGACAACAGTAGCACGATGTTAAATGAGACAGATTCTCATGCTGCCAGTATGTTGTACTGTCATGATTTCTTTGCTCTCCATGTGATGAAATAGGTGGTAAGTGAAGTTTGACAACCATGCATTTGCCTTATCATATTCGCTGTTAATTCCACTATTAGGTACTATATCAGATTTCAATGCCCTGTTTCAAAGAGTATAGGATCTGCTTAATAGAATTTACACTGCTATCTCATCAGAGAGCATAAATTCCCAATAAAACTGCTTACTACAGCTATAGTTTGGTGATTTCTTCCAATATATTATATACTTTATCAAAAACCAATTCAGGGATCATGTCATAGTGAAGCTGAGACAAAGCAGCTTTCAGGCAGCTGCTCAGCATTGCTCCTTCTGCCTTGTTTTCTTTTCCCTAAATGAAAGGAAACAAAAGTTCCAGTTTGTTCTCCAAACTGCCTGCCCACAGCACAGTATCCTCCATTGCAGTCCAAAAGCATAACGGCCATCAGTAACATAGCTGGGCTTTGGTGAAAACAAATGCTTCGCTAAAGTACCTTGTTCGTTCCAGGCAAATAAACCAAATGCATTACATCACCTGTACTACTTGTGGTAGTCACTCAAATTCTCTCTCTTCTTGTGTAAGATGTTTAAAAAGACCTCTCCAAGTTCAAATCTGCAGATTCTGAAGAATGCATTGAGGTGAGGATAAATTTGTATTTTTAATTTTAAATTTGTATTTTAATCCAAATCTCCTCTTTAATGAGGAGAACTCTAGACCTTTCAGCTCCAAGAGCCTTTTACACAGTTCAAAAATGCTCATTCATTTGCTACCACGTTCTGCCATCTTTTTTATACTCTGGACCCGAAGTTGGTGCATCATGACAAAGACTGTTGCAAAGTACTCCAGGACTTCATGAAGGCACTCTACTACCTACAAAGCAAAGATATTCTTCAGGTCCTTCCTAGTACGTGTCTTAGTAGTGGGCTTCCAGCCAGAGCTCTGCATAGTGATCTTGAAGCACTTCAGATTCTAGCATGGAAACATTTGGGGGGGTTGTATCTGTTAGTTTTTTTGTTTGGTTTTTTTTCTTAAAGGCTTCTAAAGTATATTCTTGAAAGAGGGTCTGTCTTATGCTTTCTTGTACTCACAGGAAGTAGATAAAGCACTAAAACCTAGCAAAATAAAGCAGTAATCACCATACACCTAATCAGATGAAAAACATATTGCATTCTTTTCTCTTAGTTATCAGGAAAAACCTGGCAGTGTCTCTGTTTGTGCTATAAGTTGTCAGTCAACAGCTGTTAGCAAGCTAGATCATGGGAAGCTAAGGCTCTGCCCTACAGATTGTAATCCTTCAGCTGAGGCACCTAACTACATCCTAAGTAATAATGTCTGAAGCCTTGGCTTGGTTCACGCTTGTTCTGGAGCAGGTAAGTATGAAACTAACATATCAAATGAGCCCAGGTCACGGCAATACCCTGGGGAGTTTGCTCATGAATAAGAGTGTATTTTATAACCTGCTCTCAGGGCTTGTCTTCTCAACAATTATTTTACTTGGAACTTTATAAAAGATTTCAGTATGAGTTTTTCTCTGATCAAACTTACCACCAGTAAGACCTGTTTTGATGAAAAGGTAAGGATAATCCAGATGTCTTCTTAACAGAGGACTACCCTGAAAAGGATCCAAAGTCTTTATGACCAATTATGGTCAAAGAAGCTTTTGTTTTGATAGTAGCAGGTTTGACAATATCTGTCTCCAGAAGGAGGATGTAATGTTTCCTATGTGACATACCTTCTGTATTGTGTCTTGTTTTCCTGTGTTCTCCCTTTTCAGGTTCTATTTGGCTCTCAAATATTTTCTTGGGTGATATCCTTTTTTTTTTTTTCCATTGCTTTTCGTCCTTAGAATAGCAGATCATTTATACTATGTATTGGAAAAATGTTGCTTTTATAGATGTTCATGCTCCTGTGCTAAGGAGCATGAAAATTAAATTACCAGTCTCACAGAACTGATAATAAAATGTAAAGGACTCAAATATCCAACTGAAGTGAAAAAAATCTACTAAATAAACCTTAGATATTTGGCACTAGGGTTTTCTTGCTCAGTATAAGTACATCTAGCTCTAATGATGCACAGTTCACCATAAGTATTCATATACGTGAGACAAGGCATAGGAATCTAGGTTTTCTTTGTTCTACATTCTAGGTATTTTATATTTGTATAGTTCATACATACCCAGAGAAAGGACAGGAAAGAAGGGTGATTACCTACATATTCTGGAAGGGGAAAGTCAAATATACCCAACTCCTGCCAGGAGAAACTACCTCTGCTGTGCCCAGAGGAGGTGCTGCAGTTCCCCTGTGGCTGCTGAGCAATCATTACCAGATGGAAGGAATTAGTTATTAAGACTGGCATGAGAAAGGAGCAGAGGCCGTGCCCAGCACCCAAAACATGCGTAGCTATCAAAGCATCTCAGTACAGTTCTGTCTCTGCAGGGTACATTCCAGGTACACAAACACTTCACAAGGCAATGGAAGAAAATCCACATGCTGCAGGATGCCTTTCAAAGTTCATGTGTGTCTTTTCCTTGGAAAAGAGCTTGTTTCTTCTCTACATTACAAGCACCTCAAAATAGGTAAGCTTTTACCACTATATGAGTATCAGAGCAGATAAAGCCTTTATGTGAGCAGAGAAAAGAGAAGGGGCACACAGCCACATGGATTCAGCCATACCATGAGTTAGTTGTATATGCCATCCCACCAGAGATTATGGTTGGATCTCTAAAACATCTCTACCCATGTAATTAGTTATCTGTCTGATTGCACTCTGTACAGTGGTCTGTGCTGAGTGGGAATCCTCTTCTTTACACAGCTGAAATCACTAATTCATTTGGAGGCAAATATGGATACCTCAGCAAAGACAGTGGTTTGAAAACCAGTAGAGGTGAATATAATCTCTGATAGTAATCATTCTGCATGAAGCAGACTCACATGGATGGGAGTTATTAGCAGTTCATTTCTGTTTGAGAACCTGATTAGTCAAACAAAGCTGCAATAAGGCTCTTTGGTGCTTGGGCACCACTTCCTACCATGGGTTTGGGACCCTGCCCTGACTTTCTTCCTGGCATAGCCAGACTTCCCCTGGCATACTCGACCTTTTGAATGACTGGCAACTTCTTCCAGATGTTCCCACTAGAGCTGTCACAGCCCAGAAACCTGGGCAGCACCAATAGCATATGAGACTCAGGCACGTTTGTACCCAGATGGCATCCTTTTTTTATTGCTTTAAGGAACACTTCTATTGAAAGAACATATTTGTAGGAAGCAAGTTTCATTTCTGAATAATTACATATATTAAAATGAACTGAGTAAATGAATTCCAATGAATAATTCAAGCAGCTGTAATATTTGAATCTATAATCTGCCAGAGTGCTATATGATCTTAATTCCATTTGATTCCTGAGAGGAAGTGCCTTACAAGCACTGGTACATAAAGTTGTCTCTAAACACAGACACCATCCATCGTAAACGTTTAATGTCCAATCATGAATTACAGCACCTGTTTTAAGTGATCAGCTACTAAAGGATGTATAAAAAAAGGAGGACGGAAATAGGGGTTTCTTTCAAGGAAGATTATTTCCTGCTGTTGAATTTCTACATCTCAATAAAGTGCCAAATTCAGTCTTTGTTCTTGCAGCATCTACTGTGCGTATACCTAAAAACTGAAACAAGGATCTTAACACGTAATATCGGTTACAATACCGAATATTTCAACTTCATTTTGCATGCACAGTGATTTAAGGCCTTGACTGTCTTACACAGATAATTATGTGATATATTACAAAACAGGGCCCACAAATCTTTGTTCCCTTTCTCAGTGGTTTTTTCATCAATCTTGTCTACTATTACAATTGGGTTTAGCATTCCTGATAATTTGAAATATGTCATTTTTATTGTACACACCCATATTCACCTGCAAAAAATATATTCCATGGATTTTCTGTGAAAAATTCACTCTAAGCAGGATAATACCTCCAGAGTTAAGTGACAGATAATGAATAATGAAGAGTCAGCAAAAAGTGGTTAAAGTCAGAGCCTTACTAAAAATAAATTTAATACAAAGAAAGGTAGAAATAATAGGATATAGCAGAGAAGGGGGGCAGGGGGAGCCTCACAGACTGTTTTGGAATGATTCACATGCAGAAAAATGGGGAAAAAATCACAGTGGATCTGTTTCTCAGGGAGTTTGGTCCAAGTCTCACTGGCAAGAGTGAAGAGGCAGACTTCAGAAATATGAAGCAAGGAGAAAGACATAAAAAAATGGAGTGAGGGGAAGGACTTTGTGCCACTTTTTCCTTTTGGCCTTTATATTCTACACACATTTTCCTTACCCTCACTCATAAGCATTTGTCTGGGGGAAATTTTGGGATTGGGAAGTGATCCATGAGAATGAAGCAGCTTGAAAAGCATTATTTTAGTCTGTGGAATAAGTAATACTTCAACCAAGTGAAGTAATGGAAACCACTTCACCCAAGTCATTTAAAATTGGACTGACTAAGGCACAGGAGATTATGCTGAAGGGAACAATTCTCCATTGGCAGGAGTATGGACAAGATGACTTAATAGATCTAGTGTCCACGTGCCAAATCCTGAGATCCGGATCCAGTTTTTATTACTCTATCCTTACTAAAGTTGAACTTCCATTCACTTTATTGAGAGCTCATTCTGACACAAGAAAAAAAAACAACAAAACTTCAGGATTTATGCAAAAGAATGTGAATAAAAACTACTTCCACCTAATTTTAAAACTTAACTTGTTTCATAATAATTATGAAATTTGAGTGCAAAAATAATGGATCTATATAGAGCAGTCCTTGAATTATTCCTAACAGCCTGACCAGAAAAGTTATTGTATATCTAGTTTAATTGGTTAACACTCACCAGAATAAGTAAAAACCCTGCGGATCACTTGAAATATGTCTTTATGTGTATGTTATGCTGTTCCTGAAAATATCTGTGAATAAAATATTGTGACGAAAATTTAAGTATACCTTGCCATTTAAGCATGGGAACAATATTAGAAGCTGTCATTAAAAAAAACACAATGTAAATATTAGCAACAGCATTTTTCCCTTTTCTTCACTAAATATCATTGTGGCATTTCAGCGCAAATAGCAAAAGGTTTAGGCTAAATGGAGTCCATTTTTTTTTGGAGAAATGTGTGTAAAGGAATCAAGGGCCTTCAGAGATTCTGCTAAATACTAATTTGTTTTACTTTTTAAACAAAATTGTACTAATTAAACCAAAATTAGTCCAGAAATGCTATTAACACATTTAAAATGAGAAATTTGAGGGTGCTCTGGGGACAGAGACATGTATTATATACACAAAGCCTGGATTAGATGCAGTTAAATAGTTCCAATTTTCACTTCATTCCCATTCACACCAACACCTGTTGCCCACTTAGATTATTCCTGGCAAGGAAACAGTGAATGAGTTCTCCCTGGCACACTATAGAACGATCACAGACAGAAAAATCACAGGCCATATTAAGTGTGCTGGGAAAAAAAAATTCAGAAAGATAGCTGAGGTACCAAATTCTATATTTTGTAATACACCTCATTATGCATATTAAAGTTAAAACTTCCTTATATGGATGAGAGGATTGAGAACTGTAGGACAGTGGAATTTCTTCCCTCCTAATAAAAAAACCACAATAAAAGTTAGTTGTGGCCTTACTAAAAATTTTGACACCATAGTGAAAATTTCGAGAGCAGTTTTCTAATATTCATGTTTTTAGGAATTCTTGTTTATGTCTATACTGAGCATATGAAGGGATGAAATTTTTCTCATATCTTTCTGGAGTAAGGTTATTGCCCAAAACTACAGGGCTACAAAAAGTCTTGTGTGTTCCCAGAATGGGAAGAACAGAAACCTTATCTGATTATTTATTTTCTGGTTTTTTGTTGGTTTTCTTTTGGGTTTTCTTTCGGGTTTTCTTTCCTAGATGTACACAGAGGTTGTAGGAAACCTGGCATATCATATTTAAAACTATCATGAAACTGAAGTGAAACTCATTAGTGAGCACATATAGATATGAGGGAAAGAGCTGTGGTTGACCGTGGGCATGGGGACCAAGGAGGGAAGACATGAAGATATAGATATTGTTTATGTTGTTTGATTGTATTAGTACTTCACAAAGACCAAAGCACGTATCAGGTCTCCCCTCGGGCTGTTCAAGCACAAGACAAAAAGAGTAATTGCTGCCAACAGAGCTTATAGTCTATACAACAAACTGCTGCAGTCCTCTCCAGCTTCAGCTATACCCTGTAGGTGCACCTGATTGCTTGGATCATTATTATTTTCAAACCAAATAAAATGTCTGTCTGCCTCTTTAGGTATGGAAGGCGCTGCTTTCACAGTATGCTTCATCTGGAACTGTATTTAAGTAAACTCAAGAGAACTCTATATAGGCAATACAAAATCATGTGAGATTTTTTTGTTGTTGTTTCAATAGACAGGACTTGAGTAATGTCAGGGTTTGTGGCTTTTATTTTATTTGGAGGGACTACTTTTTAACGGAAGCAGGAAGCAGTCCTTGGACACAGTAAGTCACAATGTATAAATAGCTCTACCGAGAGTATAACAAAGGCTCTTTTGTGCTCTTTTGCCAGCACAGCCAATCATATATGCAACTTAGTAACATAAAAATACTTCATCCCTACTTATGACACCGCTACCTTACAAAAAAATTACTAAGACATCCATTTAGAACTTCTATCAAAAGCACATTATTTTCTGTGCATTGCTTATGAGAAGTCATACAGAGGCTGCAATTATTTTCTTTAATAATTGTAGAGAAATACAAGAAATTTGTTGTTGTTTGATTATGAAGTAGAGCATACAGTTAGTTCATCTTGAATTGGAATACATTTGTGGAAATATGCTTCTCCATATGGTTTCATATTTATTTCTGCAAGGTGAATACAGTGACAGGATTTTTTCAAATTAGACTCCACGATTTTATATTAAATCAAAACCAGTGGAGTTCCTACTTAGCAAGCATTCTGGACCTCATTTTAAGCCATTTGAAGGAGGTCTGAAGTTTATTGGATTTTAAATACATCCTTTTCTCCATCAAGGGTCTTTTAAAGGATAGTTTAATCTGTCTAATTCACATTCAGGAATTTCATTTTACATGCCAGGCTCTGGGACTGTCATATCCTTCGGCTTTTCATTCTTATCAAACGTAATAAAGCAATCATATATAACCAGTAGGACGTATTTTTTGATTTTTATCCAAATGCCATTTTCAAATCCAATTTAGGTCATATAGGATGCCAATTCTGTACAGTTAAGAAGTTAGATGGGTTTTCCAAAGAAATATTATCAGTAGTAAGTATAAACATATGTCAGTTCACTAACTCTTTAAATAAAATATCCAGTACATCGGACTTCATTCCCTCCTACACTTTCAAATAGTACAATAGGTCTTATTTGAGGCTCTATAAGGTCCTGATACAAAAACTCCCCAAACCAGTGGAAATCATTGGCTTTGCTAGTGCGGTTTGTACTTGGGCAAACTCCAATACATCCAAATATTTTACTGAGTGGGCTTGATGACATTTTGAGATTCATGACAGATAAGGATCCTGTGCAGCCTATTCCAGCCACTGGTTAGAATGGCTTCCAGTGAAACATCCTCTAGCTGCTCCATAACTTGAAGAGTATTATATCCTACTTACATAGGTAAATTTGCCTATTGTCAGTCAATCATTCCATCTTCCTCTTCTCTCCTCTAAATATAACACTGCATTTTTACCTATCTAATAAAAGAAGCTTTTTCCCTTTTGGTCAAAAGCAATACAGCTTCTTCACAAGGTGTCAATTTGCATTTCTTAATCACAAGTGGTTTTTTTCCCCCAGGTTTATGATAGAATTTAGGAAGTATTTTTTCTCCCTGTACTTTGAAATAAAAAGGTTCCTTTATTTCCAGCTTTAGGAGTAACCAGATCTAAACCCATGCTAATCCCTAAAGGCAAGTAAATTCTAAAAACTCCTTAGAAGTAGCACTAATGCTACCAATTACTTTCTTCCTCTGCTTAGTGTGATGCAAACTGATACAAACCAATCAAAGTGGGTTTGATTTCCCTCTGCAAATTAATTAGATGGCACCAAAAATTAGTAATATACCCAAACTGAATTAAATGCTAAGCATTTTAGTGCTGAGCATTTTATTCCTTGTACATACAGAATATTTCCAGATTAATAAAATATTCCTATATTTCTTAGGCTTAGTGAAAAAAATGAGTCTATCTTTAGTGGACCTTTGTATGCTAATGGGGATTAGATGGGGATTCTGCCAAATCCAGTACACAACTCTCATTAACATAAGCCAGGTAAAGCTTCACTGTTAGCTATACTTAGGTAAAGGTTATACGGTAGAATTTCTTATCTCATGTACATGAATATGTTTGGACATAAGAAGGACAATCCCTCATTTCCTCAGTCTTCAAACAGAAGGAAAAAGAGGACTGACTTCCTGCTGGTTCTTCAAGCAATTGCTACGTCATTAAACCAATCTTTCTGATTTTTTCCAACCCCTTTTTTCTGCAGACAGACAACCATGCAGTATCCATTTGCTCATGAGCTTAGTCCATCCCATGGCTTATGCTGATAATGGAAGTAATTTAGAAGCCTTCACCACTTATTTTAAATTCAGGGATAGCATAATTAATCAAACATATAACAGCACTTCTCAACACTCTTTCAGATGAATGGAGCACAATTTTCAGTCTTAAATACATTAACATCCAAACATTCAAAAGCTTTCAAGCAACCATTTCTGTGGTCTTAAAGGAAAATGTGAATAATAACTCAGAGTGCTGAGCCCATCCCACTAACGTGGCCTTAAGTGAAGGACACCTCATGGCAGCCTTTTCCCTAGGGCAAACGAGAAAAGGGAGCAGGATTCAAAACACATTCCTGGCACTTTCAATAAGCAATTAATCTGCTCCCCCTTGAACAGTCAGCACACTAACCTTCATGCCAGCTCATTTATAGCAGCTGGTTGCTATGGTTCTCCACTAAAACCTTTGCTCACCTTTTACTGCTATAAGCCAAATCCTGCCTCCACTGACAGAGAGAAGGAAAGTAAGCACCCAGGTGATGCTCACCTGCTATTGCCCAGGTTTGCATGGAGGTGGGGAAAAAATATTTGCCTATCTCTAGGCCTATCCCAGTGAAAAGGGAATTGGGACAACCTAGTATCAAACTCCTTTCAGAGGCAATGGGTCAATATACATCAAAATCAAAGATATTGCAGTAAGTAAACGTATGATCTGGACTCACATTGAGTGGTATGGAATCATCAACAAATATACAGGGCTAGAGAGATAGCTCTTCCCAAATATGTAACCTGGGATTTTCATATTGTACCTCCTGAATATCATAGTGTTTGGAAGGATTTATAGAATTGAATCCGTCGAGAAAGTGAACACATAGGTTTAATAGCAACCAATCATGAGTCAGATCAGAGAAACATGGAGACTTCCTTGAGATCTCAGAGTAGGCAGTCTCCATAGTTCCTGATTGTGTTTCCATCAGCTATAGTTTAGAAAATTTATATCACCTCCACCGGAACAGAAAATAAAAAAAATTCACTTCGGTATCTCACAAAATCCACACTTCAACGATCAAGTAAATAAGATTCATTTTACATTCACACTTTAGTTATTGTTATACAGCCAATAAAAACAAAATATGAAGCCCTACTGAAGAGTACTGATAGCATTTCTGAAGTGTCTAGGGAAATCTGCTGTCTATGAATGCTGCATAAATTCTGCCATTGTTTTCTGCAGTACTGCAAAAGGAGAACTTCCAAGTGTCATTCACAGCAGGAAATGCCTTCAGCCTACTTCTACGCACAACCAATAATTCTTAAGTTAATATCTGGTGGGCCCCTCCAAGTATTTAAAAATCATATGCTTTCTGCAGTCATCTGGTAAGGACTGTATGACCTACAAAAATTGGTAGCATGAATTGTGCCATCTCATAATAACCTGTTCTCATACTCTATCAGTGGTGCAAGTTGTGATTAGAAAAAAAGCAGCATACAGTGATTAAAATAGATGCTTTTCTTTTTGTTTTTTTCCTCTTTATTTGCAAAAGAAAAAAGTCCGACTGATCACTATTATCCTATTCCTGCTCCATCCTTCCTCAGATCCCTCAGTCATAAAGTGTTGATGTTATTCACTGAGATTTAGAATACAAGAATTTTTCTATTACACTTATCACTGCATTAAACTTGCTTCTCTTTCATAGGAAAGTTCCATCGTACCTATCTATCATATTATTTCCTATACAAGACCAGCTTTAAAATATCCCTGTATTTACAAACTTTTTATATGCCATAAGACGAAAAGAGCTGCACACATAGCATCAGGCCATGAATCCAGTCATTTTGTTAAAAATAGCCAATAAGGGATCTACAAAGAAATATGAAAAATAAGGCATAAGTAGCATGCTTATATATTCAAATTGATATATCAATCCAGACAGATGATAATGAAAGCTGCACTGACCATCTCATCGTCATCTTGTCCTCCAACTTTTTACACCTTTTAAGCTGGTCTATTTCTATTGCTCATATAAGTAGAACTTAAAGTGTTGAAGTGAATGGCTGTGACAATGTATGCTAGCTGAGGAAATCATTCTAAACTTTTAGCCACACCTCATTTAAGGTTAAAAAAACCACATGCTACCAAATAAATCTACTTGATGTTATGAAAAGTGTATTAGGAAGCCAAATTAGACAATTTCTAAAGTGTTTGGGTTTATTTTTTAAAGAAAGGTGCATGTTGGAAGATACTTCTATTTCTTAAAATCTGTGTTTTTCTATGAACTTTTGACAGTTCAAAGAAATACCAACACAAAAACCACAGAGTAAAAGACAGAACATTAAATTCTCATTGTAGTGTACACTAGAGTCATTTGGATGATTATGTGCAAAATGAATTTTCAAGCTACTGTGCTGTTCTTTAAATTTTAACATTAGCTTTGGAATAATGAATTTCAGAAGCAGACAATACCAACTCAGTTAGAAAGAGATTACCTTAAGTCTTCTTTATGAAAAACCAGGAAGAAGCAGGAACCTTAAGCTCACAGCTATGTCTGTTTTAACTGTGCTGACCCCGTTTGTGTTTCACTGCATTTGTGCCGAGAGCCTTGCTCCAATTTGAAAGGTCAGAGATTGGAGGAGCTATTCATTATGGGCTGGATTCTTGTTTCTGGCTATTTGGTCATAGTACTCTTTAAATGTTCACCAAATAGACCCGGGTTTACATTTTTCAGATTCCATTCTTTTGAAAAGAAAGAGTTATTGTCTTTCAGTTCATAAGGCTAAAAAAGTCAAGTCGAAGTACATAAGTACAATTTCTCAGCATGTCTACTGTATCCTTATTTGTTCAATTTTCGAGCATTTGATTCAGCTCAAGCAGCCACCACTCCCAGTTCCTGAGCCTCAGCCAGGTCTCTCAGGCCCATTCACAATTCCAGCACTAACTTTCCATAATTATTTTATTTCCTTAATCTTCCCAATAGCTGGTTCGGCCCCAGGTGGGCCTCATTCCTCTCCAAGTTCAATAAGACAGTCTCTTACTCCCTCTGCTCTCCTGTCTCCTCCAATTTTGATTTTTGCTGGCAGCCTCACAGTATCTCCTCTTCTCTCTCTTATGCACACACAAAACCACACATGCATTCAAACAAAATAAAGAAAAACAATGGCAAGTTGCACTTTTCTGCACCTAGAAAGGAACAAAAACACGAAAAAAAAATGGGTATGAGGGAGAAAAGAGGACCACAAAACTCTAAAGAAAAAATGGGGGGGAAAAAAGAAGAGTTTAAATATATCAGTAGCAAAACAGTGAAATTAAAAAAAGAAAAATCTTGCTCATATATATAAAAATGAGAAAAAAAAAAAAGGAAGCTGTATTGGCAATGAGGAGAAGATATAAAAGTGCAAAACACCTTAAGCCCCAAATAACCTAAAGCTTCATATAGCCAATGCAGTTTCTACCTATCTACCCAAAATATCTATCTTTACAAGTGTTGAAAAAAATGGAAAAACATTTCAACCAGTTTCATCTTACTGTCTCAGTCTTAGCTTATCACATTTTATTCCCAAAGTTGAAAATGTTAAATGCTAGAGCCTTCCTTCAGCTTTTTCCACATGTTAACCTGGAGTGCAGTACATATAATTATGCAAGCGTAATGCTGCGTGCTACACCCTGGTGTAGCATCTAACTGTAGTCTTCAGAGACTAAGTCTGTCGGCTGCAGCTTAAGAAACTATTTAAATACATGGCTGATTTAAAGCTCTGGCTGTGTCTAACCTGTGGAATACAGGCGTGCTTCCCAGCTCCTACAGCCGTGTGTGTGTGTGTGTGTGTGTGTCCCAGCTGCACCCTGGCTTCACATTAACTCCCTTCCACCCTCCACCCCTGCACCCCAGTTTCCGGCCCAGCCAGGTCTCCCCCAGATGATCGGGGACATGGTTATGGCACACACCCCACCACTTAGACAGAGCCTCTGGGAGCCATCGAGTGTTATGTTTGCAGCAGCCTGAAGCAGAGCTTTGACTCTGGGTAATTATTTTGTGAGCTGAGCCTTGTACGAATATTGTTCACTACTAGTTTTGCTGTGAAAGAGTATATCTTTTCTCACTCTCTAAAGCAGAGATAAGTTTAGTTCATTTTTAAAAGAAATAACTTTAGCACCTTGTGCCATATTTAGGCAAAAGAATATGAGCACACAGCAGGGCCAGTCTGTTAAAAAAGGACACACTGGTTTGGTAAAAGCAACCAGAGTGCTCACATGGCCACACCACCATGTACTGCACTGGAAGTGTTCTCATAGGTGTCAGTAGTTCATGCTTGGCCATCTGTATTTTGTCAACAATAGCAATTCACTTTTTAATGAATGTTTAAAGTCTCAATTCCCCCAGGAGTAACAGCTACAGAGAGCATCAGCTATTGCTGAAAGAACAGGGATTCGAGGAATAAACAGAATATTGTAGAATGGCAAACGGGAACCAGTGACCTCATTACTCTGGAAAATGTCTCTTTTTGAACCAAAAGGAACTCTGACAATTGTAAAGGTTTAGCATTGAACAATGGATTTTTGCAGAGATAAAGTGAAAGCAAAATTGAGCCCCCTGTGTACTTATGGCAGTTCTTTATTATGTGCCATATATTATCATGTTCTGTTGTGTTTTGCTGTATCGTTGTTGCACCTTTATTAAAGGTGGGTCAGAAATAAAACCCAGATGTAAACATACCTGCACTTCCAAGGCACTTGGCTTAAGCTAAGAACGTGGCAGCTGAAAGCCATCCTCAGCATGTTTTGTTCTAGAAAGTTTATATTCTTCTTTTAAAATGAAAAACAAGGGAAACATCTAAAATAGCACATAAAATCTTGCTGTTGTAAAATAATTATGTAGAATGTTGTTTCCTACATTTTAAAGGAATATAGCCATGCAGGTATGGGTAATCATTCTGACTTTAAAGAGGAGAGCAATTTTGCTCTCTAGTCTGCAGAATACTAAGAACACAGGACACATTCTTGTCCTTAAGTCAAGGGATTTCCTTTGTTTAGGCTTATTAGGTGAATTACAGACTGGTGTCTTGCAGACAGACAGTAAGGTCTGCATTGGATTACTGAGTTGTAGGACACAAAACCATATAAAGCAAGAGATGTCATTATTCCAACGACAATGGAAGAGAAAAATATCCACTGCTGACAGGCCTACTTACTCACAAGTCCATTGGTGTCAACATATATAGCAGTAGAGAGAGAATAGGTTAGGAAAGAGTTTGTTACATCTGGCTAAAAGGGAAGTGTGAGAGCTAAAGGGGAGAAAAATACTGTATGTCAATATTTGCCCTACTGAGGAACAGCAGACACATACTGTAATATGAAGGATACCACATAGAAAGAAGTAAGTAACCACATGTAGTATTTCAGCCCCGTGCCCCAGCTGCAAAACATTATTTGAAGTTATAATAGTTGCACAGCTGTGGGAAGGTGAGGGTCATCCATTTTACATACATATTCAAATTAAGAATGCAGGGCTGCTGGTACAGAACAACAGCAACTATGTGGCCTCAAAGGTAGGAATGTATAGAAAGACAGTAAAAAATCTCTTTTGGAGGTGGAGGTGAACTTTTTCACTTCTGTGTTGGTTGTGCATGGTTAAGCCTGAAGACGGAAACTGGTGAGCATCTTAGGCAATTAAAGTATGGATATACAGAAAATTCAAGAACTGAAATTTAAAAAAATCATGAAAAAAAAATTTGATTTACACCTAATTTAGGTGGTGACTAAATACCCCAAGTGCTCTCTTTTGCAATATTCAAATGTGTTTCTTGAATCACACATTTATCTATGGCTAGAACTGCCTTGACTAGACTTTCCTAACGCTCCCTCTGGATCCAAAACTAGATGTTTTCCACATATGAATGTGCCTGCACAGCAATACACAGGTCATATGGACCTCTTAATGAACTAGTCTGGGTACCAGAAGCTCATAATTTATCGCTCCTCATTGACTAATTTATCCTCTTTTGATATGTCTTCACAACCTTCCACTATGGTAAAGAGAAACAGAATTCCTGAGGTTGGAAGGGGCCTCAGAATATCATCTACTATGAACCTGTGCTCAAAGCATAGATATTTCACAAACTTCCTGGGCATACTGTTCCAGTGTTTGACTACCTTGACCACAGTGAGTTTTTTCTTACATTTAAATAGAATTTCTTCTGTTTGAGTGTACCGATTATCTTGTGTGCTGCTGGGGCTAAGACTCAGCAAGCCTGAGTTGTGCTTCAGGCACAGCTCTCAGCCCCTTGTCTGCAACCAGAACACTGACCTTGATCTGTAGTTGCCAAACTGCAGGCAGAGCAGGAGCTGTTTGCCTTATACCAGAAGTCAGAATCTTGCAGCCTTCACCATCGTGAGGGTTTTTGACACCACTGGCTCTGCCTGCCCCTCTCTTCATACAACTGGAGTTCAGGGTCTTGCTGCAAGACAAGAATAGCGATGACCCTAAATGGTACAGATGGTACCCAGGTACCCAAGTCTCTAAATCTTCACGGACTAGACATTCAGATGCACAACACATCTGCTCAATGCATGAATGAATGCAGAGTTTGTTGTGATGCCAAATGAATAAGACTTAGGAAGCTAGTTCCTGGTGTTGAATTCAAACTGTTCAGTACTCTCCACAAATGTAATTCTATATCTCATTCCTATTCTAGCAAAGATGATGAATTAGCAACTACTAGCTGCTGAGAAGAAGGATTTAAGACCTTTGATAAACAAATTCTACTTTTAATCACGGCAAGGTGAGAAAAGTAAAGTGAGCACTGCCATCATTGACCTGCAGTCGACAAGGAATAAAGATAAACTGTCAAGATCAGAAATTGAGTCACTGTTTCTGTATTGGGAATTGTGACACTCTCTAAAATAGAACCACCAGGAATAAATTATATAATATCATGTATAATAAATTACATGAATTGAGTTGTTTTATTTCTATCTGGTAAAAGATGTCAAAGTCTGTACAAGTAAAATTTAACAGGTAAATGACTATTCTTTCCCATTAAGGCCAACAATATGGAATAGACTGTGTATATCTATCCAAACTCTCTTTACTTTCCAAAACTGCCTACTGAGAATGGACCATGGTCTCTGCTCGTTTCCAAGTCATGCCCAGCTGCTCTTTTGGAGGTCAGTAATTGTCTCACAACAAAACCTTGCAGGGTTAGCAACAGAGTAGCAGTAGAAATAACCCATTCAGGCATTCATAATTTTCTCTGGAACAGTCTAATCTTCTGTTATATGTCCTTAAAAACTGCAAAATCTAATACCAATTTTGCACTTTGAAAAGAGAAATTTTTTAGAAAAAAAGTAAATTCATCAGTTTCTTTTTATTAAGAAGTGGGTTTAAAGACATATATTTTTGAATGAAAAATTAGCATTTTAATTTGGTTTTCCAAAACTAAAACATCTGTAATAGTGCTGCTTGCCTATCCATCTGTCTGATCAACTTGTTCACCAGTTCTCCTTAAAAACTTCCAAGGAAGTGAGCAAACATAGAATACAAAAGGAGCGAGAGTTAATTAATATTCAAAGAAATCTGTATTTCTTAAGTTCAAGTCTTTATACAAGATGTAACTATGTCTCAAAAGCTTAATTTTAAAGGATAATGCTAGAATTTGAGGTAGAAATTTTAATTACACAAGAGATCATTCAAACCCTGTATGTAGCAGGGTGAATTTATGATGATACTTTTGGTCTGTGTTTGGCCCCAGCCACCTGTAGTAGTTTATATTCTCCCTGCCAAGTTCACTGATAAAACAGTGAATTTGTCCTTGGAGGGAGAACTTCTGTATAAACTGTCTTAATTGGTGTTCTACTATTGGTTCATTGTCTGCCAAGGGCATTTGAAGGAGAAATCGAAGAGGAAGAGATGAAGGCTCGACCCCTGACTCAATAAGAAAAGACCCCCAAGGCATACTGTGCGTGCGTGAGGGGATTTCCAAAGATCTCGCGCATGCGCTCAAGGGATGCACTTACATAACCAAGAGGGTGGGACTGAGGGCCTCTGGCTGGGCCGTGCTGGCCACACCTGGGAGGTTGAGGTCACTCCATTAATTGTATAAAAGCAGACAGTGCTTTCTTGGAGGTGAGCTAGCTTCACACCAAGGACAACGTTGCCTTTTGGCGGGGACGCCTGCCAGTTTGTGAACTTACTGACTCGCCAAGGATGCAGCCTCTGCTGTGGGTAATTATAGGGATGCTAGGTCGGTAAGATAACTTTATGGGCAACAGCTGGGTAACTGGGGAGGTCATGCTGGGGGCTTATTTCTCTCCTCCTTCATCCCTTTTGGGTTTGTTTGTTTTGTTGACCACCTCTTCATAATAAATATCAGTTTTGTTGAGCTTGCAACGGTCATGGTTTTCAAGATTCAGTATGTTCCAAACCCTCCCTAATACACCTATATCTGTATGCAAGGCTACAGTAATAACAATCACCTCATAAAAATCACAGGTACCCAGACTGGTAACCTGTTCTGCTTCTTATAGGACTCTGTGGCTTTTAGAGGGGCAGAGCATGAAGACAAGAAGGAATAAGCATAAATTGGAACACAGGAAATTCTGACTAGATATAGGAAAAACAAAACCCACAAACATTAGAGTAGTTGGCTAGAAAGCATGTAAAGTGTCCATCCTTGGTGATGCACCAAATGTGACTGCACCAGGTCCTGCGTAGCCTGCCTTACCTGGAAGGAGATTAGACTACACAATCTCCACAGGCTCCTTCCAACCCACATAATTTTATGGCTGTTTACATGAAGTCTATGAGCAGAAAAGGAAGAATTGGTGAGAGAACTTAAATATAGTACAATTAACCCACAAAATAAAAGTGAGTCTTGAAATAGATTCATATTTCATTGGCAACTAACGTGCTAAAGGATGTCTGTGTATCTTACTGGACTTCTTAGTCTTTTGTCTTGTTCAGCTGCAGTTATCACTGATCTATGTAATGTTTCTGTATTCAGCAAGTTAAGTGAAAGATATATTTATGCAGAGAGATACCTGGAAATGGCAGAAAACAATATCCAAGGGCATTGGAAGGTCTAACCCTAGTCAAAATCAAGTGGATCTAAAATTCTTGAATCTTATGCAGGGTTGAATGACTGCCTTAAGATCATCAAAACAAATAAGACAGAGTCTTAGAGGAAACAGTCATAAGAGTGTAGACTTCAGGAGAAATATGAAATATTGACCTGAGAGCTGAAAGAAAATGAGACATTGCAAGTAAGTTAAAAATGTTATTGGTTGTTTCTACTGTTTTCTTAGGGAATGGGATTTTGTGCACATCCTTTACAAATAAACAGAATTGTAGCAAAATGTGTGTTTTACCTGACTTGTACTACACTTGTAAATTAAAACAAATCTGCGAGGCACAGACAATGAAAACTGGAATGAAAGAAATGAGATGTGCAATAAAATTGCCAAACACGTGCTTTGTGGTATTTGTGAGCCCTGAAGGTACCTAGTCAGCACACTAGTCACTCCAGAAAGATACAAGTTTTCTTTAACAGGAAAGTTCCATATAGGTGTCCCAGGTAGCCTGTTTTGTCTCAAATGATGCCAACCATGTATGTTTAGGCAAGTGAATTGAGCCCAAGTTTTTCAGGCAGAACATAATATTTGTGTAATTTTGTCTCACTTGTCATTGCTAAGGCTAGAGCTGGCTGTTTAGCAGTCCCATGCTATATTTCTTGTTACCCTCCTCACCTCTCATGCTATGGTGGGATGAAGTAAGGAACTTTCAAAGAGAAAAGCAAAGAAGGCCTTATCACCTCTTTCAGACAGAAAGAAATAACTGCTAATTCAGGCAGCCTAGAGTTCAAGCCAAACACTTTTGGCTACAGAGGTGATCCCAAACACTTCTATCTTTTCTTTGGATATTAAATACTGCTATCCTTTGTTTAAAAAAAGATCTATTGAAGCCATGTGTTCTGTGACTGGAGCATTCACCTCTTCTGAAATGAGAGGGAAAACCTTGCTTCAGTTAATATTTAAGTCTTTATTCACAAAAAAAACCCAAAACCAACAGTAGCCTGAGGCTAGACCATGCACATTTGATACAATACAGACAAGAGTCTGTATTGGAATTGTTTCAGATAAATTTCATCGAAGGAGAAAGGTGTGAAATAGTTTCTATATGAAGAAGGTTGGGCAGATCAAGATTGTTCTGCTTGGAGAAGTAATATAGGTCTAATAAAATACTAAGAGGCAAGAAGAAGGCAGATAGAAGTAACAGTTCATGGATTTTTCCCATATAAGAACTAGAGGTTATCAAATAAAATAGTAGCTGGCAAGCCCAAAGTAGAGATCCTTCTTTCAAGACACTTCATACAAGGTACACACAAGTTCTGTGAATCCTTTTTACAAGATATTGCAGGTGCTACAATTTTATATTGTGTGAAAAGTGGTTAGAAATCTTCATGGGGATAAAAAAATCAAGGACTAATAACTACAGTGTTAAATGTCACATGACTGACTCCAATTTGCACTGGCACTGAAAATTTCAGTGTGTATTTGGCAGACACATTTCTTAAGCATTTACTACTGGCTATTGTGAGACAGGCTGCTCAGCTGGAGAGGCCTTTGGGCTGCATGGTGTGGCCATTCCTATATTCTTAAATCCTTTATCTGAATGAATCAGAGCTGCACTTTGCAACGAGGCTGCTTCCAAAGACAGAATCCAAAGTTAACATAAGGCTCTGTGATTTTGAGCAGAACCACCACCCTGCAGTTCCAAAACTCCTGAAACTTCCTCATCTATTCCCAGCATTATCTTATGAAAAGAACAATAAATAAAGAACACTTTGCTTTAAAAAGTCCCAAACAGTTTCTCTGTTATCCAACCCAAAACTCCACACTTTCCTGAGGTTTCTCTGCCAGAACCACAAAAGACATTGGCACATTCTATAGGCTCAGGCACCAGTAAAATCCAATATATATCTAAAGAAGACTGATTGCCTGTCCTTACTGCAATGATTTTAAGACCCAGTGCTCCACAGGGGAGAGATACAAGACAGCCAGGAAAGACATTGTGAAAACAGACAGTGAGCATATAAATCACCAGTGCAACTCAGACACGGAAGCTAGGAAGAAGACTCCTATTTGGAAGATATAAGAAGAGGATATGGAAGAGGAAGTAAATCTTTTGATATAGATAAAATGCAGAATACTGTGGGGACAAGAAAAGAATCATCCTTCTGCCTCCAGTGAAAACATTGGCTTTATTGAGCCAGGAATTGGAAAGGGTTATTTTTTCCTTGTGCTGAAATACCTCCAGACCATAGCTGGGAGAGGACTGGGGCACTTGCCTGCATTAATTTAATCTAGTATGGAAAAAATATATGTTCTTATGATGAATTTCTAACACCAAAGAATTTGTCTGTTTTAATAAGCCCAGAGAACCTAGGTGTCTGGTGATTTCTTGTCATAAATCAGGAGCTCATTAAAAGAAAAAAGTATGAAAAGAAGGCAAAGATTCTGGCAGGAGTCTTGAGAAAACAATTGAAAAGCATTTTTGAAGTTTCACTCATTTTGGTGCAATATGTGCAAAGGCCACAGCTCTGAGCAGTAGTAGTTCTGAAGTCTGCCAACTAAGTACCTTAAAGCTCCTGAATGTACTGAATTTTAGACCGAGGAGTCAGCTTTCTGCCTGTGCCTGGATATTGCCTGCTTAGAATGACACGCAAAGCTGGGGTTGTGGGAGGGAGCTACAGGAAGTCATGCTACCTGACCAACAGGAAATTCAAAGTGCATCAATTCTGAGAGTCCAAAGAGCTGTTGAAAAGTAAGATAAGGTTCAGAAGGGGATTACTGTGTCCTAAATGTGATATTTTTATTGAGAGGGCAATGCTTAAATTACATTTTTATGAGCCAGAGTGGCATACCATCACTTTTTCATTTTACTGGGAAGCTTGCTGTGCTTCTCTGGTTCACAGCTGCAGAATGGATTAATTTTATCCTCTACTGAATGAGACCTTCAGTCCTACTGTAGCTTCTTACTTGGAAGCAGCATGTAAGGGTACTACAAGACCAAAATTATTATATCATCAGACAGAGTAAAAGAGAAATAGGAATAAAAATGGATAAAACACTAAGACTTGATTCAGCAAAACATTTATGGGCATGTTAGCCTTAAGCATCCCTGGTTAGCGACGCACCAAAGCATGTTCTTGGGCTTAATTGAAGTTAATGGGATTTACACAGGTCCTGAAGGTAATCATATGCTTCACTGCTTCATTAAATCTGAATACAAGTATTAAAAGGCAAGGTTTATCCTCAGGGAATTCCATTGAAATACACAGTGATACAAAACTATAAATCATTTTAAGGTATTTATTACTAAAATTCATACACAAAAATGTGCTAAGGGAAGTGCAGGGTGCATGAGAGCTGAGCCTCAAAATAGCACTTTGTTTAACAAGATATCTGAGACATAAGACCTGGTTCAGTGTAAAATCAGAAGGAACTACAATGAAGCCAAGGCCAACGCAGCTGATATCAATATTAAACCCCAGAGAAGAGGATTTTCTAAAAGTGTAGGGGGAGGGGAAGAAAAATGGAGAACAGGTCCCCAGAGAACATGATAAATGGCGATGGGTTAGACAATATAGTTCTGCTTCCAAAAGCCAGGCTTAATCCTCACTCAGGAGTAGACATTGTGCCACATATTTAATCTATCCCTTAGAGAGAGTCAAAGGATCAAAAGCATCACACAGATACTTAAAGAGAAAGGTCATATTCCCATTGAGGACTAATGACTATATCCGTTCCTGCGAGCATGGGGATTTCTGGTGAGGGAACTGAAACTGCAGTGTTTCCAGCATTAACTCCGGCTGTAGGGTGTCTGCTGTCACAACAGCTTCTTGAACCCTTCCCCTTTACTCCAAACTACCCTCATGATGTGAGGTTGCAGCTCCCCATGTTTCTCCTACAGCTTTTCCATACCTTTCAGCAAAGGGATTTCTTTAACAAAACTAAGCTCTGTGATCAGATCACCCAAAGCCACTGCAATGTCTCAAAACTACCAAAGCCTTTGTGGTTACAGAAGAATTGTAGAGAGCTGCTATAATTTAAGAGCAGGGATTTTTTTTCCACTGTAGTGGTTCAATGTGTGTTGTGTGCACACATGTGCTTCAGCACAGATGGAGATTCAAATGAATATCAGACCCTTTGGTGTGAGTTCAAATTTCCTGAAGGTGTTGGAATGTCTGTAAAACATCAGATGCCCTTTTGGTTGTTTTTTTATAAATACATTTTAATTCTCTGCTGATTTGACATTTCACTTTATTTAGGAAAAATGGGGAAAAAAATTACAACATATTGAAAAAACTTATTACCAAAAAAAAAGAACAGGGAAAGGGAAGGAGGCTTGTGTGTCCCTGGCAGCTACCTGCCTTTCTTATACAAAGCCACCTATGATTCTTCTACAACCACAAACAAGCCAGGTTTTCTTTGTGCTCTATCCAGAAAGGAAGTTCAAAATATGTATATCTACTCCAAAGCTATTAATCTTTTTTTACAAGCTTACTGAGGAGAGAACCATTGTCATATTTCTTAAAATAAATTTTCCCCAAAGCTTCAGGAATCTCTAAGGTTTAAGATGTCCTTTCTTTTTTTCTCTCCTAACACATTTACCTCACAAACAACAGTTACTTTCTGACTGGTTTACTTTTATATTAATCATATCTATTTTTCTGTTTCTTTGAGGGGAAAAAAAAAAGGGGGAGGCTTTAGACCCCTGCATAGCTCACTTTAGTTTCACCTTGCTACTGTCAACCCAGACCCACAGCACTGGAGAGGTTGTCCACTCACAAAGGTTGAAGGATATATTGAGTTGAATGATATATTGAAAGAGTTTCTATATAGTCAGTAAGATCAAAAAACCAACACTTTCAACCTTTTCCTTTTCCAAAATGGTTTCAATTGCATATTGAAAGTAACATAAGGCAAAACAGCAACAAAAATCAGAGTCAGGCCCCTAAACAAATGTCATCACTGCTTAGACTTCAGTGAGGGTGTTAATTATTATCACAAAGTGAGGAAACCACAGAATTGTTGGACCAAACACACGTTTCATGTGGAGAAAGTAGTACAAACAAACCAAAAACATATATAATTTTTCATGGAGTAGAGAGAAGATCCATCTATTTATTCAACAAGCCTTAGGGATCCTCCTCTGGTACAAACTATCTAACCTAGTAGAGTACAACACAGCCTTCCTTATGCCTATAAATTATTAACTATCTCAGCTATGAGATTACAACTGGGATAATGCTGAGTGCCATTAAGAAGGAGGTTGTTGTATAAAATCTACATAACTGTACCATGACACCAACACTGGAGAACCAACCTTCTCCCATACACACACAGTCACCATTCTTTAAAAAGACATTTAAACTAAACTTAAGACATGCAATTTTTCCACCTAGCTCTAGGACATGGGATAGAACTACTAAAAGGAGTGCTATACCTTATGGATGAGCCATGCACATGGTGAAAAAATGTACTTCTCACTGCAATATAGCATAGGGAGCAGTGATGCACATAGTTCAGAAGTTATCCCAGAGAACAACACACACTGGGGACTTCACATGAAGGAGGTAGAAAGGCCAAAGTAAGTAGGTTTTGAATAATCTGTCTAAAAGGTATCCTTTTTCCCCCTTTAATATCAAGGTGATTTGTTACCTGAAGCTGAATAAAAAATAACATATCCTACGCATATAATACAGGAATATTATCTAGCCATGTAACAAAGATTTTGTTATTTATGGACCAATCTAGGAATAAAGTTACTTATAACGCTGAAATAAAAATAGAGGTTAGGCAGTTCACTGATCTGTACTCTTAGAATTAGGAAGGACAGATCCTTTCCTGGTATGCAATCATCATGATGAGGAATTTTTAGAGCATCTCCTTGTTATATACTGATGTCATATATGATAAAAAAAGCTAAGCTGACACACTTAGGTTATGTCTTTATTACCACGTTTTCCTGAATCAGAGCTGTGCTGACAGACCTTATTTTTAGACTGATATCCAGCAACTTTTCATAGGTATGGACAATGGGTGTATACTGGTTTCAACAGGTGAAATGTAGGTTGAGAGAAGGCAGGAGAAAATCTCCAAGTGCCTTACAAAGGTGATGGAACAAATTTCACACATCAAAACTTCAAGTCAATTTTATTGAATCCCTGGAAACTCCTAATAACAGAGTCCTAGAACGGGTGTACTGAATACAGTTAAACTGGTTTAGTTTAAGTAACTTCTAACTTAGGTCATTTATCACTAGCAATTTGAGCTAACTTAGCTTAACTTAAACCATGTTTAACATGGTCTAATTTTTCAACTGACTCACAACAATTCTATTACTATATTTTTTAACAAATTATTTTTTTAAATGTCTCATACTTTGAAATTTGCAAGCAAAACCAGTTTGCAAGCAAAGCCAGTGCTGCAAAACCCACACCTTTCCTTGAATTTACTGCCATCTTTTTAGAAAGTTTATTTAAAAGAATATAACCCAAATATGTGCTTTTCTATGAAACGCACTTTTCAAGTTCATTTTGCCAGAGAAAATACTAATTTTCCAGAATGGCATATTTCATTTGCTACCAAAAGGACTGACTGTAACATAAAGCGGGTGGCTCCTTAAGAAGAAAGAGAAACAATTTGACATGGTAGGTCTGGTATCCTTCTGCAATATCAAATGAAGCCCTACATTTTCAAAATGATGCATGGGAACTTAACCACGTGGTGCCCATTAAAGTCAATGCCAGCTCTCATGGTTTATGAGGTCACCAGAAGTCCTTGATGGAATTACACTCCCGTCCTGCAGGGCGGATTCTCTTGTATCAAAGATATAATCAAAGTCTATAAAGTCAACAAAAACATCTGCAGTCAGTTCGCTCAGATTTGGATCACGTATTTCCACTGGAAAGAGAGAAACAAGAGGGAAATAAATTACTGAACAATTGTTAGTGTAACAGTATGGCATGGATCTTATGTTGATACATATTCCTGTATCGAAGGGGGAAATAATGTCTTCCTGTGGTCATGCTCTAGGCATCTAAATGAAAAGAGAAACACTGGGGAATATTCCTCAGAAAAACAAAAGGACATCCTGTAAGACTGCAATTACAAAATAATTCTTTAAGCATACCTAACAGCTATCATACAACATACCAAAGAAGTATACTTGAAGAATAAATAGTCTGGTTCTTTGTGCATCACATGCATTTTTAGAATTTGCTGTACCGGTGCACACATGTCAGTTTTGCATTTACTGAACTGAATCTTTTAATATCTATCAAAATAGTAACATTCAGCTTCCAAAAATGAAGCCTGGCACTCAATTTGCAAAAAGACTTTGCACATTGTTGTGTTTTAAAACACTCAGTAGTTAATAAAAGACTGTGGTCTATTGGTGTATTGGTTTTCATATTCTCTCTGTTGGAATATGATCTTGCTTTAGCAATAAACTGATATGTTGATTGAATACTTTCCAATTCTCTAGGTTTCTAGTAGAGTTCCTGGGGATGTATCACTAGCAGAACAGTGACTGCGCTAAAGAATCTTTCTTGGAAAATGAAAAGCCATGGTACCTCTGGGGTACCCTCCTATGTAAGATAGAATGATTTTCTTCAAAAAGTAGGCATTTGTAAAGCTGCATGATGATATTCATTGTTAAAACATGGACCAGAAAGTTTCTAGAAATTTGTCCGCTTACCAAACATAGTCAGGATTCAATCAGAGTACGAAGTGTCCTAAGCTAGTTAATAATTTAGGGAGCAATTTGTATGCACACATGCATTAATACTTGCATACCTTGCAAACAAAGGTCTAGAAAGAAGCAGACATGCTTCATGAAAAAGATTTGCACAAAGCAAATAAATAACATCTCTGAGAGAAGCAGCAAATTTGGAAGCATAACAGCCAATGGGAAAAAGATTTATCACCAGGCGTTTTCATGGGTGCATGGCGTCTGTGGTTTAATTAGGTTTCTGTTATCCAGGGCTACATTAATTAGGTTTTTGTTATCCAAGGTTACCAGTGGGGTACCCTGGCCCCCCAAAAACATAAACAGTGCAAAACTTATTTTACAGCAGCTCACAAGATGGAGAGGAAAAACAGCTGTTGTTTCAACATGGCACCTCTCTGAACTAGGGAATACAGATGATACAAATATAGCCATACTGCTTCTTGATTCAGGTGACTTCACACTTACTGCCCTACCTATCTACAGGCTGGATAGGTCACCCACTGGATAAGTGTGAATTAACCATAAAAGGAATGCAGTGCCGTATCAAATTAATTTCTGTAGCAGATGTGGTGGCCGTGGCAAAATTTCAGAAGCTTTTGAAGGGCCGATCCCAGTGGTACCAAGGCTTTTCATTTTCCAAGAAAGATTCCTTTAACACAAGATGGAGTATGTTTTCTTCTGTCTTTTGTTTTAGTTTCTGTTATTACTATTCTTGGGAAAGAAATAGCATCAGGAAAGTTCAGAGTGGGGCAACATTTTCATTACAGAGGATTGAATCACCCAGTAAAGGATAAAATTTACAGCAGGAATCCTGTGAAAGAAGCATTGTGTATGTATGTTCACATCCAAACCTTATGATATAGCCTGTGATATTTTACTTTTTGCAGCCAGGCTGCTTCCCTTGCCTTTGCTTAAATGAGCAGTCAATATACTCACAGCTGGCCTGGGCTATTCCCCCCTCCCATCATCCCTTCAACCCTCTGAACATCAAACTCCAGATAAATTTTACTGATAAAGCCAACACTAAGTAGAAAGAAAAGTATGCATTCTTCATGCTGTACAGCTGAGCAGGGCTAAATGGCTAATAAAAAGTCCTGGGCAACAACTTTAGAACAGGGAAAGGGCTGGTGCTGTGGGTGAAACTGAGAGGAGAGGGAGGCTGGTGGAGGGGGACGTGTCAGTCCTTGAGCTGGAGCCAATGCCAATCCCTCTACACAGTTTGAGCAACACTACCTCAAAAGTGCATGGTTTTTTCTGCAAAGTGTTTGACTTCCATCTGACGGAATTTTGTGTGAGCTGAGATCAAAGATGTTTGAATTAGTTTTATAAACAACATAACTTAGGTAGGTATTTGACAGGGGTAAATACTTTGTCAGCAGCATAGAATTATTAATTATGAATTTGCAATCTCTCAGCTTACACTTCTGCTCTAATGTCCTATTTCTGAAGAAGTATTCACAACCACGATACAAAGGCTAGAGTATTACATAGCCCAGGCTTTTAACGCGCTTTTTACAATGAAAATATTAAAATACCTATCATAGAATGGCCTGGGTTGGAAGATACCTTAAAGATCATCTAGTCCCAAACCCCTTGCCATGGACAGGCATATCTTTCACTAGACCAGCTGTCTCAGAGCTCCATCCAACCTGGCCTTGAACACTTCTGGGGATGGGGCATCTACGATCTTTCCGGGAAACCTGTTCCAGAGGCTCACAACCCTCACAGTAAAGATTTTTTTCTAATATCAAATGTTATCTAATATCTAATCTAACCCTATTCTCTTTCAGTTTAAAGCCACACCCCCACGTCCTGTCACTACATACTCTTGGAAAAAGTCCCTCTCCATCTTCTTTGTAGGCTCCCTTCAGGTAGTGGAAGGCCGCAATTAGAACACCCCAGAGCCTTCTCTTCTCTAGGCTGAATAATACCAGTTCTCCCAGCCCTTCCTCATATGAGAGGTGCTCCATCCTAATCAACTTGATGACGCTCCTCTGGACTCACTCCAACAGGTCAATATCCTTCCTGTGCTGGGGACCCCAGAGGTGGATTCAGTATTCCAGGGGAGACCCCACCTTGAGTATAGGTATTGAGAGATTGCAAGTTCTCAATTAATAATTCTATGCTGCTGGAGCTGTCACTTAGGCTAAACCCGTGAGCTCCTTCAGCCTTGCCCTCCAAAGGGGCTGTGTCACCGCTGCCTCCGCTACGACCACGGGCGCACTCTCCTGTACCGAGCTCCTCTTTTCCTTCCCGTCACCCTCAAGCGGCTGGGGCGGTACAGAATCATGCAAACCCTCACCGTTTCAGCAGGCCAGCGCCGGGAAGCAGGAGGTCGCCGTTCCCAAAGCAGCAAGGAGCGACGGCCCCGCGGAGCCGCGGCCGGCAGCGCAGCCGGGCCCTGCGGGCGGGGACACGGCCCGCGCCGCCACCGAGCGGGGCCGCCAGGGGGCGCCCGAGCGCGGCCGCCCGTGCGCCGGGCCGGGATCCCGGAGCGGGGAAAGCGGGGGGAGCGTTCCAAGTGTCCATGTGGAGGGCAGGTTGGCGGACATTTACACCGAAGCGATCGCAGGGTGAAGTCCAGCGCTCGGCCGGCACGTTTCGGGGAAGGCAGAAACGCAGGGAGAGCCGCGGCGGAGGGTGTCCGTTTGAACGCTGGTTAAAACAGCTCCTTCCGTGCAAAGCCCTCAGGTCGCAAATGGAGCAGATAGTGGGAATGCTTGCTAATAATTCTGCAGAGATCTGAAAGGAAAATGTCTTTTTAATTCACAAGTAGAGAAAAATAGCCGAGGAAAGGCTTTCCTTTTTCTTGCTGCCATTCTAAACCCCTGTTTCCTTCAGAAATGTTATCTACGCTTTTCTTACTCAGTGTGTTTCGATTAATTACTTTTTCTCCTTCAAATGATTGACACATAACAGATACACGAAAACAGATTGATGTAATCTTTGAGATTAGGACTATAAAACAGGAAAATCCAAATTAATTCTTCAGTTTAAAAAACAAACCAACAAATAAAATAAAACAAAAAACCACACAAACAAACAAAAAATCAAACAAAAGAACCACCACCATAACTCAGAAAGGTATTAATTATTAGGAGGAAAAGTAACTCATACTTTCCTGTTAAGTTATAATATGAATGGTAGCATTTTGAACTCTTGGCCTAAAATAGTTATATTGAGCTTTGATCCATAGGACGTTAACAGACGGGAAGCAGAGGAGTGAATTGGGGTGAATTTAATAGTATCCAGAGATAGAATAATTAACTCTTATGGTGCCTATTAGCAGCTAGGGTCTGAAGGAAAACACTTTATAAAAATAAAACCAGAAAGGAAAAAAGGCCATTTCTGGATATTGTTAGGTAAGTAAATCATTTGAGAGAAGGGTATGACATCCATCCGTAATATGAGTCATGAAATTAAGGCCAAGTTTGTCTTCTTTATCATCCACCAAAGAGGATCCCTGTTTGCTAACAGGCTGAAACATTGTAGGCCAGCAGTTAACTGTCCCTGCTCACTCTTGAGCTTTTATTTTTTTCTTATATTACTAAGCTTTTCAGTAAATTTACTCTTTTCACAATACATGTATGAGTACATGGATTAATGAGCCTTCTTATGAGTCATAAGAGCTTCAGATGCTCTTCTTTCTTTTCAGCTTTGTTTGTTAGCTAGATGTCAAATACTGTTTGGTTAACACAGAGACTGGGTCTGTGTAGGCTGGCTCTGTAGAGGATGTAGCATTATTATACTCCCTGATTTACTTCTGAGCGTCCACATCAGTTCGTACAGCCCAATGTATTCTGTCTTCCTTGCCATAACCACCTAAGCTCAGGCTGTCTATAAATGCAGCGCCGTTATGGCTGTTCAGTGATATTAATACTCCTCTAGGAAGGAGTCTGAAAGTAGCTTTTTTGCCCAACAGAACTTAGATGAGGCTTAGAAAGAGTGTATTGCCCACAGCAGAGATAGGCACAAGCGCTGAAACACAAGGTGGCTGTACTCATGTGTACCTTCCTGTTTAATTGCCATGTGAATCACTGATCTGTTCACACAAAAGCCACTGAAATGCCTGGAAACAACATGCGGGACATATTCTGTAGCTAACAGCCTATAGACTGAGAGGTAAAATAAAATGATTCCATAAATACTGGAGAGATGCTCTTTACATCAAAAGAAACAGCACTTCATTTTCAAAGACTAAAACATCAGCACAGGTGACAATGTCTTTCAAAGTGGAGAGTAGATATTAACCCACTTCACTAGAGCTATGCAAAACCTCAGAAAGATGTACTTCACATGATTATGCATTATATACCAAAGGGAAAGGAAGGAAGGAAGAAATTTCCCCAGCCTTTCTGCAAATGCATACAATAGAACTCATTGAAAAGCCTCTCAGTATATTGCAGCACTGAACAGTAAATCAATGTAATCTGAATTTCTGCAGTAGCAGGAAACTTTCCAAATGATCGCTATAAATGGAGCACATGTTTTACGTATAGGTTACTATTTTTGGCAGTCCATCAAACTCCTTTGATCTGTAGACAGTGGGGTTTCATCCAGCCAGCAGGACAAGAATAAAAGGTCCATATTCTGCCAAGATCCACTCAGAGCAGGAGATGGGGAGCTGGTTATGGTCACACAGCTCTACGGCTGCTCCTGTGTCAGCCTGAGCCCCAGCAGAACTTAGATAAGCTTGTGTAGTTCAAGTACACCCTAACTAATCCCAGCCTGTTTTAGTCCCTGAGATGTACCCATTAAGAACCCAGAGCACTCTGTTTTGTTTCTGTGGGTCTCTCAGTCTTTCCCTGTGCCAGCATGGGAAGAAGAATTGGCACAAGAGCTGTTTATACCACCTTGCACCGGCTGCATGGCTCCCTACACAGGGAACATCCCCCGGGGCCAGTTAAGACAGCGCCCTGCAACACCTGCACAATACAAAGTGACGGAAACCAGCACAGAGGGTCTGGCCTGTGAGTCCTCAAAATGGAAAAAGGCAGATGAAAAAAAAACACACACCAAGGCAAGGGAAACCAGGCATCACATGAGGATTAGAAAGAAAAGACCAGAACGAAAATTTATAAAATGGGGCAAATCACTTCCTGACTGCAACAGAGCTGAACTTCAAAAAAGATCCACTAAGCCCACAGCACTGCTGGCCAGAATGGACAGTGTTTGAGTGTCCTTCCTCTCCTCAGGTTCCTCATCAAAGATGATGTCAAGATTTATGCGTCCCTTTCTGAAACAGTTCTACAAGTTTAAACTAGCCCTCAGTGCATTACAGCCTCCATATAAAGGAGTGAGCAGTGAAGTGTTTTGCCACACGTGGATAATGCACTACAGGACCCAAGTGTCTGACAGCCGTGATTTTGTGGATCTCCAAGTTGATTCCAACTATAGGGTGAAGCCAGAGTTGACAAAGAGAATTACAAATATCTAATTTGCCCACTACATTCCTTTTTTTTTTAACCCTGAAATTCATTACACCCATGGCATATATATAAAATACATTTTCATTAGCCCGTCATCAAAGCGCACAAATCCTAAATCTCCTCTGCTGTTCTGAGTGACATATTTCAGGAATAACTACTCAGAAATAACTGCTGTAGATGTGTCTGGCTGCTGAACATGAAAGTATGGGTGCTGCTGACTGCCTGGCAGCTGGCCCAGCATTTAACCCTGCTGTTTTAAAATGTCGTAAAATAAGCACAATTTAATCTTTTGAAACCTTTTGGTCAGTGACTGTGATTTCCGCAAAAAATGACTTCAAAGGAAAGACAGGCACCTTTGTTGATGCCTTTTTAAGCAGTCATGAGTTCCAAATTATTTTAAAAAAGGGAAGCAGAAACCTCAAAGTGTGTAACACCTCCTCAGAATTAGATGCTGAAGCGATATGTAAACTGGGCTGTAAAAATTGATCCTCCACTAGTGATGTGGCTCAGAATGATATAATTAAAAGATAATGTCAATGGAAAAAGAATATCATCGTAGACTAATGGGCTCCTCCTGACACATAAATACCACAGCAAAACCTCTATTTTAATGAAAAAATACCACTTAGAAGCCAAGTAATTTTATTTTCAAAGCAGGATGTGTTGAAAATGTTCTATTTCTGTGGCTATATTTCTGTTTTGCCAAACGTCTGACACAGAATTAACACTTCCACCTTGCAGTCTTCATGTAATACACAACATTCCTCTGTGCCTCTAAAGCACCACGTTTTACCTGTGCAAAAAGCAGCTGACTTCTGCAAATAGTGTTCCTTTTTATTAGTAAGTTGTAATCTTAATATAGACTGAAGGTTTTGTTTCCAAACTTAGATGCAGAAAAAATTATCCATACTTAATTGTTTGACATTCAACTTGATTTAGAGAATGTGAACATTCCTAGACATGAGACTGTTTAGGGATGAGGTGACTGTTTTTCAGCCCAGTCAAAGTTGAGTTAAAAATACCCTCTAAGCGCATCAGAGAGAAAAAAAGTAATGTGAATAATTAAACATATTTCCTATCTACATCATATTACTCTTTTTAACTTCACAAAAAAACCCAAACCAATCAACCAACCAAAAAAGTAGTCTTTCTTCTGTTCTTCTCAGATTTGGTTTGGAAGAAATGCCTTTTGACATTTCAGTATTAAAGCAGAATGATATGAAGAGCATTTGATCCATCAGTGTATGCTAGGACGCTTTGAAAATGCCTACCAGATGTGGCCCTCAAAAGTCCTAGGCATCTTCTGCTTAGTTCCTGGCTTTAGACCATTCTGAGGAAAGAACTGGCTGATGAGCTGCTCAGACCAGGCTGATCTGGATATGATCTGGATGACTGTTGTCACCTACATAACTTTAAAATCGAAAAGGGAAGTGCCTTGCAAGACTAGGCGCCTCCAGGATTAGGCAGCAGCCAAGCACAGGTTTCTGGAGAGCGCTTTTGGATGCTGTTCCACCTACATCCTGCCTTAGGTGCCTAAGTCCTTTACTAGAGCTAGCCAGAAAGGCTAGATTCCCATTGAAGTCTGGAGAAGGATTTACATTAACTTAAGTGGATTGGTTCAGGCCTTAAAATGAGAACCATGTGTACATCCTTACAAAGAATCTGGTCCCCTCTGTTTATTCATTGTGACTTCTCACTGTATTGAACCATTCATACACACTAATCCACAAATAATATGTCAAAAGATGTTTTGGAGGATAAGAGAGTTATGGACTTTCATGCTTGTAGTCTGTGCTGTTCTGTGCTGTTCTGGCCATACAGCAGCCACCCTGGCTAACAGGCCAGTCAAGCCACATACACCATTCAGGTCATACATAAGCTCTAATTGTATTACTCGTCTGGCTCGTCGATACTTTTCCATGGAACCGAAGGAAAGGAGAGCATATGGAATAGAGAAGCAGGAAAACTAATGAATGAAAGAATATAACTTTCAGGGTTCTGGCAATGTTTTCACATCCATATTTTGCTCCACTCCCCTGAGGTCACAAAAAGCAAATGGCATATTCATTTCCTTCCATCTGTGCTATTCTGAACAGCAAATGGGAACTAATATCTAAACTTTCCTAATAAGCAGGGATGGGAGAAGAGCTGGGTAATAATTAGCTACTGGCTAACAATGCCTTGTAGATTATGTGACTTTCAGAGTGATGCTCATTGTAGACACATTTTTCTTCTTCCTTTTCCTATTTTGCAATGACATGACACTTTTAAATTAAAAATTTAAAAAAGCGCAAATTCTTCCCAAATCCTACCCATCACACGTGAAGCAGCAGGAGCAGATCCATGCAGAGCCAGGCCGGCGCTGTCCCATTTTTTACATGCAAGTCCATGTAAACACTGGGACGAGGTGGCTGGCCAGGAAGCCCTGGTGGTGTTGGATGTGTGGCGATGGCCCCCCCTTCCCTGGGGAGAGGCTCAGCTCCAGCTGCAGCTGCCTCCCCCCTGCCGCTGCTGGCAGGGCCTCCCCACCGCCCCGGCAGCTCGCTCCCCCCGCCCTGGGCCGCAGAAACCAGAATTTAGTGACCTGGCGATGCAGCAAATAAATAAATGAATGGAGCTGGAGAGCTTTCTGGAGAGGCCTGTGGGCCGTGCTTCCCAGAGTGAAGGAGAGGAAAAGCGCTTCTGTAGGCGTCTGGCTGGCTGGGTTCCTGTCAGAATAATGATTTCAATGTTACCGTGATTTCACCAAGCGGCACGCTGGGCCTTGGTAGGCAATTTTTTTACAGTTGTGAATGTAAATAAGGCATTTATTTAAATTGAACCTCTATTGTACAGAGAAAATATAAGCTGGGAGGAAGCACTGCTGCTTGACTGCTCTACGGGACTGCAATGCATTTATACAGCAGGGAGCAGGACAGGTCTTGTGCATCACCAGGCAGGACTGGCTAGTATTTGCATTTAGAAATGTAGTTTGAGGACAATTATTCTGCCACCGACCTGGTTAGCAAGGCAGCTCTACACCTTGGCTTCCAGTTTGTAAAATGAGTGTAATGATCATGCCCAGAAAAAGCCCCATAAAAGACATTTGGACACATACTAGGAAGGAAGCAGATTTCTGCTCCGTAACAATATCCACATTTCTGAAGAAAAAAAAAGACCATGCAAAAATCCAACTGGAAGTCCTGAGATATTTCTTTAACTAAAAGTCTTCTCCTAAGCAGCACTATACTTATGTCATCCTAAAAGATTCCATTTGTGAGAGTATTTATAAGTTTTATGTTTCAGTTGGTTTCTTTTCCAAAAATGCAAAATAATTTCAAGCCAGAGAAGCAGGACACTATTTTTCAAAGAGAATAAAAATAAACAGTTTTGATCAGTGAAAAATTCTTCTAGATTTTTAATGTCAAAAAAGGCTTTTTGACAAACCCTTTTCTGTGAGGAAGTTTCATTTTCAACCAACTCGTATTTATTTTCCACCTAGCCTGGTCCAGTACACCTTGTACCCAGGTACTGGCAAACCTCTGCTGGGCTTTTTTTTGAGTTTGATGAGTTTCTGCCAGTTCCTTGATGCCTAGGAAACACCACTTTACTGCTATGGCAAAGCCTGTCTGAGTTTAAATAAGGGTGGTTCCTGCCTTCGGTTAGGCTACTTTTTTTTTTTTTTAATTTTAAAAACATTTCCCCTTTATTTTCATGGTAAAAGGTATTTTCAATATTTTACAAGAAAATACTGAATGTCCTTATTAGCTTTAGGTCATAAATGCCACAAAACAGATTTAAAAACTGGAATAAACCCAACATAAATGCTTACTATTGGTGAATATAAGGGCATACAAAACAGGGCAGTAAAGTCACTATACAATATCAGTAAAACCATTAAAAAAATCTGGAAAAACATCAAGATGGCTGGCCTCTTTGTAGTTTCAGCACAGAAAAAAAAAATTGAGCCTTATTTCTAAATATTTTCCCTAGTGGGAAATAACAGCTTAAAAATAATCCCAGATGTATTCATTTGTGTAACATTTTTCTACTTGCAACATATAGGCATGGAAAAATTATCGAAGGTTTCAATTCTGGACTTGTATTTTAAAAACGTCAAGCTTTTGAAAAACAGCATAATTTTTCCTTAAAAGCTATTCATTTACCTGGAATGTTGGCCAGCAGGCATACATTATGGACTTGGTTTAGCTAAGATTGAAAAATTGCCCAAAGGCAAAAGAGAAGTAGGCAATTTCTGTGGTTCAGATTATGTCCCCACACAAAATACAGCTGAGTTGATTTTTGAACTGACATATAAAAGGATTTTGTGAATATGTGGTCTTGAAAGTGATCAAAAGCTTTTTAAGGTTTTTAAAAAGCTCAATGATTGTTATTTTCATGTTGTCTTCTTTACAGTCAAAATCTGTATCCTGAGGTACAAGCAATTAGAAAGCTCTTGTTAAATGGCTACTGAAAACAATAAAAAGAATAGCAATCCAAACCCATAAGTAATATATTCCAAAGAAGAACAGATGAAGGAATGTTTCTGTTTGCTCTACAAAAGTTGTTTGCTAAAATGTAGATATTTTTATTTAGTAGATATTATTATTTGGTATATATTAAAAAAACTACACATCCACTCAAATCTTCAGGAAGTTGTCTTGCTAAAGGAATCACAATTTTCTTTTGTACAATCTAGACTATCATCTTGAAAAGTTTTTTGTCTGGATAACATTTACAGCCCATTTTCTGTGACTAATTTCTGTGGCATACAGTAAGTAACATTACCATGTATAGGTGGCTACAAATAATTTTAACAGGTTGGATTTATCAGAGGTCTGGGTGGGTATTCCCCTCTATATATATGAAATCTCTTTTTTATGCGAGACTCTTTAATAAAAATAAAGTCAGTGAAAATTCAGGGAATTAAATTATTCATCAAGAGCCAAGGGTACAGATATGGGAACAGGTAGGGCTGAGGACAATGCCTGTACTCTGATAGAAAGAGCCAAGCTCATGTTGAACTAGCCAGTTCCAAGAGCAGACTGTTGCTGATCAGTGCAATGCTCTGTGTGAGCTAAGTGAACAAGGCTGAGTAGTGTGCACATAATGCCCTATGACCAGGAGCATGACTATCTGTGCACAGTGTCCATGTCCTGTAGAGTGGGGCCGGTCCGCCTGAAGCCTGCCTGAGGAAGTCAAATGCAACACATGTACAGCCATAAGGATCATGGTGATCCAAGGGCCATGCAGTCTATTCTGTTCCCACAGAATTTCTCTGGTTTTCTATTTGAGAAGAGTGGAGTTTTTAGAGAGTCCCATAGAGGTTACCCTTCAGGAAATTTAGGGCCACCAAGACGATTAGAGGGATGGAGCACCTCTCCTATGAAGAAAGACTGAGAGATCTGGAGTTGTTCAGCCTGGAAAAGAGAAGGCTTCGGGGCAACCTAGTTGTGGCCTTCCAGTAACTAAAGGGAACCTACAAGAAAGATGAAGAGAGACTATTTGCAAGAGTGTGTAGTGACAGCAGCACAAGTGGGAATGGCTTCAAACTGAAAGAGAGTAGGGTTAGATTAGATATTAGAAAAAAATTCTTTCCTGTGAGAGTGGTGAGACACCGTAACAGGTTTCCCAGAGAATCTGTAGGTGCCCCATCCCTGAAGTGTTCAAGGCCAGGTTGGACTGGGCTTGAGCAACCTGGTCTAATGAAATATGTCCCTGCCAACAGCAGGTGGCTTGGAACTAGATGATATTTTAAGTCCCCTTCCAGCTCAAACCATGTTATAATTCCATGATTCTATTTTTGTACTATTCTATGATTCTATGAAATGGGGATGCTGCATGGCTGACAATATCCAGCTGGCTGGTTATTTCACAAAAGGTGGCATTTTTCCTTTTGGTGTGCAGAGTGCTGCTACCCATGCAGTCTCCTTCAAATGCAGAGCATTAGGAGGCGCTTCTGACACAAGGTAGAATGACTCAGAGTGCTCCTGGGCTTTTGATACAACATGACAGCTTTGCCCTGGTGAAGTGAATGTCCACACTTGGGTCACATGTGATACTGCAACATCGTCCATGTACTTGGGAAATGGTGGTGGGTAGTGTCATAAAGGGTGTATTCTCTCTTCTTCGCTAGATGTAATACCTCTTCAATGACAGCAAAATTTATTTCTTGGATACTTCACATTGCTCTCTGTGTCCTACTGGCAACAAACAGTTGCTCAGCTGTACCTCTCCTTGCACATGTGCTTCAGGAAGTTTTTGAAATAGCCAGTCAGATAAAGTGGGAAGAGTAAGTTCGGGTCAGGGCTTCTATACCTGTTACACAGTCTCAAGAAGAAAATGTGAAGAAGATGGGCTGATGTTTCTGTGCTCCTGAGCTCTCCACCTTAATACAGTCAGAAAAGAAAAAAACACTGAAAAAGTAGTCAACGAGGTCTTAATGTACAGCTGGTGAAGCTGGCAGAGAGATTCTACTTGATGCCCAGGAGAGCAGTCATGCAAAAAACCTGAGACACATAAAAATGCTGGGTGTCCCCAGCTCCCAGCTGCAGGTAATTAGCATATCTTAAAAGTCAGAACAATAAATGTCTCATTGCAAATTAAAGAAGGAGAATTTGTGCACACATCTTTGTTGTCCCCCTGCAGAGCAGTTGCAGGTGTCTTGGCAGATGAGGGAAATCAGATATGTGGCCTCTGGTTATATTCTAAGTATAACTTGGTTTACTTACACATATAAATAAGTACTGGAACAGAGAAAATCAAACAGTATGCAGGTAATTCCGCTTTTCAAGAGTTTCAGCTCATCACTAGAATTGGGATTACAAGCAACAATTCCACCTGAAGAACAGATTTTAATACAAGATCAAAGCAAATAACAATCTCACCTTCTGATAACACAGCTCCCTTCACACACAACTGTATATACAGACACACAAATTTAAAAAATTAGTATATTATCCTGGGAATGAATATCTATTTGCATGCTTAAATAAAAGAAAAATGGAAAGAACAGTCTGGAAGATCGAAATGGCACCATCTGGTGACACCTACCACATGGCATGAATGGCTCGTGAAGCTACTTTTGTTGTCTGAAGCTTTGTGAAAGAGCCTGGTTTATAAGCATAAAAGCCTTTAACAGAAAACTCTAGATTGGCCGCTGTTTTTTTTATTCTGTTGCTATAGCTTGCTGTAAAGACAATTGTAGACAGGCATGTGGATTCAGATACTTCATTCAGAAATTACCAGAGTAAATCAAGTTATATATAAGACTCACCTCACTCTAATTTATAGTTCAGCTCAGACCATTGAACTTGCAAGTAAAATTTATGGGGGAAGAGCAATAAATTAAATTGCATAGAAACATAATTTTTGTCGTCCAGTTACATGTACATTTTGATTTAACACATAAAAAATGGAGTATAATACTAACTTGTTAATAAAATGTGCACAGCGCTGACATGTAAAAACAGTTTTGTAATTGGTTGGTCCACTCTGTTAGCCTTGTTGACAACACTAAATTTTCAAAACCCTACATTAGGAACATTGAGCTAACATTATAAATGCAGAAAGCTCATAAATGCATACAACAGAAATTCATTTGGCCTTTGATTTTTCTCTTTTTGGGTGTCTTTAAAGTGAAAACTGTAAAATTACCACGTAATAAAACCCAGTACACTGAACACTAATTGCCCATTTATAAAAAGCTCTTTTCCTCCAATCGTGTAGGTGTGAGGCATAAACTTCTTGGGTTTTACGGAGCTGCGATTTATACTTTCAGTTCTGTTTCTCTCTGTTGCATTTCATCTTAAGCTTATAAAAGACGAGCTGGATTTTATTAATCTGCATCAGCATTCATTGGACATTAAATCTACGAAGATCCCTACAGGGTTTTAATTGTGGCTGAATTGCCAACAATAATTGGGCCTCTGACTAACCACGGAGAGCAGGCCACCCTCGCTGCCGGGCACAACTGCAAGCTCCAACACCAGCCACGATAGCCCATTTTGTCAGCTGCCCGAAGGGAAGTTGTCAAATCTGGGACCCTGCTGCTTTATTCCTATAACTATGTTTTAGAAACACCTCACAAGTGGAATTGTGGTTGCCTCATCCAGAAAATGTGGAAAGGATTAATGTGGCATGTAAAACAAATCACTCCTGAGCTCAGCTGAGAAAGTGGGTATTAAAAGCACTCCAGTCAAAAGAGCTTTAGTGAAAGGGTCATGGTGATATACAGTCAGCACATGTTGGGCTGGTAAAGCTGCAGGGTGTTTGGAAATGGTAATGGTCCATGGGTGTAAATTCTTTCAAGACCTCTTAAAGGCACATGTGTTTCTTGGGCATGTTCTCCAAACAAGGACCTGTTATAGGTTAGATTCACTGGAGCTTTTAAACTTTATTGATTGGTTTGTGGTATTCCAGGTTTGCTTACTGGTTTGTTGTTTGTCTTTTTTTTAATGCTGTTGATAAACACAGAAAACTGTCATGACTTAATCTAAAACTTATAAATCTATAAACTATGTTGTATGTAGCTTTATTGTAATGTATTTCAGAATGTGTTCTTTCTTTATGCCATTAATCACTGGATTCACAAGAGTTAAGGGTCTATCAACGTTTCTTTTATGAATGCAGGTTGGTTAAAACGTCTGTACTTTTAAGGATAAAAAAGTCAGACCCTTAACTTTGACGTAACATTTAGTGTGTCTTTTAATATGTTTGTAACATTTGTAACATAATATTTCCTAAAGTTATTAAAAAGATGTTTCAAGGCAGCTTTTCTTGTAAAGCTGGGAAAACTTACAGTCCTTAGCAAAAGCTTTATTTTACAAGTTATTTTTTTCATTAGGAGTTTCATTGTGATTTAGCATTAAGAATAAAAATGTGATAACATATATGTACCATGTAGCCCTTTTTTACCCTAAAAAACTACCACTATAAGACAGAAATGTCCAGGAAGGGTTTTTAAGCAACAACTCACCTTGAATTCTGTCAAAAACATGAGGGTTCAGTAATTTCATACATTAGGCCCTCTGTGCAAGGATCGCTTCACTTACATTTGAAATGGAGCCATTTCTGAGAAGCATGTGTCAGGTGTTGAGCAGAACACAACCATATCTGTATGCAGACTGAGTGGCTGAGAAGTGGAACTGAAAAAGAAAAATGTATCTACTTGCTACAGTACTTGCCATGATATAATTAAAACCACTAATAATCACTTCCAACATGCACCATTCAGTTGAGAAGGCATCCCTGCAGCAAGTGGCCCGCATTCAATTCTAAGAAAGCTTGTCATGGTCCAAAAGCCAGTATTTTAGGATTTGGCCAACAGAATGCTGTTTTGGTTAAGTACACTAGAGATTAGGTTTTTTCAGTCTTAATTCTGAATGTATTTGTTTTTACACAAGGCCACTGTAAATTATTTTATGTGGTCATTTAACCTGTGTTCACTATAACAGATTTGAAAGCAAAAGCACAGATTGCAGTTACATGATGTGGTAGGTGAAAACATTTGTTCTGAATAATAATATTTAATTGAAATCGTATTTAAAAACACTGAAGAGTTGTTTTCATGCAAACCCACAGGACTGTTATGAACAGGGGCCATGGTTAAATGATCAAAAACCTACTTAGTCCAGTTAAAACAAATAAATAAAATAACATGTGACCTTGGCAAGATTTGGGTTCTACGTAGGTTCTGGTTCAGTACCTCTATCTTTGGCTCCAGATACAACCATGACTATAAATATTGTTTCACAGGTTTGAGCAATGACACCATTTGTTACTTTTGCTTAGTACAGGTCTGGTGAAAGTCAAGATCAATTGTTCTCCTGCAACTTTTGCACCATGCAATGAAGATCCAGCCATAAAACAAAGAAACACAAGGTAGATATGATGTCACTGTCTGGCATCTTTATGGAAATCAGAAAGCTTTGGCAATGCTGAACTTCAAAATTAAGTTTCCTGTCCTTTTCCCCTTCAGGAAGGTGAAATGTGATGTGCCTGTAACCAATCTTGAAACAGATGTCCTGTAGCTACTTGGGTAAACAGCTAAAGTAACTGGCCAAGACACACTTAAATGTTTTCTGAAGAGACACACAGTCTAAAAAGACCAAAAAAAAACCCAAACCAAAACAAACCAAACCAAAAAAACCCCCAAACAACAACAACAACAAAACCAAAAAAACAAACAAACGAAAAAAAAACCAAACAAGCAAAAACCAGAAAAGGTTCATAGCAGACATGGGTTGTTGTAATGTCATTGTTCCACATTGCAATAATGTGCAGGAAACTGGACAACACTGTAATCTGTAAACCAAATTATTGGTGTTCTGCCCAAATGTTTTAAAATCCAAACACCTGCAAGGAACAGCCAAATATTCTCAACAGAAGACTAGTCCTTCTGGGTTTCTTTACCCTTAAAAACAAAAACAAACAAACAAAATTAAATAAATGTAGGTTTATGAAATGTTGTTCTTTAAACTTCCTAAGCTACAGGGCATTTTTTTTTCAAGAGTATGTAGTTGCTTTGTAAAAGTAAAAGTTTCCTGTACCTAGAAAAAAAGACACTGCTTACCTTTTGTTTCAGCTCTCATTTTACAACAGTCGGTCTTGCTAGTCTTCATACTAAAAGCTCAAATCAACTGGAAACATTGTGGGTTTTTTAAGTTGAAGTCTTAAAAGCAACAACTTTATAAGTTAAATTCCTAATAGCATCAGCTCTGAAATTTTATTTCATTTTGAGAAAAGTCTGCTCTGTCTCACATTTAAAATGGTAGATTCAGATTCAAAGACTTTTGTCAGTATGTTTATCATCAAATCTGCAAGACCATTCAAAGCTGGAGAATCAGCTAGAAGGAAGAAGAAGAATATAAAAGTTCTTGTTTTCTTATTTGCTTCTTTTCCTGTCAGTGAGGCTATCAAAATTTGATTTTAATTTAATTTTAATTTAATTTAATTTAATTCATTGAAAACCCCATCTTTCCTTTCTGTAAGAAGACAGTCCAGAAAATATCCAAGAGAATAATATAAATAGTAAGTAGATTAAATAGAATGTCACTCGTTTATGTCCTGAAGATGATCTCTTTCTTACCCAGAGACAAATTTTAACTATGCTGTGGCCCTTTAGATAGCTGGAATTTATCAGATATTTCGCTGCCTAAAAGAAGTTAATTTGGACAGAAAAGCATCCCAAAGTAGAGGGCTAATGAGCTCTCTGTGCAGCTTGTTAGTCAGCTGTTCCAGTTCTGACCCACCACCCTCAGCCCCCCAAAACTGGTTTAATGTAGAGTGAGGCCTAAAGCACCAAGGTGTCCCTAAAATTATTCATCCTCTGACTCTTCTGCAGAATTGCCTCAAACATTAATAAGGACTAGGGCCTTGCTATGCTAGGAAATGTATAAATATTAACAAAACAAATGTTGTTTGCTTCTAGCAATAACAGTCACTGTGGTTATGCCCTCTTGAACAGGAAATCAGGTAAGAAGATTAAAAAAAAGAATAAAACAAGTGTGAGGTTTATTTTCCTCTTAAGTTAGAAAAAATCTGGGGCTTGTTTTGTTCCACACCTAGTGAGCTACATCCAGCTTGTTCAACAAGGCTTTGACATGGGTGGACCAAGAGTCAAGGTTGAATTTTCTGTAGGCCTGTGAGCAAAAATGAGTGGTACTTAGAGAAAAACAAAAGAACAAAATGCAGAAAGGAGTATAACAATGGGGGGAGGGGGGGAATAGCTGAATGGGGAAGGAGAAAATTCTATAGGATAAATAATTCTGATTAAATCATTTACATTTCAAAAAAAGGTGTATTAGGGAAAAAATTACTCTGTGTATAATTTATCAAAATAGCTGTCTAACTGCCCTGTTTAAAAAGGTCCCATGCTTCTTTTTCAACTTATTCTAGAAAAATATATAAATATTTTATGGATTCAATTTCTTTGAATTTCGAATTCAAGATATTTGATTGTATATTTTTTTCCTTCCTGCTAAATTTTTTGTATTAATAGAGGAAGAAAACTGTAAACCCAAGGAAGTCTTCACTTGGACCTAAAAGATATGCTGTGGTCCTAAAACAACACACTTTTTTTCCCAAAAAAATTTGAACAAAACTTTTCTCATCTTTTCCAAGAAACAAAAAGGGCAAAACTAAATTCATATCATCACAGAAGCAGCAAAATATGTAAGGTATCTCACATTTTCAGTTACTTATGTGGGATTTTCCTTGTTTCAGCCATTTCATGAAGGGCATGGACACCACCTAGTAACCCTGCCCAAAGCAAAGAGAAGGTGGGAAGGAGGCAAAAGTCCACTTTCTTCTTGCTGTTATTGCTCACAAGCTGATGCCAGTGCTCACTTTCCAGACAATTTTCTCTGTGTGGTCTTTTCCACACTTTCCATGTACTTGCCACATTTTGCCCACAAAATCTCTCTCCATCTCCACAAAAAATGCTGCACAAAGGGCATGAGCACACACCACTTTAGAAGGACTTTGATAATATACGTACACGTGTTTGCACATGTGTTGAAAACATTTATCATAGCCTTCCTATGTTACTCCTGCTTTCTTATTCACAAATGTCATACCAACCCCAGGCCTAATATCAAAATTAAGTATTTACAATTGAATTACCCGTATATTCTGCTATTCATACACTAAATCCGTCGGTACTGAAGCAATCTCAAAACATCGTTCTCTATCTCTTACTGGCTATGGATTTTGCCATCATAAGAAACAAAATCCTGGGTAAGACTATGAACAGACTAACCAGCTCTGTCTTCTAAACAAAATCGAGCAGATGGAGTAGGCAAGTGCCCCCACTAACCATTTTGAGCAGCAATTTTCAGGCAAACAAAAGGAAGCACTTTTCATTACAATGTACAATTAAATCATGGAACTCATTACCACAGGATGCTGCAGAAGCCAAAAGTATACCAGGGTTCAAAAGGAGATTAGACTAATTCACGAAGGATATGTCTATCAATGGCTATTAAGCACAGTGATCCGGATGCCCTCTGGTGAAAAGGAAGTCCCTAACCCACTACCTACTGGAAGCTGGGAGGGATATCATGGGAGGACTTTGTGCACAGTTTTTTTGCTTATATATATAAAAATATTATTTTAATTGAGCACCTCACAGAACTGTTTAGTTCTCATATTCACAGTTCTTATTCCTGCTTGACCACTCAGATGTTTGCAATGTTCTTTCTAGGGGCCCTTTTTCAGCAACTTCAACATTATATTAGTCCTTTAGAAACAAAACAGTAACTTATTTTAACACATTTACCTGATGTTATTCATCCAACTTGTAGAAATCTCTCTACCTTTGTAAAGCCGCAACATCAGTTCCCAGAAACCTGGGAAGTATAACTGAAATAAAATGTGATATGTGCACACCTGTACAGCAGATGACTAGGTTAAAAGTGATTAAATAGCATTTTTTGTGTTTCTTTTAATTTGGACCTTACTCCCTTAGAAGAGTAGCAAGAAATTGCTGGAGCCAGGACCCCTCTGAGTAAACCAGTTTTCTGAAGCTGAGGATGCAGCACTTGATTTTACAAACTGAGGACAGATAATTGTTAAACCTCAAAGAAGACATATCATTCCAAAGCTCCTACAGTAAAACTTCTCTTCCCATGATCTTCCATTTGAAATGTGTTTGTGTCCGTTTATACTGCAATTATGTTCTAATGCAAGATAAATTTGGAGTGTAAATATCAAGATTAAATCTACCTTGAAAACATAGGCTGAATCAGGTTTATAGCCTAGAGGCAAGTTGTGAATCCCATAAAGCATTGTTTGAGGGACCTGGTTAGTGTTCTGTACACCTGCTTAATGTTTTTTTTTCATAGTCACAAATGTCAAACTGCTCACTAACGCATTGAGGTTTGAATGACAGCCATGCACTTGAGCACCAGTTATGTTTTTTCACTACCAAATTGGACTATAAATGATGAAAAAGAGGTCAGAAAGGAAGTATGGAAGCATACAAATTTGAAAGGGGAAACTGCTAATAGTCATAAACCGTGTGCAATCAAAGGACTGGCAAGTCATTGTGAATTACCTGCTCCATGAATTACTGATCTAACTGCATTATGATATGGAATTTTCTAACTCCTTTCATCTGTGGTGCAATGGCTCCTAACAGTTCCCAGATCAAAAGCACAACTGCCAGTGAAACCAAGGAGAAAAAGCCTACAACACTGACTTTCATTATGAGCACTTATTTGTTAAACTTCTTTTAATATGCAGGCTTCACTATTTATTGATTCACTGATTGGATGTACTGTAAGTGTGCCACCTACCAAATTTGAGGAAATAGCACAGAAATGATCAGCAGTGTCACACCTCAGTGCAAGTCAAAACTTGTAAGCATGCACACATAAACGCTCATAGCTTGTATATTCCTCCACGGGTGGTAAAATGCAGAACAAACATTGGGACATTTTTGTTTGTTTAAGTCAAATCACCCAAAATACTTTAGAAATTATTAGTTACATGTTATTAATTTTACTGACTGTATAAAGTTAATGAGACAATTAGCTTACACATACCGGTAGAACCCACATGAAGACACAGTCTAAGATATCTATGAACAGTGATGAGACAATTGATTTCTAGGGCTGTCTGTCATAGCATACATGCCCCAAAACAGAATTCTAAGCTCAAGTTATGACTATAATTACTAAGCTCAAGTCAACAAACATATTAATGAAAACATATAAATAGTTTTTTCAGCTGGGCTTAGAAATTCCTATGGTGTACATTACAATGTTTAAGAGACATTTCTAATTAATTTTTTTTCTTTTTCCCTAAATATTTTTTCCTAGACTGGATGAAAAAAAATTAGGTTAGTTATCCTCACCCGAGCAAATTTGAAAATAAATAGATAATAAATAAAAAAATGAAGTGGGGAGAGAGAGAGACAGACAGACAGACAGATAGATATCCCTTTTGTTTGGTATATTTCTTCTGGACAACCCTGAATATATATTCCAGAGATAAAAACGTGAATTGATTTCATCATGATGACAGTCTGCACAGTGAACATGTCCTTTTTTTATTGGTGCTTATCATAGGGAATAAATGCTTCAGGCACTGACACTTCCATCATTATTTCAGTGTGAATATAATGAATACTTTCCACCTAGGATTATATATTTATAAATATGTGAAGTGCAAGCAAAGAGAAAGCAAATGCTGTCAGTATCACCCTGCTGGTACATCAGCCTAGAAAACAGATTTTCTCTTCTGTGGAAAGAATTGATTGTGAATTTTCCTGAAGAACTCGTACTTTAGCAAAGGAAAGAAAACTTTCAAAGGTGTGCTATGGCAAGGGAGCCTGCCCCCCCACTTCATGTTTCCCTCCCCCCTGAACCACCCCACTCCCAAGGTAGAGGCCTGGTCAGGGTGTCAGGAAGCTGGAGGAGCAGCTGTCTGGGGAGCGGGGAGCCAGGGGAGCCCAGGCTGGCACAGGACCAGGAGCACAGGCTTCCTGGACAGCCTGCCTGCCTGCTTTCCATTGAAACTTTCAATGGAATCAACATGTTCCTGTGAAATGTTTCAATTCTGTAAAATCAGCATTTTCCAACAGAGAAGTATTCCACTGGAAAATTTTCAACCAACTCTAATAATCAGGGCATCTTTAACATCTCACACAGGAGTGGTGCTGAAGGAAGTTAAATTTCCATCTCAGAGACAGTGAGCCAGATGCTCTACTTACCTACATCCTACTCCACAGCCATGATCGTCACCTGAGCTATCTGTGACAACGGGCTGGTCGTCCCCCAGTGAGTGTCACCATTCAACAGCGTATTCTCATTACATTGTTACAGCTTGACTGGCACTGTCAAACAGGAGGTACCACGAATCTGGTGTGGCCAAATACAGGGCTATAGAAAAGACCCCTTGTGACACAGTTGGGGAAAGATATCATTTTTTGAAGCTTGAAAGAAATGTTAACAGTTTTAAACTATCATAAGAACCAAAAGGAACCGTTCTCAGTTCCAGTCATGAGCAGAGGTTTCCTTACACATATGTGTATGTTGGAGCATTTGAGATTAAATCTTTTTTTTTTCTTTTGTGAGTTATTTTGTTGATTTCCATGTCTTCCTTAAGAAGTGGCTTCATAAACTTGACAAAAAAGGTATGGATTTTATCTGTATGAAAACCTCATTCAAAAAGTATTTTAGGAAAAGAACAATAAGAATGTCCAGCAAAACAGAAAATGAATGGTCAGTCAAACCACTGGTTAGAAACTCCTACTGATGATCACACCTCTTTATGTAATCTACCTTGTTTTCAGTGAGAGATTTCAGAAGTTTGTTCTACTAAGAAGAGTTAAAAGTTAGCTAGAAAAACATCTACAAATACAAAATAAATGAATATAAACATTTATTCAACTAAGATTTTTAAGAAGCAAGTGAATATATATATTCATATTATGCAGATAACAGGAAACTGATGCTTGATAGGTTGGGGGCTTTTTCAGTGAGCATAATGGATCAAAATATATTTCTTTACTGCATGAAATACTTAGGAGAAAGATGATTTTTTTCTGTAGCTGATGTTGGACCTCAAAAAGGCAGTTTAGAATTTATTGTGAGCAAGTGTTAAATAATCAAACTACAAAAGGGCAATCAGATCAATCCAGATCTTTGAATTCTATTTTAGAACTTATGTTTAACTACTGATGGATTTCAAACCACTCATGTCCTTCAATTTGTCATTGGTGCAGCTATAATACTTGGGAGAAAGAGTCATCTTGGAGTAAGTTATGCAATAGTCCAGATCTTCTAGGGTGCAATTTTTTAGTCTAAAATCAGCCAAATAAATTTCAGGAAGAGTGTGTGCATTTCTCTGTGTTAGCTGTAAAAGGAGGCTATGGGGACAAGCTTGGAGTAAACATGGACATGGCAGATGATTTAAGCAATGTAAGATTAAATCAACCCAACTTTCTTTTAAGGTAATTTTTCATTAAATAAATTACTGGTCAAACTAAGGCTGTAGATGACTTATGTTTGTATTGATCTTAAATTTTGCAAGAAAAAGTTTAATAAATGGCATAGCGACATCTGCGCTTTAAGTTCTTGTCTTGATAGAGAAATTTTAAAATAGACCAGACTTCAAGGCTTAGTAAATATTTTACTAAGTGACCTCAAATTTAGCGCTTAAGTATTAGGAGTCTCACTCATTTCAACCCTTATAGTAGCAAGGTAAAGGAAAAAAAAATGAAAAGGCATGAAGGGAAAAAAGGAGAGATAGACATAAAATAAAACAAAGCAAAACAACCAAACAAAAAAACCAACCAAAAAAAAGAAGAAACCAAAATACTAGAACAAAAAGAAAAAAAAAGAAAAAAAATCTATAAAATTACCAATCCTTTTTTGTGTCATACAAAAACATTCATAAGCCACAGCAGATAGTCTCCCCATCATTACAGGAGGCAACCCTGAAACAAAACTCCAGATTTAGAAAGCTCAGTGGTTGGGTGAGCTGAACCTGGAGCTGTGCTTTGTGTCTGGCACAGCCCTCTCCGTGGGGCGTGCCAGGCTCTCAGGCACAAACACTTTCTCACGCCACGGCAGGGGCACCGGGTGCCTGGCCCACCTCCAACCCAGCACCAGCTTTTCCAAGCACTCCTCACCCTGCAGACACACAGTCACTTATATGTTCGAAGCCAGATATCATGTACACATCCAAAATATAAAGACACTTTCCATCCTGCATGTTTTGGGGGTTTAAATTATTTTAAATTTCATTAAATTATACATGCTGTTCCAAATTTCCCAGCTGATGGCTAACCCCACCCCCAACAATAGTAGGGGTTTTTTTTCATACTTGAAGACAAAAACTCATGGCAGCATTGCTCTCCCTTGGGTACTGTTTGGTGAAAGAGGAACTACATGCAGCTGTGGCTGAATACTGGTGGTCATTGCTGTCCCTGACACACTATAAGCGTTACAGGTCCAAGAGGGATACATTTTGGGAAGTGCTAGACATAGAACAAGGGAAAATACATGTACAGTCAGTGCATAAGTACTTATATCTATATCCATGCATACATATATGTGTATATATCATTTAAGGTGTGAGGTGTTTGGGAAAGATGCCAGGACACATACATTTGAATTACACGTGAGTGCGTTTGTGTGTACATGTGAAAGAGGGCAAACCCAGCTGTGCACATGTGCTCCTCATATGCTCCCAGAATGCCTTGTATTTCTGCTATTTTGGCTTGGTTACTTCAGTCTCCGAGTCTACAATAATGCATGTCACCCTTGTGGGTAACATTTTGTTATAAATCTAAGCATGCAAATGTTTGTGTCAAAGCTGTCTACGCATGCAACCAGTTGAGAAGCTGAAATGCCTTCAAGTCATGTAGCAACTGTTTTCATTTTCTCTCAAATGGTGTTTCTGTTATTTTCTAATCTCTGCCTTTTTTTTTTATTGTCTTTATTCTGCTCTAAAGCTTAGCTGCCTTTCTCTTTGCCTAACTCCTAGGCAGTGAGAAGAATGTGTAGGAGACATCTCCAAATTTTAATACAAAGACAGCCAAAATTCCCATCTATATCAAAACAGTCCCTTGCAGAGCTGCTCAGCATTTCTTTTGTCTACACAAACCCTATCAGAGAAGCCATAACGCAGCCCTAAGAAACTACTAGAGATCTTGTAATAAGCACTTTCTTTCTAATGTGGTAAGGGCTTTGAAATTCAAGTTATAAATGTGACACAAGGATTGAATTCAAGTTTGCCCTGTAGTTATAGATGTGGTACAGCTGGGTATGAAGTTTGTGCCTGTGTGCTCCCCCAGTGCAATTAGTAATTGCTTGGGCCAGGGCTTCCCCCACGGAGGTATGAACAGGCTAATGGGAGACCATGGACAGGCTGGAGACATGGTAGAAATTGCAGCTGAAGAAATGGGCATGTGGGATGGTCTTCTGCACGTAGTTAAAGCAATTGGGAGATGTTTTGCAGGTAGTTCGTCAGTACCAACGAATCATGGACGTGCTTAGAGTGGTCATATAGAACCACATTCTTCACATTTTGGGTTGGGAAATCTCACCTAATCCAGCTAAAGATGCTATTGTAATGCACCTTGAAATGCATACTACAGTCACTATCTAGATAGTGACTGATCATCTTGTTTGGGAGATTTGATTCTCCGCAAGCACTACCCTACTTAGACAAGTCAAAATCTTCGGGTTTGCTGAGGGTTTTTTGTGTTTGGGTTTGTTTGTCTATTTGTTTATTTGGGTTTTGTGGTTTTTTTAATAAATCATCCATGAGTCAATATGCAACACCTTTTAAATGTAGGAAATCTCAAAAAAAGATACTGGAAAGGCAGGTTTCTGGAATCTATCTTCATAAAGCAACAACAGGATTATTTGGACTGTGGTGGAATTCAAGGAAAATAAATATGAAATTGGCAGGACTCAAAGTAACTCCACCTGTCTAAAGATGACTTCAACTTTAAACACGGGGGAACTCACTGTTACCACCCACAGTGAGGATGACTGAGGGAACCAAGATGAACTCAAGAAAACAGACCTGACCTTGACTTCTCCCTAGCACTAATCCTAGTACTCCCCTTGCTTACTCTATCTTAATCCACTTACCAGGTTTTCTGAAGTCAGTGGCCCAAAAGGGCACATGACCATGGTCTCCTCAGTTTAACTCTCTTTAGTCAAATAATAATAAGGAATAATAAAGACTATAACAATGGCAATGACAACAACAACAACAACAATAATCTTTCTTAACAGGGGTCAATAGCATTCAGTTACCTGAATGTTCATTTAAGACTTTTTCTGCAAGTTAAGGGAGTTCATACAGAACAGATGAGCATCAAAGGCAGAATTCTCATCTTCCTTTTACTGCCATAAATTTGAAGCAGCTCCATATACCCCAAGGAATTAAATGAAGTTTGCAATTTCTAAAATGAGGAAAGAATTTGGCCCATACCATGTACAGTAACAGGCTTTATAATGAGCTGACATTAAGGACCCAGAGGAAATCCCCCTCACCACCAAAAATAAGTAAAGCATGTTTCTTAAGTGAACATCAGTGGTTAAAAGAAGGGTGTTCTATGAGCCTGCGGGAAGGGATATGCATTCATAAATCCTTGTCTGTTGCTAAGTGATAGGCCAAATTGTATTTAGCCACATCAGCAGCAGACTCACATAAGGACCAGGAGCAATAGAATTCATATGGATAGCTTTCATACATATGAAGGTTTCTTGTACCACGTGTCACATATTCAGTTTATAGGAATAAATATATTAACTATGTTTTTCTAACCGAAAACATTTCCCACATGCGAACAGACTTAAAAGCACATTTAAAAAGAAGATGCAATAATCAGATTTTAAACTTTGACTTTAAATTCAAAACAGAACTTGAAGTAAGCCTTTGGGGATGCTCCTCTTTTGAAGGAATGCACAGTTCTTGTTACCTTCTTCAAACAATGAATGGCAACACTCAGTCACAAAAATGCAACAGAACTACTTGGAAGTGTGAGGAGACTATATAAAACACATTTAAACACCAAGACTGTAATAGCCAGCAAGATTTGTAAAGGACTGAAGTGAAAGTGGATTTGAAATTTTAAATAATATCCTCAAATCTTTGTTTATCAGCCATTACTTACTTCCAGGGAAATAAATCATGTCAATTCCAATTCCCTAGCTACCAGACAAGTGAGATAGTTATTAGGGAAAATAACATCTCTCAGAAATACAGGGTCAGTTATTTTCACCAAAGACATGGCCAACTAGGCAACATGTACAATGAATATTGTTGACTGGATCTATTTGTTCAGGACTGGCAGAAAACAGTATACAGTAGTAGCTAAACTGTAATCAGACAGTAAAAGAAAATAGCAGTTGTTCTTCAGTGCTGTGCCCTTGTTTTTATTTGAGTATGTGCACAGGGCCTGTGTGGGCATGGGAGCCAGGCAAACAGCATGTGTAAGGAATGGGAAAAAAATGAAGCAGGGTGCCCTAGTTGAGAGCTGCACAGCACATTGCAGTCTCTGAAAAATTCCAGTGCAGACCCATCTGTGAATCTCCTCTTATTTTCCTTTTGTAGGATTTAGTTTACACCTTGCTAGCTTTTCTGAGATGCAGGAATTTTAAGGAAAAAATCAACTTCTGATTCCATATACGTAGAGTAAAAAATGCATAGCATGCTTTGAAGAACAACAGATGTTAGAGAAGTAGTTACTACAGCTAGAGTAGTAGTTCCCACTTGTAAGTAACATTTTGTTCTTCTTTGATGTGGTCTGTGTATATCTCCTGCAGCAGAAGCCCAGCTAGCAATAAAATGTCAATAGAAGTAAGCCCCAGTAATAAGATGATACAGGTACAACCTAAAAGGAGGAAAATGAAAGATTTACTGTCATTAGAGTGTTTGGACTGGCACCATAGAAAGAATAACTGCATAGAAAGCCAAGAGACTTTGGTATATCTAATCTAGGAAAATGGGATGGAAGAACAAGCAGGAAACACATTAGGGACCTTATTACTGAGCCACAGTGCCAACGTGTAACGATTTCCCTCTCTCTTCTCTTTCCACTAACACAATCATGAGCTACTGAGCTTCTTTGGCTCTTAGGAAGTGTTATACGCCACATTGCATCAGTAGTTATGGGAAGATGAGCACTGCCCCTTCCCCCCTGTTCCTGTATAAGAACAGGAGAAGCATGATAGGGATATTTCTCACACCACGTTCTCCTTAGATGATGGCTTTAAGGAGTTCTTGAGGTAGAGTTTTTACTTTCGTGTTTCTTAGCCCTTGCTGGACTTTTCTTTCCTGAATGAACTACTCTCTTTTTTAACCTGTGTAAAGTTTTGGCATTCTCTGACAGTGAATCCCACAGACTGATTGTAAAATGAAGTGTTACTTCTTTCAGTGATTCAGCACAGTCAAAATGTTGTGTCATTTATTCTTCCTTTTTTGTCTGACAGTCATTAAAATTGCGTGCCTCTGAGTCGTTGGCCTCTAAGGTAATTCCAATTATATGTTGACAGTTTTTAATAGGATGCTCAGAAGTACTGTAGGTCTTGTGATTTCTATTTCTTCTATCCCTTTCCAAACTGTTCTAAATTGAGTGAGAAAACTATCTAACAGGCTTTTCATAAAATAATAGTATACAAAATGTTATCATATGCTCTATTGTTTGTAAAACAACATTAAAATAGTTTTTGCATCTTTGCTCTGTTATAATTAAACCAAACTATTGTTACAGTGGTGGTTGGGGTTGGTTGGGGGGGCTTTGGCTTTTTTTTTTATTGGATCATTATTAAATGTAGGTAACAAGCCACAACAAAATTTCCAGCTAATGTTTTCTTAATGTAATTCTTTATCTTGACTTTTGAGACACTTCTTTTCAAAACCCTCCTGAACTGCATTGCCCCCGAGTGCACAAAACAGTCAACCTGAACGAGTGCATAACTGGGGTATAGTGAAAATTAAAATAAAGTAAATGCCTTTTGGGAATACATTTGTATCACAAATACGGTAACAGCTGGCACTGGTTGATCCAGCTCTTGGCAGTCACTGTAGCAACGTCAAAGACACAATGTTTCAGAAACAACTGATGAGTCAGCTGCAAAAGGTTGAGAGATTTATTTCAGAGAAGCTCATTTATTATATAATGAAATATTTCCGTAACATCTCATATTTGACATCCCATAAGAATACCAGCTACAAGCTGAGCTAATAATACCACCTATTATTGAAACTGCATTAACATAACCCAGTATCTGACCCTCTTGCCAACTGCTTATAGACTTGTAAATCTTTAACCATTTGGGGATGTAATTTTCCATGGTTTTTTTCTGTTTTCCTATGACCCAATTCTGGGATTTTTTTCAAACTAACAAAATACTGTGTTTCTTTCCAAGAAAAGCTCTTGGGAGGAAAAATGTTGTTTTGTTCCTGTGAAATAAGGCCTGATGAACTCTTGTTGAGAATCTCTCTGACATTCCTTTTTTGGAACAGGAATATGAAATTTGGGCTATAGGGAAGTTTTGAGGAGATTTTTTTGCAACTCTCATTATGGTCTTTTATAATTGGTCCATCAATTATTGTGAACTTCCAGAAGTAGTTTCTGAAATCTACCAAGTTTTCTTGAGCTTCACACAGAAAAAGAAAATGTTCGAAAGAACTCGCACCATTTAAAAAAATTTCTCTTTCATTTTTGGGAAAAAATATACAAAAAAAGCAGTTTAAAGATGGTAAAATATTCAGACAGAAAGGATTTGATAACAAAAGGTAAGAGCATTGTTCACTTTTCACAATCTCTGCAATAAAAATCACATAAAGTATGCTTCATGGGAATGTTTCTAGCCTTATATGCTATACCCTGTGGAACACAGACATGCTCTCTATTGATCTGACCTCTCAAAATTTATGGCATTTTCACTGGCTAGACATTTTCAGCCCTTTTTCTAAGCTGGCAATTAAAGCCTCATTTACAGCTGTGCTTGTGAAGCTGAAGCTTCCATTGTATCATTTTTGAAAGTCTGGGAATTATTTGATCTGTGGAATATTAAAACTTTGCTTTTGAGAACATAAAAAGTACATAAAATATTAAAAACCCAAAAAATAACTACTATCCCTGGACAAAAACTGTTGCCCCACAGCGAGATGATAAACACAAGCAGCAAATGTAAAGGAAGAGGAAGAAAAGCAATAGTAGTTTGTCCTTTTCTGGAAAGTCTGGCTTGCTAGTTGAGTGCATGGAATGAGTTGCAGGGGAAAACGAAACTAGAGAATATGTAAAGCTGAGAGATGAGATCATCCCCCCAAAACAATCCTTCAAATTCATAGACACTTCTGGATTCATGAGGTGAGAATAACCAGCACGGAGGACTGTAAAATTCATTTGTAGCATTTGAATTTGTTAACATATATTTGCAAGCTGTCTCCTCCTAGAAGGGGTAGCAGGAGATGCCCTGGAAACCAAGGGCAAAGAAATGTAATTGTTTAAAAATTGCCTCTTAAAATGAGACTGACAATAGCCTGCATCCAGACAGCCTCTTTGCTAACAGTCTACACCAATCCAATCAAGTGTTACAGCTACCTTTTAAGTTTTCATCAGCATATTATTTTACAACAGCCTGATCCTGCAAATGGTTGTTCCCAGGTGCGTAATTATTTACACATGGAGTCCACTGAAAACAATGGGTGTCAGTGCATGAGTAACTACCTGGAGGACTGAGAGTCCTGAAATTGTTTCTGCATATGATAGGCAAGTTGCATATTTGCAAGGGGATTTTTGTTCCTATGTGTATTTGAGGCTTTTTGTTTCCAAAACTAAAATGGAGATAGGCCCACATCAAAATACCCAGACAAAACCTTATGAACTCTAACAGTGGACAGAGTCCAAACCTACAGCAATCTCAGAATTTTGCATGTATAGTGGCTCCTTACAGTGGGCTGGATCCAAACCTCACATTGAAAAATATCCCCAAGGCAGTAGAACTTGGATCTGTGCTTTCCGGTTTGAACCCAAACTGAAAGTGTTGCAAGAAATGGCTCATTAGTTTACTCTGTATCATTTGTTTCCAGAAATCTGTCACTGAACAAAGGCACATCAACATTTGAAAAAAAATTATTAGTTATTTTTGGATAACCTGAAGGGCCTTTAAGTGTTGTAGCTCAATATTTTTTTTGAAATCAAGGCCTATTGCAGAGCTGTGTTAGATCTCTCTATCAGTGCAGACAAGGCTGGCTTTTAACACAGTGAGAACATCAACATCACACTTGGGGTGGCCAAAGTTTATAAAGATAGCAAAAGAGATCCTCCCATGAGGTGAAGATGAGGGCATGATGAAAAGAGTCAGATTTTGTGTGACTATCACTAAAGGCAGTAGCTCTTTTGTTTCTCTTTCAACTCTCCTCCTTTTTTAATGTTACCGTATAACTCTACCCCACCTGTCATGATAGGAAGAGTCCTTCCTCTTCCTTCTGTGTGCTTGCCTTGCTAACCACAAGCAGCTGTGCTTGCAAGAGCTGGGAAGTAGCTGTAACTTCCAATCTTTGTCATTTCAAGTGTTGGCAAAACCGAGCCACAGATTACATGAGACAGACTGACAAGCATGTCTCCTCCCCAGATCTCCTTCCTAGAGCCACATGATGAAAAATGAAGCTATTCAGCTAGGTCCTAACTCCTCTTGGAAAAACAAAGTGAAAAATCAAGTATTTTTGGCTGATTTGTTTCCTCGTGAAAGCAATTACAGATATTTATGTGGTCTATTTTGCCTCTTTCCTTGGTTAAAAGTCTGATTGATGTCACAGCCAGAAAGATATCTTAGAGAAGTACCATATCCCTACAGTATTCATATCTTTACTCCTGCTAATGGACAAATGCTTCTCCTGACTTGATGACCACATTCAGAGACCAGAACGTGTAAAGAAGGAAGGTTTTGTTACCTCATGGTTGTGCCTTCTTAGTCCTAAAATAGGCTACAGGTCTGTCTGAACTCCTGCATAGATCATGGTCTCTGGAGCACTGATGGCTACATCTTCAAAGCAGTATGTCAACAGCTGAATGCAGGGGAAAAATATTGCTCAGCTGTGCCTCTTAGTCCATTGGTACCATCCAGAGATTTCTCTCAGCTCTTCAAATCTCCCCAGGCCAACCAGAGAGCAATGCCAAGGACCTGGTCCACCATTTGGCTGGGGTTGGGTTGTATACAGGCTGCTGCTAATTTATTTATTTTCCTCCAATAAACTGAACTGAAATAAAGTAAAGCACTGCGGAGTAAAGTAGAAGATATTGTCCTGAATTGACAGCCCTTTGAATTTTACTGAGAGTTTTCCACTAACAACAAGTAATTGACACTTACATTGACTCCTAAGAGCCTCGGTTCTTCTCCACTTCATTTCTCCATCAGTTGTTATTTCCTTAGTTTTCTAGATGGCTAGTATTTGCCTCCCTCCTTCCTGTATGGGCACACATTTGAGGAGTAGAAAACAGAGAATAAAGTACTATTGGGAAATTATTTGCCTTTTACACTGTTGTGCAATTTTCTAAACAGGAATTTAGGGTCTTATCTTTAAGTTCAGTCATCATGGTTTATGAAGGAATGCTGTTTGCAAAAATGGATTTGGTCACATACTGATTACAGAAAGTTGATATTATGATCCTGAAGACGTGCATTGTGTGAGGGCTTCGTTTGTTTTCTGGTTTTTTGTTTTGATTTGTTCTATTTGAAGAGAACCTTAAATAGACTTTCATAAAATACAAATTGCTTTTAAGTTTTGGCTTAATGCCTACAAGTGTCTATACAGCTTACAAGTTGTGTAAGGAAGTCATCTATCAGTACCAGTGTAGGTGAAATGTATTTTCCATGTTAATTATTTATATTGGATCTGATATGTAAATGACAATACTTCATTTAAATCAGCAAAGAGAGGGCTCTTAACCTACCCAATGCATGTATAGCTTCTCACAAACTAAATGTAACAAGTCTGGAAATTATAAATTACAGGCATTCGTTCCAAGGCTCTGGAGCTGCTGGATTCTGGTTTTCTCCATAGGCCCTCAGTTGTGGTAATAGAACACTGGAATTCTACAGAGTAATTATCACTAAATTATAATTGCAATAATGGATGTGTTAAGTCACTTTAGCGAGACCAGTCTCCTGAATATAATCACCTAGAAAGGATGTATAATTATTTTTGCTTTGACCCAGTGGAAATGTTCAAAATATCCCTGTGATTTTTGAAACAGTTACATGCAATTTTTGGTACTTTCCAGAAGAGTGCTGATTAACCCAGTAATAACCAGAAGTTTTTTTTATCATGTGCATTTGGAATATGACTCTGTGCAATGTAGTGTCAGCTTTAAGTCTTTTGCTGCCAGATAAATGGGATTTTTTGGAATATATTTTTGGAAGCAAATTCCAAGTGTTATGACAGCTGCTCTGAAATGTGTTGTGACAAAAATAGACACACAAAATGATTTTTTAAATCCATTTTCCAGTTATAGGGGAATAACTACTGAAGTAATTTCTTTGGAGCCTGTACATTTCATGTACTAATATATATATTCTATTTTGTATATCCATATTTATACACATTAGCCCTTTTCTATGCATATTCTACCACTGGGAAGATATAAACTCCAGGGATGCAAGATCAAATAGTCTTCTCAGGACTGAGTTGTGCTAAGTTCAGTACTCAGTTCAGCAGCTCAACAAATCCTGACAGGTCAGCTTGATGTGCCTGGTGTCCTGAGCCAATCCACCTCTGGGGCAGCCAGAGGCCTGGCTGAGCTCAGCTGTCACCAGCCTGTCCCATGCACAGCCAGTTCTCCTTTCGCTCCCATTGTTGCTCTGGGAAGGGCAGTACTTACCAAGCTGCAGCAGTGTCTTCGGACAGTATTAATGTGTCCCTGGCACACTCCACACTGAAAACTAGGGGCTTACACTCAGGAGTCCTTAGGGATAAGATATAAACACTGCTTTCAAAGCCTTTCATCATAGCCTGCTTCTCTCCCAACCTCTCAAAGACAGCTGGTGTGTTAGTCTAGAAAGCATCACAGGAAAAGAACTCTCAGCCATTTTTAAATGAGACATCACTTATTAAAAGGAGATTGAGACAACGGATGTTATATTAAACTCCTCCAGATGCAGACAGGCCTTCTTTTGGTCCTTCACACCTATAGTCTGATTCCCTGATGCCTTTGACTTTGGTTGCTTACTCCCATTACTGCTAAATTCTGTTACTTCTATTTTATACTAGTGTAAGCATAAAGGAGCCAGAGAAACTGAATATTGTTACTAAGGGCAGAAAACCCTTCAACAGATGGGAAAATGATCCCACTTGGCAAGAGGCAATGTTTGGTACTTAAAAAAAGGAAAAAGCTTTTGGATTTCAGCCACCAAATCCAGTCCCAAAACTTGGGCTGTGCAGAGTAATTCCCAGAGCTCAAAACTGTAATGTGCTGCTGTGGATCATCCATTAAACTGTCTATTGAATGAGGTATAATGCTAAACAGGCTGAGGAGAGCATATCATTCAGATTAATGCAGCTCCAACTCACAAAACCTTCAGAAATTATTTTTGTAGGTAGGGCAGCTTGGTGCTAAATAAGTTTGTTTGCTGTGAGAGCCAAGATGTTAGAGCATTAGAAGCCCAAAGAATATGGCTATTTCTAGGGACTGAATCATGACACAAGTATGCAATAAAATAGAAACAGAGTAAGTACTAATAAACAAAGAAAACTGCGTGAATTTCTACCTCTATAATAAAAATTTAGCAACAATATACAAAGCATTAAGAAAGGGCCACATATTCTTGCTTTAAAGACAATTTTTAAAAAGGTATTTTAGTCCAGTCAGTGGCCCTCTGAGAAGCCCACTCTTATTCGGTAACTCCCTTTCAACTCTGTGAAATGTGTCGTTTTCATCTGCTGTATAGGTAAAGTTTTAAGCAGCCACTGAATGTGTCTTTAATGTTATCATCACAGTATGAAACTCCACATACACAGTATCATAGAAAAAGCATCCTAAATTATTGTGGAAAATGTGGGTTTACTTAAAAATTACAAAAAATACCATGTAACTCAAGCTTCTGGGAAAGTCTTTTTAAACCATCTCAGCATACTGAAGAGAATATTTTTCCTCCAAAAGACTGGAACTCACTATGATGGGAAAAAACAGCATCACTAATCTGGTTGCCCTCAGTTTATAGGTGACACACATACATGAATATATACATATATCTTCAGTTTATAGGTGCGATTGGCATATAAAAAATAAAACATTTGTGATGTGAAACAATGAATTAAGAGCTATATTTCTGTATTATTTGCATTGCACATGCCCTCAAAATAAGAATGTGTTAGTTACTGAGTTAATTTAAATTTAAGTCATATATTTGCATATAAATACTCAAAAGTATTTTTTTACTTACTCTTAAATGTTGAGAGTCTGTAGGCAGGGAGCAGAGAGGGATAGGAAGAAGGAAGGAGAACACATAGAACTTTTTATATGAAGTATTTGCAGTTGCTTTATATTGAAAACTCAATTATATTCTTCTTGGTCCACAGCCATAATCTGTGACCCCTTAGCAGCACAGTCCTACTCCTCCATGGTTCTATTGAACTTACTTAATTATTCAGTCCCTCAAAGTCCCGTGGTGCCTAAAGCAGGAGGGACACTGAAACATGTATCTTGAAGACCTGGCTCACTTCTCTGTAGTGGATTACATAACTATCATTTATATTATTATAATAATATTATTATAATATTATTTCATTATTATGTGTTGAAGTGAGAAACAAGTGGGACCCACAGATTATATACATATTAATACAACCTTTTTTCTTGCTGGTATTTTAGAGAGATAGCCAGATATGGGCATATACAGCAGTGTCCTCAGTCTCTTTGTACCTCATGAGCGTCATTCTATTTTAGTACAGCCTGGGATATCTGCATGTTGGATGTTTGTAAAACACTGAAAATGAATGTGCAGTAAGCGAGAGTTCTGGCCTCAGATTTCTCCCTTGAAAAACTAAATTGTTCTTTCTGGATGATGCTGATAAGCCTTGAGACAAAAATTAGAGGAACTTTGTATCTTTGCCCTAGTTGAAGAAAATAGTAACAAGACAACCTGAACCAAACATGGACATAAGCAGCCTCAGCCCCCAGTGGAGATTCACATCAGGGTCATCTGTCAAATAAGCAACAGTGAAGTACGTGTGCAGACTGTTTCTTGTGACATATGCCCTTTTCTGGCACTGAAAGTAAGTAGTCTTCATCAGACTGTGGGACAATTTGTTTTATTGCAGCTAAAATAGATACATTGACTTTAAAGTGATAGGTCAAAAACAGAAAGAAAAGGTCTTACAAACATGATTTGTAGGTTTAGTCCAGCAAAAGGCTAATATAAAGAGTCTTTCTCAACCAGCATGTGGAATCACTTACTTAAAATTCAGTCGTTTGCCTGAAATGGTGAAGACTATCCCTCAGTTTTCTGAATTATATTCAAGTAGTGAAATAGAGAGAACAATGGACAACAAATTTATAAAACCTACACCTCTTCTTTCATCAGCTTTTAGATGCACACTCCAGTGCAACTAAAGGATTGCACCATTACACATCTAAACCAGCGATAGAGCAAACCAGAGATAAACCAAAGATAACAAGCACAGTGTCAAGAAGCAAAGAGTTTTGCACAAAAGAACGGACCCATCTCACATATGAGAAGGGTAGACCAGTAACTTAGGGGTCATTTGCTTTTATATGACAATCTCAAGATTCTTCTATTGTGATTATACACTTCTGTTTCACACTGCTATCAGGCACATAACTTTCTCAGTCATGTAGGAGACACTGAGAAAAAAAATTCACGTTTTGAGATTTTTTTTTTCTTTTTGTCTGTAAAATTAGAATGATACAAGCATTAATAATGACATTTCGTAGCTACTCCTAAATCTACTAAATATATTATGAGAAACAGATCTTCAGGACTCTAACCAAAAACGACTGAGGGAATTTTTACTTCTCCTAGGAAAGGGTTTGACTAAGGAAATATTTTTTTATGTATATAGAGACATTCTTTTTTACTCTCTCTTAAGAATCTTCCTCACAAAGAATTCAGAATTTCAGATTATTAAACACCAGTAATCCTTGAATTTGTATCTCATTGGATTCAGACTGAACTGTATAAAATTTTTAGTAGCTCACCAAAACAACTACCATCTGTCAGTGAGAGCTATTCAATATAGAGGGGAAAAGTCTGATTACTAAAAATAGGTGACTACTATCAGCTTAACCATAAGATATCAAAGATGTCCACACTGCAACAACCTAGAAAGTTGAAATGGCAATAAGTATTTATAGGTATATATTAGATATAACTTTGTTTAGGTACCTGAATTGCTCACTATATAACAAAGATCTCATCCTTACTGAAGATCCACAAAGGAGATGATTATTCACAATCTATCTATAACTGATTATGTGTAGGAGACTGGGGACAGATGCCTTTCTGTGGAGGATTTGATCTGCCAAGCAAAGACACTCCCAGAATGCTTGAGGTTCGCCAGCGTGAAGCCACTACTTTGCTACAGCCACTACAGTGACGACACCGCAGGAGTAATAGTTCATGGCACCTCTCGACAGCAATGGCTACTGCAGATGGTTTGAACTAGCCCAAATGACCTTGCCCTAGCTAGCCTCAGAAACATAAGTAAAGCCATGCAGAGCTATATGGACAGGGGCCTTCAGTAATATGCTGGCTGCAAACAGCTGGGGATAGTAACATCTTAAACTAACACAGCTGTCTGCAAATTGAACATCTGTCCACAGGCTAAGTATTCAGCTGTATAATAAACGAAACAAACTAGATACACTTTGGACGACTTAAAAATGTGATTCCTACTAGTGGATAGCATCTTAAGTCTTACAAATCCCTAAGTATTTCTTGCATTACACGTATGACAATCCTCATTTCTCTACTTTGTGTCACTATTCTCTTGAATAGTGAACCTGAAGAGAAACAAAGGAGTTGCAGAAGTTATACAAAGGCACTTGTACAGGATGTTACTTGATAGGGATTAACACCACTTACTTTCAGAATGATAGTGGTAATGACACATATATATGAATATATATATATATATATCTTCAAATAAGTGCCCTTAAAACTGAACAGCCTGTGTTGGGTTAAAAATATGCAATAAAAAGAAAGTAAATTAAATGGAATGCTTGCTTCCTAAGACATATTACTGAGGCTGTCCTAAAGCCTATGGCAACCTTAAATCGTGCCAAGTGTTTGTAACATTACAGTAGTGGAACAATTCTCAAATTGTCATATGCCAAGAAAAATTATCTATATAATATTATCTATAAAAATTCATCTTTTGATGAATTCCTCTATGCATGACTGTATTTTTGATACATAAATATTCTGCTCCTACCACACTGTGTGACCCTACTGCTGTGTGACCTGTGCTTGAGATTAATACTAGGAATAGGAAATAGGTTGATTCCATGACACAGACCCCGAATAGTATTTACAAAGAAAGCATTTTGGCAGTTGTTCAGTGGAACTGGTGATGAAGAGACAAAATGGTTGAATATCCAAATATCAATCCCTAAATCAGCAAGTATTCTTATTCATTGCTACACATGCAAATTCCAGTGAAGTATGAAAATTGTGTAACAACAAATTTTCTACATACAATAAGCACATAGAAATGCAATAATATTTACATCTGTATAATAGTTATTGAGTCAAATAAAAGCAATAACATTCTTTGTGAATATTTTAAGGATGTGTTTGATCTGGCATATATATGCATGTATATATATATATACATACTCATATATATCTACTCAAGTTAAATTCCTCTTTGTGCTGCTTAATTGAAAGACATATTTGTGCCTTTGACCCATTCTGATTACTTATGAAATATTCTTAAGAAAGATTTTGTAATAAATAATGTGTAGTTTTTAAGCTATTACTCATTAGTAATAGCAGCAGTTGTCAATAACATTTCTGTCTTCATAGCAATCTGTGCACATCAGCCCTCACAACATCATTGTGAAATGGCTGTTTACAGCAGACTTGGGCAAAACTCCCTCCTTGAAGACAAAGATGCATGGGTTTGTGCTGCTGTGCAGAAACAATCACTTCTCACAATGAAGGTGTGTCCTTCTCTCACCACCATGACAACTCCTAAAATGAACCTCTTCATTTGTCTCCTGTGATGGCAACAGGACCACAGCTAGAGAGCTTCTCACCTCAGACACCAAACAGAGGGTGGCCAAAATATCCTCAGGCTTCCTCATGAAATTATGCCTCTACTAGAAGACTGTAAAAGGCATCAGACATGCTCACTTCAATAATATAATCTATTATCAATGTATTATAACACTTAAATCTTCCTGACACTTTGGTGAGATATGGAAAAGCTAAGTTTATATTAAAGCTTAAGAACTGAAGATCAAGACAGGCAGTGACCCAATTTCCAATCATTGAGAAAAACAGTGCTGAAGACATTCTGGTGATTACATCAGAATGTCCTTTGTGCTAATTCATTTTCATACGCATCAAGTTATCCCAGACCAGAAGTCAAAAGGGAGTTTAAGAAGCCCAAAAGTCCCAATTCACAGGACTGGCTGGTGTTCCTTGGAAGAAATGCATTGGTTGCATGGTTCAGACTCTGTTATTTTTCCTTTCCTAATGTGTACAAGGAGCACTTTTTTTACACATTTTTCACACAGGATAGTACAACAGTGAGCGCACTACACAACAGCAGTGAACAGACAGCCATTTTTTTGATGGTGACCTGTGAAGGGCGATGTGTTTGTCAACTGCAAAGCAGACTTTCTTAGGAGCCTCTGTCAAGCTCTGATGCAGAGCAAGTTCCATGCATTTGGTCAGGATGTCCCAGTTTTATGCCCCTCACTGTCTCTGTCCCACTGCCTTGAGCCAACAGCAGAACTTTCTGTTGTCTCATCTTCTACCACCAACCTGGCAGGGGTTTGTGCTCCTCTGGAAAAGACTGCCCTTCAGGATCTGTGGAAAATTAACTCTACTCAGTCAGAGAAAGTTGCTGTCAGGACTCTGCTGTCATCTTCTCCTTTCAATACTGCCCTTCAGAATAGAGCAGGGTGCTTTGGGGGCTTCGCTTGCTACAATTTGCTTCCAGAAATATTCCGTTTTCTCAAACAATATTCAGTCATACCCTTCAGCATTACAGCTGTTTGGTTTTGATTCAGATTACCCACTGAGTATGCAGAAGGCTGAAACCACCACACACTACGACAAGTTTGCTTGTGCAGTTCTGGGAGGAAACGCTTGTAGTGTGTAGTTTCTCTAGTTTGAGTTCCTGTCAACCTTGACAGGCAGGTCTGGGAATAGGCCTGAAATCTGAGACCTCTGGGGGAATTCTCCTTCCTAACACTCTGAAGCATTCGTCCGAGGTTCAGGCAGCTATTCCATACAAGTTTTGTTAAATCATGCAGCAGGTGTCTCCTGCAATAAAATTTTAAGCTTAGCAGTTGGAACCTGCCTCCTTAGCTGATCTTCAAGGTCAGCCTTGCAAGATGGTCAGAATTAGCCTGCACAGTAGACCACAATGGGCAGAGAAAGAGCTTGCACAGGACACTAAAACAGGACTAGGAGATCTATGTTTGCTAAAACAGTGTTTTGGGACCTTACTTTGTTCCTTGTTGTTGCATATCGCCATATGAAAAGTAAAAAGAATAACTGCTTTCTCCACAGAATCCTGTGAGGTGGAGAACAAAGTCCATTATATAATGTATGAGTTAATGGATTGACCCTGGCTGGATGCCAGGTGCCCACCAAAACTGCTCACCCTCCTCACCTGAGAGAAAATTAGCAAAAGGCTCATGGGTAGAGATAAGGACAGGGAGAGATCATTAACCAATTACTGTCACAGGCAAAACAGGCTCAACTCAGGAAAATTAGATTTAATTTATTACCAATCAATTCAGAGTAGGATAATGAGAAATAAAGCCAGATCTTAAAACGCCCTACCCCATCCCTCCTTTCTTCCCAGGCTTTAATTCTCTGCCAATTTCCTCTACCTTCTCCCTGCCAGCAGCACAGGAGGACAGGGAATGGGGGCTGTTATCAGTTCATCACACGTTGCCTCTGCCACTTCTTCCTCCTCAGGGGAAAAACTTGTCACACTCTTCCCCTGCTCCAGCATGGGGCCCCTCCCATGGGAGGCAGTCCTCCATGAACTTCTCCAACATGACTCCTTCCCACGGGCTGCATTCCTTCAGGAACAGAGCGCTCCAGCGTGGATCCCCCGTGGGGTCACAAGTCCTGCCAGCAGAGCTGCTCTGGTATGGGATCCTCTCCCCATGAATCCACAGGTCCTGTGAGGACTCTGCTGCAGCTTGGGCTTCCTATGGGATCACAACCTCATTTGGTCATCTACCTGCTCCAGTGTGGGGCTGCAGGTGGATATCTCCTCCGCCATGGACCCCCAAAGGCTGCAGAGAAACAGCCTGCCTCACCACAGACTTCAGGGAAATGTCTGCTCTGGCACCTGCAGCATCTCCTCCCCCTCCTTCTTCACTGACCTTGGGGTCTACAGAGTTGTTTCTCTCACGTGTTCTCACTCCTCTCTCTGGCTGCTGTTATCTAGATTTATTTTCCCTTTCTTAAATATTTAGGGGACTGGAACATCTCTCTTATGAAGAAAGGCTGAGGTAGCTTGATCTGTTTAGCCTGGAGAAGAATGAGAGGGGATCTCGTCAGTGTCTGTAAGCATCTGAAGGGAGGGTGTGATGATGCTGGAGCTAGGCTCTTCTAGGATGCTGGAGCTAGGCTCTTCTTGGTGGTGCTGAGTGATTGGACAACATGCAATGGGCAGAAACTGATGCACAGGAAGTTCCACCTGAACGTGAGGAAGAACTTCTTTACTGTGTGGGTGACTGAGCACTGGAACAGGTTGTCACAAGAGCTTGTGGGGTCTCCTTTCCTGGAGATATTCAAAAGCTGTCTGGACACAAACCTGAGTTACATGCTCTAGGGGATCCTGCTTGATCAGGGAGGCTGGACTAGATAACCTCCAGTGGTTTTTTCCAGCCTTACCATTTTGTGATTCTGTGAAATCTATTGTCCCAGAGATCCTGACACTGTCACTGACTGGCTCAGCCTTGGCCACTGGTGGATCCATTTCAGAGCCAGTTGGCATTGGCTCTATTGGACAGACAGGAAGCTTCTATCAGCTTCTCACATAAACCACTCCTGTAGCCTCCCTGCCTCCACTACCAAAACCATGCCATGCAAACCCAAACCAATGAGACACAGACCAATAGGCTTAAGCATAGGTGCATTTGATAATGGTCCTCATCTTGAAAAAGTCCTATGGGGTGGTCAGGGAGATCAATTCCTGGTAGGATCAAAGTGGGACCTTTTTCCAAAGAATCTCTACTTTCTCTAACGAGAGGCAGGAGCTACTGCTAGTTCTCCTGTCAATAAACATCTGCTACACACTTCCTACACCTTGAGGAGCCCCTTCAAGGAACTGCCCCAGAAAAGTTGAGAGTTAGAAATACAGAAAATGAGTTCTTATAATTAATCTCAGAAATGTTATCTCATCAGTGTTAGTCTTTTTGTTTGAACTCTGCAGTGCTAGTTTCTTACTTGTACCCATCATAGGAATACATCATCAAGAGCTAATCTTCTGAGGCACACCAGGGTAACAATTCACAACTTCCTATGGTAAACATCACATGATTTATTTTTATTAGCAATGGCATGAGTGTCTATTAAAAGGGTATGTATAAAAATGTATGCAAGGGCTATGGCTCTTGTATCATAAAATATATGCTTCCAGTCATGTTACAGAGAAATGATTAAACAGCTGTATCATTTTCCTTCCCATCCCATCCCTACCTTATTCATACAGCATAACTCTCTCCAATCCTGAGCATTCCTACTGCTCATTTTCCCCCCATTTTAAAAACAGAACAGATCATCTCTTTTAGCTTGTAAGCAGATACCAAACAAAAAAGAAAGGAGGGGCGAACCACAGACAAACACAAGAAAACCCCACAAGTCTTTCTGTAAATGTAGAGGAGAGCATAAAGAGGAAGATAGAAGTTAGCTGAGTCCAGAATTGAGTTACATGGTTGTCCAGAGCTTTAGAAATTGAGCTTGTAATACAATAGACTGGCTAGCTGGAATGTTTCTAGATAGAGATCAAAAAGTTCAGTAAATGAAGCCAAATGGTAATAGACACCCTTCAAATTTCTTTTAAGAAACACACAAATATGGTGGCTCAACATATCACATTTTTCCGTATTTTGAATTTAGCTATTGAGGAAAACAAGCAAGTTAGGCATTTTTACCATCAGAAAACAGCATTAGTTCCATGACAAATGTTAACCACTGCTTAAATTTGTTTTCTTTTTCTGCACTTGAATATTATTGATTAACCACAGGAACAGAAGAATCTTTGAGTACCAGCCCAAAACGTCTGAAAGCCTATCTTGGTTTCCCAAACATGAATTCCACAGTACTAAGTATAAAGAAAAATATTTACAAGCTGGGTGGTAGGAGACACCTGGGGAGGGTGAAATCGATAGTGGGAATAGAAGTCTGACTCAACTGTAGTTAGAGTGAAAAGTTTACCCAGAAAACACAAATGATAAGCCATCAATAGAAACTGTGCTCTTGAGATTCATTCCACAAACATGACAGTACAGCACGGAAATAGCATCAGCAATGCCAACTGGCAGCATAACAGAAAAGTAAAAATCAGTGAGGTATTAGAAACTGACCTGGGAGAAAAAAAATGTCATTTACAGGTAAGATGTATTAGGTGAGATTTGTCCTGTGACTGCAGCTCTTTTATGCAAGAAAAAGGTTCATGTAGTGAAAAGAGCCTCTGAAAATTCCAGATGAAATTGAAGGAGGATTTCCTTTGGCAACCATGAGGGAGGCTTTTGGCTGTCCCTCTAAAAGTCACTGGCGACCCCAGGCATCAAATAGGCCCCCACTGGAGATGGGGCTGCAGAGCCAAACCACATGCCTTTCAGGATTGTTGAGCAACACTGTCACCAGCAGAGCACACAAGGCCTCTGGGCTATGTAAACTCTACAAAAATCTGAAGACTGCCTCTGTGCTTGCAGCAGCCTGGGGTAGAGAGGGAACAGAAGTGGGGTAAAACTGTCTTTACTTCTCCCTCACATGGGGGTAGGAGTCCTGTGCTCTTTGGCAGACCCAGGCTGTCATCCCTCACTGACGCAGAGATCCACGTAGAGTTGCCTTTACATTTAAAAGACAGGTATATCTTGAGAAAAGGAGTGAAAATAATAAAGCCAGAAGTTGCACCAGGAGAAATACAAGTGGGTACATGCTCTGGTATCCCATGAGAATATCATAGCACCCACCATGCATATCCTTGCATGCCCATAAGAGCCAAGCCATAAGAAACTGCTCCTGTTGGGCCAGGCCTCAGCACACAGCTTCTTCCATGTGCAGGGTGCTTCCACCATCACTGGGATAGCATAGTCTCATGGGCTTCAGAAAGAAAATGAACAATTTATCCACTACCTTAAAATCTCTGTTTTAAGACTTAGGTCGTGTCAAGTCACTTCCCACGACCATAAAACAAAGCCTAAATGGAGCAAGGAGAAGAACTAGAGGGATGTTCTTATTCTAATAAAAAAATTAGTAGGCACATAAGCCTAAAGGGGCACAAGGGAAGATATCATAAGCATTTCTTTGCTCTGACAAACTGCTTCAGCAGTGAGAGCATCAGAGAAAAGGCTGTCAGTGGAAAAAAATCCCCAAAGTGGTCACATTCAAGGAAGTGTTCAGGCCTGAGTCAGCTGTTAATTAGGTAGCTTCAAATGGGAGAAACCATTTGTAGGAAGCCCTGATTCTGAAAAAAATTCCCCTGTACTCCATCCAGCATTACGACAGGTCAGTGAATGTCAGATAGAAAAGAGAGAAAGAAATGAGGCAAAAGCTTTAATGGTGGCCAGGAAAAGTCTTTAACTCCTTATAACCATCTCGTTGACATCTGTCCTCTCCACGGATTTGCAGCTCATCTAGATACGTTGGATTGGCTGGTGGGATGATTCAGTCACTGAGGTGAATAAACTCTTTCCACCAAAAAAGCAGAAAGTGACAAAATGTTTGCCGTAGTGACCTTAATAATCACTCCCCCAGGGTTCCAGGGACAGGGCAGAGACTAGATGCCATGATGCACAGTTTTGTGGTGTTAATATAATTTGAAAGTAAGTAGGGAAAAAAATTCTACAGCTCTCTGATTTCAAACTTAATGCTAGTGGTGCGATCTCGTCATTCCAAATTACTGGGTAAGGTAAATAAACTCCCCTAAAATACAACTGCTTTGGTGGGTTTTTGCATTCTGTTAGCTTGTATCTAATTTATTTTATTCCTATTAAATTTGTAGAACAGACTCTTTTAAGACTTCCCCAATAACTTTTAAATTTCTACAATTGCTGAGATAGTGTCTCAGACAAAGACCTATAGGGCTGAAATAAAAATAGTGAAGATGACATCATGTTTTATGAACACAAGACGTGACCACAAATAACCTACAATAACCTTTAAAATTAGTTTTTTCCTGACTTCATAAAACAATATTTTATTTGGCAGGCCCTTATTGGCAAGCACTTTGAACAGTTCTATTTGTTTTCTGTAACCAGGAAGACACAACCAGTGTTTTCACATAGGTTTCCTCAGTACTGTGGTTTTGCCATTTTCTGCCTCTTTATTACTGCCTGCTGCTGTTGAATATTTTTCTTTGGGATGTTTATTAAGAACAAGGATATGAATTAAAAAAAACCCCCAAACTTTCCTTATAACAGCACTGGTGAGTTTCTCCCACTGTAATATAACTGTATCAAAAACACAGAAATAGATCATGGTATCTAGAATGATCTGGTTGCTTTAAGTCTAAAGTTATGTAATATCATGCAGCTGGCTACACGAATATTATGAAAAACTGAAGGAAATCATCCCATATGTCCTTTGATGCACTAACCAAGACCAAGATTTAGAAATCCACCATAGTTTGTAACACCATATGAAATGGAGGAAGGGGCTTAGCCAGGGACAGAACTAAATAAAAAAAAAAAATCTAAACATTCCAGTTAATGTAAGTTAGAAATGAACAGCATAGAGTGAAAGAAATACTTCTGGTTTCTTGTGGGATTTTACCTGGGGTTGGTTGCAATTTCATTCCACTATTGCCAATTGTTCTGCTTATAAGAGTCACAGCTTGAGAGGTGTGTTTTCATAGTGCCATCTGTAACTGAATGGGATTGCTCTCTGTATTCAACGCTGCTGTTTTGGGTTGTGCAGTCATGGAAAAATGGACCATTTTCCCACCACATCTGTAGGAGTAGTTCTACTGCTTCCAATGTCTTAAATATGTTAATTTAGGCGTTTGTGCTTTTTTGTTGGCTTTTATTTTATATATTCATATATACATTATATAAATACATCTATATACATATATATAGATGTATGTATATTCTTAAATAAAAGTCTCTATAGGGTTTTTATTCAGTATATTTTGAACTAAGAAAGAAATTTAGCCTGCAGTCCAAATGGCCCTATTCAGCAAATCCCATTTCCCCTGCTCCCTCCATCTCAAAAAAAAAAAATGTTTTATATATTTGAGCAACAGCCATGCAATTAAGATGAGCTTTTCAGCTTCTGTATGCAGTTTGGAGTTCCCAGTAATTTGTCTTTCTTCTGTACAGTGTGAAGTTGAGTGAGTAAGGTAGGTTCCAATAATTAAACTTGCTCTGTTGACCTAACCAAAATTAACTGGCTATGCAACAATGTAGCTGTCCATGTAAAAACAGGAAGTCAGATTTCCCCAAGTAACCCTTATTCACCATGAGAAAAACAGCTGGTGCTCTCCCTTTACATGCAAGTGTGTGGGGCATGGATAAAAGATGTATACTTCTGATATCCTCCCTTTTAAAAGGGTGTGTTTTTTTTTCCAGTGGAAACTTTCCAGCACTCAGTTCCTGAGAGGTAGGGCCCCAAGATAGTCTGGTCAAAATAGTTAGAATCATATCTTTGTAAAAGAAGTCTGTGAAATCGAACAAAGAAGCCACATTTGTATAACATGAATAATCCTCCCTGACCTCCAAAGAGAAAAATAATAAAGGATTTATTACGCTTTTTTTTCCTCCCTAAGAAAGAGTAATAAGAAAAATCCTCCTTAAAACAACAATAACCACTGTTTCAGAATCAGAGCCTTTGTGTCACTGTTTTTCAGTAGTTACGCTACATTTCTCCCAGTACACTGCTGGGATTTTTTATTTTTTATTTTGCTGTGCACACTCACACATCTGCTCCACATGTGTGATCAGCAACTGGATTTTCTGAGCTGAACGTCCTCCTAAATGGACAGAGTGGGCAGATCATTCCTTAGAGAGCAGAGAATCTGCCTCTGGTGGATTGCCGCCAAATGCAATGGTGTAATAAAGAAAAGAAAGCTGCTCATTCGGATTGCTCTGAAATGAACTGTGTCCTCTCCTAAAATTCCATCTGGTTAGGATCCCTAGAGGCGCAGTTCAACATACCTAGGTCTGGCAGTCTGTATGCCTGATGGCTGTAAACGTTTCTGCATAGGTCGACTGGGGAAGGCAGGATCATTAAGAATTAGAAGAGGTGAAACAATTGTACTCTCATTCCCTTTCACCCACCCAGACAAAATTACAGACGAGGGTTGTGGAGGTGAATGTACTTCATGTTGCTGACACTGACAAATAATCTTTAAAATAGGTGTCATAGGCTTTGACTATGACACCTAAATGTATTTTCTGAAAGCCTTGTTTTCAGCTGGTGTAATCCAGCAGTAGTCTGGATTGATTGTCACTCTTCAGATTTGGCTCTTAGTGCATTAATCGAGGGCTTTATAGCAAACTGTATATAGGACATGGAAGTGAACCTTATGGTATGTGGAAAGGAAATCTAGCTTCCAAAAATCAAATCACACCAGGGACTGATAACAGATGTACAAAGTAAGAGAAGAAATTAACAGATGCTTCCCAGTTTGGGCCATTATCACCAATGAAACCCAACTCATATGGCCCATAGGTCACATTTAAAAGTCTGCTGCAGATTAATTTGGTTCTTTGCTGATGCTGGCAAAATTAAGATTGTAACTGCACAGTGCTGGAGTTGTCCTGAATACAAGTTGATTTTCTGAAGTGACATCAGTACTGCTAAAAGGATTCCTCTGTGACTTTAGTAGTTAGTTCTGCACCAGACAAACAAATAATACCACACTGGTTTAATCCATCTCTGTAATGGATGTCCTGTAGAGTAGAAAACGTGACAGTTCTATTCTCGACAAACCAAATACTTCATTTTAATTTTCTTCTCAGCCTACATCTATCCTGGTGAAATAAACAGGGCCTGGGAACAGTTCTGGGCACTGGGTTATGATCATTTATGGTGTAAAAGGCAAGTCCCTAGCATCCTCCAGACTGCGGCCAACTACCCTTCAAACCACTCCCAGGCACAAAGAAGCAGGGGATTTCCAGCACCATTCCCAACAGACAATTTGCAAGCAGCCACACGGACTTGAAGGATAAGAGTGTTTACTAGAGCAGAGCTGGCTGCTCTGTACTCATTGGCCTTGGCTCCTGGTAATGCTCTGGGAATGTTTGAGCTGCTCGTCCATAAGCTCGAACAACTCTCACCGGTGAGATGTTATTTTAAGCAGACATAGAGTCTATCACTTTTTGAGGCAGGGTTGTGGGGGGTTTTTGTGTCAGAGACAATTTTCTTTGTAAAACAACACAAATTATAAAACTCTGGATTTATTTTCAGGGCTTCCCTCTGCAGCTACCACTTGACAGGGTTTTGTTTTTGTGATTGCCCTGGAAGCTGTTGGGTAAGCAACCTCTTGCAGTAGTGTCACTGATGGGGTGGATCTCACAGCCTCTAGCTAATGCAATCATACTGCCCCATCAAAAACACCCTAAAGATGCTTGGGTTTGTTTTTCCTTTACCAGAGGTGTTTTAAAACAGCTGCTGGTTATATTGTGAGTTCCTATTGTTCTTGTTTATCCATCTGCTTGTAATTATGCTGGATTTGGGTCAGGATGATTTTTAATTAATTTGAAATCATTAATTTGATTATTGCTTACCACCCATCAAAGAAAAGGCCAAAACCCAGCACTCTACCTTTGCAAGACTTTTCAAGAACTTGGAGTCATCTCAAATACAAATGAATTATATTATTATTTTTCAGATTTATTTTGAGTCAGACATTATAAAAAAATTGCATTAGAAACAATGATAGAGGGTAAACCTTGAAGAAATTTCTCCTTTGGCTCAAGCTGTTATTTTAACAAATATAAAGCTGAGAAAAACTTCACTTTGACTAACAGCTGTGCTGGCTTATCAGGTCTCAGACCACATATTCCAGGGAAAGGCTTTTGTTTAACTGGTACTTTCTGGGCTTACTTGCAAGAAGCTGCAACCTGACAGGAATTCCTGAACCAACCACCTTCCAGTTCAATGGAGGGCTTTGTCTGAGCCCAACACTTCCAAGTTCTTTGCCCTCAGGCACCAAGATCAAAGAACACAACTAAGGGCCAGGACTCAAGGGACTTCCAGCCAGCTGGGAGTAAGCCCTGATGCACAAACCTGTGAAGCCAGTGGCTTTGCACCCTGGTTTTCTGCTGCTTGGGGTTTGAGAAATGCAAGGTCTTTGGCGTTCAGTGTTCTAGAGTCAATGAATCAGCTTTCTTCAATTAGCAGTTTCTGATAGACCATCCCACTAGATAATTTCTGATAAAAATTAGTGGAATAGACATAGGGTAGAAAGGAAAGCAGTGAAGGTAGCTGTTTATTAACTAATCACTATGATTAATTAGTGGTGTATAAAAAAGCTGAACTTCTAAACCCAGGTGAAGGTTGTTCAGTTTGGCAATTGGAGATGGCTGGGGATGAGATTAAATTTTTTCAGCCAGACCTCAGATTAGATTTAGAGTAAGGCAGGATGCATTTAAGGAAATTATACTTGCAAAATAACACTGTGTAAGTAATATAAAGAGCTTTCCCATTGTTTTGAGTGCAGATCCTATTTTGACCAATTATTATGTACAAAAAGATGATTTAGTAAATAGCTAGTTGAAACGGGACAAAAGCATTAAGACAAATGCTGCAAAATTTATTCATTCATTATCTAAATCATGGTGACAGTGTAATAACTACCAAGGAGGGGAAGTCATTTAGGTGATGAGCTAGATTACAGAGCCCACCATTCTAATGAACCATTCTGAAGTTGGTATAAGTTCATTTAGGGATTTTCAGTATTTTCTGGTTTTCTTCCTGCCTTTCTGTGTCCCCACTGATACTCAGCCTTCTCTGTTCCCCAAAAGCTGAAATCTCCCAGGAGTGCATTTTCCTTGCTAGTGACCATGGCATCATGTGGCAGCGATGTGGCTCCTGCTATGGGCAGGCTGGGCAGATCTGCTCACACCACCTGTGCAAGCAGGGTCTGCAGTACCTCCTGCAAACCAAAGTTGGCGGGGAGGACTGGGGCAAAGAATCATTTGGAAATGTCCACGAGAAATATAGAGTTGGTTTAAACAGAAAGGATTCCTTCTTTGAAACTTTCCTTATCAGCTGAGCAAGACATTTTGTCCTATGTGACTTTTTCTCATTTTAAGACAGTAGAACTGAAAAACAATGTTTGCCTGCACAAAAACATTGAATTTGAGACTAATCATCTCACCCACCTTGAGAACTGCTCTGCTGTCCTTTAAAGACCTGGAAAGTCTTCCCACTGGCTCAGGAGAGTTTTTTGATTGCGTCCCTCCATATAGGTACAGTAGAAAGCCCCTAACCAAGTAAATAAAGCTTCATGAAATCAGACTATTCTATATTTTGCAGTTCTACAATAATGTGTTTAATAATAATTGAAATCTTCACCATTTTACAGGGTTATACAAACAAATGGAAAGGAATATAGAGGAAGACATAGTGTCATATAGGATAAATAGGCAATTTTATCATACACGGTGGTACAGAGGCAGAGCTCCTCAGAGCCATGCAATAGGCCATGGCAGCTGTCTTCTATTGGAGCTGGCATATGGCTTTCTAGATCTCATAATGCTTAAAAAAATGACTGTAATACAGTACTGTGCCTTGCCACACCACACCGCACCACACTCTATGACAGCTTTAGCGACTGGAGAGAGAAAAGAAAAACTACTACTGGGGAAAAATGTTTGCCGACTTTGTCTGTTCAGTGTTGTCAGTACTGTTTTTAAATGCCTCAGCAAGCTGTTCTTAGGTGAAAGATAAGAGCCTGCCAAGTCTAGAGAGTAAACATTTTGTGTTAGTCCACCCACAAAGCATAAAATAAGAAACTAGAGCTTATTCAGTGCAACTCAGGTTTAACCATCTCATGTCAACATAGTTCACTCTTCATGGCCTTCCAGATCCTGGTCTCTTCATGTTTGTTCTCAGCCTCCTGAACCTTCCTGCCTGCTCTTTCATGTTTGACATCTGGCTTAATCAGACTTAGGTTATCATTATATTTGTGAACATGTCTGATGAAGGTGCCTCTTTTATTACTCACCGGCAGTCTGGTTTTAAACATTAACATCTTAAATGTTGACAGGTTCTATTTTCATTCCCCAAACTGCATATTGTTTACATGTGTTTCTCCTAGGCTTATAGGCATTAAAATGCAAACAAATATATATAAGCATATAATTGATTCTATACGCTTTTTATATATAGATTATAGATTGTAGATTTTATAAGTAGATAGATATAAGTGCATACTATATATATAATATATGCAGTCTTTGTGTATATATTTTTACTAGGATTTAGCTCTAAAATTGAGTATTTTTTAATTTCTGAGTACCTATTGATCTCTCTGTAAGCTTATTTAACATTCAGAATGGACTTGACAATAAAGCAACCCAGAAGCTCATAGCACCATGTACTTGAGGGACCTTTCCACATGCAGCTGTACCAGGTGGAAGAGAATTATATAAAAAAACAAGAAGAAAAGCCTTGTCTCTGATATTAAAGAGCAGGAGAGGGAAAAAAATCAAAGGTGTGGGAAGTATTGTTCTAGGAAATAGAAGAGAGAGTTTCCAGATAAGGTTTCTGGTCTCCTGTAGAAATGGGTCATTTCAAAGACCAGAAAATGGTAACAGGAAGAGGCTTTCAACTGGAAAAGCACACCTGAAGCTCATGAAAGTATGGGGCTGGAGATGATGGATTTGAGGCTTACAGCTCATATCTGCCCATAAGTATCTGCCCATAAAGGGAAGAGGAGCTTTGCAGGTGCCATAGCAAAAGGGCATTTGGCCAGCAGGAGATGTAGCTGAGGCTGATACAGCCTGGAAAGGAGAACAGCTGACCAGGAGCTGCCAGAAGGCCTTGACCTGGCAAGTACTGACAGCGGGCTCCCAGATCTCTCACTCCCTGAAGCTACTGTAAGCTTCTACACCTGAACTGCGCACAGATCTCTAAAGGATAGAAATCTCTACAGTGGGACATGTCAACCAAAGCAACTCATAAGACTTTATCTTAAGAATTTTGCTGTTCTTATAGTAATAGTAACTTGTTTGGAGATTACCATAGGTCATACACATGACTTCAATCCTGTTCCACTTCAGAAGGTAAGAGTATGGTGTTTTTACTGGTCACTACTGAGCTATATAATTTCTTGGTCTCTGTTCCTCAGGAGAAATCTGATAAAGTACCTTGAACAATCTGTCAAAACTTCTGCTCTTGTTATCTTTTTGGACCTGAGAAAATGGCCAACATTCAGGGATTTTGGACTCTTCCAAAGGAGAGAAACTGTTGCAGAAATCAATACTTCTTTCAAACAATGTTGTATGGACCCTCTTTTCCTGAGGAGAAAACCCATAGCTATTCACCACACCAATGTCCTTCTAAGTTATGTCCCCATGAGAGCTCTCCCCAGGCTTTTCAGGGTTGTGCAACAAGCTGTTTGTTGGTTTCTGCTCCTTTTCCTTCAATACCATGCAAAGGAATATATTGCTGAGGGATCACAAGTAACAGAAGCTAGGTTAATAGAAGAATCAAATTAACAGAATCATTTCAGACCTCTTTTGCATATCAGCTGTTAAGATTTGCAGAAGGTAGTGCTTTTTAGTGCAAGCCCAATACAATATGCAGGAAGCTGATTTGTTTCATGGTTATTGTTTACAATCTCCACAAGCAACACCTTGTATGGCATGGCTGGACTACTGGGTTACTGTGGGGGATATCTGGGCATATTTTCTTTCTGCTTCCATTTATTTCTCTCATTTATGCAACCATTACTTTAAATTATACCCTTTTCAGTCCTTCACTCAGGCAGCTGAGATTCCTCAGTTGCTTTCAATATGTCCTTTTATTAGTGTGGAGAACAGTGGCATTCTGTGAACAATTTATTTACTTGATTCCAGGTGGTCAAAACTGCCCACTTCAGGGGAGCTTCACTGGACAGTCAGTGACTGAAAGTACGAGGAAGAGTTTCAATTTCAGCAGCTGTTTTCTCTTTCTATTAACAGCATATACAAAGAGATAGGTATACCATATGCTGTTTTACCAGTTCTATCTGGAGTAAGCTTCTGATCTTTAATGTGGACACTATGGGTTTTAGTTGGAGTACCTGGGATCCAAGCATAGTCATGTTTGTTTTTAATGCAACACCTAGCTAAATCCTTTAAACAGCTGGATTGTCACAGTCTTCTGTAGAAATAGCCAATGAGCTATTATGCAGAGGGAGTCACAGGAACAAACTATTTTAAGGAAAGGTGAGGGCAGAGGTAGCAGCAATTCTTGAGCGTGTACTTCAGTCAAGCAGTGCAATTGCATTATCTCACTGTCAAGGCTGTGGGTATATCAAGACCAAGAAATTATGTCTCAGCAAAATGGGAACAGCTCTCCCTTGCTATTACACATTACTTGCTGTCACTTTTAATGAATGTTTATAAAGTACTTGGGGATCTTCCCAAGCAAAGTGTTACATATGAGCCACTGATAATTAACTTTTATTAGGTACTCGTTTAAGCTAATATTAACAGTAACTACTGGAAAACTTCAACCTCTGTGTCAAATAGGTCAAAAAAATTGAAAAGAGATGATTGGGTAAAATGTGTGAAATCTCAAAAAGGCCTGTCTGAAGAATGTGGTATATTCTCACAAATAAATGGAGAAAGGGAGTCTGTCATTTATCAGCACTTGTATTTAATCTAATAAGATCAAGAACACAGCAATCTGTATTCAGCCAGAATATTGCCATACATTTTATATGTAAGTAGTCATTAGACGACTTTAACGTTAAGCAAAGGAGTCCAATCAGCTTGGAGCTATGAATCTTCTCTGAAATGTGGTGAGGCACTTGTTACCTACACCTCTAGCACTACTGCTTAAAATAAGTGGATGCAACCAACAGTGCAAAAGAATGAAGAGATTGGTGACAACTGAGAATAACACTGACTAGCCCTGGCTTAAACACAGGACCTATAAATTAACATGTGTGCAGGTGCAATTCTGAACGTGCCTTTGTGCATGTGCGTGTACTTTCAGCGTCTGCCAGACACATCACAGGGAGCTATTGCAGCTCCCTCAGTCCCTGCTTGGCCCTGGCAACAGTTGAGGAGCTGGTAATTGTTTCCCTAAACTACACACCAGGTGCAGCTCTCTTGGCTGTAGATTGTCATTGGTAATACGGCACTGCACCCACTTGGGAAGAGCCCACTCCTGCATACACCATCCTAAAGAAAGAGGACAAGTGAGAACCAAAAAACAAGTACTTTGCTGTTGAACACACATACAGCTTCAGCCTTTGCTGGTTCTATCCCTAGCCATTAACATGTGATTGTATGACATTATTTTTAAGATAATAAATTATCACAGATGTAATTTTAAAAAATGTCTGTGTAGGATTGGCTGAACAATAGAGTCACTTGTTTTAAGTTTTAAGCTCAAATACGCTTTTTAAATAGCTTTAATACGATTTAAGCTTCATGGAGCTACCCATGAGCCCGGGACTGACTACATCAGCGAGCAGAGATTTTAGGCTGCCGTTCCTCAGCTGCAAGTTCACAACCTGAACCTTGGTACGTGCCAGGAGGCCGCCCTTTCCCCCGCACACGCACATCCACCTCATAATATCATGGACCACTTTACATTAGCTAAACCCATCAACTAACCTTTATCACATACAGCATATAAATCACAGCTAATAGGGCTAAGCTGCTAAAGAGTTCAATAGGTGAGGAGGTGTGCGTTACAAACGGCAGCGCGGGCTGGGAGCGCCCCGGGAGCCGCCGGGAGCCACCGCCGCTCCCGCACTCTCCCCATTCCTGGTGTTCGACTCCCCCTGCAGGGCGAGCCCGCCCGCCCGGCCCGGCCACTCCGCTCCCCGCCCTCTCCCGGGCGTGTTTGCTCCCTGTGCCCTGCATTTACCCGCTATTTACCGCCGCGTTGATCAGGAGTATCCTGCTGACAAGGCTTTTAAGGAGTAACACCGTCCGCTTATCGCAGGAACAACCTTAATCCCGTCATTACTTACTTTCTCTCCTTTTACTCAGTATGTTAGAGTTTCAGTCCCTTTCTTTGTGACTCTCAAGTACTTCCAGAGATCCTGTTTTCTCCTTCCCTCCCTTTCTGTGTGCCTTGGGGCACAGCCCCCTTCTCCCCCATCACTGTCCCCATCATCCCTCTCACCACCGCTCTGCAGCAGGAGCTGAGGGGCACAGATGATTTTTTTTTGTCCCTCCATGAAGTCTGACACTTGAATATCTTCAATCTAAATCAAAGCCAGAAAGCAGCACTTGCATTTTCTCTTGATATGAATAATGAGAGAAAAGGGAAACGTTGAAACATCTGAGTATTTTCAATCAAAGTAAAACATAGTTTAGCATCCAAATACAGCATCCAAATACAGCTTGTTTCAAATGCTTTGTCTTAAACTAGTATTAAACTGCATTCCCCTATAACAGCATATTGCCCTATGGGAGGAATATTAAGTTTAATGTTTAATGCCACATCTTGCCCACAGAGTAGTCTGCCCAGCCAAATATCTTTCACAAAGGCTCAAGAGTTGTCCAATCTCCCCCCCCACACCCGCAGCTTGCTTAGAGGAAGGTCTGTGCTGCACTGTGGAAGATGGTGTCCTTTGGGCACCCGGCAGAGGACAGCAGCAGGGATGGGGATGATGGCCTGAGCTGCTCTCCTGCAATGTCAGCACAGTGACACAGAAATGCAAGGCTGTGGCTTTGGTGAATTGATTGAAGCCCATGTGTTTTAAGCCATCTAAGAACCCTGAATTATTCTGATTTGGTTCTATAGATCATTTCAACTTTGTAAAGACTGTGTTTTCTTCCAAAAAATTCATTCAAGTGGAAGATTCCCAAGGGTTTTCTCCTCCTCATCCTACCAAATATCAGCCTTACCCCTGGGCAGAGAACAGGCAGCGGTGAAGAGAGATGCAGGGACTGTTCCCTGCTGAGGGTCCCTCAGGAGAGCATGATCCTGAGCTCAGCCACCATCCCAGTCAGGTCTGCTAGGATGGGGGTGAGCTGAGCAGGGATCTGGGTTGGGCTTTGGGTACAAGGTACCTGTAGCAAAGCCTGTGCAGGGATCAAGAAGGAGGCTCTGCCTGGAAATGGATGCCAGGCAAAGAGCAGGGGGAGCCTGTCCTCCAGCCCTCTCCTCAGGTGGGGGGCAAGCTGGCCCCCAGCCAGCCCCAGCCTCCATTTGTGGGGGGCACAGCCCAGGCCTGGCAGGGTTACACACACCCTGATCAGCCCTGCTCCCCTTGCACTGCTCACACAAGTTGGAAGCCCAGTTTCCTCCATTAAATGTTTTCAAAAAAACCACAGTTCAGTGTGAGGTGACAATCCCAGGTCTGTCTAAGAGGGATTTCAGCTCAATTCATGTTGCTGATGCATCTCATAAACAGAGATGAGCATTCATAAATCTACTGCACAACATTGAATGAGTCAAATGAGGAACACGGCTGGGTAATTTTAATACACTGATAAATGCTGTGGTCCAAGCTCCTTGCATATATTTCAGGTACATGAGTAATACCACCTAGAGCCACCAAAAATGAATGCAGGTAAAGTGATATTTCCATGGTTGAACTGGATAATCAAGGGTTCCCTGATACACAGAGTTGTTTTTGGCACTCAAGTATCATCTCAGCAGTAATAAATTTTACAAGACAGCAGTTTTAAGCTTTTATGATTTTCAGTTTACAAAAGACTTCATAAATATGAATATATTCACTGTAGCAAATGCTGCTGTGAAGTAGCTATTATTCATGTTGCACAGAGGGAGAGGCTGAAGCATATTGATGTTTACCAGCCTGCCAATGCTCATCTTTCCCTGAGTGGGGCTAGTGCCCAGCAAACCAGACTCTCTGGTCTGTACTTGAAACATGGGACCACGTGCAATACACACACTTTGCTCTTTTATGGGGAGAGAAGAGGTCAGTGAGATACAGTGGGGGCCTGAGGGGTCTCTGTGATCTGGCATTGGCCTCACCATCCTGGGACTTTGTGTTCCCTCAAGCAGTCACTGGGTTCTTGGCCTTCCCCAGTCTCCTCACAGCACCTGTGTCCAGCCTCACTCCCTGTTGGGTGGTTTATTTAGGCTATGAAGTTCCTTGAAGAAGAGTCACTGTTTTAAAAGTCTCAATCAAGATGAGAAACCCAAAGTAATGCATTCAATTTATAGCAATATATTAGTTTCTTCAGAAATACTTTCATTAGACCAGTGTCTGAGTCCAAGTGTTGTTTCTACTAGTGATCATGGCAATGATAGTGAGAGCCACAGCCCAGAGCCATATACATATACATATATATATATATACACACACACAGAGAACCTGAAGGCACAAGCAAGAAATTACCTGTTCTAGTCCATGGTGGAAGTCTATACCAGAGTCAGTAACCAGCAGTCACTCTTGAAAAATGTCATAAGTATGACAATACATCTTTGATGTTTTAAACAGCAGATCATCTCATCAGCACTGCTGATTTTTGCTTCAATTCTTTTTCTCATGATAATTATTATTACTGCTGCTGTTGTTAATTCTTTCACTTAATTATATCACACTTGTTCTTTCCTCCCCAAGAGTCCTTTTCTTGGTACTTCAGGAATGATCTTTTTCTTCAGTACCTCAGGACTGACCTTTGGCACTGTAGAAATAGGGAACATATTCCTCAGACTATCTTCTGATAAAACTTTTATTTTCATATACATGAGGCATTTCCATAGATAATGAGCATGGCATGCTTTTATACATATATGCTAAAATGCTTTGCCAGAGTAGGACCTACAAAAGCTATTTACAGTCCTTATTTTCATCAGAGTGACTATTTCTTCTTTCATCCAAGAGAATTACATTTCTCTTCAAATTTAAAGAGTATGTTTCACTATATTACAATTTTATATATCCAAAAGTTAGATATCTCTTTGAAATTAGTTGAGTGTAATTGAGGTACAATCAATTGAAATCAGACACTTTTCCTCACCTGTTTTTATAACTGTTTTGAGTAGGATGAATTACTTCGGATGATTCTATACATAAATATGATCAGCACTCTCAGAAAGTGATGCTAAAAAGTTACATGTAACGATGAGACTCACTGTTGCTTTAAAGCAGTTTATATGGTCATCTGTACATAACTTCTACCTGATAGCAAACATGCATGAAAATCAGTTTAGTCAGTTTAATCAGTTTAATCTCAGTGGAGATGGATGCATGCATGTAGTGCAACCTAGCGTGCACCAGCAAAGACCTCATACAGGAGGGCACCTCTGTTTACTTCTGTGCTCTCAGCTCTTGCTATATAAGAGGTACTGCTGTGAAAGTACAGGATCATCTGCCTTAGCCCAATGCTAAGGCCTAATGTGAGTGTATAATAAAAGTCACGACCTACCCTACAGGGAGCCCCCAAAAATTTCCATAGTATTTACTGTTCTACAGTTTTCAATAACCCTACATTCCGTGACCAGGAAAAACACACTTTGACTGCACAGACACAAAACAGAGTTTTAACTGCAGAGGGCATGAAAGAGCTACTGAAGGGCACAGTGTTTTACTTACAAGGCAATATTGCCTGCAGCATAATTTTCTACAACTTCGATTTCTTCCACACTGAATGTTTACAGTATCACATTTTAGTCATGAAATATCCTCTGAGGACCATCTGATTGCTTTTTTGGGGAAAAATACAAGCCTAATAAAGAACATAAATTATCAGATTCATTCTAAAGGATATGATAATCATGGATTGGAAATCATTCTCTTATCTTTGCTAAATCTAATGGATGTCACTTTTTACTGAGATTTTCTTTCCCACTTCACACTTAAAAACATTGGTTTTGTTTTTTTTAGTTTGCATACAAGATTGTTAATGTAGGATGAGCTGACATTTTATGTGTTTCCTACTTAATGCCACTTTTGAAAACCCCCAGACATTCATTAATGCTCTCTCAAGTCACTGACCACATCCTTCACAGTGCAGTGCAGTTATTTTCTAAATTTTTTCTGATGCTTCTAAGACTTTAATCAAATTTGGCTTAAAACTCAAAAAAAAAAAGTGCAGAGATTTTCACTAAAGTACAAAACAGCATTCAAAAAAGCACTTGAAGATTCATAATTTGAACACAGAATTGTCCAGAACTTGCCCATTTCATCTGTAATTTAGGGTTTCCAGAAATCTGAAACAAATCTCAGTCAAGTGCGTGTTTTGAGAGCAATGAAAAAGGTCTGAAAAAACCACTACCAAGAATCCAGCCTGAGGCAGGCACATGTTGGCAGGAGCTGTCCCAGACGATAACAAATGTTTTTCCGTCTTCCACCCACACAACCTGATAGCATGAATCCCCATTTTTCCATTAACTCACAAGTTAAGGGTGTTTTTCAGCCTCCTGTTGAAGGTAGTTGCATCTTTGTTATTCACATTGTAGACCTTGGGGCTTATGGGGGCCAATGGCTGCAGAACCCACACCATGCTGAGTGTTTTTTCAGCCCATCTCAACACCTCACATTATCACTGCTGGGAATCAGCAAAGATGGAAAGGAAAATATTGGCCCTTCCTCTGCCATCAGCAGGGTTTGTCGATAGTTAACTTGGGGAAGATTTTGGATAAAATAGTGATGAACACCAGCAGAGGGTGCATTGCTGCCACTGTAATGCCCGTCCTTACACTGTAAGTAACCATAACTAACCATGCTGTGGTGCAGCAAAGCTTTGGACAAATCCTGCACATTCCACAGCTCTGTGGAGCTGCCTACACAAGGGTGCACAATCAAAAGCAGGATTAAAGACCAAAGTCGGTGAAGCCAGTTGCTTTAAAAGAAGCAGCAGAAAAAAAACCCAACAAAACAACTAAGGAGATGTAATGTGCCTTTTGTGCTGTGCACTCAAGGCATTTTGCAGCTTTTCTTGAAATATCCATCATAAAAGTACTTCTTTGATCTGCTGTAAGCAGCCACTCCCAGAAGGAGCGAGAGACACCTCGTTTCCTTCCTTCCTTTTCTTATCCTGACCTACCAGTCTGGAATGCAGTTCACCTCTGAGCATTTTCAGATGTATCATTTTCGGAGAGGTTTGCATGTCACAACACACAACCAGGGCTTACTTCACTGCTCACAAAGTCTGTACGTGACAGCCAAAGAGAGGAGCCACGTACAGTGTCTGGCCATCCTGCGCTTCACCTACCTATGCACCCTTGTCCGCAGAAGGGGAATAACAGAGTTAGAATAACAAATATTCATCTTGCCCTCAACATATGCAGGACCTGAGACTGCAAATTTACAAAACTAGTGCCCTATGGTACAACTGAGTGTCAGTTTACGCTAATCTATGATTCTGTTGCTGCAGCCCTACATGCCTCCAGCACATCCCTTTGCAGCAGGAATCACGAAGTACCTCCTCCCCCAAAGACATCCCACCTGGTGCCTGGTGAAAGCTAATCACTTTTTGTAGGGTTAGTTTCCAGCCAGATAACAGGTTTTCAGCTTCCTCAACTGAATTGCTACACAGCAGCACAGCCCTCAATGTACAAGAGAGAGGGACAAAACACAGTGTCATGAGATCAAGGCTTCTTCTAATGGTGCACAAAATCATCCTTTTAGGCTTACTGTGCTGTCACTGGATTCACAGTGAGTATTGAAAGGATTTGAAATTCCAAACTGCCCTTCAGAAGTGCCCCTATAACCCCAAGTACCATAGGCCTGTGGGTGCTTAAGCTGGAGTCACAACTAAATTCCAAGACGTAGTTGGTATTAATCAAGACCATAACGTTGCCCCACCAAATGGCAAGGGAGTTGAGCACAGCATAAATACACACTTAAAACTGCAGCACAATAAAAATAATGATGATAATAATAATAATAAAACCCCAGCATAACCAGTATGGTTATGTGTGGGTTAGCTGAAGATGGCCAGAGGGAGGAGATGCCATGCATTCCTGAATGCACTGCAAGGAACTTTCAGTCCCACTGACTTTAGTAGGGCTTCAATGAGGCTGTGTCTCTGCTGTGGAAAGGAACTGCTTAACACAGCATCGTGGGGTTCCTTGTTTTTTGTCTCTGAGCAACTCCTGGCAAAGCCACTGGTTAGTAATTGAAAACATACTTTTCCCACTTGCCAGGACTACAAGCCGTACCTGGATTGGCTTCTCTTCTTTCACTTTTTGTTGTTGCTGCCACTGATAGATTTGCAAATCTGGCTCCTTGACTAGGTGCTGACTTTACAAACCCAAGTTTGGCTACTGAAGTGGGGGAAGGGGGAGCCTGACCTTGGAGCAGATTATTTCCCCTTCAGTGGGATGGCTCTGCCTGCAGCTTGACGCCAGATAATAAGTGGCATTCAGTGTCAGCCCAGCAGCTGCCATGCAGGAGGTCTGTCCCTTCAGGCAGCTGCTGCTCATCTCCCGGCAGCTGGCAGCGGAAGTGACATCTGTTTTTGGTCCCAGCTGTGAGCAGCGCGGAGGTGCCAGAGCCCAAACGCCTCAGTTCTCGATCCAGGAGCGAGGAAGGGTTTCTGATGCCAGACCACGGCCTGGCTTGTGGACTGAAGGGAGCGGAGAATCGTCTCCTTCAACGATGGTGGGCTGGGAGGAATGGAAAAAGAGTGACAAATACAGAGAGAAAGAATAAGCAACAGAAGGGGGGGAAAGGATGAGAGAAGGGCGCAGGAGAAGACAGGAATGGCTGAAATGAAAAGAAAATGTGAAATCTGAAGTGTGTAGTCTGAGGACCAGAAACAAAAGGAAGGAGGCAGAGTAATGCAAAAGAAGGAGATGAAGAAGTAGCAACAAACAACTAACCAAGGGATATGATCATCAAAAATGGCTGCTGAACAGGAAAATGCCTTATTGAGCTGACACCTCAAGTGCTACTGAATCTGGAAGGCATTCCTGCCCGCAGCCCTTAGCCTATTGTGCCATTCAAGGGGTCCCCTCTGCAAGTTTTGCCATCTGGAGGAGCTCTGGTATATTCTCTCTTGACTCCTTGCTTCTCCATGTTATTTAAATTCATATCACTTTTTCCTTGTCCAAGTCCATTACTCATTTATCTTTGTAACTGTGTTATAATACAGTGTTGTGGCATTTTAACTGAATTATAATTTTAGTTTCTGAGACAGGAATAGGTGCAGGAGGAAGGACAAGATCCATTTCAATCTAAAGACTGAAAAGTATACTTAAATTAACCTTGGAATAAATAAAATAAGAAATGTCACTTTGCTCCCCAGGTTTGTGTATGCAAGGCAAAGAACTATATTCTGTCATAAATGTATTTTCACAGTTGGGCCTGTTTCCTCAGCACAGGTGCTGCAATTGTTTTTTTTAGATCTCACAACTAATTGAGTATTCCTGTAAGAAATAATGAAGGAAAATGTATATTTAAAAGGAGCTTTACAGCCCTGTCAATCAAAATCAACTTACACTGGGAAAAAATGCAGTGTCAGTGACCGCTTCTTTCCCTTGCTGCTTGCCAGAAGCACAAGACAAACTGAATTGTGGTAAACAACCAGGCTGGGGAATGGGCCGAGGGAGATGGATGTCATAAAAAATTACCAGTCTGAAGTTGAAAGTGCAGGCATTTGGGCCACAAAGATTTGAACCCATTTTCATACTTTACCTTGATATCTCATTGTAGGCACCCAGAGCAGGGCATCAGTCACGGAACTGGGTGCCATTACAAATTATTCAAAATCAGGTGCGGTGCTAAAGACTGGATTGATTGAGTTGGGCAGGAATAATGAAAGCAGTTTTTTAAGTCTCTTGGAATTCAGCTCTTCAAGACTGGCCTTAAATATAACTGTAGTTATAGCTGAACTTCTTTTCATGTTATAATTACATATTTCTAGAACATAAAAATAATATATATATTTATACCTTAAAATTTCATAAGAGATTTTACCAATGCGAGCCCTTGAATATATTGTTCTTTTTAGAAGTCTCAGCAGCTCTCCCTGTTTCAGTGAGAATTAGTTGGGATTTTAATAAGTGATTTTTAAAACAAACAGGAGGAAAGTCCTCTGAATACCATTCTATCATTACCTATACAAGGAGAAGAATTGACCATCTACTAAACTATGCATCTGAATTAATCAATCTAAATACTGGATTTTTTCCAGTCAGATAGGAATAAGATTAGTGCGTCTGGCATCTAGACCAGAGAGAATAATCAGCAATCTTAAAAACCATGAGGTTGAGGCAGTATTAATACTCTGAAGGGCTCAATTTGTCCCATAACACACAGTTGTTACAATTACCAGTCATCAGAGCAGTCACACTGATCCAGGACAAAGGTAACTCTGGCCCCAGCCTCTGGCACCTAAAGGAACACTGTTAATATGAGCCTATTCCTGAGCCCCAAAACCTTCCTCAACAGGAATGAAGGGAAGAATCCATTGTCTGCACATCTTGGTGGACGCTTTATAACATGAACCAGAATTTTTCACATCAAAGTTATGGACAAAGAGAAAGGAGATAGAAAATAAAAAGCTTTTGCATGTCTGAAGTGAATGTGCTCTTCTTCATACATAAAACCCAAGCAAAAAGCAGTGAGCAGAGGCAAGTGTCCTAGACATGGAGAATAGAGCAAAGTATGTCTCTTCTCTGGTGGAGTGACCTACAGACAGGAAAACTTGCTGTATCTTCAGAAAGTCCCAAGTAGTAATTGGAAACCTTACATGTCTTTGGAAACTTCTCTTTGGGTGACATCTACAACAGCACTGTGGCAATGATGAGACTTTGATGTCACATAGAAATACAAATTTGAATGCACCAAAAGCTTCACGGCATCCAGAAACACTTTTTGTTCTGCAGCCTACATTAATTATCAAGATGAGCTAAAAGCTTCATTGTGGTATTTTAAAGTCAACTAAAGTTGACTCTACTATGCCACTGATTGCAATAGGGTAACATTTCACTTTGTTTCTCTTTGCTTTTTGGTTTGGTTTTGGGGTGTTGGGTGTTTTTTGTTTTTAATTTCACCATGTTCTATCCTTTTCATTCTTTCAGCCATTTTTAGAGGACCATCAAACCATTTTTTTTTCAAGCTAGGCCGCCTGAAAAGCTAAAGAAAGAAAGACTGTAAGTAGGAATTCTTCTGCTTGACTTCTAAGACAAAAAAAAGTAATTTACATTTCAGATTTTCCATGAAGTAGGTTAGTTTCAGTATACAAATCTAATTTACTCGACTTGGCAGTTACAAAAAGCATTTCTAGGGCCATATTCTGCATTCTCTTTTCTAATGAACACTACCCAAGGAATACTAATTAGAGTGCTTAAGGAGTAAGGTAAGCAAGGCTGGCAGAGTCTGAGCTTTTATTTATACTCTGTTATCTCTGTCCAAATGTTCAAAGCAATATGGGTGGTGACTGATTCACTAGTTAAATTCAAAACAGCATGTTTGTACAAAAGGCTGCCAAGTTTCTCATGTATACTGCTATTTGTGAGAAGCTATGCACAGACAAAAAACAATCAAACAGTTTCTTAATTTCATTTTATATTTTTATTCCCATTGTAAGTACTAACAATCACCCAAAAGACCATTTCAATTTGGTTTGGATACACAATAGCATTAATCACAGTCCAGTTTCTCTTTGTTTTTGTTTTTTTTACTGCAGTTCTAGTATTTCATGATCTGTTTTAGTAGTTCTGTTGTTGGTGTATTTGCTTCCAGCAAAATAGATTTTTCAGTGGTTGTAGATTATTTGAAAAGATTGTTAAAGATTAAAAAATCCATAATGCAATGATTAACAGTACATTAGCAATTAATCTTATCTTCCTTTTAAGATTAGTACTAAGTATATTTGATGACCCAACATTTACTTTTTGTTGTGCGTTGCCTGTTTTCTTTTCAAAATAAGTCCATAAACAACTATATTTTTTCATTACAGCAATTCATTGCAGTATCATTTTTAATTGGATGGAAATCCTTTTAGGAGAATGTAAGTAAAACCACCTTAAAAAATAAAAGGTTCTGTTTAAGCAAATGATGTTACACACAAACCAGCATTAAGGCAATATCATGATGTAAATTAGAGTGGCTAGAAAACATTATGGATGTTCTAAATTCACTTGCTTATTAATTGGGGAAAACACATCACATTGTATTTTAGTCTTCAAGAAAAAAAGAATCACAAAATACGCTCAAAGAGACATCTTTCATCATGTCTTTTAAAAGCCTGTGAAACAAATTCTTTCATCAAATTTATTAATATAAAAGCAAATTCAGAAAACTTATTTGTGAAAGCTGTCCTGTTAAATTATGGATACCAGTAATAAATTCTTTAGTTCTTCATTTATTTGCATACTCTGCATATGAACAGACATGAATGAACAAAATATGCCTATTGTATAGCCATACAAAAAGCTAATATGAATGTTTATGCTATACAATGACAGAAAGGACAAATTATTAATCAAAGTAGAGAGGAGAAAGAAGCAAAGAAAAAAGCAGATGATGTACAAGAACTTTGTTAGTTGTCTTTGCATGACTTCTGTGTGGAAGAAAATGTCTGCTTTGGATACAGAATCCTCAGCTAAAAACTCTTTATTTTATTATGCAGTGAAGGAAGTTTTGGGATCAAGATCAGCTTCTAAAAGGGATTTAAACTAGCATTATAGATAGTCGTGTCAAGGGAAAGAGGAAGGGAACCAAGTGCAGAGCATGAGAGGGTGTGGAACACGGTGGGAGTAAGGGGAGGAATGCTGTTTTTAGAGGGAAACTTGCTGAACTGACAGTGCTCTCACTCAGGACAGATTGAATCAGGGACTCACTGAACACTTCTTGTGGGAATACTGCTCCAAGACTGTATTCTAGTCACAGCAGGTACGCAAGACACTAACCTAGCCCCTTCACAAATTGCAAGAGAGATGGAATTTCTGAGTCTGCTGCATAGGGAGGGACAGATGTTTTCAGGGACTCTTCTTGTATTGCTCTTAATGGTTGTGGCACTTGGAAATACTCCACATAATAATCATTCACCATTTCATCTTCCTGTCCCACTTGTGACTATCCATGGAGCAGATATTTGAATTCATAAGGCCTAGTCTCTTGACTACTATTTAATACAAACATATGTTAATCAGCAAGAGACAAAAATCGTACTTTCACAGCTGAGCTAACAGAATCTTCTTATTTCTCCATGACCTATAGATTGGGTAGTGAAACATTTTTTTTGGTCCTAACCCTTTTCTCACCCTTTAAGCATTCATACACACATACATGCCTATACATACACAGATGTGCAAAAACAGAGTATTTGCACTACAGTAACTCAGTGGTGCTACAGGAACTGGTTCCGAATGATGGCACGTGGGCACTGGAAGAAGTGTAGCACCAAAAGGCTACAGCCAGAGCATACTGCATATGGAAAACTGGGGTTTAGCACCTTGTTGTCCCCATGCATGTCTTTTCTTTGATTTGAGGTTACCTTCATTTCACAGAGGATGGGGACCTGACCCTTCCCACACTCTATAATGAACTCTGCATTCACTGATAGGTATTAAAGCAACAATTTTTAAATAATTTCATATAAAGTAGATAAGCTGTGCTTTAGGATTAATTTATCTTAAATAAAATTTAAGTCATGCAGTCCTAGAATACAGCCACACACATGTTTAAAGACAATTCTGCATGAATGCTTTGGTGTCCTGCATGCACCTTTTTAAATGATCAGTACCTTAAAAAACATTTCAGTATCATTCCTCACAGTATGTACTCAGTGTATCTCAGAATTATTTTTATTTCCTATTACACTTTATACATAATATCAGACTTGCATTTTAAGTATCAAAAATATGCTGTTAAAGGACCTTAATAGTAAATGGCATAAATCCATAGTTTTAATCAAAGAGTAAAATGACTTAAGACCTTTGGTGAATAGATGATGAAAAACAAAGGTTTCCAAAAGCTACACATGATTTATGGTCTTATGCTACCAACAGCTGGCCAATCAGCTCCGGGTTTCTGTCCTTTATTAATGCCATGATAAGAGCAGCAGCAGAATTTACTGTCTCCTGAAGAAGTGAAGGGTCCTGGAAAAAAAAAGGGGGAGAGCAGGGAAAACAATATGTTTACAAAAGCAGGAAAAATAAATATTTAAAATCAATTTTTACATATGTCAAATTACCATATGATTGTTGAAACAAATAAAACCATTTATTTGTACTTATTAGAAGAACTTCTAAAACTTGTATTTTAAGGAAGCACAATTTCATAGTAATAACAATTTTCTCCAATCTCCATGATGCAAAACTACTAGAATTAATGCCATCTATCCAGAGACCACTTGCTTCCTAACTGATTTTTAAAATCTAAATGGCAGTAAAAATGTTGGGTTTGAAAACATGGAAAAAACCCGGCAGATTTAATTGAGTATCTTAGTTAAAGACCTGCAACTGTAAGCACTTACTGAATCCCATCTGTAATCTACAAACTTATTAACGCAAAGGCAATTAAGCACTGGGACTTCACTGGTTTAAGCTGATCTCTGTATGAGGTAACTTCAAAAAGTAGTCTGGTTTTGATAGGCAAGTATAGAAACCAATACAGGAAACAGTAATAAACTGAGACATTGATTCTGTGCTTCTAACTGAACACTCCAGCTCACATTTGAAAGAGTCTTTTGTCTAATCACCAAGTAGTTTCAGTTGTATTGGATATAAAAGGTCGGCCTCTTCCTACCACTAACATTTCCATTTGCCCACTGGGAAAACAGCAATAGGTGTAGCCAGGCACAGGGACATCCCTGGAGAGAGAAATAGGAGGGAACAATTTCTGTGAAGCAACAGAGAAAAAGAAAGGTCTATAAAACTCTAGGGTAGGGAGAAGCTAGAATTTATAAATACAGAAGGGGAGCTACAAAGAGAAATCAAGAGCAGTGCTCCATAGCCATGATGGAGAAAACTGGATGCAATAGGCTTTGCCAGTAAGGACTGGTATACAGTGGAACAGACAGATCAAGGAAACTCATCATTAGGGTCCTGAGTATGAGAATGTAAAATGGGGTGCAGATACAGCTTCCTGTCCATGGTAGAAGGATGGGGCAGTTTGAATCTGTATCTTTTCCCCTCTTTTTTTATTCAGACACTGCATGAAGGAAGAATTTTCCAGAGAACATTTAAGAAACTCAGATTAATGGAGAAAGAAGAAACTGTTTCCACAATTTGTACAGAAACATAACATCCAAACCTGCTTTTTAAGGAATAGGAAAACTGCTGAAGGGACCTACCTATTCAGCTAGCAGAGGGGAGCTGGAGATTAAGAAATTGAAGTGGAAGGAAAAACCAAAAGGGGAAGGATGTCCCTGGAACACTCTCTATGTGGAAGCAGGTCCAAAGAAGGGCCACAAAAATCATAAGAGGGCTGGAGCACCTCTTCTATGAAGACAGGCTGAGAGAGTTGAGGTTGTTGCAGCTGGAGAAGAGAAGGCTCTGGAGGTGACCTCATTGCAGCTTTTCATTACTTAAAGGGGACCTATGAGAAAGATGGAATCAGATCTTTTAGTAGAGCCTGTAGCAACAGGACAAGGGGTAACGGTTTTAAATAAAAGAGGGTCAATTGAGACTAGATATAGAGAAGAAAGTTTTTATGATGGGGTGGTGAAACACTGGAGCAGGTTTCCCAGAGAGGTGGTGGATGCCTTGAACATTCAAGGTTGGGTTGGACTGGGCTCTGAGCAATCTGATCTAGTTGAAGATGTCCTTGCTCACTGCAGCAGGACTGGAGTAGATAACTAACCTTTAAAGGACACTTCCAAACCAAACTATGATTCTATGTTAATACTTGTATTAACTTTGTGATTTATGTAAATTATAGGAAACATGCCAGAGAGGTAACCTGATAGAATCAAAAATAGCTAGTTTTTAACTGATTCTTTTACAATTCCTGAAAAAAATTATGTTTGTATTCAACTAGCATTTTGTCCTAAAAATCATCAAATAAGTAAGCTGTTACAATTTGTAACTCTGCAAAAGATTACTCTCCACAAACTCATGTTATATATTCTAATAGGAGGTAAAATTATTTATTAGAGTTCTAAAAAATTGTGGTAGGATAAAAGTGTTCACCACATCTATATATTGCAGTTCACTGAGTAGCACCTCCAATCAGTCAAGCAAGGAATGCAGAATTGTACTTAGGTCCTGCTCCTTCAGGATCTTTTGTCATGGGCCGAGGATTCGGTAGGACTTTTATTCCCTCATTTCCCATGGGTATAAACTGCTGTATAATGCACGAGGAGAGTGGAAGTCATGTGTTCGCACCCACTCAGACAGCAAACGCTGCAGTCACTTTCAAGATCGAACAACACATTTCTTGCTATTCAGCAATGCCAAATCTCTGTGTGCCCCTCATGATATTTTGCTCAGTTTGTCTTGAGAAGCACTTCACAATTACAGACACTGTTTTCCAAATGGGCTTCCAGCCATATCTGAAGTTGGCTGGAGGTCTATATTTTTTTTTCCATTTCACAAGAAAGAAATAAAATACACCTGGCCAGGAATGTTCTTAATGTTTCTCCCAATAAATCTTTCCACATCCTCTGTTGGTTACTGGATTCAGTACACATTCCATTGTAGCAATAAATTATTTAAGTTTTTGAACATAAAAGGAAGGAAGAGAAAGAAATTTAACTTTCACAGGAGAGATTGAATGTGACACCGTAAGATTCCTTTAGACTGAAAAAAGCCTTTTCTAAAGCCAAACCTAAGGCCTTAGTGCTAATTTTCATGTTCAGAAGGAAAGACGTGCAAAAAATTATGAGTAATATTTGTAACACAGGCAATGTGGCAGAGTAATGCATACAGAAACCTGCATGCAGAAGAGGTCTACAAAGCACCCTGAAATTGACTGCTGAATTGAAATTAGTTCAAAAACAGAAACACAAAAAGTAAGTAGCACAACTTAAAACTTTAAATTTTACAGTTACTTCACTTCCAATAATCTGATTATTAATGCTCATATTATAACTCCTCAGGAAACCTACCGGCCCCTGTACAGGATCGACCCCGTTAAGTGTGAGTTTTGGAAATAACCAGAAGCATTTTTCTTTAGGGGAATATACATTCTCATATTTAAGATAACAAATGTAATGGAAAATATATTCTTAGTTCTTAGTATAGTTACAGTTGATGGTTTAATGACCTTGTGAAGCATGTACTGAGAATTTCAATGGGGAGATCCTTTAAAGTATTTAGCATAGGGGTTACTAATCTTAGATTTATGCTGTTGCTCCTTCCTGGTAACCCATTCTGATCTCAGGGTCACCCATTCATTGAAAAGTATCCAGCACTCAGGCCTACGAGCCAGCCTCTGAGTGTAGGAGAAATCAGTCCCACAGAGGTCAAGTACGTGCTTACTCTAACTTGCTTTACTCTCACAGCCACAGTTTTACTGGAAAGAGGTAGTAAATAACACAAGGCACTGGACTCCTCCAGGAATTTCAAAATCATGGTATATCCTGTACCTTTCTGAGAATAAAAACTCGCTTTCATGCTATGAATCATTATTGTAGTATCCAACAGTCATTGCCTGGGCATCATTTAAAACTTTTGTTGATCATTTCTAGTCATTACCACCTGTTAGGACTTTATTTAATTTTAGGCCATTACTGTGCCCATAAGTGGATATTTTCAATGTGCTGCCATGATACTTAGCTTTTTCTTAAGTACTTATATGTAATTTGGACACCAGCAGACTTTATAAAGAACATTGAAAAGAATTAAAATTACAAAATTCAACAATAACCTAGGAAAGGAAAAGAATCTTGTGGGTCTTTATTAATTTAAACAAACAAGCGAACACTTCAAATCCCCCAGCTACACCCTTAAAACACCCACGTTTTTGATACTGCCATGTTATTTCTGGCAACAGTGCCAATTACAGCTGATAATACCTACAGAGAGGCTTCTATACAGATGCCAGGACAAAGTTAATCTACCACACCTAACTCCATTGCACAGGCCACCGATCTTTTATACTCAATAGCATAGCACTAAATCTTTCAAAAATCTCATTATTAGTTGCAGGAAGTCAAATAATGAAGCAGAACCAGGTCTTCACATGTCTAATTGCCTGACGTGTTTGCATATATTGTAAGCACAGTAAAAACCAGGATGTCAGAACAGGACAATCAATGCAAAGTCCATGAGAGCTTTCGCACGTCACTGCCCACCCACTGCTCAGCGCCGCAAACCCTCGCAAAGAAGGTCCCTCAGCCAGTCCATGAGTGCACATCCATGCATACACTGGATGGATCAAACACAAATAGTTCTCTTCCTCATTAATGAAATCCTTAAAAAAGACCCTGACTTTTAAATAAAACTCGGAGGCAGTAATGACTTTAATGGATTAATAACTGAAGTTCCACATGATCCCCCCAAACCATTGTGATATTCATTGCCTATTCATTTCATCCAGTTGATTTAAATGATCCTCCTGTAAGAAGAAAAACCAAGCCCCCCTAACATTTCTTGGCCATTAATAACTAGAATTTTTTATTGTTTGAACAGATTATTAACTACATTTATAAGCTAAACCCAAAATTTTTACCACTTTATATTTATGTACTTTGGAAAAGAAAGTACTCAGAAACACCGCCAACCTTATAAACCATAAATCCACATAACAGCACTTTGATTCCAAAATAAAATATCCACTTTGTCTATTATTAAACAGTAAAAATATTCCAACTTAACCATATTGTGTGATGGCTGTACCTCAGAATTTATTTGATGTAGCGTTCTGTCTGTAGGGGTTCTCTGGTCTGCAGACTAAGACTGGGAATGGATGCAGGGACAGAGTTAAAGCTGTCTTTGGAATATGCAATCTGATATTTTACAAATGTGCATTTATTTAAGAAACTGTGAGGATATCTGAATATTTACTGACATTCCCCTAACTATTCATTTTCTCTCTGCAATCTGTTTAGGATTTATTTTTTTTTCCCAGCTGGAACTTCACATACATGCATTTCAATTTACATATGTACTAGTTCAGTTTAAGAAGAGCTTGAAAAACACACCTACCCTTTTTAGGTCAAAAAAAAAAAAAAAAGAAAGCCTCTGCAGCTATTACCTCTGTCTTGTCCTGCATCCTGCCAAAGGAATAAAACTGCTATGTTCCATCATTTGCGCTCTGTTTTGCTGCAATATTATTTGACTTTCCATTTAATATTGTTTTTAAAAATTAATAGAATTGTAATGCTAGTCCTGATTAAATGGCTGACAGAAAACCCGAAAACAGAATTTAAAGATGCTGCTAAACTTAGGGAATATCAATATGAGTATGGTTACATTTGTACCAGGAATGGAAAGACGGCCAGGGCATGCCCCAGCATGCCAGCATGCTCCTGCCCTTGCTGTTCCATTGTAAGCTTGCTCCTTGGCACAGTTTTGGCTCCTGACAGCTAACATGTTTCCAGACAATGGCTGGGCATGGTTCAGGGGACAGCACAGGCCAGGGATTGCTCCCAAGGAACAGGCTGAATGAGGCCACCCTCTTTTGGGAAATGAGAACTTCGCCGTATGGAGACAAGGCATGCTGTGCCTTTTAGCCCCAGGACAAGAGAACCATCCCTGGCCTGTTTTACTTACCAGTATGGATGTAGCCTAAGTATCACTGGGAAATGACAGCTGAGCCATTCACTCCCAACCCAAATGCATCAAGAATACATAGAACAACAATCAAATAGTGCCCCCCAGAATGAGGCACAAATCCCATGTAGCTAACACATAAGCACAGTCATTAAAAAAAAAAATTAACTACTCTGTGGAGACCTTTCCCACCAAAGCAGAGGAGAGAGAGATGAATCATACTGGAAGACAGCACTTGTGCTGTACTGCACATTCCTGCCACTTTATGGAAAAAGGCTGGAGCCAGCAGAAGGAACTCATGCCCACTGCTCCTTTTCACAGTGTGGGCATGGGTGTAACACCAGGTACACCATCAGGGCATGATGAGTAGAAGAAAAAAGTGCTGAAATAGTCTTTGTTCTGGCAAGCATTTTGCAAAAGGCTATGTTGGCAGTACCAGAGGAGCTGCTGTTAATTTAAAACTCCACCGAATGCTGCAGTTTATACTAAGGTTATACCAGGTCCCTCAAAAAGTTGCCTGATGTCACATACTGAGTGTTTTATTTGCACTTAAGAGAATCTGAGTAGATAATCTAGCCTCAGAAACTTCAATACTTGAAATTTTCTTCTTCAATTAATACTTTTCAATCAAACAGTTGATCTGAAGAGAGTCTGAGGTTCTTCCACCACCAGCAATCAGTTATCTAACATGGACTGTTGCTTAATCTCACCATGAGTAATTCACTGGTAGATTCATGAAGAAGCATTTTTTCCCACTCAAGATAAGTAGTGGCATGCATCTACATATTAAAGCAACCTCCATTTCTGTAATAGTACAAATTAATCTGAAGTCTCCTTTCTTCTTAAAATGCTTCCACATCACATTTTTTAATCCATGTGCCAAACCATCTATTGATAAGTGACATCTCATACATAATATCAATGCAGCAATTTATCTCAATAAGAAAATAGCTATGCAGATCATTCTAAAAGATAAGAAAACTATTTCTCTGAATATTTTTAGGTTTCCTTTCAAGTAATAGATAAGTAATTAAGGTAGCATTTGAGTTCAGATAGGTAGCTGGGTTCAAAATTACTTGAGCAGGTTCATAAGTGAACCTCTGTACGCACAGCCATGCTTCCTTGCTGAACTAAGAAAATGCAATTCTTTATTAGAAAATAGAAATAATTTTGAAATCTAGATACTGAGGATGCAACAAGGACTGAGAAAGATGAGTGGCACAAGAACCAACCTGTCACTGTGCTAATGTAGCCTAGCAGACCTCTTAATTAATGAACTCTGATAGATCTAATTCCCTGCAGTTAAACAGTCATACGTCCATGCTAATCAACCCAAACCTGGATAAACTGTGCCTAAAATCATGATACTGTAGTGTCTCTCTCTCTCCTATACTATTGATTGACCATACGTATAGTTTCTCCTAAGAATGGAGAGCCATCAACATTTAAAATGACTGTGTGGATACACTGAGATCAGACAAATATTTCAAATCTTCTCGAGTCTGTGAGGATTCTGTCTCTAGTGCTTTTGCTTTTATCTTTTCACCTATGATTCACAGATTTAAAACTGAAGGTAAACATTGCTCTTTTGTTAAAAAAACTCCAACAAAACAGCATGAACTAGCATACAAAAACTCAAATTTAAGATTTTTTTCCCTAGTATGAATAGAATAGACAGATTTACACTCAATCACCAGGTTTAAAACAGCTCCATTATCTACATGTTCTGCAGCATGTAGGTGACCAGGGTTCAGTTCCCTTCTCAGTATGAGGGGTTTAATCCATCCCCAGCTCATACTGTTTCTGGCCTGGGGTTAAAAAGCCTGTGGAAGAGTACTTATTCTACACACATTGCACTAAAACAGAAGGATGACGAGACTCCAGTCTAGATACTAGTGCAGACACCTCGCAGACATGAGCTTGGGGCCAATGTCTGCATCTTCTGCAGACCTAGACTTTATCTTTCCTTGGTTTTGTCTTCTCCAAGTATTTTCTTTTTTTTTTTTTTTATCTTATAACAAACACTGTTAGCATGATCACACTGAAGGATCAATAAAAATTCCTGGACCAAAACATTTCCCTGAAGAGTTTGTTATAAAGGACACTTTCAGCACATTCAATCATTGCAGCTTAAGCAAGAGTTTTCATTCAGCACCTACCACTATCTGATGGAAGCTCTTGGCAAGAGTGAGTGTGCCAGCAGTGATAGCACAATGGCTGTCAACCATCTTTCTAAGTTGCTCAAAAAGCTACCTAATGCTTGAGCTAGCAGCAAGTTCTGCCACCTGTATGGGTCTGATACAAAAATCCTGGCAGAAATCAGCCATTTAACAGATGTGCAAAAGTATATTATGAGGTTTCTTAGAAGTGGTCTCTTAGTACAGTATATTACCAAATAAGTCTATAATATGAAGTGTACCCATGTTAATATATGTTAGTGTGTTACCTACAGGCTCTATCAGGTATCACTCTGCTAACCTTGTAAAAAAGCACCAAAAGGGTTTTTAGGGATAAGGAAAAAATGTTTCTTACTATCAATATAGGAAAACTCAAACGCTGCTGAGGCACAGGAGGCTTGCTTTCTCCTCTGATAACTTGCATTACGTGTTGAAAATCTGAGATTAGTCTGTAGTTGGCACTAATAAATTGAAGTGGGAGTGGGATTTAAGCCTTCCATGCAGCAGCAGCATATAGAATCATGCAATTATAGAATAGCCTGAGTGGAAGGGACCCACTAGGATCATCAAAGTCCAACTCCTGGCCCTGTACAGAACAGCCCTAAGAATCACACCCTCTGCTTGAGAGCATTGTCCAAACACTTCTTGAACTCTGTCAGGCTTGGTGCTGTGACCACTTCCCTGGGGAGCCTGTTCCAATGCTCAACCACCCTCTGGGTGAAGAGCCTTTTCCTAATATCCAACCTAAACCTCCCCTGACACAGCTTCATACCATTCCCTTGGGTCCTGTCATTGGTCATCAGAGAGAAGAGATCAGTGCCTGCCCCACCACTTCCCTTCACGAGGAAGATGTAATAGCATTTCCCTCAGTGTGTATGTGTGGTGGATTCTCTGCTGCCTGTTCCACTGTGAGAGTCTATACTTTGATGGGCTGCAGCGTTAAGTTTTGCAGCTGGTCAGGAATACACAGCAGGCCTACCATACACACACATGCATAAAAAATGGGTTAAGCTGTGCTGGCCTCCCAAAAAACATTAACACCCCAATCATGCAAATCATTTACAGACTGTTGCAGTACACCAGGCACCGAGCAAAGATGGAGCAGCTACGGATCTGTATGAATGCGTTTGACACATGGGGCTAGCAGCAGAACAAAAGCAGTTCAGCACAGTTCACCTGGTTTTCTCCTATCACAAACTGAGAAATGGAGCACTTTCAAGCTCCGTTTCAATCCATGACTGGTGTTTTAGTCCTAGTTGGCAGTAAAGTAAGGAACGTAAAAATCCTTATGAAGGGAAGACAGAGAGAAATGATGGGGGAGCAAATTACAAGAAACCACAGAGTTAAAAGTTTAAGTACGTAACTATCTCAATCCTCAAAATACAAAAAGATATGCCATTGCTAAAGATCATGTGAGATTATATAAATGTGCTGTCTGATAAGCAAACTGTGTCATATGCTGCAGGTAAAATAAATAATTTAAAATATCTTCAAAGAACCATGTAAGACATTTCTACCCACTGAGATCTGAGGTCATCACTGTAATCACAAAATTATTTTAAAAAATTATAAAAAAATTACAAAACCTACCTAATGGGCACAGAGAAAATAATATAGCACTTCTTCATATAAATTTCTAGCATGAGCACAAAGGTACGTATTTTATGGTACATTTAATACAGTATATTTTGATAATAGAGGTTTTTCCTTTTCATATCATATTATATTGACAACAAAGGTTGGTTGTGGCACTTTTCAAGAAAAAAATGAACACAGCACTTCTCAAACATCTAAGCTGCTAACACGCAGTACAAGACATGAAATGCTTTAGCTATCACAAGTTACAGAACTTTGCATACAAATGTGCTGCACATGTTTCATATAGCTTGTGACAGTTTGTGACTGTGACTATCAGTGTTATATAGAAAGACTGGGCAACTTTTAATTAGTGACTAACAAAATGGTAAGGTCTTTGGAAAGAATGAGTGATGCATTTGAATCTCCTGGGGAATGCTAAAAACCAGTGTAGAGGAAATGTGAGCATTTTTTCCTTTCTTCCAGTCTGAAACACAGTTTTCTTCCCTCCTATATGTGCTAACATCTTATGGAATATTATGCATAAGGTATCCAGTTCTCCAAAATAAGAAGAGGCATGTGTCCATTTTAATGACACTGTTCAGTGTCATTGTTTTAATGACAATGTTCAGTCATAAAAATCTGCATTATACAACTCCTACAGATATGAATAATCTGAAATACAAGCACACGGCTGCTGTAACTAATTGATTGGAAAGATTCCTCTTTATTACAAATAATTGAATTGAGATGGTTCAGAGGAAAAACTGTATAGCCTACTAAAAAACAAAATTAAAACTTCTCCTTTGGGGAAAGAAGTAAAAAAAATCCAAGAGATTCTGAGGGACAGAGTCTGCGTACACATGTGCTAGTCTATTGTTCACATCCAGCCTTGTGGCTTCCAAACTTTTAAGATGATAATATCAGTTCACTGGGGTAAAGGCCACATTCCAATCTTGGTTACAGAAATACAAACCGAAGTAATGACAGTATTATAAGCCTGGTTATTTTGCAGTTGCAAAGACTGAGTTTCAGTTTTAAACTCTGTATTTTGATACAGAAGATCTAATATGTAACTGGTTTTATACTGCTCTCAAAATTTCAAAAGCAGCTTTAAAGTAACTCAAATGTGTTTCAGGCAGTGAGACACAGTGAGAGGAGTGGCTGTCCAGAAGCTCATTGTTAGGCATTTGATATCACAGACTTCCATACTCCTAATTGAATCTAGATAGGTGCATGCAAAGTGGACTCAAGTTGTATCATCTCATCATTCTGTGAGGAGGTACTGATTGCAGAATAAAACAAAAACTTAAACATGATGTTACACACTGAAACATGAAAACATCCTTGAAGTACACCCTAAAATTTAAAATTGAATGTCCATCCTACAGTTTTCATCTCATTACTCAAATTCTACTTCTTTGACTGCATGCATCTGTGTGATGTTTAGGCATAGTTTATGTCCCGTCTCTGACTTCTTTTCCTGTGTACAGCTGAGGGTCTACAGCCTACTGGAAGGTAAAAAATATAAATTCCTTAAAATTCAAGACTTTTCTGTAAAGCCAAGACAGTCTATTTCAACAAAAAAATAAAAAAGCTCCAGACTGATGAAGAAGTGTCCAGAAAAAAGTTGCAATTACATGAGGTGACATCTCTCCTTGGAGAGTAAGAGAAGAGTCAGGAGGGGTAAAACAAGTTACAACAGAAGTTACTAATAAGGTTCATTCCCTTTGTCTCTCACACCAATATAACATTTTAATACATTAATTTTGCAGTAATTCAGATTGATCTTAACTTTCTTTTTCACAAATCATGGACTTTTTCCCTGCTCCAAAGCAGTCTTCACACAGTTAATGTAATAAGCAGGAAAGGAACTAAGCACAGGTACACTCAAATATACTCAAATACATTCAAAACTGCTGGGAATGGAGGACCTGCATTTGTCTCCCTCTATTGTTTTCTTTCAGGCATGTTGCCTACACAGTGTTTACCTACTCACTTAAGAGCTGACAGTGTATCTTAGCAACACTCTAGGACATGAAATGAATGCCTATCCAGCATGCAGGAGGAAATAATAATAATTTCTAAAAATCTTGATCCAAACTCTCAATTTCTCTATTCTTTATTTCTTTGTCCTCCTTCATCCATAGCCTAAAGCCAGCGCAAACAGAGCATCTATCCTTGTTAAAGTTTTCAGCTAAGCAATGGTGGGAGCATACGAATTTTGAAAAATTAATCCTAGAGGAAAGATGAGTCTTAAAATCTAGTGTGAGCAGAGGCAGTGGGTTCAGAAAGCAGCCCCAGACAGTCTGCATCTAATCCAACAGATGGGTCAGAGAATTATCACAAAAACACACTAGGAAACCACTGTGGCAAAGAGCTCATTTTTCACTGAGTGGCCAAGAGGAATGGCAGGCACCAGACACACCATACTTTCCCATGGAAGTGTGGATTCAGCCTCTCTGGAAGCGTTCAAAAACTGAGTAGACGTGTCGCTTTGTGACATGGTTTAGTGGGCATGGTGGTATTCTCTCAAAGGTTGGACTTAATGACCTTGAAAATCTTTTCCAACCTTCATGCTCATGCTGTGATGGCTGTTCTGAGTCTGACCCCCCACCTGATCATCCCTACACTGTTAAATCCAATGGAGGAATCTCTCCCTCCACTAACTACTGATCAAACCGTGGCATAGCTGGAGGGCAAATAGCCAGTTTCAAAAGAATCCTTTGAGTATAAGCCCAGTGATAGGAAGGCAGAAGAGAGAATGTAACTTGCCTTGTAGCAAAATGAGAGTAAACAGATAAAGCAGTTAGTACCATTCCTCAGGGTTCACCAATAAATCCTTATCCTTAAACTCAAAACGTATAATCTTTATAATTGTAAGGGGACAGATGTGCTTGCTTTTAGAATATAGTTTTCTCTTAGGCTATGAGGGTCCAGCTAAACCACAAAGATAGAGTTCACAGATGTTCTCTTAAATAAAATTAGGGTTTGCCAAGACAGGCTTCTCTTTCTTTCTGCCAACAAGTATTAGACCAAATCACATAACACAATAGCCTGTCTATATACAAACAAAGGCACTCAAAATAAAAATATATCCAAGTGATAAAGCTCTCGTAAAATAACATAAAAAGTGTTCTTAGAAGAAAGGCTATTTTAAAGCTTTAAAGAAATAGAAAGAGATAGAATAAAAAAAAATAAAGGAATGAGTCTTGCATTAGCAGATGGATTAATTGTACTCTATAATTAAGACATTTTATTAAAAATAAAGCAGGTGAAAGATTTTTTAACTATGAACACACCTATTTTTATGAGATTAGCATTCAGTGTTAAGCCTTTTCTTCAGGTATGTTGTATCTGGAGTTGCATAACAGAAGAGTCTATGTTTTACAGCCTTTAACACTTTCAATTAAGTTGTTACCAAAGTTTCCTTTCAAAACATCCTAAAACCATCTTGTGCATACTTGCAACTTTAAATATGTCTATAGCTGGTTGCAAAGATAAGTTTGATTCTCCCTAGTACCTTCTTGTAATAGGCATTTGATTAAGAAACAACTTATGGCAGTTTCCAAGGGCATGACTAAACATGATGCATAAGAGTTTAACACATCACTCACTCCTCAGTTTTAAATTTGGGTCATCCAAAGCTAATTGAAATCCGTGGGCTGAGAACAAGTGACCAGTGCTATTTCCATGGTCAAGGATGGCACTAGTACTTTTCATAAGAAAGGGGACAGCCAGTCTTCCAAAACAGTAAGGTAAGGAGGTGATATTAGTGTCTTATAGACTGTCTGCATATGAAATTGTTTTGGTTTTCAGCTTTCCCTATAAAAGCTGAATATTCATCTAAATTGCTGATGAAAATATTTATGTGATACAAGAACCATGATATTGGATATTAATACTTGTATAATTCACTTGCAGAATCTCTAAAGTATTTTAAAATATGCTAATTGTGAACTATATTTAAAACAAACTCAAGAATAATTTAGACAGTTTAACAAAAATGTTGACATCTTCTGAATACAACAGTCAAAAATGAAAGCAAACAGAACACTAAACCTTCAATCTTATACCAAAAATTTGACAGCAGCTAACCATTAGAGATCCTGGACATAAGACTGGAGAAGAATTTTAAATTGGTTTTAAAAAGTCAATATTTTTTTTCTAGAAACTGTATTATAATAAGAACATTTATGTTTAAAGGAAATGAACTAGCTTAATTTTGTGGGGTTCAGGTCTTGAGATTCAGAGCTACCAAGGAAATAACTCCCATGAAATGGTCAGTTACTCCAGTGAGAACACTGGATGGCACAGATATGAATACCAGCACCCACCATGTGAGCCCAGCTATCAGAGCCTGCAGAGTTGTTAAGTCATTGATTTGCTTGGCTAAAAAGAAAAGGAAGTTAGCTCTGTTTAAGATTTATCCACAATTAAAAATTAGTTCAGCTGCTCAAATAAGTTAGGTGTTAGTTAAGAACTCATCTGGTGCTTCAACTAGAAAGCACAACTTTTGCTCTTTCTCTGACTTTGACTCACTTTTTTTTTCCTTCCAGCTTCAGTATTTGCTTCCAAGTTCACAGCTGCATTTAGAACTGCATGTATCTTTTTACATGGGCCCTGATTTCACATTGTTCATCTCCTCAGCCTGTATTGATTAGATGAATATGTGGTTTGGCTTTTCATGGGCATGTTTTAAAAGTTTCCTCTGGACAAAAGAAGTAATCTCAAACTCCATTTCCACTAATTCCTCTCTTGACTCAATATCGCTTTTGTCTTCAACAAACTGTATTCCCTTGTGCCTGCTCTTGGCCTCAGCTTTTACCCTGCATGCTCAAATTCCATAAATCTGCTGCTATTCAGTCAGCAGAACTATGTCTGCAGCAGTACAGACGTGCCACAGCCTCGTCTCTTGACACTCCCAGTTGTCCTCAGTCACAATGTCCCCTTCACAATAACTACTGAGATTAACTTTCCATTATTTACTTGAACCTTACCTATTAAGAACTTTTGCATTAACTTTTACTGCTTAATACCCTTTTATATGCTCAAAGTGAGATTCCATTCTCCCAGTCAAACAAATCCAAAAGCTACATGTTCCCTTCAAGGTCCATTAACAAAACACAGGCTTTCTTGTGCTGAGACTGTCTGTGGACTTGGTCCAGTCCAAAGATGGGACTTAAAAATCCTTTCACAGTTACTGCTTTTTGATTATTTCCCACTGGTTTCTACATATCCTTTTGTTTAACCAGATCAGACACTAGCAGAAAGGATTTCCTGAATTGTTTAGCCTAACCTTCATCTGAAAAAATATTCTTGTATTCATGCCTCAGTGAACTTACACTTCTTATAACATTGATGATGCAGCACATATTTTCATACTGTATATAAACTAGACAGTGTTATAAAAACATATGGTAGGAAAAATCTTCCTGTCTTCCACTCCCTTGAAATTTTTGAGATTTTTTTCAAATCTTTGCTCTCTTTACCAATATCCTGGACAATACAAGCAAAGAGTTTCAAAATATACACTTTCAAGACACAGATCTTGCTCTTATATAGAGAGTCATTAGGTCCAAACTCACTACTGAAATCTTTCATAGTGGTAATGCATATATATGCCAAGTGTATTATTCCAACTGATAGTAAATTACGTGACTTATTTTTCCTTTTATTTTTTTTTCAAACAATTCCAATACATTTTATAGGGTTCTAAAAGTAGGATGGAAATTTGAAGTGTCAATTAGAATTTTTGTGTATTTCTTTATGACAAATCTCAAAGTCTTATGAATATACACTAGAATTAATTTGTTCAAACAAACTCAAAAATAAAAATGCCATTGTATAAGATAGTAACAAATATCAGTTTGGGGAATTATAATTTTGCAATGACATTTACAATTATTAACTAGGAAATTTTTTTCTCTCTAAACATCAACCTAAATATCAGAAATAATATATTTTAAAATTCAGAGCTATTTATAAAATAAATTATAATTATGCCAAAAATCGTATTTCCCAAAACATTTCTAGATTCACTCCACATCACTGAGATGCATTTAGGGAAGTAATGGATTTAAAGAGCATTGCATACAAATCCTTGGTTCTGCAACTATCATCATGTTGAGTAAATAAATCACAGAATCATCAAGGTTGGAAGAGACCTTCAAGACCATCAAGTTCAACTGTCAACCGAGCACCACCATAACCATCCCTAAACCAGATTCCCAAGGGTCACATCCACACACATCTTGAACACTTCCAGAGACAGTGACTCCAGCACCTCCCTGGGCAACTTATCCCAATGCCAAACCATTCACTATGTGAAACTTTTTTTTCCCTAATATATAAATATCTGGCAACCAGATTCATATTCTGCTGTCAGTAAATAGCAGGAGCTGTAAAGCCAAATCAGTTAATAGAAGAAATCCCTTAATGTGCTTAACTGATAACGTTCTGAGAAAGCTGCCAAGGACACTACAATTCTGTACTGTTGGCCACTGTGATGTTACTTTCTGCTTCAACGTTAGTATGTGTTTAAGGGGACCAATACTTTATTTACACAATAGATAATACATAAACTGTAATAAGTTATGACAAGCATTGTATTTCAAGACAATTATAATTTGCCTCTAGTAGCTTTATAAGCCATGAGACTAAATACCTATTGAGTTTTACCACCCAAGAAGTACTGTTTTGGAGTAAAATGCCTGGGTTATATTACTGATATAAAATGGAAAATAAACTTCAAAATACGAAAAACAGGTAATATACTGATTTGTGAATGATCTCATTGCACACCAGCTCCAGAACGTTAATTTTATCAAGAAGCCTGAAGCTATTTATAATTGCTATCAGTTCATTTTCAATTTCTTAACTTCTTAGGCAAAGAAAAATACAGTTCAGATGAAAAGAACTAGAAAAGAGCCTCATAAAAAGCATTACAAAGAAAAAGTATTGCACAATTATGAGATTCTGCCAGCGCCCACTGTTAACAGTTCATGCACTAACAGGATCTGATTTGATAACTTAGAATCTGAAAATAACATTCTAAAATGTTCAGATTTACAGAATAGTGCTCATTTATGACCAAAGAGTCAAAATTCAAGAAGCTTAATATCATGCATTCATTAAAAAAACAGTCTATGAATTCTTGTATCTAAGTAAGGTAACACAAACTGCTATGTAATTTGCAATTGCAGTTAAGGTTTGCTACTTGTGAAATCTTGTAAAGTTTATTTTGGAATCAGTTCCTTGTCTTGCAAGAACTGCAAAAACATAAAAAGCATCACAAACCACCAGAACAGATTCTTTAACTACTGCCCAAATTGCCAGTCCCACCCTATGTAGAAACACGCATCCAAGATTCAACATGAGACTTGGTTTCATTCATTTTATTGGATGAAACCAAGTACCAACAGAGGCTGTTGGCAGTAACAAACTCAGCCTAACAGTAGGTAGACATGTACTTTCTAACATCACACAGAATGAAGGCTGCAGTCATGGATTCTAGCAAGTGCATTGCAAGGTTCTGGTGGCATCTCAGGAACATCAGCTTTCTTGGAAAGGTATAAATATCTCTGATATGAATTGCTCATTTGTCACAAACATGTCCACAGTGTACTTAAGCTAGGATTCTAAACCTCTTATTTAAGACAAAGCATTATTGATAAGTACCTATATCTCAAAAATATTTGAAATTAGTATTGATAAAATATGTAAAATGCATACCTTTGTTTGTACTATAAAAAATTTCAACTGTGTCTTCAAATGCCAGCCATCATAAGCAGAAATCAGCATGAACAATGTGTTCATCCAAAGTACATTTTGTTCACCCCTTCTGCTAGCTGTCTACTGTCCTCTTTGGCAAATTTTGCTTTGCAACTGTGGCTTTAGACATCACACGAAAAGTAAAGAATGAAAAACAGAAGGTAGAACACTACCGTGCCACTTAAATGTGCAAACTATATAATCCTGCTACGTAAATAAAAGTAGGAATGAGATTCCAAAGGCCAAAATAAAAAAGTGAGAAATCTGGCTTGTATATCAGTCAGAAGTTTACTCTTTCATACTTTATATAATGTGAAAGAAGTTGAAAGTAATGGTGAACTACAGCCTCCTGGGATACATGTATTAACAGCAATTGAATGACAGCAGAATTTACCAGTAAGAATATATCATGTGTATGTGCTTATTCATAAAACAAGTTAATAGATGAATTAATTTATAGTAAGACTAAAGTCAGTTTTGTAATACAAGACCACTATTATTTCATAAGGATTCTTCTGTTAATTTTTTTTCCAGGTCCAAGATTAGAATAGTTTGTGATAATATTACAGAGAGAAGGAAAACAACTGGACAGCTAAAGACAGCTAAAGGATTAGAACTGAGTTGATACAACCCACAGATAATCCCTAACAAACCCTATGTAATAATTTGATATAACACATATGGAAAAATATTTTAAAATACATGTTTTTAAAATATCCTTTTTTATAATATAAGAAGCTCTCAGTGGCTATAGGGATGAAAGACAGATGTAGCTACAAAAGCGTTCTTTAAAATCAGACAACCAGATTGACACAATCCACACGAAAGTCAGAATTACAAAACCAGGCAAGGGGAGAACAGCTCTTAACAATTATCGAAATCCACTCCCACATCAGATGACAGGATCCAAAAATATATCAGATTTAGACATAGATTCACAGAAAAGCTTTATGACTCTCAATAGATATTAGATAGAAAATGGATGCTTAACTTTCAAAATCCAAGGACACCTGCAAGTCAATTAGTTCACATGTGTCTAACACAAAAGTCCTGATACACTCTGCATTTAGAAGAAACAAACTGCTATAAACCAGAATCTTAAACCTAAAATCTGCTAAAACTCTCTATACTTTCTATAAGTTGTCTGACTTACTCTACTCCAACATTACCTGAAAAAAAGTGGATAACTAAATCACGAAGCTTGTTTCCCCTAGATCCCCTTTGAAGATATAAATTACCCTCTCCTTCCCTATAAAGTGATTCAGATCAGGAGCCTAACACCTACAACTTGTTCAGATATAGTAGCTGGATGTACTAATCAAGTTATTGTGACATGAAAAGGAATGATTTTCTTTTTTTCAGATTCCAGAGAGAACTTTGCAATTGTTGCAAAATCTCATTTAGCAGAGAAAAATTCTTGTGTTGGAGAGGGGCATCTAAAAAAGAAATCTACTCTAAAAGAAAACATAATCTGAGATAGATAGATAGATAGATAGATTAGATAGACAGGTGCAGCAAAACACTAAATCGAGTCCCACAGATTCTTATTTTTCACAAACACCATAAACACTGCACTTAATCTGTCTGTTGTAATAAAACATAACTTATGAAATTATTATTTGAATAGTCACTGAAAATAAAAGCTATATATATGCAATTCTGTGCCTGCATTAGTTGTCACTCATGCACAGAAAATTACAATACAACTTGATAGATTTAAATTGCTATAAATTATACCCAAAGAGAGGTCAGGGTTTTTAAAATTGTACTTCTGTGAGCAGCTGCAATAGCTCCTCACTAAAACAGGTTTGTAGTTTCTGCCTGCCTTTCTCTTGCAGGTTTATTTTCAATTTCCCATTTACTGAGCATCTGAGTAAAAGTGCTACAGGTTAAGTAAGAGATATTTTCTTAAAAGCCTGTTATTATGTATTTGTCTTCAATTTTATTTATTTGTTTGGAAACCTTGTATATTATGCAAACATAAGGAAATTCAAATGCCAGGCTACTTGGTTCCAAAGATAGTTTAGTGTAGCAAAGGAAGTTCTGCAATACAATGCATTAAATTCTAATATACAGTGGTTTGGTTTATAAAAAATGAGAATTTTTAGAGGAAATGTTATATTTTTTAGTTATATTCTGTTGTGTTATTTTTACAACTTCCATAGACTATTTTGTAACTGAAAAGAACTAAGTATTTACATCTAGTGAAAATTCAGCAGAATTTCAAATAGCCCAATAATAGGATGGAGATAAAACAAATTAAGAATCTTGAAACTGGAAAAAGTTTCCTTTCCACCCTTCCTTGTGGTCAGTAACAGAGGTGGCTCTGCACATTAGAAGTCTCCATTTGCAGTATTTACTACACCAATCCCCCAACATAAAGTAAACCAATTAAACATGAACATTAGGAGTCCTAACAACTAATTGAGGACAATAGAGATGAGAAGTTCTATAATTTTCAGCAATAGTCAACATAGTATTAACCTCATTTGCATTTGTTAAATGCCTGGATTAAATGCATGGAAGACAGAACATATCAGAAAAAGGAAATGTGCCTGTCAGATACTGTTGCTTAATTCATTGGAAGGTATACAGCGAAGCAACAGATGAATGACACATATTGTATGTAGTTCACAGATACTGCCAGTTCACTTAAAAGTTCATCTTAACAAATGAACAAAAGAGCTCCAAAAATGTCAACTACATTATGTTTAACTGCATGAGTTTACTTAGTCTATTCCCAAGCCATACCTATCAGGCCCACTGACTTAGGCAAAGACAATTGGTAATGAAGAAATATTTTCTAGTTTAATCTACTCAACCCCTGCTATCAACCTGTATTCAATAGAGCACTTCCAAGTTGCCTGAAGTCAAATTTCAAATTGCAGGCATACACGCTGGAGGAAGGAAAGTCCACCCTTCCTGTTACATTCCTTAGTTCAAAGTTTGAATCATTTCTCAGTGAAGTATTTTTCACATCCCTTGTCAAGTCCATATCAAACATAGTCCTGCTTTTTTAAGTTGGAGTGTGTGTGTTCCAAAAACATAGTATTTGCTGTGCAAATAAGAGCATGGGTGGAGATACTGTATGTTGCTGAGCAGTCTTCAGTAATTTCATTCTGTATTACCACAAAAAGATGTTAAAGTTCTAGCTTTCCTGAAAGAGTGAGATAGTGGGCTTATCCAGGGCAAAGTAATATTTTGTAAAGTATATGTGCATGGCAGCAGTAAGTTAACATTCCAAAAATAAATCTCGGTGTGGCTAGCTGTAAAATCAGTATTACATCACTGTAACACAGCTTTCAATTCATCATATACTGCTGCAAGAATGGAATCAAATCCAAAGCCTCAAGTTTAGTGCCACAACTTGATGTCTTAAAATTCTGAGCAGTGCTTTCAAAATCACAGCATACATGTGTTCAGGTTTGATGGTAAAGTTAATGTAGATAGAGACACACTTCTGCTACAGCCTCACTCATGAAGTCCAGTCCCCACCATCATGAGGTTTCAGCAAAACTTTAACAGAAACAAAGTTTAAACAACATTTATGTAGAAGTTGTTTAACGTGATAGAACACATCTGATTGATAGTGGCTTATTATTGATACTGGCTGGTGAAGGGTCTGGAGTACATGTCCTGTGAGGAGTGGCTGAGGGAGCTGGGCTTGTTCAGCCTGGAGAAAAGGACGTTCAGGGGAGACCTCATCACTCTCTACAACCACCTGAAAGGAGGATGTACCGAGGTGGGGGTCAGTCTCTTCTCCCAGGCAACAAGTGATAGGACAAGAGGACATATTCTCAAGTTACACCAGGGGAGGTTCAGGTTGGACATCATGAAGAATTTCTTCACAGTAAGGGTTGTCAGGCATTGGAACAGGCTGCCCAGGGAAGTGGTGGAGTCACCATCCCTGGAGATCTTCAAGCAATGACTGGACATGGCACTTAGTGCCATGGTCTAGTTGACAAGGTGGTGTTTGGTCAAAGGTTGGATTTGATGATCTTGAAGGTCTTTCCCAACCTGAATTATTCTGTGATTATTAACAGACAAGCCTTAAAACTGTTCATCAAATCAGCAAGTCACCAAGCATTTGTCTTGTATGCGTTGTGAGATTGGTGTTTAAATCTAAAAGAAAAGCACATTCTGAAGCCTGATCATTAAAATCAGCAGATTGTGCAAAGCTGTACAAAATTGCTATGTTAATACTAACTAGCTTGAAATGTCCCTGCACATTGTGATAAAATGCTTTTTTAGAAACTGCATTCCCATCACTTCCAGTTTTAAAACATTCTCTAGTTAATGACCAAAATACTACTTAGCAATAACAATGCTTATTGTTTTCACATTCTTTTCATCTGCAGTCTATCAAAATAAATTGCCATGGAAAAAAAACAGATGATGAAGTCTGTTCCTACCAAGAGAAGATCCTTATCTATGTAATTTTTTTTTTTTAAATTATGAATTGAATTTCATGAAGCATTTCCCATCACAGTTTGCTTTTTAAGCAATTTTAGCACACAGTCCCTTCACTGCCTGCATGTTGTCTTCCTTACAACTACACTAGCAAGCACCATCCTGGATATCTGTAGGTAACTCGCGTCTATGTAGGCTGCTTGTCTCACTTTAAAAGCATTTGAACAGCATTGAAATGGAGCCACCAACTCCCCTTAGGACCACATGGCTCTTGAGTATGCTGCAGAATGATTCAGATTACCACACATTCCCACTGGAGAGGGCTTACTGAACTTTAGGATATGTCAGAAGGAATTTCTAATTGTCGATATTTGAGCAATACTACCTGTTTGGGCCAGCCCGCTCAGGATATTTACTTTTAATGAGGGACATGAACAAAATAACATCTGGAGGTCTTTTACAGCCCAACCTCCTGTTAAAAAAAAATTAAAAGAAACGATTGTCTGACTTGATTGTTGTAATTTTTCTAGTAACTGTCAACCTTCTGTTGCCAATTATTTAAATATCAAAATAATATATTCGCCTGAGGCAATAAAAAGCAATAAAAATAAGAGCTGGCAGTTATTACTTCCATTATAAAAATCTTGATCCCAAGAGTTCATCCAATTAGCAAAAGAATAAATTGCATAGTGTACCTTTTAGCTAAAGTGTATAATGCTGTTTTCATTTAGATTGCATTTAAGTCCAATGACAGTGAGCGAGAGTGACAAGGATCTATTTTGTGGGTCCTGCCATCTGGCACAGGATCCCTTGGAAGAGTCAGAGAACAACTGTTTAAACACCAGATGCTGTCAAGGGAGACAGTACTTGTGTGAGAGGCAAGAGGGTAAAGATCAGACAGATGGGAGTCTTACTGGGCTAGAAGATATCTTCTCCAAAGCAAAGCCTCTAGACTAGCAGCATCCAGGCTTTTTAGGTTTGACTTGACCAAAGCACCCATTCCAGACCACCTCTGCTCCATACCAGTAGCCAGAGGCATAGGACATGAGTGGAAACTTCTAGGCAGGGGTGAGAAAGTAAGTAAAACAAAGATAATTTTGAGTAAATAATAAAGGTCACAGGTAATTCCAGTGCTGAAAGGAGTAAGGAAAAGGGACTATTTGACTATAAAAAGGATGCTACTGCTGAAGGTGAAAGTAAGGAAAAGAGAATTTCTTGTTAAGAAAAGATGAAAAGAGAGGGGAGATTGTCTGGCAAGGAAGAAATGTGAGCAGCTGTTGCAGGAAGAGAAGAGAATTGCCTGTTGCTTTCCAGTGCAGAAGGAACAGGCAGGTGAAGTCCAGGCATAGGATGGCTTGGATTAATATTTTAACCCAAGGAACTCAGGAAAAGAGTAGTTCCCGGGGTTTGCTAAATTCAGACTTCTTCACCAAGTTGGGCAGCACAGTAAGAGCAGATCAATAAAAAGTTGCAGTTGCTGCTGAGCACCTTGCAATTACATAATACACATTTTGGGGATTTTACTTCAGACTAGTTCAAATCTAATGCTTAGATCAAGTGTTCTCATCTCAGCAATTCCAAGGATAGCTATATCCCATGAATCTTTGGTTTACAAGAAGCAGATATATGAACTAGATACTCTGGGAAGCACTTCATCATCCTTTTGTCTGTAACACATGATAATGCCAGGTGGCAGAAGCAGTGACAAGCAGCTCCCTTATAAGCCCCATATGGAGTCAACTCTTATTTCTGTTTCTGCTTGTTTCTACTTTCTTACTGTCTTTGCTTACACAGCAGTGCCTCCATAAAGCCATCACAAATTTCCTGTCCATCCTGATCCTCCCTTCTCCTACTTCTCCATCCATGGAACTCACTCCATGAGAATACCCCAGATGAACTGACTTCTGACTTCTTTCAACGGTGTATACATAACTCTATACAGATAATATCTTTTTCTTACAGGAAGCAATCTGATATGATCAAGTCTTGAAATTAAGAGATGTTTGCATTATTCATGAAAACTCCAGTGGAATCAGTCCTGGAGGGACAGTGACCACTGGCATTGAGGTCAATGGCAAAGACTACGAGGTCTTATTAGTCTGTGAGGGTATGAGCAGAACACTTTGGTAGTATATTCCATATGCAGCAATACAATATAGTATGATTCCACAGAGGTTCCCTTTCTCATACTAGAGTTAAAAATTGACCAAAAAAAAAAAGGCAACATACTGTTAATATACTTAACACTTGTCAACTATGCTAATGTACTACAAAACTAATAGCAGTGGATTATTTTGGAAAGACTCACCTAGGGTTCTACTTTCTATTTTGCTCAAGTATTAGTGGCCTGAAAACATTCCTATTTTGATAGCCTAAAGCAGCAATAAATAACTAAAAATCTTCTCCAAACCTTGTTCTGGTGTATCACAGTATAAAACTAAAATTTTGCAGCTAAAATGTCCACAAAATATAATTTACAACTCTTATGGGAAAAGCCTGTTATTCTTGCAAGTTTTAGCAAATCTGCATATTTATTTTGATAGACTTGGGTTTTAAATTTTACTTTGCAATTTCAAAGCAATAAATAGCCCTGCCATTGCTTTCTGTCACCTTTATAATCTTGCTTTAAAATGTTACCATCATAAATAAATTTCCATTGTCTTCCAAATTAAAAATTTTACTTTCCTAATCCCGTTTTTTACAGTATTATCAAGCAGTCAGCAAGCACAGCAAGATTTTCTTTCAATAGGATATACCAGCATCACTGCAGAATTCATTAAATTGAGACACCAAAATTCTTTTTCCCTCAATATCTGAGATAATAATTGGGTCTCCACTGAACATCTTTAAAACATCTTTTTCAATCACTGAAAAAAGCTTTATAACATGCATATGCAGTGAAATATGAGTAGTCTGGCACAATCATTTTCATAACTAAGTAGCTGTTACAAATTCCATTTTCTTAAACAGGAGCATAAAACTGGAGAAAATCTCCACAGTTCTCCTGTTCAAACTTTTGCTCCTGAGCTATCCACAAACAAGACTGCTGAAAAATTGAAATACCATTACTATGCCAACACGGGCATTGTGACACTAACTAAACTGTGCTTCTCACAACCAGACATACAGACAAACCTTTCATTCTCCTAGGACTCTGAGGTTCCAGCCTTCTACCCAACCTACTTTAAATTCATCTTTCTTGAATATAATTAATCAAACCCCACATTGCTTATATACATATATATAATCTAGAATGAGGTACCAAAATAAGTTCTGAAATACTACATAATTAATTTGCATGCCACAAAGAGAATATTTTCTTAAAATAACAGTGTTTTCCTTAAACACTATGATTGTGGAATATCAATAGGAGGGAATAAATTTAAAAAAATACAGGGAGAGGGAAGCAAAAGAGGACAAAAAAAGAAACCAAACCCCCACTATTTAGCCTAAAAGCTCAGAGTGAGGTAGAACCTTTCCTCTGTTCCAAGCTTATGGTGAAGAATTCCTCACCACTTTTTTTTTCTTTCAAATCTGATCCTGTGTGTTCATTCCTCCCAGATCTTGTTACAAAAGATGACAGAGAGACTAAGATCTGTATCGTCAGATCTGGCCAGACACAGCATTCCCCAGAATGTGTTCCCCCACACAGAGCATAGCATCAATGGTCCTATCATCAATCACAGATGCTGAGAAATGAATATAAATATGCTTATTTCTAAACCTGATAGCTTGTTGATACTTGAAAAGAAATAAATCACTCTACAAGTATCTCATAAATAATGTTCACTCACAATGAAAGCATTAATAATTCCAATAGTATATATAAAGATCTATGCAGAATGCTATTCACCTATCACAGGGTGTGGAAAGGAAAAACTAATAGCATGAACAGTTCAAAAACTCTGAGACACAATAGACTTAAAAGATATAAAATGCTGTTGGAGAAAAATGAGGAATCACTAAGATCTTGTGAACTAAAGCTGTGAATCCATACGCATTCCACTCCTCCGCAGATACCTGCCCAGGGCTACTATATGTCTAAAAGAGGGTGTCTATGTAGAGATTTATGAATTAACTGCACTTGATTTTCCAAAACTGCTATTCATCATTGCATCGTGTTTTCAACAAGGGCAGTCAAGCTAAAATGTTTCAGCTAAAGCCGCTAAGTATTTGCTAACTTGATATTGATGTCAATTCCAGGGTGGAGAAAAGCACAGAAATTAAGGATTGTGGTAGGCCAATTTCACAAGAATTTTGCAGAGAACACTATTTTCTGACTTTTACAGCTCCTTTCTGCTACTTAAATTTTTATTAGACCTCTCTCCTCCTCTTTGCTTATACTGAAACTCATGTATCCTAGTTTAATCTCTACTGAAAGACGCTGATGATCTCTAGTGAGTGGGAAAGACGGAATAACAAGAACATCGCTGGTACTTTTATTTATATTTGACAGATTGAGCAAAAAAGAACAGTTTCGTAGTTGCTCCCACTTTACCCTTGATGCCTTGATCCCTTCATCATCCTTCATGCCATGATGAACAGATACTGTTATCAATAACAAAATAACAACCGTGTTTCTTCAATATAGCGTGCACCGGTAATACCTGGTAGGCCCGAGTGTTCCTGCACGGATGAGTATGGGTAGGAATGTCTCATTTCAAAATAAACATTAGAAACTTGGGTAATAAATATATAATTATCATCTGGATAAAGTCAGATGCCTAAAATCTGATTGCCTCTGAGTATAATTACAGTAATAAAAGTATTGCTGACTGATGAAGAAATGTACTATGTGTGCAGCAGAGACTGCAAATCAACACTTTTTTTTTTACTCAGCCAGTTAAAAATCCAGTCTGCATTATAAAATTCATTGGTATATAAAATAATTATTCATTGGTATATAAAACAATTTACCTCTAGACTGTAGTAATTAATCCTTCTGACTTTCTCCTCCTGTATTATCTTTTTACTCTGATGTATATTATTGTCATAATAAACTCATCAATTCAAGACAATACTTGGTCTTTACTGGATAAAACATATTTATGTAAAATGCGTGCTCATTGTCCTAAATCAGATCTTCAAGATATCTTTCATATATAGTAAAACATTGTCTCAGTGGATTAGTGCAAATATTTCCAAACATGCCTACAAAGCACAACCCTCAGAAACCTCCTATCTTATTTTAAAATCATATCTTTAATCTTATTTTGCTCTCTATATCCCTGGAGTGAATATTAAAAAGAAGGCCTATTTTACAGTTGCCAAGTGGGGATACATCATCTGAACTGCAAATTTAAATTTAAATGCTTTAGATCTTTTAGAAAGATTAAAAATGTGAGTAGTGTTGTCATCTATATTTATGAAGTACTTATTGATAGAGTTTCCAAATTCTGTAAGTAGGGGTAGAAGAGCCTTCTCTCATTCAGAGATTAAGTGGTTATTACAATGTCTTTCCTGTTCTCAGTGGAAGAGCTGTGGGCAGTGGTCTAGATTCAATTAAGCCATAATTGAGCCAAATTAAGCCAAATATCATTTTACATTATATCCATTTTTGAGAAATGGGAAATATACTGTTCACTGTATCAATTTTCAATTTTAAAATACAAAGATTCACTCGAATGTCACAACTCCAGTAATTAAGGCGTTTCTGTGCAGATTATTTCAGGATATTTTTACATAAAGCATTTTAATATCATGTGATTTCACCCCACAAGACCCATTGAGAACAGCACTGACAAGTGGGGCAGACTACTAGAACTGGTAAAATGACAGACTCTCTTATATACTCCACCTATGCCATTAAATGGAAAGTTCATTGCTGCTGCCCTGCTCCCAGCCTTTTTTCTTTCTCTCTCTCCTGCAATTTTCACTCCTATCTTGCCTTTTTTCTCTCCCTCCCTCTTTTTACCCCTTATCCTCTCTTCTTGCTACCAGGTGCCCGAGTTGAGATGGATTGTGAGCACATGAAAATCATTCTACCCCAACTCAACCAAAACACATTGTACAACGGTACCAAGTGGGCACAATGCGCTGCAGTGTGTTCCCTGGGGAAAAAATGGGGGTGAGTGGTGGAAAACAAAGTGTGTGTGGGGTTTATTCAAAGGCCTTGCAGAAGGGACAGCCACAGAGAAAGATGAAACCCGGGAAGAATAATTCATAATGAGTACAGAGGAATGCCTACAAATTTCAGGGTTGTAGCTTTCACTACCATCAACTATAGAGTGCATCACTTGGTTAAATATGGATTTATCATCAAATCAATATAATATCCTGAGATGGAAGGGACCACAAGGATCATCAAGTCCAACTCCTTGTCCTGCATAGGAAACCCCCCAAAATTATGTCATGTGCCTGAAAGCACTGTCTTATAGGAAAAAAGGAAAATATATTCTTCATACTGTGTTGACTGTCCCTACCAGCATGTAGTTTATCTTCCTCATAAAGAAAAGTGGAAAGAAGAATTTAAAGTTTTTAAGTCATTTACTGTAGCTTTAATCCCAGCTTAGCTCCTTGCTCAGACTGGAAGGAGTCTCCATCAGCACCATCTCTGTCAGGGATCCCTATGAATGGACAGAAGCTAGGACACTCTATAGTGACTGCATAGAAGGAGGTGATAATCTCGTAAATAAGAAAGCATGCCTAAAGCACATAAAACTAGGATTTTGCCCACTTTTTGCAAAACACAATATTAGGACAGTCTACAAGTATTTGGTAAGCAAACAAAACACAGAGTTAAAACCACACTGCATAGAGTAAATCTGCTTTCATCTTCTATACAATTAAGAACATTCCTTTCTTACATGGAGAACCATCTCTATGGATAGTCAAGAGGTTTTTTCCTAATCTTACCCATAGAAGCATCTTATGTTTAAGTGGAAAGCTTTTGGTCAGTTTTACATTCATCTTGTATTCACCTTTGTTACAAAATAAAGTCAAATCCTAGAGATAACATAAATTAAGATCAAACAAAATATGTAAGGATATCAACAGGCTTACAGTGTTCACTAAAGCTTGCAGAAATAATAATCATGCTGCTACCAACAATAAAATCATAGGAACAAAAAGAGCCCACTGGACCACTACCATAGGAGTGTACTAGCCTAACACCAAAGTACTGAGTCATAGAAACATAGCACAGTTTGGGTTGGAAGGGGACTTTAAAGCTCAGCTAGTCCAAACCCCTGCAAAGAGTCAGAACATCTTCAACTAGACCAGGTTTCTCAGAGCCCCATCCAACCTGAACATGAATGTTTCCAGGGAAAGGACATCCACCACCTCTCTGGGCAACCTGTGCCAGTGTTTCACCACCCTCAGTGTAATAAACTTCTTTATCTAATCTAAATCAACTCTCCTTCAGTTAAAAACCATTAAAGTTTCTAGTGCTTCTCTGCAATAACATAACTTTTGTTTGCACACTCAAATGCTTGTGTTCTTTGGCTGACGAACAGTAGCAAGAAGGAGACATGGTTGCTACATTATGAGGATACAGAGGGTTTTTTCTGTCAAACTCTTGCCCTAGGATTTAAATGAAATTTGTTGCTGTACTTCAGTATGGAAACAACGTCAGGAGCCATGTGCAACTATCCCATTTCATATTAAAGTGATGCTGTCTCAAATGATTTAGTGATGTTTTAGGGTGGACACCGACTATGAGTCCCATTTTGGCATAATTTAGTGTAATATGCTATAAATTAGCACTCTGAGCTACTCTGCCCAATGTTCCCATCCCAAGTGAATCTGATCTTTCACATCCTTAACTATCCTGACAAGTACCCTCTTAAATACAGTTGTAGTGCTGTAGAATATTGATACCGAATCACCGAGGGAAAAAAAAAACCCTTGATGGTTTCACCAGTGCTACTACATTTTTAGGAAAAGCTCTTACTTTAAAATAAATTTCCTGTTATTTTTTTTTCTGTGAAGAAAAAGCTACCCGCCCTGTTGTAGCACTTTAGTCCGTGATGGCCTTTGATTTGAGGCAAGAGTGAACATCATTTTCAAAAGGCAACATGAAGAAAGATCTTGGCTTACAAAAAAAGATGTATGTTACTGTGATTTGGGCAGTTGACTTTCAACAATAACCCTGAACACTTCTGTATGTCTGTGCGTTTGAAAAGATGTTGCTCATGTCCCACTTAACCATGAACATGTAGGTGGTAATCAGGCACAGAGCCGGTAAGTCTCCATGCAGTTTCTCATAATGCTGTAATATCAATTAGTACAAAATATGTCCCTGACAAATAGAAGGGGAGAACAGCCTAATTCATACCACAAAGAATTAGGAGAGGAAAAATATCAAGAGTCAATTACATAACACCTTTTGCCAAGTAGTGAAAAGCTGAAATGGATGGGTATACAAAACAAATATGTTTTAGATGAGCTTTATCAAGTCACATAGGCAAGATGGATAAAGGTCCTAAAACCATACAGAAGGAAGGCAAAGAAAACAATGTTCACTTAAAGGAATAATCTTGCGAGTAGAGGATCTGGATGATTATTTTTTTCTGTCTCTTAATTTCTTTTTTTCTATGTATGAAGAAGAAGAAACAATATTAGCCACCGGTTTTGTTCAGCACTGAACATTCAAATCCATCTCTTAGAAACAGGTCAGTTTCAAACTCTTACAGACAGGGCTACAAGGAGCTGCTGGCACATGAAATCATGCCTGCTCTTCCACTAGACATGCAAACCCTGAAACAACAAAAGCAGCACTACAGATGACACGACTAGCAACTTACCAATGCTATTGCTCTGTCTGACACACAACCTGTCTATGAAAAACCTTCAGCAGCTATTTTCTTATACCACTGAATTTTATCCCCACTCTCCTTCTTGGGATGAACTACTTCAGCAGAGAGATTATATTGTTTAGGAAAATTAATTCATCTAAGTGATAGAAAGACAGGTTTTTCCAATTCATGCCTGAAAAAGCAGGATGGTAAGGTATCTTGTAGCAAAACTTTGATCAGTCAGAGACAGAATTAAGGAAAATGAGGAAATCATCTGAATTCACTAGGCCAATTGTTCAGTAAGTGCTAGAAAGAACATAAATAACATTTGTTGGATGATTCTAGGCAGTAAAACTGTAAAACACTTCTCTCAATCATCAGGAGAAACAAACTGCAAACAAATAGATATAAGCTTTCAGTAGAATGTTAAAAAGCTAAAAAGCTGCATCTACAGATAACTATAATTGTTATCTTTTCCAAATTTTCAATCTATTGCAAAGTTTATGCAAAATTTTAAAAAGTACTGTGCACTTGCCTTCTCTTCCTGTGACACACTAATAAGAGTTATTAATAAGTTCATCAACAAAATCTTACATCAACTGGATGTAATAAATGCATGGCTAGCTGTTATTTGATCAGAGCAATGGAGCACCTCTCCTATGAGGAAAGGATGAGAGACCTGGTACTGAAGCCAGAAAAACAGAGGGCTTCAGGGTGACCTAGCAGCCTTCCAGTATCTGAAGGGACTTACTGGAAAGATGGAGCAAGACTATTTACAAGAGCATGTAGTGACAGGACAAGGGGGAATGGTGTCAGAGTATGTTTAGATTAGATATTCAGAAGAAATTCTTTACTGTGAGGGTGGTGAGGCACTGGAATAGGTTGCCCAGGCAAGTTGTGGATGTCCCATGCTTGGCAGCATTCAAGGACAGGCTGGATGGGGCTTTGAGCAATCTGGTCTGGTTGAAAGTGTCCCTGCCCATGGCAGGGAGGTTGGAATTAGATGGTCTTCAAGGTTTCCTCCAATCCAAGACATTCTATGATTGTATGATATTTAGTAACACAGCGAACTACCTAAAATTAGTTTTGGAGTAAACTTCAGTAAATGGAATTTTGACATACAAACAAACATGCTTAATGGAATTTTACGAGCTCCCAAAAAGTGCAATAAATCACCCAAAACATTTTGAAGCTTTATAAACAAAGCATACTGATCTCCTCTCCAAAAGATTTAGAAACAGGAAATGCAGAAAACATATTACGCCATAAAAAAATTAATTCTCCAAGCTATTTCTTCTAGAGAAATTCTAGTTAAAAGTATTTTCATAGAAACAGTGTACAGTACATAGAAGCAATACTGCCACTTTCAATATAACTTTTAAACAAGGATTTGGTATGGTTTTATGAGAATGGGTTGAAATATACTCTTGAGCCACATTGTATTGCAAGACATATCAGGGCAAACTACCTTTAAAACACCTGAGTGAGATATCTAAGGCATTGACAAAATTCCCCTTTAAATCTGGCACATCACTAGTGCCTAGTAGAGGTTGCTGTTCAAAAGAAGGTTTTTCATCACTAAACTTTTAGTAGCAATTTAGCAGTTAAAATTTGTTGCAGAAATGTCAGTTTTAAAGCTGTTGAAGGTCTATTAAAAAAACTAAGTACAAAACTAAGCAGGTATCTTACAGAGTGGAACTCTTGTAGCATATCCTTCAGTTAAAGCATGATTACTCTGACTGAAACTTCAACTTTGCTCACTAAAAGTAAGAACTCCTGTACACCTGTCACAGTATCAGAGTAATTATAACTGATCATCTACTCATGCACACAGAGGACACCATGGTTTCTATCAGACCAAACCTGCCCTGCCAGAGATGGAGGATGAAGTCTGAGAAGTGACCCACAGCCTTATGTGGGTCTCCCATGCTGACTGACCTAAAACCATATTCTGTTTAGAAATTCATTTACCTCACCCTCTCCTGTGGGATCAAACACCCATTTACAAATTTACCAGATCATATATCTAGCATTTATAATCTGCCTTACCTCCCTTTGTGTTCCTGAAAATGTGCTTATGATAAAGTATTGGTTGGAACAATATGCTTCTCCTGAAGATGCGTTTGCAGTACAGCATAACAAAATGGACAAGCAGTTTGAGAGAAAATGTCAGAAAATCCTTTCCTATCCTAAAATATCTCCCCTCTTAGACTTTATTCCCTAATGGGATTCTAATAATATTATCTTTTTCTTTTTCCTTCTTGGTGGATAACATAATGCTTAAAGAATGTTTTCAAGATAAAACATTTTATCTATAACAAACACAGCATACTCTGCTCCCATAATTTGAAGATACTCTCAATACAAACTTTCTGCTGGAAACCTTTTCCGTACAAATTTTCAGGTAACTAGACCTTTCATACCAACCACTGTTGAACAGGTTCTGAAAAATTGAAATCAGTAAGGTTAAAGTGTAGAACCTAAATATTTCAGTCTCTTTGCAGAAATGTAATTATTTTTAGGACATAATCATTTCAGTGTGTTAATTATTCATCAGGATGCAAAATAAAAGTTATATTGCTGACTAATACAAGCATCTGTACCATTTTATGGATGGTTTTAAAAATTCAAGAAATAAACACAAATTCTAAAACATTAATACCTTTGCCTCAGTTTTTCTTTTGCCCAAACACAAAGTGCCAAGCGCAGACTCCTCCTCAGGCACTGCCACTAACTGTTAAGAAACAGAATTCAAAATGTTTTATCCCTACTCTAGGTGACTGCATCATGTTTTGCCCATTCATCCCATACTTTACATAACAAGGACTTAAACCTCCAAAAGTTATGTAACATACACATCTAGTAGAGAAAGAGGGAAAATGTTTTAATAAAAATTTCTTATCTACAGAATGAGGAAAAGTTGCACATGACCAGGGGTCAGCACAAGAAATGGAGCTTCACTGTGACCCAGAGAGGGTGGTCATTGAAAGAAGAAATTTAACTTTTACAGAAGTAACTAACACCCCCTCTGCCTTCAAAGACAGAATCAAAAGAGAAAGTTTACTCTCTGCTTCAGAGGCAAAGGCACATGCTGTCCCTCTCGACAACACCAAGTATTTTTGGTTCATGAACTCTGTGAGCACATAATGATAGTTATGCCATAATTCCATGGAGAAATCTTTGTGCCTTGAACATTGCAAGCATAGAGCACACTTTGAGGACAAAAATGAAAAGCTGAAGTGTGGAACTGGTATCTGATCTAGTTGAAGGAAAGCTCTGAAGTCATTTTACCTCATTTTGATTAATGAAAGATCTCAAAGGACAGGGAGAAGCATCTAAAATTGCACAGCTCAGGGAGCAAGTCTATGTGTAGTCAGTCTTACAAAGTAGACTTCATTTTATTGCCATTGTTTAAGTAGAAATCACACATTATCTCTGTCTCAGATCTTTTGCTAAAATTTTGCCTACAAAATTCAACACCTGGTCTGCTAAATTTAAGCACAGAACACCAGAATTAAATACATGAGTTAGAGACACTTGAGCATGTAGCTGCATAAGAATGGAAAGACTGAGTCAGGGAAAAAGTTGAAGGCACAGGCTCTGCCAAAAGTGCACACTTGTGCTGTTGCCAGTACCACACAGGTTGAATAAAACTCAAATGTAAACAATCCCATTTTTTTAAAGATTCAGCTTGGTGGAAACTTCAGAGATCAAATGAAACAGATTTATTTAAGTACATTGTAAAGTAATGGGACACGACACTCAGCAGAAAGTAAGAATTTTGAGCTGGTGAGAAAGTACACTGTAAGGTTTGGAAAACAGTTAAAATACTATTTAGGAAGATGAATAAAATTTCCCTTAGGAAAGCAAGTGCTCAAAGAATGTTCTAAAATCAAATATAATGAGTTCAGACTGAAAGTGCTAGAAAATCTATAATGGTGCAATTTTCCACTTTTATTCAATCAAAGAATCTGATAGGAAAATAACTTCCAGAAAATACTTCACAACAAAATCCAGACTAAAATCACTATCCAATGGAGGTTTCCTATGATCTGACCTCTCTTAATCCTAAACCCATGCATTTCCATATCTTAAGAGAACAGTTTAATCTAACTTTAAGTTCTCTACATCTCACAATCTTAAGATATGAACCTATTTTCATATTCAATGTTCCAAAATATTTTTAGATGAAAGTCAGCAGAAATGTTTAGAAACTTAACATCAGTGAGGCAAAGCTGCCACAAGACTTGCTCCTGTTATCCTTAAAGGCTAAAAAATAAATAGCCCTCAGCAACCATAAGCAAGCAGTAGAATGCACTCAGAGATTGTTCTGGCTTTATGATTGGTGAAGAGAAACAACAAGTATTTATTGGCTGTAAGTGAATTTGCTTCTCTCTCTGCTTGGACTAGATACTGCTTTCAGCAAGCTCTGTGAGCTGTTTGGTGTGAATATGGGTAAGCAATGCTGAAGGAGAAAGGGTGTGTTCACACTCTGAATGCAGACACTGACCAGATAACAATGAGAGACCATGGCTGACAAGGGCACAAACATGTGTTCATAGATGTCAGGCCCCTTGCATGAGAATGTTCTCTCACCATTTCTCCATAAATACAGAGATATACAGAACATGACTGGAGAGACAGAGCATCTCTCCTATGACTATAGTCTAAGAGAGCTGAGGTTGTTCCACCTGGAGAAGAGAAGGCTTCAGGGAGACCTTATAGCAGCCTTCCAGTACCTAAAGGGGACTTATAACAAAGATAGTAAGGCCTGTAGCAATAGGACAAGGGTTTTACACTAAACTAAAACTAAACTAAAACAATGATTTTAAACTAAAAAGTGGTAAGTTTAGATTAGATATAAGGAAGAAGTTTTTTACAATGAGGGTGGTGATACACTGGAGCAGGTTGCCCAGAGAGGGGGTAACATTCAAGGTCAGGCTAGACAAGGCTCTGAACAATCTGATCTATTGGAAGAGGTCCAGGCTCATTGCAGAGGGGGTAAACTAGATCATCTTTACAGGTCCCTTCCAACACAAAAGATTATCATTCTATGATATAGGAGAGGAAAACTCTTCTCATACAGCACAAAACCCCACACACTGGAGCTGAAAGATAGTATGCATCAAACATGTTGTGCTAGAAATCTCAGCAGGGAAAATACAGCTATGACATGTGGTTGTAGCTGAAAAAAAAGAGAAAAATGTCTGTCCAGATATGACAAAATTTGCAAACATCTGCTGAATAACAAATCCATGGAGATGGGCCACAACAGGATCAGGAAGATCCTCAAAGCATAGAACAATAATAACAAAGTAAGAAAAGAAAAATGGTTAGAAGAGAAATGGAACTGAAGGATTTGTTTCCTGTTACAGTAAACAGAAAAGAAACAGGTCAAATGATAAGAAGTCTTGCAAAAAGAATCAGGTAGTACAGCAAGACCTACAAGAAGAGTCAAGATTCTAGGTTCTGAAAGAGCCAGAATCAAAAGGCAAGAAAGAGGAGGGCAACATTGCAGACTGAGGGAAAAAGACAGAACAAACTGCAGGTGAGTGGCTGGGGAAGAGAGAGTTAAGAAATCAAACCAATATAAGAAGAAACAATGTTTTGTATTATATTTTGCATTAAGGATACAGATGTGTCACAGAATGGAACAAAGCTAAGGAAAAGAGCCTGGATTACGTACGTTGAATATAAAACGACAAAGGGATAGAAATGAAATAATGAAAAATTAAGGAAACTTGTTAAAAAGAAGGTAAATGAGTAGTTAAGAGTATTAAATCCTCACAGGAAATATGGAACACAAGGTAACCATACTGAAAGCACAAAGTCAAAGGATGCTGCCTCGCAGGACTGGGGGGAATGGCTCAAGAAAGGGCAGAAGGAGGGCAGTATGGGAGGTTATAAGAGCAAGAAGGTATCCTTCAAAAATATGTAGACATGCCCAGATAGAAAAAATAGAGAGAATAATATGTTTTGGCATAGTAAATATAAAAAAACCAGTACAGCAAACAAAAAAGCCCCAACCAACCAAAAAAAGATTTTGAGGAACAACTAGCAAAAACCAATAATTAATCCTTCCTCATACACAGCAGAAGCAGGAAGTCTGCCAGAGAGTCTGTAGGGCCAACTGATGATCAACAGGTACAGCAGGCACACAGGAAAGACACAGTGATTGCAGGGAAACTACATTAATTCTTTGAATTGGTGTGGGGAAATTCATATGCCGGATCCCCTCTTTGTTAATGGCCAACCAACCTGTAAAACTGCAGTTACTGTAGAAGAGGTATGGAAGAAATTAAAGAGAGGAATGTGACAAATCCTCAGGACTATGGGGTATTCACCCAACAGCTCAGTTCCTAGTGGTGTGCATCATCTCTAGTTTAAAAATTGCCTTAGTAGGCACAACTGTGTGGGAATACTTTCAAACTTAAAACAAGAATAGAAAGCCATACATCTGTACCAGACAATTTAACAAAAATGTTAAGTACTCGACAGTAACAGCAGAGGGCAAGTTAAAGATGATGATAAAGTCAACATCTCTTTCTTTTAAGGTTTGACTTTGCAATCTTACTCCATTTCTTCAAAGGACAGTTGATTGAATTTACTGGGGTTTCCAAGACTCTCAACAAATTTCCTTGCCAAAGGTTTTTAAGAAAATTAAGGTGCTAGAAGATAAGACAGAAGTCCTCACAGGGATAAGTCCTTGCTCCAGAGTATAGAGGGTAGGAGTAAATGGTCAGTCCTCAGAACAGAACCCACGTAGTTCAGGTGGGATTTGTTATAGGATCTATGTTGTTCAACACATTCATAAATGAACTGAAAAAATGAGTAAACAATAACATGAATTTACTTATGATACAAAGTTCATTAGGGTAGGGGCTGACTAAAATGAAATGCAGAAAGATCGTTATGAACTGAGTAAATAGGCAATAAAATGATAAATGAAACTGAATGTAAGTGAATGTAAAACAACACCTGTAGATTTCACATTTTAAATGATGGGATCTAAGCAGAACAGAAGAAAGAACTTGTGTTTAGGACACTATTTTGTGAAGAAACATCTCCCTTTCTTTGTTTTCCAGTCTATCTAGTTGTTCATTAGGGGACACACTGGAGGCTAAAAGTTTACATGGACCTCAGGGGACACGACAAGAGCATGAAACAGAAATCCTTCAGGACTAGTTATCTGCTAAATCACATCTCTGGGGGACAGCATGGAAGCCAGGTGAGAAGACTAATTTTTAATGCCCAGCTTAGCATTGCTTTAAGTTGAGAATTGCAGCACTAACAACTCAAAAGTGGAACTGTCCCTAAACAGATACAATGAATTTCAGAGGTTTCTGTTAGGCAAGCTAGCAATGGAAAAGTTTTGTGTCAAAATCCTTTCATCTTAAATGTTTATATATTTCCACTAAGAGATAGCAGGTCAACATCAAAGCTTTCATAAGGCAAAAAAAATATAAATATCAGAATCATTCGTACTAAGAGATTTGAAGATGAAACTCTGATTTGATGCTCATGGTATTTTGTTTTGCAAATGGTTCCAATTCAATGTTTATTTCCTATTACATTAAAGTATCTAGAATAATGAATAACTACATACTTTTCTAAGTTGCTATATTGTATATTTCATATTTTCTTTTCCTCTAGAGAGCTCAGCATTTCAGCTTTAATCCACTTGTTCCCCAAATTCCAGTCCATACTATGAAGCTACTTTAGAGTAATATATTTTATACAACTAAAATATTCACAAAAGAAACAACTGGCAACCTTTATTGCCTGACGTTGCCAGAATGGCTGAACTGGAGTGTAAGAGCAAGGATGCTTAAAGACTGTTTTATGAAGACAGGACTTTAAGATAAGTCTACATGCCTTAATCATTTTGGCTGACAAGGTGACAGAAGAACTCTGATTTCTCCAATTATAAGTTCAATAGCTGAAACAAGACTAAAAAGGTCATGTGTAAAAGGCATAAAACATTAACCTCATCATTTAACAACCTCAGCTTGTTAAACTGCTAGAAGTTGTAATAGCAGAGACAAATTGAGCAACTTTCTGACCTTTCTCTGATAAAAACCTATACAGTTACTTAATGAAAACCCAAAGGTTACCAATTATTTTTCTTAAAAGCCCATCATCCTCAGACTGGGAATTTGGTACTGCATTGCAAAGTTAGTTTGTGGAAATGCTTCATTTGATTGCCCTTAGTAGAGCTGCACGGGTATAATAAGTCTACTAATTTATTACCTGTTTTGGCTAGAAGAGCATGAAGACTTCAGGGGAAAAAAGGAAAGGCAAGAGAGAGAACAACAGAGAAAGATTTACTGATGAATGAACGGCTAGGACTTTGTATTAATAAGCTTACAGATGTTGATTTTTATTAGGTTACTCACACAGAAAGTTTCAAAGTGATTTGGTTTCCCTCTCTGTCCCAAACTCTGTGGAATCAAGATCACTCAGGCTCATCACACATTTACACAATTTTCCTTGATGAAAGGATGAATAGGCCATAGGATCCCAATACTTCAAAGCTCAATTTCTGACTCTTGAAAATACTAAACAGTAATTAACAGCCTTAAGGACTTCTATGAATAAATGTAGGTTTCCAGATTGATTACAATCTATTATGTCATTGCACATGAAAGAAAAAAATGGCATTTTGAAAAACAACAAAAAAAAGAGGTCCTCAAGCAGCATTCCAATCATTTTAATCAGATTGCAACCATTTGACCAATTCAGTTATAATTCTTAAATGAATTAAGAAGCATGCAGGGGTCATGTAGGGCAGGACTCATTTGTTTTCAATGAGTTTTCAAAGCTTTAGTTTGTGATCTTACTTCATTTGCCCTTCAATCTCATAATCTCACTACTAGTTGCCAAACCACCTTCTGCTTTGTGGATTATTCCATCTGGGGTTGTGTTCCCTGTTTTGAGAACTACTGCCTTAATGTTTGCACATAATACTATATCAAGGGATCTTTGATGAAAAAGAAAGCATAAATGTTTACCTTTGGGGTTTACCAAGTCAGACAGAAAACACTTTTAGCACTCTTAAGTATTTCTTGAGCCATGAAGCACACTGTAGATGATCCTCTTGTCTTCAGAAAGTCTTTAAGGCTACAATAAGTGTCCAGTATGTTTGCATAAGAAATCACCCACAGTTCAGTTTTCTTTTAGTTTCAACAACTTCATAACAATTATTCTATTGTGCCATTTGTCTCTTTTTAGAGTATGGACTGTGATTTTCCTGGCTGTCAGGGAATAGTTTCTTTATCTTAATCAAACAGAAGTTTCAGAGGCAAAAGTATTTGGAGTCCCCTTACCACAGGCAAGCCTTAGCACATATTTGCTGTTCTGACCCTACATTTTGTCATTTACCTCTCTGAAATAGGATTATTTTAAATTAATACAGTTCTATAACCAAGATATATTAGTTATTAGTATTGCTTTCATATTTTAAAGCTTTCTGTGGCTTCCTATGTCCATCCAAACATGCTTTATTTTGGATGATCACTGTTCCTTTTTATTCTTTGTGAAAAGTAATAAAGTTATTACTGAAACCTACAGACCAAGATTTTATTACTGTAACCTTTATAAGCTACTGAATTTGAACTCCTATGACAGGAAATGCTGCTTATATTTTCTGTGTGCTGACTAATTTTTGTAATTCAGTCATAAGAAAATTATTATTTCGAAAGGAAGAAGAGCAGTAAACAAATAGCACATTTTAAAAACACTACTATCATATTTAAGCATAAACCCATTAGCTACCTAGGATATGTTTAAAGATAATTATCCACATGTGTGAGATCAAGGCCCAAGTTCATTAATACTCCATTGCTCAGAGCATGGAAAACAAATTACTACCAAATGCAGCTGAGGTTTCCTCCCAAATCTTGTAGTTTGAATGATATAAACCAATGCTTTTAAGATTAATATATTTCCAGCCTGGCATGGATGCAATGATTTGATATTACCTTTGATATTCTTTGGTTTCTTAGCAGTTCTTAAGACTACTTTTATGTAAAATTTTGTTTATTTAAGAATAACTTGGCTTCTTTTTATAGGCTTTCCTCCTAATATTCAGAATTTGCTATTCTGCATTACACCCTACTAGACTATCATTAATACAAAGATTCTTATTCTAATACAGAATAATTCCATACCAGTTATTGCTATTTTCAAGGTGAACTACTCAATAAATCAAAGCAGTTGGAATTTTACTAACATTTTCATCAACATATGCTGGTAACATCTTCCATGAAAAATGGATTTTTCTCCCTTTTTTAAATTCACCTTGTTTGTCAGCTATTTCCTTCAACTCATCTGAAAAATATTCAAAAACTAACTCTATAAGTTCAGACTCTGGAATTTACTGATTTTTTTTTTTTTTTTTTACTCTTTTCCCCTTTGCATTTTGAATGAGTAAACTATTTCTAATATTCTGGAACTGTTTTAGAAAAGAAAAAAATTAAAATTATTTTCACAACTGAACTTTAAATTAACAGCGTTTTCAGGATGCAAAGTAGAGCTGTTATGAAGAGGATCCAATCTTAGTATCAATATCAGTTGATGTTCCATGCATGATGTTTACAAGAGAAATAACTATTTGTGTACCAGCTTATGCATTCAATTTTGAGCAAATGGAAGGTACAAAGTAGTTTATTTATAAGGCACATTAAAGCCTTTTCCTTTAATTCTCCTGATTATCTTCTTGGTGTATCAAATATTCACAAAAATACCTGATATTTCTTTCTGAATACCAAATAAACATGGCATTTAAGAAGTGAAAATAAAGACTCATAATTTTTCTTAGGGCTTCTCCAGCTCTTTTAATGCCACCAAAAACATACTCCTCTGTTCCAAAAGCATTTCATTTCCTGTTCCAAAAGATTAAAAGATTTATAATTTTTTTTACATTTTTTACATCATATAAAATATTTATTTCAAAATATTTGCTTTGCTAATGTAGAATCTGAAAGACTGCCCTCATATTCTTTTAGACCTAGATATCATCACACCCACCTAATCATATAACCCACCTCAGTATTACCATGGTCATGTGTCTCAATAAACTTCTCATCCCTTACATTTTATCCCTGTTTTAGAATTAGTAAATCTGTATCTATTAACTGTGTATGTCTGGTAGTGAGGATATAAAACTGTCAGCTAGAGGTAAGCGCTATGAAGTAATTATCTGCCATCACTCTTTTCCTGAAATAAACTATAGCTTTCCAGGACTTCTGGAAAGCAGACAGTGACAGAAGATATTGCAAAAATAGGCTGAGTATCCTGCATTACAGCATCAGGTGTTTTTTGTGTTTCCACTTCTTCTGGACTGCCCATCATGCCTGAATGAAATTTACCTTTCCATTCTCGAGCATGGAATTCACCTATTAACGAGTTGTACTAAAAGTAAAATACCTTGGTGACTCTCAAATCATGCTCTGGACTTCAGAAAAAAAACCCCAAAACCTGTTTTAAAGATATTTTTTCATGTAACAAACTGCTTTTGTTTACAGTCTCTCTCAGTCTCACCCAAACCAGTAATAAAGTCTGGGTTATGTCATTTCTAGATTCGTTATGTCAAATCTTTCCATAGGTCTTCACTAGAAACAAATATGTTCTTTGTAGATCTGTAGCCAAAAGAAAACTTGATACATATATCACACATATACATATATAATTTCAAAACACTTACAAGCAGGAACTCAAGACTATATCCCTGTATAGGGGATGGGTATTAAAGCCATTTTAAAATAAGATAGATAACTAGAAGTAGTTTACTTACTTTGCAAAGTGTTTTACTCTATTTAATATTTTTTCCATGCTAATAAATGATGGCTCTGCCTGCAGTGATCTTAGATAAAGATTCTAGCATTTTATTTTTAAAAAAATGGAGGCACTAGTCTGCTGCAATTCTCTTACCACCAAGGATCAGGAACTTCCATTCAGATCTCTTACTGCTCTTATACATGCTAGTTAATGTAAAATGTTTTGGTGCCATGGTCATAAAAATCCACCAAAGATTATAAAAGTTTTCCTTTTTCCCAGCTTTACTTTTCAGCTTTACTAACCAGTGCTATCCACATATGTCTATTTGATCCACTTGAATACTCAACGAATTTTAAAAGGAAAAAAATATAGTTACACTAAAGCAATATTTGCAACGTTACTTTTTACCATGCTAAGGTGCCTCAGAACTGTTTCCAACAGTTATTCAAATTGTTTTTACTAAAGGAAGCCAGTTCACCCTGGAAAAAATGGGGTTTGATAGTACCAGAAAGAAGACTGAAAATAGTTGTATGCCTCTGTATGTTTTACAAACAAGAGACAAACTAAAATCATATAATAGCAATATTCATATTCTGTTGGCATCAGAAGTCTGTAAAAGCATAAACTGATAGGTATTGATACTCATAGCTCTTAATAAAGCCAGAGAATTTGAAGGGATAATCAAGTGTTTGGTATACCAGAAAAAGACACAAAACTTTAGCCATATTTAACAATTATATATAAACACCTAGTTCAACCAAAAAAAAAAATCAGTTAAGATTACATTTATTCTTCTTTATTAAAATTCCTATTGAATATCTAACTTACTACTTCCTTCACTGCTGACTGAATTAAGAATCTGCAAAACTATATCTGCACTGGAGGCAAGGCAGCCACTCTTCTGGTTGAAAGAACATGTATTCCAGGCAAAACAGTTTATTTTAAATAGTTTTTGTGAGTACAAAGGATGCTGAAGTGGTAACCCTTTTTGCCTCCACTTGAGGCAATTTAGTACTATTACAGACAGACACTGTCTCAACACCTATGTGCTGTGCCTTTCCTGTCCCCTGAATACCAAACACTGTTTTGATGAGGGACGTAAAATACCGCAGAATCACTGACTGAATGTATTTTTACTATTTTTTACCTTTTTCATGCTGCACAAACAAGTTTCAAAGCAGAAAAGCAAAATGGGCCCTGATGTTTTCATGTGCTTCTAAAAAATGTTTACCATTTATTCCTCCCAAATCAAAAAGCTTACATTTTTGCCTATAACTACAGGCTTGTCTGAATTTTGAACAAGAACAGGCAAGAATCTTCAAAAAAATCCTTTTCAAGTAATATTTATTTCCCTTTGATTTTGTTTTAAATGAAGATTCTATCATTAATCATATAAATGGCAAAAGAAGATAATTTGCACATAGAAAAATAATTACATACCTTATATTGGATAAGGAGACCATAAACCAAAATGTTTTTCTTTTTAGTTTCCCTTGCAAATTTCTTGATGCTAGCTAGTTCTTCCATCCCAATGCTGAAAGAATTATTTCCTGATATATCCAAGTACACCTGGAAAGGAACAAATAAGGAAAAAAAAAAATCCATTTTTTCCATAGTATGCCATTCTAGACTGCCAAATTTTAGTTATGTTTTAGTGTTATGTTAAGCACACATAAAAATACAGACTAACAAATGTTTTTCTTAGCTAGCTTCTATTACTGTTGAACTCCATTGCTTATACATTTAGTGACATGAAAATTATTTCTTTTCAAAACACAATGAAACCAGAACACATCAAAACACAATGTAATAACTGCATCTTAAAAATATTCAATTAAATCAGAAAACAAGCAGCATTCTTTTCTAAGTTCTATTCTAACTTTCACAGTTGGTTGTGGTTTGGTTTTTTTTTTTACTATCAGGGTACTACAGAAATACAGGTGTTTTTCTTAAGCCTCTTCAAGGTTTTCAAGAGTTACATTGTTTAAAGTTTTATTTTGAATTTACTATCCTTTCAGTATAGCATATTAGTTGCCTAAATTGGATTAATTTCAAGATAATGCTTCAAGTTTAAAAAGCAGAAACTACTTCAAAAGAAGACAGGGATACGACTTTCCTGAGCTTCTGGTCAGGGAAAGGTAGGTCTCATATCCATCAGGGATACTGCACAAACATGGTGGGTCTTATGGGATCTGAACTAGTATTTCCTGGGAAGTTATCAACTAGTTCAACCCTTTCCCAAGGCTTATGTATTCCATAGTTTAATCAATTTACTTTACAAAGCTTCTATTAACTGTAGAAATCAAATTAAGGATGATGATTTGTACATATAAAGTTTTGGCATCTATTAATAGCAGAAACACCTCTTCCCTAAAACAAGAACATTTTTCTGGCTGAATGATTCCATTGATGTAAAATTTATCTGTGACCACTACACAGAAGTAGAAGTATAGAGGTTGTCCCAGACACCAGTGCTTGGGAAAATTATTTCAAGTTCTCTTTGTACCTTATGTTCAATTTATCCTGACAACAAATAAGTCTTCACCCATCTTTCCTAGCAATACTTTTTAAAAAAAATGTTTATTGTCCAAGTGTGTACTCATCAGAAGCAAAGCTATAGTCTTCTACTACACAGGCAGAAATTAATTTTCACATACTTGCTGTTTTGTTATTTTTTTACCCAAAACAAAGCTAAGTACTGCTCATTTACAGCCATTTACAAGAAATTATAAAACTTATTATTTTAAGAGAACTCAACCTATTTCCTCTACCATTAACCTGTTCCACAGTTTTAAAAAGAGATTTTTCTCAAACTCACTTTTGTACTGAAATGCAAAGTATTCCAACTACAGAGCTGAAGTACCAGCATTCCTTTCTTTCTAACGGTAAGTTATAGCAACAAAATAAAAATCATAGCCATTCTACAAACACGAATATGTATTGCTCAAAAAAGTAATGTCAGTTTAAGAGTATAATTAATTTGGTTATAACAGAGGTGGAGAGGACACTGGCTTGATACAAACAAATAATTGCATGAAATTTACTTCTGGGCTTCCTATTTCTCCTGTAATATTAATCTTTCCTTTTGTCCAAATACAGCAGTACAATTGCTGCTTCAGCTTACAGATGCCTCAAAATAATCCAGTCTGACACCAAGATAAAGGACAGACTTTGAAATCTGTGGCAATTGACAGGTGGGAATATGGACAGAAGCCATCATGTCCAGCACAAGCCCATCCTTTTACTGGGACAAGGTTCTCCAGGCCAGTTAAACAGACAATCTGGCACAATAATAACACCTGTCATTTTTACAACTAAAAAAGCTGACTATTGGAAGGAAAAATAAAACTTTTTCTCTTAATTATCAGATTGTTATGAAAAAGTGACTTGTGTTGCGAAATCAAAGGACAGACAAGAACTTTCCAATTACACACAAGTCTACATTAGACTGTTCCTAATTATGAGTTTAGAATTGAAGCAGTTAGCTGCTCTCGTCATTTATGCTTTCAATTCTTCACTACCAGAAAGAGTTTTACTTTTGAGACTAGAAATGCATAATGTTTCCCTTCCAGCTGGTACCTAAGACCTATGCATTTAATTGTCACTGTATTGCTTAAAATTCTGATTCGCATTTGTCTGAGAACTATTAATATGCCCTTTTATGTCAAAAGAAAGTATCTTATAGGAGTTTTCACGAACAATTCTTTCAGGCTACATGTTAAGCAAAGTATATAGGAAAGAATAAAACAGAGGAAAATCCCACTCATGAGCCTTAGTGAAGAGGACACACAACATTGACTTTAATTAAAAACCACTGAGAGAAATTTTTGTCCCCCATACCATCTGTAATGAGTTTTAGGGATCAGAAGTTTAAAGGACTTCAATGCTTCCTAGTGATTAATATGAGATAATGATTCGCTTAACTAATTCTTTAGTAATTTAAAACATAACTTCCAGATTTGCTATTTATTCCTTCTTGTATTTCTAAAAGATAGTGTGGTACTTCCATCAAATGAAAGTGTAGCACCACTTTGCAATTAGGGTATATCATTTTTAAAAAATACCTTTAACAAATATATGTGTCTCTATGTTTTAAATGTCAGCAACTGTTTCCACCTCATTATGAGACTTTCATCCGCTGTCTAGTTCTGGGAAATTTCAAGTAGTTGCTGGATCTGGGGTATAGGAAGCAGTTTAAATGTATAATTTTCTCCTAAGGCTATTTTAGAAGGAGTTCACCTGAACAATTTGTGCATGCAGAAGGCTGCTCAAGCAAGTACACTTTCATTAAAAATAGTGCTGGGTTCTACAATGATTTGAAGGTGTAGTATCTCAGGGGCAAACCCCAAGTTTCACAGTGAAGCATTATTTGCATTCATACTTGCTTCTTAGTAGATTTTAAGACCAGAATATTTATAGTTACAATATTAAGTTCTCACATTCTGTGCGTCACACTAAAAAACATATTTAATTCAAAGTCCTGGCCAGAAAACAGCTAAGAATCGGGTACAAAATAAGCATGCTTTTAACACCATAGCTGGTTGATGAACAGTTTCAACTATATCTGCACACCCCCAAAATTTAACATAGACAGAAATGGTTTTTTACATTCTTGATATAAAAGACTAATGAAAACATTCTCAGTCCAGAAAAAAGCATTTTTCACATCCAGTAGCCTTGTAAATGGGTAACTGAACGGGAGGCTGCCCAGGAAAATGGTTGAGTCGCCAGCCCTGGAGGTATTTAAAAGATGCATAGATGTGGCACTCGGGGACGTGGTTTAGTGCTGGACTTGGCAGTGCTGGGTTAATAGTTGGACTTGATCTTAGAAGTCTTTTCCAAACTAATTTTGTGATTCAATGCAACTTTTTTCCTTTGTAAAAGTAATTAATCTTCATGATATCTCGTTCAGTTGTAAGTTCAGTAATGAAATTTCATCATTTAAATTTCAGTTTAAGCTAAAATTCCAAAGTAAATGCTCAGTTTTACTCCCAGGTCACTACACTGTGGACTTAAGTAACTATTCAGGACCCATGAAAAATATTTCTTTTGCAAAAGCTTCATGTATGGAACTATACTTTAAAATCACAACATATTATCTTGTGTTATTGCTGGAGAGTGTAATAAATGAAGTCCAGAGGCACACTCTTTGTGACAGATAGCATTAATGACTTTCATTCCACCCAATACTTCTCATCCCTACCTATTAAGCCAGAAAAAAAAATGACAGAATTAATTGGAGTTGGTTACACTGCATGGAGACTTTCAAATCTACTCATATTTTCTGCTTTTTAACAGTCTGAATAAAAGTCATGTACACTTCAGCTGTCATTTGCATAAGCTGGTAAATTATTCTGGCATTCATTTCAAATATTAAGATTCATTATTATTCTGGCATTCATTTTGAACAATGAAAAATTCAGCAAAAAGTACACTTTAAAACTTTTGCCATATACCGGAATAGACTTTTCAGTCTTACAACACCTCAGTAAGTAAAGTATGTACTAGTTACATTGCAAAGTACTTCAAAGTCAATTCTTAAGACTTGGATCAGAAAAGCAACAATAATTTTAAAACTTTGAATAAACTACATAGCATAGAAAAAAACAAAGCCACTTAATTCTGTTTCATCTCAGGATTTAAGCACAACACATGATTTGCAGCATCCCCAGCAGAGATGGAGCCCAACAGTAAGGCAGGAGTTAATAGTTCAGTACAACCAGCCAGCCACAATGAGTCTTTCATAGAAATATATAACTAATAAATTGTCATTTGCGAGTGTCAGTTTATGTCTTCACAGCATGCACTTGTTGAAGTGCAAATGAGGCTCTTTAGAGTCCAATTTACAGCTAGAATTTACAATTTTATTCTGAGCTAGCAGAAGTTTAAGCCTAGTCTAACATTTAAAAAATTTCATGAGATGCTTTCTACAGTAACTTACAGGAGTTACCTACCGAAATAAGGACAACTGGATGTAAGAGAGGAATATCTGATTTTTCCAACATATGCACTAGTTGCTGAGTTTCTTGAATGGCACACTTTTTATCCTAAATGAAAATAAATGTCTAGAATTATGGAAGACATCAAAACTATATAAAAACTATCATTAAAAGCTATAAAAATAGAATTCAAAGATCTGTCATTTACGAAAAAAAAAATCACCACCACCAACATAAAAACAAAACAAAAGAAAACAAAACAACAAAAAAAGCCCCCAACACATCACTTTTTTTGTTTTGGGGGTTTTGAGTTGGTTAGCTGCTTGGTTTTAATATACAAATGTAATGGTATTGTTTGGTAAAGTTATAGCTGTTTGAAAAAAATGGAGACTAATAATATTACCCTTAAGAAATATCTATACATAAAACAAGATTAAGGGTCTTGATTGGTCTTAGATATGGTTCATCTATGGTTCATGGGAACCTTCCTGTTCCCATACTGTGACCCAAATACAGATTGCATGGCATGCATATGTCCAGAATGGGAAACACAAATTTAGACCATGGTGGCAATACACAGTTAGGCGACTACGCATATGACAGATTTTCCTTGAGAAAATTCACTTCAATACAACATCTACAAAAGGGAATCTTCAACCACTTTCAGTTTCATCCCTCTTGTTCAAGAATTCATGGCTGGTTTAACAACATAATTATGCTCAGAAGTCCAGTTTGGTGCGCATCAGAAACATCAACTTTAGAATGGATACAGCATGAGGACAGAAATAATAAACAACTTACTATTCAGATACTTTATATTTACCATTACTAACAAGTTTAAGTGCAAAAGTAAAAGCATGTATCCTTACTACTTACATTTACACAAACAAAATTGTAGCACTGTCCTGAAAAGATGCTTTGTAGATGGCTATCATTTCTGCTTTGAGATATTGATACAGTTTCAACCTGATGAGACAAAAAAAGTCACAGATTTTACTTCAGCCTTAACTCTCTGTTAAAGCTTCCACTATTATGGCAGTTTGTTCATTCAACTTATTTTAAAATGGCAATTATTATTTCCACTACAAGAATTGAAATTTGCTCAGATTTTTAGACGACTCAACAGTGAAGCATGGAGCCCAACCTGTGCTGAAGCATTCTGCTAGGGAAACAGCAGAAACAGCCCTAGAAGCATCAGACACAAGTGCTGCTGCCCAGTTTAGGATGTTCAACTGTCACAGGATCAAGATGATCTAATGATTTTAGATCTCTAATTCTGAGAAAAATCTCTACAATATTCAAATATCTAGGTATTTTGTCTTCATGAAGATAAAAATAAAAAACATTAAGTATGCATGAAAGACCAGGTGTACTGGTATTGGTATTCTAGGATACAACAAGACTCATCTAGAGTTTCTTCTGAAAATATTTCCTCAATGAATACTCTAAAATACTGTATTAATCTTATTTTGCAACCTATGACACAAGCTAAGAAACTATCTTATTCTAGTTAAAATAAAATGTAGATTCTACTACATTATCAGCTTCAGGATTGCCTTAAGAGAAAAAGCAAACCAGGTAGTAGAGGGGGAATTTGTTCCCCAATAGGAAATAACACTTTGAAGTAAATAAAAAATCTTTAAAATAAGGCAAAAAAACCCCAACTTCATATTGCTTCTATCAAAGCAGCAAACTCCTCATTCCACTGCTCAACTGAGCTTTATTTCTGGCCAAAAGACAGATTACACATCACAGAAAATGACAGAAACAATACACTGCTGTATTCCCTCGAAATGTCACTTAATCCACAATCCAACAGAAGTACCAAATACAACATTTAAAATGGCTTTGCAATATTATCCAAAGCTGTATTTGTTTATTTTTTTAATACTCAGGGAGTTAACTTTTTGCAAAGGAAGGTGGTTTAAAACCCAGAAGTTGATATTTATGTTCTAAGGATTTCAGAAACATTTTGGGTTGAAATTTTGATAACATAGCCCCATATAGCTGACATTTAATATTTTAAAAAATTCACAGAAAGTATGAATTACTTAAAAATAATTGAAAAATGCAATACTCCAGGGCTCTCCTGGCTTGAACCTCTGCAGATGTAAAATCAGAAATTCCTGGTACCTTTACAACCTTGCATATACTTTGAGGAACAGGAGCACACTGCCTGCCAGAGTCTTTTCAGAAGGTATTTGGAACATGACCCAAGGCAGAAGGCCTACTTTTATTTTTTCCCTTGAGATATTATAATACAGGACGCTTAAGTATTTCTGAACATTTAAAAATTCATATAGTGTATCAGAATTTTGATTTAACTTCACAATTTGATAAAGTAGCAAACGAAGCATTTTTTTACAGCCATATTTTTCAGAAAAAAATAAATCAAATTCCTCTGTTGGAAAAGAAAGCACAGCTGCCTAATTAGAAGCTTCAATAAATAATAAATTAACTAAAACTAATTCTTATTCTATCTGGCATGTTAGTATCCTATGCAAAAGTACTTTTTAAAATTAAAATTAATATTTTTATCAACTACTTGAGAGAGCAAAAATTACCTAAAAATACCACTTTGGTAAAAAGTGATTGTCACATAGCGTTTCAGTGTTTAAACAGAAAAGAGCATATGGATTTGCTTAATTACTTCTGGTCCTTGTACGAATTGATATTCAGCTAGTTCAAGAAGCAACGATGTCAAGAACATGAAAACAGGAATTATAAATATGTTTTCTTTAATGTTTCTTTTACTTATCAGATGCCCTGTGCTGAAGTTTCAACTTTATTCATCATCCACTTTTATAAAATCTAAAATTTATCCCAAGACATTGGGAAGCTGTAAAAGTTATTTAAATTATATCAGAATTTAAAATTACAATTAATACCAATCCAGCAGATAGACAATGCAATCGTTAAGAAATTAGTGAATTTCTACTGGTGAAATGCTAGTTCATTTCCTACTTGAAAACAACCAGATAGTTTTATATGCTGCTTGTGGATATTTATCCATTCACAAAAATAACACACAACTTTACCCAGTTGATTGCATTTCATGTGACAGCAGCACCTTGTCACTGAAAAAGCAGGAGTAATTTCCAGTCACAGAAGAAAACACCTTCAGCCCCAATTTAGGTTTGTCTGCTTCAAAAGAAAGGGTTAAATAACCTTAAGGAAAGATTCAACTTATGTCTTTCAAAGTAACATATCTTGATCAAAACATTCATTCCTTAGAAATACTGCTTAGAGTAACAGTGATTAAAATACTCTTAAACTACTTTGCAAGCAATAACTGTTGCCTAAAAAAATTTTTTTAGAAAAGTTTTTATTTTCATTTTCTTTATCAGTTCTATTTTTAGGTCTTTTTTCCCCCTGCTGTTGGCATTATCATGTTATTAGAGTCTCTCTCAGAAATCCCTCAAACAAAATTTCTTTTAAATTCTTCTTTAATGATACATATAGGAGTCAAGAAATATCAAAAAAGGAAAAAGGTAGTTAAATGACAGTAGAAAATTCCATCAGTATCCTAAAGCAAAGGCTTCAATGTGCATTCACTGTGAGTGAAATGTACCCCTAGGACTCAAAAAAACTGATTAACTAGATTTTGCACTTGCAGCTCCGCAGGAAAACAACTTACTCTTTAATTGGTTCAGACTTTAACTTCAAAGTATCAAAAGCATTTCCTCTTTAACATATTTGTAACAATTTGGGCTTACTGAATTTATAAAATCTAAAGAAAATGGCCTCTCTGTCCTCTGGATTCAATTTCTCCTCTAATCTAATATATACATTTTAAGTGCATCTGTAAGATCCCCTTCTACTGCCTAACTGGGCAGAAGATGCTTCTTTCTTGGTAACTTCCACACCTGGTGTCAATCCTGTGTAATAAATACTATGGTGACACAGGAAGTCTCAGTTTCTGTATTCACATTATTTAGACCATTTCTTATGAGTAGTGGCAACCAGAAACACTAAATTAGTCATACAGTTGAAAGCCATAGAGATGCACTTACTTTTATTTGTCTTTTCAGAGATTCAGGAAGGAGAAAACCAACTTGTGCAACAGTTTCATTTGCATCGGTAATAACACAAACTTCTTGTGAAAGGTTGTCTGTGATTGAGAAAAAAACCTTAGTATTTCATGCAAAAATAAATCAATCAAAGTTACCAATCTGCAAAACATTACCTTCAATCCATACTGCTGTCTCTCGACAGAACCTGTTCAACAGCTGTAAATTTAAAGACTACTTATTTCAAGGCACAGTTAATCTAACTACATCATTTGTATAACATAAATTTCAAATATAAAATTCAGTTTATATTTTTTATGATTTTCTGCAATGTGAAATCATCTCATGAGGCCTGTCCCCAAAGCCCATTTAAATAAGGGATTCCTTTTACAAGATATTTTTCAGGTCCACATTAATGACACTAGATGACAATCAAGAAAATGTTTTTAAAAGTTCATATGACATATCACTTCAACAGATCACTGAATGCAGTATCAGCAATACTGAGAAAAGAAAAGAAAAAAAAAAAGAAAAAAACAGGGTATAGCATAAATCTGCTTCCCAACAATATGCACTACAAAATCGCCCCCAAAAAGGATATTGAAAATACTGTTCAGGGAGACAGCAAATATAAATATTCACTGCAACATCAAAAAAGTTGAAGAGTCACTGACAAAGATCATGGAATGGGCAATTTCCTAGATCTTTTACTGGTGCGGGAAAATATAGTATTTTGTTGCTACCAAGTTTCAAGTTACTGCCTGATCTGTTCCATAAAGCCCACAGTTCAGAAAATTAGTATTTTCTCTAGTTATTTATTAGAGGTATTAGATTTGGTGAGCATTTTCCTTTCTTTAAGCAAATAAATCAAAATAATTCAAGTCTGAAATTCTCAGCTGCAGAAATTTATCCTTTAGATGTTGAATTACTATGCAGAGCAAAATATAGGATTTCTAATATTTTTGGAGCAGCCATTGCATAAGTAAAGAGAAATTTCACAAATGTAAAATCTAATTACATTTAAAGCAGACTTCAATGAAAATTCAGGGACAGAAATATACCAAACACCACCACAAAATAAATTAGTAGTGAAAGACATAAGAGAAATTATAAAAATATGGTCTAACTGCTCTTCAAACAAGTCTGAATATAAGGATACATATTTTTTGCATGTGGAAAGTTTTTTTATAATTACATACCACACAGTAAGTTCATTCAGATGCATTCCTTAAGTAAACAACTCACTTTCTACTGTAAACTCAAAGACTTCTTTACAAAAATAGACATAAAGACCTGAAAATTAATTTTAAAGCTGTTGTAGAGTTAACATTATTGGAAAGTGTCTTGTAACTTTCAAGCAATTTTCTGTGAGTAGGAAGAGTAAATTAACTGCTGAGAATCACAAAGAATAATTAGAATGATTTTTTGAATCATGTGTATTTATTATGTCCAATATTTATAATGTGACAACAAAAACAGTGGTAGCAACTGACTCCCTATTCAGTTAGCAAGAATGGGGAGGGAGGAAGAAAGAGAGAGAACAATGAACATCTGCTTATAAACCATCACAACCAGATGAAAGTGAGAATTAAAAAAAATGCATGGCCAGTTCTCACAGGACTGGAAATCACAGGATACCACAACTGCAGGAGAAATTATCTTCCCATAGATTCACTAGGCAAAAAAATATATTGAACATGCATCACAGTTGTCTTCTACTTAATACAGAATAATTTTACCATCTGAAAAATGGTTCAATAGGAAACCATATTGAATTAATTTCTTATCACCAGAAAGAAACCAGTGGGTAGATTTAAATCAGAGCAAGAGTCACTTGAATTTAGTACTGTACATGGAATGCAGATACAAGATAGATATACATAATAAACCAGATTGGCATATCAGATTTCAAGAACTCAGATTCTATTGAACTAAGTAATTTAATGAAGAAGGTCAGATTGGAACTATTACAAAAATGCACATGTGGAAGAAGGCTGTGGAACCCCAAAAGGCACCATAACTTAGGTTCAGACAGTTCTTTTAAAAAGAAGCCTGTAATCAACAGTAAGTGTCAAAAGTAATCTCACAAGAGGTTGCTCAAAGACTGCAGCTATAAAGACCCATCTCACTCCTCTCTCCAGCCCTCTTAGACCTCTAACTTCCTGCAACAAATAAGAGAGGCAATTACCAAAAAAGTGGCTAAGATATGCAGGTTGGATTTAATAAAGAGGAGAGAAAATTCAATGAAGTGTGGAAAAATGTATTTTTAGTCTGGAGAAGGAATGTAATGTTCTAAGGGGAAAGTCTATTAATAAAGTAGGAGAACATTAAAATAATGATAATACACAAATTGAAAAGATACTGCATGCTTTTAAATGATCAAGGAAGTGTATAAAGGAAGGCTAGGAAATCATCATGTATAAAGTCAGCATAGCAAAGCAATAGTTATGTTCTAGTTGAGGTTTGAAACTCATTTTCCATTTAAGTCCAAACTGTTTCAAGTGGTCAAAGACCTCTGTGTTAATTTAGACAGTTTGCACCTTTGCTGCATTGTGGAAAGGAAGACCGAGTGGAGCCTTCCTCCCCAAGACTGCCTGTGTCCCACCTCTGGTAAGTTGATGGAGCTCCGTGGCTCAATGTAATCATGCTGAACACAGCAAGTACATCTGGAGTGCTGGCTGGTAACTCCATGAATTCCATGAATTCTGCTGCCAGCCAGTAAATCTAACTGCATGCAGCATTTCATTCCTGGTTTTCAGAATTCTGTTTGAGTGAATGAAACAGCCATCCTGGAAAGCCACATCATGGCCATGTCACAAAGAATTTTAATACGCAGCTAAAACCATTTTGTTTTCCATCAGACCATGGATAATTGAGGCTGGAAGGGACCTCAGAAGGTCTCTAGTCCAAACTCCTTCTCAAAGCAGGATCTACCCATGAGGTTAGGCCTGGTCACTCAGCCCCCTGCCCCTCTCACACTTGAAAACCTTCAGAGACTGCACAATGTCTCCAGGCAACCTGTTCATTGCTTAATTGTCCTCATGGTGGAAGAGTTTTTCCTTTTTCTTGAGTTAGAACTTCACTTAGTTCAGTTTTTGTCTATTACCTCTTGTCCCCCTACAATGCACCACTGTTCTACTTCACTTCCCTTCTTTCTGCCATAACTTCCTTTTCATCCACCAAACAATTTTTTTTGCTCTTTTCTCACTATTGCATTACATAGCAAACTCTCTATCTTGCTTTGGCTTCCTTGTCCTCAACTTAGTTTAAACCTATTATTTCCCTGGAAACCTCCTCTTCCAATACTCCCCTCCCATTAACTCTCACCTTCTTTCCAGATGTACCCTATTATGGAGTAATGCTCCCCATTCACATGTATCACATTTGATCTCATCCATCACTTTTAACATCCACTCAGAGTAAATTTTTTGCATAATATAAAAAATAGTTAAAACCCTGCACTGCCAAATTTAAACACTTAATTTCCCTATCAGGAATTTTTTTTTCATTAAAGCTAAATTTGATAGAGAATTTCAGAACGTGTTCCACTACACCTCCCTTTCTTTTTTTCCTCCATCAGAAAAATTCATTTTCAAGTTTTCCATGCCCCTCTTCGATATCTTGAAAGCTTTAGATCACATTATTATTTGGCAACACCTGCCACAGTCTTTATCCTAGGATCCTACCCAATTATAAATTAACTTGTGTGCATGTTTATGGAACTAACTACCTTAGTTAGGTAGTGTATTAAGTGTACTGTAATGAAAGACTTAAAGGTTTACCCTGAAAAGCATGCCACAAACAAGCAGCAATTAAAATAATACTTTGTTTCAATAAAGATCATAAGTATCATATCCTAGGGAATTAAAGCCATAAGAAAAAAAAATGCATCTGAATAGTAAATAGGTTTTAGCCTACAAACATAATTTTTTTCTCTTAATTGCACATAGGTGTGTATACATACACTTGTTTTTCCATACATATGCTCATTCCACATCATTCTTGGTCTACCATTACAATTCGTATTATTTTGGAAGCACATCCTATTTATCAAAATTTTGAAGTTTGCAATGAATTCAAAGAAATAAATTAATTTACCAGAATTCTATTTTCACTTTCTACATAGCAATGGCTTGACTGGTCTGGAAATCCAATATGGTTCCCCCTGGCATCCTTAGAAACATCTTTGTTATGAGATGCTACCACTGTAAACCCAAGAAAAATGAAATAAGTACTGCTGAGCATTTAGTTCATTCATGCTCAACAGAATGAGTTTAAACTGTTATCCAAACAACATAGGTAACCAAAAATATCTAACAATTTTTTTTTTACCCATTCCACATGTTTCTGTAGCCTCGAAAACTAAATGTCAAACTTGACACTGCCTCTACCAATATTTGTATACAAGAAAGAAAGGAAGATTTTGTGGTAGAAGACAAGAAAGGGGGGTATTTCCTCCTGACAGTAACTATTCCAAGGAACATTTCCCCACCTGACAGTCTATTTCTTTGCCTCACAGCAGAGAACAGCCACCAGTTCATGAGCATGCCCACGAAAACGCAGTTTACCTCATGTAAGAACTCTGTCCTTTGATAAACAATGCTTATCTCAATTTTTATTTTTATAAAAAGTCACATAGTTTCTTCACAGAACCCAAATCATAATATGTAGTTCTCAAGAACTATAAACAGTTTGAAGGCATTAAGATATTTTTCTTGGCACTTGCAAAAACATAATTGTACCTACATCAACAGACACTTCTTTAGCCACATGTGAGGGCAAAATATCCAATCTGTAAGTGAAGTCTCTTGTGAAAAAGTCATTGAAAAAGAAAGGCCCTTAAGAAAAGGAGAAGGAGAGTGAGTCAAACTGTAAGTTATAAACTTCTACTGAGAAGCATCATTTAAAGTTTACATGTTGGAACTAGAGTTCAAAGATACCTACCCTGAGGGCAGTAGTCCTAATGGAATTTTTTTAGGATGTTTTGTATTAACCTGATCTTAACTACCTTTCTAGATGAGTCATGCTTATTGTAAGACAATGTTTTCTTACTTCAAGACTATTAAAAATAGGCGTGTGCCACCTTGTCTGCATACTCTACAAGTTTATACCTGCTTAACTAAATAAAAGTATTACATTTGCTGTTTATAAAACAAAGGATGTTAGGATTCAGACTTTCATAATGCAGTTATAAAAAAGACTTGAGGAAGTTAACAAATTATTAAGAAACGTTTTAAGAAAACAGTTTCAAAAGAAAAATAACTCATTAGTCTATTTACATTAGTGAAATGTTTCTTTGTATTGCCTTAAATAAGAATGATATATATAAATATCTAAAGTACAAAAATGTATTTAGGTATGTATGTTTTTCTTATTTCCATCTGAGTCAAGTTTAGCAAGCTCAAAGTTGTTGAACTGTTGAAGGAAACCAAAAGTTTCAATGACTAATAAATATGAACTATAGATTACATGAAATTTGGAATTGTAGTCAAAAAATTAAATGTGTACACTGTAAATGTGTTCTTCATCGCTACTGAATTCATCCAGTGATAAAATGTGCATCCAGCACAGTAAATTGGGTAACTTAGTAAGAAAGAAATCAGTTGTGAAGACTGCAACAGTAGTGTGGATCTGGTGTGAGGTCAGAGCCCTTTGCACCCTACACCCTCCTAGCCCACACATTTAGCTTCTGGGACATCTCTCGAGAACCTTGGCAGCAGGCAAGGTGGTCTTCCAAGACCTGGTACTTTGAACTCAGCTTCACAGAGTCATGCAGGACTTCTCCTTCAGGCTCTCTACATGGCACAAAAGGGGAATGACAAGTAGGAGTGCATCATTTACAAGAGCATGTAGTGATAGAAAAAGTGGGAATGGCTTCAAACCTGAGAGTAGGTTTACATTATATACTAAGAAGAAATTCTTTACTGTGAGGGTGTTGAGGCACTGAAACAGGTTGCCTGGAGAAGTTGTGGATGATGCCACAGCCACATGGGGGTACATCAGAATGATGCTCAAAAGGACCAAAAATACGTTGTCCCCCTAAAAATGCTTTAAGTGGGGCATGAACTGTGAATAAAGCACCTGTCTAATATTATTTGCATGGTTCAATTGCCCACTACCAAAATAAGTCATGTTATAACCACGTGAAGATCTGGTATTTGAAGTCTTTTAAAGGGCACAAAATAGATAAGGCACAATTCTCAAACTGCAGTCTTGGAGTACTAACAGTGCCATTTCAAAACCCCATTAAAGATAACTAATTATGTAACATAACTCTGTTATGCAGTGTCCTAATTTGCTACAGAGGACTCATTATACTGCTTGCATAAGGAGAAAACATGTGCAGCTTCTCCTGCAATGCAATGCAGCAAGAAGCAAGTCTAAACTTCAGTGATCTTAAAGTACAGTTTTTCACAGACACCAGGCATAATAGAACTACTGTGGTAAGCAGTATATACTGCATGCTGCTACAACAACAGAACACTGGATAAGTAGAGATCAAGTAAGGGATTAGCCTGATTGGCCACCATGAAGGTCTTCATTTTTACTTTAAACTACACAAACTTTTTATTATAACCATCAGTTGGAAAAGACTGTACTGGCTTCAGGGAAAACAAAAAATGTGATAACATGATGAAATACACATATAAAATATGTATCTATGAAGAGAATGTCTGGTCATTTACAGCATTTTTTCTCCAGAAACAGTTAGTGAATGTTCCTTTCATTCAAATAAGCTGCATTCTCATTTTCTACACAAGCAGTTTTAGAAAACCTGCTTGGAATATATCTTAATTTTAAAATAAATTATAACTAATCTCCTTTAATGACCTATGAGATTATTGAAGCCTTTGTGTATACAGAAACATGGAAATTCACTTGTTGTTTCAAATTTATAATTTTTTTAACACCACTGAGAAAGGGTCTGGCTTCATCTTCTTCACTCTGCCCCATCTCATATTTGTACATGTTGGTTACGATCCCCCCGAGCCTTCTCTTCTCCAGAGAGAGCAGTCCATGCTCTCACAGCATCTCCTCATATGACAGACATTCCACTACCTTAATCATCATGATGGCCCTTTGCATGACTGTCTCCAGAATGACCATGTCTTTCCTGATGGGGGAACCCGACACTCCAGATGTGACCTCACCAGTGCTGAGCAGTGGGGAAGGATCAGCTTCCTCAACCTGCTGGTCATGCTCTGCTCTATTGTAGCCCAGGGAGCTGTTGGCCTTCTTTGCCCCAGGAGCACACTGCCAGCCAGTTTCAATTCATGTCCACTTTTCTGGTCTGTACTTCATCAGTTTGTTAGTGAGAATGTCATGGGAGATAGTGTCAAAAGCCTTGCTGAAATCAAGACAAACCATATCCACTGCTCTCCAATTATTTCTACATTTCATTGCAGAAGGTTTGTCAGGCATAATTTCTGCTTTGTAAATTCATGTAAACTAATCCTAGTCACCTTCTTGTCTTCAATATGTTCGGAAATCCTGAGCTTGAAAGCTAAGAGTGTGGAGCCTCTAACAATCCTACACAAAACAACAATTTCAAAAATTCCAGGCTTCCAGCTATGAAGATAGAAGCTCTTCCTTTCCTGTCAGAACCAGAACTTCCAAGGCTTCCCAGCCCTGTCTTCTTTTGTGCCTAAAAAATTCAGTCAGGTAGTTCTAACAATGCATATAATATGTAGTCTTTGACCACTGTAATAACCAGAAGCTTTAAACTTGTTGCATACCTGGAGGTCTAGATAAGCACCTTAAGAGAATACCACAGCAATGTCTGAGCTCAGTTTAGGTTTTCTAGTTTGTCTATAGTGACAGAGCTGATCTCAGCATGGTATAATTTACCCAAATCAGAAGCTAAGCTTGTAACAACAGATGAGACACCGAAGCAAATGTCCTAACAGTACACAGGTTTTCCTCTAGTTTTCTTAAATATGAACTACATTCTTTTCTCTGGAAAGGTATTTTTAATCCCAAGGTAAGTCCCTTTCTCTTCATCAGTTTCTGCAGTTTTATCCCTCAGTTCTCAACAAGGAGTCAGGCAAGAGTCCCTTGACTCACTGCCTATCAGTTGACAATAACCATCGGTGTGCTCGTTATACATGCAGTACTCGACAATTCTTCCTTTCTATACTGACTCACTCTAAAAACAATCTAGATAAAGGCTAAATCCAGTCTTTATGTTAAACTGCTATGAAACCACTGTTACCAGTACAAAAAAAGGTTAAAAACCAGTTCAACAAAATACTTATAAATTAATGAAATACCTTAATATCATGTAGTTGCTGTATTAATTTAGGTAATAACTGGCTGTGTGTAAGACAGTGAAGAGCCCTAAAGAGTTAATGTTTAATTTTCAGTCTACTACTTAGCTTAGAAAGATGGAACATATTCAGAATTGATTTGCAAAGCAAAGAAAAAAATAAATTGTTTATTCCTTATAAAGCCATTCAAAATTTATCTCTGTTTGACTGTAATATACACAGCTTTTTATAAGGTTCTCTATTCTAAGAGAAGTAAATAAAGGTAAATATGCATAATACAAGTATTCCAGTGAACAAGCTAAAACAACTTGCCTCAGCACATTTCATCCATCATAAAACCTTTCTTAATGACATTTCAAATTACAGCACACAAGATTCTTAATTAGACTCAGAAATATGCAAACTGACAGTCACAAGGACAAACACATACCCTTAATAATCGATTCAGCTGCATACAGATCCCGCTTGTAGGTCACCTAAAGGACAGAGAAGCCTCATTAGTTTTAACACAGCAGGAAGGAATGCAAAACCAATAAAATAATGCCCTGAAGGCAATTCTTTACATTTTAAATACCATAAACAAATGATATTGTCAATTTCTTAATTTTGGTAAAATATTACTGGCAAGTTATGAGAACAGAGGTTGCCAAAATTACTGGAAACTTGAGGAATCCTTTTTTAAATACTTAGATCTGCTTAGAACTCCTTTGAAACCTACAACTATTTTCAGTTCTCTGAAGAATCATGAACACATGATACTGCATCTATTTTCACACATTCATTCTACTCTAGTTTTATTGCAAAAAAATTTCATTTTTAATAGGACTCAAGATCATACAAATGACAACCAAGGAGCAATCTAGTTATTATTTTTACTAATATAGGCACAATTTTTCAGTAGTGCAAGACAGTTGCTGTTAATGAGAGTCCAATTAATCAGTGGGAGTCAGTGAGACTCACAAGGAGACTTTGTGTGAGCTTTCAGAGAATTAAAAACCAGCAAGATCTTCTTGAAGGTATTCATCAGATCAAGTTAGATGGACAATAAGACACTGAGTATTTACTCAGTACTTGCAAAAAACACCTTTCATACTTGCCTTTGTACCCTCATGGTGGTTGACAGTCCCAGTAATAGGCTTTGCAAATAAAATAATGTAAAATTAAATACAGCATCTACCCAAGACATTACCAGTCTTTGGTAGCAATGTCTTCACAATGACATGCTGTGACTTGAACTGACATAACTCTTTAATATTTGTATTTGGTTTGACTGTAACTTCCATTTATGTTAAATAAAATTTTATTGGATTTTCTGCATTTGTTTCTCTAGTCTGAACAACTTTTTTCCTCAAAATGTCCTGCAGAGGATTCCAAGAGCTCTAGTGCTGCAAATTAAATCTTACAGCAGAAGGACACTGTTGCAGGTATCAGCATCTTAGTCTCCAAATAAGTGATTATTTGATTTTACCATAAAGATTCTTGTAACCACTTTCCTTTTGATCTCATAAATAAAGCTCTGTATTGTAGTTAGAAACAGACAAATAATATTACCTTCCTCATCACTTCCTCAAGGCATCATATTCTTTTAAAATTAAAAACTAACCTACTTCCATACAGTTTGTCCTGCAGAGGAAGCAGCCAGAGAATGAATCTAGCCTGAGAAATCTTATGTGTCTCAGTTTACATGCAAACATTTACATGTCTACTTACTGCTGGGAAGAATCAATGTCTTGAAATTAATTTTAAGGATAAGGAGTGACCAATTTTGTTGCAAAGTTTCTTTCTATTAAGTTTCTAGAGTGCTTTTACACTGAACTTTCAGTAAAGCGTAACAGATTATCAACTAAAAACCTTTCAAGAAACAAAGCTAAGGTCTATCAGAAGTGGTCTCACATACTCTAAGGTTCACAATCTCTTTGAGGTGCAAAAGTACTTTTAAACAGTCTGATCTAAAAAAAAATTAGGTACAGGCTTCAAGAAAACAGCAGAAAAGAATAAAATGCAAGAAGTAACCTTTAAAAAAATCTCCTCTGAAATTCTGAGCCAGACATCAGCAAATACTTTTTAGAGTAGCTTCCTAAAAAAATAAATCATCCATATATATTTCTTTTATTATCTTTGATTCTATAAGCTAATTTCAGGTAAAGCTTCGTGAAAACAGTAAAGTTAAGAGAAAAATCCTGCCAGACAGCACAGGTGACCACCATTTACCAGTCAGAGAAGGATAGATTCTCTACACCCCTTTCAATAATGACTAAGATGCTAAATCAAACCAAAGTTTCTCTTAACTTATGGATATTCACAATGCCTCTGGATTTTCCTGTGTTGATTAAGACATGTTCTTGCAATTTAGCTGATACTTATTAAAAAAGGCAGACAACCATGGCATATAAACCCTTTGGTTTAACTCAAACCACTGATTATTTTAGTATGAATGTGCTTCAAACAATTTAGATTAGTCAACACAACAGTTAATTGTCCTGGGCAGCTGTACTGCTTTACCTCTAGTTTCACTAAAACGGATTTGCATTCTAGGTTCACCCCAGCTGGAAGCAATTTAGATTTAGTCAAATCAATGAGGAAGAATACTTTAATTGACACTCTATACCACAAAGTAAGTAAGGCAGCATTATCCAGTCTTCACAGGTGAGGTGCAAAACATCATGGTGGGGGGGAACAAGAAAAATGATGCATAGGATTTCTCTTTGTAGAAGACAGATTTCTACCTCATCCATTTTTGCTTTTCTTCTATCACATTATGAATCTGAATCTCTACATACTTATAAAATTTAATCTTTTTTTCATGCTCATGTCTGAAGGTTCCTTATTTATCAACAGTTGCTCAGAGCTTGAGTCTGGATTTTATTACAGTATTCTAGATGCACTTGTAATATTAGAACATCTCTAATTTCATATTCTTGTTTCTATATCAATGGCTGATATAAGGTATTTTGCCCACACACAGTGGAAACTTGCTATCTTCTGTGATTCCTACACTACTTTCAAAGTCACTGCCCTCCAAGAAATATTCTCTAAATATGATCTATACTTGGTTTGTTTCTAAAAACACTCCTATATATTTGGCTGCAATGAAAAGCATACCTTTTGTTAAAACTGTTTGCTAAACAATCCTTATCAATAGGTTATTTCTGATCAATTATATTTTTATTTACAAATCTCTAAATCTTTGTCCGAAAAGTTTATCAGACGGATGTTAAATACCTTAGACACAATAACAGTTTCTGCAGAACTGTACATGGTGAGAATTACCTTTGAAACGTATCAGTTATCTAATGTGTCATCTATTTAATGAGAACTAGTAAAATTACAGTCATCCTATTATTAATTAAGATGCAATGCAGTTAGAAGTCAAACTTCTGCAAGCTGCGTGTTGTATCAGCATTACCATGTTATCAGTAAAATTATAATCTTGTAATAAAGTCTTGAAGTCAATTTCACAAAATAAGTAAATTCCATGTTGGTTGACATTAATTACATTAGTCTCTTAACTCTTTATTAATCAAGTTTTGCCCATAGAAGAACACCCTTTTTGTTTTGTTGGTCAATATCAACCTCACAGGCTTCTAACTCGGATTCTCACTCCTCATGTGACAATACTATTTTTCGGTTTTTTCCTCTTGAACATCCAATGTTCCAAGATTTTCAGAAAGTTGTTGCTGCAATTCAAAATATCACTAGACCAAATACTAGAACTCAACACAAATACCTCACTGTCACAGAACATGAAAACATGACCTGCTTATTTAGCAAAGGTAGAATAGTCTTACTTATTAAACATACCTCTACTTTTCTGTATAAGAAACAATCTATTTTATCTATTTAATAAAGCCACAAAATCATGAGACAGGGTTTTTTGTTTTGTTTTGTTTTCCCATGTACCCTTCTCTCTCAATGGTCAGACTGCAAGTTTTCGCTACCTAGGAAGATGTTCTTTTAAAAGTTCCCCAAAGTTATTCCTATTCAATATTTAAGAGTCTTCTTCATACTAATTTAGCTTGATGAACACTTCAGATTTACAAAACTGCACAGTAAATGCAAAAATATAACTCTTTACTGAACAAATACAATAAAGTTATGATCACGCATACACAGAATGTATTGCCTTTTACCTTAGTGAAGTTTCTCCCCTCTCTTATACTAAGATATCATACAGATCTCCTTCGTATGGAATATTTTTGTAGGATTATAAAATAATCATGTTTTTTAGAAATGGTGAGGATTTTTTGCTCTGTCAGCACTGTCTATAAATCCATATCAATGTTTTAAAAATCTTCTTACATTGATTTTTTCATCTGTGTTATACACACCTATATATTAGAGTCCAACAAATACATTCTGTTGATTTCATACTTAAAGAGCATATTGCCCCAGAATATTTAAGGTAATTTTGCTTCAAAGATGGCAAGCACAGAGAAACTGAAAATGTGGTGTTGATATTCTCATTCTGTTTCCTTTTTTTGCCATCCTGATCCCAATATCTTATAAATAGCTATATAATAACTACGTTTAAAATAGAACATATAAGTATTTATAACGCTGAAGCAATTTGAATGTTCCTGCTTGGTTGTTGTCACTACAAAGAATTATTTTAATTTTGCAATTTGTTCCCAGAAAGTAAACACACTATGTCTTGCTTTAGCTCCAACAATGACTTTGAAATGTTGCTTTTCCTAATGTACAAGTAGACACTCCCCAGGTACAATACTCAGTATTAATTCAAGAAGACAATATATAAGCATACACAGGTTTTTCCCACAGGTTTGAGTCATTTAATGTTATGTAGGTTGTATACCTAATAAATAAACTGAATTCTTACAAATATCTGATCTTAAAGATTCCAGATCCTCATAGGATGAAACTGGTTTGTAATACTTGAACTTTAGAAACTCTCCTCCATCTGTTAATTGACAACAGATTTTCAGTTACACATCCTCTGAAACCTCAACTGAACAATTCTTAGGTATTTCAGTTCTTATTTATTCGGATGGAATATCCTTTTGCCTCATGTTTTAAAAATAAGACTGAGGCCATTGGGAGCACATCAGTTCTTGGCATATGAAATATCATTTATCTTAGCACTGAAAAACCTAACAGAAAAAAACAAACATATATTACAAATTACGTTATTACACAGCTAAGGGAAGACAGTTGTGTTTCTGAAACGTGATTAGTAACAAAGAGCAACAGTTCCTAACCATTTTGTAGGCAAGGACCATTTGAGAAAAGTGGTAGTCTTGTGCACTTTGTCAAACTGCACAGACTGAGCACAACTGTTCTCTTCCTTAATGATACTGCTTCAAGTCACCTGCCAAACACCTCGGTACAGAGTGACCAACACCTGGGTGCTATTCAAAAAGAAGAAGCTATCTTCCTCCATAGTCTCTAATCTGATAGAAGTATTTTCTGCAGAAACAATCTAATATTTCACAGATCTCATTTTTGTGCCTTTGACTTTTAATGTCTCCACAAGCAGCAGAAGACACCAGTGACTTTTAGCTACAAAATGAGAGATGGAATAGGTTATTAAAAGGTACAGATAACTTTAATGACACAGCACCAGCATCTTTGTGCATATCGTATATGGCATATTCACTGCTCTGCACCACCTGCAGCACAGGATCTGCACAGAAATGGGTGCCCTTGCTACTGTCGCGCTCTGAACGATACTATCAGCACTGAGACTCTTTGGTGGGTGACCTTGGTTGGATGCCAGGTGTCCATCAAAGCCACTCGGTCACTCCCCTCTTCAACTGGATAGGGGAGAGAAAAATCAAACACAAAGAAGAACGAGAGGAAGCCCAGCAGAGGGGTGCTAAGATGGTGTGAGAGAACTTGGGTTGTTCGGCCCAAAGAACAGAAGAGGAAGGGTGGGGAAGGACCACAGAGAACTAAATGAACATTATAAAGAACTAAGTGAACATTATTGGTGTATCTTGTTATCCTTCATGTAAGTACCATGCCTTACAATGAGAACAATGAAATCACCCCAAAAAATTATGTCATGTAAATATGCACGACATAATCTGTCCCTTAGAAGAATAAATAGGAAAAGAGACCATATACTCTTTCAGAAAGACTATGTCCCAGCAAGAGATGGAAAGAAGTTTATGTATGCAACCAATGCACAAGTAAATTTTGCTGTTAAATTGCACAGGAAATTTGCATTGCAGACTCAGGAAATTACCTTTCTTTGTAAGATTTATGGTCATACTATTAGAAATCATGTCCCTTTGGAGGAAATTTACCGTCAAAGATAGATGGAGTGATTTGAGCTGCTTCCAGATCCTTCAACGTGCTAATGAATAAAATAAAATAAACTCTTAAAAATTGCATGACACAACAGCTACTGAGAAAGAATAATGTCCCACCATTCAAAACAATGAAATGCAATACTTTCAAGCAGCAGGGATGTATACTTTGGCACCTTTACAGACACCTCCTTTGTTAGTCATCAAGAACCTACAGATTACCAGACAAGGTGAATGATGTTTAAAAATTTTTAGAAGATTTTTTCAAGAGATCTTAAATATTACACTGTTACTGAATGTAATGAACTGCTCTAAAAATCAAATCGGTGACAGCCAGGTATTTGGCATCAGAGAAAGAGTGATATCCTCACACGAAAAGTTGAGAAAAATAGACAAAAGTTATAGAAATAGCAGGAGAAAGCTCATACCATAAAAGAATGTCCTTAGTTTTAGAGATTATGGATTTATAGTTTTACAGATTTTCAGGTTATTCAAGTACCTAGTTGGTTTTCCTACTTAGAGAAAAATACTGTCTTCATTGATTATCTCTAGTAACATCTGCCCAAGTCTGTCTACAAAAACAAGTTCTAAAAAGGGGTCATGATGATACAAAACCAGTTATAAAATTTGAAAGAGAAAAGCCTAACTTACAATTGAAAACACATCTGAATTTTTATGATAATGTGCAAATTTTATTAATTTTAAATGATATATAAAAACTAGATATTATTGCCTTTACCTTCCAGAGGTCAGCTGTTCCTTCAACAAGTTTGGCATTTGTTTTACAGTATTTCAGAGCCAGATGCAAACATTCAGTTCCGTAATCCAGGTCATAGTCTGTACACTGTAGTAATTAAAAAAGAAAATACATCCTTAATTAGCCTTAAAGAAATCATACTTTTAAGCAGCAACAGATTTGCTTTCATTAATTAAAGCTTACATCTCAATAGTCCTATCCAGAATAATACAACTGTATTAGTTAGGTAGATTCAGAATGGACGAGAAATCAAAAACTGTTCCAAGAAGCTTATGCCAAATTGTAGGTATCCAGCAGTGTTACATAAGTAAATAAACATTTTATAAGCACAGATGAATTCAATTAGGTGCTGCAAGTATCTTGCTAAACCTTTACATTGTTAACTAAATGAATGAGAAGTTACATGTATAAAAAAAATTTTTGATGGAGTTGAGAGAGGCTTCATCAAAAGACATCATTGACCTTCCAGTGACAAACCTTTAGAGTATGGAAACAAGTTAATAAACTCATGACTCTTCAAATTCCGTGTCTGTGTTGGTTGCTGCATCATCCAAAAAGGATGGTAGTAACTATGAACCTCTGTATTCTTTATGTGATTCCCTCTATCTTTTTCTCCAGTTACCTGCACAAAAATAGCAAAGTCTCATGGTGCCTCACAAGCCTTGCAGGAAAAAAAAACCAAAAACAAAGAACAAAAAAAACACCAGACAAAAAAAAGTTTGTCCACTTTTCATTCACCTAGAAAAGACATTATTCTCTCAACACACCCTTCCCAAGCAGTTCAGCTTCCTATAAGTAGTGATTATAAGAATCCTATTAATGAAAAAACTGAGTAGGGAGCAGAATTTCCTGAGCCAAAACATAGGTAGAAAAGCAGGAACAGTATCCAGTCTATATTAAAGAGTGAATAGCCAACAGTAAGAACAAGGCAATCATATCTTCTTACTTTCCCAGAATACTCCCTTGGCCTCATATAAAGCTATTATTCTGGCTTCGGAAATCCCTAAAATAAAAACTCCCTGAGGGACACACTGAACCAGAAGTGACTGCCTTAACAGTATTCAGTGAATTACAGGAACCCTGAATTCACCCAATTATTTTTTGAATAGTAGTATTTTTTAGCAGCTGCATCAGGGCACATCTGATTCATCACTCTTTTCATCACATGCTTTGTTGTTCTCACTGAAAAGGGAGTGCAAAACCACCTTCTCAGCCCTTCAAAGTGCTCCACCACATCTCTTCTCACATCTTCCCACAAATAAGTCATGTCGCGTTTGGAAGTTTTACAAAACTTCGTAAAGGAGGGCAAAACAGTTGATCATTTATCTGCACTTACCTATGAATTTTACCATAACATTCTTCTAAAAACCTTCTTAGTCAGCCCTCATCTCTACTACACAGAAAAAAAAATGTGTAACTCCACTTCCTGTTCCAAATTATTTATGAACAAAATAACAGTGCAAGTCTCAACACAGGCCATCATGAAACTCCACTAGTGGTTTACTGCTAAGAGAACTGGTCATGCACTTTACCTTGTTTCTTATCTTCTAACAATACTCTGGTAAATACTTACTCTTATCCCAAATCTTTTAAGTTTCCTTAAAGAGTCTTTAGTAAAAGCTTCCGTGGAACATCTTGTTATGCAAGTAGGTTGTTATCAGCTTCAGCAACCTCAAACAAGATGTCAGTTAACTCCTTAGAGAATGACAACTAGCTCTGCAATACATAAGCTTTCCTTTACAAAAGCTGAAATAACCCTTCCACTGAGTCAAATTTAACCATGTGTCTGCAAATTCATGTTTCGAAGATACCAGTAATTTTCAGTCTCCTCCAGGATTCAAGAAATCAAAATTGTCAAGAATGTAAAAATCTGAGTTAAAGAAGAACCAAACGAGAGTGCTTCAATACAACTTGACTTCTTTATTAATTTCCTCAAGAAGTTTAATAAAACAGATGAAGGATACATTTTTAGTTTCTATTCTTGTTTTATAGTGCATCAGTGATATTCAAGGAATTCATTGGCATGACACGTCTGTATTGTATTACTAACACACATAGATATCTTACAAAAATCATAGCTATCACTTTTACATTATTTAAATTAGTAATTTTTGTCATTTTAGTTTGTCAGCCCACTTAGAAAAGCAATTTAAATGTTACAGTTCTCTACAGTAGTCTTTAAGCACTTTGAGTTACAAAACAAGAGACACAAGACGACAGAATAACTTAGAAAGGGGTTTCATAAAGACACTTTGGAATATTTTTAAATTATGCAGAAATTACCTATAGTCTTTAAATAAACAAGATACAAAAAAGTTCAACAGAAAATATAAAGGAATAGGGAACTCTAGCTCCAAAATATATAAATTGCAGTAATCCCTCAAGTAAAGAGGTCCAGAGATAAAGTGCCACCAAACCCAGAAATGACCTAGTAATTCTCAATTCCAAATATTTATTACCAAAATTGCTCCTTTTTTTTGGTTTTATTTTTAAGGAAAATTTTCTGGTACAACAGAAACTGTTTTCTACTAATGTGAATAACATACAGATTAAAAAAAACCCTATATATTTTTACTTTGCTTCAGAATGGAAGAAAAAAAACTCGGAAAAAATTAGCTTGAAGGAATTTACTTTTCAATAAAATTAAGTTACATCTTTTTAATATATCAGTAATGAATGCAACTAGGACAAAACTAAGCAATTCCAACTTTTTGGCAAGGTATTAATTACAGTTAATTAGTTGGGAGTGGAGAAATTCCATAAATGGGCTAAAGCATCTTGAGGGTATTGCTGGCTTCAAGGGATGAAATACGACACAAAGCAAAGTAATAATTAAAACCATATTTCACTAACACTTGTATATCATGACATTTACCACTCTTATTATCTGTAATTGTTTCAACCTAAACACATTGTCACAGTGTACTGTTCTGCAAGTCTGATACGCTGATGTCAGAAGAGAACAATGAAATGAAGTATCAGCACAAGACTAGCTTAATTTATATACTATGCATATGCTAAACAGCTTCATAAGTGAAATTTTAAATCCATATTTAAAGTGCACAATTCAAAATCTATGTTGCTCTAAGAAATTCAGTTAACAAATTATGCATTATTAGGGAGGACCTATAAAAATAAGTTGTGCATTCAGGCACAGCATCATCAGCCAGTCAAGGGAGGTGACTGTCCCTCTCTGCTCAGCATTGGTGTGGCCTCACCTTGAGTGCTGTGTGCAGTTTTGAGCACCACAATGTAAGAAAGACACAAAGTGCTGAAAGGAGGGATACAAAGATAGTGAAGGGCCCAGGGGGAGGCCATATGAGGACCTGAGGTCACTTGTCTTGTTTAAACTGGAGAAAAGAAGCCTGAGGGGAAACCTCATTGCAGTCTACAACTTCCTCATGAGGGGAAGCAGAGGCGCAGGCACTGATCTCTTCTCTTTGTGACCGCTGACAAGACTCAAGGAAATGGTATGAAGCTGTGTCGGGGAGGTTTAAGTGGGATATTAGGAAAAGGTTTTTCACCCAGAGGGAAGGAACAGGCTCCTCAGGGAAGTGGTCACAACACTAAGCCTGACAGAGTTCCAGAAGCATTTGGACACACTCTTGGGCATATGGTGTGATTCTTGGGGTTGTCCTGTGCAGGGCCAGGAGAAGGACTCAGTGACCCTTGTGGTTCACTTTCGACTCAGGATATTCTATGATTCTACAAAAATCTGTGAGGAAAATTCTTACTGACCCAGGTGTGCCACCATTCTCATCCTAAGTCTTCTGTATGTATTTTAGCGTACATCTAGAGTCAATTTACAATACAAAAATCTGTTTAAAACTCCTACTATTTCTAAAGTCTCTTTATGACTGAAAGCCTTTTTAACATAAAGTTTGACAGTGTACAGTTAACTGAGCTTGACATGCACACACAGCTTTGTGAAACAATAGAAATAGTTTAAGTTTCAGACCACAGATTTGAAATTGTGGAAACAGCTGGAAATACTGGCACAAAACATATTCACAAAAGAAAGAAAACATATTAGTTTAGCTCTTTAAATGACACAGAAGAAAATATGTTACTTAAAAATGCTTTTGTACTGTAGAATATTCAAAGACATTCTAATAGGTGTTTTTGGGAGACTTTTTTGTGGGTGTCTTTTTTGTTTATTTGTTTTCCAAGAGTGGTTGTTTGAATAAAATACTATGGGTGGAGAGAGATCCAGAATTTTAGCATTACACCAATTCTTCTTCCTCTTCCCCCCAAATTAGTTTGAGAATATTTTGAAAAATACAACTTCTTCCTAAAATGCAAGGTATACTGTTGTCGCCTAGAGATGTGAACATGGAACAAGGGGTTAGAGAAAAGAGCAGCTACACAACCTGTGTGTCCCTGGTACTAATACTCCATATGCTCATTTGTTTCCAATACTCTGAACTCTACTTTATTGTATCTTTATACTGATAAAAATTTTGAATGGATATATGGAAACCAGTGACAGAACCCGAGGGAATGGCCTGTAGTTGTGTCAGGGGAGGTTCAGGTTGGATATTAGAAAGATTCTTCACCCAGAGGGTGGTTGAGTGCTGGAAGGTGGTTGGCTCCCCAGGGAAGTGGTCACAGCACCAAGTCTCAGAGAGTTCAAGAAGTGTTTGGCAGTACTCTCAGGCACATGGTGTGACTCCTGGGGATGGTCCTGTGTAGGGATAAGGGTTGGAGTTGATGATCCTTGTGGTTCCCTTCCAACTCAGCAGATTCTGTGATTCTGTAGTAACCATACAACAGAACAAGCATGGATGAAAAAAAAGTCATTACAGCACTATCAGTCTCTTATCTTTTCATCATTCCTTAGTTTATAAAAAAAGGATGCAAAATCAGTATTCTTTATGCATTAACTGAAAGAAAATCTTCGGATTTGCTCCTTTACACAGGTATCATTAAAGCCTGTGTAGAGTCGGTATTTATACTTCGGTAACGATTGACTGACTCATCTTTAGCACTTTTTCCACTGTCAGCAGAGTCTCCATTTTACTCTCCCATGGAAATCTATTCAATAACAATATCAGAACACTTGCACTTCAAGTGCATAACTAATTAACAAAAGCAGAGCTTTATGATTTTTCCAGATCTTTGCAAATCAAGTTTCCACTGCTGAAGGGCCAGAATACATCACGAACATTCATCATCAGGAACATTTTACTGAGTTAAAAAAGAAGCAGACACAAGCTCTTGCTGAACCTGAATTTGCCTATTTTTATTGTATTTCATAAAGATTTTTTTTTGCCATGCTCATTACCATGGAAACCAAAAAATGCTGAATCCAACAATGGATTTGGAGCAAGCACTCAGCCTACAGCAATATGCCACAGCTAAATGAGAAATAGCAGAAGAAGCAAAAAGGAGCAAACGTGAATGAGGAAACACTGAGATGAATGCGAGTTCAGATCAGCTCATCTCTGAAACTATTTTTACTGTAGTTAATTATTAAAACTGCTGTGACATACATCCAGATGCAGTAGTACTTCACAGTGAAGAGAACAGATACAGCAATTTACTCTGTAACACAGTTAAGCAAGCCTTAGAGACAACATATAAGCGCACACAACTTTTTCCTAATGTTACTCTGACCAAGTCCACACAAACTAACACAATAAAAATCAGAATACAAGCTAGATGAGGATAAACAATGGCACTGGTATGAAGAAGAAATACTTGATGCAACTAAGACATAGGTATTAGTCAGACTGACTTAATAAAACGGGTACCGAGTAACTGTGAGACAGTGTTGATTTTTCTGATATCAGAAAAGGACTGTGTAAGGGGAGGCTCAGCTTGGACATTAGGAGCAATTTCTTCACAAAAAGGATGATTAGACATTGGAATGGACTGCCCAGGGAGGTGGTGGAAGGCATTTAAGCTGTCCTTAAAGGCATTTAAGGAAAGACTGGACATGGCACTCAGTGCCATGGTCTAATTGACATGGTGGTGGTTCAGTCAAAGGTTGGACTCCATGATCTCAGAAGTCTTTTCCAACAAAATTGGTTCAGGATGAATCTGTGTGACAAAGAAGTCATTTTGAGTATGCAGCTGAACATGGAATTTCAGAGCTCATATAAAATTTCAGTTTTTTAAAAAGTTGTATTTTATTTACAGTGTGAAGAAATAAGAAAATGATAATATTCTATGTGACAACAGCAGCAGTCAAAGTACTGTGTCAGGACTCATTGTTTACAGTTTCAAAATTATCTTGTAAATTGGAAAAATACTTGGAAAGGAACTATACAGACAAGACAAAGACAAGAAACATCTTGTCCTAGTATAGAAAAATACAGATTATTTAGGTTATTCTAAAAACATGTAAAGAAGTAACTGTTCACATTTTTCCAGTAAAAAGATTTCTAAATATATCAAGTTCTAAAATTAAGAGAGAATTTAAGCAAGCTTGGAAACAGAGGTGAGCCAAATTCAGGCCAAGTTAAACTGCTGTGGGTTTTTTTTAACAGATAAGATTATTTACTTCAGAAAAATCACCTCTTGAAATTATGCAAGATTGGTCCTTTTCCTTACCTTTCAATACAATGAACTGTCAATAACAAAGAGAGGAAAACTAGCATCACTACCTTGTCTTCTTCTTTGCTATCTCAGAACAAGCAGAAGATGACAATTTAGGTCAGTGGTCTCCCATACGCTGGATACCAGGACTCTCACTCAGTATTCTACATTTTCTGAGCCTGTGCCAAACAGGTGATTCTTGTGGATACAGGACACTTACCAGGGCAAATCCTCTGACACTTACAACAACATTCTCATAATCCAGTCTAACTTTCAACTCGAATAACTGCAGTTTCCTTAACGTACATCTTCCAAATTACATCTAAAGACAAAGTGCCTTTTCACTGCCACAGAGATGCCAGATTTCACCCAGGGAGTGGAAGCTTTGCACCACTGCACCAAACAGTTCCAAGAGCTAATATGTGAATTTGCAAAATGCTGTTAGATCCTACAGGATGAGGAGTGACATCAAATGGAAGCAATTATCCCATTAGCAAAAAACCTTTTTTTTTCCTTATGCAAGGCATCAGAATCTCTCCAAACATTCTTGTGGTAGAAATTAATTAAGGCAAGGTGGGGATTCAGACAATATCTTGGCTCTACCATTGCACCAAAGAACTAATCAAGTACAGAGCAATCTAAACTAGCATAGTTTTCTCAATAGACCACCAATCTAGTTTCAGTTTTTGAATAAAAGAAAGCATTACTGACAAAACTAATTTAGCATATTTACCCTGAAAAGCATTCCGTAGAATTGGGCAGGTTTTAAGGATGCGGAAAAACTATTTATTCCTCTAAATTTTAGGACAAAGTTGCCAGGGTAAAAAGATGCCAGACAGGCATGGAGGAGGGCTCTGCAGAGGGACCTGGACAAACTGGAGAGTTGGGCTGATTCCAACAGGATGAGGTTCAACAAGGCCAAGTGCCGGGTCCTCCACTTTGGCCACAACAACCCCCTGCAGCACTACAGGCTGGGCACAGAGTGGCTGGAGAGCAGCCAGGCAGAAAGGGACCTGGGAGTTTGGATTGACAGGAAGCTGAACATAAGCCAGCAGTGTGCCCAGGTGGCCAAGAAGGCCAATGGCATCCTGGCTTGGGTCAGGAACAGTGTGGCCAGCAGGACTAGGGAAGTGATTCTTCCCCTGTACTCAGCACTGGTGAGGCCACACCTGGAGTACTGTGTCCAGTTCTGGGCCCCTCAGTTCAGGAAGGATATTGAGGTGCTGGAGCAGGTCCAGAGAAAAGCAACAAGGCTGGTGAAGGGACTCGAGCACAAGTCCTATGAGGAGAGGCTGAGGGAGCTGGGGTTGTTTAGCCTGGAGAAGAGGAGGCTCAGGGGAGACCTCATCACTCTCTACAACTCCCTGAAAGGAGGTTGTAGCCAGGTGGGGGTTGGTCTCTTCTCCCAGGCAGCTATCAGTAAGACAAGAGGGCATGGTCTTAAGCTCTGCCAGGGGAGGTTTAGGTTGGATATTAGGAAGAAATTCTTTACAGAGAGGGTAATCAGGCATTGGAATGGGCTGCCCTGGGAAGTGGTGGATTCTCCGTCCCTGAGGTTTTTAAGATGAGCCTGGATGTGGCCCTTAGTGCCTTGGTCTGGTAACCACGGCGGTGTTGGATCAAGGGTTGGACTTGATGATCTCAGAGGTCCCTTCCAACCCAGCTGATTCTATGATTCTATGAAGTAACTGTGAGATTTCTTTGGAAAATATCTCAGAACTACAACCTGAAGACTGTATAAAATTTGCATATATTCATTTAGATGAGGTTGACAACCCTGCGTTTAAGCAACAGTCTGTGTGCATCTGTCTGAAGATGAACAGAGAAAGGAAGAACAAAATCTCTGCAAAAATGCACTATTAAAAAAGTAGCTGCATTGCAATTTTGCATCAAAACAAAAACAAGATTATCAGTTTTTAGCATGAATTAAATGAACAGAACTCAGGTTCTACTGAAATTCCAGATAAATAAATTTTTATAATGTGACTACAACAAGACATAAAATCCCAGCTGAAATGGACCACAACAGTGAAAAAGTGCTGTTAATAAAGCAGAAACTTCTCATGTAAAAAGAAATAGATTTTCTTTTAAGAGCTACACAGATTTCCTTGTCAAACAATCATAATCCCAATGCCACATGGACAAATCAGCAGAAAGGCCCCCTTTTGATAGGTGATTTCACACGCTTAGACTGCACATTGAAAAACATAGATATTTGCCATCTTGATACCAGTAGTACACAGCTACTTAAAAACAGGGGTATGAATTTCAACTAACTATTCAGCCAAGTAGGTTGACTTGGATCAACCGAGTAGATAGTTATAGTAAAACTGTAACTACCTGTTACGTTTCACAGGTAGACAGAAGAACACTGCCCTTAGGACTTCATACAAAGAAGAACATTGGTTCTGTCTTCATACAAATCATACAATAAGATTACTATCATTCTAGCTAGCTCTTGTCTAATTCACAAATCACTTCTTTATTCAGTATTTCAGAATACCTTTAAAGAGAAGGAAGAAAACCTATAGAAACAAACTGGAATGCAGAATTAGGACAAATACAACAATGAAGTACATGGCATGTATTTATAAGACCTGAACATATAACTACAAAATACAAAAGCAAAGTGAGTGACCAAAGCTGGGGATGGTGGAGAGCATACAGAAACTGCAAAATGCATTTGAATAAGAATGATGTAAAATGATCATCCTTACAATACAATACACTTAATAAAAGATGCCTGGAGCTTTTTTTAAAAAGGCAACAGTCAAGAAACAACCCGCTACAGCTTGTGATAAAAACTAAATATCTCACATACTTTTTGTCATATGTTAAAAATAATGGTGATCTCTTTGTCAGTGTTTTTACAGTACAAAATAAACAGCTCTGAGCCATATCACCAATTCATGATGGAATAGCATCCTCCAAGTGAAAAAAAAATTTTCTCCAAGTGAATGTTTACAGGAGATAAACATTAAGCTGTTCAGCTTTGCCACAACTTACATGCCTTGACATACACAAAGTTTCGTGTTTGGTGAATGTTAAAAATAAAGACTGAGGTGTCTTGAAGATTCAGGTATCTTTAGTCTTGGCAGGGGCGTGAGAAGTGGTTTTTTCCAGGATTCCAGCATAGAATTAAATGCCCAAATTCTGTCTCACTTATATTTTCGACCCTACAGTCCTTTTTCTGAATCTGATCCTTGCTCCCAAAGTTGCCAAGGTCTTAGTTAACAATTTGTCTGCTACTGTGCATCTAATCGCCTGTTGCTTCTGGCAATAATAATGTAACAGACATAGATTTCTTTAGCAAAAATTGAAGCAACAGGAAAATCCCCAAATCAGTCGAGACATTTTGCCTCGAAGGTCTTGCCTGACCTATGCCAAAATATTGCTAAACTGCTACAGCTGCTACAGAGGATACTAAAATGCTCCACACATTTGAAAAAAGAATCCCAGTAAAGTTATGCCCTTTCAAAAAGCACTTCAGAAGTTTACAAAATCCACATGGAATACAATCCCTATTATTTACATACAGAAAAGACAATACTTTTAGCAAATATTTCTACAATGACCCTAACAATAGCCAACTTCCCTTCTTACTCTAGCAAAATCTTCCCTGAACATTCGCAGGGGTTTGTTAGAGAACAATTTGGGGATTTCCTTTTCTTCTACTAATGAACAGGTTGGACAGTTTGCAGAATATCTCAGCCTCATCTGCAAACATCTTGTAATGATTATTTTGGGGAGTGGAAGAACATCTGCCTTCCAGAATCCAGCATCAAAGTATTTGCATGATTCTTCCTGACACACTATTGTTTTGTATCTTGTCATTACTATGTTTATATATAGCAGCTCTCTCCTATGCAGGCAGATGTTGTAATGCCCTATAAGTAAATGTGATTGCTTATTATTTAAAAAGTGGTTAATGTTAGCTATGAACAGATATACTAATCCAGTGTATTTTTTGGGACCAAAAAGTACTAATCTCTACATAGTTTCTGCGTAGATTGGATAGAATCCCTAAAATCAGTCTGATCTGTGTGGATATCTGTAAGGAGGTTATAGCCATGTATTATCAGTGAAACATCTCTAAAACGCATTGAAGCTCATTCTCCTTCAATGACTATTCCTGTTTCCTGTGCCTATTTTTTTTTTACTTCAGCTTCATTCTGATTAGCTAAATATAAACTTCTATAATCTGCAAAAGTCTGCTATCAACACATGATTAAACTAACTACATATGCAATACAAACACTCCCCCAAAAAAGGTGTATCTCTTGTGGTAAATTTTCCCAGGTTCAGCAGATCTTGAGGATAATCATAAAATAATATAGAAATGATTAGCAGAAAAACAAAAAAGGTGTATACCAAAATAATTTTTCTTAAAATTAAAGTTTTTATGAAATCATCCCTCTACTTTTAAATAGTGATCACACTTTGCCATGCCATCCCCATGTGAAGGATTCCTGCAGAACACCCTTCTAACATGTCCCTCTCTTTTTTCAGCTTTTGTGTGGAGCTATTCTTTCTCATAAGGTCCTCAGCTTCACTGGACTGGTCATACTGGTGACCCCCAGCTTTCATGCTGACAACTCTCTAACCATCACATCAATCTTCCCTAGGCTGTTTATTTACATCTCTGACATAGAAGGTGTTCAGAATCTTCTACATATCACTCCTCTCCTGCTTCCATTTTCAGTTGTTTCTCTGCCAAATCGTGAAAGGTAAAGCTTTTTAGATGTTTCTACTACACTCCTTGCTTTAGCAGATACCATTCAAATGCTCAGTGCTTTGTTAAGTCTGGTTATTTCAGCCTTTATATATTGTGGTTGTGTTACTTTGTATGGTAATGTGACATGACACAACAAGATGCTCTGTGTTAAAGAAAAAAGATCTCTGAGATCTCTGTGCATTTCACAATATGTCAGAAACAAGTATTACAGAATCAGTCTCAGCCTACTTTGATTAAAGGAAAAAAGTAGTCTACCTGACTTCCTGATACTCTAATTCCTTAAAAACATACTGCTCCGGGGAACACTTGACTTCTGGTAAGTGAAGTCTTCCCCACTCGTGTAGGATCATACTTCACATTTGTTCCTATTTAAATTAAAAAGCTAAACAGAAACATGAAACTATTTTAAGCAAAAATGAACAAGTCTGGTCTAAGGAGTCTATCCCTTATTTACTATCTTTGGAAGAGGTGGATTTTCAATTAACACTTTTAACTTTTCTGATTTCCCTTAGGGCTGATAAGAATACAAAAGAAACATGTATTTTAAAAAATCAGGAACTTAATTATTAACATAATAAAATAAAAATAATAAGAAAACATCCAACTGGCTGATTTTGTTCCAGGTATATAAGAATTGAAGTAAATCATGGGTTCTGCCATTTTTTATAACTTTTCCACAGGTTTTACTAGTTACTAGAGATTTGGATTTTTTATTTTAAAAAATTTAACTTGTCCACTACTAATATCCACTACTGCGGATCATTACATTGTGCAGGAAATGAGAACTCACAAATTAGGACATACCAGAACTAAGAGTACTGATGCAACAGTACATTTATCTGCTTAACAAATTTCTATATCCTTCTACTCAAAATCCCAAGGAAAACCCCTGGCTAAGGTAAAGCCTCCTGCTTGCGAGACATCACACACAGTATAAATACAGTTCTTTCTCCCCTTGCACCTGTTTGCATCTGTCACTTTTCCACCTTGGGTCACATATGCACCATACAAATAAAAGCTGTAACTTTCATAAATTTTATAACTTTTACAAATTGAAGGGCATGAAAGCACTGCTATATTTCCTAAGCTGAACACAGAGATTTGCAATAAAAATTGTTAAATAGTGTTACATACAATCAGGTGCCTGTATCTGCCAAAATCAGACTATGCCTGATAATTTATTACAGCCAAGTACTCTATCTAATGACACGTAAGTCGGAGTAGTGAGGCCTTTTAAGATCAAGATATTATTTTAGCCCCACTGGCTGTTGTGGGCCCTGAACAGCTGCTTAATTTCAATATGGACTTTAAACATTTTTAGTCTGTCTTATGTGACGTCCAGTACAGCAGACAAAACATATCCTGAGTTAAAAGTGGCAGAAACCTTATAAAATGTTAAAATCAATATCATTGCTCTGGAGCAGAAGGAGTAGATATTTCCTAAACTGGTCTTCTGATCCTGTTGCATTGGAGTAATTTTCAACAGAGGCAAAAGAACACAAAAGAGTTTTCCCTTCCCTGTTACACCTCCATTTACCTGCCTCATCAAAAAAGGCCTTTCACCATGAAACAATAATGCTTCTCAAGTTGCTTGCATTCCCCAAATAAAAAAGTGAAAATATAGGACATCTGAATATCTTTTTTTTCCTCGCTAGCATATATGCAGACATTATAAAAAAAACCCAGGCTTTTACCACTGATGTTAAAACTCATACTAACTGAAAAAGCCTGAGACTATTTTAAGGAAATATTTTCATAAAACTATACTATGGTTTCAGTATGGTTAAAAAAATATTCAAAATTAACCATCAGAAAACCTAACAGTATCCAGAACCTCACCAAAAAGCGATGAAGAATGTTTTTTTTAATGATCTCTCAAAGCCATTACAAAGACAACAGAATGCATGCGATATTTGAGCAACAAAATTTAAAAGGTTTCAACAACACTACTATAAAGCTAAGAAGTTAATAGTTATGATGCCAGAAATCTTGACATCATTGCAGTTAAATCAAAAAGTAACATATATCTGAAAAAGATCTGTTTAGAATATGTATGTTGTAGCCAATAAAGACGTGAGAGTGAAAAGTAAATTGAGATCCAGCACACAAAAATGAAATGCATCACAACTAAATGCATGTGAACAACCTGGCTGAATGTCTTCAAAATCCGTGCTGGATTTTTGGTGCCAAATGTAAAGGGGATTTACTGTAACAAACATATATTTCAAGATAATATTGTAAACCAGTCTTCAGTATTTGTACATAAAATTATTTGAAGTAGATTCAAAAGGGTCTGTATTCTTCCCCAAATCATTACTATCTTTTTTTTTTCATTTGAGCAAGAAATGGAAAATGTTTTCTAAGGAAATGACTTAATTTGGTAAAGATCATACAAAAGCATTTTTTCATATTTTAATAGAGCTAAATTTCTAGTTCTAAATAAATTTAAAACAGGAACAAAAGGAGAAGCGGCTCTAGTCTGGTCTGCCCAGATTGGTACCAGACAAGAAGAGACAAAATAGATGGCAAACCTGTAAGGATCAGAGAACTGACCTTTAACTGAATTTTGCAACTTTGTGGTCAATATACTCAGTGATCTTATGTTCATGAAAGAGAACACTTCTGGAAGCAAACACTCTAAACCTACCTACTCACATCAGATGATGTATTTCAATAGAGATGGAGTTTAAAAGCAGTATTGTGCATTACCCGCATTGTAACTGAAAAGCCTGTGTTACCTGAAGCAATAATTCAAATGGACAGTTTCTCTCTAAGGAATACGTGTTTGACTGTTGTTTTTCCCTATACTGTTGTTGCAAAAAGGTCACAACTGTATAAAATACACAGGAGTGGAGTCATGATCTCATGCCAAGTCAGTCAAAATGAATGCCATTCCCAGCTTTGTGAATGACTTGCAACATTAGTAACAAAATTATTTTCTCCTTTCTGTTCATCTGTACAATAACACTTGCCTTCACCAGGTTGTTGTGGGAATTAATTATGGATATGTTAATATTTAGGAAGCATCATAAGCTGCATCCATTCCTACAAAAATTCGTCCTACAGTAGCTTGACTGTTTTTCAGAACAACAATTATCTATCTTTTTTTATTTGTTTGTACAGTTCTCAGAACAATAGGGTCTTAATCCTTGACTTGGACAGCTAGAGACCATTGAAACATAAATAATTAGAAAACAATATGAGTTGAGAGGTTTTAGTGAAGTGTTATACTTCCCAGGGCTCCAAGGCACAGAGCATTTAAATGACCAGAATTTAGCCAAAGCAAAGGGAATTGGGGACAAGGAACCATAGCTCTGGTTGCTTCTAACAACTTTGGTGGCTTGTTCTTGAAAGAGCAGGGATACAAAAAAGAAGGCTGCTGGAATGCATCTGTGAGAAAAGAACACTACTTAGAGGAGCATGGGGACTGCAAATATAGTTGTCTTTTCAGTGAGGCATTTAGGGCAAGAGCTTTTTATGTATCTGCCAGCTCTACTGTATCTGTAAATTATGAACAAACACAGTAGAAAAAATGGGGGGTTGTTTGGGTGGGGTGTTTTGAGAAACAGCATATAAACACACAATTTGCCAAAAGAGATACACATCAACAAGAAAGAAACAGCTACCAATGGTAGCTGTTTTCTCTTGAGATGTGTTCTGTGCATATCTAGGCTGCCTTTATCATGAGTATACCCACTACATTCAAGGTGGAGTCTCCAGAAGTATTAGCTGTGTGTCATGATATACATCAAGAACATCCCCCTGCTTCCCATCAGAAGTAAAAAGGTTGGAGCCAGTCCAAGTGCTCGAGTAGCTCCTAATTTGGTCCTTCATCTACAGCATCTAATAGCTTCAAGTACCAAGCATAAAGGGTATGACATGGAGTTTGTGCCAACATTTCCAAGTAAAACAATTACTGAACAATTAAGTAACAATTTCTTCATTGCCTGTCCTCACATTTGTTCTGTTGTTGGTGACTTCTAAGCTTTGTACTCTCTGAAAGTGAGTATAAGAAATCTGGACTTGTTTAGAAATGAAAGACTGATGGGAAGCATGACTGCCAGCACTAATGTGAAAAATAATTCCTTCCAAGTGACAAATGAAGAAATGCTCTGCTTCCAGTCAGGCTGGAAGATACCTGGAGGACAAGCAATTTCCACAAGGTGATGAATGAAAAGGAAGTAGAATGCTGAGACGAAAGGCTGGAGTGCTTCCAGCAAAACATGAATTTAGGGTGCGGCAAATGAAAGCAGTCTTCAGGGCAGAAAAAGGGAAAAGAGTCAGGTTTAATACACCACCTACAATTTTTATTTTCCTAAATAAAGGAATTAAAGCAATTAAAGTAATATATTAGGAAAAAAATGGAGAATTGCAACAGAGACTACGTAAACATTATTTTCAACCACTGATCAGACTATGTAGAATACACATGCAACAAGAAACAAATTAAACATTTACCTAGATATAGCAAATTAATATTATCCCGATATTTTAGAACAGCCTGAATCCCATTAAATTATTATATAATGTCATTATTACATTGTGCATCCAAAACTCTTTTATGCTCTCAGTAAACAATACGTAGTTAATATATACATAATTTTAAACACATTAACCCACTCCTTTAAGTAATCTACTTAATGCACAATAAAAATTATGGCAAATATGTCTTTCCAACTGTTTAGATCCATCAACCCCTCTTGTATTTGCAGTTTGATATGAAAAAACTTCAATAGATTAGAATGATAAGGCTTTTTCAAAAGACTGAGAAGCAATATGCATAGTTTGACGTGATCTGAAATAGATGCTGAATCTCTGTTTTTGAAAAAAGAGAAATAAAGTTATCTTTCTTTTTAACTGAATTAAATTGAAAAAAGTCTTAGAAAGTCCTAATATCTTACCTGTTGATATGCTTCATAGATTACATCAAACAAGAAAGCTTGAGGCATTTCACTCGCTCTGTACCTGGCACGTTCCAATGAGTGGTCTAAACAGCCATCTGCAGCAGAGGCAACAACAGTAGAAACTAGAGGACGAATTGCTCCTGCTGCCTGTGGAACAAAACACAAAGAGAAACCTAAATGTTATTAATATTAATGTATATGAGATAGCTGTAGTCAAAAAAAGCTTTAAAATACATTTTTCCCCTCTTTATCTTTCTACATCTCATGACGCATGTCATACTACCTAGTCTGTGTGACACTTTCAACACTAACATAGCAATGGAGGACTGTATAAGTACACATGGAGGGACAATTTACAAAAAAAATCTTAAGTCCTTCATATCTACTGCAAATACACTTACAGATCTGAAATGTTCATTTTTCAGACTTTCTTCTGCACACATAGTAGGTGGTTTCTGTGAGGACAGTTCTAGGCCTATTCAGATATCAAACAGCAGCAGACACACCTGAGAGGTCTTGACAATCTACAATACCTATTGCTTTCACAGACTTCAATTTGGATAAACTGCTCAAAAACAATTTACAAGAAAACTTTCAGACAATTGAGCTTGTTCCTCTGTTTGAATTCACCCTGTGAAATACTGAGCAACCACACTTACCAGTGAAATCACAGGGAATGCAGCATTTACATCTGAAAGTATTCCATATCAAGCAGCACTATGCTCTAGAACAGATACTTAAATGCTTATATTTCAGTTTCAGTTTTGCTTAGGTTTGAAACCAATTAAACATATATCTTTGATCTTTTCATCAACATATAGTATTAAAGATCTATGGCATCTCTGAAGCAGAACTCTCCTAGCTGTCTTTAGGCATTCTGATACACCCACACTGCATCAGTCACTTATCAAATGTTCACATGAACTTTAGGAGAAGCTTAAAACAACTTGGACAAGAGTTGTCCATACAATAATGAAGAAAAAGTGCAGTGGCAGAACACTGCTTATCAAGTCACAGAGCAAACTGCATGCTCCCCAATGATGCTAACCATTGAGAACGGCATGTTCACACTATACTGTTTATTAATAATTTTTAAGAATAATAAAAAAGAATAATTGATGCTGTTTCAAAACACTTGGAACTATACAACATCTTAAATCAGGATACCTAGAAAATCATCCCAATGCCTAATTCTGCCACTTTTCACAGCAGCCTCGGAAGATTTTCTGAGGCTTCATGAATTTTGACACAGAAAAAGAAGAGGTCCCTTATCCCATAACAGCACTGATATTAATGATTTTATTTATCTTTGTTGGCAAATCCTGCCCTCATACATGAGTCTTGTCCATTCTTAGAAGACTTCTGACCTCAAATAAGCATACAGTGGTAGAACGAGACAAAAAAGTGAGTCCAAAATTTTTGTACTCTCAGAAGAAAAGAACTAGTTGTCTTCCCTCCCCCTTTCACACTACTTAACAATAAAACAAAGGGGAATGCAGTCAGAGTGTTGAGCCCTTTATGAGCTCTAAATCACAGCTCCTTAGTTCATTCTTTTACAGAATAAGAACAGACATATGAACCAATTTCTCACGCCCAAAGAGTTCTAATATGCATGAGCTACCGGGAAGGGTGAAGGGAGAGAAAAGATTCAAAAGATTCGTGTGACAGGAGAAATATCTGAACTACTTTCTCAAAATCTGAAAAGCACTTTTACTTTCTAATACATGGAAAGAGATATCTATATAAAACACCAAACAGAGCAAAACACTATCATCCAATGGCAAAAATGTGGTACAGAAAGATCAGTAAAACTGTGAAATCATAGAACTGTCTGTCTCTTAAGAGGTAATCTAGTTCTTCTTTCTGACCCAGGCAGGATCAATTTTACTTCTGTAACAGAAAAGACAAACTGAGAAAACTAAACACCACTATAATTTTAGTAATACATCAATGTATTAAATGAGGTGTAAATTTAACAGATGTACTTAGAGTAAAAGCTCTGCATAGCAGAAGTAGAGAGACTAAATTATCTGCAACTTGTCCCCTATTTCCTATGATTCAAGGACATGGATTATTACATCTATATCCCAGCTGCTGGGCATTTGGACTATGTTATTTTGCTCTGCCGTCATATTTTAATTGGTCAGGCACACACACAAAAATTGTAAAATTAGAAGGTCATGGGAAAAGAGAGAGAGCAGCATGCTAGCCACAGCTTTTTTGTAATTAGCTGTATATTTGATTTTTTTTTTCTGGAACAGTTACCATTCCAGAAAACCAGTTAGCAAAAGAGAATTCCTTAGGCTGTTCCAATATTTTATTACAGTTTTTAACAATCATGTCATGTTACATTTTAAGCATAAAACAGACTGGAAGAATACAATGTGCCTTGCGTAACCAAATCTCACAAGTGAAACATCCACTCTGAGGAACAAAAAGCCAAACTGCAATTCTAAATAAAATTGAATACTCAAAATTGTTTTCTTAAAAGAACTCTGAAACACATTGTTTTCTTGCCATCTGGTTTATTGCACAATAAAAATTTATGAATGTCTATATCGGTATCTTTGTGTCAATACTGAACCACAATTCCTGCTCTGCTGAGGCCTAGCTCTTCCAAAGATTCAGAAAACTAAATCCAAATGCAACATTTTTTTAAAGCCCCCAATTAACTTCTCAAGTAATTGAAAGCTTCGCAGCACATAAAATTTAAAAAATGCATTTTTCAAACAACTTATAGTTTGGCTTCACATTACACCAGAACTGAGTCCAGTGTGACAGGCTCAGTTTCTCACCTGTCTTCCTGCCATTTCAATAAGAAATCACAAGTTGGGCACAATAAGATTTCTTCTGCAGCAGGTCCACCCAAACTATACCTGACACTGACTGAAAACATGAAATTAAATACAAAGAATAAGATTCGTGTCTGACTTCTGATCATGCAAGGGACAGAAATTCTATGTATGCAATAACAGAATAATTAGCAGTCATTTGATTTTAAAAAAAATAAACAGGTTTTATTCCAAAAAAGGACAATTCAGTCCACGACTGAAAGCAGAATGGAGAGCTCTAGTGCTTAGCAAAGCCAAGAAGTTTCTAATGCATAGAAAACCTTCATATGATGAGCAGCTGGTATCCAAAAGCCCACAATCCATAAGCTAGAGCATACCTGCTAAGGTGCAGCACTGAGTCAAAACCTTAAAATCCTGAGGCAAGATACAGAAATTGGTTGTACTGGCTCAAGTTTCTGCAGGACCTTTCTCTGTCTCAGCGCACACCCATATGGGCTCCCTCAACCAGACGATGCGACCCAACACAAGGCTGTGTCTACCACCTACCTCAGCGACACGTGAAATACATTAGTTCCTAAGGCCACTTTCAGACTGGGTGAAACTGGGATCAAGCAAGGGAAAATACTGGCCTTGTATGCCCTGCACCATTTTCATATGGCACAAGAGAGCTGAGTTCCTAACACAGGAAACCTTGCATCTGCAGTATGCTGGTATATGCCAGCACAGCTGCCAAACCCACACTGGTTTACACAGACCTCACCACACATGCTTCTACTTCTGAAACTGGCTCGTGGGTATCTTCATTCATGGTGTAAGCATAATATTTGGCATGTAAAAACAGAAGAATTGAGTTTTGTGAGTTTTGTTCTTGTATAAAGGCCAAAGAGGAGCACAGTTTAACGTGTATGGCTCATTCTGCGGTATTTCCTTCTGGTTAGTGCAAGCCGCCTCCCCACTCTGAGAAGCACAAAGCCTTTTCTGAATTCCACTCCCAGCAGCCCTGCAATGAACTAAACAGGGAATTTTTTTTTAGGAGCTTAAGACAGGGCTACAGACTAATTTTTTTTAGTTCAGAAACTTAAACATTAGGGCACAGTAGGGACAATAATACATTAAGGTACTACTGGGTCTTACACTGACATTTCCCTACTCAGAGGTCTCCTCTTCCAATTTCTAATCATTATGACCCAGATCTCAAGCAGGTTTGCTTTCAAAATCATATACAAAATGCATCATACACCCTTCCTGAATGTGAAGTGGATAGTTATCCTGAATTTCTTTAAATGTCCACTTTACAGCCTTCAAGCCACTCCACTCCTAAGACAGTTAAGCATTAGTTTTGGTGAACTTAGCATGTCCAGGAAATGCATATACACTTCTTTCCCCCAGTTTTCCATATTCTGGGAAATAAATCAGTTAAAGTATCAAAATATTCCTTCATAGCACAGCAAACATTGAAGAGAATATTGCTAACCAGTTAGTTTTCCTTTGCAAACAGAATACTGTAAGAAAAAACATCCTTTTAATCTATCACTTCCTTAAAACAATCCTAAAATGTTGTAAGAACACAGAATTCCATCAACCTCAGATGAAGTGACAGACTCATATCACTCAGAAGCAAGCTCACCCATCCATCTGCTGAAACTGAACCCGCCTCTAGATGCTTTCAGAAACAGTAAGTGTCTTTTATGACCCGTTTTTAAACAGCACAAATCAAAAACATTTACAAACAAGTTCTCAGTTTTGTATTCAGTTTTTTTACTGAGACCACAGTATGCATTAAAGATTCAATGGTGACTGGAAAAAGGTAGAGAATGAAGTGCATCATGCACTTCAGTATAACAGGATATCACAAATATTTTCAAGAGATCCAAGGCGTACTGACTCACCTTTTTACTAAACAGTAACATTGTATTGTTCTCAGTTTATCACACTTCTACTCTGACAGGAAACTCTTTAGATGTGTGTATTCAGTGAATCCATAACCAGGGTGTGCTTTAAGATCAGATAACACAGTCAGTTCAAGGAAAGTTAAATCCAATATTAATGACATCTTTTATTACAAAATGAAGTATGAATGTTTAGACCACAGAAGCGTACACACAACACAGCAACTTGGCTAACACAACGCAGTATAGCTTAATTTTACTGAAAATTCATAAAAAATAAAAATCCTAATTTTGTTTAAAATAAGGTAATATAAGGTAATAAAAAAAAGAACCCAAACAGAATCAATTAAAATTTCCATAAGTATTACAGGGTGGGGTGGGGAGGGGGGGATGGAGTTTATCTCACAAGCAAAAAATCATCCAGCATACAACAACACAGTGCAATATTCATCCTAGACCAACACTCCCCACCTACAACAAAATACAACAAGAATAAATTATCAAAGACCCAGAAGCTCCAAAAAAGCATGAAAACCAACAGAGCCACATGGCTGATCTGGTCATTTTGGGTAGCCAGAGTTGAAACAGAACAATGCTTAACAGCTGTAAAACTCAACAAGTTGAATGATACAGACTAGGAAGAAAAAAAAGCTGCAGTGGCCCAAAATCCTTACAAAAAAATACCACAACTACAATTCCTTTTGTTTTAGAACAGTGTGGTAACAAGCTCAGACAACCACAGATCCTGCAAGCTGGCATACTAAAAAAAAAGTATGCTATGTCTTTGGCACGCCCTTGTCCCCAGTAGGCCCCAAGTACTGATGCAGACCCACAAAGTCTTACATGACCAATCTGCAACCCTGAACTTCAAGTGAGTGGGAATCACAGCCTAAAACTTTACAGAATGCCGTCATAAATGGGCAAAGTTTTCCACTCCTCTGACTCCCTTCAACTTTTTAATTACACCAACAATACTCTTCTTTTTCATTCATAGCCTCTATCACCCCTGAAATTCATTTTCCCTATGCTTTCTATCTTCTCAGCTGTCTGATAGCACTAAGTGCACATTTTATGTTTTATTTATTTTATATTTTAATTATCCTAACTAATAATTCAATGTTTTAAAATTACTTAGGAATAGGCCTGATATCAAACACATAAAGCAAGCCTGTGAGTATTAACTTAAAAAGAATGTTCCTATTCTTAATGCTTTTACATGTTTTCTCAATATTCATATTTATAAATTTTAATTCTTTCATCAGAGTTGTTTTCAACTCCGACAAGCAAAATAGCACTGAAGCAAGACTCACAAATAATTTAGCCACCCTGCCTTAGAAAAAATAAACTTGCATTGCATATATTCACTGAAAATAGAAGCACATTAGAAATACATTTTCATAATTTCAAAGCAGCTGACTTCTTTGAAACTGTATGCTGAAGATTGTGGGGCTTGTCACACTTCATAGGACAACTATATTCATCTTGAAATTCCATTAAAGTCAGTTTTATAAAGGTAAATTTGATAAACACACAAAAAATTTTATCCTGCTTTTCCATTAAGACAAGGATTGCATTAGGACAGTGTTGAACTACATAACAATAACAATCAATGTTAGCTTAGACAAGCTAGGTATCTAACAGTTTACAAATATGTCCTGGAATGTTTTTTATTGGGTGAAAGATTATTTATATGTTTCCAAACACAACCATCTCATAAGGATTTCGGTCTAAATTAGGTCTGGCCAGGAACCAGCAAAAGAAGTTCAGCATAACTATGATTAATTTCTTCTCATTTTATTCTATCAAACTGTTTCCACATGTTACTACACGGAAAGTATTCTTTTACACAGATCAAACTACTTTCCAGGAAGGGCATTCACAGCCATCTACAGTATGAAAAAAATACAGAAATAAACATTGTATTTGTGATGCATGAAACAGGTAGAAACTTGCATTTCTGTTCAGACATCTGCACTCAAACTAATTGTATCTATAGTAATCAACATACTTCAGCCACATTCAGTAATTACCATTTAAGTTAGAAGAATTCTCTACTGAAAGATTTCTTATTTCATATTTATCAAACAGAATCTTGAAAGCAAAATTCAGAAACTTAATTATAAGATTAAAATATTTCACATATTTAAGAGGATGTTATTTTCAAATTTCTTCTATTGTAAATCTGAAGGGGAGAATATCTATTAAAACAAAGACATATAACTATTGTCATAAAATAAAGCAATTAGAGAATGACTTCTAATGCACATTCAAGGTATAGCACTAAAATACCATCTTATTTTCTTAAGTTTCTTTTTTTCTTTTCCTTTTCTGCATTTTGTATCCAGCTCTTGTCTAGGGCTATAGGTTTTTTTCTCTATAACCAAAAGCTTTAGTCTGTGAGAAGTTTTATGATTCCACTGCAGAGATGGAAGATGTAGAGAAATCCTAGCAAAACAATTCTATTTCAATGGAAAAGCTGGGGGCACAAACAAAATAATGACACAAACTATAAGCCACCATCTGATACAGAAGTGCAGTTGGTAACAATTCGACCATATGAGCAACTTAGGTGTGAACACTCGTTCAAGTCCAAACTAGCCAAACTTCCAAACTGAACTGCTACAAGCTTGCACACAGCCCACAAAGTTCATAACTCATTCTGTACCCAGAACCCACCTGCTTTCTGTATAGCAAGGCAAGGCAGTGGTCTGGTTGCATGGGTTCAACTCAAACCTGTCACCATCTGCCCCATGAGTCCTTCTGTTAATGTCATGTCCAAAAGAGCCCCCCAAACCAGTACCTCAGCTGCACACATCTCTTGAAGGAACATATGGAGCATGCAATCAGTCAGGACTATAGGACAACCAAGATGACTCAGTAAAGAACAGCAGACCACAATAAAGGTAGAGGTACTCTCATTATCACACAGAAACATTAGTTTGAGTCTGAGGCATAACATACTTTCACCCACACTCACACCCAAACTCTACCATGTAGCACAGACATAATTTGTGTGACTGTGCTGTGGTGGGGTCAGTATTCCTTCTACCTATTCATTCTGCCGACAAACAAGTACAATCTGCAACCTGGACAACATCTGATGTATCCATCAGAAATTAAGGCTGAAGAAATAAAGGTTACCTTCTTTTCACCAGGTATCTTCTGCCTATATATTCTGTAAGAAAAAGAATAGTTCTTGCATACCTTATTTTTAATTTTGTTGGGGAAAAAAACCAACAAAACTCGCAGTCCTTATGGGCACAGCATGTTTGATTCTCATTACTGAGCACTAAAATTCTCTTATGTAGGCAGTATCACCAGCCAGTCCAATTCCAGCTGTCTTGACACATTTGCTCTGGCAGCTTTTAATTGCCCAAGGACAGAACTGGTTGAAATGTTAAACAAGCCTGGTCTAACACAGATATTAAACCTAATCATCAGCCAGACAAAAAGAAGGTTAATTAGAACACATGTAAGGAGTTTTGAATACTATGAAAAAAGGCTTATATGCTAAACTTCACCTAATTTCCTTAAAGTCTGTTTACCCAGCTGGCTAGAAGCAACAGTCAAACTCACTAAAATTGGGCACATGTTAATCTTAAACCAACACGAGGAAGGAAGAAGTTATAATTGTGTTTATTCCTAGCTGCAAAAGAGGGGATGTTTAATCAGAAATTTAATATACACTTTGATCCAATGTTAATGAGCTGACACAATGTTGTACATTGAACTGACTTCAAAGATATGGGATGCCTTAAACAAATGTAATGTATATTTATGACACTGTTTAAGAAAAAGAAAACATTTCTTCTAATGAGGTCACCTTTATCAGAACACACTATCTGAGTAACTGGGGATAGTACATGTACATCAAGACATGTCAGAGCCCCAATTAGCTATGGCAAACTACAGAAGATAACAGAAACTGTTGCTCAAAAATTAAGAGCGCACATGTTCTTCACAAAATTTCTGTTCTTTTGTATTTAAAGCATTTACTCTAAGCATCAGTAAATATTGTTTTGCTCTAATCAATCACATGCTAAATTCTAAATGTTATTCTGTGGAAAAAATAAGATTTCACTCAGAAAATAAAAAATATTTCCTTCAAAAAGACAGAATAATAGGAATATGCAACTGAAAATATATATGTATATGTATACAAAGTAGAGGAAGAAAGCAAAACTAGGCATATCACAGGCTGCAATTTTTCAACACACAGCACTGAAAACAAGGTCAAAAACATACTGTAAGTGGAAAAGAAGCAAAATCAAGAACATACATAAGCACTAAGGAAAAGCGAAGGGCAGTACTGCAAACAACGATACAACAATTATGTGAAGTTTTGATTTCACATTAAAATCAGATTTTTTTTAAAAAGTAGACTGAAAATAAATTCTAAGAATGTCATTTATGTTGCTCAAGTATCGTGAATTACTGCCACAAATTTTTGATACAATAAAGCTTAAAATTACAAAAGTTAGCAGGATTAAATCAATACAGACATTTTTAATGTGCCATACAAATTATACAGCATTTCTTCTAGTGCATTCCTTGTGACAAATTCAAGAATGGTTAAGGAAGTTAGTGTTTTTCATAGATACAATAGTACTGTATATTCCAAAAATATATTTTGTCATATTATTAGCCAAAAAAGGTCTTATTACCTTAGTCAACATATTTAGCTATTTTTTCATCATGGTGCAATAACTGATAATGTTTAACAACACAGTCTTATTCATTAAGGTTTTGTTTTCTTCTTCATAGATTTTTTTAAAGTATTTTAAAGTTTGTATAAAGTCTGTATAATGCTACCAAAGATCCATACTAAGTATAGGACCCAGACCACACATAGCATCCTCCACCTAAAGAGCAGCACATGCTGGTATAGAGCTTCAAGGCTTTCTTACAGCACATTTATTCTTTTCAGTTGTCAGCAATAGTTGTACATTATACACGATTACGATGGATTCTCTCAGATGCATAATTCAGCCTAAGCAATTCAAACATTTCAAAGCAAATCACATGGCCCGTATGCTACCATCAGTTTTCATTATATTTAGAGGTATTTTAAAGCATACTTAGAGCTTTACATTTGGCATTCATTCAACGTAACTGACAACATGAGCTACCAGCACTTTCTTGTTCTAACCTGTGCTGTATTGCAAATCTAGGCGGCAAAAATTAAACAGAACATTTGCTATAAAAGTTAATGAACTATGAAAACAATAAATTTTGCCTCTAAATTAATGACTGTTTATTTTACTTTGGCAGTATAATATTACTTTGCATTAACAACTAATGAAACACAATTTACAGTCAGCAAGCCATCTTTCATATCCCAAATACTGATTTACATGCAAAAAGCTATCAGTGAGCATGCACTGCACTACAAAGGATTTTGCATATTAGATTAGATCAATATAAAGATGAGTTAACATTTGTATTCAGCAGAATTGAAATCTTGACACTACTGCTACAGGTCTTACAAATGAGTTTAAGAACTTCTTTGAGAAGAATATTTTACCTCCAGACAGTGTATGCCATTACAAAATCAACAATATCATGACGTGAATGCTACTGATCCACTGCTTATATCATTAAACACATGATTTGCATCATATTATGAAGAAAGAAGAAAAAAATCTTGAGGTGTTGTAGGAGGACTCTTGCACAATTTAATCAACCAAATGCCGTCTTTAATTAATAACTTTCCCACACACAGACTACTGAGCAATCAAACCCACGGCACTATAGATTGTGGTCATGCAGTGCTCTAAAGCAACCCTGCACTTGCTTATCAAATGTCTTTGCCTTCTGAACTTGCTCAGCTGCTTCCCTTGGAACTGCTTGTGCCCTCTCCTTGCAGGAAACCTTGCACCTGAGCTTCTTTCTCGTACATCTCTTTATACAAGCTTCATCCAACACTTCCTCTGTTATCAAAGGCCTTGTAAAACACATCATCACACGTTATAATGTCACTTTGGCTCTGATAGTGACGTTAATACACATATGTGTGAATTTGATACCTTATGAATTTTCTCCTACATGCTCCAAGGCTCCTCAAGGCTGTATTACAGCCCACTTACTTCTTGGAAACAGAAGGGTAAGAACACAACCAGTCCAGCAGACTATTACAGCATATGAAACAGGTCGAGTTGGCCTTCAGAAGCTTCACCTAACCTGCAGGCTGATAGTGTCCCTGCCACAACCACGGAGATCACAAACTCTACCAAAATGCAGCTGGTGACATTTCTGGATGAAAACTCAGATAATCTTTCTTTTTTTTCAGTTCCCTTTTTTTTTTCATTTTTCACCTTTTGGTGAAAAAGGGAAAAATTTACATGCCTAATCCTTATCCAGAGAGATATGGTTAAGAACCTCTTCCAGATCTCACCATGTAGGAGTTTCTAGAATAATCCAAGGCCTTTATTCAGCTTCTCCCACATGCTGGATAAGATGATTTCCCTTATCTTAAGGAACTATTCTCTAATCCTTTTATCTGTTGCAGGAAGGAGAAACCTGAGTGACTAAATAGACATATCTTCACTAAAAGCTGCTTTGTTTCCCAAAAGTCATGTAACAATACATTCATTTTCCATTCAACACAGAAGACAACTTGACTGAGAAGGTTATAACTTTCTATGGGACCAACAATGCCATAAGCTATGGAAACATCAGTATGCTTTCAATAGTTATCCATTAAAAAGGAACAATGCATTGTATAACTATTTTCTGTACAACAGTAGAACTACACTTCATTTCTTCACACATTCAGAAAAGTTTTAGGGCTACTGAAGAGCTTCTGATCTTCACAATAATGCAGAATCATAGAATAGTTTGGGGTGGAAGGGACCTTGAAAGGTCAGGTAGTCCAATCCCACTGCAATGAGCAGGGACATCAACAACATAAGGTTGCTCAGAGCCCTGTCCAACCTGACCTTGAATGTTTTAGCAATGGGGCATTTCCCATCTCTTTGGGAAACCTGTTCCATTGTTTCACCACTGCCATTGTAAAAAATTTCCGTATCTAGTCTGAATTTACCCTTTTTTAGTTTAAAATCATTACTACTTCTCCTATTTCAATAGACCCCATTTAAAAGTTTGTCACCATCTTGTAAATGAGCCCCCTGTAGGTACCAAAAGGCCATAATAAGGTCTCCCCAGAGCTTTCTCTTGTCCAGGTTAAATGACCCCAGCTCTCTCAGCCTTTCTTCATATGAGAGGTGTTCATCTGATCATTTTTGTGGCCCTCTGCTGGACCCACTTCAACAAGTCCATGTCTTTCTTGTGCTGAGGGCCCCAGTGCTGGATGTAGTACTCCAGGTGGGGTCTCATGAGAGTGAAGTAGAGGGGCATAATCACCTCCCTTGACCTGTTGGCCACACCTCTCCTGGCTCCAAGTGCATACTGTCAGCTCAGGGCCAGCTGACAACACCGACGAGTATCCCCAAGTCCTTTTCCAAAGGGTTCTCTCAATCCCTTTTTCGCAGAGCCTGTATGGATACCAGGGACTGTCACAGTTGAGGGCAGGACCTTGCACTTGGCCATGTTGAACATCAGTGTTCACAAAGGTCCACTTCTCGAACTTGTCCAGGTCCCTCTGCGTGGCATCCCATCCCTCAGGCATGTCAACTGCACCACTCACCTTGCTGTCATCTATAAATTTGCTGAGAGTGCACTTGATCTCACTGTCTGTGTCAACGATGAAGGTATTAAAGAATATTGGTCCAAAAACAGACCCCTGAGGACACCACTTGTCACCACTCTCCACCTGGATGTTGAGCTGTTAATCACAACCCTCTGGATGCAACCAACCAAGCAATTCCTCATCCACTGAACAGTCCCTCCATCAAATCCTTCTCTCTCCAATTCAGAGAGAAGGATATTGTGGAGGACTGTCTCAAAGGCCTTAGAGAAGTCCAGACAGGCAACATCCATAGCTCTTCTCTTGTCCACTGATATAGTCACTCCACCATAGAAGGCCCCTAGGTTGGTTAGGCAGGACCTGCCCTTGGTGAAGCCATGACAGCTTTCTCAAATTACCTCCCTGTCCTCCATGAGCTCTACCATAGCTAAGAGCATGTAGGTCTTAAAATGTTTTATTCTAAAATTGCTTCATAATCCCTCCTATTCACTAGTAAGTATTTTTACATTGACATTAGTCAGTCTCCTAAACTACAGAACTCATTCCATCAGTGAAATAAAAATCATGTCAAGATGGTAATTGTAACGTCTTCAGTTCTTGATTCTGTTTTTGCACATGGGTCTGACAGGACAGCAGGAGCCTCCCAAAGCAGCAAGCATACAATGGAAGTATAACTTCTGAGAACACAGGCAGTGGATGACTTCAGATGACCCAGGGTATAAATACGATGCAGTCTTTGCAGCTGGATAAAATCAATTTTTGAGTATAACAAAGAAAACAAAGACAATGTTTAAAATATTTTATATACGACAAACCCAGAGGAAATAAGAAAACATAAAAAGACAATCACTTTCAACAGAAAAAGTACAAAGAAAGGTCCAAAGGGGCAGAACTGCTCCAGCATTCCATCCCCATTCAAGTGCACCAACCAGATCATCTTATTTATCCATCCAAGTCCTCCTTCAACTTCAGTGGAGAAAAACAGGTGGTTTTCAGTTTGCCACCCACCGAGTTTTGCTATTGTAACTCAACAATCATAGACAGTTGTGGTAGTTTAGTCTAGGCCTTCCTTGGTTACCAGTTTGTAACCAAGGAAGGGTCCAGATTTACCCAGTATTCCCTACGATTTTTACATAAGCTGGGCTATAAGAAGAAAGGAGGAGAGAACTTCGCTCTCTCTCCTTCCGGCGGCTTGGAGGTGCAGGTTCCCTGCTGTTGAGTCTGCCGTGTTGGGGAGCGAGGCCTGGGAAGGCCTTGCCGACCTTGGGAGGCGGAGGTTGCCAGCGATCGATCCAGCGTGACTCTCCGTTGTCCCAAGGAGAGCAGTAAGATAGTTTTTTGCCAATTCTTTTAGTTGCTAGATATTGGGCTACTAATCGGGATACATATATATATTTTATTTTGATTTTGTTCCTTTTCCCTTCCCCCTTCCTGTTCCCTTGTGAAATTGTATATATATTTCAATTGTATACACCTGTAACATAAGGGTAAAAATATTTATATATATTGCTTTAGCTGTCTCTCTCTTGTTTTGGTTTTCCTGGTTGTTTTTTTCCTTCTTCTCCCTGAGGTTTGGGGGGGTGGTAAGGTTTGGAGACTTGGCAGGGAGCCAGCTTCAAACCACATCAACAGCAAAATAAAATGTCTTCTGTAAATGGCTGAAAAGAACAGCATCCACAGGAGTGCATGTTTCCTGCTCCAGCCTCCTGCTGCAGTGAGACTGATAATGGCAGCACTGACAGGAACAGGCTGAGCATAATGCGCAGTGTTTTCTGTCTGGGGGTATTATTTTGACTGACTGCATGAGACTGAGTACCACTGTACAGCTGTATTGGCACGTAAGCTTTGTGCATATCCTCGCTAAAGTTTAGAATAAAGTAATGATGTTAGACAGCTTCCAGAAACCAGCTTCTAAGAGTGCCATTTTGACTTAGTCCTTTTGAAAAAATAAACTATACTTTCAAATCTAGTTTACGTTAACTAGAGAAAGAAAGTCTTTGACTGTATGTGCCTTCTTTTTTTAAATTCTTCATAGCAGGACTGACAAGTTCGCCCCCGCCTTCCCGATTTTTTTCTTGTATGCATTTTTCTTTTTAGTTATGTTGTTTAAAATGCAATGTTGGCAATGAGATATTGCTAGAGGCTTTGGACTCATGCCTTCTGAAGCTTCCACTTTTCCCAACTTTTACTACCAATAAAGAATTTGTGTCTAGAAACATGTAATTTTAATTGCAAAATTACCCCAAAAACATAAATGGAACTTAATTGGTTACAAAATAATATTTTCACATAATCAAGGAATTGTTTGAGGTATTTAAGGCATAATTTATTAGTTCTGGTTAAGGTTCACATTTTGATTCCTACAGGCAAATAACAAACAGATTAGTAAGTGTAATTAAGCAGTTTATTTGTCTGACAATTGGCAGCTAGCAGTGCAATAACTTACTTGATCAATTGCCATTTTAAAGAACATTAAAGCTTCTCATAATTATGCTATCTATATGGTATGCAGATGAATAACAATACAGCATTACCCTTAACACAAGTGATTTAATATGATGTTTTGCCAGGTTTTCTACCTTTCTATATCATGCAAAAGGAAGTAATTACTTTTTGTACTGAAAGATTGAAGAACTGACTCCCCTTCAGATACACAAAGAATCTGACCATAGGAAGAACTACAGATGACAGCTTCTCTCAGTCCATTTTTTTCTGATACTCAAAGCCATGCATATTAGTTTTGAGAAAGAGTCACAGCTTTCCATTTAGCTCTTCAGAATTCTGCAGCTGTCAAGTGAAGACAGCCACCTGCCTCTGGGAGAAAGCCTTTCCAATTCATTACATAAAATAAAGTTCTTCTTATGTTCCTTAACTCAAATACTTTGTCAGGTAACATCAACAGTGCACAGCTCTTGGAGTCCATTTCTGTAAATAAATACCATACACATTTCAGACAGACATTACACCACAAAATATACAATGGCACATGTACAAGATCACCTTTTCAAGATCAAATGATACTTCAGTGATCCAGGTAAGGAAATATTTATCAGTCAGAAGTTCAGATAAACTACAGTACACTGACTTGAGAAGGTCAATGGAGATTGTTTTGGTTCCCTACTGTTTTACTGAAAATGCCTTGCATCCAATTAAAAAGAAAACCAGAAGAAAATATTACATTTAAATCACAAAAGTTTCAAGAAAAAAGTGAACAAGCTAAAAAACTTAAACATAAATTCAAATGAGATATGATATACCTTAACATGCAAAGACACCTAAACACAAACACATTCAGGAAAGTTACTGTCATTTCAACTCAACATCAGTACAATTAACTCCGTTCTTCTACCACTCTCAAATAATCACATTTAAAACTAATTTACAAAGAGGATTGATTTTAAAGTCTCTAGCAGAGAATCAATTCTGGAATGCTATTTTGTGCTACATGAGAAAGGTCAAAAACCTTGTTAAAATTCTAACAGAATTTAAGTTTTAATGACTGGAAACTTATGTTCTGGATCACTGACAATTAGAGAGCGTTTTCTATTTTATTACCATTTCTTAATAAGCCTACCTACAAAAGTACAGGCCTACTTGTAAGAGGCTGAATATATTTAGATTTCTAACAATGTTCTGAAAGTCCTTACATAATTTGATTTTCATAACAAATATTTTAACAAGCCATACATTCCCCTTCCACACTAGGAGGTTTCAAAAAAACGTGTAGGAGCACTAAGGAAATACTACAGTTCATTCTTTGGACTCATTATTCAACTGTCAAAGCTGTGAATCACCTGTCAATTAGCTTATCTTCTACCACATTTTCTGGAAAACATAAGCAGTGGTACATTTTTCTAGATTTCTAGTACCCAAACAATCTGCTGTCACTAATAGCTTCTACTTCAAACCATCTCCTTGAAGCAGGGAAGCATTATGCTATTTTATTAATGGAGAATTCAAGGACAAAGTGAGGATAACAAATCATACAAACAAGTCTGTGGCTAAGTCATGATTTCTCACATCTCTGACTTTGCCAGTTTATCCAACAGTTCTTGCTGCTAGCAAATGCCTTTCCCACCCTTCTACTTGCATAATACAGCTTCTACCAACTCTTCCCTTTCACATATCACTTACTTTCTCAGAAATCCTCTTGGTTCCTGTGAATAATCCCAGTCCCCAGATGTAGTGATGAACAGGAGAATATCCAACCTATGGCTGGAGACTTCCCACTTCTGTTTCCCAGCAGTTTGTAATACTTACAAGTTCTAGAATAATTCAGCATTACTACAGAGATAGCTCTCTTGCTGCTTATTTAGGGTTTGCATATAAGTTTGAGATGAAAACACAAAGTTTGAGAGTCAACCAATGCAGCACATACACTCTTTGGCTATTATTAGAAATCACTAACAGAACTGCTCTAGCATTAGGTGATAATTCTGTATGGAAAAAAAAGTAAACTATCATTATGCAATCTACCTTTCAACTAACAAATTGCTGATTAATTCAATCTCTCACTGACAGTCTCTATGGCAATAATTATTCCCTGTAGCAAATAACGCCTGCGGCATTTAAAAATGTCAACCTCCTCCACCTGACCTCTCTGCTTAATAGGGATTCTGGATCTGTTCTCCTTAAAAAAAAAAATCACAATTGCTAGAAAATTCCTCATTTATCAGTCATGATTTTACAGTTTTCACATGTAAAAAGCACATTGCAGAGTTGCATTGCTGTATAGTACATACCCCATGTTCTTTAGCAGCCATAACCACTTTTGAAAGAATATCTTCTTCTACAAATGGCCTCACAGCATCATGGATAATCACTACTTCTGGTTTCTGGAGCAGACGGCTGGAAAATTCCTTCTCTGCAAATACTTTCAGTCCATTGAAAATTGACCGGTGACGAGTTATTCCACCTTCTACTACTGTAACTCTTTTGTGGCCATATTTTTCAATGATAGTCTTCATTGTTTCAATATTTTCAGGAGAGACCACCACAATAATGTCAGATATCCAACTTATCCTAGAAAAAAATAGTACAAAACCACAGAAAGTAGATATGAATGACTAAATAAAAGTAGAGATATGTGAAACAAAGAAACTCATAACAAAAATTCAAGATGGCCAAATAAAGCATCTCTCAGCATACTCAAGCCCATGTTTTCATAATCCAGTCCTAAAAGGAAAGATATTACAGAGGATTTCTACCAATACATGGATACCAACCAACAAAATTGGAATTCTGGGAATGGACTCGCTTCCAACAGCCACTTTGCAGAAGGGCACCTTCTGATAACCCTTCCAAAAGCCTTCAAAGCATTTCTTACTCCAGCCTCATTCCTATTTTCACATGGAATTTCTAAATCAATCAGTTACAGTTTATTAATCAGTTTCCAACAAATTGGTAAATCCTGGGTCCTGGAATACTCCATGTTCCAAAGAAGTACACTATGTACAAAAAAATAAGAGGATCAAGAAAAATTCTGAAACTAAGTTCACTATAAAGACAATCATGAGTAGTAATTGACAGATTCCTAATGAATTCATGATACTGTAACACTTGAATATTGACAGGAAATATTATACTGGTAGTTTGAAAAAAAATATATATATACACACAAATGTTTCTGCTCTAGTATTCTAGGAAGCCAGAAAAATGTAAAAACATAGCTGTGCTAGGTAAGATTACAATAACATCAAAAGCATATTCTTAGAGAACTTCAAGCTGTTACTATTGCTATCTGCCTAGGTCTACAATAGAGGGGGTGTTGGGGGGGGTACAATGACCCACAAACCACAAGACAAAAAACAGTCATAACTGAAGCAAGGCTAAAGTCATACTTGTGTCAAAGGACCTAGGAATACAAATTCAAGTCACACATGCATACTGTTCTTCAAAGAAAATGGAAACACCACAATTCAAATCCATTTTAGTGTCCTATTTTCTAAATGTTATGTAGAGAACATTAAAAAAAAAAGTGTCTCCACAGATGGCAGAAGAGTTTCTTAGCATGTCAGACAAGAAACTCATCAGATGAGCAACGATTAAAAAAAAAAAACACTATGTTAAAATTACCTACATATCCAACTAAGGAGAGAGACAAGTATTATATGCTCTCTCAAGTAAAACTAGTAAAGCTATTGAAATCAATTTTGTAGACAAAACAAGAATAAAGGTACTAAGTATTTCCAGTTAGAAAAATAAGTGTAAGAAATTTACAGTTCAGAACTACACAGGCTGAAGATACTGGTTTCTACAATAACACATGAGAAAGCATTACCTAGAAACTACCCTTACTCCAAAAGAAAAGTCATCTGTGATACAAACGAGTCCCCCAGAGCTATGAGAAACAATAGAACATCTTCCACCTTTACGTATGGGTTGGGTTTTTTTTTTTGCAATTGATAAAACTGCATGGAAAACCATTTTAATTAATTTTAAAATAACTGTTAAAAATAAAATAAATGGAAGTGCTATTAGCATTCTTCAAAAGAAAAATATTTGTCCTCGAGTTCATTTTATTATTAACAAAGGCAGAAAATACAGCCAAACTAACATATTCTCAGCACTTTTAAAGTATTAAGTTGTTCAAATGTAAAATCTTAACCATATGGTTTCAAGTTTCATCTCAACTTGTCACTCACCACAGGTTCACAGGTTTTAAAAACCTCTGAAATTAGTTCTGGCATAATCTTACATTTAGCCACAAAACTTAGCATCTCTGCATGACTTAAACTTAGAACTAGGGCAAAGTAACTGGATTCATCTCAGTTCTTTTGACTATCGAGAGTCAATTTAAATAAAGCAAAATTCAAGAAGAGCTATTTCACACTGAATGAAAACAAGAGTTCTGCACTTCTATTTGCAGAACAACTATAGCCTTACACAGTACCCAGAAACAGTGGACATTCTGCACATTCACTAGCTCTGCGTAAGAAAAGCACTGACATTTCCCTTTCTGCAGTTAAATGAAACAGATTATGAGGCAACTGGGTAGCACACAGCATCTTCCAAAAAGACAGGAAGAGAGCACAAGTACTGGCCAGCCTATGATAAATCTCTGCACAGGGTGGGTGGAATGGCTCAAGGTCTCCAGTGGGGTACAATATACCAAAAAGTGACAGGATGCGGTCACAGCTCCACCCTGTGTCTGCATAAACACATTTGTAAACTTGAGTATGTCCTCCCTAAATTCATTCCAGACTCATATTCTACAATTAGAGCTGGGATTTAGCAATGTAACCTATTCATATGAGAGTATAAAGTCATCCACTAGACTGATTACACACCAGAACAGCCTGGGTTTTGTCCCACCAAAACTCATGGAAAGTACTAATCCAGTAAAGTATGCTACAAATTTTAATGAATAATAACAGTGCATCACATGGGTGCTTGCTCCTTTAAAGATCTGCTTATGGAAATGTTGCAAATGTTTTAATGAAGTAGAAAGTTATCAGTATACACTCAATCTGTCAGTAAATGAATCTTTTTTTCCTCCCTCAATTTGTCACATCATCTTCTTCAGAAAGATTTCACACTAAAATAACAAGCAGCTCAGGACCTGCTCAAATCCAATATAAAAACACCATTTCAATTTTATAACTGTAATATTAAATCAAGATAACACAAGTTTCAGCAAGAATCAGCACAGTGTATGAAAAAGATCATAATACTGTACCCCAATCTGCTTAAACAATACAGAACTCTAGTGCTTCCATACAACATAGGCTGTAGTTCCGAAGTGGAAAATCAGGTCTGACCAGATGAAACGCAACTACTCCAGTTATAATCACTTTAAAACTGCCTTAGGAAGACCTAAATACTAGCAGAAGGAAAACAATGAAGCAGAAAAGTACTATATGTTTGTTTTCTGCAACTATACTTCTCGTCATCACCTACAAACAGACTTACTGCCTGCTGGAAAATAGTATTATTTCATTAAGTTTCAAAAAAAAGTACAAACATTTATATTAGTCCACCTAGAATTCAAAGTAAAGGAGCTCATTAACTCAGCAGCAGATGACTTCTCAACACAAGGTGCAGAAGAAATTAAACAAAACCACTTTGAAACTGTATCACCTAAATGGCATGTTGAGGTATCAATGTGAATGAGGTTCAACCCTCCGTCAGTTCACTTGCATACAACCAGTGCTGAGCCTGAAATTTGACATCAGGCTTAAACGCTCACACTCAATCTCTTGCAACTCTCATTCTGCCAGTAACAAACTATTCAATACAACATATCAAAATCAGCAAAACAAGGCCAGAACCAGGCAGTCACTGCTGAGACGGCTTTAGCAGTGTTATACGGGATCTTTCACTGCCATAGAAACTCTTCAGAGGTGCGAGATAAATCATTATATCACTTTTGCTGGTCTTATTATTCAAACACCAAATTGGAAAAAGAACTATCAAGAACAACATGCACTTGCAGAATGCAAGCATAACTTCCTTTTGCTCCATAGCAGCTTTGTTATGACTTTATTGGTATATGAAAAACTGTATCTTTTACAGTACAAAAATGGAAGCAGGAAGCTTTTAAGTCTGGTATATTAAGGAAGTTTGGAGGATCTTATATACAGAAGCCATTCATTTTTTCTGGAAATAAAATGCTCCGTATGAGTCAGACAAAATAACAAAGATACGTTCATAAAGTTTGCTATCATTATTTTTAGCTCATAAGCTATTTCAAGAATAAGCTAATGATAACCGGACAAAAAGAACTAGTTTTGCTCACCTCCTCTCCTAAGGGCATCATCTATGATTATTATTGGCAGGTCAGTGTTCTACATGCTATCATTCTAATGCAACAGGATGCACTGCTTATTCATTCAGGTCTGCTCTTGTCTCATCTGCCCATTTTTCCATATTGATATTTAAGATTCTCACTACTTTCAGCTGAACAGCATAAAGATCTTTTTCCACCAACCTTTAAAAAGCACATGCAAAGCAGCTGCACATCCTTGAACTGCTCATGTATTTGTCTATATATTCCTACCTTTATTCCAGATAAAAAAAAAGCTTAAAAATAGCCACGTTAGCTGAGGTAATCAGAAATTATTACAGGCTAATGGGTCAATGATTCATTCAATTACATCAGGTCAACAACAGACATCAGAAGATAGTATCAAGCTAAACAGAAAACCTGCCACTTCTGGGTGACAGATTATGAGACAAACTGCAGTTCCTCAGTATCACATTTTTGCTCTTACAGTCTCACAAAGTGAGAACAAGGTACATCCTTTGTAGTTTCAAAGCCGGAAGTGAAAGTGCTGAGATGAAAGTGAAAGCCATTCCAAGCCTTGGAGTACACAGGTTCCCAGCTCCTCATACACATCTATACCAGTCAACAGTCTACTGAACACTCCAGCTCAGTAGAGATGGCAGGAAGCTCTGCCTGTCAGAGCCCTGGCAGTGGTTATTCCACTACTAAGCAAAAGCACCAAGTTGTTACTCTCACAATCAGCTTGGCTGGACCGTACAATTAGAATCCAACTTTCTAATTTTTTGCAGCTTTAGGACATAAATATAATTCTGTTGCTCGAAGTGCAGCTATTTTCTCAGAGCTTACTGGCAGTAAATATAAATGGGTTCTTTAGATGAATACTACTTATTTTCCTATGAATATCATTTCCTTCCCAAACCTCACTCTGTTCTTGCTTCCAGGTTTCCAATACAGTGAGGGAGGATATTATTCTTCTCTGTAGATTCTCATGACATTTTGGCAGAAATTACAGCTGTGGCAAGCTTTGGATCGGAAGTTTTGCTTACTGATGTGCTTACCTTTGTGACTGGTTGCTGTTGAAAATTAAATAAACAAGAAATATTTCTTTTGTAAAGTAACAAGTGACCTGAGGGAAGCCCCTCTGGGTGGGAGTGGAAAAAGAGTCACAATTTTGATGTTCTACACGTTTCCGTGAGTTAAGAACTCTGAGAGATGCTGGCAATTTCATTTCTTGCACCAATCTCCACTCTTCCCCATTTATCCTCTCTAAAAATCTAAAGGTTTGTTTTCCTAAAGTTACTGCAACACATTGCTTGCAACTAATGTGGATAGAGCCTTCCTAAATCTTCGTTTGCGAAGCCTAGCCATGATGATACTGCAACACATCCAGAATACACTCCTACCCACTGTGTTTCACGTGACACTACATAAAAGACTTACATTATATTAACATTTGACAGTAATATATTAACTGTCAGTCACATGCTTAGAACTCAACAGACTTATGAAAAGGAAAAAACCCTGGCTGCTAATAGATCCCATTACTTGAATCCTTTGTTCTAACACAGAATCACATAATGTTAAAGATTGGATGGAACCTTAAAGATCATTTAGTCCCAACCCCCCTGCCATGGTCTCCCACTAGACTAGGTGGCTCAAGGCCACATCCAAGCTGGCCTTGAGCACTGCCAGGGCTGGAGCATCCACAACCTCCCTGGGCAACCTGCTTACCACCTTAAGAATGACAAATTTATTCCCAATATCTAACCTAAAATTCCCCTTTCAGTTTGTACATCTTATTTCTCGTCCTACCACTACAACACAGTCATAGAAAAGTTACATGTGCAGCTTCATGCTACATATGCTTCCAGTCCAGCAACTACGACTTAAACAAACCTTTCTGCCTTAAGCCTCCTGCTGATGTGAGGTGTTTTACCATGACCAGCGGCGAAGCACAATGCAGTGCTATACACCACTGAGTGCATTCACCTCACCATGAGGAGTGGATCTTTTTTAGAGGCCTCTGGACACTACCATAAGGACCATCTCCAACGGCTATGGCAGCACAGATCTTTTCTCAAGGCTGATGAGTAGCATTATGACTGTCTCCAGCAACTGCGGTCGGCTCGCAGCTCACCAAACCAGCCACTGCAGCTACAGCAACCCTCGAGCTTCGAGGCTGAAGGGGCCTCGAACCCATGATCTCCGACATCCATGGAATGTACCACAGCTTGGAGGCACGGGCAGGGCTCTGGGAGGTCCGGGGGCCAGGCTAGGCTGGGGGAAGCGCCCAGGTCCCGCCTGGTACCTGTGCCCAGATGAGCGGGCCAGTCACACCTCGTTCCCTGCCCCGCTGTTGCTCCCTGCACGGTCTAACCGGGTGGGGAGGGACGGGGAGACACCGCAGCGCAAACCAGACCCGCCCAAGGCCTGCGGCGAGGGCAGCGCGACTGCCGGCGGCTCTCCAGGGACCGGGGCAGGGCGAGGGCCGGCCGGGGCCGGCGGGGCGCGGTCGGGGAGCCGGGCGGCGCCGCCTCGTTACCTCTCCATGGCCCGCACCGCGTAGCTGACGAGCGGCCTCCCCTGCACGGCGCAAAACTGCTTGGGAGTGGCGCCTCCCAGGCGCTCTCCGCTCCCGCCCGCCGGCAGCACGGCCGACACCGACACACCGCCGGGCTCCATCTGCGCGGGGTCCCGCGGCGCCTCCGCTCGGCGCCCCCCGCGGCAGGAACGGCGCAACCAACCAACCGCCCGCCTGTTTTATTCGCCCGCGACGTCCGCGACCCAAAGAATCCAGCGCCCGCCCGTTCGCCTGCCCCCAGCGCACACCGGGCCCTACTCCTCGCCCACCCCGCGCTACGCGAGGCCCCACAGCGGCTCCGCCGGGCGCGGGCAGTCCTGCGGGATGAGCCCGGGCCGCGGCACAAGGACAGCGGGCACACAGCGGGACAACCAGGGGACAGTGCCTATGGGCCCTTTAAATGGCCGGCGCGCGGGTGACTCCGGGTGGGAGGGGCCGGCGCGCGGGGCGAGGCCGCGCTGAGGGGCGGTGCGAGCCGAGGATCCGGGGGGTCCGTGGAACCGGGAGGGATGTTGTGCTTCAGTGAGGAAATAAACAGAGCGTGTTTGGCGCCCAGGGGAAGGCGGGCTCACCGCGGTCCCAGCCGTGGGCTTGCGTCCTCCTGAGAGCCCCACAGGCTGGCCGGGGACAGTTGTATTGTGGGAATTGTTGCCCTTCATCCTAGGAGGGGGAGATTGGAATAAGATCATAGAATTGGTAAGGTTAAAAAAGTCATCGAGTCCAGCCGTTAATCCAGCACAGCCGTGTTCACTGTTAAACCATGTTCCCAAATGTCACATTCACACACCTTTTGAACGCTTCCAAGGACAGTGATTCCACTGCTTCCCTGGGCAGCCTGTTCCAATGCCTGACAGACCTTTCAGTGAAGAAATTTTTCTTGATATCCAACCTTAATCTCCCCTCTTAACTTGAGGCCGTGTCCTGTCATTCTGTCACTGATCGCCTGGGAGAAAAGTCCAACACCCATCTGGCTACAACCTCCTTTCACGTAGTTATAGGGAGTGACAGGGTCATCTTGGAGCCTCCTTTTTTCTCCAGGCTAAACAACCCTAGCTCCCTCAGTCACTCTTCATAGGATTTGTGCACTGCTCCCTTCAGCAGCTTCATTTGCCCTTCTATGGACACGATCCAGCAGCTCCATGTCTTTCTTTCAGAGGGTGGCCCAGAACTGAACACAGTACTCAAGGTGTGGCCTCACCAGTGCCAAGTACAGAGGGACAATCATTGCCCTAGTCCTGCTGGCCACACTATTCCTGATACAAGCCAGGACGCCTCTGACCTTTTTGGCTACCTGGACACCATGTCGGCTCATGTTCAACTGGCTGTCAACCAACACCTCCAGGTAAGACACTGGGAGAGGCTGTGGTGTTCCAGCTCATCTTATAGTCTCACTGTAGGCAGTAGCTGAGACAGTTTGACTGAAAAATTCCTAAAGTTGATACTGATTAAGTGGCAGAGGAGACAGTCCAAGAAGGAGGGGGTTTGCTAAGCATGACATTAGATCACATATTTGTAAACAGGAAAATAGGTCTCTCGTTGATGTGTCTGCCTTCACTGTACATCTTAGGCTGTAACTTGAGTGTATTTACATACCATAGCTACAGTCTATCCTCATCTGAAAGTTTTATGTATTTCACTGAAATTATGCCATTGCATGTCTGGTGGGAGCTTGTTGCTGCTTCTCAAGGAACAGCAAGGGCCAGCTACTCCAAAAGGGAAGGGGAGCCTGGAGCAGAGCATGGTATCAAGGCAGGTAAGAAAAGTAGCCTCACCAACAAGAAGCCAGGATGCTAAGGATGAGCCAGAGTAAGGATCAGGACCTCAGTGTCAGGCATAGTCCAGAGATCACCTGGCCTCAGTGAGGTGGCAGGTCCTAGGGCAAGCCAGGATGCCAAGCCAATTCGTGTGGCTCAAACCAGGTGCAGACATAGGGAACCAACAGTAAAGACTGCTTAGAATGAGGAGGAGGAGGAAAGGAGGGTCAGGACCTTTTTGTAGCTATCTTCATAACAGCTCTTATTAGTGGAAGAGCTAACTTTGGACTTGACAAACAAGACTCCTTAATTCAGCCATCTAAACTTGTTGAAGGTGGGTGCACTCAGGGCCCTAACGCTGTCCTCTTTGACATTATTTCTGGGAAAAAAATAAGTGTCTTATATGCAGGCTGTCCTGAAATTATCAGAGGCTTTAGAGTCTGCAGGATTTTTTTAGCTATTCTGTATATCTTTGAGAAGCTGACATTTACAGCTTTTCATGTTTCCGTACACTGTGTTTAAAGGAACATAAGTAGAACACAGACAGAGACCTTTCTGAGGAGTAGATCTGATCGAAAAAGCAGCATGGATGGAAGTTTGTTATGTCCCAGCTGGGCTGCTTTGCCAGTGCCAGCTGTGGACTGGAGTAAAATGACCATAAGGGCTTGCAGAGGCAGCATAAGTAGGAGTCATACATTAGGAGTGAAGTGATGCCTTTTAGCAAAGGCAGGAGTTCACAGATATCCTTCTTACCTGCAATAGGAGAAAAGTGTTGGAAAACTGGGAAATGCTGTAGAGAACACAGGCACTTTACATGCACATGTGTCTTGGCAGTTCTGGCAATGAGCAGAAATCACATCAGCTTGTACCGTGTAGTGAAACATGAGAGGGACTAATGCCAAACCTTTTGAATGGAAACATATGCCTTTTGGGTAATGATGTTTCAAAAGCTTCTGTAAGGAACAAATATGTTATCATGGGCATTGAAGAAAATGGGCATGTAAAATAAAAAAAAAAGAGGAAAATGTATGAATTTTACAGATTACTGAAAAACTTACAGAATGGAGACTCTTTACATTAGTGAGTGGGATTAACTAGAAGTTGAACTGCCTTCCTCCTGACAAGTGTGAATCTCATTGTTTTCAGGGCTTTTTGCTATGTGGTTTTTGTTTTTTTAATAATTCCTTGGCTTAGCAACTGTTTAACTGTTCATATTCTTTTTCAGTGGATCTTATATTTTCTTTTCCTGTAAAGTATTTCACTACACCTAATTCCTGAGTGATGACATATATTTGTCTGTTGTCTCTTTGAAGACTTCCAAGTTTGACCTGTGATTCTCCCCTGTGCAGACTACCATCGGTACAGCATCACTTCTTTATTATCAGATGCCCCAAATGGATTTTTCCTCTTGAGGTAGGCACCTCCAGTGTCCAAAATCATCTTGGATTCTAATTTTTTCTTGCAGCATTTCTAAAAAAACAAATTCATGGCAGCTTGTTCAGCAACGCTCCCACTTTTTTTCCTTTTTTTTCAGTGTAACAGACATTCTGAATTCCTATCTCAGGTCTTGATGCTTCCATTCACAAAAAGCACAAACATTAGTCAACTCTAGCTGATTTTCCAGACCTTTTTATTGTTTATCTTACTATAAGGAGCAAAATAAGGTCTTTTTAGTGCCCATGGCTCCTCCCACTGTACATCAGTTCTTGGTGTAGGTAAGTAGGATATTCCCAAACACCAACAAAACCTTCAGAACTATTTCCCCCTTCCTTCTTGGTGCTGTGGTTTTACATGTCATCACCTACACCCACAGTCTATTGTACCTAGTGCCTTCTCTCCTGTCCAATCAGCATTTCCCCACTTCATTTATTTGAGTAATATTTATTTCTCCTGTGAAGGACAAAAAGGCAAGAGAGATTGAGGAAAGAAGACCATGTGCTAGATTTGGTTCTGTTCTTGTTCTGAAGCCCATTTTCCTTGCTATGCTAAGGGGATGAGACTTGATCAGTCCAGAAGAAATGATATTTGATGGATGGACTTTGATGGATGCAGACTTCAGTGTCATCAAATCTGTTGTATATTTATGGTGAGATTTGATGACCCAGCCAAAAAGCACTTTGAAGCTGCTTTTGGCTGCACTTGAATGTCAAATGTTTCAGAAGTTTTCATGTTTTTTACAGTTTCTATGGAGTCAAAAGATTTTTATCTTGTGTTGGTAGCACCTGTTAGTTTTTCCAGAAGCCCTTCAGTATAGACTCTTAGGGTCTTATTTGTACTAAAGTTTTTACTGCCATTTCTCCTTTTATTTTTTGTTTTCTTAGATGATGTGGAAGGAAGACCATATTTAACATCCCTATCCATTTATACAGTGTTTTACCATGAGTTAAGAAAACTGGGATTTTGGGATTTGCATCTTTTTAATATTCATTTGTTAGTAACATGCAGTGAAGCACAGTGACATTTTGTGAATACATAATTCGCCTTCAGTTCCATTTCATTATGCATTTTGTATTGAATCAATCTACTATTTTGGTTGCTGTGCATATATATTTGTGCTCATATATAAACACTTGAAGTGGGGTAAAATGTAAATTCACACATATTGGAAGAACAATTTTGCAGTTTTTAATCGAATAAAAAGGAGCAGAGGCAACATTTACCTCAAAGCAAGTAAAGAGCAGGCTAATCCATCATTTCTGTGCAGGGGTATAACATCTGAAACCATCGTAGTAGTTTGCAATTATGCAGTAAATATGCCAATCATATATTTGAAAGGAAAAGGAGGGGGGGTTCTTTTTTATTGAAGAAGATATGTACAAATTGGAATCAAATTACAGTAGTGACATTCACCTGAAAATTTGACTGCTGGGGGAAAATATAATCTATTACTGACTCATAGTAGGGTTTTTTGAGAACGTTAAGTTATCAGAGTGATAGAAATCATTCTGAAAGGTATTTGTGAAAAATTAGTAAAAGAGCAAAACTTCTTTATTTAAAATTTCAGTTGAGTCTTCTGTAGATGTGGTATAAAGTAACTGAGAAATTGTCTTTTATCAAAGAAAATTCTAAGCTCTTGAAGCATTTTATTTTTAATTTTTATTTTTTATTTTTAAATTTAATGAATTTGCCTTTTCCTGACAAGCAGCAAGGTTTGCTATTGTGTGTTTTAAAGGGAAGTGCATGGAATCAAGTAGCATTTCACAAGTTAAAGTGAACTGTAAAAGCAGAATTACAAAAAAATTACAATACTTCCGACTATGGAAGTGCAAGATCCATAAAAGACAATGTAAAGCTAAAAGTATTTTAAATCTGAGAGCCATTCTTCAAGCTAACATGGTATCTGTAGCATTCTGAGCAGTGGTGCAGGCTTTTAACCTGAACCTTGTGTTCGCAAGATTGTATTTCACTAATTTTTTTCAGATATATAAACTATTTCTTCAGTGGTGACAAGCCATCAAATCCAGAGCTGTAAGGAAGCAAGTGGAATGCCAGTTCTCTTTAGATAGTTTTTCTGTTCAAGTAGGATAGCAGTCTTGGCTCTCTTGAAGTCACCAGTAACTGTCTCTAATTGTTGAAGTCACTGTTTACAGAAATAGACACAAGTTCTTTGCATATCTAAAGAGATTAGAAAGTCCTCCAAAAGACAGAATTTCAGTTTTTATCTTGCATGTCTGTTGCTATTTGTGGCACGTTACACAAGATCTCAAAGTCTTAGGCTTACATGGAAACCATTGTTTCCAGATATTTATTTCAGTTCTGATAGATCACTAGAAAAAGTAATCCTGTGACAGTTTTATTTTATGCTCTTCACAATCTTTTACTTGTTGCCTGAGGCTGATCGACCCTCCATGTAGTCCTTTTGGACTGACTTACATCTTTGCTATTTCAGTCTTTGTTGCACAGCAGCTGCCTCAGAGTATTTGCTCTGTGGTGATAGTGGTTCCCAAGTCAATGTCATGTCATAGGGAACACATGGCTCAAGGCAGTATAATAGATAGGGGAGTGCTGGAAAAGGCAAAAATATTTTCCATCCAAAGCATGTTTAACACCTTCAGGGAAATCTTATCTTATTTCATATTACCATATATTTATATTTGTGTTTTTACAAATATGTCTGCAAAAGGTTATTTCTTGCTCTTAGATTGTTTGATGAAAAATGCTATAGATGTGTGGAATACTTAGATAAAGTGTTGTGCTATTGATTTGCTCTTATTGCTATGTGGAACCAAGATCAAAACAGCATGTATTCAGTAACAGAGTTATGCACATACATAACTTAAATGATGTAAATAATTGACTACCAAATATCAAGGAGTCCTTACATGCCCCATACACAGTGGCATAGAATCACTTACAGATCAGATCCCTAAGGGGAATTCTGAGTGCTATTGCCTTCATAGAAAGTTCTGCAAAATATAGTTTTTTAATAGTTGAAGCATAAATAGAGACTATGAATGCTACAAATGTAAAGAAAATGTGGTCTTTGAACACAGTGGAGTGTTGTCATACTTGCACGTCATTGAAGGTGTGTTGAAAAACATGCATTGAGTTTCACCTGTTGTATCCTGTGTGTTTTATATCACACCTTTGGCATTGTTTTGCATGGTTCTGGTAGCTAAATTTCTTTTAGAGCTTATGAATACTTGATACACAGAAGAAGCATCTTGCTTATGTTCTGTGCAACTGCTAGAGAAAAACATTGCATTTTAAAGCTTCACCCTAAAATCTTATATTTCCCCTGAAGTGTTTATCCATTCTCTACCTGATAACCCTCTAGGCCATTTATCTGAGGTATGGAAGGTTAGTTCAAGAGCTAATGAGTATTTTGTGTACACAAAATAAAAGAATTTAAAGATAAGAGAATTACTCTGTAGTATGTTATTCAATAATTCATGAGAGTGAGAGTCCTTGATTGCAGGAGTTTTTGTGAAATTCAGAAAGATTAAAGACTTGAAGAAGGATTTCAACTATTTTAGCTAGTAGGTTATAAGATGGAGACCTCATGTAATTTTTCATTAGAAATGGCTGAATAGTCCTCAACACTTGGCTCTGGAAGGATCTTTGTAGATTCTAGGTATGTTGGTCAGATGCTAAGTCATGCCAATTTTGGGTAGATCTGTCTGCTCCACTTTGTGGAGCTCCACAATCACCATGTGTTGTGCTTATTAACGGGAACTGTGTTTTAGGGTCTTCGACTGTTGGAGTGCATTGGATGGTGACACTAACAAAGACATGGAAGTTCAGGGACGGAAATCCCTGTTTTCCACTGTCACTCTCACTTAACAGCAGGCACCAACCATTAGGACAGTGGCCTATCATGTCATTAAAAAAAGAAATGTTTAATTTACTCTTTTTTGACAGATGTTGAGTCATCACTGGAGAAACAGTTACCTCTGACGAAAGATTAATGGCAGTTTCCTTTTCCCAAGATGATTCAGAGCAGAGATGGGCTATGAACTGATTAAATAAGTGGTATTAAGCCACAGCTGTCAAGACACCAGTGATATAGAATTATGTAGTGCAATATTAGAAAATACTTTAGGAGCTGAAGTTAGATTTGGAATAGAATTGGGATTTTCACTGCTCTAAATTTTTGTTTTAATTTTGGTGTGTGCATATTATCATGCCGTGTTTTATTGCTTTACTATGTTCTGTGTTATCTCCAGGGAATATTTGTAAAAGAATATGAAACAATTCACCAAACTTCAAGTGATGGAGAGAATCAAACAACATCAATGAAAATTTGCATATTTGGTGTGAATAGGGGTACAAGCTTTATTACTTATTACTACACCAAAAGCATTGTTTCTGCATCTCTTGTCATGTTAATAACAGTCCTCTCTTTAAGAATGCCAGGAATGTTATTCATTAGTCCTATGTTTGAATAATATAGATAAAGTCAGTCTGACAGAGTTCATATAGGAGGGATTCCATCCATGCAAGTTTTTTATTTAATAAATTAAGACTGGTTCTAGCTATACCATCAGGGACTGAAATTGCAGCTGGCAACACAAGATACTATGCAACACAAAAACTGGACTTTGCCTTCATTGTGGATTTATATGGTATAGATTAGACAAAACAATTATCTGGAGGTAGTTCATTTTTCCCCTTTCCTTTTGATTTTTTAGAGTTACTTTCTAACCTTTTTGGCAATTTGTAAGAGAAGTACCTTAAAATGCAGCCTGCCTTGTGGTAAAGTTTGTGAATCTTTTTGCTCTTTCTGAACAGTTGCTTTATAGTGAGCAAAACATGCAGGATGATAGTCCTTAAAAACAGTAGCCTTGTCCTAATCCTTTACCTCATCCTTTGCTGGCTTATGCAGTTATAGCACAAAAATGTCAGATTGGAAAGGGTCAATCCTTTGATCCTGTTCAGTTTTTAGAAAGATCAGGCTTACAGATTTTTCCCAACTGCAGCAATGTGGCTACCTGTCATCCAGCAATTATATAGAGACTCAGCTTGTTTAACATACACTGCTGAGCAACCATGAAAGGTTAACCATTTTCCAGCATACTAATCTAGCTGGATGCAAACCAACTACTTAATGAAAAATGCTCTGTATCCTGTTACTGTTTTTCTGAGTAATGCAGTCCAACTCACCCTACTTTAAAAATTCTTCTTGGCATTGACCTGTGCCAGCACACTTGTGTTTCTACATACATTGTTTTTTTCAGTACTGAACACTTCATAAAACGGATTAAATAATTAAGTCATGCATCCTTCTGTGTGTGTATGTGTGTTTTGAAAAAGAATGTGGAACAAGTAAGCTAACTACTGGAAAGAAAAGAGTTTGGGCATTGAGACACCATGGGAAAGAGGATTTGGATTTTGCTAGAGTCAGAAGTTTCAAAGTGAAGGGCAGAAGCAAACAGATTTGCACGGGGCTGCACTATTTGAGTAGATAAAGAGTACCACAAGGTACTATGTTCTTAAGATTAAGACAGTGGCTTGAATGGTCTGTCTAATGAGGGCTTTTATGGAAGAATTATGCAAAGAAGTATTTAATTAAGCAAATAAAAATGGAAATCCTTAATATTTACTTTATTCTTGGCAAAGGATGTTGCAAATGTTTTCTTCTGGCAGAGGTGTCAAGATTCAAAACTGATTACAAAAAGATCAAAAGAAAATATAGGGACAATAGCTGCAGAGCACCTAGAAGAGGTTTTATGGATAACTCACTAGCTATATTCTTGATGGTCTTGTTCACAAAATCAGATTACTGTAATTTTATAGGTATATATATCTTAAATATTTATATTTTATATAGGTTGTAAGCAGGAGTTTGAGCCAAATTCTTCAATAAGGGAGTCCAGGTGTGTGACAGACTGATAGCATTCTAAGAAACCTGTATGTGAACTTTTTCAGATTAGGTAATATTCATTCTCCTCAGGGAGGGAAGGCCGTGGTCACCCACCAGAAGATACGAACAGTGCAGTGAAATGTATTTTTATGTGGAAATGGCAGATTGTGAAGTCTCCCTGACTTACCCTGGTTCAGTGTGAAATGGTCCAGACACACTGTGCTGCGCATTCTTCCCTTTGCATGGGAAATTAAGACACAGAGACAGTCAGAAATGGTTATCTACCATGTGTATTTAAACTTGGCAGTCTGCTAAATCCCAAGGGTAGCATGTTCATGGACTACTATTTGGCTTGGCATTTTGCAGACAGAACAAGTCTTTTGAAGTCTCATGAAAAGTTATGAGGATCAGAAGAAAATTAAGAAGACACAGCACCATGCTGTCCTCCACATGTCATTTAGTTACAATTTTTTGATCCATCTTCTCTTCTTTCTCCTCTTCTAGACATACCCAAATTCAGACATTTCAATATCTGAAAACAAAGGATGCAGTGCAGCAATACAACCAGTTCTCAGGTGCTATAAGCTGCTCTGGCTAGCGTACTAAAAATTGCAATAAAGATGCACAAAAGCAGAAGTTTCAGCAGGCTTTTTCAATGGGAGAAGAAAAAATAAACACCAAAAGCAAGTGTTCCATGCTAAAACCCAAATTTTTGTAGCTTTACATTTTAGAAACACTCAGACCTCTGTTCTCCATCCCAGCTTAATGACTATAGGGAGCCTAAAATGGCTTTCTTCAACCCATCCCAAACTAAATGAATAAATAAATAAGCAAATAAATAAAATAATAATCTAACAAGCAACAGATGTTTAAACTTGCTTCGGCTGCAATTGAAACAAAGTCTTTGTGCTACAGAGTGTTTCAAAGCTTTGCATAGTCCCTCTGTTTCTCAGTGGCAGTTCTTGTGGTAGGGCTAGGCAAGTACTTTTCTCCTTAGGCCCTGTCCCTCAACTCTCCACTGTTTTATATAAAAGAACTTTAATAAATGTGCCTGGCTGGCTCTTCTTTAGCCCATCAAAGCATCAGACTTCACAGAATGGTGTATACTTTTACTAAATTCCTTTACAATTTCCTCACTAAGTCATTTCTCACTGGGGCTAACAAAACAAATCAAATGTGAAACTCCTAGACCAAGGCAGAGCATTACTTTTCCTCTCAGTAGTCAAAATAAAAAAAATGATACATCCAGTCATTCTAAGAAGAGATTTAAAATATTTATGTATCAAAAATCAAGTGTACCATGTTAATATAGTTCAGAATAGCTATGATTGTAAACAATGAGACAATTATACACTATTGTAAAATGACTAAAACAGAGCAAGGGACAGAAAACAGACAACAGTGTTCAACAAAACATTTTTAGGTAGTTTAGTATTTTTTACTTAAGTAGATGGTAGCAAAGGTCACTCTTTTGACAGCAGTTGTCGTTGTGGTTTAGTAAACAGAACTATATTAATGTTTCAGGGAATTCTGATTTAGGCCTCTTTTCCGGGGAGCTGACTTCCTTTTCTTTTTTTCCCCATTAGATTCATTAAATACCATATTCCACAAACAGCCCTATTAAAGAAGTCATTTCTATTAAGACATCCTCTGTATTTCTTTGTCATTGTATAGAGGCATTAAGAAGGCCTGAACTCCAGCTAGGTAATGTCACTGTCACATCAAACCAAACTGAGTTAAGAAAATGCAAACTCCCAGAATGGAATTACAGTCCAGCGTTTGTAGAGATTTTTCTCAGCAATTAATAAAGACTACTTATTTTCATGGTGTGCAGTTCAATAAACATTAATTAAAAATTAATAGTAGTTTCTTAGCATAGAAATACTGAGGAAAGTAGATGTTTGAATATTTACTCAGTGGTAGGCAATATCACTTGTAAATCACACTTTTCTAGTGTGTCAGTTCACATAACTCATACAAGGAGTAAGCTGAAAGGCTGGATGTCTTTCAGAAAGATGCATGGGCAAGCCTCTTGTTGTGGGGGCCACGTTCAGGCAAAATTAACAAATCCAGTGACAGAATGTCTGCTTAACTCATAAATCTCTAGAGAATTTTTAGGTTTAGCCTGGAGCGATATTTGTATGTATGTCAATGAACTGAAAATCAAAGCCCCTCGCCTGGCCTAGGGGAAAGGAAATGCATCATGAGAATAGGATACTTTCCAACTCTAAGGATTCCTTATAATTTTCAACTGAACACCTCCAGGTTAATACTGTAGCAACAAGACACTCACAGTGGAATGTATTGAACAGCCCTTTCTTGATTAATGCTGTACTTCTTCAGGAAGGATATAAAGGTCAAGGTTAGAAGGACTAAAGTGATTTACTAGCAGAAATCTGTTAGGTATTTTGAAGGGTGTTATTCAAATGTCTACTTTATTTCCAAACAAATGACTGAGCTTGGATTTGGGTGGTTTAGATTCCAAGACTGCTGGAAAGGAGAAAGCAAGAGATTTGTTACTATTATTAAAAAACTGAATAAATAAACTTCTCAAGGGCCTTTCTAGTCTAGACTGCAAATGTCAGGCCCTTCTGACTTCCACAGTTGATAAATGTCTTAATGACACATACTATCTACCACTGCCTCTACAAAGTGTGCCTCTGAGTGCTACCATGCTATCAAAACAATCAGCATCTGGCTAAGTTTGTTTCTAGTGATGTCTAAAGAAAAATTGATTTCCACTCATTATAAAACAATTACCACTTAGCTGGAGGTGGATTTCATCAACTCAAAAGTAATGAAATAGCTATGTCAGATTAACAGATTTAAAATAAATTTCCAATTTATTCACTTTTAGTTTTCTAAAGAAGCAAGTATGAGAAGTTGTAAAATTATTAGGTTCTTTTTAAGATGTTTGAAATGCCTTTTAGGAAGCCCTTGGACTTACCAATCTGCCCATATGATCAAACATCACTGAGAAAGTCAACTTCTATATATTCTTAGTTTAATAAATCTAGACTATTTGTTGTCTAATTTATGTAAAAACTTATCTGCCTCTACACTGTACTCTTTCAAAACATTTAGGTATTTCTTGTATCTATTTGGCTTAGTATTTTAGGTGAAAACTAAGAAAATTTGAGCGTGTTTGTCTTTCCTTTTTAACTTTGAAGCAAACTTAAGATGTATCATATTTAGAATTATTTCAATGTAAGCAGTACTATTTTGTTCACTGAGTCTTTGATAAACTTTGGCTACATTCTCCACTGTCCTCCACAAGAGCAGTGGCCCATTTCCTCCTCACTGCAACTTTACATGTTGGACATTCTCCATACAGAAAAGAAACTAGTTAGATGTACTCATATAATAAATGCCTTTTTTTTTTGGATCCTTGGATAGATCCCTGTGAGTTCACATGTAACCAGATGAAACAGAAGGCAGACTGTATATACCAGATTGAAGTATTCAGAGTTAGGAGTTGCATCACAAAGAGTAACATTATTCCTTCAGAAAATTCAAGATTAACATATTTCTAACGCTGCTTTCCTGAAGATATCTCCCACAAAGCGCCAAAGTCATGGCCAAAGAAGAGACCATAGCTAATTCAGGTGGCACTTCAAAGCTAAGTTGCTGCTGATGGACAATGTTCCTGCTGGCTTCCCTCATGTTCCCTCAAATATGCCAGACTTAGAGATGGGCCCCATGGCCATTCTATAGCATATCCAGCAAAGTTTCATGAACTCATTTTAGCAGAATTGTGTCAGATTATTCCCCCTCGGGTAGTTCTGCATGAAAAGACAAATGAGAAGTTATTATCTCTGTTTCTAAATGGAATCTCTTTATTAAACATGCATATTGTTCCTACAGTAAAACTTCAATGATTGGAAAAGAGTTATGAGCAAGATGTGTGGGTTTTTTCACCATTCTACTCTCTGGGAGTCAAACAGAACAGGTAGGCCAGCTTTACTGGTTTTTAGTGGCTATTGGCTTTGAAAATAATTTTGGTTAAATTTTGGTCCATTATCTCAATCTTCTGTGCTTTGTCATCTTGAACAAGTAGCTGGATAACAATTTAAAAATGGATAGATGTTTGGCATTTGGGAAAATTTTTTCTCTCATGAAATGATTGAATGAGACTGTCTATTAAAATAAAAAAATAATATATCTCTAGGTCTGCTGGACTGATATGCCTAGAAGCAATGTCATGTCACTTCTCTCCCTGCTAACTCCTTTATTCATTATCTCTCCTTTTACACTTAAAAGAAGCACCTTTAAGATCAGGGAATTTAAGTATAAATGGATTCTGGTCTCATCGTTTTGATATTTTTTCAATCACAAAACTAAATTTGAAATAGCTAGGTCATTAATGCAATGGGGTTTTTTACCTGTACTACCACGTGGATCACTTAAATTGAATAAAAAAGTATGTATCATTTTTTACAAATAGCAAATTTTAAAGAGAATTCTCAAAAGTAACTTTGAGGAAAAATCATTAAATTTTGTCAATAAAGTATTGAGTGAGTCAGGCAGTTCTACTACTTTAACAACCAGGAAAGATCTCTGCCAAGAACTTCATGATGAATCTTTTGAAATTAAAATGCAAAACAGGATGAGATAAAAAGAAGGTCAGAGAGCTTGTGTGAGACCTTATCAGGCAAGACTTTTCATTACTATCCTCTTGTGTAACTTTTACTTTGGGTGCAAATGGGTTGTAAAAGTTAATGATTTAAGAACAGCAGAATCTGTGATGAAATCCTGCCCACAGTGTTTCAATATAGTTTGAAAGATTGAGAATAAGTGATTCATGCACTATGTGTTTAAAGGCAGATTAATTACTATATATTTTTTGATAGATTCTATAAGAATTTGTGGATAAATGTGAGGTACTCTACTGGTTCTGTGGAAAAGATGAAACCATATGTAAGTTATACCATTGCTCTTTGACTTGATCATCACTAACGAAAAGAAAAAAAAATGGTGGTGTCTCACTAGCTTGTAAAACTTCCCAAATATACACTTCTTCTGAAATGTACAACTTGAGAACTGTTAAATAAGAACCTGGCTTGGACCATTAATAAGCACCATCTGTTAAATGGTCATGTAAGATTTTTACATCCAGAAGGATTGTTTTAATTTTAAATTTCATGGATAGATTTTTTTAAACCATATAACATTCTCCCGTTTTTTAAGACTGAATGTTGTGACTGATAAAAATGTGTGCATTTTCATACACAGAGCCAGACAATACAGGTTTTTAGCAGTGTTTATTTTTCTAAAAAAACAAAAGAAACCAATGAATTTGAAAGGAAGTTATATCTGTCTTTTGATTGCACACTTTTTAAACAAAAATAATACAGGGTGGAGAATGAAAAATACAATTTTTATGTTGCTACTTCGAAATAACACCTATGTCTATGAATGTTCAAAATTAAAATATATATACCAAGAATGCTAAAATGTCTATTTTACATTATCTACAAAATTATGTTCTAATCCAGCCACAAATCATAGGAAAATACTTTGATACATATGAAAAGCTATAAACATAAGGAAATTTTGAAGGGAAATAACACACATAAAAGCTCATTAAATAATTACAACAACAAATAAATAGTTTGTTCAGCTTTACTTTTTGATTGCTGCCATGCATATTTTAATTTTTGGTATACTGAGATAAGAGAAAGGTGAGCATGCAAAGCATCTTTTTAGAATGAATCTGAAAGCAGATACAAGGTGTTGTATTTTTAAGCTGTTGTCAGAAGTTCATAAAACATGATATAGAAGGCAATAGATGTGATAACTGTTCTCAGGAAAACACACAACAAAGCATCTTTTTACAAAATAGACTTCAGTGAAGACTCATGGCAAATTTTCTTTGCCTCCATGGGTGGAGAAAATGTAAAAGTTTATAGTATGGGCTTGGAAAGCTTGTGTTATTCCCCATCTTGAGCATCTGGAAAATCACCCAAAATGTCCATATGCTGAGAATGCCCCTTTTGATTTTGGTCAAAGCAAGTAGTGTCAACTGAGAACACAGCAATGGCAGACTTGTCTTTAAGCAGTCAGAAGGGTAAAGCAAATGGTTACAGGTGAGTTCAGTTTTGGCACGAGGAGAGGGAGATGAGAGAGGAGAGAATGTTTGACTTCTAACTTGTACTATGTTTGCTGGATTTACTGGCTCTTTTCCTCTCTTTGTGATGCTGGATAGGTTTTGCTTGAGAGGTTCCCTCGAAGTTGTGGCTGGACTCATTGTGCTGCCTGGTGTATCGCTTGCACTTGCAGGCTGTGACCACAGTTATTTTGTAGGTTCTTATACTTCCATCCTGGCATTGAAGCTGGATCCTCTGAGTGCGAGTTTTGTCGTTGACACATCTCCACTCTTGCGAGCTCCGCCTGCTCCAGTACTTGGTTCCGTAACCTCCTCCAATCCAGTTGGGGAGCAGTGGCAAAGGGAGGCATTCACCAGCACACACCAGTTCCTTCAGGGGGTTAATGCTGGTGCACTGGCCATCAGAAATGTACTTGGTGGATCTCAGTTCCCGGCAACCAACTTGAACACGATCTGTAGAATGCACAGAACAATAAACACTGAAATTCAGAATGGAGCAATTTCCTCAGCCAGTCATTTTCACATTAACCAGGTATGTTTTGCAGAAGTTAAAAGTAGGCTGTAATCTTTACAGGACATCTCTTTACTATTGTGTCCCCCAACACAAGGGCCTCAAGCGCTGATGGTATCTCTGGGTAATACCAGAGCATAAAGAAATCCTAATGATATGCACTTCAGCAGTTGTGGTAGAAGAGGCAATTTTATTCTCTATCCTTCTTCTCAGGGACATACCTTTTAGAAGAGAAAAATGCCCCAAGGGAAGAAGTGTTTCCTGTTTGTTCTCAATCTAGGGAATCTGCTCTGTGATGTTCACAATTATGTTGGATCATTAGCAAGGGGGAAAATAATGCTTTGGAAATGGTTTGTTTGCTTCTAAATGAATTTCAAACAGTGTGTGTCTTCTCTTTCCATGGTTACAGTGGACTGAGTCTCCCATGAACTCTGTGGCCTCAAACACAGATACTGCAGAAGTGGTAACAGCTGAAGTTACCAGGGAATGGGGTTCTGCCTATGAAATTTGAATGATTAGCAGTAACAATTTCAGAGGGGTCATTTTGCCCTCAGGATAACACCATCTTTGTATCTGTAGTAGTCTGTATGTTATATGTTACATAGAGGATCCTGCAAATTCTCTCAGGCAACTGACAGAATCAACATGCAGAGCTTCTCATACAGGCATGTTTGTACCCGTCTATATGTGCGGCTCTGCGCTCCCTGCAATAAACACAACTGTTTATTTCAGTAATTACACTTTGAAATAAACGCCCACAGCGCGCTTAATTTTAATAAGCAATCTTTACTGGCTGTGCTCTCCCTCTTTCTGAAGGACAATTACGGCGCGGATTCTACACACAATGCAATTAACTAACGCTTTTAAAATAGAAGTAATTACTAGAAACATTTCAGAATGAATCATAAAAGGCTTTGAAGGTACATCTACATATCTCAGCTACAGGCTGCTTCTGTTTCTACTTGGATTTTTGGAAGCAAATTCTGAACAGAGACACTGCATTAAGATTACTTCACCCTATCCCCTGTGTCTCATGGTGGGCAGGCAGAGGGACTGTAAATCTGCAGGCTGACCCCAGGGACTAGTGACAGGGCTGCTGTCCTGATTGCCTTGCAGAAAAGATTCAGGCTTGCCTTCCTGCAGCTGCACTCAGGAATGTACCTGGAAGCAGCTGGTCACAGATCTAAGTTTGTCTCCTGTTTTTCTGTCTTTCCTGGCTCAGCTTTTTGCCAGTGACAGCTCATTGACAACGAATACCTACTGGGCTGTTCCAGTAATCTTATAATGATGAGATGTTTCCTGTGCGCTTAAAACCTCTGCGTTCACAGAAGCTGACACACCTGGCTTAGCTGAAAGGTATCGGTGTCACTCGTTGCCTTCACTTTCCAGGGATGACTATTTTTATCGAACTGTTGTGGGTTGGTGTGTGTATGTTTCTCTGTTTGGATTTGTTTCATTTTGAGGAGGTGGGCAGGGGAGGGAACAGATAAAGTCAGCAGGTTTCCAGATCCCCGTGTATCTGACATATATACATAAAACTCAGCAGGAGAAGACTAGATATAAGAAGGCAAGTTAGAGCAGAGATCATAGGTAAATTATGAGCTGATTTGTTTACATTTGCTGGAGGTGTTAAGCGGTTAAGAGCTATAGCAGGAAGTAAAACCAAACAGCGGGAACGAAATTCAGAGTATTTCATTGCATTTGAAAAGTAGCTCAGACACCTTCCCTACTCGTAGTGGGAGATAAGAAAGCGAGCGCTCTGGAAATGCCTTTCACCCCTCTTCCTTTATCTCGCTTCCCTGCCGGATAACCCACAGAACGCGGCATTCCTGGATGAACCTCCCTCAGGAAGTAACCTGGCCGAGCGAGCCGGTCCTACAGGACTCCCCAGCACGGGGGAGGGCGGGCTGTTGGCTCGGGGGCCGCCTGGCGAGGCAGATCCCGGCCCGGAACCAGCAGCATCTCCCCGCGCCCCGGCTCCCCCCAGGCGCCGGTTCCCTGGAGCGCCGCGCTCGGGCCGGGGGGAGCACGGGGCGCCGGGCGGGATGCGCGGCTCCGGTCGGGGGCTCCGCTCCCGGGACCGGGACGGGCGCAGCTGCCGCCCGGGGCTGCGGGACGCGGTGGAAGTACCGCCGGTGGGATACTCACTGTTACGGTCGGATCCAGTGCTGGTGTAGTGCCTGCCTCCGTTCCTGGCTTGATTCAACGTGCTGTTGCTGCTTGGGCTCGCTGCAGCGGGTTTAACAACGTGTGAATAAAGTATCTCTGTGGCATCGTTCTTGAAAGCCAAGTAGCTTCTCGTGAAGATGAAAGTCAGGAGAAAGCCATAGAAGTGAATGGCAGGGAGAAGCATGGCTGGTTCAGCCTGTGTCTGACAGAGCTGGATGAAATCTTTTCCTTCTGCTTCTTCTGGGTAACTCTGCAATTGCTCTTGAAGATTTCCTTTATATATTCAGGGAGGTTTGGCATTCATTCAGGTGTAAAGTTGTGGATAGCTTCAGAATGAAAACCCACAAAAGGGGTGGGATCCCTACATGAGCTGCGAAGACCTTTCACCAATAGGAGAGAAGACTGCAGTAAAGGAGGAGTTAGATGCACTAATTGTAGGATTCCTATTTGGGGCTTTTGAGGGTATACAGAAAACTCTTAGGCACCATCAAACAGCAGAATTCGGACTGAGACCTAGAGACGGCCGTGTCTACTCTGCCATTCCCTGTAGCCCCATGTGCCTGGCACTTTTGTGTGATGTGACTAACACGGTGTCAGAATGAGTCGCTCTTGCTCCTCTTATGCAAAGTTTCATACCGTCTTCTCAAACTGAGATGAGCTCTGTAAGGATGCAAAAATTTATAGAACTTAAAGAAGACTGCTAGTTACACAAATACTGTCTGCAGTATACCAAGATCATTTAAAAAAATATTGTGAATAATTTAAAGCTGCCTCTAGATGCTTTAAATTATGCAGCTTTGATCAACAGGGAGCACTGCAAAAGAAATTGCTTGTTTTAGAGGAATATTCTCTCCCTGGTGTGCAAAGTTACAAGTATGTATTTCTGTATCACCACATAAAAAGTATCTCCTCTAGGCTCTTAGTACAAACATATCCATATTCATAGCCTCTCACCATGCTCATTCACCAAACTAGTCTTTTTTAGTTTTGTACATTGCCTAGAGCATTCTTATATTTTTAATGCATTATTTCATGTGATAAAGGAAACAAAGAGAAAACATGCAAATCTCTTTCAAATTTTCAGAAGAATAATCCTTACTTTGGCACAGTTTTACTGTGTCAGGCAGTTACTTGATTTTACATAAAATTACATGGCCCAAATCCAAACACTAGTGTAAACTGAGATGCTGCCAGTAGGTCAATGCTTGTCTATATACTGGTGAATGTTCTATAGATTTTTGCTATAAATAAAACAACAGTGATCAACACTGAAAGGTCTAGCGTTCTAATTAAATGGAACCTTTTTCTTGGGAAAAAACACAACCTTGCAGAGGGCCACATTATGTAAAGGTTAGACTCTAATCTCACTTACACACTCAGTAACTGAGTTGATATCTATAGTCATACCGGATTTTATTGCTGTAATAAAAGCAGAAGTGGAACAGAGGTTAGTTACCTCTACTGCCAGGATCAAAATCTCAGTCATTCAGAGAAGACAACTTTGTTTCTTCCTAGTCACAAGCAGAGGTTTGTCTGCATCAGCAACACTTTCCTCTTGCATCACTAAGAAAGTTATCCTGGATTTCAGCAGGAGTAAGAACAGATCCACAGTAAGTGCCAAATTGATAGCCTTTGCTTAAAGGACACAGGAAAAACAGGAGTGTTGCAAGGTGAAGTGAGTTTTACTGGCAGAGCTGTGTGTGGGGAAGTTGAGTTGATTGCCTGCATCTATTATGACTAGCCCAACCCAGTTCTGGAATAACAAGAATGTTGCAAGGCAGAGCGAGATCTTTCAGCAGAGTAATGTATGGAGGAGTGGGATCACTGCTATCCCCTGACAGAGCTGCAAGTTCCACTCTCATGGAACATCTAATTCAACCACAAAAGCAAAGATGTGTGTTTTACCTTCCCTTGAAAAAAAAGTTTTCTTAAGCAAATATCAAAAAATATATGTACATTACAGACCATTAATATTTGAGCTTTTTTTTTTTTTTTCAATAGCAGTGAACCAAAGGTCTACTTTGTTGATGTTCAGGTCCTACTTCATTTTTTCTCATACTCACAAATCATAAAGATCTTCACATATCTCACCTTCCCTCCAGGATAGTCTCTGTGCTGAATTGAGCCACTATAATTAAAAGCATGGAACCAATTTTCCAGTTATCCACAGTACCCGTGTGTACGAGTCAGGGGACCTCTTCCTAGTAGAGAGATTTTCCCACATTAGACAAGACTTAAGAAAGTCAGAAGTTTCCTTGAAAACTGTTTTCTTTGAAATAAGGCATATAATCTTCTCACAGGGCAAGTGCATGGGGCTTTGGAGTGGTTATAGAACTGGGTCTACAAGGAGCTTGCTAAGACTTTTCAGCTTTCAATGAAAGCTAAAAGTCATCCTTTTAAATTTAGTCTACTTGAAACCATTAAGTTCGTCACGTAGATCTCTTGGTCTTGTCACTTAGAGAAGGAAGACCTCAAGACAAGCCTCTCATGTCCTTTGTAAAGGAAAAGTTTGACCCTGAATTTGCCACAGGAAAGAGAATACAGATTACCTCATTTTTCTGTGCATTAGACACAGAGTAGACATTATTTTAATTTTATTTGTATTTTCCACCTGTTAAAAATATGGTATGAAAGTATCATAATTTCAGTTCCTTGGTCAGTACAGTCAGCCTCCATGCTTTGAGAGGTAAGCAGGCTTCTGAGGAGTTTGTCAGTTAATTTGATTTATACTTTCTTAATCAAACCTAGAGCTTGCAGTCTTCCACTTTTTCTGAGTCTCCCTGAGAGAGTTTAGAAGTTGCTCGAGAGGAAGGGATTCTAGTCAGTCAAATTTGGTCATTCTTCCACAATGAACTTCAGAATCAAAAGGTGTTTCTTGTTGCTTAGCTCAGAATGAGTTCCCAGACTTTACATATTTTTTACTATCATTAGTTAGATGTTGTGATAAATTCACAAAGGTGAAGGCTGTAAGTTACCATTGTAGCTTCCAAAACAGACTTATACAATGTATAGTCCTCATTTTAGTCAGATTCAATGATTTGTTTAGAAGATTGCTCTGCTTAATCTGTAATATTGGCCATAAGGAATATATTACACAAGGTCTTTGAAGTCTGTACTGGCTTCCTTTTTGCCTCTGGGCATAACTCAGGATGTTCTTATTGATCTATAAAACCCTATATGCTTTGAGTCCTAGGCAATAAATTCTATCTCCTTTATCTTCCATTGTGATGCTCAAGATCAGCTGGGGCACACTGACTGTACCTGAGTGTCTGGAGAGGTTAAATGCTCAGTGTGAAAGGTCCAGGAGACTGGATTTCACTGCTCCTAAGGATCCAAGAGAGCTTTTTTCAACTACTTGGCATGGTGTAAAGGCCATTGTTTAGTCAGGTGCTTGAAAGGTGACTGTTGGGAAGGCACAGGGCAGAAACCCATTAACCAGATTAATTTAAATGTTTGTACATATACCCAGAAATAAAGTGCTACATTTAACTACACACTTTTTTCAATTTAACTGCTCCTCTTGTCTTAACAGCCTTGCTTCTGAGTGAACCTAAACATAGTGGTAAAGCCATCCATCATGCTTCAGAGAGGATGGTATCCAGAGTTATACACACCTTAACTCTTGCCTTTTCCATTTTCTGTGATGGAAAAAACACATTTCTCTCAATGGATGTAGAATTAGGCATACATTCCCTAAAGATCCCAGAAGAGAATTCACTTCTTTATGGTCATTTATAAGTCTGTCAAGATCCCATCCTCCATGTTTCTTAGACACTATAATGATGTCCAAAGGGCAAAGTTTTGTGCAGAGTGCACACACCTGTCTAGCAGCACAAAACAGCCACAGGGAATAGAAGGGTATGCACTGACAAGTACAAATGACTGTCAGAGAGCCTTGTCTTTGCAAATCACATGATCACTGCACATGCATAAAATAAGAAGGAATCCTCAATTTTTCATAAACTTAGGCCTGTCCTGTTTTAATAATGACAGGAAAAGGCCAAAATTAGAATGAAGGCACCTTGGAAATAAAGGTTGACAGTTTGGTTTTATATATTTTTTTTTTTAATCCCAAAGACCATTAGAGTACTGCACTTCTGACTTGTTTTCAAAGGCAGATACTTTGAGAGTAAGTATAGGCTCAGATAAATGACTGCAAAAAAGAAACTGACATTTATTACTTTGCACCTTAAAACAGAAATGACTGTCAGGCTATTTTCTGTTAAGCAATAAGCATATTAGTAATGCACTTCAAAGCAGCATAAAATGTGATTTGGAGGATGATAAGAGAACTTGTCTGAAAGTGAGGTAAAACTGTAATAAGTGCAACTGTTGAGAACTTGTAAGCTGTTGTGCAACAAGTTAAGTGTAATTTTAAAGCTCATACAGAAAACATGTTAGAGAACCAAGATATGTCCCCGTGCTGCAAATTCTAAAACCAAAGATTTTTTGAATACTTTTTTCTATAAAGACAGAAGTTTTTCTAGACAGACACTTTTTAATTTTCTAATTAAATTACATTTGAGAGATTAAATGGAAAACATAACATATATTCTTATTAGGGAGAATGACTAATTAGTTCTGATTTATGCCTTCGTCTCTCTAAGATGCCGTATTACAATTTTATTTTTTCTCTACTTGCTCTTATACATAATGTAGACAGAATAATTTAGGTCAGACTGTGGCTTCAATGGAGGTAATTTATCACTTTTATTAAAAAAGACACTGAAAAGGGGGAATATCTAATTTTTTTAAAAAATTCTAGGAAAATGTACAGTAGAATGAAGAACTGTCCGTGCTAATTATAATTGCCACCTCTTCTTAAGCATTTGCAGTAATATTTTAACACAAGATTGAAGACAATGTGGCTTATCATCCAAAACAAGTTTTATGATTTCTGCATGTGTTGAAGAAGAAAAACCAAATATGTTTTCCAAAGGAAAAAAAAAAGAGAATAACAGCTTGTCCACTCAGGGTAACATTTTTGGAAACTCTTAAATGACACCAAAATGTAACACTTCTATTTTAAAGAGATTTAGGGCAATAAATATAGATTTTATTTTTTTTTTAATGCACATAGACACTGAAGTCAACTGGACTTCAGTATCTACATACTTTCTAAAGTGTTGCCCTAAGGAGTGAAAGTCCTATTGATTTTCAGTGAGCCAGTCACTTAAATGCTTTTGAAAATTTTACCCTCAGGTTAAAATTCTGAAACTCCTACTCAATGTTAAACAGGCAAAGTCCCATCAACATGCCCTAGTTGCAAATAAAATAGAAACTGAGTAAGGGTTTTGAAGTCTGACTTGTTTCTTTACATGTAATTAACTGAACTCTTAATATATCACTATGTTTCAGTAAACTGCTTTGTGTTTCTAATTATGTGGTCTGAACTGATTACAGTGTATTTAAAAAATGCACACTCTACAACAAACCAGCTAAGAGAATCTGGCACAGTGTCAGGATTTCCTAGGCAAACACTTGCCAAACCTGTTGTTAGATCCAAAGTCATAATTTAAAAACAAGCCTACAAGGTATCTAGAAGAAGATCGCTCTTTCCTTCCTTCTGCACCATCTCCCACTCCCTTACAAGGGAATCACTTTACCTTATCAAAACAGAACAGTTACTGACATTTGTCTCCTGGTAGGAAACCTATCCCTGCTACGTTCAGATTTTAGATTTGACGAGTGCACATTCTTGTTAAAGAAAAAAAAGTTACCTTCACCAAGAATGTCCAAATTCTTCAATCAGATAAACATGCACAACTCCCTGCTGAAATTAAGGAAGTACCTGAGGGCAAAACCTGGCCCCAAATGAGAATTTTAATAATTGTAATACTGTGTAATCCTTTCCCTGCCAAGAGACAGAAATGGCTTGTTCTGCACAGCAAATTCACAGACTTACCACGCACTCAGTGTCACGATTTTGCTTTTAGCCCGTGAACCACAATATATTTGATCAAAGTGTATAGAACTTATTTTATTAAAATTAATCCATCCAATATAATGGTGCATTGGTACAGTACTGAGAATTTCTTATTTGCACACATGGGATCTGCTATAAACCACCAAATGTTTCCACATTATCACCCCAGACACAGTTTTAAACACTGGGAACCTTAATTAACATGGAAATCTGTCTCTTTCTCCAAGAATCTATCTTGATGTGTTGGTTTTACTCTTAGCTACTGAGCATATTTCCTCCCTACCTGAAGTTAGTTTCAGTCACCTAGTTCTCTTTTAAGTCCTAAACTGTTTCATGCAGTAAATGAATGAGTCAGCCTGAATGAAATAAAGACACAGAACCAAGTATGACCTGACTGCACAGGCACTACAGCCCATTCCAGACTTCCTTTCTAGCAATTTCAGTTATCTTGAATTCAGATGTAAAACAAAATGTAACAGAAAGAGCTGATAGATCCCTGCTGATTGAAAATCTCCTCACTGGAATGCTCTAGGATCTCTTTTAAAACATAATTACATTTTTACAAAAGTAAAGCTTAATAAAACTTACTATGACTACAGTAGAACCTTAACTAATGAAGTTGCAATATGTACACCAAGAGCTGAGTTTCGAAAATCCTAGGGCTAAGTGCCTAATAGTTTTCTAGGTATTTTTACAGTGAGAACACTTTGTTGTTGTTGTTGACTCATGTCATTCACAAATATAATATGTAGAAACATATGTGAAGTCATCCTGGCGAAGAGCATGACAAATGCTATTGCCATAAAGTTGGGAGGTGGGAATAAATATTCAGTACGTTCTCCAGGTTCTGTGTAAAATTTAATATCAAAACACTTTAGGGAAGAACAAGAATAGCAATTCTTTGCAGCAGTAGATGTCAAGATTTCAAAATCTTTTCTTCAATCCAAGTCAGAAAAAAATCCTCACATTCTGAGATTCTTTACAGAATAAATTTCAGATAAAGAAGAAAATCTAACCAAATGTAACTATTTTGATTTTTGCTTTTATTAGTCTTGACTTTTAATAGTGGTAGTTCAACAGTAGCAGGATAATCCCTGCCTTAAGCATGGCATTAGGTTTTAAGGGATTATTTATCTTATCTAAGCTTAGAAGTCTCTCAGTGTACCTTCATGGTAATAAGTAAGCAGTACTTGCTTGATCACAGAGTTTTAAGCAAAACTATCCTCTAGCCTGAAGTGCAGTGGGATTTCAGTCTTCATCTAATGCTTTATATATCTATATGATCACAACAGATTAGCATTTTGAAATAAAATATAGTTAAAGTAATATGGTTACAAAACAACTTGACAATGAGGCTGCTGTCAGCGGATATAATCAGCAATGATTATTTTTAAATGACTGCTTCTCCAAATATTAAACTTTGTCCTTACTGTTTAAAACTGGCTATAACAGTAGCTCTTGTCATTGTTGACCTCACATCACTGTCCGGGAATTAAACAGGCTTCACAACAAATGTGTGTTACCCCATATTCAAACCTTACCATTGTTTATGCCTGTAACCTTCAGGCAATGAAGACGTTCTCTTTCCAGTGCAAAGCATGGTTGTTGTGAGCGACATTTATTTTGGGACTTCAGTATTCGGTCTATTTGGAATTACAAACTGGTTTAGATGACATATAAACAGTATTCAAGAAAGGAAATGTCAGAACATTCTGTTTGTTCACTTGGCCTTTCTGCAATTCTTCAAAGCTTTTCACAGGGTTGCTTTTCTAAAACGTATCCTAACATGGAAACATTAGACAAATAAAGCTTTCATAACTGTCAACATCTGAGTTTGTTTTTCAGGAGGAATATTTCCAATAAATTTTCCCACTGAGGAAAAACAGAGTAGTTTCCTCCCTTCTGGGAGTTTTCATCTGAAATGTAGCTCCATCTCACACATTCCTGCTTGCCTGATTTAAACAACAAAATGATTTTTACTGTAATTGAAAAATCCTGCAGGTGAAAATTCCTGGGCTGATTCTTCCCTGTTGGTAACTAGACTGGCCTCCTGCAAGTCTAGGAGATGCATATTTGCTTCATAAGGTTAGATGTATCAAGCCACTTTGGTATACACAGCCAGCAAGAGATGGTGTTTTGCTTAATTTTTGTTTTTCTTGTTACTTACTACCTTTGCTAGTTCTAAGGAGAGTAGTATCATGAAATTCTGTCTTCAAGCTTCCCTTCAGAGTTTTGCATCACAGATGCTCAATTCCATCTACCTCTTGTACAGATGAATGGAATTAGCACCCCATGCTGAATCCCTCCTTCTCTTTTTCCATTGCAAACTCTGGCAAGCTGTTGGAGCATAAGAGATGTGATAACAACTGCCTGTCATTTCCATGTCTGTCCGCCTGGTTCCACTGTGCAGGCAGCACCTTTAGCAACCAAGGTATGTCTCCAGAGAATTTTCTGCACAGTTGAAGAGAGGAAAAGCACTAGAGATGCTTATGAAGGGTGCATACTTGCACAATGTCAGAAAAAGTCAGTAGAATATGGAGGTCCAGGAGGCGATCTGGGGACAAATTTTATAAAATAGGTATTCTGATGGGATTCTGGTAGGTGCTAATGCATTTTACACTAATTTATGTCAAAAATTAGTGGAAAAGAATTTTAGCAGTTTCAGTGACAAAGTTCCTGTTACTGTAGAGCCCCTTACAATAGTAAAGAACCATATCTAAGGTTCTTTCCTTTAAATAAATTACATAATAGAAAATTAATTAAAAATTACTTCTATATGTACAAGAAGTTATAGCATAATTTCTGTTTAATAGGTGTAGAGGATGTCAGTAAATGCCTCTCAAATGCCTACATGAACTTTTAGATTTTGCCCACTCTAGGCTATACCCAGTTTTACAACTGCTTTTTACTTGAACTGTACCACATTTACATATGTAGTCTGTTATAAATTGTGCATAGAATAGGTATTTTGTGGTCCTTCTAAAAAATTATATGGACAACATAAAAAAGTATCTCTTATGCAGAAAAAAGTATTTCGTTCTGGGCAACCCAATACATAATTCTTGTCAACATTCAGTATCAGTATAAGGTCTGTTAAAAAAAGAACTAAAACTGAAGTGCTGGAGCAAATTTATTCATTAATGACTTTCTCTGTTCTTAAGTGAGAAAAATTGTTATTTCATTACTATTAATTCAGTCATTATAAACAAAAAATGAAGGGATATGATGATTACTAAGGACAAAGGTATATATGGCCATGAATTGCACTTTATTTTACATTCTAGAAAACACTAACTGTCAAAAATAAGCTGTTTAAAATAGATCATTTTTTTTATAAACTGTCAGAAGGAAAATCTACGCATTAAGGGTCCAATTTGAATCTTGCTAAAGTCAATAGAAATCCTTCAATTGTCTTACAGGGAGTTGGGTTTAAAGCCTCCATGGAGTAAAACACTCACCAAGGGAGTAGCTGGCCAAGTTCCGATAATCTGTGTTTGGAGCATGCACATTAAAATAACCCAAAGCATTTTCCCAGCAGGTAGCACAGGAGATCTCATAGTCTAAAATATAAATACAGCAATGGCATGTCACCATCAGCCCAGGAAACTGGTATTTAACCAGTTTGGTCTGAAAGGCCAATAGGAACTTTAACTGTCTATAAACAGCAACCAGTGTGGTCTTTTTATTAGCTTTTTTTTAATTAGCACTATTAGATTCACATTTGCAGGTTAAAAAGAAACATCATATTTGTGCATAGCATGGTTCTAAAATTTTTGATTTATCCAACTTGTTAAAATCGTTTACATTTTTTCGGTGTTTCCATTACTTAATGTTTATTACTAATGTCAGCACACTTGTGCTAATTATGTGATGGCAGTCCTTCCCAACTACTTGTTCCAAACATCTGGGGGAGGACTTTGTCTCGTTCTTCCTGACAGAAGTCTAGTGTGCGTTGAGGTCATTATTGAACGCATCATACCCTAGGAGCCCCTTCCTCCCCAATATGCGTTGCTTCCTATGGACTTTCATCACTGAGACTCCAATTTCAACCTCATGCCACATGCAGTAATGCCACTATAAGAAATTTGTGATTGTCCTTGGAAGGGAAGCTTGGGAATCTTTCCATTTCCATTTGAGTCCTTTTTGTATCACTAACTGTTCTTTGTTTTGATACAATAGGTAATGTAGCAGTGACTTAATACCATGTCACCACGTAAGACTTAACACCACTTTGTGAAACTACAATACCTAAAAAAAATTCAAAATATCTTAATTATCCCCCACAAAAAGATAAAAGGAAGGAAGACAGTCCCAAGAATATAGACACTGCTAAATGTAATCTTACTTCAGGATTACTCTTGGCTATTAAGGTCCTTTTTGGCTAAGGATGTGAGCAGAGGATTGAAGTTGCTCATTGTTTGCCTATTACCTTCAGCAAAACATCTGAGGAGGAAGAACACTGAGTTTGCTCTCCAAATCTAGCCTTCAACTTTGTGGTGCACATAATCTTTGCATGGTAAAAGTTCAGGCTGTATCATGAACCTTAATTGGTTTGGGCTTCAGCATCAAAAGTTGATGGTGTACTTGAAAATATCTCATTAATCTAATCTCATGATTTTGGGGCCATTACAATGCTTTTTATGTCTAGGATTTGCATCTCTACTGTCAAGCATGTGGGGATCTCAGAATATTCTCAAGACCTAACTCTCCCATAATTAACACCACAAACCCTTAAACTAATACCAAGGCAGCATTTTAGCATGAGTACCAGGGGATGGAAAAACTCTCGCTACACTCAGAAACACTGATTATACTCGGTGGCTTTGTGTGGGCCAAGCTTTTGTTCAGGCAGCCTGCCTGGCCTGCACCCAGGCAATATCAATCATAGTAATGGTTCATCAGCTAATGCTAGGAGGTTGGTTTTCTTTATAAGAGTGTAAATTATTTAAAGTCAAGCTGCGAGTGGGCTACGTACAAAAGTAGAGATGGAAAATTTGCGGGACATGTGGCTTAGCGTGAACATGTGTGCAGTCAAACCCACTTCTCAGTTTGTAGTCTAGACATGGCCTTATGGCTTGGATTTGGAAATACTGAACCTCGCGGAGATGAAAGTAGGATTTAAATACCCTGAGGCAGATAGGTTGGAATGTGGAGAAAACCTAATAATGCAGGTTACTTTAATGTCTGCAGTACGACTGTGGTCAATCCAGCACTTTTAAATGGGGAGGAGGGAATTTTATGTCATCAAAATTTGGCAGGTACTATTCGAGATAAATAGTTTGAATCTCTAGTGACTGTGGTTTGGAAACAAAATTAAAGTTTCTGATAAATTTCTGTAAATTTTTTTTCCGAACGTTCAGCTAAACACAGCTCCTCTCTTGGAGGCAGCTGTAATAATAAAATATTTTACATTTATAAAGTGCTTTTCATCCTGAAAAGTCCCAACAGACTTTGCAAACTGCATTCAATCAAAATCACCTAAATGTGACTAAACTGCATAGGGAGCAACAACCAGACATGGAGGCACAACACATACCTTGGACCACAGAAGTTTTGGCCAAGAACACTAGACTGACGTTCTAACACTGTTGAAAGAATAATACATTTTTTTATTTACATGAAATGTCCAGGACACTGGATTTTTCAAAATACTCAGTTAATTGTAGACTTTACCACTCCACTAAGTACCTGGGAAGGCAGAAACAGTGAAATTATTTGGTTGGGACTGGAATAGTAGTAGTCTGTGTGTCTTGAAGCTAATGCTTAGAGTGTTAGGCTTTCCTTGACAGATATATGTGGATATTAGTTCCTGTGTATTGCATGCAGATGATAGTTGCCAGGTACAAAGCCTTAATGAGGCTGCAGACAAGCAAAAGAACTTTCCTATGGGAGAGTGAGGAACTGCATGTTACTAGCAATCATTTGCAAGATTGGTATGCTCTACTAAAAAGAAAATACTAAACATAGCAATAATTTAGAAAGAAAAGCAGTACTGCATGCAAGCAACTAATACGAGTAATAGTATCAGGTGAATGTATATGTTAAAATCACGAGCTTTTTTGTTACAGTGGAAATAAAATGGAGGATTTAGTGAGTGTTCTTTTTGTTAGCTTACAGAACTGTCATATAGGATTGTATTTTAGCCCAAGAATGCTCAACACAAGTTAGGACCAAAGTGTACACTTCTTTAGAAGCAGGAACTCTCCTGCAGTTCGACTGCAATTGTGCATAAGTGAGGCGCGATCGAGCTTGCTGAGGAGTAGCTGCACCATTCAATGAAATGCTGTTAGTTAAGACTGAAAAAATAAAAGACAGTACGTGGCATTAGAAATACCAAATCAAATTGAAACTGTACTTTTGTATATTGAGTCAAAAGTCTCAACAAAATAAAAATTTATTTCACCAGAAGAAAGAGATTTCACTGATTCTTTGTTTAGGTACTCCATGCTACCTCACTCCTGCCAAAGGGCCAGTCCTTATCCAAGAATTTTATGTAAATTATCAATAGAATACTTATGGACAAAACACAACTCATATGGTATAGATAATAAATGTGTATATAAAACATTTTAAAATGTACATTTGCTTCTTCCCTTTCAAACTGTAAACTAAAATCTACATATTTTCCTTTTTTTATCCCTTTTTTTTTAATGAGTTTTTGTAAGAATTCTCTTAAAATTGGGACAATTTCATTTTAAAAGAAAGAAATTATATCAATTGATGTTGCTTCTTGGGACCTATTATTCATCAAAATTGGTTTTTAGTTTTCCACACATGGTCTACTGGCCAAGTTGTGTGTGTTGTTCTGTACCACAAACTATAAAGTCTTTATATAGTATTTCTTTGTTTCAAGGATAACTCTTTAGAAAAACAGAAGAAAAATACTCTCTTTTTAAGTATATGGAATGCAAATTTTTCTTGTTTCTGAGTTTGTACAAGAAACATAAAATAAGGAAAACTGATTTTGGATGAAGGCTTTAAAAGAGCCAAGGAAAACCAGCCATCCACTTTAGTTGGTTCACAAGGATGATTTATTTTCTATCAGCTGGACATTTATCTGAAAAAGATAGTCATTAAAGCAAGGCGTTATTTTTCTTAAGGCCTAAGAATCTGAGACTATGAAAGCCACAAAAATTGATGCAAATAATTAATTCTAAAAACTACAGATATGGCAAAATACTTGACATGCACAAGAAAAGTATTCAGATGTTATTTGTTACTCTTTTTTCATTGGAAGACCAAACAGAGCATGGCTCCAATTTTGCTTCATTTCCCAAAGCTTTTTTTTTTTTGAGATTGGAAGGCCAGGGGAGATTGCTAGGTGATTTTATACAATACATCCAGGTTCTTTTGTACTGAACTTCATTACCTGTATTTGACTAAAGAACGTGTTTCAGAAAGACACTGAAACGTGAAGGAAGACTTCAGCAGAGGCAAAATCCATCTCTTCTCTGCTAATTTGGACATTCACCCTTGCAATTAAGAATATATCTCTTATCTGTAGCCTGATGGTTTGGGCTTTCGTTTTCTGGCCACAAAAAGACTTCTCAGCTATTATACTACCCAGCACTTCCACTTGTAAAGGTACAGGCCCACTAGGTTTCAGTGACCTCTTAAGTATTCTTTTATTTCTCTCTCATTTATCACTGCTCAGCCTCTCAGATAGGACCAAGCTACTCTGCTGAACACAAAGGAGTTATTTTTGTCTGTAAGAATATGGCATGAGGCCTGCTATACACTAAGTACAAAATATCAAGGCATTCATGACAAAAATCTAATGTAAGAACAGTGCTGTCAAATTCTCGGCAGTGTCAGAGTGAAGAATACCTTGATAAAAACAGTTATATCTGTGCCTACCTTTTGAAAGCTTTACTTCACCATGCAAATAGATACCTCTAGAAAATTAATTAGTTAAGGTGGACTTCCCTTGCCTCTAATAACAAGAAGTAGGTCTGTTTCAGGCTGATTGCTAATTTTTCATTGAATACTGGTAATCTGTACCTCTGCACAGTCCATTTATGCATTCTCTCTAGAAGCATCTCAGAGCAGAAAAAACAGATTCATTAGACTGATCTCATTGAAATGTACTGGTTTATGTATAAGAACATTGGTTTTGGTTCTAAAGCTGTACACAAATGGGAAGTTGGTGCTCTCAGAGATATGAAACAAATATGTTCCTAGAACTTGTGAGATGAAAGTTGGTGCCACTTAATGTGAACTGGGAGCAAGGTTATGTCTTCAGGAAAGTACTGTGATTTCACACCAAAATTTCCACCCCCTAGATGTCTATTTCTTTTGTATTTTACTAGGGAAAACTCATGAATCTGCAGAAGGCCTTAGCAATTACATTGCCCCACATAGCAGCAGAATGCTACGGTCCAGGTGCATACCAAGGAATAAACACAGTGAATGCAGACATTTTAAAACACTGAAAGGTACATATAGTTGCTCCTCTTGTTTCATAAGTGCTGTAGAAGTCACTGAGAAGTAAAAAACAACAAACTTTTACTAATAAACAAGGATTAAACACAAAGATTGGAAAATAATCAGAAAATCGGAGATGGAATACAGTGAATCAAAAGGTGGAGCATAGTATTAAATAAGGTGCTAAATATCTTCATATCATCATTAATCACTTTTATATCAAATTATGAGCTCTACCTCAACCATTTCATAAAAACCTATGACTTAAAGCCAAAAGAAGCCCGAGTTCTTTGGTTTATTGGTTTGGGGTTTTTATTTCTTTGTGCAACTTATTTATTTGTCATTCTAGGCCAGCTCTCTACATAAGAGGTCACTCACCACAAATCACAGTGCTTGAGAAGAGGCTAAAAGATGGATGAGGCCAAGACACAAAGCTGTGCTGAGAAATGTCTGCTGGGAAAAGGACTAATATGCGCAGGGCAGGAGCAGAGGGAGCCATGGAACCATGAAACCACCTCCTGAACTGTGATAGCTCTAGAATCTACCTCCTCATACAAAATAGATGGAAAGGCACACTAGGAAAAGAAACACTGACGCTCTTCAAAGTTAATGAAGTCAATCACAAATGTGAGTGTGGAATCTACATTGTATGTAATCAACCTTTCTTTACCTGTGACAATGTATCTTCTCTTCCAACAGAGAAATTGCCTTTTAGAAGCAGTTCTGATTCAGCAGAGGAAAGAGGAAACAGCAAAGGAGAATATCTTGGTGAGAGCAGTAGGAAAGGTGAGGGGAAAAGTTTGCAAACCTGTGTAAGTTTTATTAAAATGTTGATCACTGTAGTTCTTGCTGACTCAGCAGATATGGTTAGGCACATGGTACAACTGAGAATCGGACTGCTGATTTAAGACCCAGCTTTAGACTCCTCATTTTGAAAAGGTTTTGGAAGTGTTGGCTTAAATATCAAGAATTTATGAAGCAGTTTGTACAGCCTATTGCAATGAGCTCCTTCAGTTTAGTTGACACATAAATAATGAACAACACACTAGAGGAACCATAGATTCTATTTTTATTTCTATTTGGTTTTTCCTATCTTACTATTTTGCTAGTAGAGAATTTAAAGTGATACCATATTCTTTCATAAACACAGAACCAGGTTGCACTCAAATACACACCTATAGCCACATTCAGTACAAAAGCTTAAATTTTCATCTTCTGGATTTCTGTGAGATTTTTTTAGTCTGTCACATTTCCTTTCCCTATTGTTACTACAGCCTCCATGGGGTACCATAAGTGAAGATTTACCAGAATGCTCCATTGTAAGATCTTTCTTTTGTGCTGGCTTTTGTCCTGGCAGGAGATAAACCATCTCCTTCACTCTGTCTGGGACACAGATGGGTATGGGCAACATTCTTCCACTATTGAGTCATTAATCAAAAGGATCTATTTTTCCACTTTTTAGTGGCCTCCCTTTTTCAAAATTTTGTCATTGAGTAGACAGTTGAACATTTTCTATTTATATAAGCCTGATCTTTTCCTAAACCAGCTTGGATTAATTAATTTAGTGTCAATATTCTCTAAACCATGCAGATTTTCTACACTTTCAATAAAATACAGGCACTTGAGAGTTTCCTGCCTCCATTGAAAGATAAAAATGGGCAAAATGTAATTCATCAATAAAGAGCACTGTGTACCAGTTTTTTTCCCAGATATGGCAGTTTGATAAAATGCAGAATTTTTCCTTGAGCATTCAAATATCGAAAAAGGTTTGTGACTTTCAAAACTCTGGTGTCAGTATTTGTGAAAGAGACGTACAACCCTTCCTCATTCATTCAGGTGGATCCAAAGGGCTATGTTGTGCACCACCATATGGTGGATAAATGTAGTGAAAGCATATGTTTACATTTGCAAACAAGTTCTTCTTTTTTTTCTTTGTTCTATAAAATTCGTTTTTGCCTAGATATCTTACAGCTTCCCTAGGCTTATCCATTCTCATGCTAAAAGAAAGTTAGAAGCACTATTCTAATCAAAATCCTTCACAAGCACAGCCTCTAAGTAACCCAGACTGTCAAAGACCTCTGTGCATAAAGTACTGAAATGTAACTAATTTTGAGTGTTGTTGATACCCATGGCAGCATTTAACCACTGACATTTTAGCCTGTGCTTCTTCAGTATTTATCATGCTTTTAATACACATCACAAAGCAATCTCAAAGCATAGGAACCAGGTAGCTTTTGAATGAGATTGAACTAGAAGATATGCTCCAAAAGCACACCTTACGTTCTCCAGCCACAGGACCAGGCTAGAAACACCTTCCTGAAACGTGTAATGTGGATGTTAAGTTCTCAGCACTAACCTTTTCATGGCACAAATTCTTTTCCATTAGCCTGCACTACTTAACTAATGTAGACATCATTCATGTGGCTCATCTGAACCTACTTACAGAGCAGAGACTACTTTGATGGGTTTTGCAAATATGACTGGAAATTTCAGTCCATCCAGCAAAGTGAACTACAAATGGGAAACAAAACTGGGGCAGGCTCCTCTATGCTTGAGGATTTGTTGCATGTACCTCAGGTGTGCAATGTAGTAGCTAAGTAAAAAGCCCTGGATCAAAACTTTTCTCCTTAGTCAAACTGAGTCTGGAATAATTAACTTCCAGAATATGCCTTTTTTTTTTTTTTAACCCTTGGTGTGATAGGATGAATGTTTTGAGAGATTTCCCTAGAAGCAGGATATTCTACTGAATTTCCTAGCAGCAACAAAAGAATTTTGAAGAAGAATTTTGAAGACAGCATTATTGATAATGTATGTTATACATTTTTGTAGCAAATGTGGGTAGAGTCCTTCTCAAATCTTTGTTCGCAAAGCCTAGCCATGATAATGACGTTATACATTTGCCTGAAAAATGTACTTTGTCTGCTATGTTTTTATTTCTCATTAAGGACACAAATAGAGAGATAGGGTGTCTTTTTTTAAATTAAAAAAATGGAGACAGAATCGCATCTGTGTATAATTACAGCTGAAAACTTGCAGATCTATTGTGAGCTCATCCTCAGCAAAACCTCACACAATCACCCCCTTTTTATGGCAACAAATGAGTTTAATAGCCTGAACTTTTCCACATCACATATGTAAAATGAAGTGGCATGTTAGGAAATATTATCAGTACCACTGTATTTCTAATGAGCTGTTTCTAGGTTTCTAGATTAAGCTTGGCTGTAAATTTGTAAGCACATGCAACCATGTAGTACTTTCCCCTTATATGATACAATAAAGAATCTTAAAATACACAAGCTATATATTTAAAACAAAGTAACCACAAATTCTTACAATTCAGAAAGCAACAATATTCCTGTAAAGGGAAGACATAATTTACAGAAATTACTTTTACTAGGCACATCCAATTTTGACTTTTATGAGGCCTAGATAAGTAACATGGATTTCTTAAGTTATTTTAACAACAAATTGAACTATTCAAGCTTTACATTCACTTTTAGTATTAATAATGCCTATCAGATTGATGCTTGCACTTACATAAAGCTCTTAATTTAATTTTAAGAATATCAGACAGGTTTTACTGGGTCAGACCAATGGTATATCCAGGCAAGTTTTCTGTCTCCAGCAGTGGCAATAGGAGAAGCTATTTAGAGACTTATAAACCAAGATGTTCTCAGAGATCCATTCCTCTTTCTCTTCCCGCAATACACCACTGTTGTGTCAGGGTGGCAAGAGGTATATCCTCACCCTATCGTGATATTGTCCATCTGTTTGTCTAATCCCTTTTGGAACCTCCTGACACAGTTTGCCCCTGAAATTCCATGTGATAGCAAGTGCCAGAAGTCCACTACTTCGTGTTTAAATAAATGCTTTTTAGATTTGTTTTAAGCTGATGTTCTATTATTTTCCAGTTCTCATATTATAGAATAGAGCGAACAGAAGTTCTGCCTCTACCTCATCCATGATTTTCATGACTTTGTAACCCTTCATCACTTTTCTTTCCAGCCTTCTCCTTTCATGGTTGAAGACTCACAAACTTTTTTGTCTCTCCACATAAGGTAGCTGCTCAATTGCATAATCATTAAAGTTCCCCTTGGAGTTACATGTTTTTACCCAGAATGCCAAGGCATTTTTAAATTTTTTTTAGAGCTTCTCAGCAACTTTGGGATTCAACTGCCATACTGGTGAAAAGAAAACTGAAGCTTTTCATATTATCGATCTGATTGTTACTTTTCTAGTATGATAGGTAAATACTCTATTATTTTTTTATAGAGGTTTAAAAAAATTACTTTGGGAGAATATAATTTGATTTTCCTCCTTACTCAATTCAACCTACTATTTTATTCATAAGTATTCATTAACTTAAAATGTAATATTTTGAAGAGTACCTCATTTTTGCCATAGCAGGCTAATATATTTAGCTGTGCTTCAGTAATACTTACACTTTCCTCGAATACGCTATTTGCATTTATTCCTTTAATGCATTTATCTATATCTACAGCTCTTTTAATTATGTTAGGCTCTCCTGGAATGTCTTTAAAGTGTTGCTCAGAGACTTTGAATCATGTATATTCGTTGCCTTCTCTGACACTCAGTATTTCTTCTGCTCTAGCAACTTAGGCTGAACACAGGTGTTGAAAACTTTTGCTTTCATTTGAGCGGTGTTTTGTTCCACCTTGTCTGTTAGAGATTTAATTTTGCACTAGTAACTGGTATTATGTACAAGCACAGAAGCCTATGGCCACAGGTAGCTATCTTTTTTTCTCCCAGGAGAAAAATACAAGCATTGTGCTGACTGTTAGTGATTTATAGAACACAAAGGCCTCATTCATTCTCATTTTAAGGTCATCGCTGTGTGATCTTCTTTGAACAACTTGCAGATAAACATCAAGAAGGCCTCATGAATAACAATGACTAAACTGTCAAGGCAGTAATAGTATGATTGAAGAGAGCATCCTCTAAATGCAACATATACTAAGGAATGTGGAGAAAACTTCCATGTCTTACAGCTGTAATAAAATGGGAAGTGCATTTTTAATATAAAGGTGAAGTGGAATACTGGTTGGAATCAAGCCTTAAACAAATGGCTTATTTAGCCAAAAAGAGAGGGGGGTTGCATTTTGAATATAGCAGAGTGATGTGCAGGAAGCTCGGAGAATACAGTATCTTTCTCTGGCTCCTTTGTTCCTCTGTGGGAGGGAACTTTATAGCATTCAAGAAAATTCCTTGATGGTGCTGCTGTTTCATATGAGCACATTGACAGGATGCACAGTTTGGCACAATTGTCTATGTCTGATCTGAATTACAAATACCAGTGGTGGCAAAGATTCAAACTGACCTATACTGGTGGAATAATTCAAGTAATTATTCAGGGAATTGTAGTGCAAACACATTTAGTTCTTTAGGTCTGGAGTTCAAAATGCTGCAAAAATCTCTTGGTATGCTGCACAATCATGAGTTCCATGCTGCACACGTAGATTAATGATGTGGTGAGGTATCTCGTGAGACTGAGACGAGACATACAACAAGGTTCTAAGGAGTGATAAACTCGGTTTATTTAATTCCTAAATAAATTTCATAGATGTGGGACACGTGAAAATTGGATGGTAAAGATTCCCATGCCCAGATCAACTAGGAATGTCATGTATACTAATTAAGGAAACAGAAACAAGAAAATAGTTTGTATGTATTTTTGAGGTGCACACAATTCACATTTATACAGGTTTCCAGTCTCAGTGCCAGATAAGCCTAGTCATAAAGGATAATTGATTGGTTTTATGCACCATTGCACAGTGTCTAAAGGCATTCACAATCTATGGTTGATTGCATTTTGAATATTGCCAAAATGAATACAATCCCCTCACTGTTGAACAAGATCATAATATTTATATTGATAATTGAGAACCTTGAATAATTCATAGTCCCATCATGTCTTTTCTATAAAATTAGGACTCTTTTATGTCTGAAATCAAAACCAGTCCAAATAGTTAGGATTTTGACAGCATTTTTCAATTAAAATTGTTTATTTGTGTAAGTTTTTTCTTTGTCCTATAAAGATGAAAATACATTCTCATTCTCATTTTGGACTTGGATTCAATTCAACCTCTAGGTTTTTTTATATGTTCTTATAGTAAGCTATCTGCTCTCACAAAATGAAATATTAAGGAAGTTCTTAGTTTGTGAAGCTGAGAGAACAAAACAATGTTTCCATTTAAAAATTCTTTCAAAAGTTAGTATTAAATACAAAGACATCTTTCAAGAAGAGTGACCACATTCATTTTGACAAAGCACAGGCCGAGGGAAGAGTATGTTCCTGTCTGAAAAATGTCCTGCTTTTCAGACAAGATTTGGAATAAAAAGTTATTTAAATATTTCTGATGGAACATGGAAACAATCACTATATCCTGTGAGTGTCCCAGTCAAACAAAAACGCAGGATCACTTTTAACATACCAATTTTCAGGCACTTGAAAAATTATTCTCAGGCTCAAACTTCACTGCATGCATTTCAGTATTTTAAAAGTCTTTAAAACTATCTTATTAAAGTATCTTTCAATCCACTTTCTTTTTTCCCCCTTCCAATTGCAGAAAGCCCTGATATTTGGGCTTCAAGATGAGAGTCAGTAGATCTTAAATTTATTTCCATCACTGCTGTTCTGTGCTTTTAGATTCTGTGCTTTGAATCCTGCATTGATAAAAATAAGTTCTTTAGTATAAAGCTTCAGGATTTATTGATTAAAGTATCTATTCACACAAACCAATGAGAATAATTTTGGTTGCTGGGCTCACAATAAAAAGTTCTAAGGTATCTAGATATCCTAGAACAAATTTGACACCTAAAAACCCTAAGTGGAATAGGTTCACCATTGTAGTATATCCAGTGAACAAGCTCATGGAAGACTTGGACAGAAATTCCTGACACAAATCTGACAGAGGAGCAATTTGGGGTCCTCTGTACTCACTGGATTTGGGGTGTAGAAGATTTTCTCAGAAGAAAATACACACAGAAAGACTGATGGAACTGGCATGTTGTGCTGATGTTGGACAGTCTTTGTGACAAGGGGAGTCCCTTTGAGTACTGTGCCCTTGCCCAAAAGTTACCTGTGGATGTTTTCTTCATTCTTTACAGGCAGAGGAAAAGAGCACTGGGCTGCTTTGGGCACCTAACAGATGTCACAGCTGCAAATTGCATTTTCTATTGGCTAGATCAGTTTACAATCTGCCCTGCAAACTGATTTCAATTAATTCCCTTCTAGACAGCTAATTTTTCCAGCATGGCAAGTTCAATTACGACTTTCTGTAAGTGAGAGGGCTTCCAGGAGTCAGGCAAAGCAATACTAAGTTTTATAACTCAAGGTCCCTTTTGAATGTAGGTAAAAGTCTTCTGCTTTTGAGCATTAGATAAAAAGAAGATAATCTTCCCTCTGAGAAGAATGCCATTGAAGCAAGGCAATTTAGGGATTGTTAAGACAGGGGTGCTTACTTCTGGTGGGTTTGATCTTATCCTTATGTCTCTATTACTTAATTTTTTTCTTGCTTCTTGTCTACTCTTCCTCACCATCCTTGTGATACAAAATGACATGGGCTATACAATAAAAGTGATAAAGTATCACTGATGTAGATGAGTCTGCTGAGAGTCAGGGTATAACGAGAAGCTGCACGATTAAGAGTTTTAAAGCCCAACAGTGAAGTCCTGAAGGGCACCAGAGCATTGAGGATAGAGGTGACATACCATGATGTTGTCAGGAGGCTGCAAAGGCACTTGTTCATGCTGGCTGTTCTGCGAGGGCCGTGAGGTCTGCCTGCCGAGCTGAGGTGGATGAGGATGCTTTGAGGTTGTGGAACACCATTTTGGAATTTTACTGTGGGATGTCTCAGGTGCCAGTTCCAAATACTATTTGTATCACTTTTGAAGTTCTGTGAGAATTCTGCAGAACTGCTTTCTATCTTTGTTGAAGATATTTCCAAAACAATAATTGGGACTCCTTTGGTTCTTTTAGGCAGTATGGGAGAAGATCAGAGACAACTATTCAGGATGCACTGTTTAATTTTAGCACACACATTGTATGCCAGTTGTTTATGTATGTGGTTAGCACAGCAATATAGGGGAGTGGGGGGAAAACCAACAAAAATCCCAAACCAGAAAGCCGGTTGCAATGAAAGGCAGTTCAGCTTGTTCTTGTTTGTGGTGGGGTTTTGCTGGTAATTATTCTGGAAAAACCCCAGTATTTAACTACAATCCCATCTACTCTGAAGTCAAATACTCAGCACTGCTTACTAGTGACCTAGCACTAGCAATAAAAGGCATAAGTTTTACTGGCAGTTATTAATGTTCTAATAATATGTGGTTTAGTCTGTTCTGAGAGTTAAGATGGTACTGTATAAAAAGCTTGCAGATACATATCCAACTCCAGCAAATTCCCAACAATGCACTGACAAACACAGGAAATCTTGTAGAAAACTATCCCAGTGTAGACTAGGCAATATTTTATTCCTGTCCTTGTTGAACAAAATATTTTAAACACACAAAATGCTTTGTTTCAAAGTAGCATTTTTGAAATCCAAAAGTTCAGCTGTTGCAATTCTTCTTTCCACTCTGAAGTTACATAAGTTTCCTGGATCTCTAGAACTTCTTAAAAATGTTCAGTTTTAACAAACAGTAATATTTTTTAGGTAAAAATCTTCTTATCACTTTGAATGAGCTCAAATAAACAAAAGCTGTGCATGTGTGTGTAACTAGAATTTTTTTTATTGCATTATACATATACTTTTTAATAGAAAATTTTTCCTACTTAGCAATAAGAAGCCACACAAAACATGGACTTCCTTGTATCAATAAGCTTTAACTAACCAAATCTGTTCCCTCACGGCAAACAATCAGGTAGCTTTGACACCTGCAGCTACTGGAAACATTCATCTAAGAAGAAATCAAACTGGTGGAAGCCTGAGGAAATATAAATACAGTAAATGGATTGAAAATACTTCATCTGGTGCTTACAGATTGTGCAATCATGAAACATTTTGCTAATAATCCTCCTAGAACTCACTAAAAGTTAGCTTACTGTGGGGTTAGAGCAATTATCAAATATAACAAGAGGACAAAATAAGAGGAGAAAGCAGTATTATGGATTAAAGCTGTGTTTATGCATCAAACTATATAAAGGTAGAACAGTACTCTAAGATGATAATTCCTTTTAAGGTCTGCTGGTATACACATCTAGCACTTTTTTAAAAAAAAGTTCTTCTGTAGAAGTGGAAATGGGCTCTATTCATATGTGATTTTGTAACAGTGCATCTTTTTAAAAAGAAATTGCAAACGCATCCTGACAGACAAAAAGTCAAATTCTCAAAGGATCAGTGTACTTAGAAGTCCAAGTAGTTCTCTTTATAATCCATGTTGTTCGAACAATTCCTCTGCATTTGACAGTTTCGAAGAGTCTACACTAGACTCAAATTGTGCTCTGCTTTGGTGACTGTTACTTGTTCGAGTTCTCCACCACTTTTACAAATATACTCTCAAGTATCTTCCTCCCCAGTACAGTTTTGTGATCTTGAACTCATATCTTTGTTAGTCATTGGCCTAAATAATGCCAATCCATATCAGTACACTTACCATACCTCTACATATCATTGCATGAAAACACTACGAAAAATGAGAACAGGGGCATAAGAAAACTTTCATCTAAATTTATTAAACTGTCAGTGGAGTCATCATGCCTACCAGCTGTAGAAAAACCTCTGAAGTCAGTCACAACTGACTCAGTAGTTTGTAAGAATCTTGAAGTTCATGAAGTTGCTTTTCAAGCACCTTCTTCTGTTTTCCACCATTCAATGTTACCTGCTCCCTTCTTCTCCAACATGACAGCAAGAAGGAAGAAACAGAATCAGAAACAGTTGTGAAACATAATTATGCTATTTTCATTCTGCTGCTAAATGTCAATAACAACTAATTTATGAATGTGATTACAGGAACATAAGGGAAAAACAGTGGATTGATTCAGAAGGTCTGTTCCAAGCTTTGAGCGTATTTTCTGTGCAGGACAGTACTGTAATGGTGGCTTTTGCTGTGTACAAAAAGAGGTCACTGAGAATTAATCCATTAATTGCCTTTTATACACTGCCACAGTGTCCAGATGTCATTTGATCCTAGCTCTTTTACAAGCTTAGCTACTTTTTAGCACCTTTAACTTAGGTACAGAACTGAGTATTTGGTAATAATTATAAAATAAGAATAGTCATCGTAGTAACGTAGTGTATAAGTAATTCATTCACACAGCCTAGGTCAGTAGACCTTTGATAGACTAAACAAAAGTTACCTGATCTCAGTATATCAAATCAGTGAGGCAGATGAGTCAGGGTTTTTCCCAGGGCAGAAGGCATGAAGAAACAATGTCAGTGCCGGGTAGCCAATAAACATAATGAATCCCATTTTTAGATTAAGATGCGTGATTAGTATTACATAAATAAAGAATTTTTATATAATTCAGATAATAATTTTAAGAGTTCTGGTATTGAGATTGCACTCCTTTTCCCTTTAATGAATGTACATGCAAGTTCTTACATGTATAAATTCAAACTCTTCTTCAAGCTTCAGTTTTATTTTGTATTGCATGTAATCATTTGCATCTATTTAATATTACACTATGAATTCACTACAGGACATGTATTTGCCATGTTATATCTTCACAGCATTAACTGACCAATGAAGTTATTACACTTGCTGCTGTCACTGGGAATGCCTGTGCTCTCTGAACACATTTCCTGAACACTTCTGGTTCAACAGGTAGTGTTCAGGGGCCAGCAATGGACACAGGCCCTCCAAACCCCAATGTAATTCATTCAGACCTGCTTTTGTGCATCTCTACGTGGCAGAGTTTTGCACCATATAAACACAGCCCCACTGCCAATATATTAAGAAGACAGAATAGCAGAAGTTTACATCTGAAAATTACTTTGGCAGCCATGAAAATTGAAATGGAAATTTAAGGGCTTTTTTCAGTATCTGCAGGTTATAAAAGCAGCCCAGTGACAAAAAATTCTTTTAATTAATAGGGACACTGCCATCAGTCATTGGTAAGAACAGTATTGACTTCTACTTATAGAGAGCTCTGCAGACATTATTCTTCTAGAAAACAGCTATTACTTACAGGTTAAGGTAGTCAACTTTGTTAGGAAGCAGTATTAAAAGTTTTAAATGTGCACAATATGTTTTTATGAAAAATACCAACAATGTTAGTAACTTGATTTCAAGTATTGAATACAGAAGATTTACTTATGTGACTAACAGTGATACTTTTATAGAAACTTCTCTATTAAAATATCTTTCCATTAAGCCTCAAGCATTCCAAACTTGCACGTTACAGAGAACCAAAAATTCCAGTTATCATGTTCTGGAAAGCATATGTGATCATAGCAAGGGAGATATATATTTTATATATGTATAGGACAGATACAAACCATTGTGGAAGTGCACATATAAGATTTTTAAAGATTAGGATGTAAATTTCTAAGACTAGAGTAACAGGATCACTTGACATAATGATGTTGTTCACAAAATTTTGTTTACATACCCATAACAGAGCTGCAGCACACAATAATTTCTTTTCTGACTGTTGATCAGACTTGGAAGTCAATCTGCAGGAACACCCCAGCAGGCAGAATGGCCAGAGAACAAAGTTAAGAGTTGGCTGTGTTGAAATGAAAGATGTGTCCAAATTGTGCTGATAGAAACATAAGACAGTATTTATATATATCTTGGAACTCCTCTCCAGCAGGCCTGTCACATTTTTGGTGGTGGTGGTCTTTATTCTCCAGGATAGTATTCAGTTGTCAACTCAGAGTGAAGCTGGATTAGAACAAGGTAGTTCATCCATATGATGCAGTCTGCTGGGAGAATTTCGCCATAGGTTGCATCTGGACTATTTTATCTTCTTCCCTTACACTTACCATTGTGTATAATATATTAATTTATATTACACATAATACTAGAAGAACTAAATAAAGTTTCTGAGGCAGGAGCCTAACCATTCCAGTTAATCACTAGTTTCAAACTGAAAATAGTCAGAATTGTTTAGATACAGGATCAAGTTTGTATTATTTATTGGAAAAGAAGCAGTCTCCCAAAAGTCTGCTCCTGAACCTGTTACAGGGTCACTGGGATGTCGTCAGTGCCATCCACAAGATTAATAGCATGAGTGAGAGAAGCGATTCAAATTCCTGAATGTTTCAGACAGTGTGGAGTATTTGAAACATCTGCACAGGGCTTGCAGCTACTGGACCTACAGGAGAACTGCACTCCTCTGGAGGAATAGCTGGAATGCAGGTGGGATATCCTACTGATCTTTCCTCAGGCTTCTGCGTTTCACTTGATAAACACTGATAACATATTTCCGGTTACAAGAAGAAAAGAGGAAATATGCATTTATCAACAATATTTTTCATTTCACTTTCCAAGTGAAATTTATTTAACAACCTCAAAAGCAAGTTAATTGCACTAATGTCTAAGTATCATTACTATAACAGGAGCAATTTTAAATTTGTCCTAGATAATGCGGTTTTTGATGGATGTTCTGTAAGTATGCAGAACTGCATAAACATGTGAGATGGAAAATAATTCTGTAGTAGGATCTACTTTTTCTGGGGAGCTGGACTAGATGAGCTCCAGAATTCCCTTCCAACACAAATTAGTTGATTTTTTAAAATAAAGATGCAGTTTTTAAAAACACCTTCTGTGAAAAAGCCATACAGTACAGTACCTTTGATGAGAAGTATTTAATCATAGGAGATAATAAAGAACTCTGTGATCACCCTACTGTAATGTTGTATATTGTATCAATTTCTAAAAAAAAAAAAAAAAAGGAGGAATGAGTGCGATCTTACCACTTTATTTTTCACTGTTAAATATTTTTCTTTTTACAGTAAATAAATGCGCTCTAAAAATGTAGGTCTTGTCAGGGAGATGCACTGAAACTCACTCAACATTAAATTAAGGTCAATAAGACTACAAAGATGAGATTAATGTGCAAGTAGTTTAAATTTTCTGTATGAAAATGAAAATAGATCTTAAAATATTTGGGACATTGCATGAAAGAAAAATCTCTACTTGTATATTGAGAAATGGAGACCTTCAAAAAGGTAATTTTTAGAAATTATACAGGACTTGAAAATCAGAAATTGAATATAAACCCTGAAAAATACAGAGCAATTCTAATATCATAGCCAAAAACCAATTGAATTCTGAAGATAATAAAGTTCGGTATTTAATAATATCATGTTAGACATTGGTTTTAGCATGTTCCATCTTTCCAAGCCATTTGAACAACAGGTTAAGTTACAAAGAGCTATTGTGCTATCAGTTTTCCAGTAAAGCCCTGTCCAAATCATTGGGAAGTAAAAGAATGGCAGAATGGTTTAGCCCATCACCTCATTATTGTCCAAGTTTCACTTGCTAGACTGTGATAAACCTCTTAAGTGTTTTCCCCAGAGAGGATGGAGAATGTGGGTGACTGAACTAGAGAGCATCCAATGAGACAGGTTATGTTTTAAACCAGCTTTAATCTGAATTTTACTATCCAAACCAAATCCATGTTTCTATAATGTGGTCTCTAAATTGATACAGTGACAATCTCCTGTACCCTTGGTGTGTGGTTGAAGCATGGATATACCAGGAGGCCTCCAAAGTAGGGAAGAAAAGGTGTCACTCTATGAGCCAGATGAACTCCCCAAGGCATCTGTAACCTGGTGGTTTACAAAAGTAATAATCTCCTGTTCTGCCCTATCCCCTTTGTCTATCTGTGCTTTCCCCTATTTTTATGTTCTGTTATCAAATACTATAAAGTTGCAACTGTGTATCCTTATATAAGAACATTAAGTATTTTTACTACATAAATATAATGAGAACTTTTTGGAAAAACATGTACAGCAAGTCAGTCATTATTCTGGGTAACCTGAAGGATGTGTGATCATTTCACAGAAATTTCACACAATATTCTGAGTTGGAAGGGACCCACAAGGATCATCAAGTCCAACTCTTACGTAAATGGCCCATACGGGGATCAAACCCATGATCTTGGTGTTATTAGCACCATGCTCTAACCAACTGAGCTAATCTCATTTGATCATTTATGGACAGCAATCCAGGAATAGGACTACATAGGTGACAGATTATGTATTTTGGAAACAAAAAACACCACCAAGCTAGTGTAAAACATGGTGATCGTTCAGTCTGAACAAAAAAAGTACTCATTTTCTGCTCAAGTTCCTTTAAACTTGGTGGGGATTTTAAGTATCAATTTGCAGATGCAGAAAGATATTAAATTTACTGAATTTTAAAGTCTCCATTTAAAGTATCCATCCAGACTAAGTCTGTAGTTACCAGTTAAAAGAGATAAGCACCTCAAACCCCCAAAACATATCTGAACAAACCCCAACCCTTGTATGTCCCACCTCTGTGACAGAACGCACAAAATACTTTCCAGTGGTTCCCTCCCTCTCTCTCTCCTCATACTTTATTACTGAATTTGCCTGTCCTATCATGTTAATTGGACTAGTTGATATGTCACTGTTATTATCAAAGTTTTCTTTAATAATCATCTTGTGTTTTGCAATTCTAAAATGACAGATCTGTCTTGTTGATTGAAAACATTGAACTTGAATGTAGAATGAAAAAAATACGGATCTCTGTACCAGTTTCTTCTTCTCCATTGATTTCCTCTTTTTATGATTTTAAATACCCTAGAGATATTTTTAGAAGCTAAAATAAGGTATTAAAGACATTTCTGTTGTCACTTTTATCCCTTTATGATGTCTAGTCTTTCTTAGTTGAGGTTTCTATTTGTTTAAAGCTACCTAGCTGGAATGGAAGCCACCCACATAATTTTTCCAAGAAAATTAAATATTTGCAATGTAATACTTGTACTGTAGTTCCATTCCTCCATTATACATACTACATCTAGCTTCAGTGGTCTGAACAAGCAAAGGCATGCACATAATTAATTCCATGAGGGACAGCTTATTCATATATTTGCACACACAACTTTTGCTTTTTGTGTATCAGTTGCATATAATTTACAATGACTATTTCTGCTAACGAGTACTCAGTGTAAATTAAATTCTAAATAAAGCTCCAAGTTTTCAGACATATTTTTGTTGTTGCTTGATCAAACATTTTCTATTGTCCTACATGCATGCGTGCACACACACATACTGGAAATGGCTTTTTCTATTCTTCAGCTTGTGCTATGCAGTAAAATGGTTATATAAATAGCAACATGGCAACAGTTGCTTGCACATGTGGATGTCATAAACATTTTGTGTTCCTTTACAGCCAAATTCAATTCAAGGCGCTGTCGCAGCAGTGGGCCTCCTCCAGGAGCCGGCACGGGAGAGGGTCTCTCAGGCACCAAGGTGATTTGCAAGTTTCAAGGGAGTAACACATACGGTGTGGATTAGCTGTAAATTAAACACACAAGTGTTTTCTTTATAAATGATATATATATAGGAGGAATTTCTTCACATAAAGGGTGATTAGACATTGGAATGGACTGACAGCGAGGTGGTGGAGTCACTATCCCTGGAGGTCTTTAAGGAAAGACTGGATGTGACACTTAGTGCCATGGTCTAGTTGACATGGTGGTGTTGGATCACAGGTTGGACTCGATGATCCCATAGGTCTTTTCCAACCTAATTGGTTCTTTGATTCTGTGATTCCAGGGGCATGATGACAGGTCTTGTACCCCCCAGCCCTGCCCCACCCTTGCCCACCACGCAGCTCACACTCCTTTCCCACACATATACATAAATGCACACAGGATCTGTGCTTTAAAACAACCAACCAACCAACCAACCAACCAAAAAAAAAAAAACCAACCAACCAACCAACCATAGGAATGTTGTTTTTTTTTTTTTTTAAAAAAAAGGCACCCTTTTTCAGGATTGTGAGTAAATATGACCCAAGGGGCTTCCCAGAGGTATCCCAATTCCCTCTCAGCTGTTGCCCCCCAGGGCCTCCCATCAGCCCACCCTGGCCACCTTCCTGAGCCCCAGCTCCCTGCAGAGGTGCCCCTCGCTCACTATGGAGCTCCTTCCCCCAGCACAAAGCCCTGCCTTGATTAATGCCCAGGCCTGGGCTCCCATTTCAGTGTTATACCATTTCTACTGTGTCCACTTCTGGGCCCCTCAATTCAGGAATGACATCGACATGCTAGAGCGTGTCCAGAGAGGGGCAATAAAAGTTGGTGAAAGGTCTGGAGCACATGTCCTATGAGGAGCAGCTGAGGGAGGTGAGGTTGTTTGGCCTAGAGAAAAGGAGGCTCAGGGGTGACCTTATCACTCTCTACAACTACCTGAAAGGAGGGAGTAGCCAGGTGAGGGTCCGACTCTTCTCCCAGGTAAACACTGACAGGACAAGAAGACAGTTTTCAGCTCCGCCAAGGGAGGTTTACATTGGATATTATAAAGAATTTCTTCACAGAAAGGGTGATTAAACATTGGAATGGACTACCCAGGGAGGTGGTGAAGCCACTGTCCCTGGAGATTTTTAAGGAAAGTCTGGATGTGGCACCTAGTGCCATAGTCTAGTTGACATGGTGGTGTTTGGTCATAGGTTGGACTCCATGACCTCAGAGGTCTTTTCCAACCAACCTGATTCTTTGATTCTGTTATTCCAGGGGCTCGACAGCGCATCCTGTTCCCCCCCAGCCCTGCCCACCCTCGCCCACCCCCCGCCTCGCGCTCCTTCCCCGCGGCCGCCCAGGACGGCGCTCTAAGATGGCGGCCGCTCCCGCCGGCGCCGGCGGGCAGGTGAGCGGGGTGGCCTCTCCCCTTCCCTTCCCTCCCCCCGCCCCGGCTGCGCCGCTCCCCCGGCTGCCGGCCGGAACGGTGGCCACCCCTGGCGCAGACCCTCGCAGCCCACCCGGCCCGGGAGCACCCCCGGCCTCGCCCTCCCGGTCTGCCGGGGGGGAGAAGCGGGAGATTTCCGCACCGCCACCACACCCCCGAAGCGAGGCGGGCTCGGTCCTCCCGCGGCGGCGGAAGGGGCTCGGCTCCCCCGACCGCCCTGGGCGGCAGCGGGCGCGGCTCCTCGGAGCGAGCCGGTCCTATCCTTCTCGGGCACCGCGGCACCCCTGAGGTCTGCAGCCCCGCCGGGGCCGCCGGCTGCTGTGGCGGAGAGCCGGGAATGACCGGGAAAGAGCTCTAGGGCGGGGAGAGGATGAGCTCTCACGTAACGCAGTATGCAGAATACAAATCTTTGGGCACAGCCTTCCTGACTTGTCCAACTCGGAACCCGGGATCTGTGCTGTCTGGAGTAGGTGTGCCTTCCCCATTGGCACTCCGCTCTCGCCATCGGTCTGTCCCTCTGTGCCGGGGACAGACATCAGCACGCTTGGGGTGTCGCTTTTCTTCAGAGAAAAACGAGCTGCTTTTCTGCAGAGAACACTTAGTGTTCCCTAGGCAGATTTTGCCCATGTAGACAGAAAACTACAGCCATTTGTCCCAGGTTTTCCCCCTGTGTGACAGCTGCAGTCTGGGAGCCATTCCGAGTGCTGGGCAAATGGGCACTGTCCCACGCCCGCTCCGTGGAACAAGTGGCCTGTGTGGAGTCCCGGGAGTGCTTGGCTGCTTCAGCTCAGAAAGTGCCACAGGTCTCCCTCGTTTGCAAGTTAATCTGTGTATATTCAGCATGCCCAGAACACACTGGAGTGGTTGTGCAGCCAATACAGGCCATTCTCGACATGCCTGTTGGTGCTCCCAAGGCGTTTTATATTTGTAAAGTTGTATCGGTTTTGTGGTTTAAACAGTAGTGATCCTAATGATGTTGGGCATAATAGCTCATGTAGAAAGCTCATTTCTTCTGATACACATCTTACTTTCTATCAGCCACTAGTAACAGAGATCCATAATTCTCTTGTTAATGGGTTTCACTGCTTTTACAAATTAGAACACTTCAGTAATACACTCTGAAAATAAAAATTGTGTCTGCGTTTTTCAATGTTTAATGTACAAGCAGTGTACTGGATGCATAATTTTAGAATGTCATGCATATAGTAAAGTTGCATAGAATGAAGTTGCAACTGTATTGCAAAGTAAACAGTTTCATGTTTATCACGTGTATGGGTTTGGCTGACCTGAGTGAGAAGCCTGTCAACAGTCAACATACATTACTTTCTCATTTCACGTCTATCAACTATGATTCTCCACAGGAGAAGAAAATTAGTGTAAGTCTAGCATAATTGTTGGACTATTTTTATCAATTTAAAATAGAGATTGCCAATTTAATATCTTTATCTCAGACTATATTACAGTTCGCAAGGTGCTGTGATATAGATATTCTTTTTGCTGTGCATATTACTTTAAACACTGAATTTGCATATGTTGTAGTGAATCCATAATGATGCAGTATATTATACTGACAAATGTACTATATACTGTTAGGCAGTAGAAAACCAGCTGAAGACCTGCGGCTTTAAGAGCAATGGGGATGTCATAGGATTGTATCTGGCTAGACAGTAAGTAAAATATGTTTGTCCTTTTGACTTTTACTAAAAGTAGAGCACACAGTAAATTGTAACCTTTCATAGTGCTTTCTGTATCAGGTACTTGCTGAACATCATTTATATGTGAAATACCAGTAAAATATATTTGTACCTAGTCCATACACGTTGCGAATGAAGAAATGGTGAAGGTACAGTAAGACACACAGCAGAGCTGTTCTCACAGTGAAGCAGTTACCTGCCTCAGCTCTAGATACACAATCCATCTCTAGCAACCCAGAGTTGCTCCAGGATCTGTGAATTCACAGAGTTCTGCATGAACTTCTACCACAGGAGCAGAGGAATGAGGCTTGATGGCTAATCTCTGCCTGTTCTAACTGGCTCCTAGGGCTGGGTGGAAGGAGTATCAAGAAGGCAAATGTAAAAACACAGAACCTGCGGAGTCTAAAGACTGCCAAATTTTTGACCTCCCTGAAGAAATCTGTTACTGCAACAGTGAAACTCATTGGTAGCACCTTTGAAATTACCTGCATCTCTACTGTTAAGAACTGAAGGGAGGGCAGGGCAACATGAAGTGAATACAGGCCCAAGAATGCTTGTTTTGGGCAGGCAGTACTGATCACAGAACTGATCTCCTCTTAGAGCTTTATGAAATAGCTTGAGATGTAGGGCAGATGAGGAGAAGAAGCCATGCTGAAGGAAGGCAAAGCTTTCATGAACCTGTGGGTGATCTAGGTTGATAGAGGTGTATGTTGTAGTATGAACATGCTGAGAGGCTACCATTGAGGGATGGATGCATGACAGGACATACTTCAAAGTTTTTGGAAGGCGTGCTTTGAATTTCTGGCCAGGGCATAATTCCAAGTGTTGCATACCTGTTTGCAGCCTCACGACTGCATCTACTGTTCGTAAGGCTGATATCATATATGGAGAACTAATGCAGTTTAATAATTCCGGGACAAGGTTTTCAAGGTCCCTGGGTCCAACGAATGCAGAAAAAAAAAAGGTATTATGGAATCTCAACGTTGTCTAGCTTGTTTTTAGTGGAAATCAGGTGGTATTGAAAATCTAAATGTGTCCACTAGTGTGTTTGAATTCCTTATCACATCTCTTGATTTATACTGGGAAGGTATTTGATGCTTTGTGAAAAGTAAACTTTAAGCATGTAGTTACTGTCAAATTTCTTTTAAATAAACATTTTAGAAAGAAGAAAACATAAAAATTGAGGGAGAAGTTTAAATAACGAAAAAATTACAAGATACATATATATATTCTAAACAAGACAAGAAAATTACTATAATGCGTATGTGTAAGAGAATTAAGACTGTGTATACAGTCTTATTAGGCACATTTTTTGATTTTAAATGCTTGAATGTATGTCCTCACTGGCCATATTTTTTGATATAAATAAAAAGAAATGTTCAGATGGCAGATATAGAAGTGATTTGTCTTCCCATGAAACCATTTTGAGACAGATGATGCAAGATGGCTTCTTTGATGATTGGATAGAAGTGAACTCCTTTTATTCTATACCAACTTATATAAACTTGAAGTACAGCCAAACTCAGTATCAGACCATGCCTCCTTAACTGTTGGTTTGACATATTTTTCTGCTGGCTGAAATAAGAAAGTAAAAAAATAATAATTAAAGTCAATCAAATAAGAGGGAATGAGTTTATATTTTTTAAAACACTACTCTTAAAGGGACATGAAACAATGTAAATTTGGACACTGAAAGCTGTCATCCTAGGAAAACTGATTAACTTAGCAGTAGGTAGAAAAAGAGTGCTGCAGGCCAAAAAGGATCAGTTTATAAAAGACATACAAAGTTTGGAAGGCATCTAGAAAGGGACAGGCTCTTTTAAAAATGTTAGAGGAATTAAGCTCTACCTGGGGCAAATTAAATGCCTTAAATACTACCAAAAAAAACAGATCAAGGCTTGGAGATAGTCAAAATGAGGCTGTTAGACAGGGAGTAAAGCCAATTAAAATGTAAACCTGTAAACTAGATATAGAATGGCAGTGACAAAGAATATGAGGAAATTTTGGCTTTGCTTCCTGAAAAGTAGTGCAGGGGTTTACAGGAGAATTAGATAGTAGCTCTGTAAGAGTTCTGTATGTCCTGTCAACACTCATCTGCCTGTCTGTGCCACTTGCAGTAATGTCTTTTCTGGTTACTTGTGACAATAGACACAAAAGTATGTATTTGGAGAGTTAGTTTTTATAAATTATCTGAAGAAGTTAAATAAAGTGTTTAATGAAGTAACAGCATGGGATAATCTGCCTTTCTGAAATAAAGGACACTAAAGGTACAGCACCTCAACTTTGCAGGGTTTGCTTTTGACAGATTTTTTATTTTCAAATGCAAGATCAAAAGAGGTGTCTATACCTGGAGGGTGTGTTGAAAAAAACAAACAAAAAAACCAACATGGGAAGCTAGAGACTAGGCTTCACAGCTGGAAAAACAAACATGATTTTAGGCTGATGATGTGAGGTTAATTTTTGTCAATTCTGTTCATTCTTTCTGAAACACTGGTCCCAGTCTTGCAACACATTAAAATCCACAAGGAAATTTTTATTATGTCAATTAAAATTTGTAATATAAAAGTAATCTACAATTATTCTAGTGGAAATTAAGAATATTTATTTAAAACAATGAAAAATCAAGATGAGCAATTAGTGAAAATTACTCAGCAGCTCAGTAATATTCTGTGTAATTTGTTATTTATAGTACACTAGCAAGCTCAAAGTGCTAGATACACAATTAAACAAAAAGCCCTACTGGCACATGGGAGATAGTTTCAGCCTTAGTGGATGTACTAAGTTTATGTGAGAGCAGGAGAGGAGTGAGAAAAGGGCAAAAGATTTCACAATATGCACTAATATGAAAAATAATAAGAGATGTGCATTGATGTGCTCAGTGTCTGGCTTCTGTTGGCTTCTCTGGCACTGTGGTCGGACAATCCCCACTGCACCTTCAAAGCAATTTTCCTTTTAGATTTGTGTCCTCAGGGTGCCAAATTTCTCCTCCTGTGTTCTGAGCAGGATTTCCAAACTGCAAAGTACATGGCACTCAGACTCCCTGAGAAAATAAATGCTATTATGGAAAACCAATTAATTTATCACTTATTTTGTTGCTTGCAAGTGTGTAGAATGCTTACACTGTCTCTGCCATCTTGTTCTTTTTGTCTTTCTCTGATATAACTTGTAAGGAGTGTACCTTTTTAGTTCTTGTATAATATTATTTATAAAAAAATTAAACCATTTGTAAAATTATTAAGCACTCTTGTTAAGAACTTTGTCTGTTTTTCTTTTCTTCCACCAGAGGACTAAGAAGTATCCCAAGTCTCTCACAGTTTAATAGGTTAAAGTATTTGTGGCTTAACAACAATAAGGTAATAAGATATTCATTTAAAGAGCAGAACAGTGCATCTATGCTCCCTGATTATTATTTTTAATTTTTTTCTAGCATAAAGCATTATATAATTGTCAAGCTAATAAATTATTTTTAATTTCCAGGCATATTTAACTGTGAAATGAGAAAAGATTTTTTTTTAAACATCCCAGGGTTTAAGCTAATATATTTTCCTTTAGATTCACATCAGATTTATAAACTGTGTTTATTTAAGAAGCTGAGTTTTTGTGCTAATTCCTTAGCAATAAAAAGAAAGCAGTTCCCAGTGTAGCTGGTGTACCCTCCCCAGCAGAGCAGCAGCTCTTGGAACAGACCGAGGGGCGATGTGGTTATAGGACAGGAGAGGACGGCAGGAAACGCGTAGCTCTTGTTTCACGCCCTTGCAGACATGCAGAGTTTATTTCCTGGCGGGATGGTGGTCGAAGTGAGGCTCCTGTTTGCCCTCATGCACAAAAGGGTGACATACAACTCTTTGAAATGAGCTTCTCCCTGTGCATGGGAAGCAGCACTGGAATGCTGGGGATGATGGGGTATCTGCTGCTGTTACACAGGTCACTGTGTTACCTAAACTTGTTGGACTTAGGAGATTTCCAGGCGAGTGGTTAGAGTGGGACCACATGAATTTCTCATGTTTCCAATGGAGTGTATGGCCCTAAACCAGTTACACAAGCCACATGCCTTACTTTCTCCTTCTGTGCAAATCCAGATTATAGTATTTATTCTATCCCGTATGGGTTTTGAGACAATGCTCTGTCAAAATCTCGACACAGTACAGTTTCCAGCTAACTGTAAGCACATTGTATGTTACACAAAATCATCTCCTTGACTAGTAGAATTATCTGATTTAGAAATCTCCATATCCATAGTCAACCACTATTAAATGGTTGAATTGAAACTAAACTTTCACCATTAGCCACTGGTAATTAAAAAGCAAGAAAAATAATAAAACCCCAAGAATTCTAACCTGCTTTTAACTATCTTACTGTACAGTAGTTTACGTGACTTTCAGAGTGAGCTCAACTTCTTAAAACACCAGAGTTGCCTGCTCAGGTAAATAAGTAGATTGTGAGCAGCAGGAAAAATAAATTTACATTCCATGTCTCTTTGGAGTATATGTATATCTGCTGCCCCAGGCTAACATCAATTATATGGCATCTTATGTCAACTTCATCAAAAGATCTGTGGTTATCCAACTGTTTTCAAAAAAAGCAAAAGTATAGATACATTAAAAGATTGAACACAGGTATAATAAGGACGCTAAAGAATTAGAAGAAATGGCCTGATGACTAAGCAGAACTAATCTTGCTGACCATAAAAGATAAATCACTCTGATTTTTGCCCAGATCTCAGTTTTTTACCTAAGCAGTAACAAAGAGCATTCTTCTGGTTTTCTATATAACTTGTGTGGAATAGCCACTCAGTGGCTTTTCTTAGGAGAAGTGTCACTTAAATGCTGTAATAGAGGAAGGGTGTTTTTATGTATTCAGTAGTTTTATCACAAAAAAAGTAAATTTCAGGTGACCCTAAAATCTATACTTGTCAAAGACAGGGAAACACTGCTATACAAGTGAGTGGAAAAACCTCTGCCTTATGCTCTTCCTTCCAGCTTTCAGATACTGTTGATGCACAGAGCAAAGCACATTTGTTTTAGAGTCAGGGGCACAATTCAAGGACATTCTCCCACTAACAAATTTGCATTTGTAAATTCAGAATTCAAAGTAATGTCAGGAATAAAATTCTGCTTGTTGTTCTGGCATTTAAACTGTAGGATAAAAACTTGGGCATACATTAGTACTCCCTATTCTCAGTGATGGTATTCTCAATCTCAACTTGTTATCTCATTGCAGATACTTTACCTTGCACTGGAAGCACTGAGCTCCATGCAAGGGGATGTGATTTCATAGGGACCAGAGAAGACTTTTTATGGGAATACACCCATGCGTTGTATTTTTTTTCTGTAATTGTACTTGATTCTTTAAATCTGATTAAATGACATTTTGGGAAATTTAGAACAAGGTCAAGGAATAATTTAAAAAACTAGATGCTGGGTTTATTCTAAGGATATATTTCAGGAATATCCTTAAACCAACAAAGAATTATTATGTCCTACAAGGGTCTCCTAACAATAAAAATTATTTCAAATGTGAATAGAAGGAAGAGAAAATGTGAAGGCCAGTCATTCAAGGAAATCTGTTTCCAAATAAAAATATTAAATTTGTAGTTCAAAAAATTAGGTATGGCTGTACTGCATGTGTTTGATGTGTAATTAGTATTTCTAATGAAGATTCAGCTGTCAAAAGAATCCTTAAACCAAGTCTTAAACAGAAACATAAGAAACTACCTGTAGTTATGCAGTTTTCAAGAGACCATGTTTATAATTCTCCAATATTACATTTAGATTGACATATAATAGTTTGCCTAACTCTAATTTCAGATACAAGATTTAAATTTCTTGATCAAAAACTATTGCTTGACTGAACTCTACCTCAACAATAATGAACTGACAGATATATCAGGTACCAATATTCCCTTTTTAGGTTGTTGAGCAGAGGCCTATACTTTCTTTTCTGTATACTGGCATTAAAATTTATACAACTTGATGATAGCAAGTAACTTACTGGTTGAAAGCTCCTATATATGCATAACAATACATGTTAATTATTAGATATTTAATTGTTCGGGGATACTTGAGTGGCAATGAGGTGATATGTTTATCCTGGTCTAAGGGATGAAATGTCATTCACTTTATGTCAGGCAATTGTAAAATATTTTTGATCTTACATGCACATATTGCATATTGAGAATTTATAACCAGAAGTATTTTGCAAAGTTAATGCCAAACTTATTTTATTTCAAAATTTGCATTTGTCTTATACTTCTATTTCAGTTTTGCTTGCTGTTGTAAATGAAAGTGGCTGTACCGGACTCATGAGTTTGTTAACAAAGAGGCCAAAACATAATAAATTTCTGTATATTTTAGACATTTTAAATGTTAATACTTTATTTTGCTCTGTCCCTATAAAATGTGCAGGGATTAATGATATTGATTAGCTTCTGTGAGAATTTGAGAAAAATTAATCTTCGAAATACAAACATGGATAAAAGAGACAATACAGATGATAACAAAATGTGGTTAAACAGAAGGGTGTCCTTTATAGGGAAATGTGGGTAGGAAACATTGTATAGAATTTGGAAAACGTGGTGTCCAATCCTGATGTGGTGTGAAAATGTGAACAAATAGCCTGGGACAGCCACAACAATATTTTGTAATAACTTTTTATTATGTCAGTAATTACTTGAAATTGAACTATTTTCTAAGGAATTCACTATTTATTATTTGAGAGGCAAAGGTGATATATTATTGTGAGGCAAAGGTAATATTAGGTCAAGGTAAAAGGAAGTGAATTAATCAAGGATTACTGGGATATAGGAGTAAGGAAGGGAGGAACAAGAGAGTTTGCAGTTGATGCTGATTTGTTGATGCAAGGGTAACGTGGGCAAATGGAAAGAACTGGAATGAAAAAAAGTTAGGCCTGTGTTTAAAGGATGTGATTAGAAATATGAAAGGGATATTGAATATCTCTATTTTTTTTAAATTAATATCTCATGCAGTGTGTTACCAAAAGGCAAGCATAGATAGATAACTAAAATATCAAATTCAGTGTGCAGCGTAACAAAATAATTATCTAATAGAAGCAGTCTATTATGGTGAGAACGATTAATTATTTTTCATTTCATTTCAGGTGCTCTGAAACACTTATGTTCGTTACAAATTCTGTTTCTTCACAACAACGAGTTAAAGAAACTTGGCAAAACAGTGAAGGAATTGAAAGGAATGATAAGCTTGCATACTCTAAGTAATACCTTATTTTTATTCTGCAGAACAGCAACTAGTAGCTTTTTAGTTTCTTATCGGGATGTTTCTTGCCTGTTTCTGCATCATTTGCCAATAGCTTTTGAAACTAATTAGAAATTTCAACCAAATGTGACAAATCTGAAGAAAGAGATCTCCAGGACATGAAAATTCCACAAAGAGTACTTCAACTGAGAAAATCCTGCTGAGTTCAGAAGTTAACTCTTTTTGGCTGCTGCCTAGCCAATATCCTGGAGGAGTAGCTTGGAGGGTGTCAAGCAGTTTACTGCTGCCTCTTTGTAAGGGAACATGGGAGTGAGATTATCATAGAGGTAGAGTTGAAAAATAGATGTTATTGTTGTTGGGAGTGTGAGTGATAGGTTATGGAACCCAAATTCCTGCCTCATTAATTCTGTTGCTTATAGAACTCCCTTTCTGCATCTTTTTGGCAGACTGTGGATTTCTAGAATCTAAGAATAAGTACACTTAGGTATTCCTCACAACAATGTCTGTTAAGTGGCATATTTTCTGATGCACTGGCTGGAAGTGAAAACAGCGCCATCTCTGAAATTTCAAATTAAGTTACACAAGACAGTGTTGATGCCACTAAGTTACAATGTAAGAAGTAGCCTCCAGGGAGAGTAGGATTATATGCTATTAAGACACTGAACATGAAAATGTAAGCAGTGTTTTCTGTGGTTCCTAAAGGAATGTCAGCATAGGCCATGACAGACGCTCAGTACTTGGAGCAAACAGGAAACGATTTCCACGCCTTAGTGACGGCTAAGGAGGTGAATGTCACCAGGCCATAACACCTCCTTAAGCATTCAGAAAACTGAATGTCTGATTGTGGGAAAGGAAAATATGACTCAAAAAGTACACTTTTAATTGAACTTGACACTGGGCCAAAACTAAGAAACAAATCAAGGGTTTAGGAAGACAACATGTCAGCCAAATTATAGTAATTTTTTTCATTATATGCAAGATAGAAAAAATAGTCCATTTAAGAATGCAGTTGTTTGAAGTGATTAAGCAAAGTCTGGACAGACATCCTATGTATGAATGGTGCAGTCACTTGAATTTAATGTTAGCCCTACAAATTAATAAGGAGCTTGAACAAGCACAGGAAGTTTGTTGTACTTGTTGCAACCATCTGTGGGAAATACATAGCAGATAGTTAAAGTGCTGCTGAGTTGTTATGAATGGCAGTCACAAAGGCATAGTGAAAACTGGGTGCAAATTGGACTGGCCAGCACCATAGAAAAGGAAGTGTTTGAAAGAGCAATCAAACAATATATAGAATATACCAATCTACCCTAATTAAAAAAAAAGTTCAAAGATTTGTACCAGAGTAAACAGTAACAGCAGAAGAAGCTTAATAACCTTAATAACCATAACTTTAAAGTTATTTCTTCTTGACCTTTGCAGTCATGAAAAAATTGTTAATGTGTTTGTTTCAAGGAGATTTCATAATAATGAGTTCTCAAGTTACCAGTGCTCTATTTGTTTAATAAAATACAGTCACATTTGAAGTAAATTACATCAGTAATTTACAAATGAACAAAATAAATTTTAAAAGTCATATCCTATATATCATATCATATTACTATATAATTTCTATGACTCCTTGCAATATTAAGAAATATGAAATGGGTGCAGAATTTGCATTGTGTAGCTTTGAAAAGGGCTGTGCCCATAACTAACTTTTATAAAACAAAACCAGTGACAGTTCTCACTGTTATGAGGTAGATCTTTTTTATTGCCAGACAATCTCATTTAAGAAAAAACCAAACACTTGCTAGCCTTCAGCCGAGCTCCTGGATGCTTAACAAGATTTTATAATTTTGTAGCTCTTGGGGACAACAGAACTATTAAAACACACTATTATTGTTCACTTCAGGAGTAGCATCCAGCTGCCAAAATGTTGCATTTCTCTTCTTGAAGGCTCTCTTGTGATTTTTAGCCACTGCCCTGCACTGGATGTGTAGCAGAACACCATCCTTCACCAGGCCTTTAGGGAAGACACTCAGCTTCGAAAGATTTACTGCACATGTTGCTCACAACTGCAGCCTTTGGGAGATACAGAGGGTTTCTTTATGGGCTTACCTTGTGCTCACATCTCCCTTTTGGAATCCAAGATTTTTGTTACATACTCTGTAAATTGTCTCAACTGATTTATTGTACTCAGCTGATAACATCCTGCTGCTAGACCTCAGAAAACTGTTCTTCGCTATGTTTCTGCCCCGTGTGGCATAGGCACACTGTTTTCCTACACTCCAAATAGAGAAAACAGACAAGGAAGAAAGCATTATCCCTCATTTGTAGAAGTAAAACTGCATGACCTTGACAAGAAAGTAGATAGCTGAGCCAGGAATTAATCCCAGATGTTTCGTAAAACAAGACCATCTTGATCTGTACAATGGTTGGATTTACTGTAAAAATAAGCAGTAAAAAAATTCACATTCTCTAAAAAAACCCTACAAATCAGTGTTGATGAGGAGAGACGTGATCCAAGTAGCATCCAGATTCGCAAGTGCTTAGTATCAGCCCTGGTTTGTGCCTTGGAAAAATCTCTTTTGAATCCTTATTCCATTCCACTACCAAACATACCTATTTTTAGAGATCGTGCTGAAACATTTTTATCTCTGGAATGCTATTGCATATTTTCTTGTCTCAAGAACAGAATTATCAGATATATGCATAATATTCTTTCTGATCAACACTTTCTGGAAAAAAATAGCTATATACTACTTTGTTCAGTAAAAATGGAACTTTCTTTTGCTGCCACCTTGTGGGTTTCTTACTAATTTCAAGTCAGTGACTTATGAAAATTTGTTTAAGAATTAAAATATTTTAAGTTCTCCTCTAAACACATGAACAGGTGTTTTATGTGCAGGAGATAGCAAAAATGCCTGTTCCAGCCTTACTGCATCCTCAAAATAACTGCTAAATTGCATCAAGCACTGAGCTCCCTTCGGCAATCATACTTGTCCTGAAGAACATGAAATGGCATCTTGTAGTTCAGAAACCCATTTGGAATATTTTCAGACTTTTTTCTTCTTCTACTATCTCTTATTTGCTTCTGTAATACCATCTTCCCCCCCCCCAACTGCTAAAATTACATGTAACAGGATTTTTTACCCTAGAGTGAGTATTAGCTACAGCCTCTCCTCAAAAAGAGAAAAGCAGATCCGTGTAGCAGAAGTTTGTCAGAATTGTATCAGAATTGTCAAAATCATTAAGATTTTTTTTCTCTCCTCTGATCTCAAGGTGGCAGCATCCTGATTATTTTTACTGTCTTAGAAGAACAGCATTTGTTAAAGGAGAAAAATAGAATTATTATGTCTTTCATTTAGGAAAAAAGCCCCACCCAACAACACTTGTCTGTTTGTTTGTTAGCTGATCTGGGAATGAGCCAGTTTCTATTTTAATCGACCCTAGATATCACTGTCATGAAATAAACTAATTTGGCATTAAGCTAGGTAAGAGTTCCACATTTGGCAAAGCAGCAGCATGGGATTGATACCTGTCTCTGTGTTGCAAAGGTTTGGCTGTACAGGTAAAGTGAACCTGAACATAAGCATTGTAGTCAAATTGCTAATGGTCTTTTGCAGCTTAGTATCTCAAGGTAAGCTAAGGGGGTCCCAGGTTCTAAAGAACTTAGATCACATTAAACATTTTACTCTTAAGTTTCTTGAGTTTTCAAACTCATCATCTGTCAAAACATCGCAAGACTGGGTATTTGCATTTTATATTGTGTCTATGGCATAAAGCACCTTTATATCAGCTCTGAAAAAGCCTTAGGTGTCCTAAAGCTCATCTGCTTTTAATAACTCCCTCCCCCTATAACTTTTATGTCTTACCTTTAAGCTGTCACACTTAAAAGACCACTGTTATTTAAAATAGACATCAGCTAACAATACATAAGAAAATCAAAGGCAAGCAGCTAATGGTTTTTTTTATGTATATCTTAAAAAACAGAAAAAAACCTCAAAGGTTTGGAGTGCACGATGACACCTTTACTCAATTCTTGCCTGTGTTGTTTTGTATGAAGTCCATGTTTAGTTATTTCATGCCTGTAAAGAGACTGTGCTTTGTTTGCCCAGCATAAGAACAATTTGAATTGATAATATTTTGTACAAAATCTTTGGTTCCTAGTGATCTTTAATTTTCCTGCCTTGCAAAGCTTTTGTTCTTTTGCTGGGTTTGTTTTTTTTGTGACATTGTTTTTTCTGTATACATTTTGCAGACCTATTCCAAAACCCTCTGGCATATGATCCAGACTACCGGCTTTATGTCATACACATCCTTCCTTCAGTTCAGCTCCTTGACAGGAAGTGTAAGGATTGCTTTCCTCTTCTCACAAAGCATTGACAGTTGCTTTTGATTTTAATCAGGTTGGAGAAACAGGTGAAATTATCTTGCCTGTTCTTTTACATGCATTTTTTGATATAGCGAAAGGTCTAATGAGCAGATACCCATTTTTTGCAAGATTTGTCAAGTAAACAGAGTTTGCATGGCATAAACAGTTTACTTTGTCAAAGGCTTTTGATTTCTGTCATCTTAAACTGTGTATGCTTTTCTTATGTCTTGGTCTATTTGAGTAAGACAGATAAAAACCTGTGCTTAGAAACATGTACCTACATTTGTGCATTCTCACTGGCATATTCACATGGGTGAGCATGTTTACTTAGGTATGGATAACATCCTCAGCTATCTACATGTTTCTGTACAGTTTAAATATGCACATTTCTTGATGAGGAAAATTCAGACCATGCTTTCAAATATAAATATTCATAAATCATCATGAGCTCTTTCACAGATTGTCTATTGTAAATTCAACAGAAAAAAATGTCTTAAGAAAAGCCAGATGTGAAATCAGTGAATCCATAAAATGTCAAAATGAACCCAGAAAATCACCTTTTGTGATTTTTGCCTCTGGTGTTTGGAAAGCTATTGGATTGGCAAGTGGATTGAAAATTACTCAAGAGCCCTGAGAAAGGGGTTGATTCCTGCCCCAGCTCTACCTTATAAGAAGGTAGCAAGGAAAAACAGGGCCATCTTGAAAACCTGTTCCCAGCCTCTAAGACAATCAGGATGTAGGACTTGAGCAAGGCAGATGCAGGACATCTGCAAGTGCTGGAAGACTGTGCAGCTCTGTCATGAAGGAAAGATGGTGGATGGGCCACAGGATGTGGCAGGGGTTGATGAGGAGCTGCTGGATCTGACCATTTGCTTACCCTGTCATTTTGCACTGGTACCTCCAATCTCGAGTATTTGGTCGGGTGTTACAGCTGTGCTTAACACGCCTCTCAGACTGTGTTACTAATGATCACTTTAGACTGGGGAGGGATGAATGAAGCTTAATGTTCTGAAAAATATGTGTTGCATTTACATGTCTAGAAACACTTCCGTAAAACTTCCTGGACTTAATCTCCAAATACAGTTCTACTGTAATCAGTCCTGGATTAAGACTTGCAATTATTTGTATTAAGCTGCCTCCTGGACTTCCCACTTAGTGAGCTATTTCTCTAACATTACAAAGCTTCTTCACCATCTGTGGAACATTACCACAGCACAGTCCTGGCTGTCGCCTTTACAGAAGACATGTGCTCACACTTCTGTTACCTTCAGGCATGACTACTGCAGTTCCTTTTCTAATTGGTCCCCTAGACACTATGACTCCAAAACTTTCCTGCATTCAAAATGCTTCTGCCAGTTACTTGTTCTAAAGCTTTAGCTCACTTCTGTTCCATAGTTGAAGTACTGGATTAGTATAAAGTTCACATAATTGAAGTTACTATCCCCGATTTTATTTAACAGCCTTAAACTATTTGTTTAAAATATAAAGTTATTTTTAATTAAAGTGAAAAACAGGAAAATTTCAAGCTTTTTTTTTTGATTGCATTCCTAGAGTTTTCTTTGTAATTGACCAGTGGGAACTGAACTGGCCTTAAACCAGGATTTGATTTTGCTATTCATAAAGAAACTTCCAAATCTTTACTGACTTCTGCAGTAGATCTCATTTAAGTAGTATGAAAAGTCTAGCTTTTTAGTTTCTTGGTTTAAAACTTGTCATCCTACTGCACTCAAAAGAAAATATTTTATTGTACAGGGCTTCACCCTAAAGCCTTGGAAAGTATCATTCCATGTTCCCATTTTGAGTTGTTGTGAAATGATGTAACTTACACTGCTATTGTTACAAAACTCTGCACAGAAAAAAAGTGAATCACCTTTTGCATGCTGCCTTTTCAGTTGGTAGAAAACATTTTTTTTATATCCCCTTAACAGTAGTTACACAAAGAGAAAGGGAATCAGCATTTCATCTTTATAACCCTGAAAGGTCTCTGCTTGTGCAGTCAATAGCTTTTGGGAAGAGAGTAAAGACACCCCTGGGGACTCCAATGGGATCCAGAAGATGCACTCACCCAGCCAGAAGACTGATAATGCCCTCAGGTATTTATAATAATAGAAGGAAAAGCAGACATTTTTAGGTGATTAGAATTAGAAACATTTTTTTTCCATTCATCTGATAAGAAGTTGTTGGTTTTAGTAATAGAATAAAAATGCATCAGGAACTCAGCCAAATTGCTTCATAAAGTAGTAGTAGCAGCAATAGGAAACAAATGACTTCTTACACTGACAGTTTTGAGGCAAATAAGTTCTACTCACTCCCTGTAGTTACAGAATTACCTTTAAAGATAGATGAACAAACAACATTTTTTTCCCCAGTATGTGTCTTGCGAGTGTTTGGTTTTACTTTTATTTAACTTAAAACATCTCAATACACTTCTAGGCCAGTGACAGCCTCATAGACTTTTGATGCCCTCTAGTGCTTTCATAAAATAATCTCTCAAAGAAAGTATTTTCTTCTAGTGTTTTAAATTTTATTGTGCCTAGTTTTATGAGTAGATTCCTTTTTGTGCTTTCAAAGCTGAGAATATTTTAATGATGTCTTATAATAGCATATAAGGCAATTTTTAGAGTTCTTATAACATTCAGATCTGGAAGACAGCATGACCTGGGCACAAGAAAGCAGGTGAATACCACCAGGAACCTTGTGACTTGTACCGTATCACAATCCAGAACAAACCTTGAAATCTTGTCTGCTTTTTTGATGTTTTAAAGATAAGAAAACCAATATTGTGCATAGATGAAATCATAGCATTTTAAAAAGTAGTGTAGATGAAGTTTGGAAAGTAATAAAATATCTGTTTTTTTAAATGTATATATCACAATAGTAAGGCTGAAAGCAATATATTTAACAGTAATTTTGGAGAGGTTGAGAAAAGGAGGATAGTTTGATAATATATAATAATTTATTTGTTTTGCTGATGACTATCAAAGTAGGCGTACAGTTGTCTTTATCTCTACTATGCAATCATTAACTTATAGAGAGAGTGGCATCATTTTCTGTGAAAGAAAAAAAGCCTGGAAATGTATGTCTATGGGGAATAAGAGAACTACATAAACTTAAAAAAATTCTGACAGGTATTTCCTTCCACAGTACTTTAGTAAAATATGATCTTAACCATTTCAAAAAATCTGCTAGTTTTCAATTAATTTGAACAAGCAAATTAGGATCAGGATGGTAATCCTGAGCTACTCAAACTGCTGTACAGCCATTAATGTCTGAATCTGAACTTTTTGTTATAGGTTGTGAATTTGCAGATAACACAAATAAGTAAGTCATTTTTTTGATTTATTTTCCTTTTGCATCTCTGAAGCATTTACTGAATTTCCTCTTCTTGTGCCTAAAAAATACCCTAACCAGAGAAAACATCCAGCAAAAATGAGCTTTTCAGAGAAATTTCAGGCCTTTGTATTTAATGTACTTGCAACTCTATACTATTCTGATGAGACAGCCTACCCACTGGTGTCTGAAATTTAATATTGAAAGGTATTCCACATTTGGAACTGGGTACATACAACTGCCATTTATTTGTAAGATCAAATACTGATCACCAGAAAAAACATGCTCTAAGTATTAGAGCATCAGAATATCTGTTCTATATTATGGCCCAAAAAACACTCCCCTGAGTGGTTGTTCAAAAATACATACTCTCTGAAAAACATTGTGACTTGAAGAATGAAACTTTTTTAGTCTGTACTTGATGTTTTTTTTATTCTTTTCAGTTTCAAAATCATGGAAATAAATGCAAAACTTACCTCGGTTATCTTTGTCTTGATTGAGGCAGGAGAAAGGTTGCATTTTAATGTACCTTACATTGTAGATGCAATCTTTATAACAGTAAATTTACAAACTTTAGATGTTAGGCTTGGTTTTACTTTCTAGCTTTACATATGAAAAGATTTGAAAAATGCATTAAAGGAAATAATAAAACCCTACATATCCTACGTATCCTCTGACAGTACTGCATACAGCTATTTAAAATCAAGCTAATTTGTGTTGAAAGATTAATTCTTACCTGCTTTCAGTGGAGTTAGCTGTCCTCATTGGTAGAATGGATGTACGGCTTCCTCGAGTCTTATTTAGGTACATGCTGAAGCTTTGCAAGGTGCCTTTTCATGACCAAGTGCTTTAAACTCGGTGGAGATAGTCCTGTGGTTCATATTAGGTGTGTGTTACTACTGGTACACCTCTAAGAAATAAGTTCTTATAAAATGACCTCTAAGAAATAAGTTCTTATAAGATTTAATATTGTATCTGAGTTGGAAGGTTTTGGTCTAACACAAAGTCCTTCTCGATCCTACACTGATGCGCATCTGCCGCTTTCCTCTCCCAGACTACAGCTGTGGCAGGATACACGAACAACACAAGCTCACAGTGTTCTGGATTCAGAGCCTGGAGAATGGAAATTTGCCTGAGGGCAAAATAAAAGTGCATTTGCATTAATCAGTATCAAATTGCTTGAATCATGTCCACTGAATCAGAGTATTAAAAGTATACAATTATAATTTTTGTGGGAAAAAAATTGAAAAATATTATTTTGCTTTAAGTTTACTATAAATGTATTTTAAATAATTTATACCTGATTTTTCCCCATTAGAATCCTGTGATTCTAACCTTTCCTCATTTTGTTTTGCTTTCTGAAATTTGGTAAAAGAAGAAAACCTTCTGAAAATTTTAAATTTTTAAATCCTCACTGTTAGTGTCATCATGACTGCCAACTTCACTTTCTACACTGTGTTTTGTATATTAGTTCCAAAGTAGTTTGGAAACATTCAGATAATGGACATTTGCTGTGTTCTTTTTGCAGAGTACCATTTGAGAACCCCGAAGATGCGGTTTTAGTACGGGCAATGACAAGATCTCTAACAGAATTTTCCTCTGTGGACTGGAACAAGGTAGCTACCTGTCAAGAAAGACGCCTTCAAAATAAAGCAGAAGAACCCCTTGAGAAGCTGACAGTCCAATTTAGATGAGTCCATTCTTCCTTAAGAAAAAAACAATTCCTCTCTCTAGTGCGGAGCCCCATAAGTAACAAGTTCATGACAACATGCATCAAATTAAATGAATTTCCAGAAAAAAAATGTGTAATATAATGAAGAATTAAGATAACAAATGATAAATGTCAATGATACAATAAAAGTTGCTTGAAATGCAATTCTTACCATACTTTTGTTATCAGAAAGTACTAAAGCTAAACTGCATGCTAATTTTTAAGAAACTAAGGATAAATACTTTCATTGCTTATAGTTTCTGCTGGAGAATTACTTATCGTGTTCTCTAACAGTAATTTGCCTTCTTCCATCAAAATAAAGATATGAGGAAGCAACCATTAAGCTCTTCTCATTTCTGAGAGGGATATAAGTTTCAATTTGATAATTTGTGTGCTGCATGAATGTGCTGGAAACTCTCAGTTATATAAGGATACTCATTTGATCCCAAATACAGTGGATGCACAAGCTCTTAAGCATACTGATACTTGTCTCTTGTCTGTGGCTGCTGATACTCTCCCAGGATGCAGGCCTGTGCTCACTTGTCATTCTGGAGAGACAGGACTTGCCCAGGACACTGCCCCAAGACTGCTGGACTGGTTTAACACTCTCTTTTATAACACAGTGCTGGAGCATTACACCTGACACTATTGGCTTTTAAACCTGTTACCACTAAGGAAGCCAGTGGGAAGTGTGTATATAGATGGAAAATAATACATTTCCACACATATTTATCTCTCCATTCTGCCAAAGGCTTAAAATCAGTGATGCCTTTTAACATATCAAAGGCCTTCTTCAGCCTGTGACTTGTCTTCTGAGTCCATCCTTCTCTCCTAAGTTACCACAGAGCCCCAGGACAGTCTAAGTTGGCAGGGACCGCTGGAGCTTATCTAGTCCAACCCTCCTGCTGAAAGCGGGTTAGAGATGAGGTTGTCTGGTGGCCTGTCAAGGGCTATCAGATATTTTCTGTGAGCAAGGCACCACCACTGAGAGAATGAAAGCAGGATTTGTGCTGTGGATTTTAGCACACTTCCAAAACCCTGAACCTTTTGCCCTGAAGGGCTGGCATTTTCAGAGAAACCTTGAAGAGCAACACATTCCTGTGGGCCCCAAATGCTATGTGTGGAACAGAGAACCAGGAGCACTTCTGCATTCCCCGACCCAAGAGTGGATGGTGACTACAGCATGAGTCCAGATCTAAGTTCCAGGCAGGCAGCTCTTGCTTGCCAATTGTCATGAACTTAAACTTGCACACTCAATCTACAGGAGGCCTCTGAATGTCACATGAGAATGTCACCGTGTGTCCCAACAGGTGTTACAGACCCAGTAAACAGAACTGTCACATAGCCCCCTTCTTTTAAAAAATTTCCCTTTATTCTTCACAATCTGCTAATCCTTGAAATTAAAACACAGGTACATTCCCTGCACAGGTGCATTTATGTATCCTCACTCGTACAGTTTTCAGAATAGTAAACAAAAACTTTCAAGATATTAAATAGTAAAAAAATTAATAGCTTTTTCCCTCTGTTTTGAGGATGGTCCTTACTCCTCCAATTAGAAGAATATTGCCATGTTCAAAACACCAGTTATTCAGCCAACAATAAGACAGTTTCCAATTTTGCCATCCTTATGCAGCAAGTGATATTTTCAGTTGTGATATTCCCACTGATTTCATGAGACACGGTAATAAATCTGAGTGAAAAGCATAGTTAAAGGAAGCTATTTTCTAGATCTGGTATTTAGCTGAAAGCCAAAGTGAAATCCCAGCTGTATCAATGCATACATGAATTTCCCCATCTGTGACCAGGTTCAACATGAAAAATATTAAGCCTTTTTTACATTTATGAAATGATTCATTAAGAATTCATAAGCAACATCTGTGTACTCTAAGGTATCTTTACCTGAAAACTGATTTAGAAACCATTAATCTCGTCAGTCAAAATACTTTGAGTCATTCTGGTCTTCCCTTCATTAGACTTTGGAATATTTCTGACCAAACCAATAGTGAAATAATACTGTTGAAACACAAATTTCACCATCAGCTTGAGACACCTGAAACAGCAGTTTCATTTACTAAAATTGCCACAAAATAGACACTATTATTGTGCTCTCACTAGCCAAAAATATTTACAGTAATGCCACGAAAAGTTGAGAGTTCAGACTAGTATCTTCGGAAGCTTAACTGCTACTGAATGCCTTCAGATAAAGCTTCATAAAGTGGAGAAAAAAGGCAATTTAACAGTTGGCTTCCCAGTGCTTTTAACTACAGATCTATGTACTTGCAGGAAAAAATATTTAAATTACAATTAAAATAAATTTTAGGTTCTGAAAACATGAATAATCCAAATCAAATGATTTTCATTTTTCACTAAGTGGTTCATTAACAAGAGATACTCATAGAATTTCACTAGGCTTACTGCTGGTATACATACAGATGGATCTATGCCACTCTAGTTTTTAGCAGATAATAAATACCTATTTTGACAATTTACAACAGAATCTGGAGTATTTATAGACAAAGTAGCCAGTATTTCATCTCATGATGAACAGAGACATTCTGTCTTTCAAAGGAAGTCTTGCATAAGCCATGATCTAAGAACTCAGACATGGTCAGCATAAAAAATGTTTAGTACCCTTGAGAATCCTCAGTCCCTTCCTACCCTCTTCTTACTCCTCAGAATCTTGAATTTTCTGAAGATTAATGTCAGCTAAGCCAGTCTCACTTTCCAGTGGACTTTCAGGGTGCAGGGCGAGTGCCTCCATCTCTTTGGTAATTTCAGGTTCTTCTGTTCGGTCAGTAGGATTATTTGGATCAACTTCTTTTGTAGGATCTGGACCAGGATCTGACTGTTGTTCACTTGTAGAACTACTCTCTACTAGTTGCATTTCATCTAAGCAAAAGAGAAATCACACAATTAATAAACACTGAACTCATTTGCAAGCAAACATTTTTATTACTGAAGAACAATAAACACTAGGAAATTTTGCATCAATTACAAATTATTAATTTAATCAAACTTCATGGAAAACAGACCCAAAACACTAAAGTTCTGCTTAAGTTGGTATAAGGTTACTCTAAGTAACCCTACCTAAAGTTCTCATTAATTTATCTTCAGTTTTGTCACACTTCTTTTTAATATACAGAAGAGCAGAGTAGGACACTACAGTTATTTTGACTTCCAACTCAAACATGTTTTATTGACACTATTCTTACTGTTAGCTTTTCAAAGAATGGTTGCAGGTTGGTTAAACACAGAGTGCAGGTGGGTTTGGTTTTTAAATAAAAAAGGCATATTCTGAAAACTGTATGAGTGAGGATACATAAATGGACCTTTTAAATAAAAGGCATGTGACTACATAGGAAGCATTTTTGCATATAACAGACTGAAGAAATGATCTGCTAATAAACTGTTGACCACAATGAACTTTGGTTGAAGTGAGTCATCCTAGAATTTAGAATTTGATTGCGTGGAATGGAATCAGCTATTGCACCTTTACTTTTCAAGCAATGTTTTTGGAGAAAAACAATTGTTAAATAACTTTTTGCCCCGATTCTGCTAAGTAGGGCTTGTGTGCTAGCAATTCTGAAAAGTACAAGGGGAAGGCCTAATTGGGACTGGGAGTAGTTAAATCTTGGTTTCTTGTTCTTTGTTATATTGACAGTCAGCCAAAAATTCTGTCACAGCTAGCCACAACCCTGCCACAAGACCGTGGCAAAGCCATGACAAGGCCTTACATGGCTGTGGAGCTAAGAGCCTTAAGCACAGGCTGAAGTGTGGACTTCCTGAACACTCACCCTTGTACAGAGGAAACTCTTAAACTCTTGGGTTTGCTTGTAGTTGCAGCTGTAGCATTTATTTTTTTTTTAATTCTTAGTTTCCTTTTGTACAGTATTTGTAGGGGGTATTGCTAACTTTCTGAAATAAAACTGTTGTTGATATGAAGTGCTCTGAGACACCACCATTTATGAGGTTACCAGATGAATTCAGTAGTTTGCTCATAATGCATTATCTGATAAGGTCCATAGTGTGCTGGCCGTGCACCCGAAAAAGTTAATGAAGATTACCATGTAGATAGCGCAGTAGCAACATATCAGAAAATGTTAGCTTCCCTTTTTTGGAAGGGAGGGGGAAGAGCCATCCACCAGGATCCTGTCTTTCCCTCTGAAGAGGACAGCACTTGGCCACCAACTCCTTCAGTAAATATGAACCTGTATGTGTGTGTTTGTCACCAGTGTGAGGCATCACTGCTCACAGCTCATTATGTTTTGCTGTACTAGTATGCAATATAACCAGGGATTTCTAGTATCCTTGCCTCCAGCTCCTACAGTCATCCTGATCCCATGCAACAGCAGCTCTTGTTATAATAGGATCATCACAGGAAGCTGTTGAAAACTGCAATTATTACTAATTTATTAGTAATTGATATCCTACTATAGTTTTTTGAGTACAGCTGAAATAAATACTACATTGTAAGCAAACATGATTTGTCCAGGGCACTTCTACAATCCCTAAAAAAAGTGAAGGAAAATCCAGTAAGTTCTAAAAGAGAAGAACTGATTTTTCCTATTATTCCACTTAGAGAAACATTGCATCAGAGTTAAGTTAAGGGAGGTGGCAATACAGTGTTTTTTTCTGTTATTAATTATTTGCTTCTTGAAGGGAAAAAACCACCATGAACAGTTTAAAGACTAATGCTTGCTTACTTCGCATTCCAAGTACACAACACAACTCAGTACTGTGATTATGAAGAGAAAGTATTACAGGAGAATTAACATTACACTAACCTTTAAAATGGGAAGGAGCAGACTGCTTGCTTATTATCTAACTTGTCCTAACACCTCCAACAACATATAGAGCAGCATGAAACTTCTGCATGAGCTTGACTAAAGACCTGGATTTTGAAACAGTGCAGAGTAATTCTGAATGCTTTACTTGCAGAATTCTGTGTAACTGTAGCAAGTTATTGCAAACAAGCTAAGAATGTACACAGTATATTTGTAAATTGAAGACTTGAATCTCAACAAATACAGGCTTGCTGTTATGTTACATCAAAGATTTTTCTTCCAACCTCAGCTGTTACGCTTTTAAGACCTGTTAAACTGCTCTTTGTCGTGCAAATTAATGCACAATTAGTTTCTGCAAGCAAACTACAGATTCTAACCTTTCTTTTGCTTCTTTTCCTGTTTCCTTTTCTCTTTGGCAGCTTCTAGTTCTTGTTTCTCATGAATTTCCTTCAGGGTCTTGCAGACTTTTTTGTGCGTAAACCAGTGTATTTTCTGGCAGTTCTGGTCACAGTACATCACCTGAAAATTACCAGAGTTATCAATTAATTTTCATGTACTAAGAAAATATACAATATTCTTGCATTTCTTAGTGCACCAAGTTGAATCTCTCTATGTATAGTACTTATGGGTATTTTTAAGAAAATTGTAAGGTCATATGGAGTGATTCTAACCTATTTAAGAATCTATAAAGAACTGTTTGTTTTATTAACTCTAAACATACAGAGATTTTACTCTTTCTTCATTCTTATGCATACACACTTGGAAATCCAAGTACTCCTACTCATGAATTTCAAGTATCTTTCCCAGAAGTAGATGGCTTGAATCTTTTCAGTGCAGACACATATGCCACTCCTCTGAAGTCTACATAATAAATAGGGAACCATTCAAAATTCTTAGCACCTCAATGGCACTATTTTTTGGATTCTTACCATTTTACATACTGAACATCTTTTGTCTGCTCCCTTTCCCCCACAGGTTGTACAGAATTCAGCATCCACAAAACCCACTTGGCCAGTAATCGCTTGTGTAAGTACAGAAAAAGCTGTGGGGTCAGAACCCTGAAGACAAGACAAGAGGTGGTAATGAGATTAAAAACCAGCACTGTTGCAAAGAGGGACACACACAGGAAAAGCAAAATGACTGTGCAAGCTTCTGTCTCACTGAAGCTGCTGCAGCAGCAAGAACATAAAACTAAATCACAGAACTTCAACTAACATGCACAACTAAATGTTCATATCATTAGATAAACTTCTGTATATGAAGTTAACTTAAGCCCTCAGCTTCTCTAGAATTTACTCTGTAACTTATACTAAAGAACTCAGTGTTCTTTACACACTGTCACCCACTTGCAGATCCTATGAAGCAGATTTCTGCAGATCAGTCTGTGCTGGTACATACAAAGATGTTTCACTTGTCACTGATATACTGTTGCGCTCAGTGCACTCAGACGCTACAGATCAAATAGTCAGAACTTGAAATGTTCAAAACAATTATTTGCATATTACTGTTTAGATGTTATTTGCAATTCTTCCCATGCAATGCAAGCAGTAAGATTTAGTATATTTTATTGGTAATCATAAATTAAGACTATTCTTTTGGACAATAATGTAAACATTAGAGAAAAAAAATGCCAAGTTGCTCCAGCTCTAAGTAAATCCTTAAACCGTTAGACCACCATGGAATATGCACAATCATAACTCCTGCAACAACACTGAGACACCCAGACTGAGTCCAACGTGCACTGAGAAAGGTTAAAGGCTTCCCCACAAATAAAAATTATAGCGTCTTCTCCTTTTCAGTTCTACATAATGGACAGAAATCCAATGGAATAAACAGCCATTTTTTTAAAGGCAGAAAAGACTGCTAGTTCTCCGAAGAAAAAAGGGATAGGAAGGAAAATGTTTACTCTAAAGCAAGTCGTAATGCATCACGATGGCTTATGTTTTCACACTGTGTTCCTGGCTTAGACAAACAGTAGAGATTGCACTAAACCTCAGGACATTTTAGCAGACCTGCAGCCACTTAAGATGGAGGCTATTTTTAATTCACCCAGCATAATCCAAACATGTCGCAAAATTGTTCCACTTCCCCAGCATTTGTGGATACTTCTCACTCTCAGAGACCAGAAAGAACATGCTTGAAAAAAAGAACAGTAACTCTTGAAAAATTTATTACAAAGTAATAAATAGTACTATAATGAAGTGTGTTAGCAAGGGCATATGAGGAAAACTTAAGATTTTTTACTTGTAATTTTGATTTCCTAATTTAGATATACATGTCGCTGTACATTGCATCATCCTGCCTCTCTCTGTGATAAAAGGAGACTCACAGAATGTTTTTTTCTTTTTCTACCATCATGTATAACCAACTTTTTGTGTACAACGGAACTAATGAATCCATTAAATCTAGGAAATAATTCAATCTTAAACTGAATTTAGACATTGTGAAAAAGAGTGCAAGATAAACTTCATTTATGTCTGAATCTACAATTCCTAAAAGCAAACTGGCAGAGAAAAACTAAACAGATGTCCCAGGAAAGGAAAAAAAAAAAGCTCTGAGACAAGAAACAAATTGCTTCAGTTTTCTTTAAAAGCTGAGGTGTTTAAGCATTCATTATGGGCACATACCAGTCAAAGTATTTTAGAGCATTTTCTGCAATATGTAAATGAAACCCCAGTTAGCCACAAAGTTCAGGGACATCAAAAACCTGTGCTTAATATAACACATTGCAGAAGCTGAGAACAGAAAGATGACTCAAACTGAATTTACTATGCAAGTTGCTTAGAAAGCATTTTCTTGATAGGAAAAACTTACTATTTCAACAGGAGCAATACTTCTCACAAGCTGCTGGAGCAATGTAGCTTCACAGTAAGGAAACTTTCGGATACTTTCTCGAATTAGCTTCTCTTGATACACAGGGAAACCATCTTTATCTCTCCCTTTTAAGAGACTAAATTTTTAAAAACCCAAGTAAAATAAGAAATCACATAGTAAATATTCAAGAACAAACACACAGCATGCTGTACTCTGCCCGCTTTCAAATTATACAGAAGAACTATAATTCAAAATTAATTGGTACCTTCATACATAGAGGTGTTCAATGCAAATGAAATTATTTTTATTCTAATGCACAATCATTACGAAATATACAATTAGTAAATGTATGCTCTGCAACCACAACTTAGTAATTCAACCACACAGAGAAAAATAGTCATCTACAAGTAGACTAGGATCTACATCTACTAAAATATTAAAATGCTTTGTGGTGTTTAAAAATAAGCATTGTAAGAATAAACACTGACAAATACACAATACCTTAAAATGCAAAGTGTGCCTTACTTATGTTTAATAACATGTTATAGTCCTAAACACTTCTGTATTTATCTGGTTTGCTCCTACTTTTTTATATAGATCACTAATAAACTATTTGATTTCACTACATGAAAGCTGACTTCTTATTTTATATTCAGTATCACACAGGATTTCAGTAAAAATCCACAGAAGTCTATGGGGAATGTGATCCTTCTAAAAGCCGGGTCACTTACTTTGATATTTAAGATCAGGCAGCTAGTTTTGTAACTGAGTAGATTCTGAAGATCTGTCTAAGTGATTTAAGAGTCCAAGTCTCTGGATCCAGTCTGTGGGATTTGCAGTTCTCCACTGCTTAAATGTTTTTGAAAAAAATCTCACCCTGTATGACTGCTGGAGAGCAAGATGGCACAAGAAATGTTTCCAGATGATCCATATCAGACATTGAGAAATTCTATTTTCAAGCCTATCACTCCCCTTTTTCTCCATCACATGTTGCTGCCTGCTGCTTCATAGTGTGTATGTGAATGTCAAGCTCTAACCAGTTCCAGCAGAGAGCTGAAACTCTAGGAATGTTTCCTTTGTACCCGGGAAAGGACAGTGTCACTTCAGACAGAAAAAAGGGAGTCAGTGCCACCCTGAAGTAAGTGAAGCTGGGATTATTTCAAAATTTATTTGGCATAGCCTTTATCCAAGACAATCCAATCTATTGTTGCAGCTGTCTTTTTTCTGGTGTCTGTAAAGCTGGTGTGCATATGTGCCTTCAGACCTCCCTGTAGAAATACACACCTTTTAATAAATCCATCTAGTTTATCCTCTCGCTCTTTTAAAAATGTAATACATTTCTGGAAGATGCAACTGATGTAGTGCATTTTCATAGCAAGTACTTCATTCATATCTTTCTGCTTCATACATTTCTCACAAATGAGATCCAGAACCCTGTAACATTTCTGCAGTGCTTCTACTTCGGCCAACAGAGGGTTCTCTTTTACTAGCAACACGATCTAGGAGAGAGATTGAAGAAAATGTAATCCAGTTAGGAATGAATATTTTTAAACTTGTGCATTAGCATTAAAGCTTATACAGCTCATTGTAGCTAAATTTCAGTGGAGTTTCTAATATCCCTCTACTTCCTTCTTAGGCAGAAATTTCAGTCATTGTTTAGTATTATTATTCAGTATACTGTAATTCACAGGAGGAAACAAGAGAAAATTGTATGCTGCACTCACTAAATGAGCTGCCTATCTGTATGTACCACCAACACCTGGTTGAAAACTATTGACAAATTCTGGACTTTGAATGGTAAGCCCGAGGAACTTGTATTTGAATTTAGGTGTATTCATTTCTCTAAACTACACTGAAGGAGCAAACCAAAAAACATTATTTTCAGCAAATGCCCTGCAAAGTAAAAATAAATGTTCTCTTGCACATACTTTCAGAAACAGCAGCAGTGGTAAGATGTTACTATGGCAAACCAGTGATGAAGGTAGGAAAATACATGCTGAGAAAAGCATTGTGAGAACAATGAGATTTTGTTAAGACAGGATATTGTTCTATATTTTCACTTCAAGTGAGGCTAGGAAAAAAAGCCAAAAAAGAAAGCTATTTATGGTTACTGATGTAAGAAACTCTCCACTTAAAGGTGTTAGTTCAAGATTCTCATGTACACAAACACTGAAATAGCCTAATTTTTTAATCACATCTAAATGTTGAACCTGATTCTTCCTCATTTTCTGAAGCACGTGAATTAGTGGATAATGCTTGTGATCTCAGATGGACTATCAGAAGAGCTGAATGCTTCCTGACACAAAGAAACAGCTCCCATGCCAACAAACACATACAATTTACATATTACTCCACCTTAACAGGATGCATGTTGGTAGTAGTAATAATTTTATGCAGAGGGCCAGCTAATTTTACTGGCAGTTTTGGTTCTTTATCTAAGCCTTGTGGTTTAGTATAGTAGTCCAGTCTTTCACGTGGAAAGAAGTTGTTGATGACAGTCACACAGTCATGTTGACCTAAAGGTACACAAGAAAAAAAATCACCAGTGAAATAATAACCAAAAAAGATACTTAAATCCAAATCTGATAGAAGCAGTATAAGTGAGAATTACCCACAAAGGAGCTTTGCATGATATACTTTGCACTGAAAACAGGCAACTCTTGTCATGATTTCGTGTGTAGATTTAATGTCCAGTAAGTCTAACCTACTGACTCCCAGCAGGGAGTGCCCTCATGAAAATTCATTTTGAAAACTCTATCTCCTTCCTGCATCCTCTTTACCTGGTAAGCCAAAAATAAAGAGAACAGGTAGTTCTCCCCCAAGTTATACTATACTAGTAGTCTCATACTGGTGTTAAAATTTTTCAAGAGAAGTTCCTCCACTTTGTACTTCTAAAAATTAATGACATTTGCATTGAGACTTGTAAGTTTTCAGACCTGAAACAGATAGTAGTGTATTAATCTAAAGTGGGAGAAGTTATAAGGACAAAACATGCTTAAAATTTACCAAAACTAAAAGGACTGTGATGAAAGTAACAAGATGAGAAAGGTTACACCCTCTTGTTTTCTACTTCTGACAATATGATGGATTACTTGGCTATAGGGAAAGTAAAACTTATCTTCTTTAGTTCAGGACCACATTCTTTAAATTGACTAATTTGTCTTGGCACTAATCCTATAATCAGTACAAGACACAGCCAACCAAATTCCAGCATTTAAATCCTCCACTGTTTTAGAAGAGACAGCTCTGAGCTAATAGAGCACAGTGTAAGACAAATGACAGGGGAAGAAGTATCCTCACTTCTCACACACAGACAGATGAATTAGTGTTGATTGGGCAAAGAATAAAAAACCAACAGTAATAGATTCCAATATTCAGACTTTTACAAAGTAGTGTATCTCAGTATGCCTGAAAATATTTCTTCTACCTTGGTGACATGATGAGATTTTAAACAAGAACTCTCCAAAATTATGTTGGAGATAATATTCCCCACTCACTAATAACTCCATACAGCATCACATTGGAAAAGACTATCCAAATCCAAAGTAAAATTAATAGAAGTAAACTTCTCTGACACATTAAGTGAATAGTTAAGGTTTTGTTACTAAAACCTCAAGTGAGCAACCCCACCCTTTTCCTTTTTTACAAGAACAGAATGAGATAAGATGGAAATTGAAATTTAGCACTAAATTACTAGTCAAGGAGATAAATCTGAATAGCAAGATAGGCTTTTGAATCCAGAACACCTAATGGACTAGCAAGGTTCTAAAGCATTTAAACACCATGAGAAGGTTGTGTTTGAAAGAAAATACAGGTCTTCGTTTTTGGGAAGGTCATCTGGACAGCAATAGCTGTATCACTAAAATGACTCCCCTTTGCCTAGTAATATTTTATCAATTTTCCTTGCTAGAAATAGAAAAAGAATGAAACATTAATCCAGGAATATCCTAGTACTGTCAAGGTGGTTAAAAAAAGTAAAAAGGATTTATAAAAACAAGAAAAAAAGACAAGAAAAAGAAACATAACAGAAAAAAAAGCCTGTTGCATCTTTTGTTGGGGATAACACTGTATATTGGAATGGGAAATCTTTTATCTTGTTCTAGTGAAGTTCAGGTCATTAAGCAGTGACTACCTCAGAACAGGTTCCAAGACCTCTCCCAGATGCCGAGGGAGAAGGGCAGGTAGTGGCTTCCTGCCAGCACAGAGCATGCTAGTGGCATAGCTCAGATGAGAGTTCCTAAGGTCATTCTTTCCCACAAAGTAAGCTCCAATTAGGCACTTTGTACTGCACTTCAGACACTTCCAATGTTACCAGCTTCCTCTTACTATTTCCAAAGTGGCAACAGTGAAAAAACTTACACACTCAAACAGCAGCATCTGTTCTCACAGGTAAGATCATCTGTGTTTTTATGAAACCAAGCATGGGAATAGAACACAAATTGACTCTTACAGGATGAGATGTGGAAAAAAAAGGTCAACAACTGTGTCAGTTCAGAACAGGTCATTAAAAAATGTTTCTTCAACAAAAAGCATCAGAATCTAACATTTTACTTCTTTAGGAATTTAGGAAATGATAACAGATTTTCACCTTACCCACAAAAGCAGCCATCTGAGCTGCTGTCCTTCCCACAGAGTTGACAACATCAGTTTCTGCTCCAGCCTCTAACATCATCCAGGTGATTTCTTTATTTCCTGAATTTGCAGGGAAGATATGGGGAATAAGTGACAACAAATCAAAACTTGTAATTCTTTATGCTTTAGAAAAACATGGACTGAATTTCTTAAAGACTGAGCATAACAGTGAGGGAAATGAATGTTCTTAATGTCATTATTTTAAGACTGGATTAAGAGAAAGGCACAGTGCTTATTTATGGTTCCAGAGGGTAAAACTCTGCTCTCTGTAATGCACATTCAGCTCCCCATGGAGCTTATGGGACTCATATGCAGGTAGCTACACTAGGGTTTGGTCCCTCTGGATACCAGTATAGAAGCAAATTCTGCTAATCTAGTTTGACAGTTCAGCTACATTTGCTATTCTAAGAAGAAAAACAAATTCAGGATTATGATGTAGCTGGAGCACAAAGAAGAGAACAGATTGTTCCCTTCTCCACAGTGGGAACTGGGTGTTCAGACTGGGCTAAATACCAAGTAAAACGAAGCTAAAATTTGATGGGAAGATTAGATGACTTAATTGGTGCCCTTCAGAGACTAATAAGGACACTTGCCACCACTCCTGTTGGTTCTGCTTTCAAAGGTATTCTTACTGTATCAGTTTTAATGCAGCTGCTAAGTACAGAAAAGTGAATATAAAAAGTGGGTGGTGGATGAAAATGAATGTTTCTGGTTTAAAAACAAAGTCATTGCGTCAGTAGTGCTCATGTACCTTGTGTACTCACAGACAACAGACTTTAAAGTCAACATTCAGAAGTGTTCACACCCAGGATGACAGGTTAAAAGCTTAGCTGTGAGAAAATGGTAAAAGTCCAGCATTTTCCATAAAGCTGCAGTCATTTAAAAACCTCCAAGTGTTTGTTCTCATCTGTCTTCTGCAGCTCTGATATTGCTCAATGCCACAGAACATTGAAATTTCCCAAATCTTTTTACCAAAGTTTCAGCAGAAAAGCAATATGATGATCCACTTAGGGTTCAGATAAACACATAAGCCTGCCTTTCTTTTATACTTAAGATAGAAGAAAGCAGTTTAAACTCTACCTTTTAAGAAATCTTACTTTAGAATCTCCTTTTCGGGAGGAGATAAGCGGCCTAGTAAAGAAGATACTTAAAATAACCTAATATTCCCAAATCTAATCTTTTCCCCAGAAGGAACAATGTTTTAATGTACTGTCTTTTTCCCACTCAAGGAAATAACTGTTCCTGTCATCAGGGAAAAAGGAGGAAAGCTGCAAACCACCACTTGAGACAGGAGAAGATATGTACAGCTATAAGCACTCTTATGAGAAGAAAAAATAATGCAAGAGGAGAGGGAAAAAATGTAGGAAAAAATGTTATTGAAACTTACTAAATACATTTTTAAAAGCCCACAAGATAATTGCAAAAATAATGTAGGAGAAAGACAAAATTTGAAAAATACTGGATTGATTTGAGAAGTCTCAAATATTACTAAAAGCTATGGATTTGTAGTGCTAATAAGGCAGTCTAGTGCAGCAGCTTTTTCAATGTAACACAGTGTAAGTAAACCAAATTTATCCCACTGCACAAGAACACTGTCACAGAAAACTTAATTTTGGGATCTGTAAAAACAGGACAAAGTAAAGACAGACTGAATGCCTCAAAATGCAGAAAAGCATCAACTTTTATATGAGTCTGAACAGTAGCTCTCCTGTTCCACAGTCCTTATGATTCTACTGGTCCTGACATATTGCCATGGTTCACATAAGTAACAGTAAACCTGAATAATAAAAGCATATCAATATTTCCCTTTAAATTATTAATTTAAGGCAAACATCGATGTCATAAAAATCAGTGCCCCAAGTTTTGTAAGAAGTCACCTGAAAGCCCAGCGAACATCAGGGCAGTGTATCCATGCTCGTGTTCATTGCAGTTCACATCAGCTCCGTGTCGCAAGAGCAGCCTGCACATGTCCACCTTCCCCTTGTAGGCTGCGTGCATCAGAGGGGTCATGCCATGCTGGCAAAGCAAAGTGGAAGCAAGTAACACAGAAAGAAGAATGTTACATCTCTTTCATACCATTGATAATTTTTACCTGTACAGGCATGTTCAGTATAACTAATAAAGCCTCACGTAATATTTAAGTTACAAAAACACTCCCAAAATCTTCATAAAAATATATGGTTAGCAGATTTTTCACTTCCGAATCACTTTTCTGATTATGCTGTGCTACAGATTTGAAAACAGACCAGTGTTGAATAAATGAAAACCATTTACTGCCAATTTCTCATTGGCTTTTTGTGTAAGATATTAGTGTTAAAGACAACTAATGCTTCTGCTAGCAGAAAAAGCTTGTTTATAAAACTTGTTAGGTTCAGACATGATTTCTTTCTTCCCCTGCTTCTGCTTATATGATAAGCAATAAGAAAATTATGAATAGGCTGTTGTTATTTTAAACATTACAAAGATCTGCAGTTTCTGAAACCCATCTTGCTCATCTTTAGTCAGGATTACTGGTAATTGTGCTATCCTCCTCCCTCCCTCCTCCCCAATACCCTTGTGGTATTGTGTGCACAATCAGCCAGAGCTCTGAAAGCCCTTGTGCAGATACACAGCTCTCACTGGACTTTAATAACCAAGCCTCAAACCTTGCTGTTGATCAAGTGCCCTGGTACAAAAACAGATTTACTTCAGCAGGGCAGGAACTGAGGTTTTATTGGAGTTCTGCTGGTGTAATTACAAATGTAAACCTGAGCAAACCTCTGGGGAAATTTTCAGAACTAGGGTGAACTGTGAGTGCAGGCTCGCTCTCTCTCCAGGGGCAGGGAGAAGCACATTTCTGTTTGAGAAAATTGCACGACATTCCATTTTTAGAATTTAATACACTTTTTCCAATATGCTGTTTATTTTCACATAACATTGAGTCAGGATTCATGTTATCAGCCAAGACACAGTAATTGCCCAAGAACACTCCAAAACTGAATACATGGGAGTGTGCTTTAGTTTGTTCCTGAAGGAAATCAGAAGGGCATTTTGTTCCTTTTTTGCCAGTCAAGGTTGTGTACATGAATGCACTCATGTACACCATTACTGCAGCTCTGTAAATGCATGGTAACGTGATACTTACTCTGAAATAATGTAATTGTCAGCTTGAGCCTTAATATATTCCTTGTTTCAATTTACGATAGCATAAAACTCAACTGAGTTTACTTTATCAGTATAATTTTCAAAAAATTTCTAAAGATGATAGAAATTGGGAAAGTTATAACAATTTTGAAGTATTATATTTTCATTATTCTCCATCCTACCTGAAAACAGTAAAAAGTGATTACTTGATGTTTCATATTCTAGCAACCCAAATATTTTGGTAAACTGCAATATAAACTGCCACTAAAGAAACAAAAGACCTGAAGAGATCACTCCACGAACATGAAAAAAATTGGGTTTGCTGGGTTTCACTTGGGATGCCACAAATGTTAAGTAAAGACTTTTTGTCCCATTATATAAAATATATTACATTCATTACGTTACATCAACAGCAATTTTTAGGGGCCAATCCCATAAAAATGAGAGTCACAGCACGGATTCACCTCCTTTAGCAGCACAGAAAGGCACTGCTCTAAGGGGATACGAACACAATATGGTTTTCAATGGGAGAAGGAATGTTTAGAAAACAATTACTTAAGTTTAGTTATATCTCGAATGCCAGTCGTTTCAATTAAGATCTGAAGACTATAGGACAAAGGAAGGAATTGGGTTTGTTTTTGATCATCCCCTCCTCCCAGAAAACTTTTTTTATAATCCTTTGATTCAATTTTGGAAGTGTCAGACTGTGGTGTAGATCAAAAAAACCATATCAAGTAGAAAATACATGGACAGTTAATAGAAAATTGGATTTAAAGTCACACTAATATCAGCTTTGCACATTCATGGCAAATAAAATAGGGTCAGGCTAGACACATGCTTATCTGAAAAAGCTCAGTGTCCTGTATTATATCCCTACACGGAAACTGAAATGACTGCAAATATTTTTCTCATCCTGAATGTCAAAGACAGGTCCAGCAACAGTATGTTTTCTCACAGATGACACTGGGATTGTCAATACAACGTACTTATATGACAAAACTAGCAGATGGTTTATTAAGCATAGAGATGAAACTATTTATTGTTCCACTATGGAACATCAGATGAAGAATTCTAACAGCTAGTACGTAACATTTTTCTGACCAAAAATCTGGCCTTTTAACCTCATTCCCTAGGACAAGAAGGAATCCTTCCTAGTTTCTAGTTTGTTTTGCAGGGATGTTACATGGTAACATCTCCCATCTTCTGCAGGGCTTATGATTTGGAAGGCAGTCAACAGTCACATGCACAAATAATTTTAGCTACAGCTAAGTATGAACTAATTAGAATATGAAATATTCTGTTCAGTGTCGATAATAGCTTTAGTTGTTCTCCTTTACAGTCATTCTGCTCAACTGTTGGTTTCACATCTGTAATACATTTCATTCCTCTGATGACCTTTCAGTTCATCTGAAAGTGATGAAAAGCTAAAATCTACATCAGTCACCAATGTGAACTGAAAACAGATAATTCTTAAAAGCTGTTGAATTTTCTTTGGTTTGCATATTTTGAAGTATGTAAAAACCACCAAAAGACAAAACTCTCCTCAGTGAAGGCCTAGGATCTCGGCATTTTCTGCCAGCATAAGATGTTCATGCTGGAATAGCAAGATAGATTAACTGAAGAACCCTCTGCTGAACATAATCAGTACAAGTAAAGCTACACACATCTCAGGCAGTAATAAGCAGGCTGCTGCTGTAATTCCCGGGAAGTGCTCAGTTCTGTAATTAGCATATAGAAGGGGACTGTTTCTAAAAGATGTATTACAGAACTGAACAGCTGAATTACCAAACTAGAGGCAAAAAGTAAAGCTGCTAATGCCAGATGATAGTTCTGTATATAAGAAGATTATAAATGACCTTATAACTATTTTAAATACAGAAAAATTGTGAAGCCTTTTCAGGTCAAGTCTCTCTGTTTGATCTGCAGAAAATAGGGCACCGTAGTACTACAGTGCTCCTTTGCAGCCCTGACTACCAACATGACCAGAGGAAACTCATGGCTAGAAAGCCCATGTGCTTCCTCTAGCATGCCTTTCTGCATGTAATAAGCTAAAATATCTTGGCCACACACTGCAAATGGATGGAGTTAAGTCAGCAAATTGCCAACATGAAATCACAACACTATTTACAAGCTCTGCCCTCTCAGGGTAAACAAAAGTTCTGAACACTTTCTTCCACAGTAAGTTTCCAAATTAGAAACCGCTCCATGTAGAAGAGGACAATAAAATGACTAAGTGGTGTGCATTTAAATAAAATATGTTGGTATTTATTTGCATTCATTTCCATAGCCCATCTATTTGTCCTAATGTTTTAGGACACCTGAGCTTAAATGTCCCTGAAGTTTTAAAGTTGCCAAGCTGTTAAAGACTAGTTTTGTGAAACAGCTATTATATTTATTTGCTTTCATAAAGACAGTGATTAAGCCTAAATACCTTCCCTTTCTTCATCTACCTAAATCCAGAAAGAAACAACAACAGAAAAAATTATTTGGTCAGAAAGGGTGCTGACAAAAAACAGGGCTGTATCTAATGGGTATCTCCAGCCTTCAGGAAGATGGGCATCTGTGAAACTCATTTGAATAAATGATCTTATTCTGCGTTCAAGTGACTTACTGCTGCCAGCAGAGCTCTGCAGATAGCAGGAGGTGAAGGGTGAATGAGTCTTGGCACAAGGAAAAGCAAGTAGGCTTAGAGTAACCTTTTATTTTTAAATACACATACCAACAGCAGAAGCAATGCTGAAATACTGCGTCCAGCTCATGCCTACATTTTTGAAGTAAGAAGCCGAAACAACTGGAAAGGATTTGGAAAAGAACCACAATTATAGCTCAATTGCTGCAGAAACATAACTTTAGGCAAGATACTTAAAAGGTCAGTGCATCTGGAAGATGTTAAAATGTGTCTTGGTACTTGTCTAAAGGTACATAGAGAAAAGACAGCTGATTGTCAGTAGTTTTTAATCTAGAAGAAAGCAGATCCAAGCAGTTAGAATATATGGTCAAACCAAAAATGAAAGGAACAGCTTATGTGTATATTTTTTTAACACTAGGAAGTGCAATATGTAACAGCCTGCTTCTGGATGTGCTGTGAATTACTGAGCCTGTGGAAATTATTAAATTGTGATTGCATGCTTGCTGTACAACTAGAAGAGAGAATTACATTAAAGCTGTGCTCATTCTGTGGATTCTCTCACTTATAAAGGACTTTAGGGATGGAAATAAGTTCCCAATTGAATTGTGCTCCCATTTCAATACCTAAGCACTCCATGTTCAGGGCTGTTTCCTTACGTCCTAACATTAGTAAAATAACTAACAATAGTAATATAAATAATAACATGAATTTCAGGATAAACAACTAAGGCAACAGAGAAAAAAAGTAAGACCTGATGCATTGAGAGAAGCCTCCAGTTGTGGTGATGCTGAATAATAGATGAAGGTAATGCTTAACTGGGATTTCACACACTTACTTTTGTATGGATATTTGAATAACATATTGGAGCAAAAATGGCTTGTAATAGAAAAATTCTAAAAGTTCAGGTAAGATGACTGATGGATTTAAGAATCCTAAACAAATCTGAACTCTTTCCTGTTCAACATGCATGATTACATACCACTCTTGGGAATAAAAATGAGATGGCAGGAAGTCCCTTGCATAAACATTCAAAGTGTTATGTGCCTTGTATTTAGTCAGATGTTAGCATTAGGCAAGTATTGTTAATAGTATCTCTTCTTTAACAACAGCTCTGAGCATAACTCAGTTATGGTTTCTATTACTAAACCATATCCTCTTGACAGTAATCCTGGATGGTGCACTAATACTGCATCAAGGGTGCAGTCAGCAATTCACTACAGGAAAATCTTACCATAAAGCACACTTGCAAACATACTTATATTGTATCTGGGGTTCCTGAAGTTCACTGTAAAGCTTAGTGTGACGAGTTTGTCAGAAGCTTATTACAATTTATGTAGTGGTAATTAAGGTTTAAATATTTAACTGTTATTTAAGAGCATTCAGAAAATGGATCTGTTGGCAGCACAAAAAAGGCTAACAACATTCCATGGAGATATCTGGTAGATGAAGGGGCAATTTTCCTCCATTCAGAATTCATGGGACCACATTTACAATACCCTGTCCAATTCTGGGTCTACCAGTGCAACAAAGACACGTATAAACAGCAGTAAATTCAACAGAGTACCACCAACACATGGATGGCGGGAACTCAAGCACTTGTGTGGTGAAGAGAGGCTGAGGGAGCTGGGTTTACTCAGCCTGGAGAAGAGATGGCTTTGGTGGAGCCCAGGAGCAGCCTGCCAGAGCCAGCAGGGAGGTCACTGAGAAGACAAACCCTCCTGTTAACATGGCAGGAGGGCAAAAGACACTGAGCCTAAGCTGAGGTTCTGACATAAGGGAAACACATTTTCACCAGAAGCACAGTAAGGCAGTGGAACAAGTTGCCCAGAAACACTGTGCAGTCTCCATCCTTGGAGGTTTACAAGGCCGGACAGGACAAAGTTCAGAGCAACCTCATCTGACCTCGGAGCTGAAGCTGCTCTGAGCCAGAGGTTGAACTAGAGACCTTCTGAGCTCCCTTCTAGCATGAATGTTCCAGTGATCCTATGAAATTATAAAATTGTGAAAAAAACCACAAATTGACACTTAAATTAAGAAATTACACATGGATTTAACATGCATGGTGGGGAATTACAGTTTTGCTTGCATGTTAGACTTCTTATTAGTGCTGCACACTTCAAAAAAACATTGTAAAAAGAAAAAGAAGAGGAAACATGAACATCCCACAAGGCTCTTTTCCCCACGACCTTACTCTCATCATCAGGAAACACTTAAGTGTTTTATCTTCTACATGTCCATCACACCTGCCTCTGAAAAGACTCTGTTTTCCACTTTTGATCTAGCTATTCACCCTCCCAGTATGTTTACGGTTTAGCAAAGACGGGGTTTTGGGTGATGAGATCAAGCACAAGATGGGGGCAGGTATTCTTTATCCCTACTGTCTGCTGCAGAGGAACTACAGGTTGGTGGAGGTGACAAGAAGCCAAGGAGCAACCCCCATGTTCTTGCTGCAGTATTTATCTTACCTTACAGACACAAAAGTTCATGCTGGAAATTGAGAGGAAATACAAACAGTGTAGTACTTTAAGTAACATTAATCTTTAAACTTTCTTAAAAAAAAAACAGTAAGAACTCCTCAAAGGCTCATTATTCAGCTGCAGTCTGGTAATATCTTCAGAACGACTCTGACTTCTACGAGTCTGTACAGCAATGATATTTAACAGGAAGGCCTTCAGACCTAGTATTTTCCTTGCTAAACTCAGCATAATGCTTGTAGTTTTGCTGTACCTCATCCAAGCAATTGACACGGACATTCTTGCTGCCCAGTAGTCTTCCAGCCTCATCGGTGTTTCCTTAAATTTAAAAAGACAGAGATAGAAAGGGGAGTGAGAAACAGAATAAACTGAGAATCAAGAGGAAAGTTATCATTTCCATTCCTCATTAGAACAGAAATCTTTGCAGATTAACCACGTGGGATGTAGATCAACCACCAGTAAATCAACTGCACTTAGTGAAGAGGCTTAGGAATAAACAGTGTTCTGTTCTGGAAGTTAAAAGGCAAGAAGTCACAACATCAAGGAGAAGTCAGAGAGCATGCACTAGAAATAAACATCCATTTTTTGTGAACTAACTGATCTACACACACACAAGAACAGGACACTAATACATCTCTTCATAAACAGCACCAGAATAATTCTGAATGAGTACAATGATGCTGAGCATTTTAACACACTTTGAACTTTGACTTCTTCTGGAGCATCCGGAGCATGCCTGAAAGAGTTATCTAAGTTCTCACAAAAGGGAATTATCTCATTTATAAGACTTTCTGGTCCGAATGAAACATGCTTCATCATTTACTCACATCATCTTTCCTGTTTAAATTTGAAATTTGCACCATACCACTTCCCAGGTCCACAAAAGTGGAAGGAATTTGCTTTTGGTAATAGAGAATAGAGGTGGAAAGGACAAGGGCAAAAGTAGCTTGATCACTGACATTTCTAAAAATTGCCAAATACATAAATAGACTGAAGTCTGGAAAAAAACATGCAAGGAAAAACAGACCATAACTTCGTATTTTCAATTTGCTACAAGAATCTTTTTGGTTAGGCCACAGGTCTATGAACCTGATTTAAAGCCCATTGAAGGACAATTCACTTAATATCAATGCAGCTTCTACAAGCATTCAAACAAATAGAAATGAAAGAACATTCAAAGACTCTGAGTTTGGGGAGATAAACCTATTGCAAATTAACAGAAACTTCTGACCACTGAATCAATCACAAGCACAACTCTTTCAGCAGTGATGTGCTTAATAAAAATAAGCATTGCCCCCCTCGTTTTAATGACAGGATTCATGCTTATCTTCACTATATCACAAGAAGGTGCTCTTCCAGCAAATTTTCAGCAAAGCAGCTCTTGCAACTTCAGTTTTGGCCAAAAACCCCATTACAAATACTACAAATAATTTTTTTCACCAAGCTTTTGGTGTGGTTTAACTATACTACAGGTTTCTTTCTTCCTTTATTGTTAATTTAGGGAAAAAAAATAATCACCTGAGTCATCTCACACACTTGATAAAGACCCAGTCAGGGAACTGTCAACCAGCCTACTCCCCCAGACATAGATATTCTAAACATTGGGAAGCTTCTTAAGACCTGGAGAAATTTTCAGAAAAACATCCCAGCAAAAGAATGAACATCAGTAAGAGCAAGTCTTAAAGGGGTGATCTTCAAGTAAATTTCAATACAATCAAAGCGAAGTTGTGTTTACAAGTTCAGAGTTGTCAAACACTGAAGGATTTCCAAACACGACACTGAACTGCTGGAAGCCAGACTTCTAGAATTGTGTAGAGCTACAAGCTGGAGCCAGGCTGCTCATGGTGGTGCATGGTAGGAGGCCAACAGGCAACAGGCAGAAGTTGACAGAAAAGGAAGCTTAAGACTGGATACATGCAAAAACATTTTCACTATGGGCCCAGTAAAGCAGAACAGGTTGTCCAGAGATGCTGTGCAGTCTCCATCCTTGGATGTTTTCAAGGCCTGATAGGATAAAGCCCTGAGGAATCTCATTTGACCTCACTGTTAATGTGTTTTGAGCAGGAGGTTGGCCTAGAGACTCCTGAGGTTCCTTCCAACCTGATTCATCCTGTGACTGTAATCATAAGCAATCAGGTAAGTTAGATAGAAGTGCCTGCAAGACGAAAGCCTGAAACTCTAATTAAAGTGTCTGATTAAAATCAGACTGATTTTGATTCACAATAAATTCATTCCTGGCTGTCCTATGCCTACGTCTCTGACACAGAGCAACATTTTAATATAGCTGAGAGTGAAGCCCCAAAACTAAAAATAAAACTTCTTAAGGGTTCAATTTGACTGAAAACTACATATAGAAATGCATGGGACACAGCAAGTGTTTTTAGCTTACCTCTGACTAATGATCACCAGTCATGATTTTCAAAATGCCATTTGGAGTATAACTATTTAGACAGGGCTGTGGAATTCATGTTGCTGGACCAGGAAACCCAAGTGTAACACCAAGCATGACAGAAAGCCCTCCAACAATAAGCATGTGTGCCACATAGTGCAGTGTGCCACGACACTTGTGTGAAATGCAAAACCAAAGAATCACAGAATGGGTCAGGTTGGATGGGATCACAGCAGGTCATCTGGTCCAACCTCCCTGCTCAAGCAAGATCATCTTAGAGCACATTGCACAGGATTGTGTCCAGATGGTTCTTGAATATCTCCAGGAAGGGAGACTCCACAACCACATTGGGCAACCTGTTGCAGTGCTCTGTCACCTGCACAGTAAAGAAGTTCTTCCTCATGTTCAGGTGAAACTTCCTGTGCATCAATTTCTGCCTGTTACCTTTTGTCCTATTCTGGGCACCACTGAGAAGAGCCTGGCCCCAACCTCTTGGCACCTTCCCTTCAGATACTTTAGACATCGGTGGGGTCCCCTCTCCTCTCTCTAAGAGAACAGTAATAAAACAGTATAAGGGATAAGAAGTGCACAACACCCTGGACAAGTTGAGTTCTGTTAATTTAAGAACTACCTGTCTGCAAGGACATCCTACTCTGGCAACCACACATGGGGAAAACCGTACAGTGGGCCAGAGGAACGGATTACTACCAATAAAACTTTTTGTTTGTTTTTAGCAGAGCACATTAACACCAAGCATTAGGTAAATGTCAACAGACATTAGTAATAAGACGTAAGCTTTCCCTGGCAGAGTTAGACCCGCCTAGCTGAGCTTCTCCAGCCCCACTGCACCGCACCGGGCCCCCACCGCATTCCCTGGGTGACACGGGCCTGCCTGAGAGGGAAGTGGACCAAGGGAAGTCCTCTTGCAGGCAGGGAGAAGGGTGGCGGGGTCCGAAGGCGGGGCGGCAGGCGGGGCCCGGAGCGGTGACCCCAGCGCGGAGAGGCCCGGGCCGGAGCGGGGGCAGCGCGGCCGGTAACGGGGCCTCACGCGAGAGCCTCCCGGGGCACGGCCGGCGGGGCCAGCGGAGCTGCGGCCCAGGGCCGCGAGTGGCGAGGGCCGGGCGGGCTCACCTGTGGCGATCACTGCCAGCAAGTCCTTCTCCTCCGGGCTCAGGTCGCCCTTCCTGGGGGGAGCCATCGCGCACAGCCAGGCGGGACGGGCCCGGACGGTGCGGGCAGCGCCCCCCGCGCCCCCTCCCGCGGCACCGCCCCCTCCCCGCTCCTCGCGGTGCCTTCCGCCCGCAGCCCCGCCCTGCCGGGGCCGGCCCCGGGGCGAACCATTCCCGCCTGGGCATGGGGGGCACTGCGTGCGGACCGCTCCCCTCCGCCGGCCGCCCCTCTCGGCGTTGCCGCTGAGAAGGACCGCTCCGCTCTTTTCCATCATTTTCAACTTGAGAAACGCGTTCTGGTTTTCTTTCGTCTCCCCTTTTTGGCTTCCGCGCGCCTTCCCTTCCGTTCCTCCCCCCCCGGGGAGGTGCCGGGAGTGGTGCGAGCGGGCGGAGGCGCCCGTGTGTCAATGTGTCCGTCCTTCACTCCTCCATTGTCTCTCGCCGTCGCTGCCGCCGCCGCGCTCGCTCGCCCTCCCCGCCCCGGACCGCGCAACCACCCGACAGGTGCGGCCGGGAAGGGAGAGCGCCAGGCGGGGGCCGCGCCGGAGCCCCGCGGCGGCGCTGCCCGGGCGGCCGCGGCTGCGGTGGGGCAGCTCCGGGCGGACGGGCGGGCGCGGCGGCCATGGCGGGGCAGGGCGGGCGGCGGCACAGCCCCGGTGCCGAGGCAGGTCCGCGGGTCTGGAAACGCCGCCGTCCGCGCGTGTGCGGGGCCTCCGCACGGGCGGCGCCGGGTCCGCTGCGGGAGGGCGGCGGTGCGCGGTCTGGTGCCCGCCGGCTCTTCCCTCTGCGATCCTGCTTTTCTGCCTTTTTATGGCATCGGATTGTGGGGTAGAGGTTGTTTTTTTCCAAGGCAGGAAAAGCGGTTTGTTCGGCTAAAGCGGCCGAGTGGAGCCGTGGCTCTGCCGCGGCATCGTGTCTCCGGGAGGAAGCGGGCGTTGATGGATCGGGAAGGGAAGTAACGAGCTCGGGGCGTTCAGAGCGGTGCCTTTTGTTGGCGCCTTTCTAAAATTAAACTGTCGGTGGAAAAATGATCTTTGTTACGGATCCAACTTTCCACTCCTCCAGTTGAAGCTCGGTAGGCACTAGGACGATCCTGCAGATCTCCAAGGGACGGAGGCTGAGGTTTAACATCCGTGGTTTCTGCCTATGGTTGTACCAGAGGGAAAAGCTGGACCCTGATACTTGGTGCTGACTTTTTGCCCTCTTCAGTGTAGATTTTTTTGTACCCTTTCTTTTAAAGAACCCATTTTTTTCCTGTAACTAAATTTTGAAGGCATAGCTTTATCAGCAAGATGATTATTTTTCTTTCCATAGTACTTGCAGGTCATCTAATGGTTACTTAGGTATTGGAATTTCTTTCTGAAATACTAATCTTGCTCTGTATTTTGACATCTGTTAATGGCTTGACTGACTTTCAGAAATGGTGAAGTCCCATTGTTTGCTTCCTGGTTCAGGGAAGAGCATGCTCTCTGAGCATAGTGGATCTTCATAGCTGGGTACAAAACCAAAATGTGATACACTTCTATTTTAACAAAACAGCAAAATTATGTTTTCATGATTTTAAAAATCATGGAAGTACAGGAGCATACCACCATCTAGTTTTACTTACATCAACAAGTGTAAATCACATAGATTGCTTTGGAGTTCATATTATAACAGATTTCCTTGAGGGTTTTTTTTTGTGACAAAACAAAAATGCCTTGAAATACCCTCAAAGCATTGCCTAAAAGTAAAAGTGCTTTTAATACTCTGATCCAGAAAAATATCCCTATGTGGTGCTAACAGAATTCTGTCACTGGCTCAACATGAAGGCTGAAATTAGGCTTTAAGTGCTCTTTTGTTGGTTCACAGCAGGGTGGGACTTTTACCTGCTGTGAACAAATTTTGTGATATTACAGTGCACTGATAATGTCTGTGACACTATTAAATAACAAGTGCCTTCAAACTTCCTTTCATATTCCAGAAAAAAATCCCCAAAACGTGTTAGGCATGCAATGTACAAAAGTATGCATATTATATTCCCTTTTTTTTAAATATGAAAATGTCAGTACTGTCATTGCACCCTAGCTTGCAGAGTGAACAGGCAATCAGTTTTTCCTTGGCGGCGTCACTGGAGCTCACTTGGTGAGTAAGGCTGCAGGAGTGCTTCATCTGCAAGGCTAATAAAATAACACTAGTTAAAAATGTTGCTCGCTCTTACCTGTGGAAGGACTGTATGACCTTCAATCCTGTAATATGCAGGCATTTCACAATCTTCAGTTCATCCTTGTGAGATTGTGATGAGGTAATAAAGTGGTGTTGCCTCCATTTTGTGAACATAATCTGAAGCATGGAGGCAACAAGTGATTTTTTTCAAGGCAGTGCAGAGAGTGAGTGTCAGGGCAGGCAACTGGAATGTGAAAATGTAGGTTCTGTACCTTTGTGTCTTGTCCCTTAATGCATTTTCTTTTATCTGCTGCATCTGTTTGTTTCACATATTTAAGTTGTGGGTATTACTGTTTGGTAATTAATCATTTACGTTTTGGGTATTACAGAGGGAGAAGGAAATGTTAACCTCACTGTGACTGAGGATATTTTTTTGATTTAAAAAGATTAAGTGTTCATATTAAAAATTCCTTATTTCCTCATCAGGTGATACATGTGATACATGTGAATTGTGAAAGCGGGGACCAGTGGGGACATTTTTCCCCAGTGGTTTGCTGGTTCTAGTGCGTGCAGGTGTGTTAGTGGGGATTTGTGATGGCTATTGTTAACAGTGTATAGGTGATCCTAAATGCCTGACACTTTCTGCAGTTGTTGAGAGCAACATTCATGCAAGAAAATAATAAGTATTTCTTTAATTAAGGAACATTTATTTTTGGTGAATGTACAAAACAGTAAGCTTTTTCTTGGATCAAACTGGGGGAGAAGACTGTCCTGTGCCCTGGAGAGTGCACCATGAAATGCTCAGTCTTTGGACATAGAAGAGAGGAAAATGAAATGCTCAACTGGTTTCACTGGTTTTAAGCTGTTTTCTCTGAAATGACCACTTGTGTCATTCACTTGTGTCTTGGAGGCTTGCTAGAATTATGGCTGTGTACTCTGCTGCTCTGCTAATGGTAGCAGGGGTCAAATATCCTATAACCTCTCTCTGTGCCTGGGCCTGTCAGGATCAGAAACTTGGTCTGACTCACTACATTTTGTCTAGGGGAAAATAAAATAATAGGTCAAACAAATACTCATATTTCTGTGACTTATTCTTCTAGCTTACATCTCACTGGTTCACTGCTAGGGATTTCCTCAACAAAACGTGGTGTCTTTGTGTTTACCTTCATATTTGGTAGCCTGTGGTAAGTTTTTTGAATTTAGGTAAATTGTGTGTATGCAGCATCCTGTGATTATAACTTTCACGATTGCTTGAAAGAGGACCCCTTTTTACTTGTTTTTGGACTTAGTACTTCATGGTTTCCTTTGATCCCCCAACCTCCAGTTCCTGTTTTGGGAGACAATGAGTCCTGTTCACCCTTGACATGCAGTCATGCCTTGACAGAGCTGTGTTATCCCTGCCATTGTCTTTTGTGAAGTTGAAGTCTTAGGACTATTTAGTTGTTCCTATGTAAAAGCCATTTCATATGGTTGCCAAGTGTGTTTTTGTGAAATGGTTCTGTCTCCTGCATGGCCTGGGCTACAGGAAATATCCTTCCAGTGGAGCTGAGCTTTGCAGACAGACCCCCACTGGGTTTTGGTCCTGCTGTCTCCAATCCTTATAATTATATCCTGGCCAAAGTTAAGAGGATCTAATAGGATTATTCATTTAGATCAATTCAAGTTCATGCAAGTTCAAGGGGTTTTTATTGCTAGAAACATCCTGGTTTTAAATCTCAGATCTCACAAATAGCAGTCTGTGGATAGGTTGCTTCCCCCCTCCCCGCCCAGTTGATTGGCATTGTATAACTCTGACTTCCTTAAGTATTTTTATTTTATTTTACGTGGGGTTTTTTTCAGTTTTTATCTAATTTTGGATCTCAGCACAGCCACTTGATCCTTGATGTGATCTGTCAGCATTGCTCAGGCGTGTTTGTACCTGAAGGTAGACTATAAAAAGACCACAAAAGAATAACTGAAACTGGGGAGCACCAATGCATGTTGGAACACAATTGGTATAACCACAATAGCTATACACAAGGTATTCCCATAGCTAACATGCATACTGAGACATGGATAAGGATTCTCATCTGCTACCTACTCCCTGTGGGACCTTGCACTAAGTTAGGTTTTCTTTACACTCTGCAAAATCTGAGTTACTGTTAGGTCAGATGGAGAAGTTTTGTATGGAGATCACTTACAGTTATTGCAGACTCATAGGAGCAGACTAGCAAGATTATTGCTTTTAGTCAGCTTGTAAGAAGGATGGATTGCCTCTGGTGAGAATTAGGAGTGAGTACAAACAGGAAATACTAGACACAGTCTGGGACAGAGAGGTTGGCCAGGGATACAGGAAGGAAGCATCTCCTGTGATGTCCTAAATCTCAAGGAGTTACACCCTTCTACAACTCTTTCAACTACCGCAGGCAGAGCAATTAAATATGGCTTTGGGGTTGTACTTCTTTGTAATAACCACTGTTTCATGTGTTTTCCTTAAATGTGTTTTCATGCAGAAAAAGAAGTCTAAGCGGTTCAACGGTTTGTAATTTGCAAGCTAAAGTAATCCTTTCATTTTGGATTTTGTTTCCATAAATAAAATCCTCTAGTTCTCTAGAAATGTTTTTAAGAGGGAACATTCATTCAGTGCATTCAAGTTAAACGTTAGTTGTTTTTCTTCTGATAAGACACAGGGTTGAAATCTTGGGAAAATACTACTGAACGTTAGCAGATACAGGGCTTGTCATTTATTTTCACTACCATTTCATTCCTTGAATGATAGAAAATTAGCGAAACAAAGTATGCTATTTGTTTTAAATGCTCAAGGAGTCAACCCTCTAGAAAGAAGAGGGGATGGTGAGTTTCTTTTCAGTCTACCACCTTCTCTGTATGCACCAATATTGATATGAGTTTAGTATGAGTCTTTTTGCTGCACCTCTCCAAGGTCTGTTTTGTCAAATCACTTCTGTCTTAGGTCTGCTTTGATTGCATCGTCTTAATGTGTGGTTTCCTGTGACTGAGACCTGAGGATTCCAAAATTGTCAGCCAGTGCTATTGGAGCCCAGTTTTGTGCTGTTGAATACTGTATTCTGCCAAGATGTTTGTGTTTTTTTTCACCTGCATTTCATGTGAAAAGAGCCCCCAGTCAGTGTTTCCCCAGGGCCATGTGAATCTTTGACTCTGCCCTTGAGATTTATCATCCTGCACATCAGTCTCAGCTCCCTGCACAGCACGTGGAAACACCTGCTTCTTCGGTGCTCAAGCACGTGCTCAAGGTCTTTTGCCAGGTTTTGGGTTTGGCTGTCTTGTTTTGTGGAGCTTTGTTAGAAGGCTTGAATCAGAGAACAGAAAACATAATTCTGTAGAGGAGTCAAGGGAAGGGCTTTATTTTGTCAGTTTTATTCCTATTAAAATGTTTATTGGTGTATGCTAAAAAAAAATGCCGTTTTCGAAATGTGCCCTGCCATCAGTATGTCAATTTATTTGCATTGCTGTTGTGCCTCCAAGATCCTTCATTAGGACTGGTTGTTTAGTGACCTACGCTGCAAAATTATCAAGACATTGGACTGTCGGGTCTCTCCTGTGAGGATGTTGGGTGATTCTTGAACGTTTATTTGTGAGCAGTGGTCCCCAGGTCCCTGAAGCCAAATGTGTCAAACCAAGGCATTTCATAGGTAGCCTGTTTGATGCTAGGATTAGTTTAGTAGTTTAGTGCCCTTCCTAAGTTGTATTTTGTTTCCTGGGTATAGGAAGGCCTGATCCTGTCCCCATTTTCCTTTATCCTGTCAGTTTAAACAGTTCTTGACCTTTTCAGTGGGTATCAGCTCTGCAAAAGCAGTGTTATAGGATGAGGAGACATACCATAACAAAAAGCCCTCTGAAGCTGAGGGAGAGCAAAATGTTGGTGATGGGAACAAGAGCACTGTCTTCCTAGTGCCACGTTCCCCATTTATTATTTTCAAAGTACTTTTTCATTATTTGTTTGTAATCCCAATATAAGTTACTCAATTCCTGTTGAAGAGTAGGCTATTACATTACTGAATAAACTACCTTAATTCGTGTCCTTAGCAATTGGTTAATAAAGGCCCATATCAACATATTCTTAATCTGAAATATCAACTTTATTTTTGAAGCATTGTCAAGGATAGCAAAAAAACCCCACCTATTGCAAAGCCCCCAATTGAAAGTCATATTGAATATCTGCTCTCTTCTAGAATTAAGAAAAAATTAATTTATGTTGGCACTTCTATTACCTTTGCATTTGTATCCTCCATTAGCAAAGAACATATGACAGTTAAACTCTCCAGAGAGTATCAAACTAGGAAGAGCAACATTTGAGGTGGGATGCAAAGGCGTTGGTCTGCATGGTCTTCAGCAGTCAGTTCACTGACTTGGAGAGTTTGACTGTGTCCATGATTGAACAGCTCTACATTTTGGGATTTCACATCAATTCACTTTTTAAAATTAGATTTTTTTTATTTTCCTCATTTTATGGTAGATGCAGTAACTGTTAACAATTTTTTGATTGTTAAAGAGCTTCTGTTCCTTTTACAAGGAGAGGCAGTGTAGAACTGAAAGGTGTGTGCCCCTTTTTCACTGGAAGTTCATGTATTTTGTAGAATGGTTTTCTAGATCCACATTCAAGAACCCAAGGTTGACTGGCATGTCCTTCTGAAGCCTCAGAGAGACCAGGCAAGCCTTTCATTGTGGTTTCTCTGTCCAGAAAAAAAAAACCTTTAGCTGTCTCATTAGTAAACGTTTTAAATTCTTCATATCTTGCCTCCTTATAGGAAGTGAGTTGTAGAAATCTAATGTAGCTTTTATTGTTCTTGCTCTCTTTTATGTAGATGTATACGCTACACCTACAAATACACATTCCATGGAACCTTTATTGAGTTATCTGCAGAAGTAGGTTGCTGATATTGGTCTTTTCAGTGCATGAACAGTGATGCTGTAAACAAGGAAATAGATTTCCCTGTTAATAGTGTCAAATAGCATTGTGCCAAGCTGACATTGATATAGTCCAAACAACCACAAAGTGCACAAGTGCTTTCTCTGAAGGAAGCCAGGCTATTTGGCACAGTGATGTTTTATGCCCTTTAAAAAAGATACTAAACCTATTCCGGTTGGAAATCCGTAACTCCTGCAGTAATGTCAGCTTCAGAAACTGAGTTGGGTGTGGGTGGGTGGCTGTGGTCTTATGCTGAGCCTATTTTCACAGCATATTTGGGGTACTCTGGATTTTGAAACTTCTCAGCCAACAATGAAAATTGTGTGAATCGTTTCAGAAAGATAAACAAGCAGGTCTGCTGAATTAACTATAGAATGAATAATATACCAATAGTAATTGCCCTATAGTTAATTTTGGGTGGGTAACTAAACTCTTAACTCTGCCTGAGATGTTTATAGGCATCACTGACTTTCACACAGATGGCCAATCTGCAGGTGTGAAGTTTGATCTGGTTCGGATATCTAAAAAGTGCCTAAAGCTGAAGCTGTGAAGTTGTTCACCCATTTCACTCTAAGATGGGCAAGCAGAATATTTTAGACTAGCTGTTTTCTGGAAATGTTTATGTTTCTCCTCATGGTGAAAAGAGGCAAGGATTGCAGGGTCAGACCGAGATGTCTGTTGCCGTTCATTTTTAAAGTTAGGTCAAATGCACCCCATTTTTGGGTTCTGACAGTTGGCTGTTTGTTTGAGAAAAGTGGATATTAGGTGATTGCCTTATGAAATCATGGACAGTGAAATAGGAAATGATCCTCAAACCCAATAGTATCAATTAAATTGCTGGGTTTTGCATTGAACTGGGCTGACTGACCGCTGTCCATGCTTCCATTACCAGTGCGTGGGCACAATGTGCTGCAGTGTATCCAGCACTGCCAGCTGGTGGGATTTGCTGCCCCTGTGATGGAGTGGGGTAAAATATTATATACCTGCTCTGGTCTACATCTGGGTGAAACAGATGTCTCAATAACTTCTAGCTTCTTGTGATGTGATTATGCTGTTAGGAGATGATGCTAATACTGGAAAATAGATACAAATTATTGACACAACCGGCTAGTTACTCTGGTTTTTTTCTAGCTCACATCATTTGCATTGCTTCTTTATTTGACTTCCTTTCATGGCAGTGTTTCTTAATTCTGAGATTTTGGCTACCTGTGTATATAAATTATTTTTGAGAACTGAGTTTTCATCTGAGTGCAATTATTATCAAAATTGCTTATGACTTTTTGAGAAGCAAAACTATTGTGATGCATTCATAATAGCCATTGTTTGAAATGTTGTGTTTATAGATAGACTGTGAATTCTTTGGGTTTAGTGTGGTGGAATTAAAGGTCTTCTGAGTCTGGATTACCAACAAAGACATATTCTTGGGTTTATGCATTTATGTTTTCAGATAAGTGTTGCATTTAATGTCAATTATGTCTGGATAAAGTGTGGAAAAAGATCAAGAAAAGCAAAGTTGAACTGTTAAAATTGAGAGAAGATGTGGTGCTTTGAGCACTTCTGTGACTGTGTCTGGTGTACCAAAATAAGGGAAACATGATTGCTTACATTTGAGTCTTTGGTTACCAAACCAAGACTGATCTCCCAGTTCTGATAATGTGAGTAGTGTCAGAGTCCAGTACTCTCTGATCAGCAAATTTTAGATATTCCACATGTGGAGGATGTGATGTTCAATATCTAATTCCTCATCTGGAGATAGTTGATATTACATGGGATATATGATTTAGCAGAGTAATACAGATAATGCTGAAAACATAATACAGTTTTAACATGTAACAAAGTAAAGCAATTGCAATACACAGTTCAATCATAATATCAATGTGGTTGCTTTTATCGGTCTCTACAGTGCTCACTGGGCACGATGCTGGGCATTTACAATCATTGGGAAGAAACACTGGTGGGTTGAATCACAATATTCTGTACAGACTGGCTCAAAACTTTTTGTTTTCATCACTGAAGATAACTAGTTTGAATGTTTTCTCTCATCTTAGAAGAAGCAACATGAAGTCCAACTACAGAACTGGTAGTACAACAAGCTGACCCAGGACAGTCCTCTTGGGATTTTTGTTTTACTTCTCTTCCTCACCTGGCCTTACTCAGCTGCCACCCAGCTCTGAGTGCTGTTGCCATAATACACTCAAGTGGAGTATGCTGTCATGGGCGAGTAATGCTTGTCTTGTGTGTTTGTGGATTTAAGAGAGCACCTTCTCATGCCAAAGCTTGGCTTACTGGGAGAAATTTGCCTTTGGTCTAGAGTTTCGTCTCTGAAAGTGGCCTGCAGTAATGGGTAGATGTGAAGATAAAACAAAAAAAAAAGAATGGGGAGGTAGGAGAACGTGGTGGTATGAATTTCTGCATTTCTTTCTTTCATGCCCTTGTCAAACCCACAGCAATTTTCAAACTTAGAAGGTTTTATCATCCCTGTTTTTAATAGCCTTGGTAGACTCTTCTTCCATGAATTAATCTAAGAGCTTCCAGGCCTCCACATAGAGGTGAAGAAGTGCCTTTCTGAAGTAAACCTGAGAGCACCAGGTATGTGAGCTGCCAAGCAATGGGTAGGATAGCGAGTGCCCTCTCTCTGTGTGCTCAGTCTGTAATAGTTATTTTTCTGACTCACCTAACAAGTAGTGGATTTTGTAGGCACCGCGTGCCATATACTGTTGGGTGGGCTTTGTTTCTTGTTTTTCCCAACACCTATTGGGTATGAATCAGTATCTATTGTCATAGAATTCTCTTAGCTTGATCTGAGAGGAATTGTACCCATGACTACCTAGAAAATAATTGCTGGTTGAAGCAGTCTGAGCACTGACTGCTTTATTCCTCACTCCAGGACTTTGTTCACCAAAACTAGTGTGTTCTGTCAAAATGTTCAACCTGCCCTGCGGGAACATGTGGCTTTTGGGATGCAGAGTGATACAAGTCAGTTATGGACTCTTTTTTTGTCCGAGTGAATGCTGCTAACAGCATAATTGGTGTTAGCTGGTATGTTTGGAATACTTGACATGGTGCAAAGCATTGTGCCCTTTGTACCATCTCTTCTTGCCAGAAAGATCAGAATTCAGATACCTGGAAGCTGATTCAGTTTTCTGCAGGTAAAAAACTGTGCATTACCTTGGTGAACTCTTTGCACCATACTTTGAAGAAATAATTAGGGAGGTCTAAATTGAAACTTGCTTTAATGCTTACAGCAGTTGTTCTGTCAAAGCCAAGGCCTTCACCGCTTGCAAGTGTGTAGGAGGTGCTGGCTATTAATATATCCCTCCTCCAATTACTGTATTTAGTTCATGAAATAATAAACTGTTAGCAACTGGGAGGCATTGCTTTCTGGAGAATGCAGAGATTGTATTTATTTATTTTTATTTTTTAAGCTTAACCTTTGTAATTTTGAAGGCAGTTTTGGGTTTTCAGGTGCTGCAGTGCTGTGTCCTGCTCTTCCTGCAGTGGCCTTTATTACTGAACTGTTTTGTATTGTCCTGTATCTGACAAAATTCACCGCTTGGAGTGAAGCTTCTCTGGTAATTCTTTTGACATGCCTTCTTCCAAATACTTGTGTATATTGGTTTATTGGAGACTGGTTCAAGGGCACCCTATAAAGTAACTCCATTAATGATTTTTTGCAAGTGTACTGTGAACAGTGGCTGCTGCAGTTTCTTTGCCAAACATTAATGAAGGCTTGAGCTAAGTTGCAGCAGTACCTTTATAAAAATGTTTTTGCAGAATTTCAACTATACCATTTTTCCTGTAGTGAAATCATCTCTACTGCAATTGCTGAGACAATAATTCTTTTCAGGATAAACAGGGCATCCAATGTCCCTCTGAATTCAAGAATCCTGTTCTAACATTTACACAGTCCATTGAAAGTGTAAATGTAAACGGTATCTTGTATAAGGAAAAAAACCTTGTTAGTTTTGGAAGAGTATTGTCTTCCTCTTGTTTTCTCAGTTCACCTGACCCGGATCTCTGCCAATCCTTTTTATCTCCTTCTTTTTCTAAGAGGTTTTCCCGTTGCCAAGGCATGCAAGCTTGGAGTTGGATGACTAGCCATCACCTTAAAATGATTGTTAATTGGATATGAATTGATCTGTAGCAATACCCCATCTCCATTATCTCAGCCGACTCCAGTTAAGAGCACAGCGCCTAAGAGAGCTCTCAGCAGTGAGAAAAGCTCCTACTAATACCTTGTCCTTGAAGAATTACATCTAATTCCTCCTCTTCAGTTGCTGAAAGAAACCTTGTTACCGAAAGACAACATTATGCGTGTCAGCCTGAGTGTGTGATTATTTTCTTGACTTGTATTTCTACCTGTCAGTTGTTAAGATTTTTTTTCTCTGTTTTTTTTCTTTCTCTGACTTTGCCATGACTAATGCATTTTTCATATGGTTGCTAGTTACAACACAGAGAAGTCCTTTGTCTTGGTGCTTCAGTTTACAGTTCTCTTGACATTCTGAAGTGCATCTGGAGTGCTTCAGGAGTCTTATTCATCTGAGCCACTTCTGTAGAAATTTTTGGTTAATGACATAAAAAGTACCCAATCTCCTGAAACAGGTGCAGTGAGGTGAATCTCTAATGCAGTGTGTGATTGTACATTCATTGATGGCAGTGGGAAGTGGGTTTTTTTGACTGTTTTTCAAGAAATGTCTTCCTACGCATCCCAGTTTAGCAGTTAGGTGATGTGATTTATGGTGCAAACTTTGGTGAGTCTGTCTTCTCATTTTTTTTCTCGGCTTAGAGTCGTGGAAAAGACCTGTAAGATCATTGAGTCCAGCTATTAACCCAGCACAGCCATGGCCATCACTAAACCATGTCCTTAAGTGCCACATGCACACGTTTTAAATACCTCCAGGGATGGTGACTCCACCACTTCCCTGGGCAGCCTATGCCAATACTTCACAACGCTTTCAGTGAAGAAATTTTTCCTAATATTCAATTTAAACCTCCCCTGGCACAACTTAAGTCCATTTCCTCTTGTCCTGCCACTTATTACTTGGAAGGAGAGACTAGGCCCTGCCTGGCTACAGCCTACCGAGGTAGCTGCAAAGAGCAGTAAGGTCTTCCCTCAGCCTCCTTTTCTTCAAGATAACTACTCCCAGGCTGCCTGCACAATTCTTGGCTGGAGAATCTTGCATGAGCATAGGTTTTTATTTTTTATTTAGCGCGTAGTAAGTTTCATTGTCTTTAGGTATTTGTTTGTACTTCCTGCAGAATGAAACCAATTCCACTTGTTTCATGTCTTTGTTTTCTCTCTCCCAGTAGGCATACTAATAAAGAACTAGTACTTTTATTGCGGTAGATACTTTTTGCTGTGGACAAACACTGTTCTGTGATGAAAAAACAAACATTTTAAAAAAAATTAAGTGCTTTGAATGCTTCTAGAAGGCTCATTTGGGAAAGACAGGGCATTCAGTGTGTGTTGAAAACCTGCTACAACACTGTCTTAAGATTATGTACATGATAGCCACTGGTGACTAGGGCATGCTTACAAGTATGCAATCAAAGGTATTTTCAGTGGTAAATATGTGGATTAGCAATATGCTTATTTCTTGTAAATATTAAAACACAAGGTTGCTTGTATTTACCCTGCACATCCTTACATGACTGCTTAGTCCCTGCTTGTTGCTGTTGAGGCCATTTGTGCAATAAAATCAGTGAGGCGATTTTAATTTGGTGAGAGCCTGGCTCCGGCTTTACTGTGCCTAGTGAATGGCACCTTAGGAATAAAGATTTCATAAACATTGTAACTGAGGGCAAAACAGCAAGATAAACCTGGTGGCTGCCAGTGTTGCCCTTCCTGGTGATTTGTGCCATGGTTGATGTTACAGACCTTCAGCTTATGAGTGACTTCTTAAAAAAAACCCCTATGTTTTAGGAACAGGGGGCAAGAGTCAGAAAGTACTGATGAAATGGCACAAGTCAACCTGCATAGAGAAAACCTGGTGTGTCTCACTAAGTGTAGGTGCTTGGTCTTGCCATCTCCCCAGATGTGCAATGAAGGAGAGGAGAGGTAGCTTCTTAACACCACTCTGGTCCTGTTCTGAGCACTTGGGATGCTGGGAAGCAGAAAATAGAGCTGCTTTTTTTCTTATTTTTCAACAGTATCAAAGCAAGCTTTTAGCAGGAGTTAGGGAATATTGGACCTACTCTTCATGTTGTGGGCTAGCCATTGTACTCCCTTGAATATGGAAATAAAGTACTTTTCCTTCACACTGACCAATCCTGGGAAATGTCAGGAGCTGAGGTGGATTTCAGAGCTTTATGAGGGTGCAAAAACTGTATTAAAGCAGCAGATGCTTCACAGCTGTCTCAGCAGTGAACACTGCAGCAACCATGTGGGCTGCGTGACCAATGTGCAGTGGGATCACTTGCCACACCCGGGTGTTGGGAAGTGCTTGTGGAAAAGGAGGACTGTCAGAGTCCCCAGAGGGACTCAGTGTCCCAGTGGAAAGTGGGAAGCCTGATGAGGATTTGGCTAGACCTGGTGGCTGCATTGCTTCCGCTCTGTCTTGTTGTCCCCTCACGTCGCTTTGTTCCTCTGTGCTGGTAATGATTTAAATGGTTTCCACCTACGGATTTTGTTAGCTCATAATCTAGCTGCCTGCTGCCTTCCCAGAGAGCAGAGACAGCTGCTGGCTTTGTGCTGACATGTTTCCTCTCCAGCAGAAGTGCAGGGGCAGCTCTTCCTCCGTGCTACTCAAGTCTGGTCATTTGCTCTTAATGTAACTTCTTGCCTTGCCGCTGGAAGAAGAGGAAAACCCTCTTTACCTGGAAGTGGAACTGTGAGAGGATGAAAATGCCCAGTAACATTGGTGGATGAAAAAGACCCAATAAAGCCTTTTAAAGTCCAGTAAAGTCCTAGATAGTCTTTGGAGAAAAAAAAAGATTGCCCTTGATTTGTAGGTTGGGGTGTTTCCTTCATAGCAACACACCCCATGCTTCTATTTTATTTGACTTTTTGATGAGTGCCCCTGTCTTACATGATATCTCAACAAGGGAAGGAGATGGAAATAATTCCTGCCAAGCATCTGTTCCTGTGAAAGCTAGTGGTGCTGTGTTGGTGGTGCTCTGGCAGCTCTCTCCATTTCCCTGCCAGTCAAATGCCATTGGTGCCAGTCCCCACAGCAGCAGAGTCCTGTGGAGCAATGCTGCCAAAGCCACCCCTCCGCTGGGCCACCCGAAGGGTCACTGCTTGCCCCCATGGGCTGTTTTTGGTGCTCTGTGTACATGGAGCCATAAAATCTTGGTAAGGACTTTAATAATGAACTGTTGTTCTTATGTTGTCTGGGATTGATTTCCCTCTCTCCATACCTAGGGCAGTGGAGTGTCGCTGCTGTGAAACAGTTGTTCCTGAATTCATCTGAGCATGTTAATGTTTGAAGAATCTCAGGTGATTCTGAGATTTTGGTTAAAGGAAGTATAAAATGATGCTTAGAAAAATCATGTTACTTTGAATAAAGGTTTTCAGTATTTTTTTTTCTTAACTTTGTGCAATATGTTTCCAAGAACAAGTGCTTCCAGTATTTTAGTGTGGTAGAAACTTCAGCCTTACCAAGGTTTTAAATAATTCAGGAGTTAATCATCATAAGAATTTCCCTGTGGTATGGATAAAAGACTGCATTTTTCTAACTTGTTAAGCAAGTTCATACTTGCTGAAGTTCTAAAGTAACTTCTACAATCTGTTGCGGGGTTTTTAAATTAATTTTATTAATTAATCCTGGATTTATTAATTAAAACTGTTACAGTTTTTATTAATTGTGTGAGAAGGATTGGTGGATTAAAGCAACTACTGTATAATACATGTCTAGTTGTCTACAACTGTAGATGTCCTTCCATTTTATTTTAACTGTGTAGGGTCTTTAGCATGTAAGTGAGGAGCAACAATAGAGAAAGCTGAGCATGTGGACTTCAAGCAGTTTCAGGAGAATGTACCAGCTCACCAACTTACATATTTTTAAAGTATGAATCTGTTTTATACAAGCCTGTTAACAAGAGTGGGAGTGGAATTTGGGAGACTTTTAAGTCATGTATTTTTTATTTTCTGATGAATTTTGTAGCTGCAAGTTAGCAATTAGCAGGCTTAGGCATTTGTGGTTTGTGTGAAAAATGAGCCGTTTTCCACAGTCCACACTGGAGTGTGTTGCCTGGTTCCGTACTGCTCTCTGACATCTGCTTGAGTATCGAGCGGTAAATCGAGAGTAAAGCTTCCATTGCTGAGCCCCTCCCATGTTCTGTAGAAGAGTGGAGTCTGTGAAAGGAATGAGCTCTCATTTTCACACTCGCTCATTTTCCTGCTGACAATTCATAGGAGTCCTGGAGGATGTTGGGCTGCAAGATCCAAGTTTAACTAGTGGTTTGGGTTTTCTTTTGGAGGCTATTTCCTTCCTACCTCTATCTGTCCTTAAGTTCTTTATTCTGTAACCATTCTGATTTTTCTAGCTGCCATTTCAAAATTTGCTATTGGCTTTAGCCTGCCCAGATGCTGTACCTTTCAGAATGGAGAATATGTGTTGTAATAGTTCAAGGCCTTGTGATTTCAAGGTTTTACAGCAACAAGACACCTGACTGCACTCTGATGCAATCAAATGTGCTGTGCAAGTTTATATGATGCCACCCTGAATTTACAATCTTCAGCCATTACTTTTGTCCTGTTGTTAGTGTGCTCTTGATTTAAAAAAAAAGTAAAAGAAAATCCAGGCATCTGTTGTGGTGGCAACAGCACTTTAAAATCTCATTTGCAGGAGCTGCTGCTATTTGTATTATAGATACATCCCGGGCTGTCATATAGATCACTGGGTTGGTTTTGCACAGCCTCATGCTGCCATTTCTTGATGAAAGATCCTGGGCCAGTGCTTGAGGCAGTGCCTTATAAAGCCAGACCCTCACTGTAGCAGATTAGAGCACAGAGCATGTAAAGCTAAATATAGAAGAAGGCATATCCTGTCTTCCTAGTAATTAACTATTAAAGAGTCTCTTCTGTTGTACTGAACCTCTGGTCATTAAATCTGCCACAAGTGGTGAGTTTTACTTCAACAACTTCTTTTTTTTTTTAAATCTTGTTCCCATCTGTCTTAAAGGACATACTTTATATTCCCAGGGAACAGCCGTGTTCGATAGTCATGCTTCAGGTGCATGCAACTCTTGCAGTTTAAAAATACACTGCATCAAAGGGAAGGAGAAGACTGGTGCTAAAAATTTAGCATATGCATTTCTGCTGTTTATAGAAACTGGGAAACTGTACCAATATGGCTGCATCGAAGGCTTTTGTGTGTTCATTAAGGAAATGGGCACTGTGAATCCCAGCCTGATGGCATGTTTGTGCTCAGGAAGATCTGTGAACAAGCAGATTAATTCTTACCTGCTGCGTTGCTTGCTTGACACTTTCTTTCCAAACCTCATGGGCTCCTGCCATCTCTTGGGCATTTCCAGACCCAGAACAAGGCGTAAGATGTCCAGGCCAAGTATAAAAACAAATCAGAAATGCCTGGGTGAATGTTATAGATCAGTCTCTTTACAAATAACTGAAGGTCAGAAAGACAAACCAGACAAGCATGTCAAATCTAGCCTGTCACTGGCTAAAGGGTGGGCTATTGCTTATCCCTATAGACTGCTGGATTATCTGCCTAATTAACTTGGAAAGCACCTCCTGTTCTCTACCACTGAGACAGCTCAGGAGGGGAAAGAGCCTTTTGGGCTCTACTGTGAAGGGAGTCCTACAGCACTTTAAAAGATCTTGGGTCCTACAGCACTTTGAAAGATCCCGTGATATCATGGTTTGCCATGTTTAACTCTCTTTGCAGATGAGCAAATCATTTTTCCAGAAGGCCATTTAGTGTTGCAGTTGTTTTGAAATGCTCCTTGGTCTGTTAAAACTCCAACTTTAAACCTCAGCGATAAGTGTGAACTTCTCAGTTTAACTGCTTGTTATGTCTTTGTGTTTTTATGACTTGCAGGAAGCAAACCCAGTCTTGACTCTGAACTTTACTGGCTATTTCCAGTGCATGTGGGCAGTTTTTGACTGTGGATAAGTGATAAGCCTACACTAGAAAGCAGTAGTTTGCCAGGTTAACAATTTGAAATGCTGCAGAAGTGGGCACCTAGGGATGCTGCAACTAGAAAGGGAAGTCTGGCAAATAGTAAGACACTGTAGCATTGTTAACAGAGTTAAATGAACTTTCAGGGGTAGAAAGAGCATTACTTGGATAGTAACATGTGATTGATGGAGTCTTTCTAGCCGTGGAGCTTGAATTTCTTTTCATTCATAGTAGGAAGAAATATTGGAAATGTGTGTACTTTTAAACTAGACCTGCAGAGTCTACGGTGAAGAAATAGAAATAATACAGATTTTTTAAGAACTGAAGTTATTAGAAGAACATGCTCAAAGTCTTGCATGGGAAGGCTTAATTCTGGATGAGCAAATCATACGTAACAGCGTCCTAATGACCTGCAGAGTGTGAAATAGGTGGCCTCTGAGTCTCAGGGCTGGCACTTGCTGTTGGCAGGACAGGAGGATGACCTGTGATGATTTCTGCATGCAGCAAAGCTTCCTTTTATTCACTGCTGTTTGCATTCAGCTGTCAGTTTAGCTGCTCTTTGTGGAAACTGTATCTGTGTGATTAAACTGACTATATCCAAAGCTGAAAAATAGTTTTGTTTTCTTTAGATAAAATGGCATTAATATATCAGCACTTCCCAAATTTTTTGACATTGTCTGTCGAGACTCACCGCTAAGGTCTGAAGTTGTACAAGCCAAATATTTTTTACTGTTACATGATGTGCCATGTAGGTCCTTAACTGTATATTTATGCACAAAGTTGATGGAGCAAGGGATTTGTTTATCTTTTATTATTTCTACAAAACCCACCTGCTTTTAAGGACTAAATGTTATTAAAAATTTGATTGGGATTTGATTATTAAAACACTGTAATTATGGTTAGACCACAAAGTCACATCTTTAGCAGGACAATATGTAGCCCTGGGATCGATCTGCCTCCTGAACATTCCCGAGAGTGAGACCTGTGCCATGACGAGCCCCACCAGGATGGTTCTCAGACTTTTGCCCCAGTGGCTTCTGTGCCCACAGCATCCCCATGAGCTGGGTGGGCAGTGGTGCTGTACCCCTGCCGCAGGGGTAAGGGCAGCGACTCCATCACCTTCCTGTCCAGGTTTGAACCTTCAGGGTTTTTTACAGAGATGCCAAGAGCCAGGTTTTGGCAGAAGCACATCTTGTCAAAGTCATTCTTGGATTGTAGTGCTCTTCATCTTTAAGATAATGTGAATTACTTTTTGAATATGCATCAGGAACTCTCTTGCCCTTTCACATGTTGGGATTTTACTACAGCGAGTGTTTATTTTGCCTTTAGATTAAACTGTTGTCTGTAAATACCAGAATAAAAATATTTTTCCTTTTTTTCTTTCTCCAGAAATTTTATGAATAAGAATCAGAAGCCGGTGCTAACAGGCCAGCGGTTCAAAACTAGGAAGAGGGGTAGGTTGCATTACATTTCTTACTTTATTTTCCTGTTTGTTAAAATGACTGCAAACAGGGCAGGCGGAATAGTTTATAGTTCAATAACGTTAAAGTTTTTCTCCCCTTCTTTTCAGTCATGTCAAGATTGCAGATGTTATGTTTAACTAAGCTCTATGAATTTTATTATTTTCACTGTATATCTTAGGACTTTGTTTAAAATTTGTGTTTCTTAGCTATGTAGTCTTGTGGAAGCCTCAGTTAAAAATGGAATTCTGAGTTTACAATATATCTACAGATAAGGATGAAAATTTTAGATGTTTGTTTTGCATTTTTCTTAAAATTTTTTTTCAAGTAAGAAAGCAAAATATGAGCTTTTATTTAAAGATTGTACAAAGAAAATTATCTGACTTTCTGGGTTTGATTTTTGGTTTTTATTTCTTTGACTCAAATCAATGCTATGTCTATGAATGAACCTTTCATATCTAGAAAGGAATTCTCTCACCTTCCTTCTCCATGAGATGGTCAGATCATCTCATTGGCCCTACTTTCTGTAACAACAGAGGTGAGAAAGCTCCTTTTTCAGAAATACTTCTTTCTGCTGTGTTAGTGTAGTCTTTTTTTATTGTTAAAATAAAGCAATTACCATTGTGTGAATCCCATTTTACCCACTGTGATACTGATTTTCTGTAAACATGACCAACACTCTTTCCTTATGTACAATAAGCATCAATTTTTAAAAAAAGCTGTATGGTGCTGGTTATCTAGGTATTCTGTACAATGGGTGTCGTCCTAACATGTTTGGTGATACTATACTCAGAGTTCATTTGTCATGTTTTAGGTGGCTGAGATTAATGCCCAACAGTTTGAGGCAGAAAGCAAAACTATGTGTAATAATTTATTTTCCCCCCACCAAAAAAATGTCTAGTTTATTAAATGAAAGCTCAGATTTTTTACTGGTGTAACAGCAGATTATTACAGCAGACACAGGTGAAGATCCTGTCTGTCATGAAACAGACTTTTTCCATCTCGACTTCCCTGTTTCTAATCAAAAGCTAACACCTGGTCTTAATCTCTTGTGACAGAAAATGTAAATAAGAGCATTTTTCTTAGTGTGGTTGAGAGAAACAAAAAGAGTTGGTAACCTTTCTTAGAAAACTGCAAATTCTGTCACGAGTCTGAAGAGCCGAATGAGTGAGTACCGTGAGATCTAGGATGATCACGAAACTTAGAAGAGAATTGCAAAATAATTTGATGTCAGTCATGATAAAAAGCAGTGCCAGCTTTATCATCTTTACTTCCTTGCACCCAGCACTTCTTCAGTTTGTTTGACTGATGAAGTGTCTTAAATGGAAAGTGTATTTTTTATGGTGCATATACAACGTTTCTAAGTATAACTCATTAAAAAAGAAACCAGTATTGTTTGTAATTAAATGCCACGATGTTCCAGTAATTAGTGGGATTAACTTTCCATCAACATGGTGCAGAGCGTTATTCCATAGGAGCTGTACACTGTGTTAACTAGCAACCACATAGACATAGCTGGAGGAGTGGAATTAACAATCCCTAAAAAATACATCTGTCAGATTCACCAGTGAAAGCAATGAGACATGCACACTTCTGGATTGATGGTATGTATTTTTCAGTCTAGGTCAGTCAATTGTGGTACATGTTATTTGATAAAATTGTCTCAGAAAATGTCCTCTTTCTCATGAAGACTTTCAGCCCGTGTTTTGCACTGTGGCATAATTTGGTCTTTGACTCCTGTTTAATACAAGCAGTAATTAGAATAAATAAAGAGATCTGATTTGTATTTCAGTGCCTACCTCTTGGATTGCTATTACAGTGATTGGGAGTGGAATTGTTGACTACATGGAAGAAGTAAGAGACATGGTGTAGGGCCTGAAATATTGGGAGGTGGGTTTTTGGTTAGTTTTTTTCAGAGAGGTTACTTAAACAGAATTGTGGATATTAAATAGCTTTAATATAGAAATTTTAATATGCAAACATTTCTTTTTGTGCTCAAAGCATAAAATCTCTTCTTCAAACACAGTGGGATCCTGGTTGCCTTAATATTTGAATATCCTGCTTAGAAAATTGTAGATACTTGTTTCTTTCTAGAAGCAGAGGGCTTGAAGAAGAGAAATGGTTCCCAAGTACGTTTATTCCCCTCTGTTTGCATATACTTTTTGTATCACAGCAGTGTCACAGACTGTTATGTCTTGGACTTAGACTAGAAGATAGCTTAGGCCTTTTTTGATGACTTTCAGTATATCTGGGGATCCCAAAATGTCGCCCAGGTAGAACAGAGTGCAGTAGCTGTGGTTTGACCATATTTCAGTTGTCAGAGACTGTTCTGTTGTGTGTATCAGGCAGGCAGGTAGCAGGGTCTGAAGTGCACAAATGCTGCAGGCAGTGTGCTGGTTGAGAGGCGACTGTGTGTTTTTACCAATTGACTTGTGTCCCATGATACTCCTTTTTCCTTTCTGCAGCTCCCTGGAGCACTGCCCTATGGGGAGACAGTGAGGTGTGACACTTCAGTCAGGCAGCTAATAAAATTAATTGCCTATATGAACTCTTATCACTGGTCAGCTAGCTGCCACTAGCCTCTGATTGTGAACAACTTCTGAGCTTTTAGAGAGCAAAAGAGGAAGAATACAATGTTTTTTTCTTTAAAGTTTAAAAGTGTCTAAAACGTTTTTGAGAGAGGACTATGAAGGAGGAGCTTGTAAATCCCACTCTTTCCAGTTCTATTAGTTGACCAAATAAAAGGAATAAACCTTGCCTCCAGCATATGTAGTGGCAGACATGAAAATTGCTTAAAAAAGATTTGAAGGAAGAATGATGTTGTTAAAGGAAGAACCTTGCAAGGGAGGGAGGCATCTTGCAGTTTCATATCAAGATTTAGCAATTTAGGCAAAGAAAGTAGTTTTGTTAGTTTTCAGTATAGTTTCTGTACTTGTTGAATAATGCTGTTTTGGTGACTATCAGCAGTAGTGGCATCTGGGCAGTACTTGTGTTTATGGAGCAGATACATGGGATGCAGACTGCACTGACTGCATGCATGCGTGCAGAGTAATGTCTTTGTGTGTTCTGAAATGGAAGAGCAAGAAATAGGAGTAGCAAAAATACCAGTAGGTAGAAAGGAAAATTTATGTATCCAGACAATTGACAAATACGTGAAAGACAAAAAGCATCACAAAGTACTAACAGGAACAAACAGTGCACGTTGTTTGAAGTAAGCTGACAGGCAATACCTGATACCTAAGTTTATTCCTATGGTGTAGATAACATAGGATCCATATATGCTAAAAAAATGGCGCAAAATAAGCTAAGCAAAATGATGTGTAACGCTTTCAGAAAGAAAATTATCTAGTAAGAAGTCAGTATTAACACCTTTACATTAATATGAAGTAAGAAGAGGGTCCAAACAAGGTATCTGTTTTTTCCCACAGAAATACAGTTGTGGGTGTTCTGTTGAGTAGTTAAAATTCATTCTTAAGGAGAGGGGTATAAATGTACTTTGTGATTTTCTTAGAAGCAGAAGAAAGGATATAAGGATCTGGGAACATGGTGAAAATTAAAAGCTGTGTATAGCACTGCGTCATTGGATATTGTGTGCATCACATCTGCAAGCTACACCTGCCTCTGCTAGCCTGTGATTGGAGCTGTACTTGTTTAGTAATTGTGCTTCTGACAGCTCAACGTACTGTCACCCCTTCTTGATGATGACTTCTTATTCACCCTCTTGTACTACATCAGCATATTCCTCTTCAGTACATTAGCTCGGTAGGAAAATGTTTCAGTAAAATTATAAATAATTTTTCATGCAATGAGTTCTCCTCCTGTGTAAAATTTTTAGATTGTGATAGACAAGAAAATAGTAGGGTACTACAGATGAGAGGAGGACTTCTGGGGCAGGAGAAGAATATTTAAAAGAGTTAAGAAATATTAATCATGGTGTTTGTACTGAGCATTGTGTACCTATGATACCAAGCATATAACACTTTTCAGTTTAAATATGAACATCTTACATTTTTAGACAAAATACATTTGAAAAGGTAAAACAGGATTATTTTTTTAACTCCTCTCTTAAGACTGAACTGTATTCTTGTTGGTTGATGTATCATTGAGCTTTTTTTTTTTTTTACCTCACAAGTAATACATACTTATTTGATAATGCAGAAGAGAATAATTATACTCAAATACTTGTTTAAGGGTGGAACTGTGTTTCTTCTGAGCAAATAAAACTGCCTGAAGTACACATACTGGAGTACTTACACTTCAGTAAAAGACTGATTTGCTTGTGGGTCGGTTGGTTGCTTTGTTCTTTGTTTTGGGTTGTTTTTTGTACTTCAAGTTGGAAGAGAGCTGCAGTTGAGTATTTTGTAGTAGATCTGATTGTTCATATGGGATTCCAGTAGTATGCTTCTCTGTAGGCATTTCCCCAGAGCAAAGGCACATTCCTCCATTTCCCCCCTCAACCCTCTCCGGATTGTCTACCACGAGCATGCCCTGCAGATATGAGAGGTGGTTGCTCTAATGGCACACTCCAGATTTTAGCTGAAGTCAGGGTAACACAGCTGAGAGCCAGAATGTCTCCAAGATCTGGTGTGAAGTAGAAACCTGGGAAGAAGTCATTTGCACTCCAGAGAAGGGGCATATTAAGTAGTGTATTGGATTATGAGAGCGTGGTACGGGAGAATCTAGGCTGGCATTGTGGTTGTGTGCATCACTTCAGGATAAGCTGGTTTCATGAGCATGTATATGGGTGTCCATGGAGTTGAGTAATCATCAGCTTTGATCTGAGGATGTCAGATTCTAGAGGATGGGGAAGCAGTCCACAGGGAGATGGGAAGTAGACTTAGGAAGTCACTAGAAGCAGGGGATTTCTGGAAAATAAAGGGATACTACAGTTTTCCAGTGCTTCATGCTTGACAGGCAGCCTTTGAACTGCAGTTGGCTGTGTGCTGCCAGGCTCCTTGGAAGGACAGGTTGACTAGTCACCTGAGCTTCCCAGTGGCCTGAGACACTTGAGTGGAAGGGACTGCTTTGTGCCTTCCAGGTATGATTGTTATGGAGGAAGGAGATGCACTGAAAGTGGTGGAGAATGTGCAAGTGATGTACTAAAGAGGGTAGAATGAGCACACCCCAAGTACGAGCAGGGGAACAAGGAGAGAGAAAGTCTTTTGTGTATTAGAAATAAAAAAATTATTTAAAGTAGGAATTATGTGGAAAATAGTTATTGCCATAAGACTACTGGGGCAGGAGGGAGGAGATTGGAGAAGAAAGGCTATTAGAAAGCAAGGTCTCTTAACCAATCCTCATTTATCTTAGTAAGTAAAAATCTCTGGATTGATTCTCTGGATATAGTATTTGCAGGTTTTTCAAGAACTTGTATCAATATTTGTGTCAGCAGGTGCTAACAAACCGGGGTTTTGAGTGCACAGACCAGTTTGCAGTTCTGCTTTTGAAGTTCAGTTATTTTGACAGTAACAGGCATTTCATATGTGGCCTTATATAAAGCCAGGGCCTGTTTTCTTAAGAAGCTTCGAGTGGTAAGCTATTAACAGCCTGCAGAAAAGGGAACAGGAGGTGTGGGTAAGTCTACATAGATTTATCTGGAAGTTGCAGTTATGTCTGTTGTAGTAATGACATTGACATAGGGCATTGTCTGTACCTTAATAGAGTGCAACAAGGGACAGCTGTAGAAAATGCAATGTGAGCACTGTGTTTCTGTGTTCCTAGTGCTGCTTAGATCTGTGAATATGAAAGATAAATTCTTGGTTACACTGTGTTGCCTGGTCCTAAATGTTTATGCAAAAACTAGTTTTATTAATACCTTGGTCTCTTTTCCTGAAGACTTGTCTTTTTGAAAACATTTTAGCTGTATGACCATAGTTATTTAATGAAAAATGGAGTGTTCCTACAGTGACATTATGTATGCATAGCTGACATTCCCTTCAGTCTGCTCTCAGATTTAGCAATGCACAGTGATACACACGTGATAATACCTTCAAGAAGAGAAGTAAGAGTATGAAGTTTGAAAACAATTTCAGTAGTTGCTTTTCCTTTCCTTTATTTATTTATCGTGATATGTTTGTGTGTGTTTTGGTGTTGGGAGATGAGGAAGAGAGCTAAGCAAGGGTAAACACTGAAGAATTTCCAGAGGCAGTACAAGCCAAACAAAGAAACTTTTGTTGTGTTGACCAGAATAAGAAGAATATATTTAGGTGCTGTGATCATTTCAGTTGCTGGCTGATACAGAATTTTAACAGACAATTTAAAAACTGGTTGTCTCCTTTTCTTTCTCTCCTATCTCTGTTTCAGATGAAAAGGAGAAATTTGAACCCACAGTCTTCAGGGATACAATTGTCCAAGGCCTCAATGAAGCTGGGAATGACCTGGAGGCTATAGCCAAGTTTCTGGATGCAGCAGGCTCACGGCTTGATTATCGCCGCTATGCTGACACACTCTTTGATATTTTGGTAGCTGGCAGCATGTTAGGTAACCTGCAGAATATCTGACAGAGAATTTTGATGATCAGCCTTGCTTGCTTCTTCCAAGATTCTGTCTTCCTCTACAGTGGAAATTATAACCTGTATTACAATTTCACTTATCTAGACACTGCTTGCATCTCATATCATAGCACTGTTTGTTGTTTGTCATGCAGTAACACCTCGGCACTTGATGGATACTACTCTGAGAAGCAGTATCTGAGCTAAACCAGCATATAATTGCAACAATGAAAATGAGAGATACACTAACTAGGGGAAACAGAGGGACTTATTAGCATAAAAAGGCTAATACAGCACTCCAGCTGTTGCAAATCTTCCTTTGTAGATGTTGCAACAAAGGCTAGCTGAGAGAAGAAGTGAAGGATAATGAGGAGTGCTTTATGGATGTTCATGGGACATTTCTCCCAGGTATCAGTGGCAGCTTTGGCAAAAACGTGCCTTTCACCTTCCTCTGTATTTTGAATAAGTTAGCTCCTTTTACTGGTCATGTTGGTTTGATTCCTGCTTCCTGGTCTTTGGTATGTAAGAAGAAAAGATGTTTTTCTAAGATTTGAGGTAATGCAAGAAACAAAAGCTAGTGGAAATACCTAGGTAAAAAACTCTCAACGAAATAAGCTAGCGTTTTGAATGTTTTCATGAGCCTGCTAAGCATTAAAGGAATTAGTAGGATGTTCCAAGTCCTCAAATTACTAAGAGTGCTAATACTTTTCTCTTTGGAAAGAATTTTCATTGATGTTTAAAGCAGTAGTTGAAATACACACAAGGGTCGTCCTCCAATCCATGCTTATTTGATCACTCTCAGTGTTCTCAAAACCCACTGAGATGTGAGAGAACTGAATCACTCAGTCCTCTGAGGTCTGTGTGATCTGACGTGCAGCATATTGGCCAGGTTTACCTTCTGTCAGATGCCACCATAGCTTAGCAAACCTCGGTCTCTCTCTATTCCTCCTTTTCCCCTTCCAGCTCTTACTCTGGCCTTTTGCCTTAGTGATACTAACGTAAGACTGACCAGACTTATTAAATGTTGCATATAGAACATCCTCTAAAGTAAGAAATTGTTCCTTGCCTTTTTTCCCTTTCTTCTAGCTCCTGGAGGCACACGCATAGATGACAATGATAAGACCAAGATGACCAACCACTGTGTATTTTTTGCAGATGAAGATCATGATGCCATCCGAAATTATGCTCAGGTCAGTTAAGGCATAGTTGATTACTGTTTTCCATTTATGTATCAAAAGGGATTACAGTGGAACATCTACAGACTGTCTAGGCTGCAGTAGGCTAGTTATAGGCCAGTTGAAAAATCCAGTTAATCAGTAATCTATCCTAACCTATACATTTTAGGTAAAAAAATAGGATATCTAAGATAATCGTATCACAGTTGGCAATGCTTTCTTTTACAGAAAGCAGTTTTGCTTATCTCAGTCTGCTGTTGTTTGGGTCTATTTCTGGACACCACCCTTATTATTTTTGTTGACCTTTTCTGTGTGCAGACTGAAAGATTTATATGAACGTATTTTTAGAAACAAATGAACTGTATCAGAAATACAGCCTGATCATTCCCCTATACTTGGCACTGGTGAGGCCACACCTCAAATCCTGTGTTCAGTTTTGGGCCCCTCACTGCAAGAAAGACATTGAGGTGCCAGAGCATGTCCAGAGAAGAGCAGATGGAGCTGTTGAAGGGTTTGGAGCACAGGTCTTATGAGGAGTGGGTGAAGGAGCTGGGGCTGTTTAACCTTAAGAAAATGAGGCTCAGAGGTGACCTTTATCACTCTCTACAACTACCTGACAGGAGGTTGTAGCAAGACAGGGCCTGGTCTCTTCTGCCAAGTAATAAGGGGCAGGACAAGAGGAAATGGCCTCATGTTGTGCCAGGGGAGGTTAAAATTGGATATTAGGAAAAATTTCTTCACTGAAAGGGTTGTGAAGCATTGGAATAGGTTGCCCAGGGAAGTGGTGGAGTCACCATCCATGGAGGTATTTAAAAGATGGGTAGACATGGTGCCTAGGGACATGGTTTATTTAGTGGGACTTGGCAGTGCTGGGTTAGCAGTTGGGCTTGATAATCTTAAACGTATTTTCCAACCTAAACAACTCTGTGAAGTATAAAAATGACAAAAAGTAAAAAGCTCATGCCTCCAACCTTTAGTTGTATATTTAGTTAGGAATTGGGCATATATTCCAAGAGCTTTCATTTCTCCTACATATGTGATATATGGTTTCGTCTTGCAGGAATAAGGCTTGCACAAATAGGCCTATGTGAAATTAACACAAAAAAGCAATGAAGCCTAAAACATTCATGACAAGAAGCTAACTCCTTAATGGAAGATAATGATTATATGAGAAAGTACAATAAGAATTCTATGGAAAATTCAAATCCACCGTTCAATTCTGGATATAAGAAGGGTGGCATAAAAATGCAATACCATTGCAACTCCCAGATGTCAGAAATCTGTCATTAATTAAGTAATATATTTGTCTTCTAATAAAATATCTTCTAATAAAATAACTAGTTATTATTGGAATGCTGAAGACAGCAAGTAGGAACATAAACACCACTGTCCCTGCTAAGGTGTCTAGAGCGTCAAGCTGCTGGAAGGGTACTTGGTTGATTTAAGGGTGCTGGGATTAAAATGTGCATCAGTAACAAATGTTTGTTTAATAGCAGAAAGCTCCTTTAAAAACACATCTGTGACAATCTAAAGAAGTGAAATATACTTATTTTTTGAAAAAGGGTCAATATTTCTTGTGCGTCAGCTTTATAATTTCTTAAAACAGGGTAATCTGCTTCAGGAAAATCCATGTTACTTGTAAAAGCATTCATTATGTCTTCTTGAATTTTAATATTTTAATGATTTTGTAACAAAAATTGGCAGTACCAATCCTCCAAGAATAAATTTAACTTTAAAGTGGAAGCTTGCACACTGGAAAATGGAAAAGAAGGCTTTACTTCAGGATTTGAAGCAGTGGAATTTTAAGTGTATTCTCTGCATTTCAAACCAAAAGCCAGCAAAATAAGTCAACATTTTGTAATTAATGCCTGAAGAGATGTGTGCCAGGTTTTTTTCCATGCATAATAGAAAATAGAGTTCTTGTGCTATTATCAAAAAGTCAAGTAAGTCTAAAACAGTGTTTAGAACTTCTTTATCTAGAAGATACCTATAAGGTAATTTCTTACTCTGACTCCCAAATAAACCAGTAGTGTGGTTTTTTTGTGGATTTAGTCATGGAAACCATTAGAAGAGTGAAAAGTCATCAAGTAAAAAGACTAATGCTCATATTTTAGCAGATTGTACGCATATCAAGCACACTTCTGTCATTTACAGGGACTTAAGAAAATATACAAACTTTTGTTTGGAAATATGAACAAGGAAGTAGCTTACATTTTCATCTTACACCTTATTTTATTAGAATTTTTTGTGTCTCTGCTTCTCAGCATAGCCACACCTTGATTTTTCACTTGTTCTGAGCCAGAATACTTCCATTTAGGATGTTAGAATGTATTTTATGTTCTGAAAAGTGAACTGAAACATTCTAAGCTTGATTCCCCCCATCCATGACATTATGTGGCAATAATGTCATTTGTTCTCCGCATAAACCCTATTACTTGTGACAGTGAGTCATATGTTTTGTGCCTTTGCACAGTAGTGCGAGCAATTATTTGTTTATTTAATTTCTTATCTCTTCCTTCTTCACCTTGAATGCAGTTTGCACCTGTGCTGCTGCTGGTTTCATAATCTGTGGTCACACGATGGGAAACAAATGGTGAAAACTGTAGAACAAGTGTTTCCAATAACATAATTGTTGGAAAAGCTTTGTTGAATGTTCTTCCTCTTTCCTTGGCAGGAGCGTGTTTTGTTGTAAACATTTATGCTAGTTGATTTGCAAAGATGTTGCATCTGCTGAAGATGCTCAGCATCCTGACTGCCTCACTCCATCAGCCTTAGCTGACAACTTCCCCAGAGCTGCACTACCAGGGGAAGGGTGCAGAGTTAACCTTCTCCTCCTCTCCCTTGCTTTTGATCTATGGATAGGATGAAAAGTAGAATAGGAATAAAATTCTGAGAAATGTGAAAAGAAGACTTTCAAACTGCAGTAAATTCCCTGACTCAAGTATCACTCTGTGAAGCAAGAATCTCAAAACTTGTATTTTTCCATTTGTGGACAAACTGATAGAGAAGAATGTTTCATGGTCTCCATGAGGCAAACAATGCAATAGATAACTGCAGAAATACCATTCTGCAAGCTGCTTATTTCCTAGAAACATGTCTAAAGAAAACTGTGCAGTGGAATATAAGAATGTGAGAAGCCAGCAGTGCTTTCTACATTTCCTTTCCTGCTGTGGAGATAGTAAAAAGAAAAAAAGTCATGGGTTAGTCAAAGATGGGCTTTATGGATTCAGTAGTGGCAGTCTTGTTTCCTTTGGCTTTTTTTGTAAAGAAAGATGGCTGCAATTGTTACACTTTTTAAGTCAATCTGTGTTTCTCTTTAGGTCTTCAATAAACTTATCAGGAGATACAAATATCTGGAGAAAGCATTTGAAGATGAAATCAAAAAGGTAATGATGATGGCAGTCTTTCCTGGAATGTTAATATTTTTTACCCTATTTCTTATATAATTGTTCATGTACTAATGTGGCACTGTTAGGTGTTTTATTTAGCTCTACTGGAAAAGAGGATGGAATCTACAGGAGGGCAGCTTTACTCTGCAAATTTAGCTCTGTGGGAATACTGCAGGCAGCACATGATGTAGAGTATTTCTGAATTAATGATTCTTTCAGTTACTCTGACCAAAATCACCTTCCTATTCCAGTTTTTTTGTGCACAACTTTGGGGTATAGTTGTTAAAGAGAGGTGGTGTTACTGTCCTGCTAATAGAAAAGCTCTCTTTGTTTTTTTCCAAAGAATAGATGCAAATCTGCTGTGCAGACTGTCACTTGATGTATGAGTTTTAAACGACTTCTGCTTTGTGGAATGCATCCTAACCACCAGTTTTTTGTATTTGAGACCAGAGATATGTGCAAGAGAAAGTCCTCACCACTGGCAGTGTGCTCAGGATTTGCCTGTTAGACTGTAGTGGATATTTGTGGATATTGGTTTGTTTTGTGATACTGAATTCTAAAGAGACAGGAGAAACCAGGGTAGAAGTGTTTGAAAAACAAAATACAGATTTCTTTTGTCTATTTTGAGTTCCTAGTAACAGATGTAAATATATTTTTCTAATGTCCTGAAGGAGTAATAAACACTGTACTGTACTGTAACTTAACTAGCATGCTGATAATGGCAAAACCTGTCCTGTGACTAAAATACCATGTTTATTAAATGTAAAGGTGTGGGTTTCATACTATTTAGACATTAGAAAGATTTCTGCAAGGGTCAAATAAGGGCATGCCTGGAGCATGATGCCTCACCACCACCTCTTGTGACTGAATGAATTTGGCTCTGATTTATGCATTCTTTCTCATACAGGAAATTATTTTTACACTTATGGCCAGCATGCCTATCAACTGATGCTGATTGCTCAGTACATCATTCTAAAGACCTAAATTTACCTCTATCCCCACACAAATCTAATGTTCCTGCTGTTAATTACTATAATCACTGACATGAGAAGCGCTGACTCACTGCATTCAAGTTTCAGAGCGTGTTCAGCATATTAAGCAAATGCCATGTCAATTCAAGCCGCCTCCTCTCTCTTCTGTAACTTGCTTTTGGTTTTGAAACCTCTAAGTTTAAAAATTCACTTTGTACACTTAGTGACAAGATGAGACTGTGGTTAATGCATAATAATTTAACTCTTCAGGTGAGGAACAAGTGCCTCTGATGTGAAGTTTAGCCATATGCCAGCTTAAAAGAAAGCAGTATGACTGGAGCCATGCCACTCATTTAAAGCCATTAGAAACATTCTAGCCATGGCAGCACAGGATCAGAGTGGGCTTGTTCACCTTGCAGACTGCCTTTTATGTACATGCTTTTTTTGTAGTTTTCAGTGTCAGATTACATCTTGTATGACAAATTACAGGATGAGGTTTGCATAGTGGTCCTAGGCTGAGGGGAAATTTTTCCATCAGCCCTTCCATCACCGTCCATGGCACTGGTGCGAATCTTGGTGTGGCTCCTGGGGGTTGCTGGGTGCACTCTCTTCCTTAGTTAATGCAGTTTATTATAGAACTAGAACCTAAGAAGGTGATTGTAAAGGTGTTTGGGCCTGTGTATTGCACCTGCACTGCTATTGCCCTTAAAACCCTTGAGACTATTTTTAGGTGCCTTTTGTTTACCTTCTCTCTCCCCCTGCTTGTGGGAACCCACCAAGTGACTGTATTCTCATTTATATGAGTCTGCTGGGTTTTTAACTAGTTAATCCTTTAATCCCTGTGTGCTGTAATTTGTGCAGGAGTAACTGCCCATATAGGGCCAGAAGATAGGTACATTCATATTTTTAGAAGGTGTTTCTGCAAGATCAAGTAGTTCAAAGACTGCTGCAGTTAGTGGTGGTTAGAAATGCGAGAGAGCGACTCCTTGATGTTTTTTTCATGGGTCACTGTCCCAGCAATGAAAGTGATTTTTCTGGCATACTCATTAGGCAGACAGAGCACTTGAGGGAAAAGTAGCTCTTCTTGCAGAAAAAGGCATGCTAAAAAACCAAGGCAATACCAGCAGTTTCACTCTAAAGAAGCAGATGGTGTCAGTGGGACTTCTCTTTCAAGAGAGATTATCTTAAATGGCAGTATTTGCACAAGTATTTATCTTTTAAGTCATAACTTTGCCATTAGGACAGTATTTTCAAGCATCTTTCCCCTTTTTGTCTGCTTCTAGCTTTCAGATGTTTTATTTCTTAATTCCCAAAATTGCCAGTTATTCTTTTTTCTAATGCCATAAGCAAACCATATGTCTAAAGTCTTACATCTAAATTATTTTGTGCAAGTGATTTCAACAGAAGACAAATACATTTAAATCCATTGCTGTTTTTTGATGTAGGCAGCTTAAGTTCATATGAGCGCTGCCCAGTGTACTGGCAGACCTATGACAACATTTTGCAATAATTTCAGTAAAATTCTCAGTTCCAAATTTGTGTTCATCTTTCTTTACATATGTACTTCTGTTTAGGTCAGTGGTTGAAGAATGCAATATTAGCTGTATGTATAGTGTCTTTGCATGTTTAAGTATATGGGTTCTATATAGGTTTTTTTATTATCAAAATTGGGATAAAGTACAGGTAAGTTTATTTTTGATCTTAACAGTGGTAAATATTACTGAGTCATGTGAGGATGTTGGAAGTACTGAGAGATGTTGTGATGTCCTTTATTCATGTTCCTATTTTCCTGATGAAAGAACCATAAATCAGGCTAAGAATTAGGAAATAGGAGGAGAATAACCTTCTGAGATCAAATGGGGAGTAAACAGAGATGCTTTAAGTCAGCTAAATGAAAGGCAAGAATCAGTCTACAGAAATCTGTTGTTACGTTACCTGCTTTCTCTACTGCTGACAATTCAGTGCTGTCTACAGATGTGACCAACTGTCAGCAACAGACCAGTTCAGATAATGAAGATATAAAAAGACACCATGCTCCCTGTGTTGGTAGAGTTCCTTAATTTTCACTATTAAGATAGATCACAGGAGGAGAGCGGAAGTTTTTCCTGTGTGCTTTTTAATGTTGCATGTGTGTCTTAACTTGTACATATCTTTTATGCCCAAAATTTGAGCTTAAAAGACAAAAATAGCATGGAACAGCACATTAGGTCTGGCCTTATACTTATTAGGTATTCTGAACTCCCACTTACGCAGGTAGGAGTTCTTATAGCTATAATAGAAATACAAAATTGTGAGCCAGAATTGCGCTTTTTATGCCTGCAATCAGTCTGTATCTCCAATGAAAGCAGTAATGTCCATGCTTGGCTAACAGCAGGGAAGCATCAGCTTGGGGAATGTTCTGTGGGTGGTTGGGTACTATTCTGAAGTGACTTGGACATTTTGTGACCTCCCTGCTGAGGTTGTAATCGTGATGGTAAAAGAAGAGCTCTTAAATAATCAGCAATAAAAATCTGAAATAACAACTTTGGACTGAGATTTTTGTTCCTTTTGATGTTTTTAAAATGGGTTTATGAAAGGTTTTGTTTCTTTCTATTACCCAGTCTCCCCCTAAATTAGACTATGCTTCACAATTGCTTGAAAATATAGAATAATTGTCTTAAGTAGCAGAAAATTACAAGTCAAAGTTTGAGCCGCTTCTAAGAAACAGTAGTAAAACAAAAATTATGCTAGTAGCACTAACAATACTTTAGGTAGTGAGAGATGTGTAGAAGATGAGGGTGCTGCTTAAAACGTACTGCAGTGGGGTACACCAGAAACCACATTCATGCTAAGAGACTTGCAAGGAGCACATTTCAGAGGAAAGGGAAGAAGATAAGGCTGCAAACTGCATAGATATGTGATTTCAGACCTTCTAAAACATTTGAACAAATACACATTTCTCAAAAATAGACTTGATAAATTTTTGGATGTCCTTCTCATAAACTCCGTCTCTACCTTGGACTGTGTAACTCTGGTTTTGCAGATGGATTTCCTGACATCATTGCTTTCCTGACTCAAATCTGGCATGAATGGGTATAACTGTGCATGATCTACACATTACTGGCGAAACCTAATGAAGGTTACAGCTCAGAAGTATGTCAAAACCCAGTCTGTCATGGTAAAGTCGTCAGTGTGGCCAGTTTCTAATCAAAATCCTTATCTATTTGCTTATATAGAAGCAAAAGAAAAAAGAGTTAAGTAGGCTACACAGAAATCTGAAGCTGTTTGTTAACAATCTCAGTACTTACAGCAAAGAGCAAAAGGTCTAGTTCTGATTTTTTTTCTTGTGGGGATCTCAGTTTAGTACAGTGTTGCTGACAAAGCTTGTATAAAGAAAGTTTTAAATCCCCAGGCTTCCATTTTACACTAGGTTTATATTGGAATTCTGTAAAAATATTTTCAATCTTCCCTTTAAATGTGGACCTGGAGTTCCTTTACCTGGACCATTTATATACATCAGTTAGTTACTGCATTTGGAAATACAGCGCACCACTTATTTCTCATTCATATATTTAGAAATAATAATTCCATTCTTCTGTATCCGAAATTTTTGTATATTTTTTGGGTTGAGTCACAGTTTGTTGAAATAAACTTAACACCTTGAGATTTTATACTTTCATAATATTTCTTTTAAACTAAAAGTGCGTGTTGCAGTGAGTTGGCTGAAGCCCACTAAAAAAAAAATCCCAAATGATTTGTCTGTGGCTGAATCATTCAAGCCTGTGTAAGCTGTAATTTAAAGCTGATGTTATTACGTAAGTACTGCTGTATGAATGAGGTCTTTTTTAGTTCTGTTCTCTGATACAGAGCAGAACTATTCATAAAACACTGCATGAGTTTTAATAACTTCATTAGTTATCTGGATTTTTAAAACATCACTGCATTCAGAAAGCTTATAGTTAATAAGCTGCTTAGATATCTTGGAGAAGATCTCTCCTGACTATGGTAACAAACAAGCACAAGTACATGTGTGGTATTCTGTCCTTTTGTATGGGTGGAATCTGGTAATTAAGAAATATGTGTAATGTGGAAACCTGGTGGGAATTTTCCATCAAAACAAGCTGTTTTGCTTTGATTGCATCTGTTGCTCATTTGGAAAAGGAAAAAGGGTGTCATGACACCAGAAGGTCATGACAACCTTTTGAAGGGGTATCATTTCTTCTTCCTCATGAAGAAGAAAATTAATTCCTTTTTAACTCCAGAAAATCGTATCTGCAGTATTTCTTTTTTCTCTTCTTTTTTTCCTTTCTTTTTCTGTGGTGGTGGTAAATTTGTAAGCCAGCATCTGATGGAGTCAGCAGCCTTTTGCATTGAATAAAGCTGTCCTTTGTTGTCTCATCTCCTTTTACCCATCATCTGTATTGTGATTGCTTAACAATAATGCCATTGACAAAATCTCATTTTGCACGACGTTTTTTCTGATGTAAAGGAAAAGGTGTAATGTACTTCATCAGTATGCTCTCAAGTCATTCATCTTAACATATGAAATTACGATTTTAAAAATAAGGGCTTAATTGCCATTTTTAGACTTTTAAGAGGTATATATGTAGTCTAGATCTTCTAGCACTTCAGACAATGAGATTTGCAATTTTTTTTCCCAACCTGCTTGTTTCTCTTGTAATTAGTGGTGGGAGTGGTAAGAAGGTCTTAAAGCAACTTGTGTACCTATCTGTCCTTTGTCAGCTTTATTGAGAATGTCTGAACTTGAAATATATTTCTTATTTTAGCCAGTAAAAAATCTGTTGTAATTATGCTGTGTTCCCTTCCCCAAAAGAAAAACAGGAAACTTTCTCATCCTTTTATTCTTCCCATGAGCGATAGTTTTTGAAAGCTAGAAAATGAACTGCAACTCTGTGTGGCTTGCCTGGAACTCTGAGGATGTGAATAGGCATGCTCCTGGCTGTGATTTCTGTGCATCTCAAACCTGTAGCAAGCACTTTTATCTTTACACATATATACGTATATTTGGAGAAGACGGGTCTTTTCTACCTGACTAAGGCCATATTCCATGTAGAATCATAGAATGGTTTGGTTTGGAAGGGACCTTAAAGATCATGCAGTTCCAACCCCCTGCCATAGGCAGGGACATCGTCCACTAGACCAGGTTGCTCAGAGCTGCATCCAACCTGGCCTTGAACACTTCCAGGGATGAGACATCTACAACTTCTCTGGGCAACCTGTTCCGGTGTCTCACCACTCTCACAGTAAAGAATTTCTTCCTAATATCTAATCCAACTCCCATTCTCAGTTTGAAGCCATTCCCCCTTGTCCTGTCACTACATGCTCTTGTAAATAGTCAGTAATCTCTCTTCATCTTTCTTATAGGCTCACTTCAGGTGTTGGTTTGTGTCCTTACAGAAAGTAAAATTACAGGGGATCAGTGAAGTGGCACTGCCGTGCTTCAGGATAGATTTTGATGTGATTGCTATTATTTCTACTGGGACTTTTGAGAAATAAAAAAATTAGATTGTTAATATTCATCTCTACCTGTTATCATTGCCTGTGCCTCAAATATATATCTTTTTTTTTTCTTTCTCTGACCCACAGCTCCTGCTATTTCTTAAAGCCTTTACTGAGACAGAGCAGACAAAACTGGCAATGCTTTCTGGCATCCTGTTAGCCAATGGGACTCTTCCTGCTACAATTTTAACAAGCCTCTTCACTGACAATATAGTCAAAGAAGGTAATTTTCTGTACATTTTTTATTACTTAGCTTTTTTATAAATGTATTTTGTTGCAACATAATATATATGTTGCAATAAAATGGAAGTTAGAAACTTGTGACTACAACAGAAATCAGTATTTCAAAGCAGAAGCATATACAGACAGCAACGGCCAACTTACTTTGTGGAATCTACTAAGAGGACAGTCAAACATAGAAAAAAGCAACAAATAGCAAAAACAAACCCCGAAGGATTTATGTTTTTATGGAAGTCATAGTTGTGCATGCCAAATTATAGAATGTATGTATTATTGTGATACTATAAAGGTGTGAAGTATAACATCTATCCCAGAGATATGTCTGATAGCGTTTTTTCAAGTGTTGCCAGTATCTTCTGCATGTGAGTGGGAAGTGGGAGAGGGAGCATGTGCAGGCCAACCAGATATTGCAGAAGAAAAAAAATCAGTCCCTCGTTTTACCTTCATACTAGTAGTGATCAGTGATTGATAAACTTTCCATGGACTTGTATTTACCATATGCTGAGTAAATGTTCTTCAGTCTTAGGGTATAATGCCTTTTCAAGATGACTTTTTTTAAGGATTTTCGTTATATATTTGTAGCCATCTACGTTGGAATCCTGATTTTCCAACTGCTTGCTCAACAATTTCTTTCTCTGACAGTTACTGACTACCTGACATAATTGCAAATGTACTTTCAGTGTGGAACAGTTTTTGCGGCCCTTTTTTGGTTTTGTTAAAGAGTTATGTATTATCTAAAATGTATTCTAACTTTCATTCAAAAAAAAATTATTCTAACTTCATGTTCTCATTTGCAGCATGCTAACCATTATATTTGTTTTCTAAATGCTGCAGAAAGAAGAGCCACAGCTGCAGCTTTGCTCTGTCATCATTCACAGCTTTTAGAATCAGAATTAAACTAGGAAAAAATCAAACAAAAGCACTAATCTATGTTTTAGGGTGATTGTCTGCAATGTTTTTACGTTAAAGTCTTCCTAGTTATGGGAAGACAATAGCCATCTGAAAATTCAAATTTTTAAAAATCATGTAAATTTTTATGTTTTAAATTTAATATTTTAGGAATACAATTCTTATTTGCATTATGAACTTAAGTTTCTAGGAGCCCTCAGCTTTTATTAGGAGCTTACATACACTTTTAGTTCTTGGTTTATATGTACTAAAAATGTACCTGCGACAGCATTTGAGAAAAGATTGTTCAGTCAGTGTCCTGGAATAGATATTGTATGGAAGAATAATTAAAGATGCAAAGATAATTGAAAAATTAGAAGAAGAGCAAGGCAAAACACGTAGATCACGTATTAACAAACTTGAAGCTTTCTTTGATTTACAAAAAACAATACTGCAGGCAATTAAGGTTAAAATACACAAGGAAACAACGAGGTGAGCTGAGAGAGTTGTTGATCAGCTTGATAATTGTAACACTGGCAAAGAATTGGCTGGAAGTGAGACAAGGGTAGACTGTTCAGACAGGAGAGCTAACAAGTTGGAGTGCAAATACCTAATTTATTTTCAGATTACCCATTTCAGTGTTGTCGTTACTTTTACTGTCATATATAGATGGAAAACAAGGATGTTCTTTGTGGGTTGCTGACATATTTGTAGCAGAGACAGAGAAAGGTCTAGGCCATGGTGGAACCTCATCAGCGTTAAGTGTACCCTTCTTGTCACCCATGCTGGAAAAACAATGCAAATGCAAGGAGCAGCTAATGGTGTTAATCAATAAAATAAATGGCTGAAGTTACTTTCTGCAAATAGGGAAAAAAAAAATTAAAAAGAGAAGAACTGTTTAAAAGCAAAGACAGTTGGCAATACATTCATAGAGTATAGGAACTGGCCAGTGATAAATTTGGGCAGTAAATTAGAAGCAAGTTTGAACATATGTGGGTAGTGAAGCCCTAGAACAACCTCAAATACTGATACTGGCATAAAACTTACTTTGTTTTAAGCTGAAACTTGAAAAAGTGTTTAGGACATGTATTAGGACAGTGCTTGGTGACAGAGGCCATTCCATTCAATTTTGATATTGGGCACATAAGCACATATTGGATATTCTGAAGTGTGTTTGCAGGTCGAAGCTATTCCTAAGTCACCTATTGGTTGACCAGGTTTGTGAGACTTGGCTGGTATGAGGGTAGTACAGAGGAGCTTAACTGACCTGCAGGAGACCTTCCTCAAGGATGAGCTGGGCCTCCATCTCTGAGACCTTTCAGCTTCCTTCAGCTCCCTGCACTTGCTGCTCGCAGACAAGAAGCTGGAGCAGAACTGTGGTGGTGCAGCTCTATGAAATAGGAGATATGGGCCTGATGGTGTATTAGCTTCCCTGCTAGTGGAGGTGTGATGTAATGCACAAAATACTAACTTGTGCCCTGAGGAAGGAATTTTTCCACTTAAAATAGTATTTGTGGCTGGTCCTACCAGCTACTAAATGCCTCCTAGGAGGACATAGTACAATCAGTCACCTTGAAGTTCCAAAATTTTTTAACCCTATTCCAGGGCTTGCTAAAAAACCGTTTGAAAATCTGTTCTTTCGGTTCTTATTCCTGACTATCCTTTATTGTTTTGTGCCATCATTTCCTAACTGATTTAATGCCTGATTTTCCTTTTGCATTCGACTCAGTCTGTGAATTGAGAATGTAGGAAAAATAATTGCAAAGAAAATCTTTGAACAATTGAATGGAGATTGGTGGTACAGAATGAAAAGATTTTCAATCTCGTATACTTCAGAAAATTAGTATTGCATTAAAGAAAAAAAACAAGCATTTCAGCTCTATGTGTTTGGTCCTGTAGTCATAAATGCATTTTTGTTCCATAGTCTTGTAACTTTTTTGTAACCTTATAATTCTTATAATCAACTCTAATTCATGTTGAAAATCGCTGAAACATGCTTTTCTCAAACAGGGATTGCAGCCTCTTTTGCTGTAAAGCTTTTTAAAGCATGGATGGCAGAGAAAGATGCCAATTCTGTTACCTCTGCTTTAAGAAAAGCCAACCTTGATAAGAGATTGCTAGTAAGTACAATATATTTTCAATAAGCTTTATCTCTCCCAAGGAAAAAGAAGGAAATAAAATGCAGATGGTAGTTTGCTGTAAGCATGTTAACTCCCCCTCAGACTCTGTTAGAGTTTTTAAAATATTTTGAATCACAGCAATATTGTTATGGCTGTAGCATTGATACAGGTTCAGGAATATTAAATATCACATGTTTTTACGTTCTGTCTATTTTTCCTGTAGTCAAGTGCCTTCTGAGAGACTGTATATATGGGGCTTGGGGATTAAATGGTTTTTTTTCCTAACTACTGCTAAGAAAACACACATCACCAGCAACCACACATCTCAACCATCAGGGCATGAGAAGTTGGGGTTTTTTAATATATTTTCCTTTTGTAAGTTATAAATAAAGTATAAAGGATTATGATTAGAATGTAAGTTTCTGAAGCAACAGTGTTTAAATAGTATGGTGAATGCACAGTAAGCTAATTTTCTGCAGCACTAGCCATCTGGGTAGCATAAATGGTCCTACAGTGTTTGCAGCAGACCTAGTAGGTGCAGTGCAGGAAGGCTTTCAGCCTTTGAACTCAAAACCTGCTTTCTGGGTTTGCAGCAAGGTATTGGTAGAATATATGAATATGTAGCAATGTCATGTGCCTTTCTCTCACAGTGTCTCTCTGAAGATCAGTAGGGTTTTTTTAAACCTCTAAAAGATTGCTGCTGCGATAATCCAATCAAATACACATCCTGTGTAGCAGTGCCTGGAGACTCAGCAGTATTTCCTGTTTCTGCTTCAATAATTTATAATTAAGCAAGTATCTTTCAAAAGTGAAGCAGCATTCCAGACCCCTTCATGTCTGATGTATTTGATTTTAAGAGTCCAAGTTATAAATAATTTGCCATTAAGCTGGGAACTGGGCTAATTACGCTGTTTATTAGAGAGTGATGAAAAGCAAACTGCATCTTATTTGTATTTCAAACTTGACTGACTAAAACTTTCAGCTGTTGACTCTTATTATGCTGCTATATTAAACAACTATAAAGTATCAGATGATGTTACCTAGCACAGATGCCTTCATAAAACTGTAGTCTTAATCTCATGAGTCAGTAAGTAAACAGATGGAGAGTCTCTAACTTCTTTGTTAAAAAAAATGTGCCATCCATCCCGCAGATCATTGTTAAGACACCAAGACGTGGGTGATAAATAAATGCTGTTGAATCCTTGCCAATATGGGGCATTTGCTATAGCAATTTTTAAGAATAATTTTAACTTTTGTAAGTAGCTGGACTTTCATAAATTGACAGTGTCTTTGAATGAGAAATACGTACAGGAGTTAATGTTAACAGTACATAGTGGATTTTGCGATTTTTGTTAAACGATGCATTAGTGGTAGGCCAGGGTACTTGGGCCACTTATTGAATATTGCTGAGCATATTTTTCTTTTGAGATAAATGTGTGGACACACTGGGAGGGCATGGTAAACATGCTGTGCATTCCCTCCACTATAGTGAAACATAGCAATATGAATGAAGTGTTGACTTTTCCAGTGTGGATACAAGCATTCACTTTTTTTTTTAAGTGCAGTACCAGGTTGTTCCCACTGTTCATTGTGAAAAAATGTTTCTTCCATTCTGTCAAGATTCATAGTTGGTTATTTGTTTAACAGAGAGCATTCCTGTCTTTATAGGAACTCTTTCCAGCCAACCGGCAGAATGTGGACCATTTTGCCAAGTATTTTACTGAAGCAGGTCTAAAAGAACTCTCAGATTTCCTTAGAGTTCAGCAGTCACTGGGGACTCGTAAAGAACTTCAAAAAGAACTACAAGAACGTCTCTCTCAGGAATGCCCAATTAAAGAGGTAAAAGTGGTTTTTTATAACTTCTGTTTATATAATCATAGCCAAAGACTTAAATCAACACTAGGTAGAGAGGAACACATTTCCTCTGTTTTCCTCATAGATTTCCTCTGTTTTTCTTTAAATTATTTTAATTTATTCATCTGTTCATTCTGTGCTTAAGGCTAAAGCAACAAAATATCCTCTGGATTTACAAGTGCAGCAGATTATGGTTTTTTTTTTTTCCATTTTCTTATGCTTGAGAAAGTATTTCCTTTAGCTGCATTAACTGTTAGATTGGAGGGGAGGGACAAAATTTGTAGTCATGTTACAGTAATGTCATGCTAAATTCTTCCTTTATTATTCTTGTTCTGATTTCTTTCTTATTACTTCTACACCATGGTGTCACTTGTAAATGACTGCAAGTATTTGGGAAGTCAGCAATTTCTGGTTCACTGGAAATGTCGCTTATCTCCTGCTCCAGGTAGTGCTTTATGTAAAAGAGGAAATGAAAAGAAATGAGCTGCCAGAGCCAGCAGTGATCGGTCTCCTCTGGACCTGTGTCATGAACGCTGTGGAATGGAACAAGAAAGAGGAGCTGGTTGCAGAGCAGGCCCTCAAACATCTGAAGGTGCGTGCATGGGAAGGAAGTTGTGAGTTAACGATACATCCTATGGCTGTCAAGTTTTTACCTGTTTAAATCCAGGAGATGTAGAGTTTTGAAGTATGGATGCTGAGCACACCAAGCATTGTGTGTAGTCTGACTTCAGTCAAATGAATGCAAACCTGAGGTAGTTCAGATCACTGAGTGCCCTTTGGCATTCAGTGCAGAGGGCCAGGGGAACTGAGGTGATCACAGCCTGAGCAACCTCTCTGTTGTGCACTGGGACAATGCTAAGCAAGTGCTGGGATTCAGCCTACTCAGATCTGACTATTAAGTCTGCAGGAGCTGCCTTTGGAATGTCTTTGCCAGAAGCAAAGACATTTTGAGAGCATGGTGAGGTGGCATCTGTGCTGGCTTTGCACAGAGCTGGTTAGATCCAGGCAGGAATGCTGAGGCCAGAATCTGTGCAATGGTTGTTGCCATTTGGATACTCAGCAACTTGTCAACTGATGAGCCAGAAGCTGGCTTGGGACTGTGTACGCTGTTTAGTGTTGTTACTCTCTGATCCAGGTACTGCCCTTGTGGATGAGGGAATCACCAACTGCGTGTTGATACAAAAACTCTCAAGAACTTGAAGTAGAAAAAAAACCCCAAACCAAAAACCAATGCAGAGTCATTCCCATCATTGGTATTCCTCATCTAAGTCTGAAGGAATTGTGCAGTGCAAGACACTTGAGCTGAGAACAGAGGCAGAGAGGCTTTTCAGCAGAATTACTCCTTTTAAGATGGTAAACCATGACCAGGAGAATACTCTCTCATAGCCAGGGCTGTAAAGATTTGCCCTAGGACAAAAGCAATCTGGTCTTTATTGTTTATGGTAAAATAGATCTTTCTTTTTCATATTGGATGTCTCTCCATACTTGGGAGTTCCCACATTGGTTTAGCTCCTACTACTGCTGTCCTTTCATCTGAATTTGGTTTCCCAATCAGTTATCCTAGAAATGTAGTCACTTGGGATATTGTGTAGTCTTTGATGGTAAGATTGAAAGCCTTGAAGTTTTCTCAAGTGACCCAAATAGCAGTAGAGATGAGATAGTTTCCAGAAGGAGGAGACGTTGTTTTTCTTGTTCTTTTGATGTAAAAATTGATTATATCTCTTTGAGTTGTAACAAAGTATCCATTGAGATTTATTGTCTAGTGCTGCAGGGCAAATTAAGAAACACTTTCTGGCATATTTGAACATTGGGAAAAAAGAAACATAGCTGGCTTTGTGCAAATATTGTTGACTGGATGTTTAGTCCTGTGCATCTCACTGACCCAAACCATCAGCTTTATATGTACTCTCACTGAATTAGGTAAGGCATCTTGCCTTAGATAGGCAACTTTCTAGCTACATCCACTTTCTAAAAACGGAGGATGAATTTGTATGGGGTGTTTACTATTTGCACTTACAGGTAAGATTTTAATGGAAGCATTAGAAATAAAAATTTAAACTTTGATAGCTGCTTCTTTTGCAGTTCAGTGTTCAAAAATAAGAGCATTTGTTTCACATCCTTCCTCAGGATAGGTGGAGGCAGATCTTGGATTCTTCTCTTTGGGCTCTCAGCTGACCCAGTGTGTGAGCCAACTCCAGAAATTGGATTAACAGTGTTAGTATGATACAGATGTTAGTTCTGGGCCCTCCTGTGCATCGACATGGTAGAAAACAATCAGGGGGTTGCTTTGATCTGGTGGCGTGAGTCAGGATGTGTATAAATACATACTTGATGTGCGACATGTCAGATGGTGGAATTTATTCTTATATGGCTCTAACTGACAGATAACTTCACAAAGCACATTCCAAAAGCTTTGACATCTGGTTACCAGTCTCTTTAATTTATTAGATTTCTTTTGGTAAGCTGTATATGAGCCGCCCCTGAAAAGATGTGTCAAGGAACAGAATGTTGACCTAGTTTACAGACCTTAAAAAGCCTTGCTGGATGGGCAGCTACTTAATGGAGGAGGTGGACAGCCATGAACCAGCATACTCAGGCAGTGCAGTAAAAGTCATGTGTCCCATCCATATGGCAGGACTGGCAGGAGATGAACTCAGGAGGAGACAGGGCAAGCTGTTGAACCCTGAATCTTATCGAATAAGCTCCTCATTGTCCCAGTAACCTCACTATGACACTGGGGCATAGCGCCTAGGCCGCCTCCAATGTGGAGAAGAGATGTTCTCTATGGATGGGGAGAATCCTCCAGACAATTCTCACTGGAGGCAAGGCTGTGATGAGCTTCATGACACTGCAGGTGCTGACCCGATGCTCCCTAACCTAGCACAAATGGAAAATAATGCCACTCAGCTCAGCCAGCAATGAGAGGAAGCTACTTTTATGGATTCTTAATAATTTAGACATTGTGAAACTTGTAACTGCAAGTCTGTACTGGTTGAGAGGTGAGAGAGGAATGCAAAGGGAGTCAAGCTAGATGTGACAAAATGGAGATATTTTACTTCTAAACTGACAACATAAGATTTTTATTAGAAATTACTTAATGTTTATGGACAGCAGCTCTTCATGAATGTATGGATGGGGGTGAGTTCTGCTGAGGCTATTAAATAAACCACCTGCAATGTGTATTGCCCTGCCTCCCTGCAACAGCTGGATGCTGCAAGGGCTAAAATGGGAAAAAAAGCTACCCAAAACCTGCACAAGTTTTTCAGTGCTTTTACTAAAGCAGTGACATTGTTTATTAAGATGTGGCTATACCTGCCAGAAGTGGAAAAACTTAGCTTCTGGTGTTAGCTAGATCTCACCATTTCTCATAGGTAAGGGAGTTTCTTCCATAAGTACTAATAGTGTCTGCCTGCTGAGCTGCTTGTTACTGTTGCTGTGTAATTTCTTGCTCTCTCTCTGTCTTTAAATTAATAGCAGATAATTATTAAAAAGTACTTTTTTGACCAACTGTTAAAATGTCAGTGATTCTCATGCATTTTAATAGTTATTTCTGTGGATTCTGTTGGGTAAAACCCTCAGGATTTAGTCTCTTTCAGAGAAGTGCTGAAGTGTATGTACTTTTAAACATACCCATCAGTGATGGGTGATTTGTTACCTGACCAAGACCATCAGCAGCCCTGGTCTCACATACCAGAACTGTGTGATATCAGGCCATTGTAAATGCAGCTGGAAAATGTCAAACTGGGTGTTACTGAAAACAACTAAGAAAGGCTGAGCTGGTCAGTGCAAGAACAATTTAAACGGTGACATTAATGTATATTTGGCCTGGGGCTCTGAAGATCAAGGGTAATTTGTTTTCCCTTCATCTCTGAAACATGATCTTAATATTACCTGAAGATTGCAGTCTTAGCTGGACTCATCACAGGCTAAGATGACAGGAAATTAGAGAGATGTGGATATAAACACTGGCTTTTAAGGAAGAGTGAACACGAAATGTAATTTTTAATTTTAACATCTGAAATAAGAGGGGGAAATTGCATAACAAGCAAGTTTTTGCTTTATGTTTTATTATATGAATAGGCTCCGGGAAAAGACAATGAAATGCACCATTACTGTCATGTCAGAGTAACATTAGCAGTCAATACTGTACTTGGAAAATGTTGCTGTTTACCAAAGAAAAGGTTGTCATGATGCTCTTGACTGTGTTAATGAGAAAAATTAATGCCACTTGATCACAGTTCACTTGGAATAATTTAATTTATTTCAGTTTCCTGAGACTTCTGAAACCCCTATGAAACTAGAGATTTTTATTTTCATTCATTTCATCTTGGGATGTCTTACATTATGGACCTCAGTAAAGCATCACTCCTGAATCAGCAGCATGCCGTCTTTTGAAATGTGTGACAGTAGTACTCCCAGACTGTGGGCTTTATAAATTTATTTTATAAAATGCAGTATCGAAGTGGTACTGAATTTTAGCTTACAGCATGCAGCACATGCTAGAAAAACCCATGGTATTTATGTATATGCACTGTGTGTGTTTAAGAAAATACGGTGTGCAAATAAATCTAAGGTTTCAGTGAAACAGATTTTCAGGGATGAAATTCATAATGCATATTTTAAAAAATTCTATTTATTTTTATTTTTAGTATACTGACATTGTTTTTTACCTTCTCTGCCTTTCAGCAATATGCCCCCCTGCTTGCTGTGTTCAGCACTCAAGGCCAGTCAGAGTTGATCCTTCTCCAGAAGGTGCAGGAGTACTGTTATGACAACATCCACTTCATGAAAGCCTTTCAGAAGATAGTGGTACTCTTTTATAAAGGTAAAAGTCTATATCCACTATTGTATTCTGTGCTTGGATTCTCTCTGCCAACCACTCTCCTATGATATATCACCCTGTATTGAATATGAGAAGACTGTGTTGGAGTTGAACTCTGAAATACATTATGCTTTGATAGCTCAAAGGAGTGTGTGGCAGCAGGAGAAGCCCTTCTCTCTCTCTGTTGCTCTTATCCCATAGTCAGGAAGCATGAGGAGGACCCAAGCACTGTCCAGACTTGGGTCCAGTTTAGTCCAGTTTAGTCTTTGTATAAAATCAGTTCTAGGAAGACATTTCTATAAACTTCTGGCAGATGTAAAAAGTAGATTAGAGCTTGGTTTTAAGAAACCTTGAAAGTGCAAACCTTTTTGTCAGGAAGATCCTTCAGGGTTTTGGAGCTGGTTTTTTTTCAACTCACTCCTTGCCAGAAGGAGCTTTCCTTTTTCTTCTTTCCCTGCCAACTTCTTACAGGTGCTATAGTTTGAAGGATTTAATTTTTATTGTGAAATTGACTTCTTCACAAGTTTATTCTGATCAGGTTGTCATAGAGACTAATGGTCTTGCACTGCATGTGATAGGTGGGCGCCAAACAGTTTGTTCTGACATTCTTGCTATAAATAGTTGAAGAAGAAATATCAAGAGTAGAAACCCAATGTTGATCTTTGTTCACCCTGTTGAGTCCAGGTACATGTTCAAGACAAACAAGTTCAGACTGTTAAAATAGTTTCATGGCTTCAGAAGGCAGAAGAGGAATCATGTGGATTTATTTCCATCCTTGTGACAATATAGTGTGGCCTCAACAATAAATGAAAAATCTGTACACCTTGTCCCTCTGCCCTGAAATTCTACAATTCCTAAATACTATTAATGAATGTAGAACAACTTGAAACTGCAATCTGCAGCAAGCACTTTATTCAGTTTTCTTTGGAAAAGAACATTCACTTCAGACACGATGAATGAGAGGCGTAACTGCTGCGCACTTAGAGCATAAGCGATGGTTAAACCAGAAATAGTCTTGTGTAGGATTGCCTTCAGAATTTTTGTAGATTCATTACTGGGTTAGCCTGCAAGAGCAACCCTGACATTCCAAAGCATTTAAAAATTAAAAAGAGAATAAATCACTAAATTGTATATTAAACATCCCATCTACTCTGCTCACCCCACATGCTCTTGTTCTGACTCTGGAGATGTACTTGGGCAGGTTTGTTCAGAGGTGTGAGAATACTTTAGCCTCAGCACTACAGGTGCCACAATATTGTTTAGGATTCACCTGATGTCTAGAAGAGTGTTTGGAGCTACTGTATGGCCTGTCACTGGAAGCCACGAGTTCAGCATGTCCAGAACGTGCAATATGCACTGTGCCTGTATTTCTGCTTTGAATATCTGGGACAGGCATGCAGCAGCACCTGCCTCTCTGCCATCTGATGCAGTCATGTGGTGACACAGCTGCCAGCCCTTCCTGGCCCCGTTTAGGCTGAAGCTGGCTCTGTCCTGTTTGGCAAACGAAATTCTGCCTGCTGGAAACTGCTCGCCCGAGTTTACAGCTGCTTCCATAGGGCCCTTCTGAGCTCTGGACACAGTGAGGAAGTAGTCAGCTCCATCTGTTTATGGCAGCTTTGGAGTTAAACAGTGTCCACTGGGCGAGGACACGCTCCTGCATTAACCAGGGAAGATTCTGGGAACACTTGTCTTTCAATTCCTGTTTCTCCCACAAGATGCTATTGAGCTTTGATGGATCATGGTTTGGATTGTCCAGAGCCATGCTGCCTGTCTCTTCATTGTTTCAATGCTGGTAGATCTCACCCTCTCTTTCTCCCCATTCATACCTATCCATGAGAAACAAGTCACCAAGTCTTTTTAGAGACATACACTTTATTGTAGATCATTTGCTGATGACAGCATATCTTTTATTTCCTAATAGTCAAGGAAAACAGTCCCCTAAAGCTGCTTACTGGCCATGGCGGTGGTGAGGGAACAGCAAACATCCATCCATATTTCCCTTTCTGTTTTAATGAAGTGTAACCTGCATAGGATCTGGAGAGGTTTTAAGGTACCTAAGGAACTTTATCTAGTGACAAATAAAGGTATCTGAAGTATTTGTGAATTGGCTTTCTACCAGTATGAATGTGGACAGTTTGCTGCTTGTTACTCATTATGAGGGAGTGCTTCCTGGGCATGAAAACAGTCATCTGTGGTGATAAGCACCAGATGCCAGTCAAGTTTTGACACATTTAGTTCTATGACTACTCTCATCAGCATGTCCAACATCTTGCATCTCAGTGCTTTCCATATTTCTATCATAAAATAGCCCTTGGATTACTTTCTTGTGAATTACCTGGAAATACCTAAACACATTGACAGCTGGGGCTCATTAGCACCTAAAAGGTCTTGGAAGCCTCTGGTGTTGATTTTTGTGTTTATTATTCTGTCTCTACAACAAGAAGGAACTTTTTCCCTAATGGAAACCCAAGCCCTATTTTCCCTTAAGTAGTAGCAGCTTCTTACCAGCTTGTAGGTATAATCTGCAAAAGCAGTTATGTAGACAGTTAAAGTTTGTTGACATCATTATTATTATTATTAGTCTACCTTTGTGTTCCTGATACAGTATAGAGAAAAATAAGCTGTTGTCGTGACTGTAAGCCCAGATGGACTGGATCTATGCTACCCTAAGTCTGTCCTAGCTGAAACCAGGACAGCTATGCCATTCTGTACTGATCCCCACCTGTGATGTTGCTTCTCTGGTTTTCACTTAAAGCCAGTACAGTTGTTAATCTGCCATCTGCATTTTGACCAATAATCTAAAAGCCAGTTGCAGAATAAGAATTTCTGAATTCTTTTGAATGACACCCAAGAAGTTTGCCCATCTCCTTCTATATGTTGTTTGTTAGTTTATTCTGTGTTGTGGTGTGTTTCATAACTGTGGGTAAAACAAGCACAGTTGTTATTGGGTTACATGCTATATATATCATATTCATCTGCTGAAACTCCTTTCTTTTAGTTTGTTTCCATCCTTAAAATTACAAATGTGAAATCAGTGCTGTTGAAATTAATACCCATTCCTTTGATGAGAATCAGAATTTCACCCTTTGAACAGAAAACACAAAACCTCTGTGTACTTTTTTTTTAGAATTCAAGACAACATTTACAAAATACAAAAAAATAATTGATCATAAGTACACGTAAAGTAAGACTGTTTTGCGGCATAATTAGGTCTCAGATACACTCTTTTGCAGTATGGAGATACAGTAACCAAATGATGCAGACTGTCAAGAGATTCTCAAACTGCAGGAACTCTGCACTTACATGAATGGAATCTTCAAGTTCCACTTCACAGACAAGTTTTGGTTTTTGATGGATCACAACTATCTTTAAATATCTTCATAATTAAAGTACTTTCTTGTGGTACTGGATGCAAAATTTTCCTGGGAAAAACCCAAAACAAACCATAAAGGCCTTAACTATACTGTGGGTGACATTCCTTGCATTGAAAGAACCCTTGCCCTAAGGCTCTGTTCTCCCAGCTGAGTTAGCTGCAATAGAGTTGAATTTTACAGATTGATTGACTGTTTTGGCAGCTGCCAGGGTGTGCTTTTCCCTTTACTGCCCGTGGCTATGTGGTTTGAGTTGAAAGCAGAAATTCATTTGAACTGGGTGATTGAGTACAAAGCTGAGACCTGAACTTCAAGTAACTATCCAGTTAACCCTGAAGTAAAGACACTGGGCTGTTCAGTCTTTTTGCTGTGCAGCTTCTCCCTTTTATGAGGGACATCCCTGGAGGCTCTGGCCGTGGGTGGTTTGAGTGGCACTGGGCTGCACCTGCAGGAAAACCAGCTCTCTCAGGCTGACATCACCTGGGACTGCAGTGAAAATGATGTGCACACGCCCACAAGCCACAGTGTTCAGCTTCAGCCATTATAATATATCTATAATCAACTTTAATGAGGAATAACTATATATATACAAAATGAATCATTCCCTTCATCCTCCTTCCATTTTTCTCCAGTGTTCCCACTGCTTCAAAGCAACCTAGAGGTACAATTAACTACACCCTGTCCTGCATGATTGTTGGATTGAGCATCTCTGTGCTGACAGGAGAATGTCATCCCTTATGACCACTGGAGGCATGAATGTATTACACATAATATTTCTCAGAAATGAGAGTTGCAGTTGTCACTTTTGTAGTTCAGTGCATTTTGGTCTTCCGTTAGGGTCGGAGGTTTATTGCTTTGGAGTTATATACAGGCAAATTTTTCATCCTCTGGACTTGAAATGTTTTAATCTTCAAGGTACACCTGAGATTGCATGCTGCTATTATCAGGTTGGGCTTTTGGGGAGAGAGGGAGAAGTTTCCCTTTCCTCTTTGGCAACAAAACCATTGAGCTTACAGGCTGCAAATCACAAAAAGCCAGACTTAAATTCTATTACTCTTGAACTGAGCTATGTGCCTACCAGCTTCCTTGTACAGTATCATAATGTGAACTGTCATGCAGCAACAGCTTCAGCAGTTTGTTCTATACAGCAACTTCATGCTTGTAAATGTCCACAGTACCCCAGAGCTTGAGCTGGGGAGGGGGTTGCTCTACTAATTTTTTTATTGTTGTTGTTGGTTTGGGAGTTTTTTGTTGTTTGGTTGTTTTGCTTTTTTTTTTTTTCTGAAATCTCCCATGATTTTCTTTACCAGTCCTTAAGATTCATATGTGTCATACCCTGTGTAATTTTGCAGGTGTAGTTGTTGGAACTTCAGGAGTCTGTGGTAAATATAAGCTTTTCACATGCATTTTTACATTAAACTGCAGATTCACGAGCCCATGTTAAATATTTTCAGGTTTGCTAAATTAATATCTAGATTTGTTAAATACTGTAATGCCTTTGAGCTGTTGCTAAGGACTATTGACAAGTATTTAATGCAGCATGTTAGAAACCTCTTTCTTAGCTCCAGCATTTCTGTAGCATTGGCGAAAAAGTTCATTGTGGCAGGTTGTGATTTCAGAAAGGTAGTGGCTTTGTGTGCCACTTGTAGGGTTCACTAAGCACAATTTATATGTATGGAAAAAAGCCTAGAGCTGGCGTAGTCCTGTTTTCCCTGCATTTTCTCTGCATTAGTATCAGTTGCAGCAAACTGCAGAAGAGGTTTTATTTTGGAAAAGAGTCTGAGAGACAAGGAAATTTCCAGTCACATGCACTTACTAAATTCCTGATTTTCAGGGAGACTTCAGTTACTGTTGGATGTCTTGGGATAGTTTTGATTAAGTTCAAATGTATCCCTATTGCTTCCATCTGTTTATTATTCAACAGCATATGTGAAATGTGTCTCCTCTGTCTCATTTGATCAGATGCTTTGGAGTTCTGCTGTCATGTATTTCAGTTGGTCGTCTTCCCTTCCCTGCCACATCTGCTGTAACTTCAGGCTGAAGCAGAAAGTGGTGATCAGGGTCGGTGCTTTGGCAAGCAAATACCCAGTGGGTGGGATGGCACTGAGGAGCTCAAGGAAGCAGTGAAGTACATAAATGCCTTGATTTTGCAGAGGAGGGAGAGCAGTTTGTTCAAAGACAAAAAGAATGGAAATTTTAATGAGGTGTAGAAAGCTGTCTTTAGTCTTTTTATAGAACCCATTTTGATTTTTTTTGTTGATGTTGTTGTTTGTTCTTGCCTCTTACATTACATAACTGCCAAAATACCATTGTCGATCCCAGATTTTGCCTCCACAGCTGTCAATTACTGAGATACTTGGCTTGGCTGGATCACAGGAGCTTTGTCCTGGGGGTAGAGGTCTGTTGCTAGACCTAAATTTGCATCTGTTGGAAACAATAAGTGTCCTTGCTGTTTATTAGTATTTCTTTATTCTGAATCGTACTCAGCCTCACATTTCCTCACTGAGAGCTATTTTGTTCCTGATGCTTGTCATAAGAATGTCAGCTGTGCTGTCCATCCAAGCCAGTCCCTTAAAATGGGTGGTCTGAACAGTGAACTTAAAACTTATTAGCTAAAAACAATATAAAGCCTTTAGGGATTGCAAAAATCCCTACTGGTTGTCTTTTAAGTGTTCAGTCAGGAGGTGTCTGTACACTTCAGGTTTCTAGAACCATGCACAGTTCTGTGATATAACAGCAAGAAAGAGCATGGTAACTCTTATTGTGGTAACTTCCAAGATGTGTAGGCTGATTATTTTATTTGTTTTATCTAACTGTCTAATGTGGTGTATTTAAAACAGATGAGTAGAGAACTCTTCTTTACAGAGGCACAATATTTAATACTTTATTTTAAGCCTAATACATTACACATTTTATTGCATCTGGAACCCATAATATGCATCAAATATTCTGTATTTGTAGCCTAATATAGATCATGCAAAGCTTGTTCCACTGCGATCATATTAACTTATTTTATGCTGCCTTTAAAAAATCTCCTCTCATGTTTGAAATCTGCTAATCTCTAAAAAATATGTTGATTTTTTACAAACACTGATCTCTATTTCAGCTGATGTTCTGAGCGAAGAAGCTATCCTCAAATGGTATAAAGAAGCACATGTTGCTAAAGGCAAAAGTGTTTTTCTTGACCAGATGAAGAAATTTGTGGAGTGGCTGCAAAATGCTGAAGAAGGTACGTGTTCATTTGAAGAACTATGGTAGTCTCTTTATAAAACAATTTTATTTTTTCAGATTTCAGTTGTACCAGGCATATACAGGATTTAGAATAGAAAACAGCAGGCATCACTGTCCAAATTGTTTCTGGACAAGTTTAACAACATTTGCTGCTTTTTAATGATTGTGGTATCCCTATGAAGTCCTTTAATCATCAGGTACCACTTGTCTGTAGATAAGATCTTTAAGCTTCTGCAGGGAGGAACTCTGCACTGGTGACAGGATGAAGTACCTTGGTGTTAGCTCGCACTACCAAACAGTTGTCTTGGTGTTTTCTCTGCTATTATCATGTTTAATGGCAACATGAACATAGCATAAGCCTGCCTGTGCCATGGTTCTTGAAACTGGATTTAACTGCATGTTCAGACTAAGATTATGTGATCTGTATTTGCTGCTTTAAAATGGTTATTTGGGAGAGGAACTAGTTCCTTTAGTCCCTAACTTGGTTTTTCTCATGTTCTGCATAGGAAAATACTTTCGTTTGTACTGAATACGTAAGTTACCTTTTTTTGCACAGAAAAAGAATTCTGCATCAGTTGGGAAGATAAATCCATGTGTAATAGATAGAGATAGAATAATTAGTGTTCATTTGAATATATTTAATGTAATTAGTTTTATAAACTTGGAGGGAATATGTAGAAATGCCAAGGAAGAGATAAAACTTTGCAGCAATTCACATGTTCAGATAGCAGTATAAAAATGGCAGCTCCTTTCACACTTGAGATTTTGGATGGGCAATCTTGGTCTGATTAAGCAGTATTTTCCCCTTTTAATTTTCTGATTGTATGCCTTTTGGCTGCTCTTTATTTTTATCCTTTCCTGCATGTCCCCTCTGCCAGATGTCTTCATTACAAAATCCAGTACAAACGGAGACAAAATGTTTCTGTAGGAACACACAGACCATGTTTGCTCTGAGAAATCTGATCTGTGGTGTAGTATTTGTTGGCAGTGAGCCCTTTCCTGTCAGGTGAACACAGAAATACAATATGATGCAAAGGAGCTTTAGGTGACAAAATCACCATGTATATTCCTATTTCTAAGCTACTTCTGCTTCTACTTCTAAATAACTTTTATCTTAGGCTGTGCAAATCATAAAAAAATCTTGTTTTTACAGGCTTCATATCTGCTGTAGGGTAACACCACTTCTGCCTTTCTAGATAGTCTGGATGATGATGCTGAGTGACGTTTGCAGAGCAAATAGTTTTAAGGGTGCTTCCTGGATGATAGCAGTACCCTCTACTCGTAGAGATTAGAAGAGTGAGCAAATAATGCTGATCCTTTATTAAACTCAGCTCAGATATGCATTGTGTGGCTCTGCAGATGAGGGCCAGAATCATTCATAGCAATGTGGTGAAAATTACAGTGATAGATCTGTACTACATTTCAGTTGGGAAGGATATCTTGTTATTTTTATAGAATAACTCATGTCACTGTCCTTGTGCAACTTACATGAAGTGTTTTACTTTATTCTCTTCCAGAGTCGGAGTCTGAAGGGGAGGAGAACTGAGACGGTTCCACAAAGCCCAGTCTCAATCTAGGTTAATGCCAAATGCGCTTCGGAATGCCGTACTGTTCAAGCAAAGAGGCTTTACTTCAGTGTCATACAGAAAACTATAGACTAGACTTTCCTTTTGTTTAGAAGAATAAAGGTTTTTAATGGAGCCCTGAGGCATTAGATGCTTTACTTGGGACTCTTACCTCTGGCTCATCGTACACTAACTTAGGCAAAGACATCCAGCAAGGAGCCATATAGAAAAAGTGAAATTAAATACTTATGGACTCCTTTTTATTAACGGTCTTTTTCAGGTACTATGGTATATGAACACTCCAATTTCTGTTTATAGAACTGTTTGGTCTGTGTTTGTAGCTCAATATTGGCTTGTGTATGTGATTTGACACCACCACATTTTTTTGAATAAATGGCTTTTATATCTTAGTTTTGTGGTGCTAAAGTGTATGCTTTCTCAATTTGGCTTGCCAAAGTTTTTATGATTCTTCAAGTGAAAATAACAAAAGAATGTCAAGAGACAGTTTTCATACTTCTTACCCAAAAAAAAAGCATCCATAGTTAACTGGGATCACTATCAAACCTTTATTCCTGTCCTTCCGTATAACTTTGGACAGATTAACCATATTCCATAGCAAGTGTTGATTCATTCCATTAATTAATTCAAAGAAAATGTACAGGAACAAATCTGTGGAGTTGCAGTTTTGCAGGTACAATTTATGTGAATGATAAGTAGAATAATGTGCTCTCAGTTCAAACTACACTCAGTTTCTGGTGATTGCTGAGTTTTGCAAGACAAATCATCTCGTTTTAGAAGTATTAGCTTCAAAACATGCATGACCAGAAGTCATTACATGTGAAATCTGAAATTTATTTACATCAGGTTTAGAAAAGACAGGCTTGTATTCTTACAGGGGAACAGCATGAAAGAGTGTATTTAACTAATGAAGTGGTATATTTTGTCATTAGAAACCAATAAGCTAACAGATAGTACAGATTTTTCTATAGGAAACTCAGCACTTCATATTAACCACAGGTCATATCTAAGTCTCTTGTCTCAGTATATATCTAGCTTTTACTGGAAACAGCAAATAGCAAGTGGAAATAAGTGCTGTTGAATGCCAGCTTTTCATCTAGAACAGCATTTATTTTTGTAACAGGTATTGATCTTTGGATGGGGAAATATGTCATGGGTATATTTCCAGTAACTTAGAGGAAACCATAAGATAGTCATATTAAAAAGTAGAACTGATGCATTAGCTGTGCGCTTTTCATTTTGGTCTTTGTTATTACAGAAAATAAATTTGCCAGGCATGACTGTCCTGGGACCATCTTTTCACAAACTCTTCAGCAGTGACATGGTACTATTGAGTCATTGATATGGAGCCACTATTGCTAAAAACATTTCAAATTCAAAATTGCCATTTTTTGAGGTAATAATGAATACTTAGCTTGGTGTACGTAAAACACTTTTCTGTATAATTTGAAACTTAAACTGACTTCAGAGGTGCCAGTCTTGAATAACACAATGTGCCTGCTGTGAGATTGCCAGGGAGAGCAAGGCTGGCTGCGGGCTGGCTGGGCCATCTGCTGGAGACAAGGATCATCAACAGCAGGAGGCACTTTGAGGCCAAAGGCAGCAAATCTAGGGTGCTGCTGTGACTGTGTCCCTGGCATACTGCAGATATAAGCAAAGTTCAGTGGGATCCACTTCACTGAAGTTCAGGTACCTACAAGCCAGGCATGCATTGAGTTGTGCCCCATGATCCCCACAGGTCCCTGCCGAGTTGAGATATTCCGTGATGGCTGACGCAGTTGTCCCAGCTCCATTTATAGATGTTGTGTTGGAGAGAAACGAGTGTTTTTAGCACAGGGCCGCTGGCCAAGTTGAGACTTGTGATTTAGAGCAGGGTGAGGAGTTGCACTCTGGGCTGACAGGAGTTGTCCATTTTTCAGTCACAGATCACCCAAAATCCAGCATCTTCTGTGTTCATATCATGTCTAATATGTAGCTCCTGGGAGCCCCTCTCAGCTTGCCCACCTCCTCCCAGCAAAATTATTAGGCACTAAGTGTTTCTGTATCTAGTTTTCAGGAATTTTCCCCATCAAATCTCTGAGATCAGTTCAGATGGGGACTTTCAATGCACGTGTATTTTTATATCGAGCATTTTGCATATATGCTCGTAACTGAACGAGGTAGGGGCACAAATACAAATTGATCTGGTTTGTATCAGACTGAATTTCAGTACAAGTGTGTGTAATGATAAGGTTTTTCAAGAAACCTGTGGTTTAGAAGCCAGGTGGAGCTTTTGATGTGACTCTCTTCAGGCAAAGTGCCCTTCCCTGGAAGCCTTCACAGAATCTGCTTTTCAGTTAAAAATGTTCCCAACCCAAAGCATTTCTTCAACACAACCCTTGAATTAGTGTTTCTCTGCTAGAGAAATGGAAGCTATAGTCAGCACTAAATATATTTTTCAAATAAGGAATCCATCTTGTAAAAATACAAATATACTTCATAGAAAATGTGCTTCACATAATATATTGCATTCAATTTTGAAACATCAGTGCAATCTAAATGTCAGAACTGTACATACATCTTTTACTTGACAATAAATTGCAATAGGATGCACTTCAAAATGGGGACTACTGAATTTGAAGGTGATTCTTCCCTTCTGGCCTCTCTCCCTTCTGAAATCATCCTGAGGTTTTAACTAAGAAAGCCAATTATATTGCTTTAAAATGTTCCTCTGGTGTGCAAGTGCTCTCCAGGAGAGGGATCACATCATCATTGGGATTTGAGTGGCACAATTTTATTTCAGGACAGTTTCTACACTTCAGCAATGACAAACCAGCACTTCAAAGCAAGCAAAGAGCGAGAAAAGGTGGCCCAATCCCTTACATTCAGTGATGTAAGGGTGGGTGCAGGGTTGCTGTTTTGAACCCCTTGTTCAAAATGTGACTTTCCAGAACCAGCTATTTCAGGCCTAGAGTGGTTGCAGATGTAGGGCACATGGTGATTCAGCAGGTGGAGAATAAAACCTGTCTCTCCCAAGCATGCCCTTACTGAGCCACTGGTAAACTGCCTGGTAATTGTAATGGGTCTCCTCTGGCATCTCAAGGGCTTTGCTTTAAGCTCCTATCACATGCATGGACAAAAGTAACTACCTTTAAAATCACAGTTGCACTTAAAATGGGGATTATCTAAAATAAGGCTTGTAGGCTGAGACAAACCAATTCTTTCTCAAAAAGAGCCACAAATAACATTACATGGGTTAATTGCAGCCAACCAGTCAGCACTTGCTGAGCTGTGCTGGTTATTAAGAACCAAAATGAGGACAAATTACTAAGTATACGTTTTCCAAAAAAAGCCACATCTTTTGATTTTGAAGGGGGGAAAAGCAAATCATCAGAGCTGGCTTCATTCACTTTTCACAGGCTTTTGATTTTGTTTTTGCTATGGTATTTTAAGGAAAAGTTAATTCTTGCTCCTTACCAGCCACATGGGCCTTTAAAACTTCATGTAAATGGAAACAAATCCCAGGAGGGGAAGTTAATGCCAACACCTGAAGACACAACTGGGGCAGGTGAGCACTTGAAGCTGTACACATAACCTATATTTGGCCCATGTCACAGAGTGCTGTGCTGGTGTCCTGGATGACCTGCTCACTTGCTATTTTTTCTTGTTGGGAATCTGATTAACAGCACAGTGGTGGCCTCGGTTTCCTCCCACAGAGGCCTGACAGCTCAAGTCACACCACACACTAGCAGGTTCAGATGCTTGGCCCCCTCTGGGTCTCTCCAGTTTACCAACATTGTTCTCTTGATGAGAAAGAATTACAGGATTACAAGGGACCTCGTGAGCTTTAGTAGGAGCTGTGCAGGTTGGACTCTCACCTCACCACTGCTCCCTGCTGCTTTGGGGCACCAGGGGCCATGCTGTGAGAGCAGTGTCCCTTGTACTCATCTGAGGAGATGTGGATTAGGGGAGTGAAGAGTGTGTGCTTGCTTTCCCACTACATGGATGCAAGAGAGAAATGCACTTGTCCGTCTTAGCCATCACGAAGCAGGACCACATGGATGGCTCTGTTTTGCAGACATACAGAACATGTCCCCTACCCACTGAAGAGTTGTTGCTGGGCTGGTTGCCAAGATCCACCATCTCTTCCCAGTTAGCATGAGGAAAGAGGCTAGTGCTGGAGATGCTAATATGACACAGCTGCACAGACAGGTAGCATTTTGGTACTTGGATCTGTCACTCTCATGGCTGCTGGCTCCCAGAAACTCAATTACCTCAGCCCAAGTACCTCATTTAACAGTTCAACATTAATGACTGCCACTTCATCTTACACTCATCACAGCTCTTCTACTAGCGGTGTTACAAGACTCAAGTGTCTGCTTCCATACTGTCCAGCACCCTTCATCCAGGGGACTTCAGGGAAACTGCAAACTGTTCTGAAACTCCACCAACAGGGAGAAACGCACCCTGAATACCAAATTCCTCTTACATAGGAAAACACGGGAATAAGAAAAAGATTGATTCAATCCAGAATGAATAAATGATTGTATCATGGCAACTTCATAACAAGAAGGTGCTTTTGCATTGCAGTCTCTTCCAGTACATCAGTTGCCTGAGATTTTTCTGTTTATTTTTCCCTGATGAAGATTAGGAACATTGCTGAAAGGCCAACATAACACTGTCCATATCATTACTAGCTATTGCTGGGATATTTGCATAACACTGACAGCCATAAATTATTCCAGAAGAAATAACAAAACAGTGTTGTTGATGTATCCAAGGATATGACTAAAATAAGGCTTTTAGCCAGACCTATGTTATTAAACCCACTAGTCTAGTTGGGAAAAATCAATAAGCTTTCAAATACATCAGTCCTTCCCCAGGTCCAGAATAGAAGCAGCAGCCTTGAAAAAATAAAAATAAGCTGAGAACAACTGATCTAAAATTTAGTTAGATTTGTATTAATAAGACCACCTGAGAGAAAACAGATGGTGATACTGTGATACTGAAGGAGATTCTAAAGGGAAATGAGAAGGCAGATGAGTTCATGGAATAAGTAGGACCTGTCAGTGAAAGAAAAGGTTAAAAGTTGTCACAGACTCTTTTACTGTGTTGATCACCTAAAGAAGTTTAAATAAAGGAAATTCAGACTTTTCCACCTTTGCTCAAGAGTCTCAGCCAACACCGAGGAACAACAGCTAGGAATAAAATGGTATTTATCATGAGGCTTGGTGCCCATCCCTGCATCAAGTCTCTCCCTATGCTATAATCCAGGCCCTGATATAATGCCAATGCAAAGATATCATCTGAAAGAGCCTGGAAATGACACTTATACTTCCACAGCCAGAAATTTTTCTGGTATCAAGAAATTGAAGCAGTATATGGACAGATGTGGAAGATTGCATTTTTCCTACCTTTTGAAAATAAAAAAAAACAGTTTTCTGTGATTTTATCAAGACAGTGGGATTCAGGGGTTAATAGAAACAACCTTGTATTTCTTCCTGTTATCACAGACTTCATATTTTCTGCATTTTGCTTTGAGCTTAAGACATTAGTGAATCCAGAAAACTCTGAACCTGTAAAAGCTGTTCCAGAAGAACCCATTAAGGCTGATTTCTAACTAAAGGGTATGTCATCCTGTCCCCAGCTGAGAACATCCTGAATTCTCTCCCATCACAAACCACACATAATTCAATAAATTCAACATGGAAATGCCTTCTGCTCCCAGACAGATCACCTCTCCCCTTCGTCTTCATCACAGGTTGGCCCAGATTTCCAGAAAGACTGGGAAAACATTTTGTGACCCTCAGGTAAACTTCTGCACTGGCAATCAGAGCTGTCTGCAGCCCCTTGCCTGGAGGAAGGAAAGGGGATCCCTCCTTTCCCAGGGCCCAGGGCAGGGACCAAGTGCCATTGCTTCAGTCCCCTCTTGATGCCCCTCCAGCTGGCACACAGCCTCCCTGCCAAGCCCAGGGGAAGCAGAGCACATGAACCACATCTGGCACAATTCCAGGGAAATTCCTCAGGGAAACCTGCATTGAGTGCTAAAATAATCACAGCAGCCCAGACTTGTAGGGATGCAGTCTCCAGAGACACCAAATAGGCCAGTAGCTTGTCAGGGAAAACGGCAGCAAACACTGCAAAGACAGAGAGGGAAGTAGCAGTCCCAAGAGAAGTACAGCACACAAAAAACAGGACAGAAAGATAATTCAGAATACTTGTATCATTCAAGGTCATGTGTGTCCCTTCTGCACCGAACAGCAAGTATGCACTGCTCCTCTTACAGTCACACCGGTTACTGATGAGCAGAGACTGCTTTATCTCAATTTTTTTCTTCTATTTCAGCTTTCAACAGCATTTTGTGCATAATCACATTCACAGTTCCCTTTGTATGTTTTCTTAGTTTTGTTTGTGTGGGTTAGTTTTAGTATTTTTATAATAACTGATTATAGTTTAGTGATTTCTTTAGCATTTGTGTCATATTTATGTTATAATTTAGTGGCTGTTACAGCAACTGAATTTTTTTTTTAGAAACCTTCTTGAAACAGCAGCTCATGGTGCTCCTTTAAACTGAAGGATTCTTGGGGCAAAACGCAGCTCAAATGATACAGTCACACATCTGGATTTATTAATAAAACAATCCTCCCTTCAAGGACTAGAAAAGCAAACAGACACTTGTTTGTGTTCTTCCTGTGTGCAACTTCACCTTTATACATTACTAAACTTGAGTAGGATGGATGAAACGCAAGAATCAGATGCAGGCAAGAAAAATCAGCATGGATAAATCAAAGACATGAATATATCTACTAAAGATGTCCTAAAGCAACTGGTTCTCATGACCCTAAACTCCAAATGGCTTCCATGGGGTCTGGGAGAGGTCTGAAAGCTGTAAGCAACATATGGACAACTGACTGAAGAGAAACACATGGTGGTGCTGATGCTGCAAAGCAACTCCGAAGCTGTAACATGAAAAAGGCACAGAGGAAAAGTGTGGTCTTCCTGGGAATGCTAATCCTCAGAGAGGAAGAAAAAGGACAACTTCTTCCCACATCAATGGAAGAATCCACTGGGGCCAATTTTAATAGTATAGATGGGAACCTAAAAGTAAACTAGAGGAAAAGCATGAAAGCGTGGCCTTCTACAAACATAAATGAGAGAGTGACAGCAGAGCAGAAACCTGCCAGTCCTGCAACAATGTTCAGTCTGTTCAGTCTGAATCAACTGAACCATGCTGTAGATGACATTTATGCTGGAATTTTGTTTCCATACTGAAATTCATGCTAACTGTTCTCACAAGAAGTCACTTAAAATATCAGGAACCCAGAGATATTCTGATTCCCAAGGGTTCTTACTCCACCCCATAAAATGGAAGCATTGGAAATTAAGATATTCCCCCAAGATGAAACAGATTCCCCAATCACAACCAGAGACTCCTTCTAGTTTTGGAGAAATATTTGGAGACAGTATCATTATGTTACTCAACCACCTCTCCCCAGCCAGGTTTCACTGCTGTCTAGTCTGTAATGAGCAGAACTACATTCTTCTTCAGAGGCAAACAAAAACCAGAAATCACCCAGCTCAGGAAAATAATATTAAACAGATCTGATAAAGTACTGTGAAAAAACCTCAACTATTGAATAAAAATATCAAGTGTGTTCTGCTCCACATATGCAGAGGTGCCTACAGTATTTGGTTAGTACAGGGTACATGCCTTTGACACAGGAATGTCAAATAAAAAAACCCATACAATTTGAAGGACAAACTGTCTTAGCAGTTAAGGATTTACCCGGTGTTTGGAGTAAACCCTCTGAGGGATCTTCCTCTTTTTTATATCAGACCTGTGACTTTCCTGTCCTTTGGCTCAGAAATAAAGATGACAATTAAGGCAGACATCAAGACACCAGGAAACACTTTATGAATTCTGACAGCAAAGACTTAGGAGGATGAAGTTGCGATGTCTCAGCCCCAACACAGATATAGTAATGGGAAGCAGGAAAAAGAGACCTAAGTCCACTCCTTTCTTTCTCAAAGAAAATCTTTGCACCAGTAGCCGGCGTTGAGACTAGAAATAGACACTAGCCTGCTGCTGACAAGCTGAGAGCCATAAAGTCTGTCTGACATTTGCTGGCCTGCTTCTATCACAATATCACTTGTATTAGCTGGTAGCACTCATAATATGTTTTATCACTCATGCCAGCAATCCCACTGAACAGGTGCAAAGCAGCATCACAATGCACCCACAGGTTTCAGCGCTCCAGATCTGTCCGCTCCTAGTATGAGATTGCTTGCTCTTTCTAAATTACATGAAGAAATATTTCCTGGGGAAAAGCAGCCTTCAAGAGCACTTTATTCGGAGTACACAATATTAATTTAAGGCTGGATCCTTTAAAAGGTGGGTTCATATATAAAAAGGTTTGCTACTGCTGAAGCAGCCTTGTTTTTCATCAGCATCCCAGTTATTGCTTTGTCAGCTGCTGTGGCTCTCTCGGTGGCATCAACAAGACAAACAGAATCAAGCATACTGCAAGCTGCCATGACTTGGGTTACTATAGGGAAACCGTGCCATTAAATTTCAAAACACCTCTAGAAGAAAAGCCACTCCTGTGGCGACAGGCTGGCAGCTTCCAGAGCTGCCATCTCTCACTCATACATAGAAGGTGGAAATAAAACACAAGATGGTGTCAAAAACATTTTCCAGCTGATACTAGGAAGTAAACTAATTATTTCAAACTTTTTCAGCAGAATTAAGTTTAGATTTACCTTTAGATATGATTAGCAGTCAGTGTACATTCTGTAAAGAACAGTCACTACAAGTATTCTCTATTTAAGGATTCTTCAGTTATTCCCTTAAAAAAAAAAAAAAGAAGAAAAGAAAATAGAACAGTATAAACCCCATTGTGTCCTTTCTTCATTCTTAACTGTTTGCTTCTCTTACTTTCTTGCAGAATGGTTCTTTATACCTGTGAAGTACACAATTAAATGGAAACTGTATTAGCACACTGACAGAACATTCTTCTCTGTGTGTAAACTGTACAGTAACAAAAAACTGCATAGAAAAAAAGAACAACCCAAAGCTAATACCTGTCCAGTTCATGTAAAACCATTTTCAAGTGATGGCTGTCTTGACCAGCACCAACTAGAAACACAAACATCACAATTTCAAAAGGGCAAACCCTAAATTGTGAGGGCAGGTTGGGTAGGGCGACAATAAAAAGAGGCAAATCTTGGGACTCCAAGAAGAAATTTTGGTGAAAGATAAGCCATGCCCCAACAGCTTTATCTCCCCTTTAGGGAAATTGTACCAAGTCAATTCAACTGATAGAAAATTCCTGTGTGCTTAAGGGATTAATTACTTATTGCAGATACCAGTCTCTGCCTGTCAGCTTGTGTAATGTCCCTAATGCAGATGTTTTGGCAGTGATAGCAAAAAGCACTGACACTAGACTCCATAAGCAGCTAACTTGTAGGATAAAATATGAAGCTAAGTTTAAATGTGTAAGCTTATATACTGTTTATTTTACATTAAGTCAGAAGTGCACTCCACACCAAGACAAATAGGCTGCTTTTCAAAGTGTTATGTCTGCTGCTGTACTGGAGCTGGATTTATATAGCTCAAGAGCAAAGTAGAAAATTCAGAATAAACATGAGACTTCAGGGTTTCACTGTCAAACTCTGGATATCACCTGACACTTGAAGTAACAAACAAGGTTTTTTCTTTTATTTCCTAGTTACTAGATACCCATTCTGCTGTTAGTGTCATCTGCTTGCAAGAAGACTACTGGAAAATAAGGAGCTGTTCTTATAGATGAACATACTCTTGAGCACTCATGTTGCTTTAAATTTTTATGTGAGGGCCTGCTACGCTTTTAGTGCTGTCAAGGGAAACGGCCAGATGATGAAACTGCTTTCCAGCTTGTCCCCAGCTTGCACACAGATGATGGCAGTGATGCAGCAGAACTGGCTGGCAGGAGCAGGTTGTTTTCCTAACTAAAGAGTCATAGCTTTTTCTATATGCTCCTCACGCCTGCTCAGAAGCCCTGTATTCACAATACTGGCAGCTCGTGGCTGTAGGTCTTCTCTTTGCAAGAAAAGAAGTTAGACTGTTCTAATAATGTGACATTTTAAAGAAAGATGACTTGCTAAGGGCACGTATTTTTATCACTGAACCAGCTGCTTCAAAATGTATGTCAGGTGTCTAAGTTAGTTATGACACTGGTTTAAGATCTGATATTAAGAAAGAAATTAGGTTCTTTAAATTTACCTTCTGAATTTTGAGCCATTTACTACTCATGTTTTCAAGGTTTTGCTCATAGCCAAATTGTCCATTTCTGAAAGATTCTTACATCACCACAGGACCACAATAGCTAACTTTACCACAGTTAAACCACACTGATGGAGCAGGGTGAGCACACTGACTGTGCTTTTACATAAACCACAGAAAGAAACAACAGAAACAACAAAGCTTGGCATTCTTTTTCTTTATCCTATGAATTTGTTTCACCTGGGGACTGCTGGCTTGAATGAAATGTCTCTATTCTCTCAGAAGTGATCTACCCCACATTATCAGGATGTCAAAGGAAAATACCAGCTCATGATGTCACAGGGAAAAAAATTAATGTTCTGGCTCCTGGACAAATGACGTAGGAATGACAATGGAACTGTGTTTATTTAACCTACATAGAAGAAGGCTGGGGGTAGATCTGACTACAGGCTTTCACTCTCAAAAAGGAGTTAGACTGAAGACAGAGCCAAACTTCTCAGACGGACACAGAAAAAGAACAAAGCAATGGTCACAAGTTGCAGTGAGGTTAATTCTGATAATGGAATAGTTTTCACAGTGAGAGTACTCAAGCACTGGAACAAGTTGTTGTGGCCCTTCATCCTCAGAGATGTTCAAAATTTGACTGAACATCTCTCTGACAAAATTGCTTTGGCTTTTGAGCAGAAGGTTGGATCAGACAACCACCAGGAGTCCCTTCCAACCTGTGCTCTCTGTGGTTCTGTGATGGGCACATCACAACTTGTCACAGCTCACATGCACAGGAGGAGCAGTGACACAGCCAAAAGACAGACCTGGTGATTATCACTTAAATAATCAGCTTACATCAGAGCCTTGGTGCTCAAATTTCCTTTGTAACACCCAGCTTTTCTACCCACCTTTATGCTTCCACTGTACAAGGTCTTGCTCAAACCATCCTCTACTGTTCTGCTACGTACTTGTAAAGACTTCGGATTTCTGCTTCTTAGGATTTCTTGGAAGTCTCCCAGGGAATCACCTGGAAGGGCATTGGGCAGATGGTATCCATTTTCCCTTTAAACCAAAATCAAAGGGTGATGGTTTCCACCTGAATGTGATAAATAGGAAATCTTTGGGATGCAATGGTAATGAGAACTTCCAGCAGACATAACATAAAACCAATAAAACCTGCAATTAATCTGAAAACTATTTATTCTCCTGCTGCTTACACCCCACTGTTAGTCCCCAAGCATTAACATGTCCTGTTAATCACAAAATTATTGTCTTAACTTATATTTGCTGTTGAAGTTTGCTGGGTTTATTTCAGACCTGAAGAACAGACGTGGTGATGGGTCAGGTGCCAGCGTATTGCTCTGACCCACTTCCTGCGAAAGCAGAGTATGATACACACAGTCTTCCAGAGGCTACTTTCCCAGCAGTTATCCACCTCTCCAGAGAGACATGTGAGTGCCTTATACGTAACAGGACAGGTAAGTTTGGATTTGTCTGCAGGAAGCACTAGATTGCTTCACTTCCTGGATCTAGAATTCTGCCTTTTTCTCTTCCAGATTTCCCTAGAAACAGCCCAATTTCAGAACATTTCCAAATCCTGGTCTTGAACAGAAGAACTGGGCTTTAGGTCAAGCCTTTCACGTATACTACTATTCGAAATATCATTATACTGGTATTTTCAGCCTCTAGTTGTTTCTTTAATACATTAGATGCAACAAACTCTCCTTATCCTCATCCTCTATAAGCTTAATTAAAAATGGATTATAATGTGCCAAAAAGCAATTCCTACAGTTAAGGACTTCAGAAATACCAACACCTAGCTCCTGAACCTATAAAATGAGTATTTGTCTCTTTGACTATTTTTAGCAGGCTGACCTCTGAAATATGCTTTCGTTTTAAAGTCTGTGTCCTGGGGCTATTTTAGCTCTTTGTTTTGTTCTTTTGGGTTTTTTTTCCCCCTCACCTTTCTGTAAACAGTAGAGGGGAAAAAACAAGCCTATATTTTGTCTGGCAAGTGCTATTCATGAGACAATCAAAAGACACGGGCATCAACTGAATTAACAAGTAGACATGCTGTTGTTACACTCCGATGTTATTTTCAACCACTGCATGGTAGATCTGGTGGAAATCATAAAGAAAGGCTTAAAATGCAAGACTGGAAATCTGGACACTCCATCCAGAGCAACAGTTTTGCACTTGCCTGTAACTGCTTTTGCTTGAATGAGTCTCTCTTCTAGGTAGTTTTCTAATAGCAGTTTAACTTCCCAGGCTTAATGCGGGAGCTTTATGCCATTTGGATTTTGGTCAGAAAGTTTGCCAAAGAACAGATTCATTATCTGTCTCTCCAAGAGCAAAGATGAACAAACTGTTATTTCCTTTGTAACCTTTATTAAATTGAACATGTGCTATGCCTCTGTGCTTTTGGAGGAGCTAATTTCTGACCTAGTTGTGGATTGCTCTAGCCACGGTACTTAAATGTCCTATTTTCCTGTCCTAATTTCCCTTTCTCAATCTACAATGCTCCACTGCACTAAAAAAAAAAAAAAAAAAAGCTAAACAATTTTGTACATTTTTTCTTCTCTGCAGAGAAGTACCTCCAATACAAAGAACACAAATAAGTTTATTCTGTATGCTTGACTTGTCTCTCCATCGTGTCTGGTTTGTAATGATCATCATGAAACACTACCACAACACCTTTGTGTCAACCTGTAAGACAGCAAAGATTAACCCAACAGCAACACTTACCCATGCTATTCCTCACTGCCTGGTGCCAGAAAGGGCTTCTTTAAATTGGAGGATGGGATGGCACAAGCGCAACAGCAGTGCTGGGAACTGGTTTTGTTCCAGGAAGCAGGGAGGACGTCATGACTGCATGGAAACAACATGGCACAGCCAATTCATTACTAATACATCAGGAAATAACTGCGGTATATCCACAGGACATTTGTGCTGAATTAAAAAAAAAAAATCTCGATTGTTACTGCAGATAACATTTCAAGTGTATGTTTTATTGACTCCGTATATTCAGTCATAGGTTACTGACAACTAAGGTGACTAACTGACATGACTCAATAACTGAGGCGGTTCAGGTGACTGAGATGACTCAGATTTCCCTGTTCAACGACACAAGAAATGACAGGACTTTGGTAACTCTACATCCATTGAGAGACACGGTTGATGACAACAAGCATTTTACTTCACAGACTTTGCTGACAGATTCTACAGTTGTCATCAAACTTCAGACATACTTAACTGGCCCAGGGACAGGAAAATACTTTAATGGTCAACTGCAAAGGTAAGATAAGGCCTTTATTTACTCCAAGTTAAGCCAGCTGAAACCCTGCCCCTTTGTGCGTATACACTATTCACCTCAAAACTAACATCTAAATATGTCAACTGTACACAGTAAATACTACTCATAGAAACAACTGGGTTTTTTTTAACCCTCTTTTCCCCCTCCCTGATTTTGATGTGCATGAGAGACTTCATACAAACAACAGGGAAAGAAAAATGGCTTTGCAAAACAAAGAGTGAAATAAAATACTCAAAGTGCTGTCAACAACTCATTGTAAACCTGGGAAAAATAAAGCGATAAAAATCAATTTCTGCAAACAACGTTTCAATCACAGTTTCAGACATGCCATAATAGTAGAGAGAAAGAAAGGAGGTCACACATTCTTAAAGACAATGTATATACTTCAGGAGAATTTTGTATATATTTGAGCCTTTACATTTCAAGCTTGTGCTTCAGAAGTGATACAGACCTTAAGATTTCACAGACATAATAAATAACAGAAACCAGCAGCAATCATGGGGTCACAGGCTACAGAAACAGAAAAGATTTGCCTACAAGCTGAGTTTGCATTCACATTGTTTCAGCAGAAGGCCCCATGCAGAAAACCTCCTAAAACCAATGTAGCTGATGTGAGTTTACCAGGAAAAGAAGTGTAAACTACCCAAATGACTTCATTTGAAGCTTTTCTGACTTGTAAGAAGTGTGCCAGCATTGAGACCCAGTAACTCTATGTTTTCACTCCCCTTTCCCTTTGCAGGAGCGTTTACTTTTTGTACTGTCTTGTAAGTGCACATCAGCAGCATTACAAGTGCCCAGTGTACTCTCCCCCCTGCCGCAGTTTCCCATGAAAGAAAGACTAATTCACGCTGTTTGTAGCCCCTCTTGTTGCCAGCAGTGCCATTGAAATACACCAAAGAAGGTCAGGAGAACAAAGACTGTGTGAGGAAGCAGAGAACAAGCAAGTGAGGGAAGAAAAGGAGAAGGCGTATTCTGCTCTTGGTTATGTCTGGCAGCTCTGAATTCATGTAACAGATGGGAGTGCAGCATTTATCCCCTACAGAGACAAAGGCTGAGGAGACAAACACTTAGAATCCTCACTTGGACCAGCTATTTAAATAACCTTAAGAAAAAAAAAATCAAATAAACACTATCTATGTTTTCCCTACAAAGGGAGAAAGATTTCCTTCCAACTCCAGGAGACTCTTTCCATAACTAACAAATTATAATTAGCCATTTAAAAGAATTAAGCCAATTTAGTTCCAGCCAAAATACAAGCTAAGTGCTGAAGTCTGATGTGGAATGGGAGCACAGATGTACTCCTATCCACTATCAGAAACTACAGCAGTCAGCACAGACGACTGCTGTATCAGCAAAAGTATTATTCTAAATCCAAATTTGTACCATAACTTGTAAACAAAATTGGAAGGGGCTGGGAGAGGGAGAACTAGACCCCTTCTACATTCATTCGTCATACCTCTATTTACTTAATTGGAGCCTTTGATTGTTTATACCAGCTGAATTGTGCCCCAGAGTTTATGGTCAGAGGTGGGTATGAACCAAGTTGCATTAGACATGGTTCGATGCCTGCCTGAACATGAAATAGGAAACATGTAAGAGGTACTTCCCACCCACAAAGGGCTGTAGGAGCTGGGTCCCTTAATAAGAAACACCGGCATTAATTAAAAAAGTGGAGGTATATCTTTTAATAATTAACTGTGAAAGAGATCTCAGGCAGCAGATCATAGGGCAGCAGATCATAATATTGAATAATTCAGCACTAAAACCAAAGGAACAATGGTACAGTAACTTTAGATGTGAGCATTTGCAACAAAATCCAACAAAAACATTTGATATGCTGATGGCTTCTTGTGTTCAGGAATGGGTATACACTCAAGATAGTCTTTCCTATTGAGTAGACATCAAAGAATTTCTGAAACTGGTATTTTCAAAAAAATTAAAAACAGCCAGTAAAATTGCACTGAACCAAATGACTTTATACTGGATTTATGCTCTGCCAGATTTGGGCCCAAAAGATCAGAAGCGTGGACCAGTAAAGGCAGCAGTTCCAGTCATTAAATCTGCATTTCCAATAGGCCAAATTAGCCACAATGTCAAGTCAGTTTAACTATCAAGGTGAAAAAAAAACCCAACAAACCAACAGATTTTTAACTCCTCCTGTCACTTCACAAAACTCCAGCAGCAGGGATAGTCTGTGTCTGTCAAGTTTAGAAACAAACATACATAAAACTTCAGCAGCTGTTGAGCATTCAGATTTAATTTGTGGTCACAAATATTGGAGAATTTTAATTTGTTGCCTGTCTACCAGCTGAGAGGTAGATATACATCAGTAAAAAAATGAGTGTTTGCTATTGCATGAGAAAAAAATGTGTGCTATATTTAATTGCAGAAGTCTGGCAAAACATCAAAGAGAATGGAAAAAAGATGTTTAAAATAAAAAAAGAAAAACAAAAGATCTGAATGACAGACTAGGAAAGACAAAGCTGCTGTTCAACTGCTCTCTGTCTCACTGTTGGCAAGGATTATTTGCCTGCTGGGGCTTCCCTTAGCAGATGAAGGCCAGCCAAATTACAGAAAACAAAATGCTTTTGGAATTTCCTCCTTGAACTGTTTTGATGACAAGTTCCTATTAAGAATTGTTGTGAATTTATCAGAAAGTAGATGCAGCTTCCTCTGCTTACTAGGAACTGACCATCCCAACTTCTTCTCTGACACCAAACCCTGATAAAGTAAAACTACTGTGCGATGTACCCCTACAGACATCCCGAGGGAGAAACACGTGTCTCCTTGTCTCTTTGTGAATCCCAGCAGAAAAGATAAGAAACTGTCTTGGACATTAATCCTGCAACACATGTCCATGTTGAAATAGCTGTCAGTTGTTAGATTTATTGTAGCTATTATAAAGCATCATTCAGCAGAGCCCAGCCCACGGCGACTGTGGAGACAGGATTTTGGAGAGTTCTAGCAAAGAGGGACACCACTCGAGCCTATTGAGAACAGCAATAAGAATTAGGTACCGAATAGCAGGAAATTACTGATAGACGGTTTTGTAAAGTGAAATAATTGTAAGGGAAAACATTTAACCCTCAAATTAAGGAAATGTACAGATTTAAAAGTGTAATGAAGCACACTGAAAACACGACTTAGCAAAAAAAAGTAAATAAAAAAATGTTAAAAATAGAAATAAGCAGACAGTGGAAGCGTTAGGTTGCTGGTTGGACTTCATGATCTTAAAGGTCTCTTACAACCCTGACGATTCTGTGATTAGCTGGTAAAACTAACAGCACTCCGAACACTTTCACGGCCTGCACAAGTAAATCCCTGGATGTCTCCTCGGGATTACACAGGCCATCGACTGTAGGTACGTGCCGCCCCGAGCGAGCCGCGAGGAACCGCCCGTGTCGTGCCCAGAACGGTCCGACCCGCCGGCAGCGCACACAGCTGGGCCGCGGGGCAGGCGGGGCCGCGGGGCAGGCGGCGCGGCGGGACCGGGGGCGCGGCGGGGCGGAGGGGGCGAGGCCCAGCGTGTGTCGTCACAATAGCGGGGAACGTGGCGCGCTCCCGCCCCCCGGGGACGCGCCGGGCCCACCCGGGATCGCGGAGCGGGATCGCGGCGCCGCCGGAGAGAGGCCGCCGGCGTGACGTCACCACCCACATTTGCATACATTTACCTTTGCGCCCGCCGGCGGCCAATCAACGGGCGCCGCTCACCTGCTGCGGCCGCACCCGCGCGCGCCGGGGGCGGGGCTGCGGCCTCCAAGCGCTGCCGCGGAGCTGCGGCCGCTGAGCGGGGCCGGTGGCGGAGCCGCGATGGCGTGCGGGGGCTTCGCCTGCTCCAAGAACTGCCTCTGCGCCCTCAACCTGCTCTACACGGTGCGTGCCCGCCGCGCTCCGCCGGGCCGGCGGGGACTCCCTCGCTCCGCCGCCGGGTGGGGAGGGGAGGCTCGCCGCGCTTCTCCCGGCGGGCCGTGGCTGTGGGGCTGGGGGCGTTCCGGGGCGCGGCCGCCGCCTCCGTCTCGGGACGATGGGATGGGATGGGATGGGATGGGATGGGATGGGATGGGATGGGGGTGGTGTGTGTGAGGAGGTGGCAGCGCTTAGGCCGAGCTTTGTCACATCGCGGACGTGGCTTCTCAGGATCAAAATCCAGGGCGGTCCGGGAGCGCTGCCCGCCCGGGGTGGCGGGGGGGTGTCTCATCTCCCGGAAAGAGCGGCTCCAGGGCCCGGCCCGCCCGTGCCCTTTTTCTCCATCTGGAAAGGGCGCTGCAGCAATCCAGGCGTGAGGCAGAGAAGGGTTTGTTTTGTTATTCCTCAGCCAGGGAGCAGCGCCGACATAAGTGCAGCTCGGTTAGTCACAAGGCCCCGAGGCCTCCCCCCCTCCCGCTGTCCCCTGGGATGGCCCTGGGAGCAACAAAGTCCGGCTGCTTTGGGTGGTGGGAACATACGTGAGAGGGAGGGAAAAAGTCGTATGTTAAACTGAAATAACTGACGTGCTGAGGAGCTCCAGACAGGTGCCTGGTTTTGTTCCAGCATGTTGGAGGACCTGTTTTCAACAGAGAAGAATAAAATCTCCAATTGTGGTATAGCTGTGGGTTTTTTTCCCCTCACTATCTATTTTTAAATGACACAGAAATAGGAAGAAACAGGAGTAAGTGTAATGGCTTCCTCTCACAGCACATCTGGAGAGGTAGTATGTCCTCTAAAGTTTCAAATTAACAACTGTGCTTGAGGATGACTTTCAGCAGACTGAGACTGGGGCCAGCCGGTCCTTGTGGGCAGTTCTGTAGGTGCTTTTCCAAAAGCACTGCCTGGCGTCGACCGAAGGCAAGAGGGGAGAACAAACAGGTCTAATGCCATTCGTCAGAACAAACAGAACAGCTGGTGTTTACTGGACCTGATGGTGATCCCCAGCATGAAGCATGAATGGATGTAGAAGTGCCTGTGCTGAAGCCATAGCTAGTTGTTGTTATATTCTTTGGTGTATGAGGTGACCTCCTCCCCTTTCCTCAGGAAAGAGCAGAACAGAAACCTTCATGTAGGAGACGCTGCACTACTTGTCCCCTTTCCTTAAAGGAGCTTGCAGAGTGGAATATGAAAAAGCATGCTTAGGCAGCCCAGCCTACCCACTGTAAAAGTCAGCTGGAATCAGCTGTGATACTTTCTGTTGCCCATGCTACCCCCAGCCAGAATGAAGGTGAGCAGATAGGCATGGTGTTGTTTGGTATCTATAGCTGAAGGTAAGTTCAGGGTATGTATACTGTCATGATTGCACCTAAGTTAGAATCAGATTGAAAGGGACTCTGATCACTGTGATCAGCTTTTTGTGGGATTTTCCAGTCTCAAAGGGTGGGTTATAGTTGGATTGTCCCATCCCAATTTCACTTTTTGGTAAACAAGAGGCTAATGCAAGACTTCCTTTGTTATTGTTGTTATTCCTTGAGTGACAGAAGAGCGAGAGAAATCTCGATCTTTCTCGTATAATAAGTGCACAAATCTCATTGTACTGTCCTATGCACAGCAGGTGTTTTTTTTTTGAAAGACTCCATCACTTAATTCCTACAGCCATATATTAACCAGGTGTCAGGAGTCTGCTAGGTCTTCTGGGTATATTTGGCCTCAGCAAGGGTGGGTTGATCTTTCGGACCTCTGTAGTTCGGTCTGTGATACCTGTACAATGCACCTGTGATCTCAGTCTTGCTCTGATGAGTAGAATTTACTTTGTGGGTGTCACTTGGTATTCTGTCATTTGACCTGTGCAGAACATATATTTTTACTGAAGAGAAGGAATGACTTCTTTGAATGATAGTTACTAGAATATCCAGTTGTTATTACTAGTCTTGTTTATAAGTTACAGACAAGTTAAAAGACTAACACATTTAAATTCAGAGCTGCAGAAATAATATTTAAGGTGCTTACTTGGCCTGGTGGGTTGATCTAGTAAAATGTGTGGGCTTCTCTGTTCCTTGGTTAGACAGAAACCTGAAAATACAAGACTTGGGTTACAACAGCACACTGAATCATGGGCTTATCTTCTCTCAGCTGGAAAAAAAATATGAAAGGCAGTCAGACCAATAACTTCCTCATCTTTTTAAACAATGTTAATTCACTAATAAGTGGTGAGAAGGGAGTAGTGGGTGTAAGAAGGGATAGCTAACGCTTCTTAAATGTTTTTAAGCGAGCACTAATGTCTGTATGACATGCTTGGAATGAATTAGACCTCAGAACTGTATATTGGGGGTTACGGCTTATATTTTGCTTTTCTTTGAAACACTCCTAGGATAGGATGTTATATTGGAGCTTTTTTTTTCTTTTTTTTCCTTTTTGTAAGTGCTGTCTTGTTTTACTTTTTATAGTAGTACATCAGTAAAAATATATCTCCTGGCAGTAATAAGTTACTGGTTTAAGGCAAGAAACCAGAAACCCAGTAACCTTATTGCTCACTTAATGTTTTTTTCAGATGTTTCTTTGCTGATGACTTTTGGTTCTTCTCTGGATTAAGTTAATGTCCTTAAGCCCTGATTCTATTTTTAAATTTATTTTATATTCTGGCATTATACTAGGCCTTGCTGACTTCAGTATGGTTCCTTATGGGTAGAGGAAGAGTAAAGAAAAATAATTGAGCCTGTTTATTGACTCTGCATATAATGACATATATTGCTGGAATAAAGCCTTACATGGAAGAACTGTCTGTATACAAGGACCTTTAAAATAACAGTTTTGGGTATCTGAGCAATTTTGTCTTTATTTATTTGGTCATATCTACATTTTTCATTAAATGGAAAATCTATACAAATTGCTAAAAATGCCTGTCTTCAAAATTAATCCAAATTCAAGGATGTATTTGCAGCTAAAGACTTCTAATCTTCCAGGTATGAGAACTCTACATGCTCACTTTAAGTAGATATTTGCTCACTTTAACCAGACAAGGATTTCAGGACAGTGTTCCTTCCAAGGAAGTCTTCAGTAATTGTGTTTAAGTGTGAACAGTTAATATCCAATTTCAAATCAGATTTTCAGAGAGGAAAGGGAAATTCCCAAGTCCTATCTAGTGGTGAAAGATTGAAGTGGTAGGTGGGCCACAAGATTAAATATTTAAATATATATTAAAAAAATACAGTTCATTTGAATGTTGTGTGCTGGTTTTGTCACCCAGGCAACTACTTAATTTTTGCTGCAGCACCAAATATGAAATGTTTGTTTCAGTATGTAAACATATTTGTTTTGATGAGCAGGCTTTCAGTTTTTCTTATACCTAGAGCAGCCACTTGACTTAAAGTAAAATGTGTGGTACCTTTACCATTAGAATACCATTTTTATTAGCACAAAGCTCATTCTCCAAAAGCATCCACTTTTCCTCTTAATGCTACAAAGTAACTTATCAAAGTAATTTTCTTTTTATATTACTTTGCTCTCTGAAACTTTTTTTATTTGCCTATTAAGTGTCCTGGTTTTTGCATCCATTGTCAAAGCATTGTGCTTGGAAGTTTGGTTTTTTTCTTTTTTTTTGTTTTTTTCCCCATCACTGCCTCTTGTTCTCTGGGTGTGTACCTTCTGCCCTCGTTATCAAAATTGCTTTACTGGTATTATTGGAATATGCAAACATGAGTACAGAAATTCTCAGATTGTCACACAACGTGTGCTTGGCATCATAGACTTTTTTGGGGTTGGAAGGGACCTTAAAAACCATGTAGATCCAATCCCCCTGCCATAGGCAGGAACCTTCCAATAGACCAGGTTATTGAAAGCTCCAACCAACCTGGTTCTTGAAGATTTTAATAGAGTTTTTAATTCATAGGGTTTTTTGTAAAGTTTGTCTTACATGCAGAGTTCCTAATGCAGGGGAGTGACCATGTTACATCTTCCATGCAAATCTGCCTTCTCCATGTTTTTGCTGCATAGGGGGGAAACCTGGTGTTAAGAGGCAGGGTGAACATCTGGATTTTCCTGGGGAAAGAGAGTGTGACTGTCTTCTGTGTTATCTGATAATTCCTGACTAACGTGGTGGCTCCATGGAGCCAGGTACAGGCAACCAGGAATAAGAGAGATGCAGTTCTTGCCTCAAGTGGCAGTTTATTTCACAGTGGTGAGTGGATCTGTGATCTCTGAGTGCAGTTCTGTTTTGGTTTGTGTAAGTTTGCTTTTGGCTGTAAGAAGTAAATAGGCTGCTGTTTGCTCTGTCTGACAGTCTGCAGTCAGCATTTAGGAGTTCAGCATCAAAAGGTTGCCCCAGCACCAGCCAGTGCTGTGCTGGTCTAGCTCAGCATCATGACTGGATGCTCAGCAAATGGGACAGGTTGCCTTGGAGCCATTTCTGTTGCTCTCAAGGACGGGTTGAAGGTGGCAGTATAAGCTGTGCTATCTAGCCTGGACATGTAAATAAAACAGTGGTACAGAAGCTGCCAGGTATTTGGCAAGGAAGGTTGATGGTTTTTGTTTTCCTTGGCGTTTTGGAAAGGTTTCTATGCTCACACTTGAGAACACATAAGAGTACAGCAAAATTACACATACATATTGGGAAATGTTTTGCCTCTGCTTGGGAATCCCCTCAGCTATACCATGTGTCATTTTATAGCCAAAGTGACAACAGTTTGTGGTGGCATCTCAGAATCGAGTCGTGTGCTGAGTCTGTAGACCCAGGAGTGGGTTTTGGTTTCTCACTTGTCTTGCATACAGTGCACAGTAGCATTTAGAGCTATGAAGGCAGACTGTCCTTAGGGAAGGAACAGGAGAATGACAGGGCACAGAGAAGGAGGCAATATGGAGCGTGGTATGGTTTGATACTGCTGATCTTTTCAGCCGAGTGGTGCAGATGAGAGACACCTTGAAACCAGGGCACTTATTGAAAAGCCCTTTGAGCGCCCTATAGTAGCCTCGTAGCTTACATCATTAGTTGTGTTCTTTGTAGTGTTGTTTTTGTTTTGAGGGAGATATATGTATGGAAGAAGGATCTGTGGGATCACCAGACTTCGTGAAAACATTTTGCAGCCTCTTAAAAAACAACGAACAAATACGAAAACGCAAGTAAACATTTTAGGAGACAGTTGTTCTTGTTACTTAGTGAAAAGCTTTCGTTTCCACAGACCAGGGAATATTAAACGGTTAAATTTCACTGACATTATAGCATGAAAGTAGTTACATGGCCAATAACATAACTCTTTACTAGGCCTGAAACTGAAAGAACAGGCTTTTGTGATAAGAGTCAGGAATGCTGCCTTTCACATAAATTGCTTTTTCACACTTCGTGTCTCAAGGTTGTTCAGTAACCAGACTGCTGGTCACTCTTCCTTGAAGTAAGTCATGTAGTAGATTTTGCTTTCTGTTAGAAACCCTTTGGAGATACCAAAGCTTTCCTTTTCCTTGCAATAGAGCTGAAGAAATACTGTAAGGAGATAAAGTTGCTTACAGGTGAAGTAGCTTACAGCTGTGATAGAAACCATTTTAACTTAGTCTTAACTTGCTGAAGATACACCACCATATACTGTTGTTTGCCTGTTTTAATGTGATGTTTTTAGATGAAGAAGTGCAGGGAAACAGAATTGTCTTCTCTATTCTCTCATTGATTCTCTATGGCTGTGCAGAAACGGCCAAGTTGAAGGGGAGAGTGGTGGAAACAGCTCTACTTTCAATATATATGCCATTTGAGGTTTAAGCTTTAAAGCTTCCTTAAAAGTAGTGAAATATGAACTTACACGTTCATGTGGAGAGGGAGGTTAGGGAGGATGTATTTCATCATCTGTGTAATCTTTCTGGGTTTAGTTCCTGTTCCATATCCAGCCTAAGAGCTATTCTGTAAATATTTCCATTGTTGGTACCAGTGTAAATGCTATCTAATCTCATTACCTGGGAATGGTGAGTCAGTATTTCATGAAATTTAAATTCTGAAATGCAGTTTTTACCTCCTTGGGCTGAGGCTGTAAGAAAGCAGTGGGAACATGAACTTCTGCATATGACTTCCTTCCTAGCCAGCAATCCAAGCTAGTTGAAATATCAAAAAGATGCCAGTTAGTCAAAACAGCAGATTTTCTGGTGGCTTACTGTTGTGGGAAGGAGGAAGCGGTTTTAGCATTTGAATTGTTTCTCAATGGCATTGTCTGGAGAAATCACGTGTTGATATCTTGGTTTCTCTTTGTAATTTAGACTGTAAGCTTGTACATAAGTATACAAAGGGTATGTGTGAAGAGAAATACATTTTTTCTAGGAGTGAGGAAACGAGCAGCTATGTGCACAAGTGAACTTGAATTTAAAGAGTATAGCAAATTAGGAGATTTATTAGATTTTTTGTTATTTTTGAAACATCTCTGAAGTTCAAATGTTTGTATATATCTGTATTATTAAAAAAAAAAAAAAGGAAATCCCCTAAAGTGGAGTCTGCTCCATTCCTCTCATCTTCAACTTACAGTCCTTAAAATCTTCCCTGTACAGATACTGACATGGTAGTAACATTTTGTCTAATGACAATATGCTTGATTTTCTTTTTTTTTGACTCCAAGGAAGAAATACTCTTGTCTCATGTGGAAAACTACTGATCTTCACTTAGGATTTGTGCTACCTATAGGTTTGTTCTGGTAAAGCATTTTCTTAATTTCAAATTTATGAGTTTATATGGATTTGTTTGCCTGCATTTGCATGTGTGCTTTTTAAGTAAGGTTGCTAGGGTTTATATTGATGAAGGAGATAGTATATAGTAAATGAGGATGTTAAATTTTTAAAATACTGACACCCCTCCACATGCATATGCTTCCCATGGCTCTGTGCTGCTTTTCTGGTTTGTGGACAGTATGTTCTTGCAGCATCATCCTGTACACAAATTACTCCAGTTTGAGATTATTATAAATTCTTTTGCTCTTAATACCTATTGGTTTTCTATGTGAACGTGCCTTAAGTGAATATGACCTTCTAAATCACTTCTGAGAACAAGACTTGTAGTTGTGTTTTTGAAGGTGTGTAAGTACTTCTGGAGAATCATTCATTGCTCTTTTATTGAGAGACTTCCTTTCATTGTAAGAAGGTGCTTTGTTGATACAGGATTTAGGAGCTATGTAATGAGCTAGAAGGTACAGAACAATCCTTTGTCAGTGCTAAATCCATCTCTTATCTGCCTGTTGAAACTTTGATTTTTGATGTGGAGAGTGCCAGAGTCTCCATGTGGAAGAGCTGGCTGTGATGTGTGGGAGTGTTGGTTGGAAGGGACTTTTGAGGCTTATCAGTCCAGGCTCCTGCTCAGAGCAGGTTTATGAATAACACTGTCTTGCCAGCTGTGGCATAGTCTGTGGAATCTTGTAAACCTCTTAGAACACAGATTATCAGCTTTCTGAGTGAGGCACCAAACCACCTTGCAAATGTTTCTGATGTCCAGTCTGAACCTCCCAAGCTGTTACTTGTGATACCCAGAAGAGTTTGCCTCCATGGTTGTTGTAGTGTGCCTGCAGCTTTAGTTACTCTTTGATTATCCCTAGGCTGCCTCTTTGTCAGGCTGAACAAACCCAGCTCCATCACCTGCTTCTCATCCTCAAGGCTCCAGGCCATTTTCTTGACTCTTACCAGGCTCTCAAATTCCTTTTCAACCTGGGAGGCTTGAAATGGAACACAGTATTTGAGCTTCAGTCTCACTAGCATTGAGTTTCCTTTGATTGCACTCCTTGGCTTTCCCTGTTTGCAGTGAGAGCTGACTCTTGGCTCGTACTCAGCAACCAGTTTGATCTCCAGATCTATCTCAGTAAGGCTGTTGTTCAACCAGTCTGATCCCAGGCTCCACTGAAGCACCTCAGGAGCAGAATTTTACACTTCATGAGATTCCTGTTGGCTTATTCCTTGGTTTTATCAAGATCCCTCTGAGTTGTCAGTCCCTCTTCCTTGTTTAGTATCATCCACAAATTTTCTTAGGATTCATTTTGTCTTATGCTCAGGTTGTTGATGAAGATACTGTATAATATTGGTCACAGTATCAGCCCTTGTGGTGCTTCTTACCCTCTACCAGCTGGATGCTGAGCCATTGATTATTGCCCTTTAAGCTTGGCAGTCCCTGTTACCATCCAGTGTAACAGGCCATTTCTCCAACCCATGCCTTTTCCACTTAGTAGTGAGGCTCCTGTGGGAAACTGGATCAGCCCTAATCACTAAAAACTGGACTGTGATTTCATTTATTTCTGGTAGATATATCAAGCAAATATTTGAAGTGTTTGTAACCAAAGCTAGCTTTATGTTTGTAGATTCTTATAGGTAAAATGGAGTTTCACATGTACTTCAGTCTTCCAAAGATGAGACTGATTACTTTGAGGGACTTCTGGTGCTGTGAAATGCGGTCTCAGTAAAATAAAATGTGACATTCAAAAGCTCCATAGAGAGTCCTTTTCCCCTTATTTAGTGGAAATATATGACCTTTTTGTATGTAGGTAAAGCTTGTACATTTAGAATGTACATTACATTCACGGCTAGGCTTCACAAACAAAGATTTGGGACGGGCTCTACCCACATTTGTTACAAGCACGCTGGTGGCTAAAAAGGCCAATGCGAGATAGACAAGTCCAGTTGCAAAAGGCACAGCAGAAAGACTCTTTAGGTGGTATCATCAGCAAGACACGATTTTTTCTGCGTTGTCTTCTCTCCTCGAGAGTGATCCTGCGTGCGTTCTCAAAAGAAGCAGCAGCATTATGGACAGTGTGTCTCCAGACCTCCCAACTGGAGGCCAGAGTAGACCATTGATGAAGATCAATGTGGCCAAGGCTGAGATGTTGTTTCAGGGAGTCCTTGTATCTCCTTTTCGGGGCTCCTCTCTTGGGGCAGTCGGTGGCAAGTTCACCACAGAGCATGATCTTAGGGAGGTGGTGGTCCTTCATCCTTGAGATGTGCCCTGCCCATCTCAGCTGTGTTCTCAGCAACATGGCCTCAATACTTGTGACTGCTGCTTGTTCTAGAACAGATGTATTGGTCACATAATCTGACCAGTGGATGTTTAGGATTGTACGGAGACAGCGCTGATGGAAGCGTTCTAGGAGTCGCAGGTGGTGGCAGTAGATGACCCATGATTCAGACCCATTTAAGGTAGTAGACAGCACTATGGCTCTGTAAACACTGATCTTGGTGCTTTTCTTCAGGTGTTTATTTAGCCAAACTCCTTTATGGAGTTTTCCAGAAGCACTATATGCCTTTGCTAACCTGTTGTCTATCTCTCCATCAATCTTACCATCCGAGGAGATGAGGCTACCTAGGTAATTAAACTGCTGGACTGATTTGAGCACTGGTTCGCCAATGGTGATATGGGGATGAAGGAAGACTACCTGATGTGCAGGTTGATAGAAGACTTCTGTCTTCTTTAAGCTGACTTCCAGCCCAAAATTAGTAGTTAGAGTCTCTTTGTTTCATGTATGTTTTACTATGAAGTCTTAGCAGCTTCACTTTTAAAAATACTGCATTTAAATCCTTTCGTGTCAAAACACTGGAATAAGCACTGTTGAATAGTCATTTCTAGTGGTTAAACAGTGTCTAATGCTATGAGCCTTGCATTGTTTTACAGACTTGTAAAACTTGTGCTCAAAACAGCTTAAGACATTTTTCCTGTTTATAGTTGCGTGCGTTTACTTAAGTTTTTTACCTTATGGCATTATAAAACTATATCTAGAGTTATTGCTCAACAATCATATAGTCCATTCCAAACCTGATAATAAGAGAATAACCATAATTTCATCTTTCAGTCAACACATGGAGGAGTCAGGAACTTAATATTGAATCCGTTTCTGGAATGGTTTGTAAACCTGCAGTCTCCATTTCAGTTTTGAAACACAGAGTCAATTTTCCATGATTTCAAGTGGCAAAACAATAATGTAACCAATAATGGTTTTGATCCATATCATGGATCTGCCTAACTGGATACAGCATTTTCACATAGTTTCAACCAGAGACCAGTAGCACAGGTCTGTGATCACACTGAATTTCCAGATGTTTTAAGAAATTGGACAACTTTGTGAAGTGAAAGAAGAAAAAATACAGACTTGGTGTTATGGAGGTAGCACTTGAAAAGGAAACTGATGGCTCTAAAACTTTAATGTGATCCAAAGGAAAACCAAACTATGTTACTTTATTTCTCAAAGCCATTTAACTGATTCCTGAATATTTGGGGTTCAGTAATGTGTTTAAAAAACAGAGATGCTTTTTTTTCCACTTGAAAACCAGAGCTGGTCTCAATTCTGTATGTGACTGTTCCTACCAGAAAAGCTTTTTGTGCCAGGGGGTCATGGTAATAACTTCTAGTGTCATATGACTAATTTCATGCACATATCATCAGATTAATATAAGATGAGATGAGTAACAGCAGCAAGAAGGAACTGGTACCCTGCAGTTCATGCACTGCGTTTATCCAGTAGGTGTTATAGGCACAGATTCTGTCTCTTCTTTTACTTTCAGTGTTTTAAGAGTAAAACTAGTTTCATCTAATTGTTTTGGACTTCTTATCAGATGAGTGAAGAACTGAACATGTTTTGGTATCCTGGAGATAAATTGGTCAAAAGTAAAGGTTTACATTCAGCTCAGTCAGAAAAGTATTGGTGAAAATCATTAGCAACAAAGTTTCATCTGGTCTTTGTGAAATAAACTGAAATTTGACATTGCCTTTGAGCTTTTTAAAACAGTTTGAAGAGCTGTGTAATGGCAGTGCAAGTTCAATGCTTAGAAGTTGATGCAGAGCATGGGATGTCAGTCAGCATTTCTTTGATTTGAAGTTGAGTTATGGAATTTCTTTTGTTGCTTGCTTGTTTTTGGTGCTTACGTGGAAAAATAAATCTTGCCGGTGAAATGAGACACTGAAATAAAGTGGATGGGCATAGATGGGAACAGGCAGGTCTTACATATAACTGTCTGCTTAGCAAGGCTAATTTTTTGTGTACTAACATCAGAAAGTTTATAGCCTTGTGCAAAATGGATTCAGAAAATTTATGTGTGTCAGAGCCTAGATGCTTTGGTTTGGTTTTTTTCTTCCTCCTCTGTGATTTTGATTCATGATACTTTGGCCTGTTGTTTTGTTTTTAAATAAACATGGTAATTAAGGTGTTTTGTTTAAGCAAAACAAATGTGAAATAATCCCAAAACTCTGCTAGTATTGAACAATTCCTTTGAATTTTTTTTTTGTCTCTTCATGTATTGAGGGAAGTGTAGGTCTGACAAATATCCTACTTTTGTTCTTGCAGACCCTTTAATTTCTTGTGTGGATTACTGGCATTTGGTAAAAAGTTTTTTGGGATGTGTTGCTGTGTGAACACACAAAAATCCCCACCCCCTGGGTTTTGATCTTGATGAGCATCTCAGCTTGTTTTACTAGTTTTTCTGATGTTATCCTAGATTTCTATGTTTCAAAAGCAGTTCTATGTTTCAAAAGCAGCATTGCATACTTCAGTCTTCTAAAATGTAGTTAAACTGAAAAATATGTGGGTGTATTTGGCATTAAAACCAACAGAAAAACCCAGCTGTAGGGTAAGTATACTGAAATGATAAATTGGAAATTGCCTATTTTTTTGTTAATCTCCTCCCCCACCTCTAGGTAAGCAATAAAATGTCATGAGATATGCCTTGTTTGAATGGAAACCAGTGAGCAGGTACAAGTGCTTGCTCTACATCTGTTATCAAATAAAGCCAAGTAGTTGGACTAGACTAAGCACTTACTGTTTTATTTTTTGGGGGCTTGTTTTTTTTTTTTTTAAATAATTATACAACTTCTGGATATTTTTTATGAGGTCAGAGTTCCAAAAAGTTAAAACTTGCCGATTGAATTGGTGTCATTTAAAAGAGAGTGTAGTGAGTGATGTGTTACACATAGGTCTCTTTCAAACCAGAGAGTGTATTGGACATCTGGGTTGGCTTTGTCTGCTGCTTCACTCCTGCTGTACCTCATTACAGATTTCTCTTCAGCTTTTCATCTCGGATTTTTTTTTTTTTTTTTTTTTTGCTTCTGTGTTTTTTGGCATGGAAACAGGAAAGGCTGGAGCTTCCTGCCCATATAAACAATAAATCCCAGTGAACTAACAGCAACCGATTATGCCTGCCTTCCCCGAATACCATCTTTAAAAGGAAGGAAACAGCATAAGTATTTTGGGTATTGAAATAGGATTGGGTTAATAGTACAACTGTTTTCTTGAAGAAATATGTAGCAGAGACAGGGCACCTTTATTATTTTACTGCATGAAGTTCTTGAGATTCAGATCTAAGAAGTATTTTTATGTGACCGTGTTAACTGTTGTGTTATATCATCCACTGTGTGAAAACTTCCCCAATTAATTAATACAGCTGTATACCCGGTTACGGTTAGTTTGGGCAAAGAGCACTTTCTTACGCATTCAGAGCTGCGAAGCTGTAAATTCCATTTTCTTTAAATACACTGCCTTAGTTTCACAAAACATCTGGAATTTTCATTCTCATTCAACTGTTGAATTAAAGCCGATGATTTTTAGCTTATTTGTTATGTTATGATCTCGGTTAGTATCTCTAGTCAGTCACAGATAGTGCAACATGGCTTGACTTGTAGGTAGATTAAATTGTTACAGTCCCACATCAACAGTATTGAAGAATATGTGTGCCTTAAAACATCTGGAACTGAAATTACCTCTGCAATGAAGTGGAAGATTGGTTTGTTTAGGGTTGTGCTTCTTCTCTTTGCACTGGAAAGAAACATTGTACCTTTCTACTAACAACTTTAATGTAAAAAATTGTATCTGTGTATAGGAGCCTCTCTTAATACATAGACTAACTTTGTGTTTTCTCTTCCCTCCAGCTGGTGAGCCTGCTGCTGATTGGAATTGCGGCATGGGGAATCGGCTTTGGCCTCATTTCTAGTTTCCGAGTTGTAGGAGTGGTAATTGCTGTAGGAGTCTTCCTCTTCTTTATTGCCTTAGTTGGATTGATCGGTGCGGTGAAACATCATCAAGTATTGCTATTCTTTGTATCCTTCTGATGCATTGCATTGATTGCAGCTTGGTTCAAGCCCTGTAAACAACCTGCTCGGTCAGCTGAGACTGATGGGGAACGTGCCTCAGAAACAGAACAGAAATTCACAATCTTACTTTGGTCAAGTACAGTCTAAATTAGACTTCCTTCCTGTTTAACTTTATTTCAGCTTCCTTTTTTCCTCCCTTTTCTGTGCTCTGAAGATAGCATTCATATATTGTAATTTTTTGACAGCTCTTTATGGTGGCTTACATTGTCACAGGTGCCTCTTATTGTGTGCTCAGTCCTACACAGAGCTAAAGAATGTGAACTGTTAATGTTTAATGTTTGTGGTCTATGAAAGAGTACTGACCTCCACTTTACAGACAGCTTAATTGTGTGAGGTAAGTATATGCCTCTGAGCACAGCAACCAAATTGTGAAGGTGATCCCCAACTTTCAAAGTGTGATCTTTAATGTCAAAGTTTATTCTTTTTGTTTTTTATTGTTTTCACTTGCAGTAGTACAAAAGTGTGTGAGGCTGTCTTCCAAGAGCAACTCTTAGCTTTTTTTTTTTTTTTTTAAAACCTAGGCTAAAGTTATTTTTTGTAATTAATTACAAGACTATGTAATTGAAAAGAAATGTTCTGAATATGCAACACCCAGAAAAATATTTTCTTTATTTAAGTGAAATATTTTGAAATGACAACATGAGTCTCTAAAACTGGAGGAATTGGCTGTAGATTCTCCTCTCAAAGCTCCTCTTATTAACCTCTCTGCTGATGTTTTCTTGTTAGGCAAGAAATATCTAACCTGGAAATACCAGCTATGTGTAGTAGTAGCCAAAAAGAGACAATATATGGTAATTGAGTTCTGAGAACATTATTTTCCACATCCAGCCAGAATTTGCTTCTATAGTTTTTTTGTGTCAAAAGACTTACCCAGTGAAATACTGAATACCATTAGGTGTATATGTTATAAAAGCAAAATTAATTTGAGAGTATATCCTTAACTACTGTTTCCAGTACATGATTATTCTTCTACTAGTCTTTATTGTCCAGTTTTCTGTCTCCTGTGCCTGTTTGGCACTAAACAAGGACCAGCAGGTAAGAAAGTGTCTTGATTTCTCAGTTTATCTATAGCATAATACTATAAATACATATGTACACAGGCACACATCTTTGTATATAGTCTTTTACAAAATGGGGAGAACGCATTTGAAGAAAATCAACATTATCCTATTATTTAAAGACTAGACTTTGGTCAGTGCTTGGCTCTGGTACCTAGAAAGAAATACATCTGGGTCCTAAAATGACTTTCAGATGTTGTTCTTTTTTTTTTTAAATTGATTTAATTTTAAGCTTCTTTTCTAGGTTTATGGTCACAGGTATAGCAGCATTGTATCTTGAATATATCATGTGTTCAGCAATTTAAGATAAGCTAATGAAATCTACAGTAATTATAATGAAAAGGTGATAAAGCCACTGAATTCTTCTTGTGTAACTGAAAAGGTTGTAACTGCATTAGGAACAGAGGTGACCCTTATGTATGAGAGTAAAACAGTCTTCCATGTGGTATGAGACTTAATTCTTACTGCATAAGAGGTGGGCAAAGGTACAGTGACTGAATAATCAGCTTTTTTTTGTTTAAAGTCTGAGCAGTCCCAGTTAAATTCATTGCATGTCTCATTACTAGTGCTCTTGTTGGGTTTAGGAAAAACAAAGAAAGAAAATTAATTATACCCAGGAATGTGCTGCTGTTAGGTGCTGTTATTTCATTAGCTACACAGGCTGTTTGGGCACTCAGGTAATTTTTAGTATATTATCCTGTTAAGCATCAATATCTGAAGGTCTTAGTTAGAGCATTATCAACTTGGTCTCATATTTGTTTGCAGTGCAGAACAGTTCAACTAATATAATATGTATTTGCTTATGCCTTCTAGAGTGAACTGCTAGAGGTGGGATGGAATAACACCAACAGTGCAAGAACAGATATTGAGAGAAATCTGAATTGTTGTGGATTTAGAGCTTTTCATCTGAATGAAACCTGCGCAGCTGTAAGTTCTTCAAGTGTAAAAAAACATAACATTTTCATACTGTGTTCAAAAATTTACAACTGTTTTCATAGTTACAAACAGCAGCCTTTTAACAAATGTGTAAAATAGTTGTTAAAGTGATACCAAGCTCTTCTGGTAATTTACTGGAAAGACAATCACAGAGCACCCTGCAAAGGTTGCTTGCTTTTTGGGAGCCTTTTAAAACCGTTAGAGTTTGTCCATGGCTAGCAGTCTCTTCTAGAGCAAACTAGATGCTTTCAGTCAATGAAGGGTCATCAGAAAATGGAGTGAAATTCTCTGTATCTGCTACAGGATTGTTTTAGAACTCGCCAGTGTAAACCATGTGCACCGATAATAGAGGAATATTCTGGAATGGTGCTGAGATTTGTTGGAGGCATAGGACTTTTCTTCAGTTTCACAGAGGTGAGTAGGAGGTTAGAAAATGGAGTGCTTTTCCCTGACTTTTAAGACTTTGTTTTGTGAAACACTTAATTTTAGGGGATTTATTAGAGGAAATTTCAGTCCTATCTCAGGAGTCAAATAATTAATTAGGTCAAAATTTTCAAGGCTATCAGCTCTCTTAAGTCTGCCAGAAGGAAGGTTTGTCTTTTTTCAGCACTAGATGTTCTTGCAACTGTTATTTAGGCAACAAACGGCAATGTTCAAATGTGGTGCTGTAAAGTTTTAAGTTTTTCAGAAAATTAGTTATTCAGGCTTACTGTTTTCCAACAGTAATAAAAAGAGTGCCATTGCTTTATTTACCTTGTTCCCTCTTCTTCTCACCTACTCCCCTCTCACCCAGACACGTAGTCTTTGAGGATTTTTTTTTTTTTTTGGTGCCACCTGTAGTGCAAAGATAGAGTTGCAGGATGAGTGAATTGAAAAAGCAGGTTAAAATAAAAAAGGTCTTTGATTCTTTCCTTTAGTATCATGATGATACATAACTTGCTTTATTGATTAGTATATAAAAATCCTCAGAGGATGTCTTTTGTGACCCCATAGTAGAGCATGTGAAAATACTCCTCCTGCTGCATAGTGCAGTTTTTAGAAGGTTTGTAGATACTACAGCAACGAGAGAGATACAGCAACTTATACAGAATCACTCTGATATCAGCCCTCAGTTTCCCTGCTAAAAAAAGTGAAACTGCTGGGAAGGAGGGATGTGGTCAGGGGAATGTCAAGATTTGAAAATACATGAGAAAAATAACTTTAAGGGGTAACTGTAAAATGAAGCAATTTGGAGGATTTGTTTATCATTATACTAAAAACAGATTTGTGAATACTGATCATTTGGGGAAGGGGAAGAATAATTTAAGTCTAGACATAACTATAGGTAATATTTTATACTGCATTGTGAATACAGTGTTGGCTTTTTTGTTTTGTTGTTCTCTCTGTTGCCAGGAATGAGTTTTTTTCTGAGAAGGTGCATTCTTGTTTCTAACTGAGAAAGCTGGTGTGTGGCTGTACAGTTTTAGCAGCAGTAAAATATCCTAAACTTGTGTTTAAAACAAATTTTGTAAAACTGATAGAAGATGAGGTGGAGAGCCTCTGCTTAATGATATCTTTGGTTTTTATTTTCAGATTCTGGGAGTCTGGCTGACTTATAGATACAGGAACCAAAAGGATCCCCGTGCAAACCCTAGTGCATTTCTTTGATAAGCTTATAAAGGACTGAATCTTCTCTCTGCACCCTCTACTTAAAAATACTGATTCTCCATAGTTTGATATTTCTCCATAATAGGAATTCTACGTGTACCCAAAATAAAATTTAATTTCCCTAAGAAATGTGTAGTTTTCATATTTAATTTCCGCTATTTTTCTTCTAAGAATCTCTATCTTAAAGTAGATGGGTGCATTCAGTAGCTGGGCAGAGTTTAACTGCTGGTTAAATAACTCTCTTGAGACTTTGTTAATTGATACAGTGAACTCTAAACAGTGAGTTTTATAGCACTACTGGCTTATCTGGTGTCAAAAAAAACCCAGAAGTATTTTCTGCTGTATTCACTGATTACAAAAATTCACATGAATTCTCATTAAAATGATAAAAATGTATGGTGGATGGTTGGGTATGATTTGCCTAGGTTTTAGGATGAACTCTAGTAAACTTTTTTTGTCTCCATTTTCCTGTTAAGGTAAAAATAGAAGCTAAAGATGTTATTTTCTGTAGTGCACATACATGTATGTTAATGACTACTGTAGTCTTCACCCCTCCCCTTCCCTGTTTGTTTAGGCTTTCTGTATCTTTAGAATTTTGTTGAGAATAAAAAATAATTTTAATGGATATTGTCACTACGAGAACAATGAATGAAGAAAACCAGGAGAATGTAATCTGCAGCTGATTAACTTGAAACTTTTTTTTCTTTGACAAGTGAATGAAGTCTGGTATTTGCACAATCAATGTTGGAATCAATGTCTGTCATCTCTGATGTAAGAAACTTGATGTCTGGAAAGTTGTTGTACAGTTACTTTTTTTGGATGGTGTAAAATTATTGTTGTAATAACTCAGCAGTGTATATTCCTCTGTCATCCAGATAACAGTCTTGATTTCATGAGAGATTGAATGATGTGTAAAAAAGAAAGAACAAACAAACAAAGATGGTTTCCAGTAGTTTGTTTTCTAATAACAAAGAAAAGAATTCAAGTTAGAACAGTGTTATCCATGTTGTCTGAGGTGAAGGAAAGCATGGTCCCTCTTCCTGGCTGTCCCAGAAGTGTTGCATCAGCTGGAAACAGCAGACATCTAAGCACCTGAGTTGCATAATGTTCCTTTTGTTTCTAATCACACTGAACTGCAGAGCTGCACTCCACTTTCATTTAGTTGCTGCTTCTGGTGTGGTAGGCAGCTACTGTAGCCTGGTAGACAGCTCTGCAGGAAGAAAAGGGGAAGACTATTAAGGCCCTCTGCCAAGGAATACAGCACCTGAGTGAGGTGGAAAGGAAATCAATGAGGGCAGTCACAAGTAGGTTCTCATAGTGTCCCTTTACTAGGGAGATGCCTCCTTATCCTGCAGAGGAGAAAAAAGAAATTGAAATACATACCCAACAGAGAATTTTCAGACTTTCCCAGGCTGAGTGCTCCTGAAGAAGGAATTATCTCTGAGGTTTTGAAGGGGAAGAGCGGTACTGAATGCAGAGGGATGTCAGGAACTTGCTAGAACTGCTGCTCTTCAGGTGTAGCTGGTTCAATATCCGTGGGCAGCGCCACCTCCTGGTGCTGCTCTGAGTTCCTGCTGCGCCTGTCCAGCTGTTATCTGGCTTGAGCACATACTTGCACATTCAGGGTAAGAACTCTTGTGCTGACAGACCTTAAGAGCCTTTAGACTTACACTTTAGTAAGTGTATGCAACGCTTTCCCACCCCCCACTGTTACTGTCCTTTTTAAACAATTAGCTGTTCTCAGTATGTGTCAAGAGGACAGTGATGATGTGGCTGTCTTCAGGAACAGTTCATTCTCCTGGTCGAGACAGGCTCTGTATTTTGTACATTGCAGTAAAAAATTCAAGGAAGAGTCATAGAGAGAGAGTTAATGAAGATTAAAATAATACCATATTGCTGCTTCAGTTTTGACTTTTTTCCTGATTATTTTGTCAATGCTTAGTTTTGGGTGGGTCTGGTTTCATAAATATGGTAGATGATGTTGGAATGCAAATATGCATCAGTGTGAAAATACTGAAAATACTGCCTCCTCAGAAGCTCTCATGTCTCATAATGTGAATTTGTTTTAGTGGTCTAAAGACAGATCAGTGAATCATATGTTTGATTAAAATTCTTCTATCATATTAACAATAGTTTTTCCCTTCAGGATTGTGATTAAGAAACCCCAAAAAACAACCCATACAAACCTTGACATTTCCATTAGAGACGTGGATTTGCTTTCTGAACCTGATTCTGAAGGGGGGCAATAAAACACACTGAGTTCTGACTTTGGTTTTGTGAGGGGAAGAGGGTAGCCTCTCAGGGGAGGTCTGACTCACATGTGAGTATACAAGAAATGCTGTGCTGTTCTGACATGCCAAAATAGAGCACTTAAAAAAATAATTTATACCTATTTGAGATGCTTTTTGTCATTGACGTTTTTGTTGTTCACTGCTTTCTCTTTGAAAAAAGAGTCTTTGTCATATAAAGATTTTTTTTTTGTTGTTTGTTTTCTAGAGAGGCATTTTAATTTTTAGCATATTGCTTGAGAATTGGACTTCATTGTAACCAGATTTTCTAGAAGCTATTTACAGCAGCAGAGTATACAAGTATTGGAGTGATTTAACTCAGAGCATTCATTTTGCATACATTAGGATGTCTTTTGACCCTTGTGTTGAAATGCTCTCAAAGTTTGTTATTCTGGGAAAAGGTAGAAAGATATCTCGACTTCCTCCAAAACACACATTTTTATCATATTAAAATAACTGGCTGTAAAATAATAAAATCTCATTCTTCTGAATCTGTGTGAGAAAGTGAGTCCAGATCTTAACTAACATACTGATATGACTGTATAGTATCTGCCTCCTTTCACATGAAGGTAACTATTACAAAAGGAAAAGCTTGCATAACTTGAAGTGATACCTGTAAAAATGTACCTTAAAAGCTATAGCTGACAAGTGAATAGGAATGTGCTAGAGTTAATAAATTGCATTATTATTTTTAGGTCGAATTATTTAATGAATGTCTGAATGCTAGTGGAATTCTAAAAACCTCATGTCCTGTGTACTTCAGCTTATTGACTGTATGTGTTTCAGCAATGATTTCCTAGGTTTTCCAAAGACATGGAAGGAGGCTTTTATAGATAGCTTGGCTTGGTGGCTCTGTAAACCTAAATAATCTGTGTTTAGAGGAGAGGATTAAAAAGGCAGGATTAAGTTGACCATTTATATATTAAGATTCTTGAAACTTTGGCTAAGGTGAAAAGCAAACTACAAAAGCACAGCCTTGAGTGCAAAAAGATTATTTCAGTTTCAAAAACTAATTTCTTGGTACTTGTAGGCTGACCTATTGGATATTTGCAGCTATAGCATGTAGACAGACTACTAGACCCTTGTAGGTTATGCCTTATATCCATTCGCTGGATGTTATTCATAGGATCAGTACATCTGTTTAAGAAAATGGTCTATTTCAGTAGTGTTATTAAAACAGACTTGTAAAACATGATGGCACAGGCAGCTTTTGTTTTAGGTCAGATACAGAGCTCTAGCAAGTGTACTTTGGGTTGAGTAGGTAAAGATGATTCTGATAACCAGTTGCTCCAGCCTCCCTCTGTGCTGTCCCTCTGCTAAGTGATGTGACCACTTTTTTTGCTCTTTGTCACTGATAGCTGCTTATATGGAGTATTTCTGCCCATCATTGCATCTCTTTTTCCTCTGTCTTCTGGATGCTGCAATAGAAAGGAGTATCTTACTGAACTGCTGAAGGAATGCTGGATTGCATGTCTGGAACAATTTGCAGGTACCATTTGAGATTTTTTGGTTGGTAGGGTTCACATAGCTTGCCAAAACATATTAACAAGTACCTTCCTTCTAATTTTGCTGAGATATTCCCTTGAGCTGAAATTCTTCCTTCTCTCACCTGTCCTGCCTTCCCCAGTGTTTTCCTCTTTTGTAGTTTTCACCATGACTGGTAGTGACAGTAAGGGTAATAGTAGTGATAAGAACGCTGTCATTGCCCAAGAGCTGAGAAGATAATGAAGGTACAGTCCTGGGCAAAGCTTTTCTCACTCATGCTGCTGCTGAGTTCTTAGATATTTGGGGATGGAAAGTCTCCTTTTTGCCTAAGTCTTAAGGTGGTGTGCCCTCTCATGGTGTTCATCTGCAGCGTTAATTTTAGTTCAGACTTCTGTTTTGTCCCTTTTGGGCTTGTAAATAAGCAATCACAAGCTGTAACACAGTCATGAAACCAACCACATACTCAGTATGGCATTGCTTTATTAATCATCTCAAGGCTTTACTGAAATCTTATGTAAGCAGGAACCTTTTAAGGGTAGCAGTTTTATCTTAAATCACTTCAGAATGCAGACAGTTTTTTTTAAAAAAGAAATAAAACCCTCCATGCAAACAACCCCATTCTCTAGTCTCAAGTACTTTTCTGGGAAAGGTTTGCACTTCCCGTTATCTTAAGTGTAAAGGAAGGGCTGATAAGGAAAGCTCTACATATGCTGGTGCTACGAGAAAATAAATGGAGATAAAGCAGAATGAGCAATGCAGAGCTTAGCTAGCTGCTGAAACTGGAGATAAAAAGCTGCTTTCCTCTACTGGGTTTGGCTGGATAGAGTTAATTCTCTTCGTGGTAGCTTGTATGGTGCTGTGCTTTGGATTTGTGACTAAAACAGTGCAGGTAACACAAGGTGATTGCTGACACTGACAAGGAGACAAGGTCTTCCCTGCTTCTCACACTGCCCTATCAGCGAGTAGACTGGGGCTGCAGGAGAAGGTGGGAGGGGACACAGCTGAGACAGTTGACCCCAGCTGATCAAAAGGATATTTCATACCATATGGTGCCATACTCTAGTAAACTAGGAGAAGAAGCAGGAAGGAGGGGGATATTTGGAGTGATGGTTTTTGTCTTCCCAAGTAACCATCTCATGTGCTGGAGCCCTGCTTTCCTGAGGATGTCTGAACACCTGCCTGCCCATGGGAAGCAGTGAATTAATCCCATGTTTTGCTCTGCTTGTGCATGCAGCTTTTGCTTTACCTATTAAACTGTCTTTATCTCAACCCACAAGTTTTCTCACTTTTACCTTTCTGATTTCTCTCTCCCATCCTACTGGAGTGGAGTAAGAGAGCGAGTGACTGTGTGGGGCTGAGCTGCTGGCCAGGATTAACCCACAACAGCCCTTTTCCTTCCAAAGTGCTTAAATGTAAAATGCAAGCGGTGGTCTCAAGCAACACAGTAATTTTACTCTTTCTAATAATGGTAGATGAAGACAAGGAAAAAAACCCAACACAACAATATTTTGTATGTAAACACTTAAAATGGATTTATTTTTAAAAAAATCATTTTTACAGTTGGATCATACAGTATTCTTCTGTACGCCTTAAATTAAAAGCCTCCAGCTTTTAAAAATGCTGCCCAGTACAAAAGGGCTAACGTAAAACTGTAGTGTTTATGTATAGAAACCATCACTACACATCACTAAATATCACTCTAAATAGTCTCTTCACCAGTGTCAATGTGTGGAGAAGAGATGGAAGATGAGACTCTATAATATTTAAGGGCTTCCTTCTTTCTCTTACAGTTCAGTCTTCAGAAGCTTCAGTGCCTTCTGCATATTTGAATACACTAGAAATGAAATATTCATGCATGTTATTTTTGCTGCAACTTACTCTACCAGCAACTGCAAATGCTGTGGAGAAAATGTCATTATTATTAAAGCTTTTAGTCACATGTCTATTGCTACAGGGATTCTGATGCACCCTGCTCTTCCAAGCAATTTGTGAATGTCATGTGTTTAATTTTGACTGGTGAGAACATACATCTATTAATGCAAAAACATGGGCATTCACAGGGCAAAGACAGGAGCTGTGCAGCAGTGAGGGAGGGCTGTAGCAAACATCTTTCCCTGCTCCCACATTGCCTGGCCTGGCCTGGCAGGCCTCATGTGTGAGTCCTCACATTACTTGCATCAAACACTGCTGAATTATGCAAGTTCCTACTGACGTATACTTGCTTTTAAAACAGATGGATGCTTAAGACTCCAGGGCTCTGGCATCATTCTCTTCACCTCACTGATTTTTAAGTCTAGCATCCTGTTTAATTTTAATCCTAGTTAAATGTCTTTCAGCAAGTACTGATTACACGAGTCTGTAATGCCTGGCGTTATTCCTTGTTGCATGAAAAATGTGACTGCTTTAAGAATATTTTCAGAATGTTTCAGAACACTACTTACACAATGAAATGTCAGAGGGCTCGTAGGCATAGAGACGGTTTGAGTATCTTCCAGTAATATCTGCTCTCACTGTCAGGGAAGGATCTGGAAAAATAGGATGAGAGAAGATGTAGAGGACAGGACTAACCTTCAAGTGGAAAGAAATAAAAGAAAATCAACCTTTTAGCACTCCTACTTGCTTCCTAAATGTTTCTGCAAGACACATCTGCTTCTGCTAACGACCAAGAAATTAGTCTTCTACACAGTCACTGATGTTCCAATTGTGTTTGCAGGTTTATTAGGAATGGGATGGGTTACCCATTCTAGGGACTGTGGCATCATGTCATTGAGAGAGGAATGCTGGAACTGTAAAGCTGGCTGGGGTTGCTTTGATGTTTCATCCACAAAACCAACTAGAACCGTTATACTTCTCATGGAATAAAATCGTGTTAATCAGCCTGAGGATTTGAGATGTATGATGCAACAGGGGCTCTGCTCTGAGCTCAGGTGCTTGAGGTACTCACCTATGAACAAAACCCGAGGGACGTACTGGCCATCAGGTGCAAGATTCTTGTCTGTGGTTTCATACTTAAAGAAAACAGAGAAGGTTCCCAGTCAAGGAGAGCATGCTACATAAATATTTTTTTCCTTCATTGTACTTTGTGTTGTGAAATCCTGCTCAAACAATATATTGCGCAGTTTAAGAGATTATTTGTCTGGGATGCAGTTTTTTAACAGCTGGAATTGCAAATTGATAACAACAGTTCATGCTCTTGTTAAACTTTAAATTCTGTCACATTTTGAGTTTACGATAGCTACAAATGAAAAAAGACTTAGTACTAAATCTATTATGCTTCAGCAGTGGCCATTTTCCTAGCCAACTCTAGCTCCTAAACTGAAGCTAGAGAAGCCATAATTAAAAATACAACTTTATCGCTTTTATTTAGTGAAGTTTAACTGGGAAACTTACAACAAGGTTCAGGAGAATGAATTTTTCAGCCAGTTTCTGTATATCTTTGTGTTCAGCAAAAACCTTCTTGAGGGCTAGAGTGAAAGAAATGGGAAAGAAAATTAAAAATATGCCCCTGGAATTGTTTGTCCTCAAAAAAAGAAATTCAAGCAAACTGGCAGAATCAAAATGAGAATTCCCAGTTTACAATTGCAGCAAATGAAGGTTTCCAGTTCATTCCACCCACTCAGTTATATTCTGCATTAAAGAGTAATTATATTGATACAAAATGCCCCATCTTCAGACAGCGCAGCCGCCTCTCAGATTTGTCTACTTAGGTTTGAACTTGAGCATTTGACTATTCCGACCTCTTGTTCTACTATTGCAGTTTATTGCAGTTCTTAAGGCACTTGACAATACAACATGTTGGGCTTTGGCCCGAAATGTTTGGAAGGGTTTTATTTTTTGTAAAAAGAGTCTTCTGGAGTTACTGGAGCTCTGGATGGCTGCAAAGGTCTTGCCATGTGGATCAACTTGCAGGAATAAGGGCCCCCAGATAAATTCAGAGACACTGGGAAAAGAGCAGTCCCAGTTGCCAGAAATCCTGCAAGAGCTTAGTTTTAGCCTGGTTTGATTTAGTCCCTGGCTGGATTCAGTCTCAATCATTGATGATACTGAGAACTGACTATGTCCTTTCCAATAAATTATTGTTTCTCACTACTCCTGGTCTTGCTGTTGGTTTTGGCTGTTTGTGACGTGAACCAAAACCAGATTTGTCAGAAGTCAAACCCTGCTGACCTGTGCTCATTTCTGTATCCATTCTGTATCACGTAATACTGACTTAACATTTTTATTTTATTTCTGCACGTTAGGAAATACCTGTGTGGGGTAGTGACCAGAAGAACACTCCCCATGCTTGTGCAAGCAAGCAGAGTGGTGGCTGATTTTTTTTTTTTTTTTTTAAACAGCATTTATCCAGAAACTGAAAACAATACTATTTTTTTTTCCCCCAGTGCAAAGGGATTACCTTGGCTGTGTGGGCAGTCTTCCAAGTGGTGGATAATCATCAGGGGTTTCTGGCTGGAAAAGAAGAGCCCTCGTTAGGAACAGGGGAGGCCCAGGGGGCTCGGGCTGGGCGCAACAGGGAAGGCAGGGTCGGTACCTGTGCTTGGCACGGAAGAGAGCTTCCTCATAGGTCTGTGTCCAGATGAGCTGGTCTCCCCAGCCTGTGGGATGGTAGGGGAGAGGACACACACATAGACAGAGCCTTATAAGCCGGGCCTGTGGCCTGGGGTATGAATCCTGCCAGCCTCTGCCGGGAGAGGCTTGGAACAACCCCGCTGCCAGGGGGCTTTAAACCAGGAATAAAGGAGGAGAGGGGGCTAGGAAAAGGTATTTGCAAAATGAGTTACAAGAAAATTACTTTGTTTAGAACAGCATAGTAACCGAAGCATTCATGATTGCACTTTTTTTTTTTTTTTTTTTTTAATTTGGTTGGTCGTTTTTTACCTCTGGAGAGTGTTTGAGGCAGTTTCGGCTTAGCAGTAGTCTCCTTTGTGTCCTTCTTGCCTGCATCCTTTGCCAGAACACAGGAGATGGCAATGAGCAGCAGGAACATGGACATGTAACTCTTCTCCATGGCTGCTCCTGGAACAAATGAGAGAAAATCTCCGTCACTGTGGTGCCTCCCAGGCTGGTGCTGGCTGTGAGGCAAACAGCAGATAAGGACAGGTAAGCAGTAAATCAAGTCACAAATATGCAGTGGGGGGAGTCAGGGCTGAAACAAACTGCTCCAGGCAGAGGCTTGGGGGAATGGTGAGGAAACGTGAGGTTTGCTTAGCAAAGTGCCCTGAAGGAACCGGCTGCTTCTCACTGCCCTGCTCATGCCATTGGGCTGTGGCCCTTCTAGGATGTGTGTGTATGTGTTTATTAGTTTATCTCTCTTCTTTTTACATGTATTGAATATGCTCACTAAAATAACTGAGTTTTGGCGATTCCAGAAGTACTTGGAAGTCCTAATAATTTCACAATTCTACCTCGATCTCCCAGCTATAGTAACCCAGCAGCAGGTGCTGAAAAATTAACTTGGCTGTGGGAGTAACTCAAATGAGAAGTCAGAATGTTAAGCCAGGCTTTACAGTGAACATCAGCACAGACACAGCTTAATGGTGGTGTTGAAACTGTCTTCTCCCTTAAAAGTATCATCTAATCCTTAAAACTAGCAGAATCTGTAATAAAAAGAGTGGGGAGAAGTTGCTGTGTGGCACAGTGAGAACTGAAATGGAGGTTGAAGGTAGAAGCAGCACAAAGCAGAGGACTTTTCCTGAGCCACTCTTGAGACATGTCTGCTGGGAAGCTCCTCAGCATTTCAGCTGGGTTGTTTCTCTGAAGGGGTAAAGCACTTATGACCCTGTGTTTACTCATTACATGTCCTCCTGGAAACTAGAACCAATACAATGGTGAAATAAGAAATTTTAAGATACTCCAAAAGTGATACAGAACATTCAAAAGATTAATTAAAAAAAATGCAAAAACCCCAAAAACCAAACCAAAACCAAAAAAACCAACAGGCTGACAGTTTTTAAAGTTCAGACAATGAAAATTAAACTCCAGGGAAACAGAAGTGTTTTTCTGGGTAGGAACTGCAGGAGGAGACATTAGCTGAATTTCCATTAGTGATACAATGCTCTTTGCTACTGGGATGTCCAGTAGAGCTCAAATATCCAAAGAGTCACTGTTTCAAGGGTCTGAAATACAACTTTTCCATCAGACGGCCTTCCTGCCGTAAGAAAAGTTTCCTTGGCAAGGAAGAAAATTGCATGAAGTTAAACTCTGTGGATTGTCAGGGTTACCTGAAGGGTTGTTTTGGCTTAGAGCTGTATGGTGGAAGTAATGCTTCTTTAAAAAGAAAAAAAAACGAAAAAGGTATAGGACAACCAGGAAATCGAAGACCAGGCACATTTTGTGCTGTTGTGGAGGCAGAGGGACAGCAGAACATTAAACCTGTTCCTTAAAAGCTTTACCCCTGGAAGAATATGTGCACTTTTGAAAAGTTTTCCAAAATAACCCCTCCTCTGCTAGTTCTTTTAGCCTGCAAAGCCAACATTTCTCTACACATTTTCCTTCATATCACACTGTGCTGGACTGTGTCTGCTTTGCTGCAGTCTTTTCTTTCCACTGATCAGGTCCCCCAGCCCCAGGTAGCACAGCTTCACAGCTCCCCCAGCACTTTCAGAAGCATTGAGCGTGCAGTGCCTTACCTTATTTACTCTCCCAGACGCCTGCCAGGGTGCGAAGGTGTTCCTGGTTACAGTGTGAATGCTGCTGTTCCTACTGCCTATTTATGCACCTCGACAACTCAACTCCACCCACAAGATTTGAATTTGAATACTACTTCCCAAGAGCTAAACTTTCAAGTTTTTTCCCCACCAAAACATTCAGAGTTAATCTCATAATTAAATAACATTACAGTTTCCTGTCATAGACTGTATCTAAAGCTCAGAGATGTTTCGGTAGACTTTTGGGATATTTATTAAAAGGTGATTTTCAAAGGCTGGCAAAGTTCCAAGTCCAGGTAAGCTGAAGTCAAGACTCCTGATTTGCCTGAAGAGTGATTTGTCTTTTTTTGATTGGTTGGAAAATCAGTATGGATCACTGTTCTTTTAGTCCTTAGAAAAAGTTAAATTGATGACTCAGAACTATAGAGGTTAATTAGATAATTAACTATGCACATTATACAGATGTGTGTGTACACATGCACATGTAACGACACATAGAAAAATTGTAATAAAACCCCAAAGAAAGTTTGTAAAAATCTCCACAAAAATGTATTTGGAAGCTGTAACAAAAAGCTGTGTTCATAAGCAGGGGTCTAAATCAGCATTTATTTCAAATTCCAGGATTAATTAGTTGTTTAGACATTTAACTACAACATCAACACCAATAATTTTAGCTTTCAGATACATGTATAATACAGTGCAATGCTCAGGAAAATGAGACTTTTTAGGGTGCCTGGAAGGCCATTCCTACTGTTGTGCTGTCCGCAGACAGTCCTTCTGCAGGGAGGTCAGTATGATTCTGTCCTCAGCAATATATGTTAAAACTACAGTACGTTCTTCTTGGTGCATGCCTCATATATTTCAGTGAGATTAAAATCACATGTTCATGGGCAGTGAGCACTTAACATTACTCAGCTGGGTAGATGAAATCCATCAGATATGGACTTTCCTGTTTTAATTCACAGTGCTCTCTGATGGCTGCGAACAGCATCCATTTGTTACAAATATACTTAAGAGAATCAAGAGCTTTGGATCACAGTCTGGATTTGGATTTTTTTTTCTTTCATAAATAATTGGGAAAACATGGTGCAGAAGCCAGATGGTGAACTCAAGCTAAAAAAAATTATTGCTGTTCCTTACAAACATTCAGTAGTACCATGCTTTACTTAGCTGCTTCACTTATTAGAAGGCTGAAACCAAAGCTCCTAGTGACATCAGTCATTCAAACTTCACTTTCTGTATATTTCATGATACATGTATGTTTTCCTGATAAAGAAATGAGAGAGTTTGCATATAAATTTCTTCTTCTCCAGCACTTCTCCCTGAAGATTTAGAGGTGTGTTTTGTTAACTTCTATATTGTCTATCCAAACCACATCCATTCAGGTTTTCTTCAAAACATATACCAAAATAAGTTTCCAAGATCCATATTTGGATATGGGACCACTCACTCACTCAATCAGGTTACACCCTTAATCGACCTTAGTAAAGATGTAGAAGTAAACCTTGTGTACCCATTTCTGAAATCTTTGTCTCAGCTCAGACAATTCATAATTGTAATTTTACATGTTCTTGCTGACTGTCTTCTCAGGTCACATCTAACAGCATTTTGTAGTTTTAAAACCTGCGACAGAAGTTCTAGTTGCTCTCTGGAGATGTGAAGAGGTAATGAGCAGGTAAGCTCTCACACACTTTTTAAAAAAATTGGATTTTGTCTAAAAATGCATCCTCAAAACTAAGCCCCCACGCACTCCTTGGCTCCAGTCTCAGATGTGCCTCTATTTCCTTTGCACCTTTGCTTTCTCCTGGTTTTGGGAGATGCATTTACCTTAGCCTGTTTCCACATAGCCTTTTGAAAGAATTATTTCCTGCAGGAAACTCAATAATTCAAATACAGCTACTCACAGGGGCTTCCCTGTTAGCTCAAACTCAGTGATCTCAATTCAGACAGTTAAACTTTTATCTAAGTCAACCTTGTACCTTTTTAATGAAGAGAGAGGGCAACTCAGCCTTTCCCACAGCTCCCTGCTTGGACCCTGAGACTGTACCCAGACACTAAGTGAGCTTCTGGCAGTTTATAATGAACTACTTTCTCCACCTTACTGACTAAATCTTTCAGGAATTACCCCAGAGAACTTGGAACAAAATAGGACTATTCCAAAAGGGTTTTTGTCTTTTGCTATTAAGATGTGGTAGACCCTATTATCATTAATATTTAACACCTTTACAAAACTAGTAATTGGATTTTTAATATGATTTTGATTCCTCCACCTGAACAGGTACCTTTGTTCGTTAGGTTATGCACAAATCAGCACAGCTTCAGATGACTGATGTTATAACTGTTTTGAAAGCATTCTCTGAAGTGCTTTGTTTTTCCTTGTGTTTTGTAATACATAAGTTTTAGAATCCAGTTGTGTCTCCTAATTTCATAATAAACACATGCTTCGAAGTCTTATGATCTAGTGCTCAGAATATCAAAACTTTACATTGGGTGAATGAGAAGTAATGAAAGAGATGTATAGTCAATCCCACACTAACAACGCCCTGAGTCAAAGCCAGAGACTGGGCCAAATCTGGGAATCAGCAAGTTTCCAGTGCTAAAGTAGTAGTATATTGTAAGATACTGTGATTGAAAGCAGAACAAATTTATTTGAGAACTGGTCAAATTTCCGTTGTCAGTGCTTTAACCACATGTGAACTGGTTAGTAACTTTTTCATCATCTAAAAGCTCTTTGGAGGAAATGTGACTGAAATTTTCTGGAAAGCCTTACAACCCAAAATTTAGGAGCTGAAACACCTCTGACACCTATAACAGAGGCAGGTCCCGTTTTATTTCTCTCTTGCCCTGAAATAACTCAAATCCTTATCATGAATATTATGGGTAGGTGCCGTCTGGGTTGGGATATGGCATGATGACCGATGTCCCCGGTCATGCATGTCAAAACTGTTTCTTTTGTATAATAGTCATTTATGCTGGAGCAGGTACCAGACCCCAGATACCCCACTTCCCAGCTTAGTTGTGGTCTGTTAGGCAAGAAAGCAATTCTTTTCACATTGGCTCAGGCAGTGTTTGCTAATACATGCAAATGGAGTGCACACTGCTAAAGGGGAGACTAGAAAGGACCTGGTGTCTAATAAGTGGTGAAGACATTCTCCTGAGAGTTGGAAGACCATGGTTCAACCATCTCCTTTCTACTTTATTTTCAGTACAAAGCCACATTTTCAATATAGGGCTGAAAACTCAGAAGTTCTGTAGATTTCTATTGCTGAACGCTTAAAGCTGGTAACTGGAGTTCAGATAAATGTCTGCTAAGAATCTGATGATTTGTTCTGAAGGATGATGGTTTCCCAAAATATGTCAACCCAGCACTTTCCTCTTTTTTGTTGATTGAATTACTCAATTAACTTGCATTACCTGTAGTTTATTGGTAAGACTTTTCAAATTGGCTAGCAGAAGAGGTGGTGAGGACTTAAAATATGACCTTCTGATGCTTTAATCACTGCTTGCAAAACAAAAGACCAATCCATGAGGATTTTAGTATCTCTGAAGGCATTCTTTTTCACTTATATGTGGATGTTTGTAATACAAATCACCACCACTTGATATAGGCTGGCATGAAAAGCATGGAGCATCCCTTACATAATTTTAGATAAAGATATGGGTTTATCATGTAGCCAGTTCTTATACTATACTCTGTTTTGAGCTCTGAAATACTGGAATGTCTGGGAGGCATTGCTGAATGACACGTTTTAAAATCACTAAGTCATTTGAAGACCCATATTAAATATACTTGCCCTTGCATTGTTTAGTGCCCTTTTTCACACAATAAGGAAGCTGTCATGGTCTGTTACACCAAGGAGTGTCAAGGTTTTCAGCATATGTGGGACTTAATTGCTCAGCTTGTGTTTAGTAAGAGAAAGCCTGGCAGCCTCCACAGCGAGGCAGCGAATGACTGAAGGGGGGATTCTGTGAGGAGAGGGACTGGTAAGCTGGAGGTCTACCACAGCCTGTGAAGAAGACTGTTTATCTGGTCTTTTTAACTGGGAAAGTCAATTATGATCAGCAAAGCTTCATGCCTGAAATTCTTGTACTTAAGTAAATGTGTTTTAATTAATTGAAATAACTAACTGTGTCTGAAATCAGAAAGTTTGCTGTACTCCAAGATTAAAGCCAATGACTCTTCCCCGTCTGAGCAACTGATATTCAATTTTGAGTATTGCTTGAAATCTGTAAGCTAAAAGTTTCCTATTTTTGATATACTGTAATATATGAGAATGGTGGGAAGACCTTAATGTTTTGGACAGCTTATTTTTGTACTTAGTACCACATGAACAGTCTTTAGCAGACAGTTTTTAATTAACCCCTTTTTGTTAACTAAGTGCCCTTCTGTTTCTGGCCTGCTTTGGTCCTTGGATGATGAACTCTGTTACAGGCCAATAGCTGAGCCACAGCATCTGTAATTCAGTGAGTTTTCAGAGCTGCCACCTTGCTGTGATCTCTCTGTGTGCCTCCTTTGTATTCATTGTTCTTATGTCAAATTTATATTTGTTTATCTGTACACCAAACTCTCTCAGTTTTCCAAATACTTTATCTCAAAGATCAGAAAACTTTGGTTTCTAGTGAGTACCAGTGACACGATGTCCCACCTCTGACTCCAGAACTGGTGGTCCTTAAGTAGTAATTCTTTATTCTTACTAGCTCACCTGAAAGTTTGCAAAGATAAAGGATTCTGTCATGATCTGGGGTTGTTTGTGATTGTTTGCTTGGTTTTTTTAATGAATGACCAGTAAATACATCTGCTCAGTGAAATTCCAGCTGAACCCACTGACACAACTTCCTTCTTAGCCTCACTGCTGCTTGTGTGCTACTGTCACATTATTTAATATTGCTTTTGTTTTGGGGTCAACATCCCAATCAGCATTACCTCTGAAATGAAGAGTATGCATTCTGCCAAGTTTCTCTCTGTTCCTGATAGTGTTGGTCTTTTTCTCCAAGCTGTGCAGACTCTTGTGGTGTTGACACTCTCTGGCCTGCATGATGTGCACCACAGTACCCTCCATCTTCTCCCAGATTCTTGACATTGCCTTGGCTTGTGTATTTGTCACAGAATGTGCAGTTTTAGTCAGTCACGGACTGCACAGTTTTAGTCAGTCACGGACTGCACAGTTTTAAGGGACTCCAGTGTGGAGGTTCATCCACCTTTGTGCAGCAGATCTCACAATTGTCATGTCTCAGATGTTCTATCATGTTCTCACTCTGTCCATATCATGATACCGTTTCTTCTCCCTCTGCTTCAGTCTGGATGAGGGTCTTTGCTTGGACAGTGTCAGTTACCTGGTCAAGGTTAAATCTGGGATTTAGCAGTCTCATTTCTGAGTTGGATTTCTAAGATCATGAATATTATCTTTTTTTCTGCATCTTAGCCACTGAGTTGTAAAACTAACTATCCAAATTTAGACCAGGAATAAACTGGTCTAAATGTCTTTACTTTCTTTTTGTTGTTGTTGTTGTTGTTTTTCTTTGTTTTTGTTTTTGTTTTTTGTTGTTGTTTGTTTTGGTTTTGTTCTCGTTTGTTTGTTTGCTGGTTTGAGTTTTTTTGAGGAGTGTAGGGAATGTTTTTTTTCTTTTTTATTCCCCCTGTCCCCTAGAGTGCAGTACTCTACCTTTCTGTCCAGTGTAACAACTGAGCTCCTCTACTAAAATTCAAGAAGTTGACTGGGCTTGTCTAATTTGTAGAGGAGGATGGGGGACTGTATAATAGCAGCCTGCAACTGCATGGGTGCTATACAGATGAAGGATCCAAACTCTTCCATCAGTTTGAGGACCATGAGCTGTGGCTTAGGAGATTTGTAGTGCACATCAGTAAAATCATCTTCATGAGGAGGACAGTGTAGCACTGGCACAAGTCACCCAGAGAGGTGGTGGGACAGCTCTGCTGTCAGATTTCTAAGAGCTGTTTCAACAAAGTTTGATTATTAATGCCATTATTCAGTGGTCATGCAGAGGGATGGGGCTGGAAAGAGTAGCATCGTCCTGGCTGACCTTCAACTGTTTATAGTGTGAACTTTGAAATAACACAGCAGCCTGTTCCAGCTGGTTCATGGTGTAGGGTAGTTCCTAATGCAGGATGCTGAATATACTTCTGAAGGCTTCTCATACAATCCTTGTCTGCAAATATTGACATAATGTAGTTCCTTTTGTTACACAGTATCCTAACGACGTGTCATAGACCACTGATTTGTCTTCCCATTGCATAAAGTCATTCTATTGCAGAATGCCTCAAAATTCAAATTTTTCTTTCGTTTTTTATTTTTAGGTTGCTCTCCTGCGGTTATGTTCTGGCTCTTAAAGTAATCATTTATTTACCAATTTAACTGAAATGTTAAGGACATATACCTTTAAAAGTTCTTAACCACGATCACCTTTAGAAATCCCTACAGAGCTACAAATCCTGGTATAGTCCCAGAACAGAAATCTCCCTCTTTTTGAATTCTGTGACTGTGCAAGTAAAACCTTTTGCTGAATTTTCAATATTCCTCCTGCCTAAACCCCGCTTACCACAAAAGTAGTCCATCCCAGAGGGTTGAGAATCTTTCCTTCTATTTCTTTGAAGTATAACATTTTATTGCTAATAATTTCATAGCATATGTTACCTGTAAACTACCCTGAGTTTTTTGCTAAGGAATGTGTTTGTGAAGAAAACCAGCACAGGAGCAGGATCAATGATGGTGGCTTCTCAAAGACCATCTTTCTGGAAGGAACTGAGCTGTTTTCTGAGTCAGGGAATGTATCACAACACAGTGACCTTACATGAGAGAAGATACATCTCCCATAACATCTCCATGGGAAAAACAATAAAGTATGGACTAAGTGAGCAGAGTGACATGGACTGCTGGGGTTGTAATTGGCAACATACAAGCTGGATCCCAGTCCAATGGTGTACTCCAGGGGTCAATACTGGGACAAATATTATTTAATATCTTTATTAATGGATGGAAAGAATGTACCCTCAATAAGTCTGAAGGGGACACAAATCTGGGAGAAGTGGTTGATAAATGAGATGGTTGCGATACCATGCAGAGGGGCCTTGACAGCTCAGAGAAATGAACCCCATAAATTTCAACAAAGGCCAATGCAAAGTCCTGCACCTAGGGAGGCACCAGTGAATGCTGGGGATCAACCAGGTGGAAAGAAGCTTAGCAGAAAATGACCTGGAGTTTCTGGTGGACAGCAAATGGGACATTAGACAGTAGCACACCCTTGCAGCAAGGCAACCAAGAGCCCATGCGCCTGCATTTGACAAAACACTGCCAGCAGGACAAAGAAAGTGAGGCCACATCCAGAGTGCTGGGTCCAGTTCTGGGCTCCCCAATACAGGAGAGATATGGATACATATGAGCAAGTCCAGCAAAGGAGTTCAAAGGCAGTAAAAAGATGGAGCATCTGTCATTCAAGGAGAGGCTGAGAGAGCTGGGACTGTTCATCCTACAGAAGAGATGGCTCAGGGGATCTCATCAATGTGTGTAAATACCTGATGTGGGGACCTCCTTGTCCAGAGGAGGGCTACAAAGATAGCCTCTAGAGGTGCCTTCCAAATTCAACAATTCTTTTATTTTGTGACTTTACATATGTAGTATATATGAAAGAAAGATTAAATAATACAAAGGTGAACTTATAATTGAACCCACACATATCCCACTCTCAGCTACAGCTGACCTGTTGCCCAATATAAGTTACATTAATGGAAAGATTTCATACTATGTTCACAAATTAGGATATTATTGCTGGAAGAGTAATGAATGGTTATTAACTTTTACCCATGAGGTGCTCATGTTTCCCCACTGTGTGGTCATACACTGTACAAATATAGTTGTAATATCCCTATCAGGATAGCTAGGTTGGCTGTTCAGGCCAATCAGAGTGACTTAAGGCAACGTGTACTTAAAGTCTTGTTTAAACGTTATGGCCTGGACACGGTAAGCACACTCTCACAGGTGGTGACACTAAATAAGCAGTAGCAGTCACGGGGAGCTGATAGAGGATGGGTGTTCCTATTCTTCTGCTGGCACAGTTCCAACTGGTGGCTTGACGATAACGTGGCTCTATCTTGGCATTCAAATGCAAAATGCTCATTTAAAATTATTTTTTTTTTTTTTACTAGCTGGCATAGGTAATGCTATCCCAAATCTTGGGAAATGCTTAGGTTATAGTCATGCAAGCACTGAGATATGTTTCAGTTATGCTTAGCGTAGAAGCTCAGAAGCTGAAACAGAGCAGCCATATCTCCTTTGCTCTCCCTCTCCATAAGGTGATTCCAGTAGCTGTGAGAATGACCAAAACAGAATTGAGCTTAGGCAATGTGGTCTTTTTGCATCCAGCCATTCCCTGGATCTAGCTGCATCCCTTGGAGATTCCCTGGGAGGCAGGGAATTCCCACATGGTGAAGGTGGTTTAATCTCTGTATGCCAAAAAAAATTATCTGGAAATAGATGGGAATGGCAGTTTGATCTGAAAATAGACCACTTAACACTTCATGAGGAACCATACATGTGTAAAAATGCACAAACTAGACTTGCTGTGTCAATTGTCTGTTAGGAGCCATTTCTGCTTTGAACATGTATGAATGAGAAGAAGAAATGAGGTGTAATTTCTTGTTTTCTCTTGAAGGATCTGTATAGCTAACCTGCTTTGGCTAGCTGACTTTTCAGAGTTGAAAGCATTGAGCCATTATGAACACTAGCAGCTTGTGGTTTCACTTCCTGCATTCATATTTTATATCATGCAGCTGCTGGAGCTGCAGACCAAACAGGCAGCTGGCAGAAAGCTGCCTGCAGCTGCCAGCCTGCTACATTCTGCAGGTGTTGCTGGGCAGAAATAACCAGAGGCCAACTGGTAGCACCCACCTGCTTTCTGGCATGGGTGGAGGGGATATAAATCAGCAGCAGAGGAGGAATGGAGGAAGTGCCTGTCTTTGACTGTTGTGAAGATCTGATGTCTGCTATTTTGGTGGGTTGGCTGGTAGTGCTGAATCCAAGTTGCTAATTCCATACACAGCGCTGCTCTGTCCACTGACTCAACATTTTAAATGTCAGATATCTTATCAAAAAGTTAAAAAGCAAACTAAGGGTAATGAAAACAAGTCAGGTAGATGATGTCAGTTACTTGGAGAGAAGCAGTAATTCAATGCTGTACTCATATTGGTGCCATATGCCAAAAGACCACAGGCATGGGAACCTGTAAGTAGTAGTATTATTATTTTCATTAAAGGTTTACATGATAGGTGCTACTTTCTCTTGTTTCATATGACGATTAAATAATAAACCGTAGACAGCTTGTGCGCTCCACCATCTATTCTAGCTCCCCATACTTTCTATTTTAAAATCCTAAAAAGTTTAAAATTACTTTCAGTTTTGGATGAGCTTCGTGTGGACATTTGGACATTGCAAATGTCACACTTGTGTATTTGCAAAGCTGTTCTCTGTGGTTAGGAGTTGAGACCTTTGGCATGATCTCCTGTAAAATCTTTCTTTTTTTCTACTCTTTTAGAAGATATTGAGTCTATTGGACAGTGGGTCCAACTAAGATGCCCTTTGTTGTTTTGAGAGATGTATGTTGTACTCATGTTTCCTTTCCCCGTTGACCAATAAGATTGTCACACCTGTCTTTCCTTGCAAACTTCCTGGTTGATGTGTGCAATAGATCAGCATCAAGTTTGCTTGACTTTGTCTCTCATGTAGCTGCTATGCAGAACCAGTCCTGCTTTCTGCTCTTAACTGTCCTGGCTAAGCCCAAAAAACAAATAACATTCTTATAAATGGTTAATTAAAGAAGAGTAGTCATAAAAGCCTAAGAATTGATGTAAGCAGTAGCAAGCTGCATTTTGAACTATGAGACCATCCTTTTGGTGATTGACATTGCTATGTTAATGAAACTTGAGCATGAATGCATCATAATAACAAGAAATTTCCAACTGTCTCTTTGAGGCAGTTGGAGTGGTTTTGAAGTAAAACCACCCATTTTTTTCTGTTAAATACAGCAAATGTAGGAATATAAAACTCCTAATGTGAGTAGCTCTAGTTTCTGGGAGCTGCCACATTGTTTGAATCTATCTGTATGGGCCTGCCCTGCTAGAACATGTGGTGTGAAAATGTCTTGTATACACACATTGTGAGGTGCTCCAGTGAAGTCAGCAGGGCCATTTGTTGCATGTGCATTTGTCTAGGAGAGCTCAAGTCTACAAGACTCACAGTCCTTTTAGTTCCTTTGGACTTGGAAAATGAGGGAAAAAAAGAGTTTAATTTAACAAATCTTTTCCAGATAACTGGAGAGACGTGCCTCGGAAGACTAAAGATACTTAAAGGTGCACATGATGTGATTCTTGGGGGTGTCCTGTTCAGGGCCAGGAGCTGGACTTTGACGACCCTTGTGGGTCCCTTCCAATGCAGAACATTCTATGTTCATGATGAAAGATTAAAGATGTTCATTTAAGGGAAGAAGTGTTAAAATCACAGAGTCTGGGGAAAATGAAACCAGTGCTTTGTGTTTACAGGTAATTTAAATTGAAAAGAAAAATTATTCCAGGAGTATTATTTTTACTTTACAATCATGAGGATTTCTTCCTGTCACTAAAGTTGCTCATGTAAAGGATAGTGACTCCTTTTGCTCTGCAGCATCTGATTCTGTTAGCAAGGTAAATCTGTTAGCAAGGACCCCTCCAGGAAAGTCACAAGAGTTTTGCTTTCATGAGAGCACACCATGTTGCCATGTTTCTTTCCTGTTGCCTATTTGGTGAGCAAACAATCCTTCTGTGAGTTCATCCAATGATCCGGTTCACACTAAGCAGAGAGACTTAACCTTTGAACTTCTATATCCAACTCTCTCTTACATCTGTCGTACTGCATTTTCTAAAAATTTTAGATTAAAACCAAACTTTGTTCTTGACTCCTTGTCAAAAGTTCTGTTTTGTTTTGGGTTGGGTTTGTTTTGTACAGGAATCCTACTGTTGTGGTCTATTAGGGCACTTGAGTCTGAAAGCATCTCAGATTTTACAGGTGATCCTTTCTCAAGTGATTCTCAGACTGAATACCGTTTACTTTTTCTGACTGCATCAGCTAGTATGATAAATTCAACTCTCTTTGCAAGCTAGTCTGTAGAGAAACCAACCTTACTTGATAAAATGTTTTGGTTCAAGCGGAAGATGCATCATGGTGAGAGCCGAATTCTGTAAAGCTTTCTAGCCAGTTGCAGGTCAACGCTGCTCTCCAATTTGCTCGGTTTCATTGGATTTTGCCTGGTAACTGTGTTTCACCCAGGATGATTCACAGAGCTGGCAAACAGGAATCTGTAATAGCAGCAGCCCTGGGTGTTGGTTCTCTGCTCTGTGGTACCATAGCAATTTGGGAGTGGCTTTGTTTAATTAATAATCAAAATATTCTACTTTCTGCCTTTAGTTTGACTAGGGAAGTGGAGAGAGAGCCTACCTGTGGCTTAACACAGTAATGAGGTTTAAATATTATGGCAGATAAATGGCAAAGGCTTTATTCTGTCCATGAAGGATGATATCCTTTTCCTTTCTCTATGTGTGTTCTTCACAAGACAGTATTGCATTATGAATGTGCTAGAGAGGGCATCCTAATGCAGGAATGCAGTTTTCAGTCAGCAGTTTTGAGACAGCTGAAAATTAATGCTGGGTTTGCTGTGCTGGTTAAACAATAGCTTGCAGCTAAGTTGTACCAAGAGTATGACTGCAATTCTTCTAACAGGAAGTGAATTGGATATAAAACTAACTGTAAATAAAAGCTCCACCCTACAGTTTGGGGGTTTTTGTTATATTATTCTACATTTTTAAGATCATTGTACCCTCCAGTTCATGCTAAGTCAGGAACTTACCAAAGATTAATGAAAGACCCAGCAACATCTCTTTCCCCATTAGCTGCAGGTGTCAGTGTTGATATTTTGGAAGAGAAATGCATATTTGGAAGCTGTAATAATTACACTAGTTCTTTGTTTTGGTGAAGGTGCCCGCGCCCTTTGGCCTATTCATTGGTTCTGCACCATGCAACTTCAAAATAACAGTGGAGTCAGATTCAGGCCACTTTTTTCATTCATTCATTTTTCTTTTTTTTTTTCCCAGACTTTTGCAGAGGGATGAAAACTATGATTTAGGCAAGCTTTTTGTAAGGGGTGACTGTAGATCCAGAGTTATTTATTGTCAACCAAACACTTTAAACAAAAAACCCGTACTCATAAAAAAAACCCAGTGAAGCTTTCCACTACTTACTTCACAGTATAGAGGTTCAATCTGAAACATAACAGCTTTACAGTGGTATCACAAAAGTGTTTTGGGGACTACTAATGTTTTTGTGCCTAATATTTGAGTGCTTGATCAAACATAGGGGTTTCTACTGTGTCAAATTTTCATTTCAGAAAAAAAATAATCTGGATATGAAAAGTAAGAGTTTTTAAAGATTTCTCATTAAAAAAATAAAATTTGCTTAGAAAAAGTAATTATTTTGGCTTCACTTCCCAAAATGGCATTGTGTTGTAGGGAATTGCCTGTGCTGCCTCTGCTTGTGGAGATCCAGTAAGAACGGAGAGTGCGAAGAATTCTGTGTGAAGAATTCTTTAAGTGAAAGCATGAATCAGTTACAAAGTCTATGTTTTAGAAAGGATTCAACCAGTTGAACAGTCTAGTGGAAGATTGGTTAGGTGAAGTAAGTTAAGTCAGATGGTAGGGTAAAACATGGCATGACAGATGAAATTTGTAGTTTTCCACGGGACTCTCCCACCTTTGGTAGAAAATCAGATAGCAGAATCAAATTTAAGTACTCCTTGAAGCTTAGTGAGGCTTTTAAAAATGTTAGAGCAGTAGATTCAAATTTTTGAAAACGTTATTCACTCAACCTAAAACTCCAGGACAAAATGTCACTGAAATTTGAGAAATTTTGGACCCAAGACTTGGATGCACAACCCAGTTTTGCATTTCGTGCCTACTGTTACTGAATTTACTCAGGGCTTTCTACTGTCACACTCATGTCCTTGTTGATTAGAAACATTTTGTTAAACATGGGTTAGTTGTTTAGCTCTGCACAATGACTACAGCTTTTACCATTTGGAAGGAGTTTGTTTCGGACATGAACCTGGGTCATTCTAAGAGTTCTTGTGGGGCATCTCAATAAGACATCTAAACCTTTAGTCCCGTTTTTCTTAGTACCTCTGCCATTATGTCTCCAAAGAGGAAACCAAATAACCAACAACTGTAAACCTGTAATGATTCACTTAGATTAAACCAGTTATGAAACTGTTACTATTACAATAACAAAAAGGGAAGTAGTATAAATGGAGATGTGAGAGCACAAGGTACTTGTGAGGTTGATGGTGTACCCTACGCCAGACCTACCAAAGCAGAGTGAAGTTGAAGGAAACACATCAGTGAAGGAAGTGGCAGGTCACAGCATACCTACATGAATGTTTGGAAAAGATTCTCCTTTTGAGTGGTAAATCTTGGCTTATCTGATATAATACTGTGCGATACTTTAATCCCCAAAGGAATAAAATTGGCCTATGCACCACTGAGGTTCTTTGGGGGACAGAAGTGATCATACCATCATTTTGACAGATGGAATGTACTGGCCTCATCATTATGGGTGATCAGTTAACTGCTTAGCCAGGTGCCTTCATTTCCACACTGTCCCTTTCAGTCAGTGGAGAACTTCCCCTTTCTCCTTGGGTGAGCTTTGCTATATTAGCCCTTCCTTTGCCAGGACTATATAAGGAGTTTCACTCCTGCCGGACATGGTTTTCAGGTTAAGCTGTCTGAGGTATGGCCTGTGTGTCGTGTGTTAATGCTCAGTTGTGTCCTGGTTCCTGCCCAGTTCCTGGAGACTGGCTTTGAACTGAAGCACCAGCTTAGAGTGAGATCTCAGCCTGATCCCTGAATTATCATGCCCCTGACCTGTGGGCATGATAATGCATATATATATATATGTGATTATAACTTCTGGTTTAAAATAACATGGCAGGGTAACTTTTTTGTTACCTGACTCAAGTTTTTTTAATTAATTCCTTCATGTTTCATTTTTCCCAATTATACTGATGTCAAGATTTAATAATCTTTGAAACACTGCTCCTGTAGGACAGAAATATAACTCCATATAATGCAAGGGTGGAGCAGGCATGTGTTCAGGCATCCTGAACAGGATATACTGGCAGAAGTGTCCTGGAACTACCTTTCTCTTAATTCCTGCATTTAGCTCACTTGCAAAGCTAATTGGATATAGTTTCTTCATGTAAGCAGTAGCTTGGCTTGCATTTCTACTTTGTTTAATGACTAATCTCTTCCAATCTATATATGTTTAATCAGGAGATGACCTAGGTCAGATAATAGGTCTGCTGCAAATGCTGTTCTACTTGCAGCAGGTTGTGCTAAGCAACAGCAAATCTCTTGAGAATTCTTGTAATGCAAATCCTTTTCAAAACACTTTTACTGATAGTGAGAAAACGTGTCAGATTGTGAATGGCCACCACCCTACTCCTTACTGACTTGATGATTTCAAGAACAGTTTCAGGGGTTAAATATACCCATGCTATATTTATCCATGACGGTTTCCATTTCTCAAGCTGCTGCTAATTCAAGAACTTCCTTTACTATTAAGGAATTATTTATAGGTTGGATAGTTTTAAATAATTTGTCCTAGATCTCAGACCTATCCTAGATCTTGTGTACTTTCATTCCTCTTCTTTCCTGTTTCTAAAAATACAAATCTCTGTATATCATTCAGATCGGATTTCAAATTGCTGTGTCTGTCTGTTAAATCTACATTTTTAAAACATCTGTCTATGTATGACTATACACATGTAGATTCCAGAAAGGACAAGGGGTCTTGCTGAAGCAGTGATGCAGAAGGCCTCTTTTTCACTTAATATTTGGGAAGAGGAAACAAGCTTTTTTGCATGGCCATTTAAAACATTCGATATCTATTAAGACTGCTGCTTGCTGCTGCAAAATTTAAAAGCCCCTGTATTTTTCTGCTTGTTTTGTGCAGTGTGACATTAAGAGTATCCATCAGAGGATCTTTCCATCATGGTCAACAGGCAACCCTGCTCCTCTAAAGGTGAATCTATTCCAAACTAGTAAGTCATGCCTGGTAATGGGGACTGTCAAGTTGGATGAATCTGCCCACTGACAAAGGACACACTGTCTCGTTACGGTGCCTAGCGTGATGTCCATGTTCGTGCTCCGTGAGATCACTGCTTCTCTGATGAAGCAGAGGGCAGGGGGTTGGCTCTGCCAACCCAGGCTGAGGAGTGCCTCAATGCTGGCTCTAATTGTATTCCTGTGGTGAGGAGCTCAGAAATGAGACACGAAACAACTGCACTAAGCTGCCTCACTGGGGGGAGTATCAGGAGGTTTTTCATGTGGTAGCCTGTTCAACAATGCCCCTAAACAGACCCACGCAGGGGGATGGCTGTCATTCTGACCCAGGCTATTTGTTTCCTTCTTGCCTGATTATTGAAGATTAATATTCTGCCTTCTTACCCTTGTAATATTCTGGGCTTGAAGGAGCATAGGAAACAGCATATCCTATCAAATAAAGTGGCAGGGAATGATTCTTGAATGCTTGATCATTCTTGTCATACTGTTTGACCACTCTTTTTGTGTTGCAAATGTGCACTAAGACCTTTGATCCCTGAGCTGGTCACATTAAGTTCACTGCTCAGGGTGAGGCCCTGCTGTGCATTCAGTGAAGTTTTTGTATCTGTGGAAAAGAATTAAGGGACACAGACTGCTTTGTGCAAACCAACCTGGGAGGATAGATGTGTTCTGGAATTAAGTTCAAGCTGTGCCTCTGCAGAGGGAGTGGCATCGCTGTGCAGACTGGCTGCCGCTGCAGCTGAACACAGTTTTGCCTTGCCCTGTTTGCCTAGCTGGGTGGATGCTGGAGACGTGGGGAAAGTGGATAGGCGCTTGGACTGATTTGCCTGCCATGGACAGGATCCTCGATGAAACACAGGAGTCATCATGCTGTGAAAAGGGGAGAAACCTGCCCTGTGCTTTCTGTGACAAAAAGGGAGGGTGTGATGCTCACTGATAGCTCTTCCTGGCTAGTTGCACCTCTGCACTGGAAGAGGAAGCGAAGAATCCGGGTGGTGATACACACTCTCATGGTGTGAACTTCCTGTAGCATAGGAAAGGATGCTGTTATCTCTGACAAGGCCTCCCACAAACCCAGTGGGAACAATTGCAGCCACTCCTTACTTGAGTAACCTTGAGTGACTACTTAGTGCAGTCCACGGTGAATAGCTGCATTGTGACGGGTTTGGCTCACTTCTGTTCTGCCAGGTGTTTCAGAAAGAAGAATCTCTAAATGAAGATAAATAGAATCAGTAATATAATAAACCAGACAATGACAAAGAAGAGTTGAGCAGCAGTCAAAACTCTATGCAGGGACTGGAAGTTTGCTGTCATGGATACATGCCCATTTCTGGGTTATTTTAATTGTGCAGCTGATTTATAATTCAGAAAAAGACAAAGTATGTTTTAGTGGAACCCCCCCATCATACCTATTGTTTTATCTAAAAATAAATGTGTTAGTTATAGCAGTTATTCTATGACTGTGAAAATTCTTTTGACTTATGAATATTACTTAGATGATACAAAATAATTTTCTAGTAACTTTTGAGAAAAATCAGCTGCAGAAGTATTTCCTTATCTATATCCCTTGCTGTAGAAGCTGCCACTCTTACCTTCTTTGATTAATTTACCAGCTCAATTAATCCAGATGTCCTTCCTTTGGTCATGCTTATAATTCCTTTTCTTCTTCACTCTGGGAAGGACCAAGTCATAGGTACAACCTGCTTACGTAAGGAAGCTGCATGGTCTGGTGATATGAGAGAGAGAGAAATGTGTAATCACTGTAAATGGGGAGGCCAGATTCTTGAGCTCCTTCCTTAGCAAACCCGTGCTGGAAAATGGCAGCTTAAAATAACTCAGACCAGTGTCTTTGATGCAAAGAATTATTTTTTTACTTCCCAGGTATAGACTGCATGGAGAAAAGAACCTAAAAAGCCATGTTTTGCATGTTGTTCTTTACTACCCATGATAAATTTTTCCCCCTGTCACTCCATCTTCTGTTGAGTAGGACAAGACTATAGGTTACGGTATTTCTTTTAAATATCTGTTAATGATGACCCTCCCTCCCCTGGGGAGCCACTGACAGCTGGCTCATGCTTCTCTCCTAGAGAACAACAGCCTCAAGGCTTTAATTCCTGGCTTCATTTTGGCTCAAGTTCAGGAAAATATAAGATATATAGAGGAATATTTCAGTGAATAGCTTATCCTTTCTTTCTCCACTGTTGTTCAAATTTAGCCTTACTTTTTGACTTGCTTTCTTTCATGTTTTTCCTCTTAAATCAAGGGAGGATAAAAATTTTATGCAGACAAGGTAATAATGACCAGGTGAATTGAGATGCATGTGTGCTTTTTAAAAACAAATTAAGAAAATTTATCACTGTCATGTTGCTTAGTATGAAATGTTTTGCAGTAAATTAACCAATGGTTTAGTAGCACGTTTAAATTATCACACCCAACTATATTCTCTCCTGCTATCTTATCCAAATAATGAGTTGAAATATAAAGAAGAATTTTAGGTAGAATTTTAGCTGTAGAAAGAGAATATATTTTTCAAGTTTAATATGTCGAATGGCTACACTTATGTAAGTTACTTATACAAGTCACTACTTATTTTCATGAATTTGAACCTAAAATTAACAAAGAAACTTGTGCTTTCATTCAGCATCTGCTCTTGCCTAGCATTGACCTCAACTGTGTAAAAGCTGTCCTTTTTATTTTAAACAAGCTAATTTCTATCTTCTTTTCTACTTTGGTTTCACAAAGTCTAGCTTATATAGGAGATAAATTTGAAAATTTTCTGTAATCATTGCACATAAGGCCTTAGTAACTATGTGGATAATTAGAGATATGTTTCATTGCCTGAAGAGGTGTGTGGAGGAGTGATTAAAGCTAACATATACCAGGAGGAGGCAGCCTTTCTATATCAAGATTTTATAAGGAGATTATAACCACTCTGATGAAACACATGACAATGTGTTTGATGTTTCATACAGTAAGTTTATATCCTTCTTACATTATAAAATTACTCATTAAAAATACTACCACCCATTAAAGAAGAGATAATATGTTACAAGTATGCACCTAAATTGTATGAAAGCACTTGATGTATAGGTAAATCACACAGAGAGTGATAGGTCTTCATGGTGCTTGTGCACATCCACCTTTGGGTAAAAATGAGGAATTTAGGAATCTGTTCTAATCCAAACACTTCATGCTAACACTTACTCTGATTTTGCAGTAATATTGCCAATATAAGAGAAAAGAACTTGTAAGGAAATTTCAAGACTTGGTTGGAAACTAGCTGCACACTGAAGGCCAAGGCTCTGCTCTGAGGTAATTGTTGTTCTCTCAATAGAAGTTAGCTTCATATTTGGTAGATACAGTGCCAACCCTTCAGTCCTCCTGCAGCTTGCCTTGGGCTGTAGTGGATACTCTGCCTTCAAAACATAAACCTCGCTGCTTAATTTGGACAAGCCCAAATAGCGTTTAGCTACTTGTTAAACCTCAGATAAGGATTATGATTATTGTTTAATCATGTGTAAAAATGAACCAAGAAGAACAATAATAGCAGCTACCATAGCTTTCCTTCATCAAGGCAGAGCCAGTATTGTCTACTGGGAAAAGTGCATTTCACTTGTGCATTAATCACTTACCTGAATTACCATGTGAGAGGTATAATGGCCAAAAAGGGGAAATGTGTTCATGTCAGCTGTAATTTCTGCTACTGGGGCCAAGTACTGTTCCCCCTCCTCACCCCACTTCCCACCATGGAATCATAGAATAGTTTTGATTGGAAGGGATGTTAAAGATCATCCAGTCCCAAGTCCCCTGCCGTGGACAGGGACACTTTCCACTAGACCAGGTTGCCCAGGGGCCCAGCCAACCTGGCCTTGAACACTTCCACTGGAGTCCTAGTAAGCCCAGCAACTGCATGCAGATCTCTGATTCCTCCTGTTTGTTCCTCATACCACGTGCATCAGCGGAGAGGCATTTTCAGAGAGGCACTCAGTTGTTCCGGTTATCTGCAAAAGGCATGGAAGCCAAAATCATGCCACCTGTCTTTCCCCCACCCCTGCATCAGCAGGAAAAGCAATCTACACTTCCATAAATGAAATACCCCTAGGAGTACACATTTTATTCCAGATTTTGCAAGTGTATCCAATACATTCAGAAACTGTACATACAAATAGATGAGTTTTTTTATTTTTTCCTGCACTGTTTTAGATTATAGTTACTTTTATGATAGATTTTACTTGGTTTTCAACTTTACTGTTTCAAAATGTGGCTACCAGCCTCACATCTTTTTGGCAAGTTGTCCCTGTAATCCCTATGTAGTTTGAATATTTCTATGATATATCAGCATAGCACCACAAATGTATTAAGTCTATATGACTGAAATATACACATTGTATAATGCTAGAGTATTTACTGGCACCAGCAATACTTGCTATTGTCAAACTTGGAACCACAGTTTCTTCTTCAAATGAATTTTAACTTTACCTGGAGACGTGGTAGCTACTAAAAAACCTCTACCATTCTGTGGAATTATGTTTACCACAAATATTTTGGGAATCTACTCTTTCTCAAAGATACTACTGGTTTTATGGCTCAGCAGGCCATGTTATGAAACTATATAGCAGGAAGAATTTTCTTTAACTTTCTTGGTGAGTCATCCTCTCTCTTGAAGGACACGTATCCTTTGATTTGTTTCACTGCAGGAAGGAAAGGCTTTAAGGTTTATGTGTTGGATACAAGATTGTGGATGCTCTCTTTTATTTTTCTCAGCACAATGCCTTTTCCCTCTTAATTTCAAGAATTCAAATGACGAATTGAACACATTTAACAGTCAGGAAGAGGTAATGCTAATTAGTTTCTGCTTATTTTAATTTATATTAGCTGGATAAATGCACCTTCAGTTCCTTGTCTGGCCATATGCTTTTTGTGTGTTCTTAACCTGCCTATGTTTTAGTTTATTCTGTATGCTCTCTTTAGGGTAAGTAACCAAAGGAACTATCACTCTCGTTAATGCTACTTCCGTATCATAGGGAACCTTCAGGCAGCACACCTGCCAGTGGATACAGCTTTGCCTAATGCTTAGGATGTTTGGTCCTTTGTGCTCCAGAAAAGCCCTATAGCTGTACCTAGGGCTGTACGAGCTCAGCTCACCATCTGTGTAGACAACATATTTGGTCAGGAAGGGCAGCCTCAATGTGTCCCCTGTTGTCATAGTCACTGGTCTTAATATAGTGGATACCACATAAACACTTGAGAGAGGTTCTTAAGTGCAACATTTGCACTGTTGCCTTCTAGAAATAGCATATGAAATAATATTTATTCATTTAAAATTCTCTGTGAGATATCAACAAAGACGTTTCTTGGCTTTTATAAACAACAACCAAACAAACACTAAAGGTTTCTTTCTCTTTAATGGAATTGTTCCACATCCCATATCTTTAGTCAAAGAATGCAGGACAGCCCATAATACATTTTCACTGGAGTATGACTCCCTGTGTATTCATTTGTTTGGTAGGTAAATAAGAAAGGGCGTTTTTCCAAGGAAGGAAAGATTAAGTCTCCAAGCCCAGGGTAACTGCTGCTCTGAATCTTTGAATTCCCTTTTTGGAATTCATTATGGGATTTGGGAATTTTTGTCTTTTCTTCTGTCAAGGTTGAGATTATATGAATTAACGAGAACCAAGCCATTGAGGCCATGAGGGAATATTTTTTTCAATTAGGGCAAGAATCCTTCTCAGTGGAAACGGATATGTGAAAGTAATTTGTAATGTCTGTTGGATGTGGAGTTGTCTTCCAAGTGAAGCAGTGAAGGTCTTGAAGATGTGAACTTCTGTTCTGCTCTTATGGTCCTCTGTTACAAATGCTCAAGAGCTGTTTAAAATCACACACGCACCTGCTTGTAGGCTTGGAGCAAAAAAAAACCCCTTAGCAGAGCAAGGCTCCTGTTCTTTTCATCCTGTACAATAATTCTCACCTTAGGGTGTAACTTCTTCTCTCTGCAGTCCCTGTCCTCTTCCCTGTATGTGAACATAAGCAATGAAGCCAGTGGTTTGTATATATCTGTGAACTTGTTTCTCTGCAGCTGGCTGAACCCTAAATAACAGAGGGGGTTCATGTGTGCCAACCTTTTACAAACACTCACTTGAGGACATGTAGCCAGGGTTTGCAAAGTGATACTTCAGAAAGGTAACAGAAGACACAGTAGATCTTTTTAAAGTACTTTTAGGCTCTTTCCTGAAGCAATGACCAAGTATAAGCACCAAAACACCCCATGAGGAGTGTTCTCACATGAATGTTATGACCTTGAAAAATTATTGCATATGGTATTTTTTCTCACAAGTCAGACATGTACAAAGGGTGACTTGATAAATGTCTACTTAAGAACAGCTGTAGTTGAAATTATTGGGAAATGTCAAAATGCAGTATGACAGCATACACTCTGCTATATTTGGGTTCTTTGGTATTATACAATGATAGGAGAAGCTGTTGTTTTTGTGTGTCTTTTCTTATTCTGAAGAGATAGGAAATATCCGATACTTCTTCAGTGAAAACAGTCTACTGAAAGAATCACTTTTACTGACTAGTGTGTCAGTGACTTTACAACACAAGGTAACAACCAAAGATGGCAAGTGATGAACATGAGAACCTTGAACATCAAAGAAAGGTAATAACTATATAGAGTGCAAATTCTGTAGATTTTCTGATGAAAAAGTAAATATTCCTCCCCTTCTGATTGGTGGTTTTGGGCTTTTTAATTGCCACAGACTATTTATTTCCACCTGAATCATACTGTAGATCTGTACATCCGTTTGAACAAAGGAACAAATAAAAGGAAGCAGATCAATGACTTGGCTGACCCTGTGGAGGACACCTCAGCATTTGGAAATTTCTCTGTGTCAGCTTTTGGCAAGAACACGTGTAGTACATGAAACAAGCCAAATTATATCAGACTTATTCTGCAGGATCAAGTCACTTTTGCATTTTAAGTGCTGAGGTGTCCCACAGTTTCTCACCTCCATGGTACACAAAGGTATGGTGCCTTTCCTTTTGTTCTGGTCAAGCGCAAATATTTGCACACGGGAAAATGTTTTAGCTCTGCAGACCAATAGATCAGCCATCTGTCTGGAAAAGGCAACGCCTTTCTGCTCTGAGACGGATACATAGGGGAGGATCCTGTTCTGTCAGTTCTCAGATTCCTGTGCCTCACCTCACTGACGTTAAGTCCACGTTTGTTTGACTACTCTTGGTCTGATTACAACAGATAAGTTCAGACAGTAAAATAGACACGGATATGTGAACAAGTGGCAATAAAGTTTGTTTCCCAGAATGTGTCGTGTTCATAGTGAAGGCAGAACTCAGAGAAGTCTTTTTGTGTAAAACATGTACATCCACAGGTGATGCTATATTACACTCATGTTAATATTAACATCCAACATATAGCATACAGGATATGAATTCTGTAAAAGCACACAGTCTACATAGGTAGGTTTTCTCAGCTATTGGTCCTTATACTGTGACTGAATTTATTCAGTGTAAAACAACTTCTGCTCTCACAGAACATTTTCCGTCTTGTTTTCTCCTCCTTCAGCTCTAACACAAACAATGGAGGTTAAACAAACCCAGTTGGTTTAGTTCCAGATAACCAAGGAACAAAAGGAACAGTTTCCAACTCTCTTAAGAAAAAGAGAAGTAAAGAATATGAATAAAACTCTGCCCACTAATATTGTGAATAAATCTGTGTGGCATCCGAGCAGACAGAAAGGGAAGAAAAGGGAGACTAGTGTATCATGCCATTTGTTATGCTGTTTATTTCAGAGGAAAAAAGGAGAAAGAATTGCACAGGTTATTGCACAGGTTACTGCACAGGTTACAGTCTTATTATCTTCTCCTGGAGCAATGGGACTTTAATCTGAGATCTGAGTGTCTGTTCCATCAGGAGAAATATTACCTGGCAAAACAGTCTTCAAAGAGGAGAAGACAGAAATACAGTCACAGCTCTAAAATTAAGGATGATTGTTGAATGAAGCTGTGAATAAAAAGTACGTGTGCAACATACAGGGTTTTTTTTTACCTGAATATCTAGCTCCACCAAAAGGACTGGATCTACATCACAAAAATTTAGTCTCATTTTGGAAGGCTGAGAACAGATTTCAGCCAGCTACCTACAGGGATTTTAGAAAGGAAAGAAGAGAGTGAAATCCCCTTTAGCCACTCACCAAAGAGATTTCATCTGACACAGTGGTACTTATGTGCCTGTGACATCTGGAAAGTGGCTGCTCTCTGCTCGAATGAGTGGTTTGTTAAAACTGTTACAAACAGTAGAAAATATTGTTCTAGATTATAGGTGTAATCAGTATCAATAATACCTTTGGAAATTCATCCAGATTTTCTTCAAGTGTTAAAATAACATGCATTGCAGTGTAGATCTAAAGACTAACTTTTGTTCAACAATGAAGTAGGTAATCAATGTATTATTCTGAAAATTTGGTTATTTATTTTATTTAATTCACACAGTTTATTTCCTGTCTGCTGACTCAATATTAAATGTCAAAAATTAGCAAAACAACAGTAGCCTTCTAGGCCCAGACGTTTCATTGCTTGTTTCTTCCACAATCCAAATAAGTGGTAATTCTACAATTTATTTTCTCTTGCAGCACTGAGGTAAGACAGACTATGGAGTTTAGCTTTCCTGAGCCCAAGCAAGTTCTGGACTGTGGTTCTGTATCACAAATCTTTTGGGATTCCAGACATCTCTTTGCTTATGAGTGAATGCACTAAAGGAATAAAGAATTTTAAATTAGATTTGAAGAGGATAAAACCATGTTCGCTAGAGATAAGCCTGGTAGTGGCACACAAATACTTGAGGGATGGTGTGCTAGCAAGGTCCTTTGGTCTCAGTGGAGATAGGGGATGGAGATCCATACAGCAGCAAAGACACAAGGGTTATTGATGTCTTAGAAAATATGGGAGTGCCTGAGAATGGTCATGTAGGGATCAGGGCTTCTCCCCTAAAAATGTGGCAGGATCAATAGCCCAACTGAGGTGTGTCTACACAACACACGCAGCATGGGCAACAAATAGAAAGAGCTGGAAGACTGTGAAGCTGGAAACTGTGGTGTAGGTTGCCACCATGGAAACATGGTGGGAGGACTTGCATAACTGGAGTGCTGCAATGCATGGCTATGAGCTCTTCAAAAGGGACAGGCAAGGAATGAGAGGTGGTGGGGCAGCCCTATTTTTTGGGGAGTTTTTTGATTGTCTAGAGCTTGATGATGTTGATGATAGGGTTGAGTATTTATTGGTGAGAATTGAGAGGAAGGCCAGCAGGGCAGATGCGTGTCCAGAGAAGGGCAACGAAACTGGTGAAGGATCTGGAGCACGAGTGTCATGAGGAGCAGCTGGGGGTACTGGGTTGTTTAGCCTGGAGAAAAGGAGGCTGAGTGGCTGTCATGGCTATCCTGTGTCATCTCTGGCAGCTAGCTCACATCCCTTTCTCCTGAACATCACTGGCATGCCTGCAAGAGCAATGCCTACAGACTGGGAAATGTTGCCAAATCTGGAATAGATAAAAATGGGTAGAGCTAAACACAAATAAAAAAAATGTGATTTCCAGTTTAATTTTACTTCTAGCATTTTCCCTATAGGTTAAAAAAATCATTTAACTGATTATTAAGATATTGTTATTATTAATGACTAATACAGTAATTTTTCCTCTTCATGTACAGGTAATTTATCACCACTCTGTTGGAATATACACTTATATCCAAATTTTAAGTAATTCTGAAGAAACAGATAGGTGCAATATAACTAATTCATGACAAATAACTCCTAGGTATTATAAATTAGCAAGGCTGTGCTGCAGAAGTCCTTCCTTCATCTTTTATGTGTGTATTCAGGCAGCACCATAGGAAACAGCAGGTAGCACAAATGACGCTGGTGTTTTGCATGTCACACAACATACACGGTCCTGCTGCAGGTGAATTGATGACTATTTTACTCTAACAAAAAATTACATTGCTGGGATGATAAACTACTTCAGCTTTTTACTCAAACAGGTGTCCACCCTCGCATACAGTGATCCTAGGGAAATTTTCCAAAGGCCTTGTATTTACAGATTCTCTCAATAAGCCGCCACCTTCATGGTGGAATGCTACAGAAAGAGGGAACGACCTGGGATGAGTTTCCCATGACTCAAGTGCACTGTTTAAATGAAAAGAGCTAGGAAAAACCTCCTCATTTTTGCTATATGAGACTTTACAAGCATCACTTATCCTCACTTAAGAGTGGGGTTCTGGGACTATTTCCTTCCATCTCTCTTGCTTCACTGTATCTTTATCATAGCAAAACCTGTAGTTGCTCTTTGATGGTTATCACCTCACTGAGACCACATGCTCAGTCTGGAATTTCTGTCCTGTTTTCAGCTATCGGAACAATAGTTAAAGGATTACACAGGGGAAAGCTAAGCCCAGATCACTGTTTTTTTTCTGTATAAGCTATTCCAAAATCTATCAGAAGAGCTTTCTTGTTTGATTTGACACCAAAGTTTATTTTCTTTTAACAAGAAATAAGTGTATAAAGCAGAGGTAAACTAACAACTAACAAGCTTCTTGCAATAAAAATTAAAATGGAGAGCCAACATGCAGCTATTCACTTATGTAATAAATTGCAAATAGAGATCCAAAAGATTGTTTATAATTCCTGGTCAGAATTCATAGCTGACTTAATAGGGTCAGAGTTGGATTGATAAAATACAGCTCAAAGTTGCCGCACCTTAAACCATCACTTTCAGTTATTCAGATAACTAATTTCAAAGTGTTTAATATATTTATCTTCTTGTTTTGCAAATGGATGTGATAGTCTTTCTGTATTTGTTCTCCAAATTGTTCTTAAGAAATCTGATATACCAAACTGCTTGGTAAGAGTTCAAAATTCTAGTAGAGACAGAGGTGCAGCTTCACCTCGTAGAGGTTATGGTAATTTCACTGTTGCTGGTTACAATTCAGTCTGAATGAGGTGTAGTGCTTTCTTCATGTTCTCTATTACTGAAAGAAAAATAAATAAGAACTGTAAAAATATATTAAAAGTGCATTTGTACAATTAAAAAAACCCCTTCCTACTTTGATTTAGTAAATTGTTCACATTGAAATGAATTCATGGTCAAACATTATATTTTAGAGCTTTCTATTGTGAAAATTCTGGCATTGTTCCTAAAGCAGAAGGTAAAAAGTTTAATGAATTAGAATGTTTAACTTAAAGGGATTTGACAAGGCCCCTTTCAACTCCCTCATTTCTCAACAGCAAGCCTGGTAATCAGATGTGATGTGCATATTTGTGGTGAGATATTGCACTGGTGTCAGATAGATGATATAGAGCGAGGACTGGCTGAACCTGAAAAATCACATTCCTTTCTGAAATATGTGTGTTAGGTGATACCGAGGTAAGCACCAGCATTTCTTTACTGATTCCCTCCCACCACTGGCTATTTATATTGTACAGTTGGATACTTTTGAATGTCCGACTTGCATAAGTATAACTTTCTCTGTTCTTCAGCAAACTGCTCAGATCTCGATCCTGAAAGTTCTCACCCACGATCTTTCAATTTTTCTTGCCTGAGTAGCCCCAATAAATTCAATGGGACAATAGGTGTGATTGTTTTGCTTGAACAGGTTAGACCATTATAATTTATTGCAAATGCTCACCCACAGTATTTATTCTTTACTTTGAGATCCTAATGGATTCTCACGCACACATGATTGGGATGGGGTATCTGGCTGCTTACAATGTGAAATGCAAACTCAACAAAGGGGGCACTTACAGAATGGTATGTCTTGTGGTTCATACGTGTAAAGCCGGTTGGAGTATCTTCCTGTGATATCAGCTCGTACTGTGAGAGATGGGTCTGAAAAAGTAATTGTATTAATCACTGCCTTCCATTCCCACAACAGCTGTGGGTGACTGTGTGGCACTGCTTTGTCAGCTCTGTTTCTGATTTCATCAATGAGGCAATTACGAGGCCGTTACGCTCTGTTCCAGCCAACTGCTCTTTACTTGGAGAAATCCTGAACAAAAGCTTATGCTCATTTTTATATTATGCAGCTATTTTTAAGTGCTAGGTTACACATGCATTTCATCCATATTTAAAGGAAAATATCCTGTTTTACAAGTTCTGGGTTTACATCAGGAGAAGCTAATTTGGCTGGATGCATACACAGTGAGGGTCATGCATCCCTACAGCAATATTAGCATGACCTACCTAGAGACTTCAGAACCAAAATCTCATGATTCTTAATGTTCCCAGCATGGGAACAGGTTATCGTGGACATATCTTCTTCCAGTTTCCCTTCCAAGATTTTTGGTAATTAACTGACTCCTGTAACTGCACTGCTCTCTGTCTGAGTGTGGGCTTCATCTCACTGAACTTTGACTGCCACCAAAGAGCTAGTCACTCTAGGCTTCCTGTTCAATCAGTGAAAATGAACAGGCACTCTGGGGCATAATTAATTTGATCCATTCCAGAAATCTGCTTTACAATGGGATAAATCGTTCCTTAGATGCCACTGACTATTGATTTATTCTGTGGTAATATCCACACTATAGACATCTACATTCAGTCAGATATTTGACTTTTTCAGTGAACTTTGTCTTGTAACAGCACTAGGAAGAAGCACGAAGAGCAAAAGCCCAGATGTTAATAGATTTTTAAGCATCTTGTCCCCAGGTCAAAATTAGGTACCCTCCAGAACACATCTCTAATTTAAGGAAGTTTACAAGGGTCAAAGTATGCAACAGAGGCAGCGATCTGTTTACCTCTTGCAAAATTAATGATTCTGATGTCCCCAAAGAACACTGGCATAATTCAGATATCACATCCTTGAAGATACATAAATGTACATACCTACAAACATGATTCGAGGCACGTATTGGCCATCAGGTGACAGGTTTTTATCTGTGGTTTCATGCTGGCAGAAAAATGAAAGCTAGTTATTAAAATACTTCTGTATATTTTCCTGAGTAGTACCACCTGTGAATAACCCTGTACCAGAGGACAAAACTGGATAGGCATTACTTGTATGTAAATACGCATGCACAAATGCCTCTACTTATATAACTAAAATGCCAGAGATATTAGCTAAAATGACATGAAAAAACAAGACAAAGAAAGAGAAAACACAGACCATAAAAAGATACCAGTCAAATCGCCCCAAACCCTTCATACCATGAGATTCAGCATAACAAAGTTATTTTGGGCCATTTCCTGTATTTCTTCATTTTCTGCAAAAGCTTTCTTCAGCGCTAGAAAAGACAGGATAAACTTTGAAGTCCATCTCAAACTCTGCCTTTCCATCTGCGTTTGGGCATCATATTGGCCAGAGACTGGCCACATTGTTCCTGACTCTGCTGATTCACATTCCTGAGGAGACACTTAAGGGCTCTATGACTGCTTTTGGGGGTTTTTTGACCCATGGCAGTACAACGTCCCAGCTGTGAAAATGGAAGCTCTCTTCTGTTATTTATGAAGCCTGTCATCTCAATGGATACCATGTCTTGGCTTGACAAAAGTGCATTATTCTCAGAAAATTCTTGTTAGATCAATTTCAGCAGCCCTATCCTCGCCTCCTTCTTTAGTTACCAGTTCAGGAGACCCAAACAATATTAAATCTGTTTAATGAGTCAGTAGCAAATCTGTGCCTCTTAATTTAAACTGATGAGTGCTGCATTTGGGATAGCAGTGCAGCAGCGCTGAGTATTTTTCATGTTCTTTATTGGCTAGTTTCATAGTGGAGTTTTTGTAGATAACGGTAATAAATTCTTCAATTTTCAGATACATTTTCATTTGCCTGTTTCTTTAAAAAATTTTCCTAAGTGTAAGGTAAATATATAGATAGGTTCAATTTCTTATAAAAATATTCACAACATTTTAACACACAAAAAATCAAAATTACCTTGGCAGTATTGACAGTCTTCCAAATGATGAATTACCATCAGTGGCTTGTTACTTTGTTAATAAGAATAAAAGATGTAGTTAGATGATTTGACGAGTAGGCAAACAGATGATTTTACTAGCAGACTGAAAAAGGCAAGTTGTGTTTAATCCCATGTTACCCCACTGTAAAACCATACAGACATTCAGTAAAGTATTACAGATATTTTTGAGCAAGGGAAGGGAGCATAAATACTTCATAAAAGAGAAACAGAGAAATAGAATTTCTACATCTAAATAGGTTGTCTATAGTAAGAGATTCTAGAAGAAAGAAACAACAGTTCCTCCATAATTTCATTCCCAGATAATAAATAATCAAACTGAAGAGCCATTTAATGTTGCTTGGGTATGAAGTTCTCCATGATTAAGAAAATAAAAATAATCTGTATGAACAGGAATAAAATAATTTTTATAAGATTTATATTTTGGATGTAAAAAAAAAAAATCTCTGCATTTTCTCCTGTATTTTTTTAAACTATATTTACTGTTCAGCAAATCAGTTACTAATCTTTGATCTGCTATCACTGTCAAGAGTTGCTAGTTTCTAGCCATTTTCACCTATGATACATGATATCAATTGTCTTTTATTTTAAAAATAATTTGCCTTTAATTTAGCAATAGCTGATGCTACACTATTGTGATTTAAAATGAACTGTAAAATATATTTGAATAGGTGTCGTTATGAATTCTCAAATATATTTTCAGCAGAGTTCCAGAGAAAATTCAGATTGGAACTTCCATTTCTACCAAGACAGTGAGAAACTGTGAGTATATCATGGACATATTCCAACTAATAAAGTGTTGGGGAAAACATCAGAGGCAGCATATCTCCACGCAAGAACAAACGCAACTGATTTCAAGGAAGTAATCAAAGGTACATGATATTAAAACACAACAGATGTAATTGCAAGAATTATGGTATCTATTTATCATTGTTAATTCAAATGACAACACTGCTCTTGTGACAAAGAAATAACAGCATTACATTGTCAGCCCATAATGTTACTTCAGAGTCATCCCTACAAGGGCTTTTATTTATAGACACAGTCTGTTTTATTTAACTGGGTGGTCTGCAGATCAGCTGTCACGGTGTTTCTTTGTTCTGTTTTACTATAGTGTATTCCAGCACGTCAGAGTAACAACTTTGTCTTCATACTACTTTTTAATCTCTTACCTTTTTTTTGCTTGATAAAGCCCTTCTTCATAAGTTTGTACCCAGGTAATTTCATCTCCCCACCCTAGAAGTATAACAAGTAGATTAGCTGGTGGCCAGGAAAGTAACTAATAACAAATTCCTTTATTTTTTTAATATTTATCAACACTTGTACACAAATAAGATTTGGGTTTTTTAGTCAAAGGTTCTCTAACATTATGGATATACTAATTCTACATCTCCTGATAGGTACACTGAAAGATTAAAAAACCCCAACCAAACAACCAACCCCCCAAAAAATCTCAGCTGGTTGTGTATCCAGCTCAGGTTCTTTGACAGACTAGCTGGCTATCTTTCTAAATGCTCAGAAGTCCCTAAATGAGCACCCAAATCCTTTATATCTTTTTGTTATCTGCTCCATATTTCATGTTGACCCTGGGACTTAAAGAGAAGCTGGCATATAAAAGAGAAAAATAAAATATGACAGCTCGAATAAGATCAGCTTTAATATGAATGTCATTAGAACAGTCTTGGGTTATAAATTTCACTCCAAAGTAATGAACTTCAATCCCTGGAGTTGCAAGTATGTAATTTAATTAAATAATTTCATAAAAGAATGACTGTTAAATAAAAGTCTCCACCAAAACAAAATCCCAATAGATCATCAGCTTCATAGCTCATCTGTAGCAGAGATCTCAAAAAGCAAATTGTCTAGTTGGTTTTACACCTTCAGCTCCCAAAGGTCTCAACCCCTCTGTAGTAAATCCCTGCATCCTAGGCAGTGTGGCTCCATTCATGACAACCCTCATGGGAATTGTAGACAATTTCTGGATCTGGATCAGGTTAGAGCTCTGTTTCTTCTGTGTGGTCTGGACAGTGCTTGAACCAGCCCAGATTTGCTGTTAGATTTCTCACAGGACAATTGCTTGTGATTCTACTGGATCACCTCTTCCTTCAGTAGACAGATCTTTCTGGCTGATGATGGGATTCTGGCATGCTGACCAGTGCCTTCCCAACCCTGGCCGCAGTCAGATGCTGCTGAAGGCATCTACACAGAGGAGTAGGAGTCATTTTCGAGCAGGTTTAAGTATTCCCCTTTGATCTGTGAAAATTACTTGTAAAGTGTGCAAGGCATCCCGAAGGGCCTGAAATCAGAATTAGAAAAGCAACACCTGCTTTCTGTCACTGCTTTTTTTTTTCAAAACCACCAGAATGTAAGAGTTTTTTCTATCCTCCTGTGCATTCAGGCTTAGTGGGAACAATAAATCCTAATCTACATACCGGGTTGATTATAAACTTTCCCCCAGGATACTGCTTACAAAAAGTGATTTGAAATTTCTCTTTGGATAGTCCAGGTGTTGCATGATTTTGTTAAGTGGTCTTGGAGCAATTAGGCTCAGATGGAACCTCTGTGACATGTGCAACTTTGCTAGAATAGGGAAACCTCAGAGGTGAGCTGTGGGATCTGCAAGCTTTGCACAGTTTGTAGAAGAGGTCAGGGAGGGAGATGGAGATATTTTGTGCTTAATAGTTCCAAAAGGAGATGGAATATGGAGAAGGGGAAAAGAGCTTGCTGAGCTTTTTTTCTGCTTGTATTTCTAAGGATTGGTCAGACATAAATTACTTAAAACAGGGTCTTTATTTTAACAATCAGGTTGAAAATTATGCGCCACGAGGAAGTGAGTTACTCACAGTCACGCTTTGCAGTGGATATCTGATAAAAATTAAAAGGAAAAAAAAGTCACGCAGAAGACCACACCAATGGTTCAAATGGTTTTGTGTACAAAAATAGGTCTGTAGAAAAATTGTCCCATAGCAACTGAAGTTATGAAACTGTTTCAGCAGTTGGTAAGTTGCCATAATAAAATATCTTTCAAATGGCACATGAAAGAATATTTTTTCACTGATAGTCCTACAAAATACATCCTGATTTGAGAGACTCACTTTGGGTTATTTGCTTCTGCTGGGTCAATGTGAGTTACATAAATTATGCAGTTTATATGAGGCTCTCAGTCATATCCTTAAGAGTAAAGTGGTGGAGTGAAATGACATAAAATACGAACATGCATTACTCAGAGTGTCACTTAACACTAGAGAAACACACCTTGGTAAGTGTGAATGTACATTTAAAAGAAAAATATTTGCTGGCCCATATGGCGAGGTAAGGACGTAACTACATACAATAAATATACAATACCTCTTGACAGTGTCTGAGGTGCTCGTTTTTCCTTTTTAATTGCCATTGCAAGGTTGGAAGTAACTGCAATTAACAGAAGGGACAAGGCCAATGTTGAATGGAGCATTATTTCCCTTTCAATGCAGCAAGGAAACTGGAAAACAAAGCAACAACTTTAGTCACATGCTTTTGTCACCTCGCACAGTGTAAATCAATGTGTTAGTGGCATTCTAACAATCTATACTTCAGAGACAGCTTTGGTTAGTTCTAGAAATGCCTGCTTTTGTGAGAAAAATGCAAAATGGAAATACTTAATTTTACGGTGAAACACTGCTATCAGTTGTCAAAATTAGGTTGCAGGAGACTGTTCTCATTTGATTCTTATGAACTAGCAAATATTGTAATGCTGGATCATGACAATTCCAAGACAGTGCTATAGGTTTCTTAATTTCAGTGGAACATAAGAGCATGGGATTTTTTTTTTGTTTTATATTAGGGTTTTTTTGGCAAAAGATGTCTCATGATATCCTCATTAATCAAATAGGAAAATTGGCAAATATTTGCCTCCAAGTATAATACATTTTAAATTGGCAAATCCATCCAAAATGTTGAAATTGCCATAATTTTTAAAGTCTGCACTCTGTGAACTAGGATGTTAGGGACTGTGAGATAAATGTCAAAGAAATTTTCATCAGTTTCTCACAATGAAAAATTTCCCTATTCTTCACAGCTTTTCTTACACTGACTTTCAGCTGAAGTCCTTCTGAATAAAACAATTCATCTGTGCTCCTGGCTGCTTTAGTATTCTCTTCCTGACAAAGATCATTATAAGAAATTCAGTAACATCTGTCCTTGATAAAAGTCAGAGAACAGAAGGAAGAGTTGAAGAAAGGCATTAAAAATCCAATTTTTTTTTTTTTAATTAATAGGTCTTTCAGTCCAGTGCAATCATATTTAGGCATGAAAACTCTGATATTCAGGTGGATACCTGATGGTTTCAACTGAGTTAAAAAATGTAATGCATATAGCCCAGAATACTACCCAGTTTTATCAGTTTTCACTAGAGACTCCATTTTTTGGAGGAATGATATTCAGTGTGGAATTATGACTCTGAGCACTGGCAAAAGAAAACGCGTCATGTTTTTTAGGACTGAAAAGCAAGAAAAGTGATGCTTTAATGAATCTCTTAACATTGCAGAATCCTTGTTAGCAGTTAAGTTTCTTGTGAACAAGTTAAAACTCTGTTTCCAATAACTGGCAATCTCAATCCGAGAAAAGAATTCTATTCATGTGGAGAAAAATTTGTATATTAAAATATGCAAAAATTTAGGAAAAAATATCATCTTGTAGTAAGAATCTTATATTTCTGAAAAATTTCCCTATGTTGGTAAAATAATCAGTATATTCATTATAATATTTTTCTCTTCAGTCTTGTCCCAAAACAATTCCCTTTACCCACACACGGCATCACAACTGTAGAGTTGTTCTTTGTTTTACATACTCCCCTAGGCTCATTCATGTTGGCTACTCTTGATTGAGTTTTAGAAAGGAGTCTCCTTTGGAGCTTACTTATTATGCTCAGTAACATGATGATTGGAGATTATTGATGTTTAATGAGAAAATGAGAAGTTTTCCAGTGTTTCCTAAGGGGAGACTGTAATTTTTGGTTAAGTCTGGGGGATGAGAATTTTTGAATAAATCCTCAACAAAAATTCCATTCAAGTTTTCCCCATGTTTGTGCAAACCACTAACTTCAGTCAGCTAAAGCCGGTCATTACACCATACTACTATAGTCTTGAAAAATGAGTATTTGTAGCAACTCTATGTGAAAATCAGCAACTATCTTTAGTATCAGTTTACTAATTAGCTGTTGACCAAATTATCATTTCTATTAACATGTTAAAATTATATTTAAACATGAATAGATATGGCTTGAAATCACACCAGATAATGTCTTTCTAAAGCAGACATGGAATGTGCAATTCAGTTCTTTCTTTCATTATGTATTCAGAAAAAATCAAAGTGTAGATCTCTTCAAATCACAAGTATATTTATCTGAAGCTTAATATTTGATTATCATTCTATTGAAAATCAGTAGGGTTTTGGAAGGATAATTTATCAAGCTGCAGCTGGAGATAGTTTAAATTTAATAATCTGAATTTTTGATACTACATGATACAACATTAATTAATTGACTTAGAGAAAACAATGACAGATAACACCATATAGATTACCTTCAACTCTCTGCCAGAACAAACATTTGCTAGCTAATCTCTATGCATCTATCAACTGTCTTTTTGTATAACTAACTTTGTAAAGTATTTGTGAACCAAACCTCATTGCTGTACTAAAGGAGACTTAAGAATGAGAAATATTTGCTCACCGGCAGCGATCAATTCTCCTGATTGAAGGTCCTCTTCCTGGAACTGGTTAGTTAAAAATCAGTGTGATTTAAGCACACTGTGACTTAAGCACACCTGAGCTGTCCAGGTCTCTGTGTCACAGCAACAGTGCATTCACCTGGGAAAAAATGAGAGGAACCTTTGAGCTGAAAACCAAATTAGTGTGTTTCCACCCTCCCCCTTCCTTTTCTGCCATCCTTCCAACTTTCATCCTTGTGAGTTCCCATGCTTATACACTGAATCCTTGCATTTCTCTTCATCTTGCTTGTATCAGGTGTCTTGTTATGAGGATTGGAAATAAATAGTGGCTTATGTGTGTCTGCTACTTCCCCCCTCAAACAGTTTGACTCTGGCTTATAGCCAGTGTAAAAAGAAACTGCCAACGAAAGCGGGAACTGTAGGTGCTTTTGTTCCCAGTGAATGGCAGGGTTCACTGGTGCTTGAAGACAGGTATGAACCTAATAGGAAGACACAAGGGTTACTTTGTGTAGAGAAGTGTAATTAACAAATAAAACAAACTTTTTTTTTTTTGAGACAGAAATAAAATTACTTATTTAAAGAATATGGTTCGAAGTACCTGATTATCCTGATCATTGCTCCTGGGAGTTGTAGTTTAAAACTGTCTGATTCTTTGAAAATGATGCTTGATATAATTTTACTGAACTTGACAAATACAGGAAAAGTCCTTTATTCACCATTTTTGCACAAAGAAAGAATGAGCTGGATCATCTTTTCCTTCCTCCTTGGATAGCTTTTGCAAGGGAATCAGAAGCAATCCCCTTTTGATTCTTATCTCCCAGGCATTTGTTAATATGGACTGTATGGTTACACTTCTTATAGTTAGAAATACAGAAATTTTCCAAAATTACCGAAGTGTATTGTTTCTCATCCCTGACATATTGTGTTATTCATCCCTGAGGTATTGTGTTTTACATGGCACAGGTTTCTTACTGTTAGAAGTAAAGGGGTAGATATTCAATCAGCCTAAAATTAGTGCTGAGCTACCTGCGAGTGCCCTTTGGCAGGATGATCAGCTATTTGTCTCTGTATTTGAAGGTCACAATTTCAGCCTTTGTCAGTCTTGCAACAGAGAGATTGGCAGCCCTGGTGAAAAAGACCTTGTCAAGATTTAATGCTGAAAGAGAATGACTGTAATAATTTATAAATCCAAGCTGGATGCCTTCAGTAAACCTATTCAGTCACTGCTTGTTAAGTGGGATCTTATCAGCTCCCTGTCCTTAATTTCTTCTGCATGTGTTCAGCATCCATACATGACCAGAGTGTGAAGCTAGAACTCCATCCCAGCCAAAACTGTCCTGCCTGACACTCAAAAGGCCGACCTGTGCAGCAGCAGTTACCAGCCAAATACTGAACACCTCTGAAATGCAGAGCACATGCTTCCTTACTCCTTCATTAAACTAGTGTCTCTTGCTCATTGAACTTGGCCAACTTAGTCTCCAGGGGAATGTGGGTGGAAGGTGTTTGCATTTTTCTTCTCTAGTCTAAAAGAGTAATTTTGGAGGTACAAGTAATTATGGATTAACTGTGTATATACATTTCTATCCAGATCAAAATTAGGAAATGTAACAATTGGCTAAATATAGCGCAGAGCAAAACAGCAATAAAGTATGTGAAGAGGACAGACTTTTAGAAAGAGAAAAATGTTGCAGAATAACTGACACTTGAAATCACACGCTACTGCTTCCACGTGAGTCATGCACCAGCGGATTTAGGTACGTATCCATACATTGGATAGCCCATTTATGAAAAGTGAAGCTGACTTTTAAATTTTAATTTACACAGTGCTGCACATATGACATTGCTGATGAAGTTCTTACTCTGTCCAACTCTGCCTTATTTCATGTGTGAGCAAGGGATAAGATCACAGCTCCTGTGACAGGTGTAATTCAATCTCTGTTGATAACTCTGCAAAAGGCTTTTATACAATCAATGTGTCTCTGTAAATCAATACAAAATTAATTAGGAGATTACACAGGGAGATTGTAGTGTGGCCTGGAGATGCACCACCACAAATGCCCAAATAATTTTTACACTAAACAGTAGGAGAAAGCTTCACAGAACACATATTTTCATGGATGAGAGGTACTTCTGGCTCCTAACACAGGTATTTGGTGTGGAGTGGGTCTGGACCTCAGGGTGCATTCAAGCAGCACATGGTACCAGAGCAGAGAACTACAAGCTTAGACTGCTGAGCATTAGCTTTCACTACCAAAAAGGAATAAGTGGAAAAACCCTACAAAAGTCTATTGGACTCAAGTTTTGACAGACAGCCAAAACCCATTATTAGAAAATTTCTGAATAATTTCAACAAAGTCATTTAGAGAAATCTAGATATGACATGCTGGTTTGTTTCTGAGTGTGTCTTTCTAAATAGTCACAATTGTGGAAATAGGGCTTCTGGTATTACAAGCTGATTCACAACAGATGTACTTCCCCTCAGCCCCCTTTCCTAAAAGGAAAGCTCCAGGTACTGCTCAAGTGAACAAACTACTCCAGTGTTATCTGTGCCCCAACAGTTTGCTTTCACTGGACCACTGTACTTTTGTAGCTTTGTATTCCTATAAAGACACTGTTATGGAACACAAGCATAATAATATAAGTGGAAAAACACTTATTGAAGTAGTTTTTACAGTGGTTAATGCTGGCTGCAACCCTTATTCTCTACTTCCCAGGCCAATGTCCAGGCTTTCACTTCTAAGTCTACGTCTTATTCCAGTATTGTAACCTCCAACCTCCTCCAGAGGTTACTCTGCATTTTTTTGGAAACTAACCCCTCCATCCTTACACCACCCTGTGGCACAGCACCTGGAAAACTTGGTTTCAGGCTTAATTGGTGCCTTACTTCAGCTGTCTGCAGTTCTGTGCCTCTGTGAGTCACTACCGTCCATTGGCTTCCACTTCCCAACAAGATTATTTTCCTGCCCTCTAGGCTTCTCAGATTTCCCAGAACTTTTTATAGATACAAAGCTTTGAAGACTTCAAGGGGAAAAATGTAATTTATTATTTTTCATAAATTTTGCTGAGATTTACGGAATAAATGTGTTTTGGTAAATAAAAGGAAACCAGTGCTAGATGTTGGTTCCTCCCTTCAGTCCAAAAGTACAAACTGTTCTGGACTGTTTATTTAACGTTGTGTGAGCCCTGGCAGGCAGAGCTTGCCCTTCTACCAGTGGATCTTCCTCTTACAGTGTGGTTCTAGTCATGCCAGGGGAAGCCTTGGAAGCCATTCTGGCCTCCCAAGCTGCTGGTGCACCTCAGGGCACACACTGCCAGCCCAGAGGAGGAGTACAGTGCACTCCATGCCCATGGCTGCTGAAAAGGGGTGTGAAGGCTTGCCACCTTTTGCAATCCTAAATTAGAAAAGGGGAGAGTTGCATGTCCTGCACGCTGTAAGTCTGGAGAGTGGCAATAAGACTGTTGCATGCTCAAGGCTCTCAGTTCTCTCCCTTCCAGCAGACTCCGCCTACACACAGGGTTGCATTTGACTTGGTCATACGGCAGCAGAGGGATGGGGGCAGCTGGAATGGCTGTTTCCCCAAGGCTTCATTGGACCTTGATTGGCATGAGGACCTGCAGAACGTGCCTGTCCTCCTCTATTCCAGCTTCCTCTTGCTGCATCCTGGGTAGCTGTGGGCTGGTGTTCCCCACCATCATGGGCATGGCAGGGAAGAGGGGCAAGGGCAGTGGTGTGGAGCCCAGGCAGCTCCAGTCTCTGCACGGTGCATGAACATCGATGGCTTTACATCAAGTTTCCTCTCATACAGGGAACTAACAAGCACATACATGTCAGGGTACCACATGCAGCAGGCTGTGGCTGAGCCTTTCTGGTCAAGGGCATGTTTTCTCTATTTTCAGTGTTTCAGTCTTTCTCTCTGTGTTTCAATCTTTCACTGCTTCAGCTGTGAACAAACACCTTCCTCAAAATGTACGTCATCTGACAGAGCTGAAAGCTTATACAGAAATTGCCTTTTAGACCACCTGAATAGACTATGGTTTCTTCCAACAAATTATGAAGTCTTACTGAAATTGTGGGCTGAGAAAATGATATCTAGAATTTACTTTGCCCTCAAAGTTATAATTTTTAATTTTTTTTTTAACATTCACAGTGTGTTTTGGAGGCATATTTCCAAAAGCTGTTAGAATGGCTCAGTAACTCTTTGAGGAAGCCAAAGAGTTTGATATCTGACATGATTATATTTGAGTTTCTGGATGATGTGATGAGGTGTTTGGATTCAATAAATGGTATACTGAAACATCAATATCTAAAGAAAATGAAATGCAAGTACTGCTGCAGCTGGAGGACTTGGGTGGGATTTCTCTGGCACAAATATGATCTTTTAGTATTTATAGGTTATGCATCTCTTTATTGATGTGGCCAGTAAGACAAAAATTTGATTGTTACCAATGCCTCTAGTTGGCAGTGTTGCATTACTAATAGCAAAAGAACAAATCTTTCTGTTTCAACTTTGCTGGATTCCAGTTATAAATTCATAATACGGATAATTTAAACATAAAAGTGACTGCATATAAAAATTCGTGAAGTTGTGAAAAACAGTTGAAAATTCATTTTGAAAAATCAAAATGCTTTTTATTTTGGTTTTTTTTGTTTGTTTTTAATTTATGTGCACATAAAGTAATTTGAGAGGTGACAGGGGTAGAAACCCAGACCAGATTTTAAGGAGGAGAGCCAGGAAATTCAGCATGTGTTTTGGAAGAGATTGAGAGCTCAGAAATATTCAATGAAACTTTCTGACTGCCACAAGAAATGAAAAGCGGCTGCATTTCCCTGCAGTCAGAGTGTCCCAATAAAGACTTCACAAGCAAGAATGCTCTCCAGAAACACATTGGACTACTTTGCTGCAGCTGTGAGAGTGAGTCAACCAGGCCTCTGTTGAAAGAGATCCTGTTGCTGCAATGTTTTTGTGATGTTTTCCTGCAGTGACATCACTGAATCTGCTTTAAAATGTACTGCCATCTAAAAATCAAAAGACATTGTGTGCTGTAAAGTGAGTGTTTACAGTATCTTTTAGTGTTTCAGCTTTCTGCACAGGTATTCCTTTAACTTTTACTATAATGAGAGGTTTATCTTAGGGCTTGCTTCCGTGAAGGACTGACGCAAGAGGGCATGAGAGCAACTCAGTATCTCTGAACTTTTGTCTCCTCTTTTACTCTCTGTTCTTCAGCCAAACCTTGATCCTGTAAATTTTTGAGTCCTTGGTTCCTTTCCAGAACAGTGCTTGATACATATTTAACTTTAGGCACATTAGCAACCCCATTGATGTCCATAGGACCACTCATATGCTTAAAGTTAAACATGTTCTCGAGTGTCTACACTGGATCAGAGAATATGGGATTGAGGTCTCTGGCAAATCTCTAGGCAGGCTTCTCCTGAAGAAGACAGACAAGCCTCTCTTCTGATGCAGACCTGTCCTGGTGCAGCCAGGTTTATCCCCAGCAGCCAGTTGCTGGAAAGGGTCTCTAGCAGATCATTTCTCACTGACTGAGCAGACCATACTCTTTACCAACAGAAAGGTTTCAGCTTTGGCCATCACAATGCAGAACTGCTCACCTGAGCAGCTCATAGAGCTGCAACCTGAAGTCCCTGCACTAACCCCTTCGGTGGCACTCACCCATTACCCTAAGTCGGAGCTCGTTCAGTGCAGCTGATCCCTGGAGCTGTCATCCTTTCATCTGGAACCTGTTGTCACACTGAGCGCTTTTCTTTCAGTCTGAAAAAGGCAAGTGACAACAGACTTCCATATTCCTAAAATGTCATGCTGCTTTCACATATATTATTCTCCAGAATATATGAGAATATTTAGTATATTTGGAACACTTTAATCAGATTTTTTAAAAAACACAGAACAAACAAAACCTTTATGGCTTGTTATGGCCTCTTATTATCACAATTCACATCTGAGAAGCAGAATGAATTTAACATTACCTGACTGAAAACAATGTCACTTTCAGTGGCAGAGATGGAGGTGGGAAACACGTAAAAGTACATGGGAGTACCTTGAAATGTTGAGAGGTATCCCGGGTCTAGCTTTTCTTTATCTCCATGGCCATTAAAAACTGTTAATTATCACAGTCTGGCTTCCAATGAGTGACAGTTTGCTTTTAGTGTTGGAATATATTTTTAGCCTGGCCAAGCATAACCTTTTGTTATTTGGTTGTTACATTTATAGCCCACATAATTGATGCAGAAAATTTTTTTGCTTCAGATTAGCTTCTAGCTACAGTATTTTCTTGTTGTTGCTTTTTTAAAGCCAAGGATTAATAGGAGACAGAAACACAAGGCTGAGTCATCGAGTGCTGTCTTCCACTGGAGGCAGCCACACCATAATATCCTGCTTATATATACGTTAAAATTACTTAGGAATTTTGCCACTCTTCTTTTTCAAGCCTGCCTTTGAAACTCACTTCTTTGGAGAAACTCTGATTTAATTAGCCTGAACTTACACTTAACAACTTCTGATCAACTGTTCTTCTGCCAGCATTACCCCAAATGCTGTTTCTCTCTCTCTCTCTCTCTCGCATTTCTTCAGAGAAATCACATCTCAGCTTGGTCTTCTTTCTTCTGGTTGGAAAAAAGAAAAAATTTCGAGTTCCTTCATTTACCACATCTATTTACCCTTTTCTTCATCTACACGAGCAGGAGTTCAGAGTTCCTGAACAGAGATGTACCACTGTGTTCCAGATATGGTCCTACATGGGCCTGTGCAACTATTGTCTCTCTGAAAATATGTTGTCTTACACCCCCTCGTGTCCCATTTGCTTCTCTTACAGGTTCTTTTTAATATACTAGTTACTAATGACCAATCTATAATATGATCTCACCATATGTACACCCACATCTTTTTTCTTCCAGGATTTTTTCCAACTGACAGGGCTCAAACTTTGAGCAGAAATATCTGCCAGTAGTCTCTGTAAAGAGAATGTTTTATATAAGTGCCTTTTCCATCTTTAACAATCTTTATAAGATGTGGATGAACTGGCCTTGAGGCCACTGAGGAAAACTGAAACATCCTGCATTTTCCTCTCCATGCCTAGCCTAAAGCAGTTAGCCTCCCTAAAGCCACTACTTTAGGCAATGGAGACGAACAGAGATGACTGCAAGCATATGGATTAAGTCTACTCTAAATCACCATCTGGAGAAGCCAGATGGGACCCGGATGGGAGGCACCAGATAAAGACACCCTAGGAGACTGGCTCCTATCAGCTGATGTTAGTCTTTTTAGATATCTTTCCAGTCACATCTCTGGAAGATCGCATCATATCTGGGTTCTTCTTTAGCAAGTACATCACAATAGATGTACCAAAAAAAAAAGAAAAAATTCTTAACAGATTTCAAGCCCAAAGATCTAGATATCTGAAACACTAAACTCTGTATTACTGATACTGAAACTAACCTTAATGAGTCTATTATATGCCCTAGCCATCACCATACACCTGTTTAACTGATATCCTGCTGACAAGCATTTCCAAGGCCTGCATAATAGCTTCCAGCTGTGGCGCATTCCGTATATGTTTTTTCAGAATAAAGGATGATTTTTACTTGAATTAGTGAGGAGTCTCAGTAGACAGCTATAACCTGACAGTTCTTTGTTATTTGTGATGGCGATGCTGCACAAAAAATGTTAGAGATTCCAGTGACTTTATCTTTTTCCCTTTCTTGAATAAGAACTAGGTTATTGTTACATATACATGTAAAGCATTGCAACTGGCATTTGGCTGAAAGATTTCGGTGCAGTGGTTCAGGGAGCATGGTTTGTGGGGTACTGCTCAGCTTCTGCCATGTCGCATTTCCAGGATGAAAAGGAAATTAATGAACTTTCAGCTTACACCACTGCAACTGGGAGACAGGTCACAAAGAGACCAACGTATTCAGGTTGTGAAGTGGTAGTCACATTTCTTAACTTTATGTGCCTAGGGAGGAAGATACTGTGTCTAGGCTAAGCTAGACTTAGCCACGTCCTCTTCTCAGTCACCCTCTTGGGAGACCCCACCTTACTCCTAAGACAGATCCTGAGAAAACTGGCCTCTTCTGTAAAGTGAGTCTTGGACTTTCTGACTGTAGAATCCTCCATATTCTGCAAGGACTGTTGCCTAAACAGAAAACAATATGTTTGGGAAAAACATTTGATCCCCAAATATATGGATAAACATAGATCATTGGAAAGCAAGTAGGTCTAGTATTTATCTTCTTTACCCAAGATTTTGGGGCTATTTTCAGTACTTTTCTTTCATTTCAACAAAAAAGAGCAAAATCTGGATCTCACTGCAAGAAAAAAGCAACTTTCTCCTTTATGCCATGTTGTCACCTTCAGCAGTCTTTTTCTTTTGGCAATGTGATGATATGTCTTTTGAAACATAAGCCCATCTTTTGACAGCATATACTTTTATCTAGAAAGTTTCCTAATGGTTTTTAAAAAAAGTTTTAAAATTCCTTTTCTCTCATGATTTTCCTAAGTGATGAAAAATCCTTATTTTAACCACTGTTATTCAGGATAATATATAAGAATAGTTCTAATCTTGACCCTGACCCTCTGTAAAACAGCAGAACAGGTTTGTTTTTTTTTTTTCTTGAGGGCAGACCATATGTGAGGGAGAAGAGAAAAAATTTTTTAGAACAAGTTTACAGGGTAGACAATTGGAAGAACACAAAGGGACATTTTTACTTCTAAACTGAGAAATGTTTTCATAGTTTGTCATTTGAGAGGTGCATACAAATCACAGGGTGCTTTGTAGTGTTCCTTGGGATGTTAAGACAGAAGGAAAATTACCTAGTTTTCACAGTATTTGTAAGATTTCAGTGGTGAGACTGGAATGAAAAGGAGTGTATGCCAATGGCTGAGTTAATTTGCTCATGTTGCAAGAAACACAAATTGAAAAAAAAATTAATAAAAATGAAAGAAAATATTTGATTACAATATTTAATTTTGTCAGGAAAATCCAGCACAAATGACATAGCAGAGATCAATGGAAACTTGTGAAAAGAATGTCTGTTGTTTGTCAGAAGAGCATGAACTAGACTGAAGGCTGAGCTGGTTCCACAGTGTAGTGTTCCTGCAGAGGTAATTGGCACAGCTCATCATCAGTGGGAACTGGACTGTGTGGGAGAACGCTAGTGGCTTACAAATACTTTCTCCTTCTCTTGTATGTTGATTTAATTCTAACTTAGCTTGCCAGTAGCCATAAATTGCATGGCAGTGCCATATGGATGCCATAGCACAATTGACCATGCTTTTGTCTTCTAGTTGAGAGGGGAGTTGTGGGGATTTTTTCTCTGGTAAATGCAGATACATGCACTAGATTAGATGCCTTCTAACATAGAAATCTAAAACAGTAGGTAGAGGTCTCCAAATTTTGTATTTACACTGATCATAAGACACTTTCATGAAAGTTGATCAACTCAGATATGGAAGTCTGCACTGTGGACATCTGTAGTAAAGTTGTGTGGAGGGAAATCTATCCCATATGTTTCAGCTGTGAATGACAGAGGGAGAGCACAGTGGAGGAGCAGCTGAAGAAACCAAGTACCAGAACAAACCCATCCTCAGGGACACAAAGCTGACCCTGGGCTCTTACTGAAAGGAGGTCTCTTAGATTGACAATATCCACCAAATTAAAAAGGAAGTAAAGGCACAAGTCATGACAGCAACAGCAAAATTCAGCTATTGTTGTACTACACAACACATTTCAGAGGGATCACATTAGCTACAGTGCTGAGATGGCATTTGGGTAACAGGATGATGCTGTGAAACCTAGAAATTTCTTGCCTGTTTTTTTTCTTCTCATCTTTATAAAACTCTCCTTCTTGGCTGTCAGGTCATGCTATTTTGACTTTTTCCAAAGCATGCTTTTGAAAATGGAGAAATAAAGGATTTCTTAAATTATTTAAAGAGAAGTGTGTTTCCTGTTTCCTAGCTGAATCTAAATTTGTTAGGTGGGTTTAAATACAGAAACATTCAAGTTGGAAATGGCCTTGGGAGGTCTTTAGTCCAGTCTCCTGCTCAGGGCAGATTTAACACTGAATTCAGACCACACTGTTCAGGGCTTTGTCCAGTCGGGTCTTGAAAACCTTCCAGGAAAGGGATTCCATGACTTGTCTGGGTAACCTAATTAAATGTTTAATTATCTTCAGAGATTTTTGGTTTTGTGTGTCTTTGAATCCAGTTAGGACCTTCTCTGCTCCAGTTTACAACATTTTTTCTCCCAGTGAAAAGCTTGTCTCCTTCTTTTAACCCCTGAGTAAACACTGGCAGGCTTCTGTTAGGTCCTCCCTAAAACATCTCTTCCCCAGGCTGATCAAGCCCAAATCCTCTGGGTTTTCCTTATGGGTCAGTTGCTCCAGCTCTTAACTCTTGGCAGCATCTTGCTACATACCCTTGCCAAGGTCTATCTTCATCTTCCATGTATTTAGTGGTACAAAACTGGATACAGGTTTACATATGCTGTCTAATAAATGCCATGTAAAGGGGAACAATCAGTAGCAGGACTCTTATTAATTCAGTCGGGTGCTGTTGGCCTTTTTTTCCTGCCAGGGCACACTGTTGGCTCATGTTGGGCATATTGTCAAGCAAGACCCCGGTCCTTTTCAGCAGGGCTGCTACTAAAGCTGCTCAGTCTCCAGACTACACTACTGCATATGTTAGCTCTTCCCATGTTCAGGACTTTGCATTTTTTCTTCGTGAATTTCATGACACTCCAGAAATGTAATCACATTAAATTGGGCTCAGAACAAAGCACATCTAGTTTCTCACCCCACTCAAACAACTAACAGAAATGCTGAGAGTGGAAAAGCAGAAATGGTTAGAATAGGACAACCACAGAATAAGACTATGTGATTAAAACCAGGCAGGGACCTAGAGGCAATCTCTCAGTTTGATTTAGCAGTTCACAATTAAAGGCTTAAAGCTCCAGTCTGTAACATTACATCCATAAACATTCTCTTTTCACAACCATGCCCTAAAGTAATGAAAAGTTCTTGGGTATGAGAAGAACCAAATTGGTTTTATGTTTTGTACTTGGCATAATCTGTAAGCACCTCTTAAAACTACCTCTGATATTCTCATGTCTCATGTATTAATAAAAGCGGATGGAAAACAAGTTTTGTAAATTATATCTATATATCTGTATATCTCAGAATTTATCCCAGGGGTGATTCTCAAGAGCATTTTTAACATTACAAAAAACAGAAAAACCTGGAAAAAATCATGTCAGCAGGCATAATTGAAACTAGTAAACTAATTGTGCTGAGAGAAATGCCATTTCAAATGTATAAAAGTAGGTATTATATGGAAAAATAAGGAAAATTTATGTAGAATTAGTCATCTCAGACATGCTAAGTACCCAGCCTACCTGTTTTTGCAGCTATACTAGTCTTCCTTTGCATTTTTTCATCCATTCTACTATTCTTTGGTTCTGACTTCTGCATTTTGTCAAAATATTGTACATAATGTCTTTGGTGAACGTTGTGTCCAAATTTCATTTATTTCTCTGTGCAAGAGGGGCAATAATGTAACTTGATCTAATTTTTAACCATTACGCACAGCAAATAATAAGTATTTTCAAAACCACTGAGAAACTTTAAAAATGAAAAATAAACAGGGAAACATTTGAACAAAGCTATTGCATAAGGAAAAATAAAAGTAGAGAAAGAGAACAAAAATATGAAGTACTCCAGCCAAATTTCAGATTGCACGGTACTTCACTGCCAGAATGCCAGTATTCTGCTTATAAGCTATTATTGTCACAGAAACTCCTCAATAATTCACAAAACAAACTCACAGTATCTAAATATAGCGTTGAAATAACAAAACCATTCTATTTTTTCCCCAAGTGAAGTAATTAATTCTAAAAATGATGGTTTAGATTAACCTAGCTCAGGTTATTCAAGCCATCTCTCTGTGTCTATCCAAAATGCACACAAGAGAAGTCTGGAATGCAAAAAGGTTCAAAGTGTACTTTATACTCTTCTAGCTGTCGCATTATTTTATGCACAACACTCCTAACTCACCGGTGCCTGCAATATCACACCCCCAGCACACAGCACAGGGTTACTGTTCCCCAGTCTCTAGCCATGCCCTATTTCTTTCAGTATAAGTTTCATCCTGCACCATTGAGGTCACCTCTGCTGTGGAGGAGGCCTTAAGCTGGTGACTGAAGAACTACGAAGACTACTTGCATGTCTGTTCGATGTCACGTGGCCACTGCAGGAATAACCCACTGCAGGATGAGCCCGTGGGCTGAGGGAAGCACAGGCAAGGCAGTCAATTGCACAACAGGCAAAGATCAGGCTCTGCATTTCCTCTGTCGATGGACAAGACTGGGAGTGAGAGTATTTTCTTTTATTCTCAGTCCTAAAGGATTACTATCGAAGCCAATACAAGAAGAGAAAAACTAAAAATATCTTTTATAACTGTGAACATAGACATGTGAACTTCCTCCCTGATAATTGCCACTCCTCTGCTTACCGATTTTGTATAAAGATAATTTACATCAGTGAGGAAGTAATTGAGAATGTCACATTCAAAATTATGTATTCTTGCATCTTCTCTATGACCATCTTAAAAATACATGAACATCTTGATACTGCTTTATCTTTTCTACGTTAAAAGTGAAGATCTAAAGTAGGTTACTTATGACCAACTTGTATGAATGAAAAAAACCAACCAAAAAGTCATATAGTTTTCCGTGATGACTCATTTAATTAACTTGCATAACTTATTTCATGGTATTTTATCATATTTACCATTTGCTTCACATGCTTCTGATCCCTGATATCTGGAAATACTTCTTGAATCTTTGTCCCTGTGACTTTAATATTTTGCTTTCCAAAGAATTAATTAAATCTTTCATGTCACATTTTAACAACTAATCAATATTTTATAGTTTCTGTACGTATATTTTTTTGTTGTGTAGCATTGGTTTAAATAATTTGCATCATGTTTGCCTGAGCTATGCTTTCTGTTACTCTGTGGTGATGCCTTTTGGTTATACTCATGAGGAGTCTCAGGAATTGTGTTTTCTGCTGCTTGTGAGCTGTCACTTTCATAAATTGCTTTGGAAATACCCACTTATATGTTATGGTGTCACAGTATTTTTGATGTGTTTGTGCCCCTTGGAAATGCATTATAATACATTCATAACATCTGTGTCATGATGAGACTGTCTACCAGTTCTAGCTATAATTGTTTCATGTTTGGTGTTATGACCATCCAAGCTTTCACTGAACAGTTCTGACACAGAGATGTAAAGTCCATATGAGTTTTTATAGCACATTTTACTGTAGCTCAGTTTCAGGTTGAGCAAAGAGATGACTCCTGGAAAGTTGAAAAAATCAGCAGTAATATTTTCACTATTAGTGTTTCTTATAACAGATGAACTGTAATAGTGTTTTTTAACGTGAGATGTTTAATTAATTTAATTTGTTCCTCATCATGTGAAAACTTCATCCTGATTATTCTCATGGCAAATGATTGTGACAAAAGCAATTACCTAAACATGAACTACATAAGGAGATGAGCCTCTAGAAGACAATGCAGGTAAGGAACAGTATTAGAAGACAAAGAGAAATGCAATCTCTTGCATTAGTGAGATGGAGATTAACTAGTGAAGTATTTTTAGGAAACCTCTGAAAAAAGAGTGCTACCTGTAAGTTCCATGTGCAGTCAGTTGAGCCTCTCCCCAGCCAGAAGCACACTTCCTACTACAAAAAGTTAACTTGTTTGTAGCTTTTTATAGTTAGCTTTACTTCATTCTTCTTCGGTTCAGAGAACAGGATGTGCAAGAGAAGTCTTACAAACCACTACCTTTATCAACCAAACTACATTTACCACAAAGGGCCCTAATTTTTTTTAGAGGTTAATAAAGTATAGATATGTCTAATAATGTCCAGACTGAACTTTCTTTTCACAAATATGGCAGTATTGTGATACAAAAAGCAACATTTTTGATGGTTCTAAAAAATTGATATTACAAAAAAAGGAAGGACTGTTTTAATTTTTAATAAGTGTTTAAAGTTTGAGTTGATTTGTTAAAGCCACTGGTTACTGGCAGTTCTCCCAAATCCTTTCACAGATGGAGGAGATCCCCGGTTCTGTTGTTGGTTTAGGTAATTGCATGAAAGAATGAGCAAGTTTAAGGGAACCTGTGTAAAGAGCTCTGTACCTGCTCCAGTGGACAGATTTCAGCTTTACAGAAACACCTTACATTAAGACAGGGTAGGAAAGAGATTCTGGACATTGACAATTAAGAGTTCAGTTCATAGGATTATTCAGCTAATGTGGAGTCCATGGCGGGTTTACAAAGATTATCCTTTTGAGTAAGCAGGAGAGCCATTATTCATGGACCCATTCAGCTTTGTTAGAGGCTATAGATAGAGAAAGGAATCTTCCTTACTTTGTAGCCACCTCACTAGTAAGCTCTGCAGCTGAACTGAATTATCCCAGTTTGCAGGAGATATTTAAATTAATGAACTAACAGAGGTTAAGTAATACAGATCTATGCCTACCTGACAGATTTGGTCTATGTTGTGTACCTCAGCAAGATTTCCCAGCTCTACCTCACTGCTGTCTCAGGTTTCTCAGGATACATGTCTTCCAGATCCTTCTGACTCCAAGAATGAGTTCTTTAGATCAAAACCTAGGGAAAGAACTGAAAAAAACAACAGTTTTGTACATGGCCATTTACAATGTCCAGCCACTTATGTTTTCTCTAAGTTCTTGGCTAAATCACAGAAGAAATCACCACATCCCAAAGTCTTCATTGTCCTTGAGACTGCACTGACTTTAGAAAGTGTTGCCTTTTGCCCTTAAGAAAGTACATCTATTAACCCTCACCTGTCTTTGCTGGAAACACTGGCATGGTATAACTGTAGTTCTGTGGAACTCCAGCCACAACATTACACATCAAACGAAACTAAACTGTCTGGTTCAGGCATACTCTCATCATGATTTCCATCCTTTCAGTGGTAGCCTATGTATCTGAAGTAATTCTCACAGTGAAATGCTCTTTTATGTAGGCAGTCTGTTTTTCCTTGCCTTCTGAGACATACACGTTTAGAAAATTTCAATAATCATGAAGTCTGCCTCTTGACGTGTAATGTGACCCGAGCAGCTGCCCTTTAAGTAAGAAGTTGTGATTGAAAAAGCATCTTCTTGAAACAAGTAATTGAAACTATCTGGCCTCACTCTTGACATTTATGGTAGCATACTGGATTTTTATAGGAAACATGAAGGGATGACAGGAAACATTTTCACATGTGGTCATGGAACTCTGAATGCATTTAGAGAAAAACAGTTCATAGAGTTCCTGCATATGGAAAACAAACATTTTTTAACATACTTCCGTATGCACAGAAAATATAATGTATTTTGCATCTTTTTCAAGCCATGTGGCATTATTCAGGAAAAACAGTGCTACACTGTTAATAAATGTGGAAAAATCTAGTATATACTGTGATGATACCTTGATACCTGTAAGACCCATTCAGTCTCAAGATCTGTGTGTCCTAAGCTCAGAAACTTAATTCACCTTGAAAAGTGACAGAGACCTTGTATCATCCAGTAAGACCATGTCAGTTTGGATGGAGAGCTATTTCCCCTCACAAGAATTGTTAGAGAAGGAGTGCAAAAGAGGGGAAAGATGGAAGGAATGAGAGGAGGACCAGATGAAGGGTGCAATAGACAGGACTTAGTTGGGTATTTTTGGGTATTCATTATTAAAAGGATGAATGCAAATGTGTAGTTTGTGTACCTGGTGTATCACAACACTGGGTAGAAAGACACGAATCGGAGTGAGGTTTGTTTCGTGTCAGACAGTCATTTGAGCTTCTGCCTACTCTTCTACATAAGCCTGTGTGCTAGTGTAGTCAGAATAGAACCATTTATGCAAGTCATAGCTTCACAAGGGGGTGGTGCAGCTGGCATTAAGTACAGTCAATTCTGACCTTCCAACTTGACTGCCAGGTAGCCATTCTAAGCTGATTTACTGTGATGAAGGTGTGAGGCTTTGACTCATGCTCTTAGCTCTTGCAGTTAGACCTACTCAGCTAAGTGGATTTATAAACGCTGCAAATCAGAAGAGAGACATTTTGAGTGTGATAACAAAATTTAAAATCTGACTATTCTACCTGTCCTGCCTTTCCTGGTTTCTGTGGGTAAAATGCCTTCTTATATCGCTGAAGTCCATCAGAGCTTCCCAACTCTCAGTTCTGTTGAGGAGCCCTGTTATTAAACAGAGATCTCAGCAAATATGTTTGGCCAATATCCATCAGTAGTTCGCAAAACAAATAGGATGCTTGAATGCAGTAAATTATGGCTATGAAAAAACAGAGAAAGTGTTATGGACTCAAATAACCTGAATTAATGTGTTGACATGCAGTAAATCTCTTCTTAAGGCTCAAAGACTTTGCTAATTAAAACACATTTGTAGAGGAGGAAAAAAATAGGAAAGACTCTTACTCCAGATTTTCATAATCCTAAATTCAAGGCTGGAGACTGTTCTTGAGGGGATGGCTGGACAGTGTGAAATATGTGCAACACTTTATGAGTAGAAAAAGAAGAAGGAAAAACTGATGTAATTAATGCATTTTTTGAGATGGCTTCTTAGTGTTTTAGCTCACATATTTATTAGCCTACTGGGGCTGGCAGAGGCTGAGAAGAGATTTGTGTATGAAACATCTCGAATAAAGGAACTCACTTTTTAGCTGGAACTTTGAGATGGTCAGGTAGTGCAACCGATAGCCAGTACCAACAGAAAGGTATTCAGTTGTGGTGAGTTGACTGTGCCCATCAGCCAGACATCCTCAAACAACTTCTCACTCACTTCCTTTCCTCAACAGTAGAGGGGATAAAATAGAATTAAAAAACTTGTTGGTCGAGATCAAGATGGGTAAATTACTTCTGGTTCCCGTCTCAGGCAAAACAGACTTTACTTGGAGAAAATTAATTCAACTTATTGCCAATGAAAATATATTTGGATAGTGAAAAGCCAAAACAAAAATTAAAGCAACACTTTTCCCCTCACTTGCCCATTTTTTCCCCAGGCTCATGTCACTCCCAAATCCTATACCTCCTCTCCCCCCAAGCAGTGCAGGGAGTATGGTCAATGTGGGTTTGTAGTCAGTCCATCAGAGTTCCTCTGTTGCTCCCCTTTCGGCTGTTCCCTCCTCCTCACAATTCTTCTACTGCCCAGCATGGGTCCTTTCCGCAGGCTACAGTCCTTCAGATAAACCAGCTTCTGTGTAGCCTGTCCACAGGTTGCTGTTCCTTCAGAAAATGTCCACTAACTTTGGAATTGGGTGCTCCATGGTCTGCTGTGTGGACACCACCACCACCAACCCAGCTGATAATCCTTACCTTCTAAGTAAGAGCATCTCTCAATACACCCAGATAATGGTCACCACTGTACCAGTATGGACACATTCAGAAAACCAGGTGTTTAACATTACTGTAGGTGTGTTTCACTTCTTGAATTCAGATCAGTTGTGTGTATGCCATGCTTTCCATTGAGAAGGAGAATTACACAGAAGCCCAGCAAGGTGATCTTCCAGTATTTCAGTGTTGGTTCATTTCGACTGAATGGACAGACAAGGGAAGAATGATGAAGGAGAATTCTTCAGGCTGTCATGGGTAGCCATGTGTGGTCCTTGTATACCTTTATCTGTCCAAGAAACAGCTGATGTTTTCTGTTTCTGCTCAAATGTAGTATTTGTTTGAGTTTTAGCAATCCTGTCAACATATTTTAAACTTTCTGAAGGTATTCTTAGACTCCATGTAGTGTCATTTCTGTGTTTCTGTAATCAATTTGTGTGGAACATCAAAAAAAGCAAAGGAGAAAGGAGTGACTTGCTGGGACAACGAAGTAGGAGAACTAACTAAGCTTGCTACCTCTGGGATCATTTGTCCCCTGTTTCTGGCAGTAATCCAGCTTTCCAGGTGGGCCAGCTCTCTGATTTGACCACTGCATTGCCTTCTTGAACACACCGCTGCTTTATGCCATTTCTCATACTTGTTTTCCAGTAAAAAATAAAGAAACAAAATAAAATATTTGGGGTATGGGTGAGATGAAATATATTTATTTTCAGTCTGCTCCACCAAAAAAGAAAAGTACATAAATGAAAACAAATGGTCCCAAGAAAATTTCACTGTTATTAGAAAACAATTTTTCATTAAAAAAGTCATTTCACTGAAAAAAAATTAAATTAAGCATTTGTAATTGTGTTTTTGTTGACTCAGAGCAGGCTGAAGCCAACTGGGAGCTTTCCCACTGATTTCACTGATTTTGCACGAGGTCTCTTATGAGCTAATGATGTGTTCTTTATTTGGTATTTGTTAAAAGAGAAGCCAGAACTTTCTGAAACTTTTCCTCAGAGTCGTTATCCTCCACTCTGTTCATTTCTGCATTCCTTTGATGAATGTATGCATGACATCAAAAGGGACAAGGGAGAGATGAGTATGAGTTTAAATTTTCTTTTTCCAGAACTTGCAAGGAAATTTCATTTGTTGTCTGTCATTTTAATGTATAGCAGGCTCATGTTACTTTCAAGATGGATGCAGAGATTTTCATTATTCTATAAGAAGCATATTCACTGCAAGATCCTTTGAACATTTTCCATTCCAGACTAACAGGGAATAGGAAAAAGCCATGGGATACCACTAGAAAATCTGATTTCATACCATTTTAAAAAGAAGACTTTCTTTTTAATCAGTTTCCTAGAATCCTGCTGAGGGCTTCTTTTGACATTTTGTCATCTTGTCAAAAATAAATTTTTTTTTGCCTTTGCTCTGATAGAGGTGGGGCCACTTTTGCAGATGGCTTGGTAGAGTGCGTAGGAGCCAAGAAAAAGGGAAAATTATTCACAAATGACATTTCCCATTTCTGTGGGTTTTCTTGAACAAGACTGATACTCTAATGTTCAATTCTAATGACAGGGAAGCATTTATGGTCTTTCTCTCTTATCTCCTGGGAGTGTAAATGCTTTACTTTCAACTCTTGGAGATGTTTCAATTTAAAAAAAAAAAAATCCCAAATGCATCCTATTTTAATTTTGACATTTAACTCCAGTTAAATTCAGTTAATTCAGAATCCTGATTGTGTAAAGTCAAAATGTAAGATAACTGGACAACTGTTTAGCTTTCTAACATATGCCTTTCATAACAACCTCCAGGAGCACACCATCTTAATGATATCATTTCTTAAGGTTAAGTTGTACTGGATCTGAAGCCCTAGGTCACACTGCAAGTTTATTTTCAAACCCAGGAGGTGTGTGACGGGAAGTGTTCCTTTCTGGGACTCTGTAAAGCAGATATATGGTCATGGCAAGACAGACAGATGAGTCACAGGTGGGGAACGATTGTGATACTGAAGAATTTGACTGTAGCCACTTTCAGCATTACCTCAGTTTGAGGAGACTTCCTCTACCCACACTGTACTGTTCATGTCTGACTCATTCTCACTCAGAGAGATAAACCTGCAAGTCGCCATACAGACTCTGTTGAGCTAGAGCAGAGAACACTTCACATCTCTAGGTACATGTGGCTAGCAGGACTTAGCACAGCTGTTTTCTCCTTCAAGACGTGTGGATCTAACAGCCAAATTAGACCAGAGGGAATTAGATGAATTAAGTTAAGGTTTAACCTTTTGTGACTTGGTTTTGTAGCTCATTGACCAGAGACATGTTGCACTTTGGGAAGTCTGGAAGGTCCTTGAAGGCTGAGCATCTTCTCTGTAAGCTGTCATTGAGGTGTCATCTATTGCTCCAATGAACAGTCTGGCTTTCTTCTTATGGCAACCCACTAAGGGGTTGAAAATGGTCTAAGTCCCAGTGATGATAAATAAGGGACAGGAACCAGGGAGCTGTATAAACTTGTTACTGAAAGATGAATTTAATTGAATAGCAGTCTCCCCCTCTCTCTTTCCTTTAAAGGAAATAGTGTATCAGGCTTTAAAATACCTTATGGCAGCTACACAGAGGGGACTTCCCTCACCTTCTTGTGCACAAGGGACTTGATCTCATGTGAAAACCTTACCTTACCTAGCAGACCTAGTAGAGTCTCACAGGTTTCCAGTAATTCACTTAAAATTTATAGACAGCATTGGTAAAGTCCACTGATGAATCATGGGAAAATGGATGCAGTCGGTTGTGTCTTAAAGAAAACCACAGGAGATTATCACTGTTAATTTTGAAGGGGAACTCAGGCAGAAGAAGAGAAACACCCACTTCTCCATTCTAAGACCGTGACTCATATAACTTTCTTTTCTGTCTCCTCTCTCTTTCTTTATTATTGTTATTATTTAAAGCAATACTTTCTTCCTCATATACAAAATACAACTCCACTCCACAATTTGCTATGTCCACCACACTATGATTTTCTTTTAATCTAACTGCTGAAAATTCAGAATGTTTTGTTCTACTAATTTTAAATATTTTTCCTACATAAAGTAACTGTAGAGTTCAACTTCTGTAATATAATCCTCAGCTTGGTGAAAAAATGCCTACATGGTGCTCTATCAAATATGTTGTCTTTTATTTGTTAAAAACATCTTAGAACTATTTTCAAGGAAAAGGATTGACTGAAAAAAATAGAAGAGCCAGAGAGTCATGAACTACATTATCTTTGTGAGAATGGGGATTTTCAGCACTCTTTCAAAGCCAGCTTCCTACATGTGTGATCACCACCTGCCAAGCACATGGAGATTGTATGAAGGGAGAGTTTATTTAGTGAATTAGCTACTCATGGAAGGAGGCACAACAACAATGTACTTACTCAAGAAATATGTGTACTAAAGGCAACCACAATGCAAATAAAGGTCCTGACTTCTCCAGTGCATTTAACATGCAATGCATACTCTTCACTGCTAAGAGAGAGACAAACTCTGCTTCAATACTTGCTACAGCTCTGATCCCTCCCCTGTCTCTGCCAACCAACTAACCTACTATCAAATTCCCTGGTTTCATTAAGGAAGCCCTGTGGGCTGGATTGTGCCCACAGCCACATTTCACATATATCACTGTATTACCAGCAAATACACTGTTGACATGAAATAAAATACTATCAATAACTTAGGGCTGTGTGTTTCCTGCTCAGTTCCTTTGAAACACCAATAGACATTGTATTGCAGAAATTGACTATTTTTATGCTGATCTGAAATAAAATTATTTTAAATGTAGGAATTAAGAAAGCTTTTTAAGATATATTGCTAAAGTACAGTGACTGCCTTTGTGCTGGATTATCAGACCAGGCTCTATTGTGCAGGTTTGAAGTAATATTATTTTTTAAAAAACTCTTTTTTGTTGTAGAAATATTAATTCTGATTTTTCCTAAGATGATATCTCTGGACTAAGTGATAGTGTGCTTGCTGTAATATACCTATAGGTAACTATGCATTAAGCTCAGGAACATGGTTGCAGTAGACAGCAAAGCTAGACCACAGCTTTGCTACTGTCAGTCCCTGAGACAGCTCCTACTTCTAGAAGCCTTCTTCAGGTGCCCTGTAACTTGTCCAGCTACATCTGTCCTGATTTCAGCTAGGACACAGTTAATTTTCTTCTTAGTAAGTGGTACAGTGCTATGTTTTTTGGATTTAGTATGAGAATAACACTGATAACACACTGGTGTTACAGTTGTTGCTAACTAGTGCTTGCCCTCAGTCAAAGACTTTTAAGTTTCCCATGCCATGCCACTTAGTGGGAGAGGGTGAGGGAGTGGCTGCGTGGAACTCAGTTGCTGGCTGGGGTTAAACCACAGCACATCCCATCTTGTACACAGTGAATTAAGTTGTGCAATGAGAAAATGATGTAGCCAGCAGAGGGCAATGAAGGTCAGTTTTTGAGAGGTTACATAAAACCATCTCAAAGTGGTCTAAAATGTAGGGTGAAAAGGTCAAACAAGAGAATGTTGTGAACTGCTGCTATACATCCATTTCTATTAATTACTATGAGACCCAAATGAACCCTTGTGGTCATGTGATCTATAAACCTCCTTTTTAATGGCCACATTAAACAATGCAGTTCCTTATTTATGACAATGTAGTTAATAGTCTTTTCTACAGGCCAAAAATCTAATAAAAATTATACTCTCCTAAAAAAGGACAAACAACTTAAAGCAACAGCCAATAAGCCCCCAGCTCCTCATATAAATTCTATTTTATTGGTCTGTTCTGGAGAGCAGTTGTTTCGTTTAAGTTGATAAACATGTCATTTTTCCCAAGACAATTAGGTGCCTGGATGAAAAAGAGAGAAGTCCAGAGAAGTCAGCTGTTGCTCTGTTCGGAGGAAAAAATATGCTACTCTCAGTCAGACACAAAGCTCTTTATCACAGGTGCTAATCCAACACGCTAGGAATAATGTGAATTTCTGGGAAAGAACAAACTTTTTTTACTTGGGTGGCATCTGCTAGGGATATAACGTTTATCAGGGCACTTGGGCAAGCAGTTAATGCCAAGAGAGAGTAGGCTGTAAGTTTTGTTTGCCTCTGACAGCCTGGGCAACATCTTTTTGAGTGTAACTGTGGATCTAGGTGCCAAATATTCTAAAACTGATCTCTTGACATTGCTATGTTAACCGAAGAACAGCTTAATAGCAGGAAATGCCTGGAGTGTTAGTGGGAAATTGTATTTATTTATTCTGTGGGAGATCCTAAGGGAGCCCTTCTGGAGAGGAACCCTGTTGCAGCTCTGCTGTGATGCACAGGAAAGCTCCTGTGTGCTCTAGACCTGGGTTTCACTGCTGTATGTGTCACACCAGCTCAGCTATCTGGGGCATGTCACTTGGCTTTTCTGCATGGAGCTTCCCATCTCAAAAAAGCATTAGTAATTCCTCCAGTTTAAACTGCTGTGACTGAAATGACTGTATAAAAGCTAAGTTGCATTTTGATATGGGATAGAAGAGAGAAAGCAATACCTGTTTTACGAATGTATTAAGTCCAAGAGGAAGGTCATGGGCTGTTTGAATGAAATGAGTTATCTTTGCCTCCCAAGCTTTCAGGAGAAACTGAGAGCTGTAACTGTCCTGGTGAAATTCCTGTCTGACCACTCAGAGTAACAGAGCCAGGCAAGTATATCACAGGATTCCAGGCAAGAAAAAGAATACTTTTAAAAACGAAAAAAATGCAAAACAAAACCTTATAATGATGATGTGGACTTCAAATACTCAGGAGAAGGAAGAGCAAAGTACCAGAGGAAGAGGAGGGGTGAATCACCCACCTTGTGCTCCTAGCAGAGATTCTCATGTGGGGAGCAGTTGCCTGGTGGTAAGTGCCCTAATGTTCCTGGCTATTAACAGTAACAATAATTATAACTAAAGCTCTCAGTGCCTGTGTGTACTTATTTCAGGAAGAGTACAGTACCTGCTGTACTTTGTCACACTCAATAAGATGTTAATAACTACCTGTTTGCATATGAGGTAACTGCTGCTTCTGGGTTTTTATGAAGTCTCATCAGCTAACAGCCAGAAGTTAGACTAGTGCCAGATTGGATGTCAGGTGGGATCTACCTGGAGAGAAGGCAAATATTTGACTTGGTGCTGATGAGCTGAATTTCAGTCACGGATCTCTGTCCTCATCAAATGAATTGTGGCAGAGGCAGTGGGTATGTTTCAACCCTGACGAGTCTTCTCTTAATGGCTGCTGTGTTTTGCCTTTTCACTTATCTGATCGTTACAATGCAACCAAGAAGTTACGTTCATATGAGCACAACCGAAGTGCAATTGGAGTGGGTCTGCTCGGGGCTCTGCAACTGCTCCCTCATGAGCAGAGATGCTGTATCCAGGGGCACAATATCCCCATGAGGGTAAGAGTCAGTCCCCCGATGGGAGGAATAACTGGGACTTATTTTTGGCAAATGCAGGCTTCCAGGTGTGCAGTGGAGGGTAGCCTGCCTATGCTTCCCCTCTGCTAAGGCTGACTTCTCTCCTGGGTCAGTGGGGCCAGCTGAGGATTTCAGAAGTGCAAGGTTGCCCCAGTTTAACTACTGTGCAGTGTTTTAATGGAGTCAGTGCAGTGTAATGTAGCAGCACTTCTGCCAGGCTGACGTACTCTGCCAGCGCAGATTAAGTGAAATCAGTGAGCACAATAGTTGTAGGCAAGTCACAAATAAATTATATTCATAGGCTTTAAATATTTTATTATTTTTTTTCCTGAGGCTAAGAGGGGTGGTAATTCAGTCTCCTATTTCTCTCCCACAACATATACTTTCACCCAGCTACTCCTAATGATTTGAGGACAGATTTTAGACCTTAAAGAAAAATGTCAGCATTCATTGTTACCTACTTAATTGTGTAAAATAAAAATCCCTTTCTCCTCACCCATTAAATTAATCATTAGGGAGTTTTATTTTGTTTTCCTGTGTTGAAATTCAGGAGGAAGAGGAAAATGCTGAAATATTTTTCTTTTCTTTTTTTTATCCCCTTTCTTTTGGGGTGTTCACACATTAGATTGAAACGAAAGCACGAATTAAGGAATATCCAACCCTCCTTACTGTTCCTTCCCTCACCCCCATTTCTTTCACAGCCAGACCAGCATCAGCTGTTTGGAGAATGGAGTCGACAGGCAGCTCCAAGAAAGGTGGTTCATAGCCAGGAGAGTGTGGCAGTGGCCTCCTAGGGTCACTCCACAGGACATGGATGAGGTGGAGGGCAGCTGAGCCCTGCATGGACTCATTGCACGGGTATTTAAGCATGGCAGCACCCCAGCAGGGCTTTGTGGCTGGTCACAGGTCATCACCTTTGAGCTACATGCAGATCAGAAACCATGGCCAAGCAGTCCCTGTGCCAAACCTTTAATAAGAGAGCCTGTAATAATAAAGTAATGAAGAAAATTTTGAAGGCTTATGAGTTTATGATAAAAGTGCAGGTGTTGAAAGCATTGGGTAGGATACTTGGAAGAAAGGAAGTTTTAACACTTTCCAAAAATCAAGATTAAAATTCTTCAAATTGTGTCAGAATCACATTCTTGAGGTTTACTATAACATTCTTGCTTTGGCCTTGGTAGATCATAGCCCATCCTTTTTTTAGATGTAGAGATTATTTTCTTGAGCCCTTTTGTATTCAATCAAAAAAGTCTTATCCTTAGCACTTACTCTCCCTCTGAATATCTAATATTAAGATTCTTTGCTCATAAGAACTAGGTTATGCATTTTAAATAGAGGAAGAGAAAATAGCAGAATAAATAATAACAGAATATCAACAAATAATTTTTGATTATTTTTGTATTCAAAGACCAAAAAGTGAAAGCTTAATTTATTTTGTAAGCTATTTTCTGCCACTGCAGCTACAGTAAATGGCATTTAACTGAATAACATAGAATAAGAAAACCCCCCAGAAGAACTATTGATCAGAGAGGTGAATTAAGTTTTTCTGTTTTCTGTATTAGACAAACATGAATTTGACAGTGACAAAGAAAACATCTTAAGGGAACAGATTTGTTAATATTGAAAGTTTTACTTCTAGAAGGTTTTTTATCTTTAAAGAACAAATGCTTGCTTCTGTTCAAGAATCAACTACAATGTTTTTAGTATTTTCAAAAAGGAAATTTATGGTTTACAAGTGGAGAAAGCAAGACATAGAGGTGTAAAAATATTTTGTAACTATAACACAATAGGGAGCTAAGAAGTGAATTAGAGTTTTTAAAACCTGGAAGTATTTGTAATAAAACATAATTAGTTTATTTGCAGGTAACTGGAATGTTTGTTTGTGTAAAGAATCCCTTGTAATCTCATACAGAAAATAGCAGTGCATGCATTCTTTAAAATGAAACTGCGTGCACTTGGTTTAGGCTTATCATGTTTTACCAAGTACCGTTATACAGAGGTGGTTTTGTGTTTCTTAATTGTGAATTATAACATGTCTTCTTAGCTGAGAGCAGTTGCCCGCTCTCTGGTCAAAAGGTCAAAAGTAAACTTGAAATTTCCATATTGATAAGAAAGCCTGAAAGCAAAAAATAGCAAAGGGGAGATAATGCAAAATGTATGTTACTGTGACAGGCTTTTATCCAGACCTGTTCTGAGCTGATCCTACCTTTTTTCTTCCCTGCTCTCTCCTTCCCCATCTTTTTCTTCTTTCCCATTCTTCATTCCTCCAAACCTAAAGATGGCCAGATATGAAATTCTGCCAGTCAGGACTCCTAAGCTTCAAAAGGATCTCATCAGCAGAGACAGAGGCTCTTTTGTGTAGCTTTTGGAAGTGGCTCTATCTGCTTCCGTGCAGGCAGGGAACTCCGGAGCTTCTCTTCAGTCCAGCCTCACAGTGCACCATCTGGATGTCGGAGGGAGTTTTGTGTATCTTTCCCCCAAGGCTTCAGGCGAGGTAAGATTGCAGTCAGTGCGATGGTCTGCAGGGAGACGTCATTCTAGATGAATGAATGCAAAAAAATGGTCTCTGCATTTTGGTGCATCTCCCCAAAAGGTAGTTTTGGTCATGTGTTTTGCCAGCTCAGAGCAGTCTTAAAACTACAGGAAACATTCTAAACTTGTGCTGGGAATTCATCACCAAATGGATGCATCACCATGGGTACTGTAAGGACAAAACTGTGAAATACAAATTAAACAGAGGAAATGCTAAAATATTTAGTTTGATATCATTGTTGTGAGTTTCTAAGGGTCAGGAAATACTGCTGTGCTTTCTGAGAGGTGTCTGGGATTTTATAGGAGCTGTCAGCTTGATTTCACAAGGCTGTGCTCTAATTTTTTGTGTCCTTTTACTTTATGAGAGTAAAGGTCTGCTGTACCGACAGGTCAGTTTATACTTAGCAAGATGCATACAATGTGCCAAGTGCAAGAGCCAAGAGGAGGTGACCCTTGTCTTTTGAGCAAGTGATACGAATTGGATGAGAAGGTGTCATTAAAACAGACACAATCAGTGAAACATCCAATCTGTTTAATTCAGTAATTTGTCAGCTAAGGTGGCTAGTGTGGAATACTTAGCAAAAATGTAAAACACAGTGTAAATACAGAAACTGTCTTTCTGTAATATAGTTCATGAACTCAGAGAGAGGGAAGAGAGTCACTGAATGAGGCTGTCTCTTGCAGTGCCGAATTTAAATTTTCTGTGATCTACACTTATGCAGAAAGATAGTGTTTATCAATGGCTTTGCAAAAGGCAAACCTTGCATTTACTTCCTTTCTACTTTCTGGAAGCTGAAGTTTAGCATTACTGCTCTCTGGGGCCACAGGCTCCCCGAGGCAGGTGCAGCATCTCTCTGTGTGTCAGCAGCAGAGTGCCAGTTCTCCCTGGGGCTTTCACACACTCGCATTCACCGCTGTTTCTTCCACTTCACAGATCCAGGAGATCTTACCTCTAATCAGTGGTTCACAGTATCCATGCCTCTCTAGATCATGTGAATGAGTTTTTTGCTTTTGATGTGAGTCTACGGGACAAGGACTGTAGGAGTGAAGTTTAGAGGTGAGACAGACGGAGCCTTCTGTACTGACTTCAGTGATCACTAACAAAGCTGGGCATACAATTTTGAGATAGAAGCAACAATCTGGAGAAAGAAAACCCTCTGTACCCTTCCTTGTGGATCTGAGGGACCTGTGAAACTGTTATCTTGGTGATCACTTCAGCTCCCCTACTCAAACAGAAGGTATACAGACATACAAAGTTTCTTGCACAGTTTTTTTTGTTATTATTACATTTTTCCATGTGTGTTTAATGAGTGGATGCAATTTGGGATGTACTTTCTAGGATTCTAACTAAAGGGGAACCTAAAAAACATGATCTTTGAGTTATCTTTAAAAAAAAATTTTAGATACTCTAAGAAAATGCTTCTGGAACATTTGACCATTGAAAACAAAAAATGATATTGAGTCTAAATCAGCATGGCCTTTTTACACCTTGAAACTGAAAGATTTTAAGGGCACACACAAAGGCACCACTGAAGGCAGAGTTGGGCAGTACAGCAAGGAGAGGGTTTGCTGACAGTGCACTGTGCCGTAGGTACAAGATGGTGCAGCCCTTTACCCTTCCCTGGGCAGCACTCTGGCATATTAACATCTTTTATTCAGCATTTAGCAAGACCGTCGCTGTGTCATGGCTGCATTTCTGGGTGATGCCAGTCTGACATTACCTCGGGGTAGAAATGCTTTAACTATAACACAAATGTACTTTACAATAATGAAAATCCTTTTGCAAGATGGAGAGTAATGCACTCCAAACAAGAGCTACTCTGGCGGCCTCAAGGTAATATCTCCCAGAGCAGCCAGAAAGGTGAATGCACAACAGCAACAGTATTTTACAATAATTTACATGAAAAAAAACCATAAATAACAGAACTGGGGGCTGTTTTGAAAACAGGTGACATTGTTTTTTTCCCTAGCACTGATGGTAATGAAATATTCTCTGTAAGAATTTTTTTGAAACTACATGTTTTGGGGAGAAAAAAAAAAAAAATTGGGTATATGCTATCCTTTCCTTCTATTGGCATTTAGAGGAATCTCATCTTCTTTAAGATACTCTATGCAAATGGTAAAGTTGCTTCATAAATAGAGGATACAGAAGGAATATTAATTTTCCTTCAAATGTATCTCACTGGTCAAAGTAACTGAGAGCTTTTCCCCATTGCTTTCACTGTGACAGATTTGTAGTTGGATGCATGGCAAAAACAACAGAAGTGTGTTACCTTTGTACTGTAAAAGGGCTGAGGATCATTTTGATAGTTGGGTAAGGTCATAACATTTAATGTGTTGTTCAGCAGCACCTTGGAGCCAAGGAGTCTCCCACTCTGTGACTCAGCTCATCCCAGGTATGTGCCTTGGCTGTCTTCCAACACTGCAACAATACCTGGGCATGCACCAGCCCCAGCAAGCTGTCCCTGCTTATCCATGGGGTGCAACCGTGGGGACAGAGGCTGTGGGGGTGCCAAGGCATGTCACATGCTGTCTGGACAACTGAGGAGCCTGTTGGAGGATAGGGATATGGGAAAGGGAGGTACTGCAGAATGCAATAGCCTCACACTGTCTACAGTCTAAGTGTTACTCTATAATAAAGGCTAAGGGGTATCATACAGCTGGTTCCAAGCAACTGGTGTCGGAGCCTCCTGAAGGTACTTCTTCCTCCACCTTTTTTTCTCAAAAAATATAAAGGAATTATTAACTAACAGTGGATATTGCCAGGAAAGGGAATGTCGAATACTAACGAGGTCTGTATAACCCAGACCAGTGTGGCCTAGAAAAGCTGGCTGGGAGCCCTCATCCATGGATGCCATTACAACGAGATGTGGAAGGGCCATTGGGCACCAACGGTCAGTACCTTCATCTACATTTGCAAATAGCCTGAGACAAAGCAGCCAAAAACATTTGCTGTTTTGGCCTCCACATTAAGGGGCCGAAGTGGGAGGCATGTAATATCTGAGGCATGTGGTGCTCGCCGCAGAGGAGCCAAGAGTTATTACCATCTCAGTTGCCTAAGGCAGCAGAAGGATATTCTGGGAAACAGCTGCAATGGCTAATGTGGTTGAGCCTATTTAGACTTTAGAGAAGTGATGTTTCCTTGATGCCCAGGGTTTAAATCCAAATTTGCAGGTCTTTCCTACAGTGAACTACAGCTTTCTATCAAAACTAATGCCATCGCTTCTGCTTTCCGTGTAAAAGAGTAGTTTGATAAACTCCTACTGCAATGGTGCTCTTTATTCCAGGAGTAATTGCCCTGACCTAGCAACTCTGATGCCTTTTGTATTTACCCAAGTTTTGCACACTTGAATGGTAATGCAAACTCAGGCACAGAGATATAAACAACAGCGCGTCTTGTATTTTTTCCAAACATCACATGTCATCTTGCTGTCTGCTTTTGCTCTAATTTGTGGAACTCCTTGTGCTGAGAACATGGCTTTGGAGATTTTTGCCTCAGGTCTCTTGTGGTATTTTTGATTCCTCATTGTGTTCATAATGACAGAGCCCCTTTCAAGATTCAGTCTGAACTGGTAAATTTTTTGCCTGTAATATTCCAGTTACTGAAGACTGACTTCAGGGACTTGCCATGGTCTAAAAAGCTGAGTGCTAGTCCTCAGTTCCTAGGAATGATTAATGGGGTCCCTTCATGTTTCAGCTACAAAATTGCATGATCAGATCCAAGTCTGACAGATAACACTTTTCTGGGTTATTTGATAAAAAGCTCACCTCCACAGGCATGACAGAGGTCAGGGACATGAAGGCAGGCAGTTATGGAAAGGGACATGGTCCCTCCTAGGGCTGTCCCAGCAGTGCCTTCAGCCCCTTATGCCGAGGATGACACCCAATACCAATGACAGCTGCCCTTCAGAGCGCCTTTTGGACTCTCAACCACCCTCAGGGGCACTGTCTAGGGTATGGGACACATTACTGGATGCAGGGGAAGAATATTTGGGGATTGCACAAGATTTATTATGGGAGGTTTAGGGAAGGAACCTCCCTAAAAGAGAGGAAAAGAGAGGGATCAAGGCAGTTAGGGGAGGAAGAAATGTGGGAAAATAGAATTGAGGCTGGTTGTAACAAAACAACCTGATGGTCAGTGGGCTTATCTGGCCATTCCCTCTGCCTGACCATCTCATTTTATCCTACTCTCTTATTAACTCAATTTCTAACTATTTTCCTGTGTGAGGGGACTGCCTGCTGTGTGCATGTGTGTTTGGAGGTCTACATGACAGTAGCTGGATCTGGGCCATGGTCAAGTGAACCACAGGACTGTGGTGCCAGCAGCCACACTGGATGGGAGTACATACGCTAGCAGATATCAAACTGGCCTACCTAGCAAGTAGAATCACTGTCTTGGGAGCCAGACTTCAAAGCAGCCATAGGATATGTGTGTCTCTGTGTGTGAGACTGACAGAGTAGTTGGCTACATGGGGACCAGGAGGTCCAGAGCAACTGCCGGAAAGACGACGGTGCTTGGGGCTGACTGAGAGGTGTGTGTTGGTGTGTGCAAGAGGCCTGTATGCCTCAGTGTCAGCAGCCCTGGAGACTGGGATCCATGGACAGCTGCTGGACAGACCAAGGGTCTGGGCTGTACAGCTGCTGCAGGGATCTCCATTGTACCTATGGACATATCTGTGCCTGTTAACAGACCTTCATCCTGATCTGCCAGTGAGGTGAACAGTATGAGGCTACTGTGCGTGCTGAGGGTGCCTGCACACGTTGATCTCTGTGTCTGGCTTTGTAGATATGTGTAGTGCAGTGTTTGTGTGGGTGCCCACCTCTCTCGCTGGGCCTGGGGATGTGCCAGGGACAACCTTGCCTTTCTTTGGCTGCTAGATTCAGCAGCTCCTTATTAGCCTATTTTTTAATCACATTCTTTTAAAAGTCATTCTCATATGAAGCGCAGCACTCAACTTATTGTAATATAATTTCATAACTAACCTTCTTTTGTTAATAGAAATCTGTAAAAACTTGGTTTGACAGACAGTGCCATAATAAAAAGCTGCTTTTGCAGTCTTTCTGACTCTTGCCTGTTTTGCAGGCATGTGCTGCTAGCAAATAAAATGTGAAACCTTTCTTTGACACTTAATCTGATGTCTACACTGTTTCAGGATTTCAACTGGCTTCCCGGGATTTTCACCACCTGTTAGGTCCTAGCATTAGGTGTTGATCAGCCGTCAGTGAGACCCTAAGTGAGAGAGCTGATGCACACACAGGTACAGGCATTTCTTAGCTTTTACATGAGACAAAAAGCACTTCTAACTGGCTTGCACCAAAGCTTCTTAATAATGTAGCTCCTCAGAAAGTGCCTTTTCTTGCCTACTAACTTTTCTTGGTGGAGCAGGTCCAGGATAAAACACATAATTCAAACTTGTCATGCCTAAATCACTTGAGGGCAAATAATCCAGATAAGTATTTTAGTTTTACTAGTGGGTAAGTGGGTAAATTTGGTATTTCCTGTGACATAATTCAAATTTATGGCAGCAGACTTATTAGTATGCCAGATCCTGTATAGGGCGCAGTCAGTTTGGTGCCACAGCTTTTCTTGAAAATGATTCATATCAGACTTATAAAAATAACATATTATCACATCAAACAGTGTCTAATATCTATTCTTGGCAATGAACAAGAGCAGTGAGATAAGGACTGGAACAGAACATCACAGATTTCAGGAAATCAATCAGTTCTTTTTCGCTTGAAGTCAAAAATTGAGTCTAAAGACTAGGTTTATTTAGGCATATATATATATATATATGTATATATATATATATATATATATATATATATATTTACCCAAAGGTCTCTCAGAACATTATTCTTACACTGTTTCACATTCAATGTAATTTTTTGAAGCAATATCATGTGGTTTTTACCTGTCATACATGAATGGAAAAACTAAAAAGACTTAACTGCAGAAATCTTTCATCTACATGGTAGGTGGATACCATAAAACCAGTCAGGTGTGGGAGTTGAAATACAGGCAGACCTGAAAACAGAACTGTAGCATTGCTGAGTTAAAACCAAACCAAATATAACCTTGATCCAACAGAATTGGCTCATCTCAAGGCAGACAAGGGTTATGCAAATAATCCTGACCAACATGATTTCTGAAGATATCATATTCTATTCAACTCATGATAAGGGAGCACTGAGGGAGGAAAATGGTTTTGATTTTTTTAAACCATTTAGCTGATGCACTGCTATTCATACTGGAGTTCATCCTCACCAGAGTGTGTTCTGAACTTGGTGCATGCACAAAACCTCTGTTGGAAGACCACTGTGAGCATTTCATTTTCTGTTCAGCACATGAAGCTGCCTTTGTCACTCTACAGTATGCAAACTTTTCTCAGAAGACTAAATTACTAATTATGCCATCAGATTTCTATGTTATTGTTTATTAAGTGGTTCCATAGGAGGGGCCAAATTTCAGACTAAGGTTATCTGTGTTCTTTCCATATTTCCAAGTATTTGATTTTGCTATATTTATAATATTTTGATGTGATCATGCCTGTGTGGAAGTGCCAGAGAACACTGAGTTTCAGCAGATATCCTTTCTCAGGCTGCATCCAAGACAACTCCAACTATGCCCAAATTAACTTTTACTATAGAATATACAGCTGTGTATAACTAATTTGTAATGTCAAAGTATAAACTTGAGGAACTGATTCTTACAACTAAGAGAAAATTATTATCAAGTTTGGTGCAATAGCAAATTATTGTGCAAATTATTTGTTAGATGTGCACCACAGAAATGATGTGCACCCTTTCCACAAAAAGAAGAGTCAAAAGCTGTTAAAAATTTTGTAATGTTTACTTGCTGATTCATTTTCACAGAAAAGTTGGGAATCCAGTGAAGATTGCACTGTTTATGGTACTCCTTCTGACCTTCTGCAAACAAGAACCTACCATGCTGCAGCGACATTTTTATTATTTCCCATTAGATTATCCTCATCCAAACCTTATTTTTTTCTCTGCAACTCTGAGCCATGCAACCAAAGTGGAAATCAAAGAAGCAGTTCAAATTACTCTCCAGACTTTCCATACTAACATTTTACTCTCAGAATTTATAGTAAAAAATTAATCCCATCCTTGCAAATTTTCATCTTTTTTTTCCGAATATTTTAGAAACATTATTGTATCTTCTGTTTAGGTAGCAGATGTCTTATACAGACAAGCAGGACAAACTCTAGTGTGGGGTGCTAGCTCACTCTCTAGTCCTCCTTCAGGGCTCTCACAAAGTATGCTGGCTTGTGTTTAAAGGAATAAATTGGAGTTTTTCTGAATAAAGACTTTGTCTGAGTAAAGACTTCAGCTGAGGACTTCATTCCTACAATTAGAAGCATCTGTTCCCATGTAAAGCTAACATGATTATTGAAGCAACCTTTGATGACCAAGATTCTCAAGCCTGAAATAAAATTAGTCTTAAACAAATTTGGTTTGCTGCCCAGGGTATAGTTAAGCAATCAGATATCAAGTGACTGGTCTCAACCTTTATTCAGCTTGAAAAATTGGGGGGACTTAAAGGCTAACAGCTTTAACTAAAACAGCATAAGTTTACACAATTGATCATTACAGATGAATTGGGTAGTTACAAAAGATTTTTGGTATCTGAAGTTGTGCTAAATATTGCCACAGGGTTATGGGTGTTTCAAGTTCCTATATTATATAGCTCAGAAAGAGCAGGAACAATCAGGTTAGTTTGCTCAGTACTACAACTTGAACAATATGCAATATATTTCTGTAATAAAATAATTTTCAGAATATATTTTAATGATTTTTGTACCACCAATATTTGAGAGAAATAAAAAATACTTTACTAATAAGATATTTTATTGTGATAGTGTTAAACCCCTTTATTAGATTGGTCCTTGCTACCTCAGCTCTTTGGTTGCCTAGTAAGCAAGTAGGGAAAACACTCCAAAAATATGCAAAGGGACAACTATATTAAGAACAGAACATACACTGCCAAAGTTGTGCAGTGTATAATAAGGTGTAGTGACAATGAGATTTTGGGTGAAACAGAAATCAGCATGTACCATAAGAGTTGTCTGTGCTAATGAAGAATGAAGATAATATCTTTCAGAAAAAAATTTGTATTAATGCCAGCAAAGATAGGGCAGGAATTTAGAACTGCGTCTTGAGACTCTTGAAAGTAATGTCCACAGTAGCTTCCTGGCTGCTGATTTCAAATGTGTGGATAGAGCCAGTGATTCTTGCAGGTGAACCTGCATTGAAGCTATTTTCATCTCCCTAAAATCCTTCTGTAGTCGCTTGCAAAAGAGGTGTCTCCAGTTACATGTTAGAAGATTCCGAGTAGCTTTCTCCCTGGCTTGTGTTTGAAAATGATGACTTGAGGTCTGGTTTTACTTGCCTTTTTTAAACATATAGGTCTGGAATGAAGTTCAGTCTATTGTCTCTGAAGTAGTGTCTCATTAAGTAGCCAGCCAGGGTACATGTGGTGCTCACTATTATGTGTTTTACATGTTTGCAGTATTTAAATATTTATTTCCTCAGTCTCTGCCCTGAAGATATTTCCCACCAAATTCAGGACTGCCTTACTCAGGCTGGGATGGGTGGTGACCCTAGCTTAATGACTATGTAAAATTTGATTCATTTCTTATTATACAGTATGTCAGATTAGATGAGTAAGTGCATTATCCCCGCAATCCTGTGAATTGTTTTAATAATAAAGAGTAATATTGCTGGTAAAACTATGAGAAAGGATCTGGGAAATAGAATTATTTCTGTATAATTCAGTGCACACTTCCAGTCCCAGGCAAGAGAGGATGTAAATATATTGCATACCCACTGTACAGCCCTGACATTTATCCTTGGTAAAATCCAGTTCCCTTTCATGTTGCATATACATATACATACATACATAGAAACACACTTACACATATACATATATATGTATACATATATTTATACACATATATAGTTCATACTGAATCCAGATACTAGCCCTCATGAGTCTCTGGGCTCATTGCTGGGCAGATGCCTGAACTGGTGTGTTTAGCTAACATCAGTGGTAGTCATTGCTAGATTTTTGCTATATAAGTACTCTCCCTCTATTGCATTATGGGACCAAGCCATGCCTGTTCCCTCTGGGAACAGACCTGGGGTGATCAAATACTTTGACTCTTAGCAAGAGGTGTTCACTGTCATGGTGCTTTTCAGACTGCAACAGCTGGACGTGCTGGGTGCCCCAGCCTGCCTTGCTGAGGCAGAAGCTCAACATCTGCATTGCACAGGAGTTTGCAGGCACAGAGGTAGGATCAGGAGCTGTCAGAGTGTGGGTCGGGAGGTTAATGGTCTGAATGGCCCAGAGGTCAGGGCTCAGCCTAACTAGCCTAGGCACAACCTTATCTTAAATGGTAAAGAGAGTTACCTCCACTGTCACATTTATTTATATTTGGGCAAATTCTGCCAAGCATTTTAAACTAGCATTTTATACTTGCCTCTGGGAAGATGTTGAAAGCTTTCAGCTCCCATTAAACTCATGCTTTGCATAGGTATGGGTAAACCTTTAGTGCACTTTTCACTTCTCCAGTCTCAAGACAACAGGAAATAAATTTTCTCTGTTCTGTAAAAGTATGGTATCTTCTCATGCTGTGCCTAGGTTTTGGGGCCTGGGCATACTCCATAGCTTTCAGGTGTGGGTGAGTGCACCAGCCTTCCTGCTCTGCATCTTGGTTTCCTTGAGGAAGGAGCCCTGATACAGTGGCCAGTCCCACACATCATGCCTGAGGCAACAAGGACTGGGACTGCACAGGACATGAATGTGCGTGCCTGCCCTCCCTACAGTCCTATTCTGGCAGTTTACAATTGACTGGCATATTAACTGTACTTTCCAGCCCCACCTTTGTCCCTACCTGTGACCAACATGCTCTTCCTGAGTCTTGGAGCTACAGGTAAATTCACTGCTTAACCTATTTTAATGCAGCTTTCTGCAGCAGGCACTGAAAATCACGTCCACCCGCAGTGGTTGCTGGCTTAGAGGAACAAGTCCAAGTCTACAGAATTTGTGCAGCTATGTTCTGGTATAACCTAGCATAAATTGCTTTTTTCCCGTCAGGGGACATGTTTGGACATGGAAGTATTAAATCTACGAAAGAAAAACTTTGAGAAGGTTGATTGTGTCTTTTGCATTAATCATCACCACCCACACTATTAAAAATATTTCAGAAAATTCTGTGTTAGATAACGCTATACGTGGTTAAGATACAAATTCCTTAGCTTTTGAGTATAAATAAAGAACAATGTATGTACAAAAGCATTATGCTGCTAGTCATGATTTAATAAACTGTTTTATCACTGTTAAATGTTAGTGAGACATAGAACAAGACAAAATAGTTTTTCTTTAACTGCAATCTCCTGTTATTCCAGAAAGTTATTAGGCATAGAAGAGAGAGTTTCATCATAATAAGTGATCTTGAAGGAGATTTTTTGCACTTGTTAAAAACGGGGCAGAATGTAGTGACACTCTGGATTATTTTGATGAAAATTCTCACAAGTTGCCAACTTAGTGATAAATGTTCTGTGATACTGAAGTGATTCTTTGCCGTTTTCCTTTTTTTTCTCTCTCTTCTTTCCACTTGGACTACTATCCTGCTTAACTGGCATTTGGAATGAAACCAGAAAAGTAGAAAATTTACAAAGGAGAAAGAAAACCCAACCCATTAAATTGAAAATTTTCATCTGTTTCTAAATTTCTAAAAAAATCCACCCAGCAACTTAGGTCTAAATTGTATTAGAAACTATGTCAACTAGATTTGAAAATACACAGGTAGTTATGAAGTTCCCATGCAAATGAAAATATCTCTTCATTCAAAAAAGAGGCAAAGTATTTAACTCATTTACCTAACCTTATAAACACCAAGGAAGTATGTGCTTCACCTCTCTGAGGAACAGCTCCCTTTGGAAACCCTTATTCCACATGCTGGGTACTCTGTTGCAACTCCCTCTGAGGAGATGCACCTTTCCCGTATCACCCAGCAGGAAGAAGAAAAGCTAACCCTTCAAATGGGAGTGGTAATTACAAATCCTACATCCTACTACCAGGAGAAGAGAAGATTAAATAGAAATTTCACATGCTGAGTTTCTATTTCCTTGGATCAGTAACAATGCTGCTTCCTTGGTTTGCTCTGTGTTGTACAGTAGTGTATAAAATAAGAAACTAGCTAAAACTGAAAGCCATATTTGACTAGAAAGACTTTAACACCCAACGGTCACAGATTTTAGGCCTTTTCCTCTCCTATGAGAGACAAGCCATCTGTGCGCAACAGATTTATACTCTATCTTTTGTGTCTATAGATGATATCAAGATAATATTTTTGAGTCATGTGAGACACAAGGAACATAGTTCTCAGACTGAGATCTTTTTTAGACGTGAAGCTAGGGGATGATATTTTTTTCTGATTTTTCTAAGACAGTTTGTCTTTTCTCCAGACATAGCATGCTGCTTTTCTGCTTGTTGAGCTGATCTGAATCTTACGTATTTCTGATGAAGTCTATTAAAATAGGAAGTGTTCTTGCTAAGACCTTATTTTATATCTTCCTATCTGTGCCCTTTAGTTTTTGACCCATTAAAATTTCCTGGAGTACGTTGCTTGCTGATAGTAGATATACTATCTAGTTCAACCACACAGTGCTTTCATAAGAAATGCTTTAAAGCTGTTTATGCAATATCCTTCCATATTATCATTCAGTTATCTTGTATTTTGATCTGTATTAATAAGTCAGAAGATGCTGAGTAAATAATTTCAGCCCTTTGAAGTGCTCAACTTATTTCCATTCTGCAGTTGGAAATCACCAGAGTGTAAAAAACAAGCATTTCAATTACTTCAAATTGCTTCAAAATGTAGCAGTACTTAAAATATAAATTTGTGTGAGCAAAAACTGTGTTTCCTGTGTGTTCTTGGTGCAGTTGCGGTTGTGGGGCTCCTTCAGAGTATTAGCAGTGGTGTAATGTTTAGATACACAGTGTGACGTGCAGAGGGAACACCCACCTGCAAAGGCACACCCCTTCTGTTTCCTTTATTGTTTAGCATAATGGTATCTTGAACAAAGAAAGAAAAATTCAGTAGAACATTTCTGAGGTAAAAAAAGGCCTGTAATTTAATAATAGCAATACTATTAATCCAGGAAGTATGTTTTATATGTATATTCCAGTTATAAGTTCCAATCGGCAGTGCTGCTAAGCTTGTTGTTTTAGAAGACTCTGCATGTTTGTTGCAGCCTAAGAAGTGGAAGTAAATCTATTACAGTAGCCTGATCTGGCCTCATTTGTGGTCCATGATAGGACTTTCATTGCTGTCAGAGGGAGCTGGATCATACCATTAATGCCATGGTCATTTGCTCTGAGAGACTCACTTAAGAGCTCTTCAGTTACTGTTCTGGTAGCTTTCAAACTGTTGAGTTTAAGAGTTTGCCAGGGGTTTGAAATCGAACAAAATCCTGGCATCAGACACCTGGTAACATCATTAATCACTGGTGCAAAAAAGAAAAATAAGAGATCAGGGACAGTGCCAAACCCTTGTTTGCCTCCATCAAGTGCCAAACCCTTGTTTGCCTCCATCAGATGTTTGTGTAATGTGTGTGCATAATGCCTTATCAAAGCATAGAACTTGCCTTTCCTTCAACATGTAGACATACAATGCTTCAAGCACTAAGAAACAAATGACTCCTCTTCACTGCCAAATGATGCTTCTCTTTCGTTTTCTTCCCTTTCCATAAGAATTCTAAATTACATTACAGGCCATTGCTATTATATGGTGAACAGGTCTGCTTGGGCCACAAAAGCATGTATGCATTAGGATCTCTCTTTTGTGATAATTGCCATGATATTACGGTTTGCTTCAGCAGTGGTAGGAAATGAAATTCAAATTTTGCCTTTCTGCCTAGCCCACGTAGATATTTAGCCAGAGATACTAAGAAAACATTCTGCAATTATGCTAGCTGAGAGTCTATTATCCCTTCAAATCCATGGTCTGCACAGACGGGAAATCTGAAAGGACTATTTGAATTGTTTAGGGTGTATGTTTCTCTGGCACACTCATAATCTGACCAAAGCCATTATTTGGAAGTCAGTTGCATTCAATCATTTTGCCTGTTAATGAGGAGTTACTGAATCCTCCAAGCATTAATCCCATTTAGGAAAACACAAAGGCAATCTGTACCTTGTATCAAGCAATTATGATTGCATTGAGCTTGAGGAATTCAGTTATTTGTTGGGGGTTGTTTTTCCCACAACAGACCCTGTAAATAGAATTACCAAGCCTTTCAAATGTTAATTTGTGAAGAAAAATATAATGGCTAATAAAGACAATTAGGTTTGTATTGTAAATACTGAACTGCAGGACTAAAGCTGCCATGGCTTGTGAAGAAAGCATGGCACGACTCTAAGGAACTGCTAAGGCTGGAAACTAACTTCCTAAGTGAGTAAAGAAAATATGGGTATTAATATCAGTCATAAAAATATGTTTCCTGCAAGGTAAATGTAACACAGGGTCAAAGAAAGTGTGGCCTGATCTGAATACTTTTTTCATAAAGTGGGAGTTAAGCAGGGAGTACTGAAGATCTGAGACTGCAGATGAAAAAACAAAATGTCCAGCTGGCAGCTAGATAAATACAGCATGCAATGGGTGAGCAACTGGTTTACAAGTCAGGCACAAAGAGTTGTAGCAAATGCGGTTACATCAAGGTGGTGACCTGTCACTATTGGGGTTCTACTGGGATTCTTTTTAGGACCAGTGCTCTTCTAAATCTTCACAAAGGGCTTGGATGCAGGACTCGAAGGCAAGTAAGTTTGCAGATGATAGAAAACTGGGAGGAGCTGTTGACTCCTGCAAAGGCAGAGAGGCCCCACGAGAGACCTTGACAAATTAGAGGACTGGGCAATCACCAACCATATGAAGTTCAACCAGGGGAAGTGTCAGATTCTGCACCTAGGATGGGACAACCTGGATGTACAGACAGACTGAGCAATGAGAGGCTGAAAAGCAGCCCCACAGAAAGGGGCCTAGGGGTCCTGTTGATGGCAAGGTGAATGTGAGTCAGCAGTACCCTGGCAGCCAGGATACCCAACCGTGTCCTGGGGGGCATCAGGCAAAGCATTGCCAGCCAGACGAGTGAGGGGATTGTCCCACTCTGCTCTGCACTGGTGCGGCCTCACCTTGAGTCCTGTGTGCAGTTTTGGGCTCCTCAGTATAAGAAAAATAAAAATTATTAGAGAGAAAAGTCACGAAGATGGTGAAGGGCCTAGAGGGGAAGCCATATGAGGAGCAGCAGAGGCCACTTGGCTTGTTCAGTCTGGAGAAGAAGGGAAACCTCATGGCTGTCTACAACTTCCTCACAAAGGGAAGCAGAGGGGCAGACATCTCTTTTCTCTGGTGACCAGTGACAGAACCTGAGAAAATGGCATGAAACTGTGCAGGAAAGCTTTAGGTGGAATATTAGGAAAGAGTTCTTCACCCAGAGGGTGGCTGGGCACTGGAACAGGTTCCCCAGAGAAGTGGTAAGAGCACCAAACCTGACAGAGTTCAAGAAGTGTTTGGACAACATTCTCAGCCACATGGTGTGCTTCTTGGGGCTTTCCTGCATGGCCAGAAGCTGTGCTTCGATGATCCTCATCAGTCCCTTCCAACTCTGTAAATTCTACGATTGTGTGATTCTATGATCAGTAATATGGTACTTCTGGAAAAAAAACCCATAAATAATTCAGACATAAGGACACTATATAAATGAAAGATTGGAACTTGTAACTCTTTACGTTGTACTCTTTATGTTGTACTCTTTGTATCTCAGCAAGAACCTGTCTATGCTTATTTGCACCAAAACTTCAAAAAAAAAAAGTGCAAAATTTTTAGGTCTGAGTTCACAGATGTTAAAGTAGGCTTTTGGAGGGAAAAACTGACAACTCTTTTTCTCTCCTAAAAAAAAAAAGAAAGAAGTGATTGTAGACTGTGATTATTCCCTTTCATTCAGAAGACAAATGGTTCATAAAATTGTGGAGTAGATGTAAAATGTAATACAGTGTTTATAAACCATGGAATTCAAGTCTGTGCTCATATTCATAACTTGCCTGGTCCCAGATATGTTGCTATAGAAGCTGTTTACAGAGTACAAAACTGGTCAGAAGATTTCCAGAGGTTGGTGCTTCCGTTTCATCCAGAAATACTGTGAGAAAAGCATGCTGCTGTTTCAGCACTTCCTCTTTCAATCTCACTTGGAATGCAGGAGTACAGGGAAGTGAGCAAAGAGTTAGCAAGAGAAGGGCTCTGCTACAGCTGGAGAGAACAGGAGAGAGAGAGAGGCACTTGAAAGGAAAACAGTGCAGCCTGTGGTAAGGATTAGGTAGAAGATGCCTTAATGTCTCCTGTGGTTATAGAGGAACTTTGGCTCAGTGCCAGTCCTTCAGAAAGACAAGTCGAGTTCAGATGAACCTCATCCCTTCTAGTCACCCTGACTCCCTGCAGCACCTCTGAGACAGTTTCAGGACACAGAGGTCAGGAAGGAATCATTGAAAACTGTAACGGCATGAAGCCTGTCCTGTAATCTCATGTATCTTCACTATTGGTTTGTGTTAGCAGATGAAACGCCAGGCTCAAGCAGAAACCACAAGCATGTGCTGTGAAAATTCAGCCAAATGTGAAAGGTGCTCTACGAATTAACCGGATATAAATCACTTGTCGTTTTTTTGTTTGGTCCCTACAGAGATCTAAAATATTTGTGAAGCTCTTTAGCATTTTTGAAGGCCAGATTTATATCTAGACAAAGTAGAAATGCTCCCAATGTATCACGCACTTAATCTCTAATGTGAATGACAACAGATCAGCTCTCCCCAGGCTCTGTCAGACTTCAAACTGCTCTTCCTGAGTACGAGCACAGGAACAGATGAAAAGGTCTACATATGTGTCATGAAGCCACTTTAATGACAAATAAGAACTTGAGAAAAAACAGTTGTTGGATGCAGGTGTTCTTGTCCTTTATAAAAAACTGAGACAGGGTGCCGAGATGTGCCTGAAATATGAGTCCCCTCTTACCAAGAAACCTCTGACTCCAAAGTTGAGCTGTGTATTTCCACTTACTGCTCCATGTAGCTCATGTGTACAATTCTCCATGTTTTTTTTTCTAATTTACTGTTCTCACAGATGAGGTATCTGCTTACACGACACACTGACTTCCAAGGATGTGAGCAAGGTCCATTTTCTCCAACATCCATCTTGTGGGTACCAGCTCTAAATGCTACTGAGATCCCATCCCTGGGTTCACACTGTTGATCCCAACAATGGAGAAGGAGCAGACCTCTCTCAGTAGTTTGTCTCAGCAGTGCTTCACGCTCACCTCTGAAGAGCTCGGGAAGAACACCCGAGCTTAATGAATATAAGTCCAGCATGAGGAAGGAAGTTACTTGGGTCTTTCCACTTTTCCAAGAACAAAACTGACCCCACAGGAATTACTCAGGTTGAGTATGGGTAGCAGATTTTAATTCTTTAAAACTTGAATTCACTACAATGAAACAGCCACCTGTCTATATTCTAAGGCAGATCCTTGTGTTTCTAGTGTCTGTTTTACTCACTAAATAGTATGTTCATTGTGTTGCTGTCACTTGTTCACAGTGGTAAAATATTTTGATTAAAGATCATATCTAAGTGTTCTGGAATGGGAATATGAAATGCACATGTGTAAGTCTGCATCTTCTACTTTTTCTGGTCTCCAGAGGTGATATAGCATTAGGTTGAGACTTAATATCTGTTCTTCCACTAAAAGAATGCAAGGACAAAGTTTGAATATACTGAGCTTGAACAACTGTTAAAAGAACATACTTTTGTTTGCAAGTTTTTTAAAAACATGAATGTAAAACCTTTCATATAGATAATCACAGTAACTAAAGATACACATTTTAAATTTGAGTTAATAATTTTCAGGGTTGCTAGTTCAACTTTAATTTGAAAATCAAGCAGGACTGTATGGAACTCATTCAGAAACAACAATGAAACACTCAATGTCAGAGAAGACGTATGCTATAAGAACAAGATAGCACAGTTAACAAGAGGTTATAACAGAAAAAGGTTATATCAAAACAAACTATTTGAAGCAGTGATTGGATGGTTTGAATTTTACAAAACTAGAGCAAGTAAAAAATGAGACAAGGACCTTCAAATTCTTCATGACCTCAGATTTTAGCACAGAAACATTTCTGTTGTGGCACTGGAGTCACAGGAGATGATGGCATTGATAATTAAGTTTGTGCCAGGAAGCTATACCTTTTAATGACTTTGCATTTCCTCTCATGTTATTTTAAAAAAAAAAATGCTCATGCTTATTATGGAAGTTATTGAGGGCAACCAGGAAGAGAGCCAGGCTGTGGCAGTCACCCTGCCAAGAGAGAGAGTTTGTAAGCTGAAGAGAATTACCTGACAAAAAAATAACAGCAAGAACCATCTTTGTCCCCATGTGAGATGAGGGGCAGTGGGTGTCAGTGCTCCCTGAGTGGAGAGCGAGGATGTTCCCTCATTAGCATAGTGATTAACAAGACCTGCTCAGCCAGTGCTGTACCCAAGAGAGTCCAGGAGCACAGTACACAGAGGCCAACGAGAAACCATGAGGACAAGGACGAACTGTGAACTCTCTCTTCTTGCTTGCCTCCCCCTTACTCTGGGCTGGAGGGAGAAGGATTTTTCCCGTTGTAATCCATAGCTGGAGCTTCTCTCTCAAACCAAAGGTTTCTATGTTGTGACTTTTGAGGAAATTAGTTGGCCTTGCTTTTTTCTTCCAGTGTGTTTGAGGGGTGGGGTGAGTACAGGAGGTACGGGAGGTACTATTTTTGTAGTTTAGGAATTTTAACCTGCACATCCTATACATCCCAGAAAATGGACTGAAACCTTATTTTAGGGGAATGATACTCTCTGTCTGCACTGCTGAAACTGGGGATTACACTAGAAGGAGAAAGTCACAGCAGTCCTTCTACAGCTAGAAGTGTTTATAAGGAAGTGATTGCTTTCCTGGCATTTTATGAGGACCTCCATCAGCTTCATGGGTAGTACATTTGCTAAATCCAGGGCAATCCCTTCCCACAGCTGTTTGTGTGCTCAAAGGAACATTTGGATCCTGGGCCTGGGTGCAAGGGCAAAGTCAAGTGACCAGTTCTCTTAAAACCAAGGTACTTTGGAACGTCATCAGCAGCAAACCTTTTAGGTAGATAGAAAACTTAAATAAAATAAATAAAATAAATTAAAATAACATAAAACCCAACAGCAAATGCTTAACTAAAACACATCAAATTGGTGGGAGTTGTTTCAAAGCAGGAATGTTTTCCTAGATCAGGGCCTCCAAGATTTTATAGGCAAGATCTTAACACTTCAGGCAAACTATCCCCTAAAAGTCAGTAAGCAGCAATTGCTATACAGAATCTATTATTCTAATAAAGTCTTTATTTGCATTAATATGAAAGAACCAAATTGTTGGACTGTGCGCAGTGTTATTTTTAAGAAAGTAAAAGGGGGAAACAAGCGTGTAAGATGCAAAAGGTAATGCAAATAGATTCTGAGACAGTTCCTGGAATGTCTGGCTTATTAGGCATTTACAAATCCTGAGGTATGAATAACTACTAGAATGGGTACTGAAAATCTCTACTTGTTATTGGTGATTCTAACAAAGAGAGGAACTACTGTAGAGGGCTTATTTCTAGTCTGATGTACTCTCAGTAAATCAGAATATGATGACAGTCCCTAAAGGGGAAGCAGTCACTTCTTATAAATTGCCAGATTTTTAACTTCCTTTTTGCAGTCATCTCATTCCTAGCAATCTTACAATTGCAGAATAGAAGTGTGATTTCCTGTGATCTGTCTTTTCCTTTTTTTCTTCTTTTCTTTTTTTTTTTTCTCTCCAGAATGAATTGACCACAAATGCTTAAAGTTCTTGTTTTACTTTCATTGCTGATGCTGGAGAAAAAAAAAATAAACACATACATTCAAGTTTTTGTATGGCACATATAACAACTCTGAGAATATTTGTGGAGCAGAGTCATCATTTGGCTCCAAACACCAAAAGGATATTTATTCAGCCTTTGGGCATAATATAATCTAAAGAGGGGCAAGTGAGATTTCAAAAGGTAAGACTGTTTCCTTTCCCAAATTTCTGCTTCTAATTAAGTGAAACGCAATGTGAAAGTTCCTTTAATTTCCTTTCCCCCAATTTTCCTGTCAGTCTGGGAGCCTTAAATGCTGCACCAGCACTGAAGAAGAAGCTGTTTGTCATCAGACTTTGTGGAATGCTGCCATTATGTCTAGTAACATTGGCATATTTATCACACTTGGCAAATTGTTTCTGTCACCACTGGATGCTGTTCACCTTCATTTTAATATGTTCTTTCCATTTAGCTCTAAATAAATAAAACAGCAATTTTGTGATGTCTGCTTTCCCTGTTAAGATACAAACCTCCCAGTTACACATCAATAGAAATCCCTGGGTCACCTCTTCTAAACATACATTTTTGTCTAGTTTTGTCTAATTGGCTTTACTGATCCAAAATATTTGCTGAAACAGAAAGACAGAAGGTCCTTTTAATTGCATGTCATTTAGGTCTGGTCTGCTTGTGGTTTTCCAGTGTAATCACTAACGAAGTCCAAAAGTAGTGGAAATAACATTTACTGTGCGTGGGCTAAATGGTTAGCAGTCTTTGATGTGCTGCCTGAATTTCCTCTACCTTCTTTCCATCAATCTTTCATTAGGTTGTGCTTACAGGTGAGGCACGCCAATTCACTTCAGACTGCATAACACAGAGCCCACGTTACACTGTTTAATGAAGATACAGCTGATCAACTTTTTTTTGCCTGTGATTTTTTTCTCTTGGGAGAGAGGAGGAAAAAGATCTCCCACAGTTCATGGTGGAAAAAACAATGGGTCATATGTACTCAGGTGTTCCTGTGTAACAGAGGTTTATGCATTGGCTCAATTGAAGTCTGCTCCAAGGTTTTTAAGCTATTTCTCTCTGAATCCTACTGGCATGGCTAAGCTGTGGCATGTCAGAATTGTTCTTGGTTTTGGCTCCTGATTCTTGCTGTCCAACCTCTAACTCTGAGTGCCGCTTTCAAGTGCTGATTGCTTGTAAAAAGCATCCTATCATAGTAGCGGACAGTCACACAGCTTACACAAAAATGATATTGGACACAAACATATTATAAGACTTAAGGGAAAAAAAAAATCAATTTTAATAGTGATTTTAAGACCTGTTTAAAATCTGAACTTCTCTGAAGCTCATGAAAATCTGATTAAACTCTTCCATTCCTTACCTATGCTGTCACTCACTAGATATCCTTGCCTGCCATTACGTACTTTCTGACGTTAATCAGAATGAGAAGTAAAATGCTGCTGGGCTGCAATAACTGTTACTCTGAACCTTTTTCCCCATCTTAATTAAAAAAAAAAAAAAAAGGAAGTACCAGAAATTGAATTTGAAAGACAACTGTTGCAAAATTTCCAACACCATTTTGCAGACCCAGTAGATGAACATACAGAAGTTACAGATGAAAAGCTATTGTTTGGGTGCTTATTCCTGCATAGGGTTTGTGAAAATATCCAAACTTAGCCAGTGTATCTTAAGGTTAAAAGTTTTGGAAATTCAGCTTAATGACAGGATTTACTAAACTGTGAATTCAAATCATTGCTTGTTTCTGAAAAACGGGATCTGTCTCTCAAATAGCTTTAGGTGGATATCTGTAGTCTTCATAAAATATGAATATTTGAAATAACTGCTTGTCATGCTAATGTGATAAGTGTGGAAACTGAAAATAAAATTCAACTGTGAATTTTGTCTTGCAAAATTCATCCATCACTATGCTGATAGCTATGCAGCATATTGCTACTACCATTTCTGTTAACCATACAAAAAGATATTTACACTCAAGTGCTAATGAGCAACAGATACATATGCTCTCTCTGAGGATCTTTAGATTTTTAGCAGGAAAGTTGCTAACATAAATTGCTTTTATCCTAACAGGGGTAAAATTTCATGATGTCCCAAGCACACTGTGCAGCAAAACTGGCAAAAAATTATCGCACATGTGGCAGATATTACTGCCTTCATTATATAAGAAGTTTATGTAAGATAGGGCAAAATGTGATACTCAACACCATGAAGATGTTGCAACTAATTATTAGGAGGCAATAGAGTGAGAAACCATTCCTAAGGCAAAACAGGAGGAAAAGAGGAAAGGAAATATTGGTCTAGCTAAAAGACCAAAAGGAAGGATAATTAAGGGCAAGATAAAAGAAGTAGCTCAGTTGGTTACAACGTGGTGCTAATAATGCCAAGGTCATGGGTTTGATCCCTGTATAGGCCATTCACTTAAGAGTTGGACCCGATGCTCCTCTTTAGGCCTGTCCAGCTCAGAATATTCTGTGATTCTGTGAAAATATCTTGATAACTTTTGGGAAGATCAAGTCTGGAAAGAAAAAAGAATGTATATAAAAGATTCAGTGTTCGTGCATAAATGGGGAATTGACTAGTGTGAGCAGGGAGTGCTGAACAATGCCCATGTGCAGTCAGTGGTGCTACTATCTAATGGTATGAAAGATTGCTTCCTGGTCTGCATCCTCACCAGATATTTTCTGTCAGTGTACATCATGCCATTTTTTAATGCATTGTTGTGGGTGTTGTAGGTACAAACCCCAGTAGGACAATGTTAGCCTTGTGGGGTGGAAAAACCACAGCTGCATGCCTTTGGTAGGGATCTGGCTTTGAGGAAAGTCAGGCTGGTCCCAGCTTTGCTGTGTTACCTCCTGCCTGGTCTTAAATGAAAGATGAGCTCTGAAACTCATGGAGTTAACTAGCATTTTGTTCCTTCTGATGAGAATTTAAAGGCAAAGTTATCAGTACACAGCATCTGGATGCTGGGTGAATGAATATTTTCGATGAAAGAGCTGTGCCAGTGGAGAACTTAAGTTGCTGACTTTTTGTTTATGCTGTTGGTACCAGACAGTGGATGTAAAAGAGCTTCCTTGATTAATCTACTTTATGTAGGCATTTTTACCACCAATAAGAAATCCTTGGAGCCTGTCTTGAAGCATATTGTTAACGGCACCCATACAGAGATGAGCACACCTGGTATTTATGATGTATTTCACAGAAACACAGAATATGCCAAGTTGGAAGGGACCCATAGGGATCATCGAGTCCAACTCCCAAGTCTGCTAATCAAACAGCTGTGTAGGCAAGAAGAAGGAGAGAGATCACATTTCTTTAGCACTGACTCTGGCCGATCTGGAGCTGGAGTTAGAGGTAAACCAGTACATGCCACCAGTTAAAGAGAGCTGGGAATGAGATACAGTGTTCCTGTCTTTCACCTCATCTGGGATGTAAAATGATGAGGAACAGATTGAGAAAAAAATCACCTCCTTATCCCATTCTTACTTAAATAGAGTTGTGTATCTGTGCTTTTCAGCTACTCCATTAAAGGTGTGCTTTTGATGATAGCCAGCACTGCTTGGCAAATAAGAAGCAGTATATTGATATTGGCACCATACATAGACTGTTATCCTTTCCATATACAAGGAACAACACAGATGTTTTCAGCTTAGTCCCTGTACTCCCTTTAATGCTATGGGAGAAATAAAACATTCAAGTGTTAGAAAGTGTTTATTCTCAGGTTTGAGCACCTTACAGTTTTCTTTGGGTGATGAATTTCTTACATAAAAAAGTGTAATACAGAGAGCCAGAATCTAGCTGTGTAGTCATTTTCCATGAAATACAGCATATTGTATTCTAGATTTTAAAAATTAGTATATAGGAGAGTATTTTTTATAAACAAGAAAGACAGCAAATTTTTTTTCTTGGCTCTACAGCTTAACAAATTAAACTAATGGTTATTAGATATTCTATCTTCAAGTCAATAAGTCATTTAATTTTTATGCATGTCTCAGATGCGAAATATTATTTTTATTTAAATAATTTTATTGATTCGGAAGTCTAGAGATGTGATGTTATTTCTTTTACTAGTAATAAAATCTTGTGCAAGAGGTATTAGTAGTTGCTGAATTACTCAAGAAAGTGTACAGGACACTTTTCAATCTCACCCCAATTTGGTAAACAAATCTGCTTCCATCTTGAGATAGAATTTGGTGGGCAACATGTGAGAGTGTGTAAACAGTGAGAAAGCAAATGTTCTGTGGTGTCACGGCTCTGAGTAAGTCACTGCAGTGTACTTTGTAGCAACCGAAACAATTTTTGCAAGCAACTGTTGCAAAAGCTTTTAATGGACACTTGGCTGGGTAAAAAAGAAAACGAGTTTTACAATGTCTTCTGTGGTGATCAATAATCTGCACTTTTAGTCTGTTTATCATGTTTCAGGTGAAACATCAGACGTTATGATGCTCTAGTACTTTCACAGGGTTAGAGGGGTTAGTTCTGGACTCCTGGGCAAACGCCAGTTGGCACAGCACACGTCAACACTGCTGTTAAATGGGCATATTATTTCTTCCTCATACTCTGTTCTGCACTTCTCTTCTATGACATGCTGTTCCAGAGTTTTCATTGCTAAGTGATATTATCCCTCTGATATACAGTTTACAAATCAATCTGTAAAATGTGGTGAGTGCCTTGATGTTCCGTGGATTAGAGGTAATCTATAAATAACCACCTTCATTATTAATATATTATTTTTAATTTCACAGGCAGCTCTGTCACATTGCCAAATGAATTAATTTTATAGCTTATTATTTTGGACTGCTGTGTCTGAGCATGTAAATCATCCAAGTCTGCTGGATGAGCTTTCTCCTAGGACAGAGAACAGGTGTGGGTCACAACAGTACCAGCAGCATTAGCAGTGTCTAGGCACTGGAGATTGAGCTGCACAGCCCTTGCACTGGCCTGCATTTGTTGAGTCAAATACCAAATTTCCACTGACTTTGCAGCTTTGATCTGAGCCAGTGGCTATGGGGAAAATGTCTCCAGGGTTAATTTTTATTAGCATTTGCTTACAGGGTACTGGTCTTTATTTTCTTTTGCAGTAGCTATACTTGATAGTACTTCCCAATGTCTTCCTATGTCCGAGCTATGATTTTAGCAGGAAAAGTGTTGCGATGCTAAAAAAGAATTATTTGAGGAAATGAGTTAATTTGGATTATCTAATGAAACCTCTTATATGAGCAGGTCAAGATTAGCTATCCATAAAGTTGGAATAACTTTTCTAGAAAGTAATGAAGCAAAAAAAAATGTTAGTTTCTAATGAGCCTGTTGCAGCAAACAATTTATTCCAATGTGCATATCCCAAACATGGAGGCATATAACATAGTGAGCTTTTCTTTTGCCTCTTTAATTAACACCCAGTGATTCCCTGGCATAAAATTCAGAGTTAAATCTAGTACTCAAAATATTAGCAAAAAAAAAAAGTTTTCATTTGATTATTTGAATCCAGGTATAAGATATATCAAAGTGCAGGAGTTACACATTCCATGAGATGTTATTCTTTCTTTTTAGTAATTTTCCTCTTATTTAGTTTTTTTACTCTTTAGCTAAAATGTGCCTTCCGCTATACTGTGGAGAAATTATTTTTATTTGTTGAGAGGTTTTTTTTTCCTTTTTCTTTCTAATGTGCTGAAGGGCAGTTCCTATGATTATACTGACCCAAATTTCTGTACCTAACAACTTTTTATTACCTCATTTCAAGCATCCATGATGTTGTGGAGTGGCGGGACCACCTGTTCTGAAAACTGTCATCCACTTGGACTCACAAAATCACAAACTCTTTTTTAAAATGTAGACCATAACTGTATTTTATAACGCATTTGCACTGACTGTGATGCCTTTTGAACCTTAAGGATCACTCCATTAGATTACACATTTTCTGTGAGATTAACAGGACTAGTCAGGCACCTAAATAAAATGTGGGGAATGATCAGATGGGGGTTTAATCTTTCAGGTTGTGCAGATTTACTATATTAAATGATCTCTGTCTTCAACAGATTAGTGTTGACCTTCCCAGGAAATATCTGTGTTAAGGAGGAATTGAATGAAGTCCAGTCTTTCTGGGGAAAAGACTGACAGAATATCTAAAAGAAAACGCAAAATGAGAAAAGCTTAGAGACAAAAGTGAAAGAAAGTTTTGGAAAGATACTGAGAACAGTATACTAGGCATATTCCTGGGTACAGAAATTAGAAAAAAGTAAAAATGTGAGCCATGGATAGAATTTCATTGCTCTGAACAGGGAACAGAAAATTAAACACAGTGATACCATCAGTGGGAACAAGGCTCTGTTGCTCCAAGATCTGAGTCAGAATTACTGTGTGTAATCACAGATACAGATTGCTAAATATGACAAAAAACATTCAATAGACAATACTGCAGGATTTTCTTCTTGTGAAATTATATATAGTTGATATACATATGCATATTTGGAAGTCTGACTAATCTGAAAATTATCTGCACTACCTGGTGTTGAGTGTCTGCTTTCTTTCTGAGTTTTCTGAGACATGGCACTTTTTACTAAAGTATGAGTTACACTGTCTGTGAGCTATTACCCATAAAACTTCATTTTAATTAATGTTTTTGTCTACTTTTTAGCATCTTTTGCTTCACAGTACTTTTTTGTTACAATTTTTTGATAACAACTACAAGGTTAAAAGACCCTCCACATTGCTATCAAGTCTTTCAGCAGACACAGCTTTCCAAGAAAGGTGTTCACTAATTTATGAACACTAAATAATAGCCTATTTTATCGGCATAAACACTCCCATTTTTCTTGCTATTTTCTTGAAAATAGCACCTATTTTCAACATATGGTTCTCATTTTCTCTTGTAAATAAAGTCCAAATCACTGGGAATAAACTGTATAGCTGTATTAATCATGATGGAATCACCTCACATTAAATAAGTGATGGCCAATTTTTAATTTATAAAATTATAATGCAATAGACTCTGTTTTATGTTTTTCTTTTTGCATAGATAATTGCTGCTTGCCGCTAACCAGACTTCTAGGTACTTTATCAATGTTATGCTTTAAAGCAGAGTTCATAGGTCCCTAAGAAAAATGACTCAATCCAAATAGGATATCCCCCAATAAATGAGGAAATGTTTCATTATTTTTTAGTGAGTTATTGTTTTTCCTTTAACATAATTCAAGACTGCAGTCTGTCAAGTTATTCAAGCCAAATGTAATAAGCCAATCTTGATAAAACTCCTACTACTCTAATGTATTTTGAGGTGAGCTATTAAAGCAGTTCTCACAGTTCTTGCTTCTGGCTTTCAACCTGAGGCTCCCAGTTCAGTAGAGCATGGTTATATTCCTGGAGCATGAAGCTTGAAGAAGCCATCAACAGTATGAAGTAGTTGCTAATTATTTTAATCGTCAGTAAAAAGCATCAGAAAGATGAATTTTTAAGTGGAACATTCATAATTTTTGGGTTTATATTGCTGAAATGTTTCCAAGAACTCAATGAAATAGGGCTTTTTAGTACTCCGAGCAAAGCAAAATATTCTCCCAAACATTCAGAAGTGATGAAATCTATGTTTATGTTAAATTATGTAACAAAACACAGACAATTCTGGGAAAGGGAGCTTTAGCAATCTTTCAGGCCTCCCATACCACATGATACAGCCCTAAGGCAACTCCAGGCAGCAGAAAATAAATGAGAGTCCTTGTCAGAAAGAGTTTATAATCTGTGGGTCTTCTCCAGAGCTGAGCAAATGCAATCAGAACATCACCAGGAACCCAAAAGGGTTTGTGAGAAAGCATCAGTCGTGAATTTTCTGAATTAGAACTGAATGAATGATTAATTTTTTACTCTGTTTGGTTCACTGGCAGTTAAAAGAAAGAAAAGTAGTTTCATGCAGGTTTCTGCCACTCCCTGGCTACATGGGTAGGAGAAATTGTGAACTATTTTTACAGTTGGTAAAATCCGTCCTGTGAAGGGTCATCCAAAATACTAGTCCTCAATTTTCTCAAGGGAGCTAGGTTAAAAATAACTCCTGGTCAAATGTGCAAAACTGAGGGACATTTTAAAAAGACATTTTGAACATTAAAAGAAGTATTTATCTCACAAAAGTGTTGAAATGGAATATTTTGACTTTTGGGAAAAATTCGCTGACTACTTCCCTCACCTCTAACATGTGCGAGTCACATAATTTATCCAATTGGCAAGATCACAAAGCTTTTCACAAGCTTTTTTCCACTTCCACAAAGCATCTCCGATTCTGATGTTTGCAAAAAAGAAATTTGACTTTAACTGTCAATTGTTTTCTTAAGGAACTGAATGTGTTCCAAATTACTGATCTAAAATGTATCTCCTTTTTTTTCTTCCTTTATTTTTGGAATTGTTTTCTCACCATTTGTGTGTCTATCTCTTTCCTTCTATCTATTTTTTTGTCTCAGAGAACCAGTTTATGACTCACACCCTGTTCCTTTTTCTGTGGCCAGCATTTGCCTCATCTGATATATTTGCTGCCTTTACTGTTTCCTGTGTTCTTGTTTTGGTTTCAACCCTTGCACATTTGTCATTTTAGCTGTCTTTGACCTACAATCATCATTCCCACTTGTTCCCTGATGAAGACTTGCAGTTCTAAGTTTTCCTGCTTTTCTTGTGTCCTTCCTCCACAGCATTTCTGTTGCTCCAGTCCTCAGTATTTCAGCCAGGGGACCTGGAAGGCAATTGAAGCAAGGTGACACTTGCCCCGTGGGATCTAACCTGCATCCTGACTTTTGGGCTTTTTTAGGAGAAATTACACATCAGTGTTAGCACTGCCAGTCTGAGAACCGAGCTGTGTCTCCAATATTTATCAGGGCATTATTTGTGGGAAGTTTGGGGGAGAGATGAAGAGCAGCTGTCAATTAAAATTTGCACTGATTCGACATCCTGATTCACCTTGCTAGAGTTTAACCCCTTGACATCACTGTATGACATGACTAGCCTCACTTCTATGATTTTTCTGCTGAACTCTGCTTAATTTTGGACAAGTCCATGTGTTCCACGTGTTCCAATAATAAGGGAATATATCTTCATTTCAGCATTTGGCATGAAAAATCCCACTGAATACTCTACATAATCAGTATTAACAGTACTCTCTGGTATATTTACTAATATAAATATTATATCAAGCCTCATAAGAGCAGATGACCTTAAGTGCTGCTGTTACTGTACTGCAAGAGGATTAAAGCCCTTTAATCTAAGGCTATTGTCTATCCTTTGTGATCTAATGAGTGTATTTTATTACTGATCTTAATATCGTTGGACCGGCGAGTTTATGAGATCATTCTAGATGCTTAATGACAGCGCATTCTACTAATCATGTGCCCTCTTTTTGACTTAATTAAATATTGATGTTTTATGGCAACCTGGCAAGTATAAGCTTTTCAACCTTGTCAAATCTTGAGAGGTTAAGGGGAAAAATAAACCATCATGACTATAATCAAATGGCATTTAAAATGTAATTTCTGATTCTTTAGCTAAGCTGCCAATTGCACATTTGATCCAGTTTCTGATTAGAAGGATAATTGGACATAGGATTTCTAATAATTTAAGTCTATTAATTCACACAAGTAATAAATTTGGTGTATTCTCAAGAAAAATAAAAATGAAAGACTATTTCTGCACCTATTCACTTGTGAAGGGATGTTTTACCTTTGCCAGACCAGCCTTTCAGGGACTAGGAGAAGTATAAAATCTATGTTTACCCTCTCAGCTGTTTTGCTGCGGTTGATCCCAACACTGAGCACCAAATCTAGAAGTGAAGAGTAAAATGGTGCAGATGATGGGCTGTTCGTGGTTGGGTGGCTTTCAATGGGAATACCCAGAAAAACAACAGGAAAGCCACTGCAAGAGAGGGTTTTTAAGTTCAAGTACCTTCTCTAGTCACCCCTCGTCCAGCTAAACAGCACTTATCACCCTACCAGTCATGTTTCTGTTGTCATCATAGGAACCTGATTTTGCACCTTGAAGGTGCAATACCTTGAAGGCACCTTAATTACCTTGAAGGTAAATAAGATTTTCTTGCATTGATTTCAAAGGTAATATGTTTGGATATTTTGATTTCTCTACATAGACATAGGCACAAATGATTACAGATATGCTTCAGATAGATTTGCATTATGTGCAAATGCTGACTCTGGCCCTGAGCCTGTATTATGACCTCATATAACTGATAGACTTCTACTGCAGCATTAAAAAGCCACCTGTATTTGTCTTAAAAGGTATGGTCTTTCCTACCTAACTGTTGACCAAAGTGATCTATAACAACATATATGACTGTTACAGAAGATATTTAACAGGGCTAAAATTTTTGGTCCTGTTCTCCATACAACCCTCGCAATATTTTCTTTCCAATGCACACATAAAACCGCTAGAGTATTTTACCATTTTATCTCTAGCTTTAGTCAGTATTCAATGAAATATATCTTGACCAGCACAGAGCCAACAGGAAAAAGTCAGTTTACACTTTAAAAAAAAAATTGGAAAGTAACATTTTGGAAACTGGTTTTTGTAACATGAACACATCAAACACATTTCACAACATAAAAACTACTATCACTGGAAAATGTAAGCTTAACAGATGTGTTTATTTAGGTGATTTTCAACTTTCTCTGTGAATATAGATTGCAAATTGAAGAAGAATGGTACAGATTGTGTTTTACTCTTGTTTAGTTTACCTTGACATTTCTCATATCTAATTATTGGTGAATCAAATGAGATCAGCATGCACACTTAAACAACTAAAATAAAAATAAAGTCCTTGATTATGCTTTTGTTCCTATTTGTTTTGAATACTAAAACACTAAGGTAATACTTAAGCCCCTTCAATAACATCCCTTATCTATGGCATTCAACACTCCTAAACTACTCCAACACCAGACTACAGGCACTACTTTAGGTGACTCAGACCTAGGATCCAGGTTACTTTGCTTCACCTTCCTGTGGGTAATATTAGGTTATAGGTTCTGGTTTTCAAGTCCTGTACAACTATCAAAATTGCTGCTATGTGTAGCATATTTTCATTATTTTGGTGAAAAAAATGCCACAAGCCATGTTTCTTAGACATGTTATGATGCTCTCATACCAAACAGACTGAAGTGTTTGTATTTTATATTTATATATATATATATACACAGTATTTCTCAATATTTGACAGTATATTTACATTTGATTATATATGAAAAATAATTATAGTTGGATTAATTTGTGGTAAAAGGTTAGTGTGCTAACAAAACTAAAATTTGATTAAGAAAGGCACTTTTACTTTAGCCCTATTACCTTGAAATCAGTAGAACATTTGACTGTGACTTCAGTGGGCTTTGGGTCTGTCCCTAATTTCTTGTTCTGCTTGTGACATGGTCTGGCTTAATGCTAGCGTACAACCTAGCAGTGCCAAAGTCCCTTCAAGTTTTTTTTCTAGCATTCAGTATTTCTATATATGTTCTTCAATGCTCTTGCTCTTCTGCTATTAAAATTTGCACAAACTATATTTTTAAAATCTTACAGGAAAAAAATTCTTGCCTGAGGTCTCTTTTTGCATAGTAGGGGTCAGGACTCTCGAAAAACTCAATTGCTAGGGACTTTTGTAACCCTCTGTCCACCCATTCCATCCCTTCATAAACTAGAGTTATGTCAAGGCAAAAAACCACAAGAAGCAATACTACCTAGTTTGCATGTCTGTAATATGGGAAGACTCTGTCTTAATATAAGTCACTGTAGTAATTATCTATGTCTAATATTTCAGTTGTGCATGTTCTCTGGATGAGGCGTTTTTGCTAACTGGCATTTCTTGGCTATTGTGGTTTGTAGTTATAAACCATGGACTTTGAGTTAACAAGATGGGTGAAGGGGTCTTGAGGAGCCCTTATTAAGAATTTCACAATAATGTTAGGAACTGTAGCCAGGGAAGCAGCTAATTTAATTTTCCTTGATCAAATATGCTAAGACAGGGGATTATTCTTAAATATAATTGTTCCCTGGGGAAATGAGGAGAGGAGAAAAAGACAGGGATGGGATTATGTGAACACTCTTATAGAAACTGTTTTTATGGTGTGCATTCCTACTCTCTATATTTTATTCTCTACATCTGCAGCTGAATTGCATGTAGCCTGCCTTTATCATTGATTGTCGTCACAGGCACAGAGCAAGTCAACCACAGAGGAAGTGGAATAAGACCCAAACAGGGCAAAAGTGAGTATAAACACATATTGATTCCTCTAGGGTACCTGGAGGCAAAGTAGAACATGACTATCACACTCTACCCTCATTATATCATCATCTTTGAAGCTGGACATTTTTTGAATTACAGGTTATAGTTAATGAGGATAATTACAATAAGTTTTAATTATTTGGAAGCCAAATCTAAGTTAGTAACCCTAGAGTTAGAACAAAGAAACTGTGTAAGCAGTCTTTGTGCAGCCCAGTTTCCCATACAGGTTTAGTTCAGTGGGTTTTTTATAGCCATTCACTTTTTCCCCATTCTGTTAAATGCTAGTCTGCCATGGCACTCTCAAAACTATGCTTTATTGGGTTTGTAATTTAATAATGCATATGCTGCATGCTAAAACTTTAAACTAGTACGTATAGGCTCCAATCCAATGTGAGTTTCTTCCTATTTCTTTCCCCAAAAGCTATGAAAAAAATTCCAGTTACCAGTTTTCCATGTCATGAAAGTCTCAAAAATTAAAAAATAAAACCAAATAAAGAATGAATAGGCACAACAACTCCAAACTCGTCTTCTCAAGTAGAAAATTCCTTCCGGATAAAAATACTTAGAGATTTTAAGCGTAAACCAGCACTGGACAGTGTGTATTATCTGTACTGTGTGTATTAGAAGTAATCTGAAAATTCACCTGAAAACTAGTTTTGATGCTGAACTACAAGATCATGTGCAAGTTGTAAGACAAAGCCTTTTGGTATTGGCTTATTCCAAAGCAAGTGTTAAAGCCTTTGCTGAAGCAGAAGCTCAAGAATATACTGTAGCAGAATATCTTCCTGCTAAAGAAAGCTAGCAGAGCTAGGAGAAAGATAGAGAAAAAGGTTAGGCAGAATTCCTAAGAACTATAAAAAGTCCCCAGATAACTACAGAGACATCAAAATGTCAGCAGGTTGTTAGACTTCAAATTATAAACGGGTGTTTTAGTGAAGTGATGTAAAACCAGTCCAAGTCCCTGAATTTCAGCCCAAGAGTCTTTTCATTATTTTCTACTAATTATGTTGAACCGTGAACTACATTTAAATTAAACTTGTCCTGAAGTCTATCTGCTATGAATCTTCTGAGGTCATTAATCAGGTACTCCGAAAGCACAATATTATCAGTAAACATAAGTTGCTTTTGGCCTTTTTTTTTGAGTTTTGATTTTTTTTCCTGCACATCTGCAGGTGCTTGGCTCTCTTCCATCTCAGCTGATGTGCTGACTAGGGCTGAAGGTGGAAATACTCTCTCTGGTGAATACTGCACAGAGGAGGTGCCCGCAATGTGAGGTGGAGCAGCCCTTCTATTACAAGATGTTGCAAAACTTGAGCTGTCGTGGGGAGGCCCCCTGCTTGGGTCATCTGGGGGACTGGATATGACACCTCCCGATGAAGAAAAGAGCCACCTTCATTATTTGCATTCAGTTATTTCATTTGCATAATTTTGTGCACTGCCTACAAGAGCAGATATAGCTCAATTATAGCTCTTGAAATGTGTGTTGCATTTGAGCTGTTCCTGAGCATTTTCTCATGGGGAGTGCCTTATGGAAGAAAAGCTGGGAGAGGAAGGAAACCTAAAAGACATCTGAAGTACAGTTCCCAAACTGTGCTGGGACACAGATGCTTGCTCAGTGAGCTGCAGAGCACATCTGGAGAACCACTCTCACTTCTTGCCAATTAATTTCCCCCGGAGTTCCCCCGTTTTGAGTTTTTAAGATATGCAGAATGCCTCCAGGGACTTACAGCCTTTCAGCCTTGTGAATATTTTTGGTAGGAGCTGCAGCCCTGCAACAGCTGACCATCCTGGTGTCAGAGAGCTCTATATACAGATGCTTCCCAGTTGTGGCCAAATGGGAGAAGATTTGCTGTGGTTCTACATGTTTCTCCTACAAACACTGTCAGATGTGCTGCTGTTTGGTGATGATTCTGAAGTGTTCAAAATTACAGAAGTCACCAGCAAGTGTGACTGAGGATTTATGAACTCTAGATTTGTAGCTGAGACAGCTTCTCTGAGTAACAGGAAATTTTCAAAGAGAGCTGAAATGAATTCTTTCACCTTCCTGCTTCTTCCCCTTACCCTGGTAACCTGACAGCTGAAACTGTCACAGGAGGCAGAATCAGGTTGTCAAGACTCCTTTGTAGACTGCTATTTCCATTCCTTACTTCTGCATGTGCAGAGGCAGCACCTTGAGGCCAAAGACAAGCGGGTTTCGATCATGTTTCTTGGCGTAGTTTTCTGTGAGCCACCAGGTAATGAAGTTGCAGTACAACTACTGTAAGAAGCAAGGAGACTATGTGTAAAGAAGAGGGAAAATGTAGGTACATAGTAAAGAGTAACGGATTGCAATAAAACACTACATAATGTTTGGAGGAACTATTAAAAAGATGTTACCAGTATGGAAGCTTCTGAGCCCTAGATTAGTCTAAATGATGTTTTCACAGTTAAGTTGTGGAGTTGGGTGGCTAGACCTCTCAGCTCAGATGTGTCAGGGTCCTTGCCTGGTGTTGGAAAACTCATTGAAATTAATACAGAAATTTAATTCTGTCAGGTTTTTGGGTACCTGTTCATGTAATCACAAGGGCTGTTTCTTTCCTTGCCAGGGGACAACATGTACAAGTCTATCTGACATACTGCAGTCTCTAGCTTTTTGATACCTCTTAAAAATCCATATCAGGAAGTTTGTTACAGAAGGTTCAAACTGAGAAGTCCTTGAAGACAATAATGATTCTTGTCTTTCAAAGTGAAATACTGCCTGTTTTATATAATCATCATGAAGATTAATTCAGTCATTTTTTATCTGTTTTGGGAACCTCGGAAGAATTAATAATAATTCATCATTTTTGAAACTCTGGGATACATTTTAACATGATGTTTGACAGGTTTGTATAATGTATGATTAATCAATTAGAAATTTTGTACATATGCATGACACTACATGAATATTTCTCTGATCTTTCTCCAAAACACTTGTAGACACAGGGTTCTTATACACTAGTTAAAAAAAATAAAAGAAAATCTTTTCATTCAGCCCCCACTTACGAAAGGTTTAAAAAGAAATAGTTTTGCATTTACTAATGAAAGAAAAAAACCCAGAAAATCCATTTGCCTATCAGGAAGTCTGATATGTGCTACACTTGCTAAATCCCCTTTTCAGTGAAATGGATTAAGAGACCTTATAGAAAAATGTAAGTGAGAAAGTGGGATAATAAACTGCATGTTTTAAATAGAAGATAGGATTATACTTACTGCTGTGGAAAAAATGATGTTCTTTGTACTGTGGAATAAAAAGCAGTTCCATACACGCTTCAAACCTTACCTGACCTGTTTAGTAGTTTAATATTGTTGCTTAAAATTGTCATGAGATTTCAATGGACTGAGCTTACACCTCATTCTCTGAAATGCAGAGGAAACTTCAGCTGGTACCAGTGACATTCATAACTGTATACCAGTGGGCGGGTGCTGGGTACGAATGCTACCTGTCAGTCACAATCTACCAGTAAGATCCTAGATGAGAATAGCTCCAAAATCTAGAAGTATTCTAAATGGTTCTGGATCAAAGACAGACTCAAGGGTGTTTTGATCTAACAAACTAAAATCTGCACACTAGATCTTGTGAGCAAAACTACTTTTTTATTGGGAATCTTCTTTGCCCGTTTCAATCTGGCATGGATGAAGGCGCAAAAGCAAACCATTCATCTGATACTAATTCTTGTATAATAGCTCAAAATGGCTGACCAAATACCAGCTAAAGGAAAGAGGAATGTGATTTGTTGACAAACACTTCAGTTAATACATGCAAAGCGTGTGCTTATGCACACCAGTTTAGTGGCCTCAATGGTCAGTTTGAGGGAGAAAAGGAAATAGTAGTGAAATTAATCACACTGATGCCTGTCTGTCTGATCTTTTTGGCATATTGCAGAACATTTAATACAGTGAAGTTTGGCGAGGGATTCTGATTTTCAATGAAATAATCTATTTTGCAACATTCTCTCCCCTATCTTATTATTCTTTGGCATGTAACACACTTCAGGATTGGAAGGTCAGATGAAAATATTCATTAGTCACCTAAAAAGGGTTACAGCATCTGACAAGGAAGAAATCAAGCCACAAAAATCCCTTCCAGAGCAGACTGTGAAAGGTTGCACTTGGTGCCAAACGTGAGACTGGTCAGACCTATGTTTAGAAACCCATGATAAGTTCTAAATACAGTTTGATGAAAACCTGATGCAAGCCTCTCCTTTCCCTGTCATCCATTGACATTAAACTGTGAAGTTGCCTGTGATGTCAGTTCTGAATTATTCCCTCTTGGTTGCTGACTCAAAGGCTGGATACTAATGGAGAACCAAGATTTTTAAGGTTCATCAGAGAAGGCATTATAAATCTGAAAAATATGCATAACTCTGGCTGGAGTATGCTCACATGGTTTTTCTGTGCTCTGTTAACTATTCTTTAACAATAATTTTTCAAGAGGTCTTTTTTTCCAAAGGCTGATTTCTTTTTGGTTTTGTCTTTATGCTCTGTCCATGGAGAGGGAATATTGGCATGAATGAAGAAATTCTTTGCCTGAGATTAAGGGAAATTTCATTCAGGAAAGGCACTGACCACTCTTCACTAATAAGAAAGCTTAAAAACAATGTTAAAACTACTTTAGGGAACTTCAGAATATTTTAAATATTCTGAGGCATAAGTCAACTGAAGTTACGAGATTTTGCTTTTGAATCGATTCAGACGTAAACCACAAAAGTCACTGCAAAATAACCCTCTGGTCCTGAAGAGACACATGTTCTTAGCTTTAACTTGATGGGCTACTTGCTTGATTAAAGTTTTTGTAATCACAGTGGGGTCCTAACCAGATCCAGGCTGGTGGTCCAGGGTTGACTTTGTCAGACAACGAAAGGAAGGATGTTTCTGTCTCAGTCTTGTTCCCAGGGTAATTCTCTTACTTTAGAACATGCTGCTGTTAAAACCTCTACTCTTCCTTGCTACCTAGGCTCCTTCTTGTCCTATTATCTTCCTTTTTCCAGAGAAAAGAGACTTGTCTGTCCTACTTTCTTCTATTCTAGCTGTTTTTTCCAACTAATAAACAACACCAATCTATCTGTGCAGTAACTATTCCAATAAGCAAGTCAGCATCCAGCATTTGTAATTATTACAGGGTATCTCCAAATATGTTCATGTTCAACCCACGCTTTTCAGTTTTGGCATGCTTTCTTAATGCTGGAAGCATTTCACAGATATTAGCTCGTTATACTTTCCAAGGAATCTGGTGCAATTAAAATAATATAGTTTTCATTCAAAATAAACTTTTATCCTTTTTTTCCCTTTGTAAATGGAAGAGGTGGCACTCTGTGGAAATTTCAATACAGATGTGATGTAATTTTGAAGGAAAGGTACCTCTTTACAGCTTCTGAGAGTCACACACAGTGTAATAGGGTGGTGATATAGGAGAAAAGATACTGGAATAGAACTCAGAATGAGGAATTACCCTTTGGGAAGTGTGTAGTGATGAATAAGAGGGAGGAAGAGAAGAAACTGAGAAAGATGCAAGAAAAAATGCCAACTAGGAAATCAAATGCTGCCCGAACTGTGAGAATGAAACCAAATCTAGGGAATTATAACAGGATGAAAAAAGAGAACAGCAAAAATAATCCAGTGTTTGAAAAAATAGTAATCCAGTTATGCACAAAAAGTGTAGAGAAGAAAAACAGATAGAACAGAAGTTGTCAAACAGACTTTAAAGAGTAACAGGAGCAGGAGATGAATGGAGTAAAGTAGGAGGGAGTAAGTTAAAAGCAATACACAAAATCAGCTTAGAATTCAACTGTCTATCTGATATTTATGGGAAAGCGTCCATAAAGGTCATGTATCAAATAGAATTCTTGTCATATTTCTTGGTGTTTACACTAGCATAGTACATCCTCCTGGCAGAGTACAATGGTTTCAAAGAGAAAGAAATTGGATGATCCATTACTGATTTTCTGCATGGTGAGAAAGAGAGGCCAAATGTGGAACCTTTCCATCCTTCTTGCTCTCCAGACTCTGCATGCAAGCAAGATGCAAACTTCTCTGGCTAGTGTTGGTAGAAGGAAACAAAACTTGACAAGGTTTTTTGTAAATGCTAAATTATCCTTGTTTTCCCACTATGTGGCTAAACCAGACTGAAACCTCATTTTACATCTTGAACATTTCATAAGCTAAATTTCCAGTCATGATTGGAGTAAAATCAAGTTACAATTTTTTGAGGTCATCTCTGATTAAGGGTGAGGTATTTCTTGACATTGGTCTGTGGTGGAGAGCCCTGCATCATTGATATCACACACCCCGCACAAATTTCAGTTCTTTGCATGGTAAGACACTGTTTTTCTCAAGAGTGCCCAAGTGTAGGGGCAAGCCCCCTGGGCCAGGCTGCACGGGCCCCCTCATGGTGTCTGTGAGAGCTGGAGTGGAGTGGAGTGGAGGCTCCCGAGTTTTCCCATGTTCGTGCTCTTTGCCTCATAAGCCAGCTGCCGCGCTCCAGGTCCATGCCAGTGGATGAATCAACATGCACGTAGTGCTTATGACCAGAGAACTTGAGTCTGAGACCTGCTCTGGTTTGACACCAGTAGGTATCAAAATTTGATCTCCACTCTGTTAATTTACATCTGTTGAATGAAGTAATTTGCACTTTGTGAAATCAAAGGACACAATACTGCGTCAAAGATATTGTTGGAAGGGATAGTGGGACAAAGTTATCTGCTGCTGGAAATCCACCCAAATCAAAAATTGCATTAACTGGATATTAAACTCAGGCTTTCAGTCTATTTCAGTCTGCTGCTGCAGAGCTAAACCTTGGAAGAGAGCAAAAGAGAGGGAAAAAAACCCAACAAGGTTTTACCTTCTGGCAAAACTTACTCTGTCTTCAGGACTAAATATAGAGGTTAATGAAGCCAACAGAAATCTCTCAGTAAACATCAATCTCTTCTGGATCAGAAAAGTGCCCAAGTGTTCATTTACAGACTCAAGAAAAATCCAAAATAATGATGTACTAATGAGTAAACCTTGCCTCCTCTCCTTTCACTTCTGTCAGGGCAGGCTGTCTTCAGCAGATACTTTATTTCCTTCTTAAAAAGAGTAATAATATTGCACATATTGGGCCAGAATTTATTGGTTATTTCCATCATAACTGCCATGCAACACTCACAAAGGCTCCAGTTTTAATAGCTATTTTTTTTTGGTATGGCAGTGTAGTGGCTTTTCAATAAGATATACACAAATAAAGTTTTTATGAGAAGACTGACACATCATACCAGCATTGTGTTCAAACCAGAAATACAATATCTTCTCTGAGATTTTTCAGGACTCTGTTGCTGGATCTTTGAACTATATTATGTCCAATCTTTGTGTAAACAAATTCTTTCTACTAGAATTTGGCCTGGCATTGTAAGTGTCATGAGGGAGGAAAGTGGGCTAGTATTATAGCACAATGATTTCCAGATATATTTTCCTCAGAGCAGTGTAATTAGGTGTAGTTGTGTATGTGTGTCTGGAACTTTATTGTTCACAGCTATAAATGAAAGACACTGTTTAATTAAACCATAATTTACACAGAATATCTGAGATCCATGTTAATTTCCACATTGGCAAGGAGATAAATCTGCCACTTAACATATTAATGGTTGTATTTCAGAAGATTCTGAATTGTGCACTTGCATTCAGAGTATTAGCAACTTTAGTCATCACTGGCACCAGAGAAGTAATTTTCTTTTTGCTTTTTCCTTTTAATTTTATTAGTTAAGTGTAACTATGCAAAGATTGCACTGAATCATAAAATTGGAGCTTAGATATTTTAAGAATTCCAAATATTTACAGTATGTTAACAAAAAAAAAATACAGAATTCCAACTAGAAGATAATTTGTTTATAAACTGGGAGAGCAATTGCAAAGATACACACTGACAGAACAAGCCAGAGGTTCTCCTGGTGTTCAGAGGTGGCTTCATAAGAATAATGTTGCTGGATTCATATTGCTCAAGTGCAACATTCTCTTGGATCCAGGACCAAAATGGAGCTTCCTAAAATGGAGCAAACTGAAGACCTGGGAAAATGTTTCCACACTCAAGTCCAGTTACAGATTTTAATATCATAGGCTAAAATTTCTAACTTTCCTGCCAAGAATGCATTTTAAAGCTGCAAAATATGCACTGAAAATCAATGCCAGATTATGGGCAGTTGGACTATTTTCAATGAAGAACAATGCTTAAGCCATCGTTTACATCATAAACAAACCATGGTGGAAAATGTGTGCAGCCTTTCCATTTAGTCAAAAGGGGAATCTAAAACTTTCCCTTGCATTCAGCTTGTTAACTTACAGCCGGATTATCTTGGAAGCTTCTGCACAGAAAGGGGCCTTTGGCACACACATTGGCCTCTGCCCAAGCAAGAGAAAAGAAAGACAGAAAAAAAATACAACCATGGTATCTTTTACACAATTGTTTCAGGTTTCTAAGCCATTTCTCTGCTGAATTTGTTCATTAAATATTTAATTTAAGAGATATTGGATTGAGTGGATTTACTGGTCACCTCCAAGGCCAATGGATCACAACCTGGCCACCTATTGTGCAAGAGCACTGCTAACAACGGAAGAAGAAGGAAAACCAAAGGTGCAATGCTGTGGCGTCTTGCGTTACAGGACAACTAAAAGAGTTGCACAGCTTTATTGAAAACTACCAAAGCTGCTGTTTCAATTACAATCTGGGCTAGATTCATGGTGTTTTGAATCACACTTTCATACCATTTGTTTCTTGCTTGCTGGCACTTTAGGTCCCACATTAGATTACCTTACGGTTCTTGTGCTCATAAACTAAACTGTGTGTTTACTTGAAAATGCTTTGTGTTTGGGGTGTCTGGCAAAGGGGACTGAGTGACCAATTTGCTTCATCACAGATATTTTTGAGTCTTAAGAATTCAGTGAAGGGTAGGCAGTGGGCTTTCATTTCCTGTTATTTTTGTGGCAGTTTTCTGTACAGACAGTTTGAAATGATATGGCAGAAATGTTTCCATTTTTGATGTGCTGAGACTAGTGTGTTTTTGATAAAAACTAGTGAAGGAATTTTCACTCACTGAAAGCTTAACTTTCCTGACTGAAGTCAAAAGTTCACTTTAATATTGGACACCTGCCTGGATTGAGGTCTAAGAATGCTCTACTGAATTACACCTGTATGCCCTACTCTTACAGGTGACATAAAGGAGGAATAACAATTGCCCTGGGGAGATTCCAGCTGGCACTGGTAGCAGGTATAAAATCTCATGAACAAAAAGTTGTCTTTTCTTGCAGCAGTGGTTAAAGGCAGAGAGAGATGAGAGATGGAACAGTACAATACAGTACAATACAACACAGTACAATGATGGTCACCTCTCCAGAAGCTCAGCAATGTCTTACACATGTTGAAACAGTCTCTTAAGCTTTGTCATTCAGGACATGTGGCTTATAATTCAGAAATTTGTTTTATGGACTTTCCTTTTTGACTGTTTAGTGGGTTTTCAGTTCAGATTGCTAAACTTTCTTTTTTCAGTGAGGGAGGAAAGACTAGTTTTTAATCTCTTACTGTTAGTTAAGAGAACTGTATGGCAATATCTTCTTTTTTAATTCCTTTGGTACATGCAGGGAGTGGAACCACTAAATTAGAACTAATTCCACAGTTTCTTCTGTAGTGTGTCATCTAGTGGTTCTCTCTGATGATGCTGTACTTTGGAGGCTGGGTGGAGATGGTAGTATGGAGACTGAGCCATGAATGAGCAGAACATTGGTGCAAATAAAGTTCAAGAGCAGAGAGACCTTCAAGATTTTCTTCAGAGTTCCAGGGAAGGAGTTGTGACTGGCCACGGATCACTCTGTGACTCTATAGCCAATACAGCTATTATTTAATTAACAGTAAGCAAAATGGCTGAATACAACCATGAAGGAAAGTTATCTGCATTGAAATCTGCATACAGGCCATGTTCAGAGACTAAGGCTCCTGAATTAGCTCATTCTAGTCTTTATCCCAGCCTACATTACTGAGACTTTGAAGTAAGAGCAATTTTGGTCCCTCTGAAAACTTGAGTCACTTTCTCCATATCTCCTCATCACCTGTTCTATGTAGATGAAAATGGCAATGAAAAAGTAGACTGCACCAGTGCAGAACCCTGTGATCTGTGGTGTTGACATGCTTTTATCAGCAACCTGATCTGGTAAGGAGTTCCTGAAAGTCTCTGCATTCTGTGAAGGTTATGTTCTGCAGCAAAGTGGTGAGTGTTCTGCCTAAATCTAAAGAAGTAGGAGGAACACATCTGAAATACTTCTCTGCATAGCTTGTTTCCCCTTAATACCTTCAAGTCAACAGGAAGCATCAAAAAATTGCAAGCATACTAGTACCATATTGTCATTTCAGCTCCAAAATTTAGAGTTATTTAGAGTTATTAGAGGTTTGTTTGGCCGACAACCTTTTACAGAATGAAAAATTAAAATTGGAAAAATGTTACCTTTGTTAAGCATTTGAGCTGAAAATTGGTGCATAATGAGTAGCATCTTTACATATGAGTACTGCATAAAGCCAAGTTTATTAGAGCTGCATCATGACAGCCTCCCAGGGATTACTGAGGTGAGAAGAAGGGAGCTTCAGGGGCCTCTGAGTTGTGAATGGCCTCTCCCTGGTCAAACAAGGGGAAAGACAAATCTCGAGCAGAAACACAGCTCCTGCCACCTTGACAGCAATCAGAACGAATGCATGTGGAAATCTCACCAAGAGCTGCCTTTTCATTTATTTATTTCACCTATTACCACTAAATTTTCTTGGGCTCCCTGAAACATCAGTTCTTTTTAACCTCCAGAGCTCCCATCATCATTGTGTTTGATACAGATGCACAATGAAAGGAATCAAAGGAAAGATTTAATGTGTGGACACAGTTTATTCAGTAATTCACAGGTAAGTTCAAGTTCCTTGAAATTTTACAGAAGCTATTATACATAGTGAGTAAGTAGAGGAAGCAAAATATTATTTTAGGAGTGATTTTTTGCTGCTTAGGGACAGCGGCTTAGAATCCTGAACTGGAAGAAATGGTAATTCCAAAGAGGAGGAGGAGTATGTGATGAAAACACAAGCCAGAAAAACATTCCATGTTAAATATATGCATACAGATATTGATCAATAGAGAACGAGTCTTTTGCCTCATATTCGTTGCCTATATCCACTTTTTTGAACAATTTCCTTAATATGCCAGAATGATTCATAAACATTGCCAAAATGTCTACTACTCTGCTTATGACTGCCATTTTAAAGTAGCTCTTTGCTCACATTCATGTAAAATCACACATAGCTGCATACACATAATTTTTAAGTGTCAGTGTTAGAAATACATACAACAGTATGATATCTAGCTGGCAGTTTGTGTCACTCAAAAAATGTAAAAAATAATTTTTTTCATGGAAAACATCAATAAATGTATGGATATTGAAAGTGACACAAAATAGACGGTAGAATTTTTTTATTCTTCAAGATCAGTTTTAAAAAAAACCTTCAAAATGCTTTGACAAAACGCAGCTGTTCTTTGGAATTTGTAGCACTGTATTGAAGTATTTGAATTTGAGTCTGGGTGGCATCACAAACATTTTTTTTCCCATTGATTTCAAGCTTTAAATGCAAAATGCTTTGAAAAAGTCTCCCATCCCAAGGGCCTAAAAGAATAGTTTCAAAGATCCTGATGTCAAGCTAAAACCAAAACAAATTTGAGGAAACAAATCATTGAAAGTAGAAACAAAAAGCTTTAGCATTGCAAGGCAGTTTAGTCACAGTTATATTTATTTCTGCATTTGCAAAGCTGGAGTTTATACTGCATATGCTAATCCTGTATAGAACTTGATCTCTCAGTAAACTGTCTGATGGTCTACTGGTGGAGAATCAATAGACTGGACAGGAGACTGCTCTTGTAACTAGAGTGTTCCCCACTGCCCACCACAGTGGAGCGATCAGCCTTTCCTCTGATCCGATCCACTCAGCACAGCAGATATTACTGCCTAGCTGATGTTCACCTGGTGAATTTGTCATTCTTCAGACCTCCAAGGAAGGTGCAGCACTGACTGTGCACGTAACACCTGAAGCACAGCAACACAGTGCTTCTGTTCTTCAGCACAACACCCCCCCCGATAATTTTCTTTTCTTCAAAGAAAATTATCTTCCAATTATTTCATAATTTGAGCATTTCTTGGGCAATGCCAAGGTAAAGGAAGCTGCCAGAAAAGGTTGTGATTCATCTCTCTCTGCATCAGCAGCATATGAACCTTCTTTTTGTTTGACTGGAAACTCTCTGGATTAAGCAGATGTGGTTTAGCAGTGCCTTGTACTAACAGCTCAGAGCCAATAAGTGACTCCATCTTCTAGCTTTGTTTCATCTTACTAAAACGATGATTATTATCATGCCACTGGTCTCTTGGGAACTGCACTTCTTGCGTTCAGTTTCCAAGAGTGTGTGAAAGAAGATGAGGGTAAGAGTGAACAGCTAAGAAGAGGATAAAAAGTACCTGGCACTAACAACTGAAGGTACTGCTATTCTAAAGAGAAAAGTGCAAAAGTTCTGCTGGCAGCAATACCCAACGGTGCTTATGAAATGCCTTTTTCTACTGTTATTGAAATAGCTAGTCGTCTGAACAAAACTCCCTGCAAGTTACCAGTTCGTATCTTAGAACAGCAAAACAGTAATTTTACATAACGGAGGAGTTCCTGTACCCTAACCTCCTATTTGTACTTTTGTTATTAAATTTGCAGTATCACATTTCTGGATCAAATCGCTATAAAATCTCATCTGCACAGCAGCCTAGTACATGTTTTATAATGTTACCCAGTAACATTATAAACTGCTATATCAAACCTTCAAATTTCTGATTGATTCAGAAAATAAGTATTGGCTAATAACTAATTTTATTTATAACTAATTTAATAACCTCTTTGGGGCTTGGTAAAATGCAACTATGGTTAATAACAAGATTGGTAAAAAGCGTGGGAGCCCAGAGCCAGTGCTGACTGCCCCCAGCTCTGCTAACACAGCAATGGCTCTGAGCAGGAGAGCCTACTTACCCAGTTCCTGCAGCCAAAGTAATTTTCCCACTGGCAGGCTGTTGAATATCAAAATGCTGCTATCGTATAGGAAACTGCCCCTTTGTACTGGCTTCATTTGACTTGTTGGACTATAAAATTGAAAAGTCGTTAGCTATTTGCTGCAGCTCTGCCCTGCTGTGCTTGCCAGGGATAGCCATCAGAGAGAATTCTGCCCTCTGAACAGTGGAGCTGTGTAGGCTGGCACTTGCTTTGGCATGCCCCTGAAAATAAGGAGTAGACTTGATTCTTGCTGTGCAAACATGTCAGTGACAGCATAAAATCTAAGTAAAATATTTATCTGCTAGGTTCAGTATATGCTTGTCAGCATGAATTAGAAAAAGAAAAAGAACTTGTAGAAACATATCTGAAAGGAGGAGGCATTTTGCCTACTCCTCATTCACCTGGAGTGTGCTGTCCTTTCATATCTGTCACTAGTTTAAAATATATTTCCTCTCATATTTGTCATCAAAATTTGGGACAAATTGCATCCCTTCCTTTTGCCATTGCGAGGAGGTCATAAATAATCACTCTTACCAGAATGAATATATTTGAATATTTTATTTCTTTGAATGGTGCAGCAGATGCAGCAAGTGCCTATGCTGGGCCATTCTGCAGTCCGGATCTTAGTAGCTAATGAAACCTTGACTTGGGAAAGTCAGACATGGTAGGTCTGAAGAAATAGTTGCAAAGAAAGTACTCAACCCTTCAAGGATTTGATTAGGCAGAAGAGGAAAGTCTACACTCCACTTTTCAGCTCATCTGGAGAGTGTGTTTGAAGGGTTTACACATCATCCAAATATCAATAGAAATTCACAGAGCTACAGGACAGAAAAGACTTGGAGATTTTAAACCAACTCTGGATGTATTGAGGCATCCATCTTCAGGACACAGTTGTCTCACAGGGCTTCAGAGGGCAGCAAGCCAAAATAGAGAGAGGGAGCAGGAAGGGACATTTAGTTAGCAGGTGTAGTTTGGTCTACTTTTGGTGGCACTGTTCTGAACCTGCTTTCATCTATTTTTTTCCTTATAGGTAACCTTTAAGAGAATGGAAAAAACAGAAAATTCTAGTAATTACATTAAATTGTTATAATCATTATCACCACTGTAATAGCTCAATCAATGAATGCTATAGCACAGTCATTTTTTTTCTAGTTGTATCTTAACTCTCAATTCACACAGCATTTCATAGACAGAATTGCCTCTTGCTACTGACCTGAACTATTCTCTCCTCTTGCTCTCCAGACATCTGGCTGCGTTCCTCATGCTATCCTTATTCTGGCAACTCCTGCAGCGAAGGCTGTCCGCAGTGCTGGACCTGCTGTTGGCACAGAGCGCTGCCATGGTGTGATGAGTACAGGGCAAAGCGCTTCGCCAGGCACCTTGTGAGGACACCATGCACTGTGCAGCCTGCACTGGCAGTGTGAGAGGTTTGGGATGATTCTGCCTTGATGTGAGCACACACTTGTTTGGTATTTATCTGGGACTCGCATTTCACCTGCCTTTATTCCAGTGTAAGGCCCTGGTGTGTGGAGCTCCCAGTGGAGGCTACCACATTGCACCAAAACTGGCCACTGAGCCATGTCCAGAGCAAACACCACTTCTGGGGAGGGTTGTTTTTTCCCCTGGATCTGTTCATTGGTCAGAGATCTACACACACATTGTTCTTCCCTGTCAGGGAGGGTGATGCAGGAGCAGGCTGATGAGGCCAAGGGCTGCCCAACCTGCTGCTGCTGCAGCTTGTGAATTTTGTCTTTGATACTCACTTGCCACCATTTCAATCCACTGGGCTATGCAGAGGGCAATATGGCAAATGATATGCTGCGTTAGAGAGACTTCAAAGGTAAGCATAGAGCTGATGCTATGCAGTCATCCAAACCTTCCCTGACATTCTTCAGGCTGAAAGGTCAGGATGAGCTACTCTGAGCACATAGGCTTTGGATAAAAATTTAAAAGTTAAAACAAAAATCAAAGCTTGGAAACTCTAAAAATGTCTTGCTGTTAGCACTATAGTCACTTTCTTTCATCGCCAGAAATCAGTTTTACAGGTACTTCTACAGTGCTCATACAGCCTTGTTTCCCACTTTAAAAAGAGAAGAGAGAATTAGGGGGGAAAAGAGCTGAAACAACCATAGTTAAGCAACTGTAGCTTCTTCAGGATTGTCTCTTTTCTCTGTGGCTGTCACACGCGATTATGTTTGTAAGTAAAATTAGGTCAGTATTTGCTACACTGTTTTGGAGTGAGGTGTCTGGTAGCTGTAAATTACAAATATGCATTTAAAATAGAAAAACAACCAGTGAAGGAATTATTTATAACTTTTAAATAAAGATATCAATTTTGAATACTCCCTTAAAACAACATAGACTAGATCAGCAGTGCTGCTCACTAACCCAAACTCCCTTTGTCAAAAACTTTAAAAATCATTTTGTCTGTCAATTTGATTCCAAAATTCATGTGACATCTCTAAAATTCAGTTCCCTATTTTGCAATTTAAAGAGCTACTAATACTCCTATAGAGTGTTGGGAAAATTAAGTCATTAGCATTATTATGGCTTGACAGCCTCACACCTACAGAAAAAGGAGAGGAAAAAAATGTCAGCTCTGTTAAGTTCCTGTTCTGATGGCTCATAAGATCCAGATAAGCCAATAATAGTCCAGTCCAAAACAGTAATAAGCAGCTACAAAAGTTGCATTTCTTTCTTTTGAAGTGAAAAAACCCCCCCGTAAATTGGAACTTTCAATGGAATTGAGAAGAGAGAGCTATTTTGGAAAACCAGGAAGGTTTGCATTCATCAGTATAGTATGTGGAAGATAAATGCAATCATTTCTATTGGAATTCACTCAGGGCCCCAAGCTGTTACGCTGTTTGGTTGTTTTATATTAAAAAGTCAGAGATACAAAAGTATACAACAGTATGAAATTAAGTTATGAAAATTCACAGCAAATACCTTTCCTGACATAACATTTCTGCAGTAAATGGTGTTTCATTTGCACTGGAAACTTACAAAGACTCCACAGCTTCCTTATCTGTAAATGTCCCCTTTCCAACCAATATACATGAAAGAGAAAAGACTTAGAGAGACAATGAAGTCATAGACTCAGGAAAAAAGACTAAAACCTTATTCTCCTCTTTTCCACTCTGCTTTGAGCCAGATTAGCTCAATTTACCTGCCTGGAGTTTTGTATACTTTAGAAGAGGTAAAATGTATGGCCTCCTTGCTTTGAATAAGCTCTGCTATGACCATTTTACAGTTTAGGCTCCTTCTCTTAACATATTCAAACTGGTATTTCCTTTCTATCCATTATAATGTTGTATATCAGGGAGTAATGAGAAAGACACAGACCTCACAACCTGTCTTTCTGTTTTGATTTGAGTTCATTCAACGAGGCTTTATTTTCTCTCCATAGCTTTTCCTGCCTCCTTGGCTGGCTCTACGCTGTATTTGAAGCGGAGACCATGCTTCACTTAGCATCAACCTTGATCTGCAGTTGTCAGAATGGGCACACTATGCCTGGTGCCTGATGTGTCCCTGTTTTGTTGTTTTTACTGTTGTCTAAATATTATGACAGCAGAAATCTTCCTACAATTGTGGATGCCTACAGCCAAGCTTTAAGTTTTCAGCAGGTAGTAATAGGGAACATGATTTTGGCTTATCCTGGCTGCATGGCCAAACATCACAAGGCCGTTGGCTGATGATCAGAGAGGCTGCTCGGCTGCAGATAGCTGGTTAGTAGCCAGGGGGGAGCTGGTTGTACACAGTACTGCCAGTTCTTGTAGGCCAGTCCATAGTCACTGAAGCATACCTGTAATCTGGGACTGATACCTGGAAAATATAACATGACAGTGGCTATGAGGAGCACAAAGAGTAGATGGGAGGAAGGAGCTGGCATCAATACACATCTTTCAGGATCAGACGGAGAGCTTTACAGGCTGATTTCTCAATAAAGATGATTGAATAGCTGTTTCTTACCAAAGATGGATATTAGTTTTGATACCAGTCCTAAAGTTTGGCTGCAGATTTCAGGCAGCCTTTCCTTACGGCCCTGTCTCCTTCACAGCTGTAGCATAGTGGGGAGGGGACAGGCTTTTCCCTGCAGTTAAATGCACGCAAGTGCTATTGAAACTGGTGGCAGTTGTTCATGCTCATCAGCAGACAACAATAAACTGGAACCATGAGTTGGAATATCCTCAGTTCTCCACACAGATGATCTGTGACAAGGTTTCCCTAAGACTCGTGTTTCACAAACTCATCATTTGTACCTCCTGTTATTCACAATAGCCACCAACTTGATAAGACATTAGCATAGCTGGTCTAAAGGTCACACTACAACTTGCAATTGCACAGAGAACTTGCCTTTCCCTTTACTAGTAAATGATGCACAGGCTGCTGTGCTCAAAATCTTGCCAATTACTGCTTATCCCAAGGAAAGCTCTACCTCTGATGGAGGATACAATAACCTTTACAGCTTCTGCATTCACTCTGCTGGCCTGTCTTCCAGGCTAAAGTTGGGGACATCACCCTCTATTGGGTTGATGTCTTCCATCCCTCTAGTATTCAATTTCAGCTTTGTTTTTACTTCCAGAATTGATAAGTGAAATTCCACTCCTCACATCTAATCAAAAAATTTCGTGGAAGCACTCTATCCCAACTGAGTCTCATGGTAACTTTTCAGCCTCCAGTCCCTGCCTGGCTGGTCTCCACAGATATTGTTATAAAAGAACCAAGGACTTCCTCTGCTTCAAAAGCAAACTGATCCATCTCTGGAAATCATTTATGGCTAGAAAAAATGTTGGGAGGAGAAGAAGAGAAGGAAATCATGGCTTTCTTTCATACAGTAGACTTCCTAATTGCATACCAAAAGCTGACTAAAGAGTCAACATTTCTTTTTACTTGCATTCACAACACACTGGGTTTTCTGATTTATAAGCAACACTTGCTTTTGGCTGTTGTTGTGTACAACCTAATAGCAATCATGCATTTTTAGAAAAGGAAGACATCCTGAATAAGGAAATGGGTGATGGTGAAGTTATCCACCATGGTCTGTACAAGATCAATTAGAAGAAAAGAACTTCTGTTAGTATCTGAGAAGAAAAGGCTTGTCTACACTTTGAAGGGCTGATAATTCCTCTTTGAAGGGCTCACCCAAAGGTGGGTGAGTTGCTGAAATTTGCAGAATCAGTTGCATGTTGTGCTATCTGCTCTGCCATTACTGGCATTTCTGAAGAACTGGCCTTCCTACTGGGTTTTGTACAGTTTGTTGTGGTTTATACCACTTCATTTCTCTTAAGAATGGAAAGAACTAATAAAAAGAGAAAAAGAAAAAACTCTGTGTATTTAGATTATATTTAGCAGACATCAAGAAACATAAAAACCTCTTTACATATATATAAAATCAAAGAGTCAAAACCCACATTGGCTTACCTTCAAATTACTTGGTTTATTTTTTGTAGATTATGCAAAATTACATAGGCTTATCTTATTTCCCACCCCCTCAAGGCAGTCCAGAATAAGCTTCTGTTGTGGAGCCCATAGTCACTGCGAGGAAATATTTTTCAGAAAAAACATTTTCTTGAGAATCTATAAGATTAAGAAGATATGAAAGCATGAATGGAGAGAAAATACTAGAGCGAAGCAACAGCTGTTTGGTGCCAAGTTTTTTAAGTGATTATTCCTGAACACTTTATAATTTCTTACTTTTACAGCTAGTTCAAAAAGCATGAAAAAATCATACAGTTAAATAAATGAATGGCTGTAGTATATGCTGCAAGCCATAAAACACCACCTAATCTTTGTAGTATTACAGATAGAATCAATAGGTGAAAACTTCTATGCCAAATCTAAAGACATTGCTGCAACCCAGACAGATGCTATCAGAAGAGGCTAGTTCTTTTCAAATACCCTGTCTGTATCTTTGGATGGAAAGAAAGAACTGAATAAAAGACAAATAGAAATTAAACTGACATGAGCTAGGTTTTTTATAGTACATGTAAGCTGCACTTATAGGTAGCTGAGACCCTTGTTTACCAGTGAGATGAATAGAGTGCCAATGGCTGTTAGTTCTTGTTAAAACTTGTAATTATTTTTCCTAGTTTATACTTCATACTAGAAACCATTCAATAGGTGCAGAATCTTGGGCATATTTAAGAAAACAAACAAGAAAGTGCTATGAGAATTTCAGATTAAAATACTCAAGTTTTGTAACCTTAATGGGATGTATTAATTTTATTTTTAAGGTTTAAGGTTTAAGGAGAAATCTTTTGAATTTCTATCTTGTAGACAGATCCCTATTTATGCTTAAATTATGCAGGGTATGATTACAAAATCAAATTGCTTGGTCAGCCAGAATATCACATTAACATGGTAGTGACTAAAGACAGAAAATACACATTTAATCACTGATTGAGATTGTTAGGGATGTTTTATATACTATCAATTCTTTGTATGTAAAATACTCATCTCAAAATGCATGTAAGGAGCAGAATTTGGAGTTGAAGTCTCTCTCAGAGGTTTTCAAAAGCATAAAAACGTGGCAACCCCACAACCAGCTATTGGAAGAAATGGGAACTTGAGGGATAGAAGCAAATATTGCAGAATGTGCCATAGACAGCATTCTGCCAGCAAGGAAGAGCACAGGTGGCGTGGAAAGCACCTTTCCATTTTGGTTTTCATTTGAAAGAGAGTATAACTAGAACACGAGGCATACAAACTTTGGGATAACAACAAGACTTTTCAAAGATTTTTAAGAACAGCGAGAGGAAGTTTATCCCACAGCAGAGATGGAGGGAGCCCTTCCCAGTATTGCTGGCTAGTCAAAGCATTCACCTCGGCGCTGACAGCAGCAGATCAGGGAGGTGAACATAAGGCAATTGCTCCAATCAGTGTTCTCTCCCCAGTCTGTATGAATTACTATTAATAAAACATGAAATGCCTTCAAGAATAGTATAACCACGAGCCTAGTGTCAAGTTGAAGCTTGTTCATTCTCATAAAAAGAGCTGATTTAGAAGAAATGGCATTTTCTAGCAAGAACACACTATAGAAGATCTCTCAACCAGCTTTGTTTTAAACACAACACAGCCTGTGAAAATGGAACAAGAACTGATCTTAACAGAGGAACAAAATCAAAATGTCTCTTTCCAAGGCCAACTTCCATGGGTGTAATTCAACTGATAACAGTACATTTCAGATTAGATCTGCAGAACTGAACAGTTGCTTTCTGTAAAAAAATAGACAGAAGAAAAACCTTTGATTTCCCTCAGCTCTTACACTGACATTTTTCTTTGAGTACATCACTTCAACTTTGGTTTCTTTGTTTCTTGTTTGAATCTTTTCTGTCTACAATTTCTAGCTGCAGAATGATCTTTTTAATGAGAACTTTGTTACTCCATTTATGCAGTGCTTAGCTCAGTAACTCAAATTTCATCACTAGCAACAAATAAGAAATATATATGTATGTCTTGGCAATGCTCTGTCTGGGGAGACACTGTAAGGATGGAACTTAATTTTATACATTTGCTGCTCTTTGCCTTTAACTAGTAGTTTGCCCATTCTATTCTCTGCCTATGCTCTACCTCCTTCTCTATCTTCTAAGACTTCTTACTTATCATCACAGTAAATACTGTTAACTTTTTGATGAAAATCTTACAGAGACATGTGAAGACATTGATTTTATCTGTGTTAGGAAAAACGACAAGGAGCACCAAGTCACAGGAAACAAGGACCCATCAAGGACTGAACCCGCATAGCTCGTCTGAGCTCGACCATGCTCAGAAATCAAAAGGAGATGAAGAATCTGTCTGTTGGCATAAGAACAGGCACCACAAGTTGAAGCACTCTATGTGGACACAGATTATAGTAGCTGTTCAGAAAAAAACTAAGATTTCAACCTCTGTTTGGTATGAATCGGACAAAAATTATTTCAGAAGAGATCTGGAATCCTACAACTCGCTTTGATTCTTGTTTTTTTTTTTTTTTTTTGTCATGTGGATACTTCTTAGCTGTCAAGTATAATTTAATTTCCCCCTAGGAGGCACTTTCTATTGTATCAAAACCAGCTAACCTTTCCTGCAAATTTTGCACAATGCAAAAAATCATACAATGTTGTCAGCTGAACTATTTTTGCAGAGTTGGGGAAGTTATACAGAAGTAAATCGCTCATGAATTTCAGCCCCAGAAGTGCCAAAATCCTAACCTCATTTAGAACTATATAATTCACATGAAGTCAGTAGTAATAGCCTAACTTTAGAGCCCTGCTCGTTTTGTCAGAAAACCAGTTTCCAGATATATGATTTACCTAGTTTTCTTATTTCAGTGCCTTCTTATCAAAGCATTAGATTTGTATCTCACATTGCATTTCAAAGAAGCAGCATAATGTAAGAATGACCCTCTATCTTCCACTGTCTCTGAAAATGTATGGAGATTGTGAAGACAGTATAAGACACTTCTTCACAAGCAATTGTAAAAGGTGTTTAGCAAGTTTGGACTTGCATGCTCTGTGTTGTAAAACTTGGTAATGTGCTAAAAATGTGTGGGAGTGTGCCTTTTTTGTCAGTCTCCTGTATGTTTGTGGAATGTTAGTGGTGGGATGGGGTCAGAAGTGGAGAAGCTTCCTCCCACCTACTTTTCTTTACAGTTCTCCAGGGATACAGAGCTGCTGAGAGGGCTAAACTGTATGGAACAAGAGAGTTAGTCATTGCAGATCTGGCAGAAAGTATGCTGGAGATTTGCAGGTTTTGGCCATGGAGTTGCAAGCAACACCCAGATACTTACTTGAGCAGTGCACTTCATTTATTCTTTGACAAGAAATAATTCATATCAAAAGTATTCAAGACATGAATAGAACCACTTTTTCTGCATGCTGTTAAATTGTTTCAGATCCTAATGGCACAAAAATACACAAGTAGTGTCTCTCATATCCATATGGAGAAATGAGTCACTCTACTAGGTCTTAATGCTTACCTAGCACTAAAATCTGTGAGGCTTGTGACACCAGCTCTACGAGTACCTCAGACTGATAGACATCTCTTTCTTCTCTCCTCACAGGCCGTCATGGCAACATCTGAGCTCTAAATATACTCCCCAGGGGACTAAACAGAGCTTGTTCATCCCCTTTCCACTTTTTCAGTAGAAGAGAGAAACCAGAACTAAACTACCACTTCCAGTTCTCTGTAGAACATTTGATGTATTGAGAATGGAAAATCTGTTTTGTGAAAGACCACTGGATTTCAACATTTCTTTTTTTTCCATTTTGGGACAGATGCTCCAGAATCTGAAATTTCTCATGTGGTGGAGGCGGGGGAAGCCAAAAAAATAAAAGATAGTTTCCATTACAATATGCAATACGGGTAATTACCTCCTACTTAGGCGAAAAGGTGTTTAATGTCAAATATTTCATTCTGTAACTGTAGAGCATTCATATTGATATTTTTCAGGACCCATTTCTGTTTTAGTGAAAGAAATTATGGTTGGAGGGGTCACGATTACAGGAAGCAGTTCTCTTCTCGTGCCAAATGGCTCCATCAAAGGTTTCTCAATGAGTTCTGGTTATATCACTTGGTAGTCTTGTTTTTGCCCTAGGTAAGAGAGAATAAACTGTGGCTTAGCCTAATACATCAATGAAAGAGTGCAAAATCCCCATAAAACTCCTTCAGGCTCATTACATCAGTAACAGAAAAGAGAGTATACTCTCTGCTCTTCAGTCAAATAACCAAAAAGGCCTCTCCATTTGGAGCAGAAAGAGACAGACACCTACCTGGTTCTGTTCTCTCTTTGAAGTGCCATAATTAGAACTGATCTGCTACAAGAAAAGTGTTCTGAATCAGGTTAAAAATCAATTAGCTTTTTTCTTTGGAAATCAAAAGAGCATTTTATGACATAATATTAAAAATACTTCTTGGGTTTTCTCTGGGAGTAGCACTAACTATTACTCAAAGGCTCTCTCCAGTCCAAACCAAGGCTTTTTGCTATTTTTGTCATTAATATCTAGAGCAACAATAAAAACATGAAAAACACTTATTTTCAGGATGAACTGGAATGACTCCTAGAGTTACTGGTGATAACTTATGCTGCAAACACATGCTTGAAAGAGTGTTTATAAATATCCCACTTAATGGAAAAAAAAAATTATGAGTGGTGATAGAAATCTGTCTGGCAAAAAATCCCTGTGCTATCTGCCAACAAGTACAGATTCCCAGTACAACTGCAATGTACGTCCAGTTCTGTTAAAATCCATATATTAAAGATAATTAAAATATTATAAATCACCACTCAAAATGGTTTTCTTCAGAGGTAGCCTTCTGACTAAACTGCCACTGAAGCTTCTTTAAACTTATTTCTTACAGACACTGATTTTCTCTGCTAATAAAAGGACAAAGTCAATGCCTGGGGGTGAAAATAACATCAAAAGAACACTTGCAGCTGATCCCATAAGCGGTCTAACAAGACTTTAGTGGAGGAATCTTAACTTTCTCACACACTCACAAGTCTGCTTACTATAGTAAGGCTACACAATGTAGAGCTGTGACTTCCTCCGAGTAGTACACTTTCATAGTGTCATTTTATTCTGGTTTATTTACTTCTAGTTTTCTCACATATATATATAAATATATGTACATATAGATAGATAGATAGACAGATATTTCCCAATGAAAGGGAAGCTAGCACTAACTGAAACATGTCTGTAATGTCTGTCAGGAGCTGTAATAAGAGTTAACTACAACTGAATACCAAAAGGGGATGAAAAATTCTCTCATGGCAAGCAGCACTTTTGCAGAACATTTGATAAGCAATATTATGCAGTATAAACTACAGCCAAACAGAAACTATCGGTTTGATGACATATACCACATCTGGATCATAGGCAACTTGACAGTGTTTTTGCCTTGAGCCATAGCCATGTCAGCTCTAATGTGACATTTAGCATATTTAACCATGAACATATGACACATCTTTAGAAATCCTTTTTGCCTAAATAGGTTATTTTTACATGCATAATTGTCAACAAAAGTAAATAAAATTCAGTGTGAAGTGACATTTTGTAAGACCTTATCAGTTTTGTCCTGTGGCATTAGTCTAGCCTATGCTATATAACATGAGGCATATCCTGGATTGTTTTTCTTAAAGTCCTGCACATTGACATTATCTTTAATATTCAATGCTAATTTTAACAAGGAATGTGAACTTTCCCTGGAATTGATCTGTCTTTTTCCTTTGTATTTTCCAGTCCTTTGGACAGAGCCTTATTGTGTAAAATCCCTATGACTGCCATAACTTCTGACCAAGAGTAAGGGGTCATGACTTGGAAAGAATCAGTAATTGCATATACAGTGTGTAGTAGTAGCTGGACAACATGCCTGGCAATGCTAAAATCTCTAACTCTGGAGTCAAGAGTTTGACATAAGGTACATCTTAAGTTGATTAACTCACTGCATTTAGATACTCAACTGGGTTCTCTGAAGACAGTGAAAAATGCTATTTTTTCAGTTTGTAGTGACATTGGTTCTAAACTTAGAATAAAATATGAATATTCTAAGATATAAAACTTCAAATTATGTCAATAAAGATGTAATTGCTACGAATTTGGTTTTAGCATTCTGGTATTCCCATTTATTATCAGTCTTTCTTGTTTAATCAGGATATACTACTCCATAGAAAAACCACACTTCCAATATAATTATCTTGCTAAAAAATAGTATGAGAGCATCAATTCCAGACTCTGGGAAGATTTAAATCTGGATTCTGATCAAAAGTTAAAAGAAACCTGCTTTTAGCTTCAGTGCTTTGCTTGATGGGATTCTGGTATCAATCTTCAGCTTTGAAACATATAATGGATGTGTGTGATTTCTCCTCAACACAGTTCTGTGACTAAAACTTCTATGACCCTTTATAAAAACTTAATTATTTTGCCAATTCTATTTGTATATACAGCCTTCCTAAGGAAATATTTCCCATCCTTATATCTGTAATGTTATAGACAATAGAAATGAGTAATTTTTGTCCACTTAATCACACACACACATTTTAAAATACCTAAGTCAGAAACCATTAATTCTTTCTAACTGTATAAGACAAAATTCAGCAGTTGACACTCAAAATTAAGAAAGATCATGAAATTGGATGGGAGATCTACTTTGGGTTTGGTTTCTAATTGAAATTTTAAGTACTGATTTGCAGGTTTCAGAACCTTTTAGGACTGGACCATTTGACACATGTCAGCTCTGTGACTAATATTTTACATCTTAATTATGGTTTTTAAGGAGACCAATCATTTTGGTAACAGTCACAAGCACTGCAAATACAAATACTTATTTCAGAGGAGTGTACTGGTATTGAGGACCTCATGAAGGAAGAAGAACATGCCCTCCTCAATTTATCACTAAGCTGAGCTGTATCTTTATTAGAAAGACAAGTGGTTAAGCCAGCAAAGGATGTAGTGATAGAAATTCAGGCATCTACCTCTTCTTAATCAAAATTATACCTGGTTATATAGGTTGAATTTTGTGTAAACTAAGAAGGTATATGAGAGAGAAATGTGTGTGTATACCTCTATATAGAGAACTTATTTAGTGAACATATTTGACAGAGCCATTATTGCAATCTGCACCTGTCTTTTACTCAAATGCACATACCCAAAAAACCCAAATGGATGGCAACTACAAAATATCTCTTGTCATCCTTATGCCTATGGTGTTGTCTACGTTAAAAATGAAGTGCTACTACACAGACTTTATTGTTACAGAGCCTATAATTCTTGCTTGTACATATGTGGTAGAAAAGCAGGATAATGTGCATTGCAGTAACAGAAACAGTTGATAAAAGTGTTAACATATTGATATTGCCAAGATTGTCTCTGTGTCATACTTTGTGCGGCTTGGAACTTCTTCATCTTGCTATAAATCCACTGGTTGAAATACCTTAAATACATGTGATTTCATACAGAATTATTTATCTGGTATCCCGACATAACTTCATTTGCTGTTACAGAAACTTATTTTTTCATTTAGTCGTAGGAAGCTTTGTTACATTTCTTCCCCCATGTGAATTAAAAGTATTTATCAATTAGCAGTTGACGCCTCCTTTGTTCACAGACTTTGGTTCTTTAGGTCAGCAGAGCCTCCAGAGTCTAGCTTCATAAAGACAGCAAAACTGGTAACTGTAACTTATTCACATTTTTAAATTAATATCAGCATTCTTCTTTCTTGTCAAGTTTGTTTATATACATGAGGTGGATAAGGAATTTGTTGGATGGTTGCATCCAGAGGGTGGTGGTCAATGGCTCAGAGTTGCATTGGGGCTGCTATCTGAAGAAAGGGAAATTTGGGTTCCCATCCCCATCACTCTGTACTTCAGTTCTCCAGGTTTACAGTGAGGATAATGATGTTCACATAACAGCATAAATCAAAGGACAGAAATGGTACTTGTTGAGTGTTGCTGTCACAGGATATAACAAAATGCCCACAAGCAAGCATTTGGTTCTGTATTGTAGATGGGCTTTTCTGTCTTAACTTACAAGAACGTTTAAGGATTTTACTATATTCACCCTTTATTTCATAATTCTTGACTAATGATAAACTTAAGCTTGTATTAATAATTCATCTATACTTCCATTATTAATGTCTTTCAGGTATGTTCCTTAATTTGCTTTGTCCTGTTTTTCACAAAAAGTAATTGGCTTTTTAGAGTTAGCCTACTTTATTACATCCTCTTCAGGTGCTATATGTCTCCTTCCATGATTATATTAATTAATTTCAAACTGTTGATCTTATCAAGCTAAAACAAATTAACACAAACAGTCAAACAGCAGATTTCAAACATGGCATTAATTTAATGCAAATTTCAGGTTTTTGGTATTTTGTCACACTTGTTTAGCCTTAGGTTGTTGTATTTCAATTTGTAAATCATTCTCTACAAGTGACTTCTTAATATCTGTCTTTTAGAAGAGGACTGATAGAGTTTTTTTTATCAGAATGACTTTCTGACAACAATATTATGTTTTCAGTAAGAAATGGAAATACATTTTATGGGATAAAATGGTCTTAAGGGAAATAGTCTCAAGGGCAGGCAGTGTCTTGACCAGCTCTAATAATGAAAGAGTTTTATCAAAGTAGAGACTTGAACCTGGAGGAAAGTGCAGTTGATAATTTCTAATTTATTTAAGTCATTGAAGTTATAACCATGTGTAAAGTGACTATAAGCATATTTTTTATATTTTCTTTCATTAGTAATTTTTGCAGTACCCATTATGTTTTGTTGTGACATGTCCATAATTTCTCTTTTTTATTGATAGGCTTTATGGGAAATACTCTCATGACGTCAATTTCTGATTGAAAATACAAAAGAAACACCTTTCAGTGTGTCCACCATGTATTAGTCAATGAACTGCATAAAACTGTGCAAGCTGACACTCTGCCAGTAATAAAGAATGAGGAAATGAAAGGGATTTAAAAAAAAAAATCCCAAACCTTAGTATAAGAAAACATTCATGTCTTAGTTTGATTCCTGTAATCTCCCCACATCTTCCTTCTTCGCCCAAAATCACACTGCAAGTTTTCTTATTCTCCAGCTGCCCTGGCACTGTATCTCTCTGCCTCTGAAGATCACCTCATTGACTTACTGGCTTTTACCACATAAAGCTCCTTTTCCAACTTGTTTGGCTTTACAAAGGCTCTAATTTCCCTGATTTCCTACTTTCCCATTTTTTGGTCATCTTCCTTCTACAGAAAACAAAATATTGTAACCTGCCAAGGATAAGCCAGAGCAATTAAAGTAATTAACAAATCAGCATTAATAAATTGCTCCAGGATGTTTACAAACAAGCAGTATGGCAAGCCTGAACACTCCAGTGGGTAAGAGGGGTGATGATGCTGCCTTAGAGCCCTGCTCCAAGCCTCTGGCTTCATCCCCTGACACATGACACAGTGCCCCTGACACAAACCTCCTAGACTGAGCCACCCAAGAGATGATGCTAGTCCCTACAATCAGGGGCTTCATGGACATCAGAGTGCACTAGCTATAATTCATTGCTGATACATGAAAACATACCACAAAGGGAAGCTGTTTGAAAGAAACCTTTTTTTAATCAGTTTTAAATCGGTTTTAAATAAGTATGAATTCACTCCATCAAATGGAAAGCTTTTTTCAGACTAATGCAACCTCCCTCATTACATGAGAGTTTGCCCTGCCTACCCCTCCTCTGTCCCCCAGCGTAACCTGATATCTCTGGAAATAATAGAGAAATCTGACAATATTCTGTGCTCAAAGAACTGCATGCATATATATAAATATGCTTTTTTTATGCCTTGGACTGCACATTTTTGAGATATTTAATACATTTACTATACAATAAGACTGGAGTTATTTTTTACCTTTACACTAGTTAAAAGCAAAATAATTGTTGTTCTGTGTATTTTATATCCTCCCCTATCACCTTTGTTTACATTCATATGATGTAGACATTTATTATTCTGGCCAATAATTCAGCCTATTTATCCTTTTTTTTTTCAGTTTTATAACTTTATGTTATGGGGACAACATCAAGGAAATTAAGTAATTTTGTTATTTCATTTATATAATTGAATTTGTCTGAACTATAGTTGAACCAGAGTCCAAACTTGAGTAGGGAGGACTAATCTTTGTTTGCAGATTTAACATGAAAAGGACTATTTTTTTGATCATAGATTTATTTTATACCATGGGTAAAGATAATGGTCATAAAAGAAAAGATCATGGCAACTTGGGGCTGCTGCTACCCAGAGGATGGTGGGTGAAGTAGCACAGAAGAGCAGCGATGTGAGTCAGTCACACAGTAAATCAGCTGAGAGGAAGACACTGCTTGCTTACAGGGATAAGGAACAGACCTTCCCAGAAAGATAAATCCTCCTGCCTGTCTTCAGGCTGAGTGTCTGCCTCATGAAGGACCCAGTGAAGAAGTGTAGGACAACACTTCAGATTTTCTAGTGCTGGCTCTACAAAGAGTAAGAAGCGGGGAAGGCTGGTGGATTAGCTTTGATGCCAGGACCAGCTGGAGCTCTGTGCTTAGGACAAGCAGTCTGCTGTGGCTGCTGCAATATGTCATCTTGAGGGCAGATTTTGGCATCTTTAGGACCCTGATTGAAAGAGTCCCTTGGGAGAGAGTCCTGAAGGGCCGAGGAATACAGGAAAGCTAGATATGTTTTAAGAAGGAAATCTTCAAGGTGCGGGAGCAGGTTGTCACTACAGGCCTGTGAACCTGACCTCAGTGCCAGGGGAGGTCATGGAGCAGATCATCTTGAGTGCCGTCACACGGCATGTAGCGGACAACCAGGGGATCAGGCCCATCCAAAATGGGTTTATGAAAGGCAGGGCCTGCTTGAGCAACTTGATCTCCTTCTATTACAAGGTGACCCACTTAGTGGATGAGATTGAGGCTGTGGATTTGTCTACCTGGACTTTAGTAAAGCCTTTGACACCATTTCCCACAGCATTCTCCTGGAGAAACTGGCCGCTCATGGCTTGGGTGGGTGCACAGTTCACTGGGCAAAAAACTGGTCAGATGGCCAGGCCCACAGAGTGGTGGTGAATAGAGTTACATCCAGCTGGCAGCTGGTCACTAGTGGTGTCCCCCAGAGATCAGTACTGAGGCCAGTCCTGTTTAATATCTTTGTCAATGACCAGGATGTGGAGACTGAGTGCCCACTCAATCAGTTGGACAGGAATGTTGGTCTGCTGGAGGGAAGGAAGGCTCCAAGGAGGAATTTGGTCAGGCTGGATCAGTGGGCCAAGGCCAGTTGTGTGAGACTCAACTAGGCAAAATGCGGGGTCCTGTAGTTGGGTCACACAACCACATGAAGTGCTACAGGCTGGAAAACTGCCTGGCAGAAAAGGGGGTTTTGGTCGACAGCTGGCTGAACATGAGCCAGCAGTGTGCCTGGGTGGCCAAGAAGGCCAATGGCATTCTGGCTAGTATCAGCAGTAATGTGGCCAGCAGGACCATGGCAGCGATAGTTCCCCTGTACTTGGCACCGGTGAGGCCTCACCTTGAGTTCTGTGTTCAGTTTTGGGCCCCTCACTACAAGAAAGACACTGAGTCAGCAAATTTGCCGACAACACCAAGCTGTGTGGTGTTGTTGACACAGCTAGAGGGAAAGGATACCATCCAGAAGGATCTTGACAAGCCAACAAGGTCAAGGTCAAGGTCATGCATTTGGGTTGGGGCAATCCCAAGCACAAATACAGACTGGGAAGAAAATTACCTGCGAGTAGCCCTGGGGAGAAGGACTAGTGGGTGTTTGTAAATTGAAAGCTCAGTGAGCATCCTGGGCTGCATCAAAAGAGGAGTGACCAGCAGGTCAAGGGAGGTGATTCTCCCCCTGTTCTCCATTCTTATGAGACCCTCCTAGTGTTCTGTATTCAGGTTTGGGGCCCCCAACACAAGAAAGACATGGACCTATTGAAATGAGGCCTGAGGAAAGCCACTAAGTTGATTAAAGGCATCTCTCCTAAGAAGAAGACAGGTTGAGAGAGGGCTGCTCAGCCTGGAGAAGGGAAGGCTCTGAAGAGACCTTATAGCAGCCTTGGAGTATGTAAAGGGGGCTTACAGAAGGCTGGAGAGAGACTTTTTACAAGGGCACAGAGTGACAGGGCAATGAGAAATGGCCTTAAGCTGAAGGAAGGTAGATTTAGACTAGATATTGCAAAGACGGAAAAGGTTGCCCATAGAAGTTGTGGATGCCCTGGGTCAGAAGTGCTCTGACCCAGGTTGGATGGGGCTCTGAGCAACCTGCTCTAGAGGAAGGTGTTCCTGCCCATGGCAGGTGGCTTGAAGCTAGATATCTTTAAGGTCCCTTCCAACCCAAACCCTTCTATGATTCTATGATTCTTTGAGGTGCTGCAGCATGGCCAGAGAAGGGCAACAAAGTTGGTGAAAGGTCTGGAGCACAAGTCTTTTTAGGAGCAGCTGAGGCTCAAGGGAGACCATATCTCTTTCTACAAGTGCGTGAAAGGAGGTTGTAGTAAGGTGGAGATCAGTCTCTTCTTCTGGGTAACAAGTGACAGGACAAGAGCAAATGGCCTCAAGTTGTGCCAGGGGTGGTTTAGAGTGGATGTCAGGAAAAATTTCTTCACAAGAAGGGTGATCAGGGATTGGAACAGACTGCCCAGGGAAGTGGTTGAGTCGCCGTCCCTAGAGATATTTGAACACATGTAGATGCGGCACTTAGGGACCTGATTTAGTGGCGGACTTGGCAGTGCTAGACTGATGGTTGGACTTGATGATCTTAAAGGTCCTTTCCAGACTAAATGATACTATGATTCTATGATTTTCAAATATTTACATAGTTTTAGAGAGCATGTTAGAACACATCTAATGGTCACTAGATTTGAAATGGAATAGCTTGCATCAGTGGTGGCAAACCTTTTTAGCACCTGGTGCCAAATTTACTTTAAAAAACATTTTAGTTCACTGCCACTATGCTCACCCAAATCTGTCAGTGCAAAACTTGGCATCAGTACAAACACATTGTGATTATTGGCTTAGACAATGGAAAAGCTCTTTGTAATTTGAGCTGCCTGTTGAATGTGTGCGCTATACAGTACTGCTGGCCAGGCTGCCATCATCCTTTTAAAGGAATATTTTTCTTTCTAAAATGCTACACTAACACGAAGAATTCAGCTTAAAAGAAATATATGATGTCTACTGCATTTTTTTCCTGCTTATAGAGGATAAAAAACCCTCCTAAACTACTCAAATCATATCACTATTCTCTACGCCCAATCTTCAGCCCAACAGAGACACATTTCACTTGTTTCAGAAGAATATGGATAAAATTGTACAGGAGCTGGTATGGAATAATTTCCCATTCATGTAAATTTCCTACTGACTCCTGTTAGTCTGGGATTATTTTATGCCTTTAAGCACGATAGTTCTCATGCATTCCAAAATTACTTTTTTAGTTGACACTCATTCTTAATGAGAACAAGAGTTAGTTTAGAAGATCTAATTTGCAGACGGTATTGCAAAAGACACTCCAATGGAAAGGACATTACATTGCCTAGCAATAGATCTTTGTAGCTGACTTTCAATTATTTGTTTATGCATTCTGAGGTCTTGTTTGTCCTTTTTGTTTTGTTTTGTTTTGAATGTAGACATACACTAAGCTTGATTCTGCCACTCAGTGGTTTTTTAGTACTTTATGACTTATCTATTTATGCATAGTTGCTATTTTGGTTCCTTGTCCTCCAAATGTATCCAGTATATTTACATTAGTGTACTAGTTGCATTTTTGACTGCTGAGCCATTCACCTAAAAGCAGGATGTAAATGTAGAGGATGAAGATGAAATGCTGTCCTTTTCCCTACAGCGTAAAAGGGACAAGATAAAAAGATGATCAAATCTGCTCATTGAATGTGTGCCATTCCAGGGTAATGTGAATCCAAGGAGACACAGAGCAAGAAGATGTGCATCACATTTAGAAACTAGTCTTTAAAAATGTTTGGACCAATATCGAATAGGACACCCCCAGTGAATCAAAACCAGAGCATAGTCCTTTCATTTCAAGAAAAGCGAGAAGTTTTGTCCCAGGTATGACTAATTATAATCATTCTACATGATCTGCAGTAGGTGCTTCACTTCCTTTCCATCCTTGTGCTCTCTTTTTGGCTTTTATATTAACTTCCAGTATGCCATAGATCAATTTCCCATAAACTTTCGTATACATATAGCATTGCCCCCATCCATTCCCTCCACTTACACATTTACTGTGAAATACATGGTCAGACAAGAGACATGACAAAACCTAACCACAGAGAAAAATCAAGGAGCTTTATACAGCCATCACTGCTCTGAATTTCTGTGTAAGAGTAATGTTACAAATGAGCTTGTGACACTTCATCAGAAAGTGAGGAACTTGCTACTTGATTTAATGCCATCACAACAAGAAATGCCCAAGAAAGCAATCAAAATCTGAGAAACGGAGCTTCAAGGATACCTCTATGCTGATTAGTTGTCCTGTATTCTTTTCTGAGCTACACCACAGATTTTTAATATAGGCTCAGTTGAGGGGTGGGATTGGATGTATATTCATTTCTCTGTTGCAAATTCAGCCAAAAGAACAGAGCTTATTGCTGGTTTTTGCAAAGCACATGCCTTCTTAGAGGTGTGTGAACATCCACTGGTTTTCCCACAGATATTCTGCAAGGAACTAGGAGATCAAGTGGAGCAGATTTACTGCTCTTTGTTATTATACTGAAAGCATAATTTTGTATTTAGTTTTTAACAGTTGCCTAAAGTGGTAGGAGAGCCACTATTTTAGATATAGTTAACACAATACAAACATTCCACACACAGTTGATTAAATGAAAAGCAACACTAAATAACACTCAATCTATAGTACATATTTCATTCATTGCGCAGACCTGGCCTGAGGCTTGTTTAAAAAAGCACCAGATGTTTCTCTAAGACATGTATTTGTCTTTGTGTGATGACAGATGCTCTTTGAAATCACAAAGTATGTAATAGCAGAGTTTGCCATTTGAAATCAGGAAATTCAATTTGTTTTCTCAGAGGCACGACTGAAGGGCAAAGCCCAGTAAGAATTGCTGTATAAGCTAATGCTTTTCAGCATTTTGTACTTGTCTTGCCAGTTTGAACCTCATTTGCAACACTGCTCACAAACATAAATGGGAAAATCAGCTTCCAAATACTTCTGCCAGTAGGATTTTTTCCTCTGTACTTCCTTAGTAGGTTGTTTTACTTAAATGCAAGTTTACCTTTTATATTAGTCACCTCACATAGTCTTGTAGACTTGCCTTTAAATGAGTTAATTGAATGGTTCATAGGAGAAACATACTCAGTATGAACTAGTAGAAGAAATTTCTATATTCTATGTAGCATATCCTCACAGTAATTCTCGCATTGTTGCAAACTGAAATGAAGTAAAAGGTCAGTGTATGCCTAAATTTGATATCAGAAGGGTTTTCTTTCAAAGTTTTCAAAACAGACTGCCATTCAAAAAATCAGTGATGTGATAAGCCCAGTCCATGAGTTTATGACTATGTATTAATAACCCAGAGAAAGTGATGAGTAAGGAGAAATAGGAATGTGACTAAAACCAAGTTTTCAACCTAACAGTCATCAAAAATTGTGTAGAGAAGGCAGGCCTAAACTTTCCCTGTTTGGGCTTCTGTTACAAATCCATAACTTCTGCCTCATTCATGGCAAAGTTTTTTGAGGTTCAAAACCTGGAAGACTTTCATGTGTTCTTAGTTCATTACTGGTATGGACTACAAATGGCATAAAAAACCAGTGGTTTGGGCAGAAGTTAAAGCATACATTTTAGGTCATGCATCTTTAGGAGTACAAAGCAGGGTTTAAATACTCTCTCATAATGTGTATGTCCTGTAACATGTTCAAATATGCAGGACATAATTCCTGTCACACTGAGAGCAGTGGAGTTGTTTCAGGCTATAGCAATTTAAATCTAGATTACTTTGAAGTGTCTAAGTTCAGTTTGTTAGCTTTTCTCTTTTCAATCTTTCAGTGGTCTCAGTGCTAAGAATTTGTTTTGGAATAACCTCTGAAGAAATGTCAGGCTTATAGGAAAACTTTTCAAACTCCTTTTGCTAAGAAATAATTTTTCTTGTTAGATATTTGGCAACCTCTCACTTGAGGTAAAAATAGCACAAACCCCCAGTTTTTTGACATAACCTAACTTGGGTGCTTCAAGTGTGGCATAAGCTAATGTGTTGGCATGAAAAATAGGATTTTTGTGTCACAGACTAACTACATTAGTCTATAGCAATATAAATATTCATAATCCTCTAACAATAAAACTTATTATGGATTTTTCCACTGCTTTGAGTGGACACAGATAAGGTACACCTAATCCTTTTCTCACTTGTGTGACTGGGTGGGTCAATAACAATAACCAGGAGAGGCAATTCAGGGCTGAGACTTGTTCACACAGGAAAATCAGTGTGATTAAAACTTGGATGTATAATAAAATGCCCCTGGAAAAGGTAGTCTTGTCCTCCTACTCCTCTGCACCTCTCCCCGCCTTGTGTCACATCAAAATGTGTATGGTCACACGCTAAAGTAGATTGAGGAGCTGGCCTGAGCTGCAACTGAACTGGCATGAAGTAGGGAGGTTCATTTATTTTTGGCTGGCACAGTGAGTGTTAGGCTATGATGTATGAGGAGAGAAAGAGAGGGCTCTACCCTTAGGCCCTACCCTCTGATATTATAGGGAGACTTGTGAAAACAGTCTCTTAACTTTGATGTCAAAACTTCCTGTCTTCCGTTTCTTCCAAGCTCCTGTCCATGTGTGCTGAAGGTGTGGCTATCAGATTGTCACTGTGAAGATGAAGTAGTTGTCAAAAGAAGCTACTGGACTGCACATCAGCCTTCTGGTTTACAGTACTCTGACCTCACTACCTTGAAAACAGAAAGAATAAAGCCTCTCTGCAATCATGCAAGTAAAAATCATGTCTTTCAGTTAAGTTGACTGGATCTATACAAGTGCTGAATGAATACAAAAGAAGTCAGAATCTGACTCAGAGGTTCAGATTGCAGAGCCAGTCTTGGGGAATTCCTGTATATAACACTTCTCCAGCTTTTATAATGCGTACAAATAGTGGTACATTTATGTCTACTTCCAGTAACAGCCTGCCCATTATTGAAAAAAACATGTATTTAGCTAAATCATTTTAGGAAGTAATTATTGTGCTCTTAACCCTGCAGTAACTGGTACACAGGAGACTGCTCATTTCTGAACACTGTACACTTCATGCCTGCAGGACTTTCATTCATTCATGAGGTTTTCCTTTGTTTTTAATTATTGGCAACACTGAAAAAGTCTTTCACTGAAAATTTTAAATCCTCAAAATTAGATAATGCGCTATTTTTACCCACTCTATGATCATCACTTAGAAATATATTCTGGTAACTCACATGTTCTTATGTGGCATGTCTGGCTTTGACAGCACTATTTCTCTTATCAAGCAATATATTCCTAGGAGTGTCGCTTAGCATATAAAGAGACACATAAGCCTGTGTGTAAATCATTATGACATTGAGGTCTTGCAAGTCATAATTTTTACGCTGTGTTGTGTTTTCTGTATTTTTTTCCCCAACAATATATACAAAAGCTTAGACCAAGTTTACACATATCACACTTGAATCCATTTTTTTAGCATCTAAGTCATTAACTCAGGGCTTGAATTACATGACCAAGCTAATGATGGTTGCTATGGTGCCACTCTACTCCTCATTCTTGATCAAGATGCTGCTGCTGGTCCCTAGCAGCCTTTGCACTGAAATCAGTTTATTCTCATTAAACCACCAGAAGTCTCCACTGCCGAAAAAAAAAGTGATTTGCTTGCTCCTGTTTTACCTTGATGAAATGGTTTGGCATAGGGTCTTAGTCCCCTGTGGGCTGGCATGGAGTAGGTGTGCTGTGGCCAGTGGCCAGTCAGTGGAGGTGGAGCTGTCAGTCGCTGTATGAACCAGAAATCTGTAAAGCCAGTGGAGGAATACAGACTCTCCCATGGCTGTTAATTTTGATCAAGTAACTAAGAAAACTGCCCTTCACCATTGATTTTGGCATGAAAACTCTGTGCCTCAGAGTCAGTGTGAATACCACTTCCTCGTGTCGAACATCTATCTCGCTAGAGAAATGGGGAGGTGGGCATGGAATTCCCATCAGCTTGAAAAGCTCCTCTGTGAAATTTGTCCTTGAAAACTCTTGCTGGCAAAATCTGTTGGTGTAGATATAGGTGCAGTTTATGAAGGTTTCTGAAGTTAATGGACCGGAGAGGAGATCTGAGCCTTGATGAATTTCTGAGAAGTGTCAAATGTAACTTCAGTGAAGGCAGGATTTCTCTGTATATGACTAACTTCGTGCTTAAAGACGGGCATGTGCTCACATTACTTGCTGAACTTCAACTTCAGTGATAAACATATATTTTTTTCCCATTTTACTTCAGGTTTCCCATAACTGCTTTAGAACTTCAGTTTATCCTGTCCCATCAATAGGACTCTAAGAATTTGGTCCTGAAAGAGACATCCTGGTTTATAAACTCCCTCACCTACCACATCCTAGAGTCCCTTTCATCAGTTTACCCTCATTCACATATTCAAGACATTTTCTATAAATTTAGTTTTATCCTTGAAGTTTCCAAAATGTGTTACACTTGTATTGTTTTATTCTTTTGATACTATTTTTAAGCAAGATAATTCCATGAGCTCATAACAACCAGCATGTAAGGGCCATCATCACAGAACAAACACACATGAAATTGTTACCAAATGTTCTTAGTATATATTTTCAATAAAAGAGAAACAAAAAACATGCATAGTCTTTCTCAACATGACCACTTAATTACTTACTTGACAAACATTGAATAATAAAATGCAAATGAATTTCTTCAAGATTTTGAATTTTTAGCTGCAAGGTACAGAAGAGTTTTGGTGAGTGGGGGGGTCTAAGAATTTGACTTTTGTTCAACAATTTTTCTTGAGATGTGAATAGGTCTGTGTTTTCTTAAGTGAATCAGTACAACAGTCATATTTTATTGGAAAATTCACAAGGCAAATTGGTGGGGAAGGGGAGAAAACATGAATGAACATCTTTTGCAAAAGACTGACTATTGAAAGTAGAAGCTACTGGTAATAAGCTCCAGACATGTTGCTGTAGAAGCGATAAGAACAGGAAATGCTTTGGGCAACATTGTTCTACAAAAATAGCCCTTTTAAAATGCAACATGGTTGGCCTGTCTTTAGCAGCATAGCTGTTGAAAAGATTGCATGAAATTAATTGTACCATAGATGACTCTTGACATGCTGGGCTCCTCCTTGTTTCAGATTCTACTTTGTGATCTTGTTAAGCTCTCGAACTGGAACAGCAGACCCTTTCAACAGATAGCATGAAGAAGTTCAGCTACTCTTCTCTGTAGCTCCCTATTATCTAGCATTAATGAAAAGATTAAGAATATCAGCTTATTTTCAGTTGATGGGAAAGGCTCTGAGTATTTTTTTTTTTTTTACAGCCATGAAAGGAGTGTCTGACACAATCTGGGAAAGCACTGGCATTCAAACAAGTATTCTTCTGAACCCAGACAGTTATATAAGTTTCACTGGGTGCCATTGCCAATTTACTGAAAGCAATTTTTTTTTTTTTATATTTCAATGATGTTGTAAAGGCACTGAAAACTGGAATATTTGTTAATTCTTGTTCTAAAGACTTTATGAGTTTTGGAACATCAGATTCTAAACAATATAATTATTCATCATTACCTTTTTTCCACTCTTCCCTCATGAATAAACTCCTTTTCAGGCCAGGCTTGTTGGGAAACTTCAAGTGACTGAAAGAGCAACCAGCCAGTAAACAAACACAGAGGTTCAGTTGTCATGGACGTATTTTTAAGTCATATCCCAAAAGCATTGCTCATACAAAGGTGTGCAGGTGTGAAAGCATGACTCTAGCTCATACAATACTGTAATTATCTAGGTTCAAGAACTATGCTGTTGGCAGAAGAAAAGAATCAACAGTTTCAGTTAGCAGTTCACAATTTAGGCAAAGAAATTCATAGTAGATGTCCCTTGCAAAAGCTTATCCCTTTGGATGGAGGTAAGACTTTTGGATACATGCTCCTACAAAATACCAGCTCCTACCTATACAACACATTTGATTACTGCTTGGATTGAAAAAAAAATAATCTTTTTCCTACTTTAGATGCTTTATTTGAAAGGGATATGTAATTAGATACTTGATTTAATTGATTTAACAATCTTAGCTGTAGGGTGCAGCTCCCAAAATTGAAGGTTTTTCTGAAGTGAATTCTCAAGAAGTGGGAAGCAAGGAACATGTTTTCCACACTTCTTTAACCACAGTTGTAGGCAGTTATTTCTTTATGAACTATCGTATTTCAGTTGGCTGCAGATACATGGAGTAATTACGGTGCTTGCCTTATTAAAAATATTTTATTTTTGTCTTTTAAATGAAGTGAAATAGCTTGCTGATAAATTTGTGTAATAAATAGCTTTATGGAAATACAGAAAAAAACCATCTTTGGAAGTGTCAATGATTGAAAAGGCATGAAAATATATTCCTACCAGATGAAATGACATGGCTGCGGGAGAAGGAGGTGACATTGCTGAGGTATGGATATTTTCCATTTTTATATGCCATCTGAAGCCTACATGAAGCAGACTATAATTCAAAGTGGTAGAGATTTTACTCTAGCTGAAATCAGGAAGCCATTACCTCAAAGGTGTCCTAGCCCTTGTAAGCCATTTTATATTAAACATAAGAGCTACATAAGAGGAATTTGAGATTTTTTTTAATAATTTGATGATTCCCAGGAAATTTTCACAGAAACTTTGAAATTCTTGGTAAGACAGCATGTTCAGACACCTTCAGAAAATACACTAAAGTGATTAAACCATAAGTAGCACAGGCCAGCAAAATATTTTTATTTTCTGACTTGAGGTTTCATCATTCTGTCCTAAGCAAAGTCTACCTTCTCACTTTCATTGAAAGGAGAAGCTATTTTCTCTTGTTATTTTTCTTTCAGAAGAGATTACTGGTCTTAATCATAAGTGTCTGATGCCATATTAGACTATTCAGCATATCCCATTTTTTTCCTGAAGGCTGGAGTTCTCCCAGTTTGTCCTTCGTCATACTGTAAACCCTGCCTTGATGAATCAGACAGCCAGGATGTCTAAAATAATGCCATATGCCTTAATTTAGGGACTCATAGCCTTGATGTATTTGGTGATCTAGGAGGATGTGAATGAGCTTTGATGCTTGATCCTGCTGGGCCTGTAGAAACCAAGGACTCAGTCTTTGCATCAGTGTTTAACATTTCGAAACTCCATTTTTAAAGGCCTATGGAAGGAATTAAAAGACTCCTAGGGAGGGTCTAACTATCCCCTTGTTCAACTTAGGTTTTAAGTAGAGCAGAACACAAACTACAATTACAATTAGAAATCAATTTTTTTTTCTCCAATCATCTAACTCTTTGGTAATGAAAAAAGAAAAAAGGAAGTAATTTTCTCCCCTAAGATCAATATTCTATTACTCTGATGAAAATTGTGCTTCAGCTACAAGCCAGTTCCATAAATTGCAGAATCTGCTAGGCAGTTTGCTGCTAATTAGTGAGTAATAGTCCGTAAAAGCAATTGCGTGTGAACTCTTCCCTTTAAAAACACAACCCGCAATGGGAGTTGACTTCCTTACTCTCCTTTGAAAATTCCATCCCTGGTATTTCTTATTATATTAGTAAGCAGTTATTATTCAGAAATTGTTACTGGCTAATTACATTCAGTGGAGAAGGCAGATAAGAAGGAAACCTCATGACTAATTACAGTAAATAGCATGCATGTCTTCTTAATGATGGGGATACAGTGAGTTCTGCAAGAAACTGCTTAGGAGCTGAAGAGGATGCAGAAATAAGTAATTTCTTCAGAAGACACGTACCCTGCTGAAAGAGCTTTTCATTTTTCACATGATTGCACTTGCATTTTGTCTGAGGCTATTCACTGCCAAAGTCCTACACTATTGAGAGGCTGTGTCTTCTGAGTACATTGCTGCTCTGAGGTTGTCACAATGACCAAAAATGTCAAATTCATTCTCAGGATCTTGTTTATTACAGGAGGAAACAGTACTGCTTATATCACCCGGACATTGGAGTAAATGCTTTTCTCTCCCAAAACAAACATAACTGGTCAGAATTACAAGATACTAAACCATGGCAAATAGGCTCAGCCCAGTCAGGAGGACCTGAAATGTCTTAAAAAAGGTCTCTAAGTCCCATTCAACACAACAAATGAGCGTGAGTGCGCATTACACATCCTCTGAATATGCTTTAATGTTGTTGCTCCAAACCTCCGCTTGGATATTTTTCTGATAGTTTTTGGCAATTTGTCTTGGCATGGGATCATGATCTATGCTGAAATGATAAAGGAGACATTGTTACAATGGAGTCAGTGGATCTGAATCATAACCCGCTGCATAATTGTTTCTCTCTTTTACTGGCAACTCACTAATACTTTTGCATGTTTATTCTCTGTTACCGGGGTATTTACCTTGTGGTAAGAATTCTCATGGAACAGAGTCTGAAAAAATGGTGTCTTTAAGGGACTTAACTTTGCTGTCTGGGGATAATAGACAGGTAAATTAATTCAATCTGCAAGTTGAAGTATGTCTACAAGCCAGTTAAGTGCTGTCATTCTATCTTTAAAAATAGTTCATGGCAATATTGATGAATGCTGCATTAGAATGTGAGAACAACCATAGTAGGTCAGATCTGAGGCTTCTGCAGCTCAACATGCTCTTTTCTGTTGTGATAAATAACAAGTGATATTACTCAGGAATGTATGAAAGGGAAAATCATCAAATTCGAAGGTCTGGTGGGCATCATCCTGTATTGTGATAGGCAAACAGAAGAACATATTCTATATAAAAACCTTTCTAATCCAGGTCATGTTGGAGCATGTGGTGTGTTCAGCAAAGTTTGAAAAAGAATGAAACTCAATATGGCATGCCAGACCTGCACACCAAAAACGTATGTCTGACCTGGATTTGGGTCACAAGTTTAGATACACACTTAGGGTTTTTTTCCCTCCTTAATTATTTTCCAACCTGCCACAGGAATGCTAATTCACAGAAAATTAAGCTCAGAGATTTAAATTTCCAGCATCTTTTTCTAATACATGGACAATTTTGCTCCTCACTGAAGGACTGTTAGCCTGGTCATTATACTAAGATAGAAGAAGGTAATGAACAGTCAGGCATGATATAAATTTATTGAAGGTGAATCCTTTCATGTGTTATCTCTTTGATATATAACTTTTAAAACATCTGGCTCATGCCAAAATCATTTAAAACTAAGAACAGAAAACCCTCCCTTCCACAGCAACCTTGTGGTCTCTGAAGGTATTCCCTAGTTGTTAAGAATACACAACATAACATGAATTGCAGCCATGAAGTGCATAAATGTTATGTTTGATTTACATTAAGAAATAATAGTCTAGGTTTTAAAATATATCAGCATTGTTGAGTAAACTTAAAACTTGATGCTTCCAAGGATAAACTAAACTTCCCCTGCGCAAAAGGAGGGAAAATAATTCCTTGCAAAATTAATTTTGATATGAACATTCATAAACACTATGGCAACAGAATTCTGTAGGGGGAAACAAGGGCTTGATACTGTAGTGATCAATCCTTTTGCTCTAATACATGAAGTTCTTTATCTAAATGGATTGCTACTCATTTAAGGATCAATGCATATGGATGAGTCTTTGTATCATCCACAGGAGGTCTCCTTTCTTATACATGGAAAGTATAATTTATCCTATTCTTGAGCTATAACCTGCACAATGCAGCACCTACAAAGTTACTGAGCTTCCAGTGCTGTCAGAGATGAGAATACTTTTTACCTCACTGTAAATTTTGTGAAAGATAATGGAAAGCACTTGCCCAAAACACTTATCTTGATGAAGATATATCAGGGTAAAATCCTCACTTTGTTTTCTCTAAATAGGTATCAAAATATTCTACTGTTGTCATTTGAGACCGAAAGTGTCACCCAGAATCTCTTAATAAAGGGTCAACATGTTGCTTGCTTGATTCACAGTTTTCAACTATATGTTAAATTGTGCACATCCAGAGAAATAATTGTATTTCTGCTACCACATATTACACCAGCAATTAACCCACTGTATTTTAGAGACATTTTAATCCCTCTCCATTTTATCCACAATTTCTCAGCACTAAAGGTAGTATTTAATGTAAGTAAAATTAGCTAATAGCATTGAAGTTTGATTCATAGTACGTTGAATTTGCAGGTGGATCTCACTCAATGAAAGACAAAAACAGATTATAGAAATCCAACTGTCCGCTGAGGTAAACTGATAAAATTCTGACCAAATCTGTTTTTGTCCCTGCTTCTGCTCTCTGTTTACATGGAAGTACACGAATTCAAAATCAAAGGAATTATGTATGTGTAACTAAGAACAGAATTTGGCCCTTCAGCTGTCTCTGCACCTCTGTCGTAAAATTTTATTTTTCTTAGCAAATGATTTAAATATGTTCAGTTCTATAGTTATCCAGCACAGATATCTGCTCATTAGGCATCTGTGTTGTGGGGTAAGCTGTGGATCAGCAGTTAAACATGAGTTTTTAAACAGTCTTATAAACCCTAGTTTGTTTCAAGTCCAGCGCAGATGTAGAGCTGTTCATCTTCATTTAATAGCTAGTATATCCCTGAGGTTTCAGTATTTAAATGGCATAATTTTCCCTTCTATACCTCACAATCTTCATATTTCACCTCTTCATTAAATATTACTTCCAGGCCAGGATACTGAGCTTGCTGTTGTTTAAATTTCCTTAATTTTTTTCCCACTACAACTCTTTCTTCAGAGCCCAAATTGGAGTGTTCTTACAGGCTTAGATCTTGGTGCAACTTGCACTGAAACTGGTGCGGTCAATATTTGGTGCTCTGTTTTCAGAGCAAACTTCTTTTTATGGCACATATTTAGGAAAGCTTAAGGCACCCTTGGCCCCTATGTTAGTCACCCCAGTTAAGACAAGGAAAAGAACCCTGGGCTTGGCCCTCTATGAGTATTTTGCTACTACTTTTTTTGCTAAGCAAATTGCTCCAGATAAAAAATTTTCTGCAAATGTTTTGTTAGCACTCTGTTTTCTCCCTTTTGGTTCAAATATGATGACGGGCTTACTTTTCAGAGCACCTTAAGCACAATATAAACAGTGCTTACATTACATATTTTCAAAACAACATTAAATTCTCATGACATTTACCCAAACCACTGGTCTAGCACTTGTAAATTGTACATTCCATATGCAAAAAGAATGGACTTTATTACATTAGTGAAAATAGGTCGAGCTTTTAAAAGAAAGTAATACCTATTCCAACTCAAAGTAAACATATACAAAAAAAACAAAATTAAAGATGATAATGTTTGGATCTTGGGGATTAGGTGGAGGGGAAAAACAACATGAATGTGAAAAAAAGAAGAAATTAACCTTAAATTTACTGCTGGCATCCTTAGCTTGCACATGTGTTTGGTAACCATGAAACACCTGAAATATGAGACCTGGTAGTGTCGTGGTGCCAGATATAGTTAGCATTCAAAATATTCTTCCAAATTATTAAAAAGTACTCTGAAACTGCTGCAAAACCGATGTTCCTAATCCTGAAACATACTCCTTACACTGAGCATACATACGTATTACTGTCCTTTAACATTAAAATAAATTGAGGTACATTTACACACTCACACTGATTATCCTCCATCAAAAGCAAGAATGAATCGGCTCCAGGTTACAAAATCACTGACAATTTGGCTTTACAAAGCTTTCATTTTCCCTTGTGATGCCATCATATAGACAACTGCTAGGGGGGTAGTGGCCAGTAAAGGCTCTCTGTCACTCGACAAGTCATCTGTGCTTTCTCTTGCCAGAATTTCTTTTTTTAACATTGATCATAAGAGAGGGAGTGAGGTCACCATTCAATTTCCGTAATCTTATCAAGTTCTAAATGGTGCTGATAAATAAGGTATACTTCTTAAGTGATTAAAGTACCATAATTATTTTAAATTTATTTCAAGTTTAGATGATGTCAGTTCCTCTAGAATAAGTGTGTCTGTCCAGAATGTGGTGATTACATTGAAAGTCTGAAGGGCACTTAGAGATAAATTTCCCTCTCTTTGTACAGGATTTATTATAGATGCATTCCCATTTGCCTTCTGCAAGAATAATATGATTTAAGGAGAACTGCTGCTTAAATCAAGGAAAATCAAAAGGCTGGAAAAATGTACTGATTTGGATGAAAATTAAGTTTGTTTTAAAAAAATATAGGTTGGGTAATCCAAAAGTGACAAATTAGCTTTTTTAGTAATATCAAAAAATAAGCTTCTCTGGTACCTTAATGGAATTATCCCTATTTTCCATTAAAATTACTATTTAAACTAAGAAAATTCAACCCTTTTAAAATATTAAAACTGGAAATATTTAAGATGTTCATAACTGGAATACAGTGCCTTATTTTTTAAAAAATCAGTTGCCTTAATATTGTGTGGGTTTTTTCCCTGGGGGCATTCCAGCAGTTTATGTTCTCTTTCAGAAATCAACCAAATAGAAGAGTTTGTCAATGAAATGTGCAAGCTGGTTCCCACTCAGATTTATTGAAGTGTAACTAGAGATAGGCAAGCTGGGTGACTTCCAACCTTCCATTTACTGGTAATAGTCTACACGCACTTTAAGAATTCTTCAGCTAAGACAGGCTGTAGAGAGAGATCCATCATATACCTGTGCCACAAGATGTTCAACATATTCTACAAGAAGTCAGTACTAATAGTACTGAACAAATAGAAGCCTACACTAAACTAGGATGACAGTTTCCACTGTTATAAGATCTTCAGTATGAAAAAGTACTATGAGTTCCTGATATAAAGATTATTCAGCGTGAAATGGAAATTCATTCCTTCCTTCCTTTGGTGCTTTCTGTAATTTTAACCTGCCCCTCCTTTGGCTCATTCACTGGGATTTGCCTGTGCTATGAATCCTCTGATGATTTTAGTCCACAGTCCTGCTCAGCTTGGTCATTTTCTGACAAATGACTGCAGCTGTTAACCTGTGTGATTCCTGCAAGGGAGGATGAGAACTGTGCACACTAGCAACACTGCTACTTGCATGGCTACAATAACATGGTATTTTCATAAATCAAACTATGAACGTCCCTTGGGAATACAGGGACATCCAGCTTCAGGGAATACATAAGTAAATGTTCACCTGCTGAGGTTACAATGGTAGAATTTTGTGGGTCTTTTACAGTTAGTCTGCTGGGATGTTGGCAAAACAATTCTCAGGTCAGTGGACCACTGTTTTGATGATTCTTCTTGTTCCCAGAGTATTAGTTATATCCTGAAGTTGTGATATTTTGGTGGTCTGTACAAGTTCCTTTAACATCCCTATCATGATCCCCAGTACCCAATGCTTCATGTTGTGACATGTCATGTTTTCAGTTTCTTTGAGTAGGATTCTTCCCTGTTTATAATCCTCTTTCTCTTGGGCCAATAACAAATATGATAGAAAGAACTTATCATCTGATAATGGATTCCCTACATGACTTTCTTTAGAAAACTGCTCAAGGTTCTGGCTGCCATGTATCACTCTGTAGTGGTCCTAGTTAGCTATACCCTGGTTTTGAACATTCTTTTTCCCTAACGGACTTATTTTTAGAAAATTTGTTTGAGCAAGACATAGCCCAAGTTAACTGTGCACAAGCTGTCTGGAATGATGTACATGGAAAATGAAGATTAAATGCACAGTATAGTAATATAAAGCTTTTGAAGCATAGACAAGTAAGAGTGGGAGTAGCAGAATTAGAACTTTTAGGTACAGAGAAGTACTGGAAGGAGAGGAGGAGATAAGAACACTGTTACACTACATCAACACCACAGAGTTGTCAGCCTAACTCACAGAAATTCCTGCACTTCAGAAATCATCTTATCTGCTCTACCCAGTTCTATATACTTGTACAGCTGTGGGAACTGGTGACTGACAGACGTGGTCACTGAATGCCAGAATCAACAAAAGTCCAGATATAACCCAATTCTCACATATCCTTTCTGTTGAGAGACCAGCCTTCAAGTTTTTGTTTCTAACAGGGGGATATGTTAGTGTCAGATTGGACACAGGTTGCAGGAGGAAAGACAATATTCTTGAGTGTTATATCTGGGGTCAATAATCAGCAATTACTCGATTCACAATTGATTACAAAAAAAGAAGAGCAATTAACTCTATAAAAAGACATACAAAATAGCATCAGAAATTTCTTGTTCTGCATGTTTTGCATTTGTAAATCTCTCTAAGACTGTAAACATTTGTTGTATTTGTATAAAATGTTGCTAATTTCACTGGCAAGAGGCCAGAACATAATCTGTGTAAAAGTAGTTGGTGGTCTCTTTAATTTCAAATTTATTACACCCTCCTTCTGGTATTTTTCCCCGTACACCTTTCTTTTCTAGTTCCTCAGAGTGTGATTTTCAGCAGCCAGAATTTTAACTAAATCAGTCGGATTTAAATTGTTTGGGATAATGTACATCCTGAGAGTTGGAGGGACTTTTAAGACTCTTTTAGGCTTACCTAGAAACTTGGCACTGAGTTTTAAGGTCAGGTCCTCAGCAAAGACCTCATGAAATACATCTACTTCTTCATCTTAATTCAATGACAGACTCTTAGGCTCCGTGGAAATTGTTAGCTTTTAAAGACCAGTCTGCCTCTAATTATGCCAATAAACTCTGTAGGTCTATCTGTCTTTTAGGGAAAACATTGCTGGCATTGTTTTTAATACAGTGTTTTTAATTTACTTAAAGGATAGGAAAATAGAGTTAAAATCATTGTCCTCCAAGCAGGACTTGGAGGAGAATGAAAAATAAGTGCCGGGTTTGCCAGTGGCTGAGAATGGACTTTCAGCAGCCTGACACAATTTTTTACTTCTTTTTCTGCCAAAATAATGCAACAAAAAGTAGATACATAAGTGAAACACATGTTAAAAGCAACAGGACATGGGCCACATCCTAGAATTCCTATTAGTACCTAACAAGTTCATAAAACTGGGGGATGGGATCATGGAGCACTTGGATAGGAGCTCACTGCAACATACAGGAAGACACAGGCAGGGTTTGGGGCTTCAAATTGGAGAAAAACAAGCACAAAGGGCCCACCATGAGCAAATACATAACATAGGTCTCCAAAGAAAACAGAAAGAGGTTTGTGTCATGTCTGTTGTCACTGTGTAGTAGTTGAGGAGCCCCTGATGGCTGGACACACACTGAGTTTGAGGGAGCCTTGTTCCCCTGGCTGTACCCTGAGGGAAGATGGGGACCATGTCCTCAGCTGCCCATCTCACTTTCCCACTGAGGGACTTTCAGGGCTGCCTTGGGGCAGACCCAGGCTGTGTTTGAGCATGTGTGGCATGGATGGGTGATCAAAGTGAGAGGAGGGGAGGGACGGGCAGGCACTTCCCAGGAGTCCACCATCCTATTAATGAATAGACTCCACCTCTTTCAGCATGGAGCAAGCCTTCTGCTGCCCAGCCTGCCCAGGAACCTGCCCTGCCCAGGCTTCATCCTAGAGAAATGAGCATTTGTCACTGAAGTTCATAAGGAACTGTGACCAGATGACTTACACCTACTTACAGGGCAAGAGGTAGGGTGCCCTGAGCACAATCTTTTACTCCTTGGCATTTTCATGATTTTTTTTCTGTTCAAAACTTGGTTTGTCATTAATTCAGTAATTAATTCTCAAGAGTTTATACTTTTAGCAGGGGCAGAGTATGCAAATGATGTGTTGTACTAACAACACATCTTTTCTTTAATAAAAGATACAGTTACTAAAGAGAACATCTTGAAAATCGAGCCTCCTGGAAGCTTATTCTGTTTGACACTAGTAAAATACAAAAGTCCCAGTTAAAATAAAATGACAGTTGTTTATATAAGTAGATCCTAGTTACTTTAATTATTGTTTTTGGCAGGATTCTAGAAGTTTAATCTTTCTTAAATCCCACAGTAATATCTGCTGGCTAAAGGATTTAGTTACCATGAAAAAGATATTCAGCCACTACCTAACCTAAATACAGCTATACGCTAGGGCAATATTACCCAAGATACTTTCACTTGGATGAAATGGGAAGATTGTTCTCATATACTAATTCAGTTAGAAGACTGAGGAACATGAGATACATCTAAATCTAATTTCTTAGCATAGTAATTTTAAAAGACTTTGGGTCTTTGAAGTTAAAATATCTTATTTATATTTCCTGATGTTGGTCAGTCACTTCAGAGCAATTTGCTCAGTCACTGTGTCTTTTGTGAAGCCAGTTTTATAAGAACAAAAAAGAATACATTCATAATATTGATACAGGAGTGAAAATGGTCTGTCAGGTGGGAAGGAACTATCCCAGGGTGCATCAAAGAAGATTTCACTACAATTGCAGTTCCATGCCTTCAAATCATTCTTGAAAACATCACAGAAAGCATCAGAAAGCTGCAGTGGGCTGTGATTTCTGGGGTTGCTGCCCAATGGGTGCAGTTTCCTGATGGAGAGGGTAAAGTCATTCTTTGACTAGTGCTATTCAAGCCGACTCCAACACCCGTAGTCAAAACCAGCACCAATCATGGCTAGGCTTCGCGAACAAAGATTTAGGAAGGCTCTATCCACGTTTGTTACAGCACCAATGGTCAAAAGAAAACTCCTGCTCACTTCAGTGAGATTTCTTTAAAGTTTTGACCTATTACTTTGAGAATTTTATTTTCACTACAGAGGTAGCTGAAATAAGTTTTCTGTACAAGGGATGGCTTAAAGCTGTCATTTGATGGTACTTTTTCTTACAACCCTTCAGCACTATCAGGCCTTAACAATCTTTCCTATTCTCCTGGTCTTGTGATTCAATACAGACCCACTAATTTAAGAAAACTAGTGCCATGACACTTGTGTTAGCTGGTGATAAAATTCTCTTTTGGTTTTTTATAGCAAATCAAGGTGGAATAAATCTCTAATTCTAGTTCTCATAACCCAAATAAAATATTTCTTTGAGACTTTAATAAAGATTACACATGTATTTCACATCTATATATTTCTATTAGAGCAATGTTTGTGTTTTGCAAAGATGATTGAAATATAAAGAGCAACTTAAGGTAGAGTTTCACCTGTTGTTAAAATGCAATGAAATTTTACATTGGACTTAAAAACATTATATCAAAATAAATTATGAGATAAAAAATATTAGTATTTCTGGAAAGATAGAAATCTGCCTAATGGAAAATTTCACTTCTGGCAAGTCCTTATTTTTTCAGCCGAAGGTTTCAGTTAAAAAGAATCTGCCAGATCCAGTGGTCACACTATCAGAGTATCCAATCATTCAACAGTGACTGTATGTGGCCAAGTCACATTCACAGGACAATTTTGTTATCAGTCAAAGGAGCTGGTCTGTATGCAGCTATGTTACACTGAGATCATGTATCACCAACAAACAAGCATTTAATTAGTTTAACATAAAGAAGGGGTGACATCGAGAGAAAACAAATGCCTGCAACATGTGACCCACTGTGAACAGTAGTTTAATCCCAAAATGACTTAACCTACTGCCTTACTATTACAATGCTGAGAATCTTTATTCTTAGAAGAGTTGTTTTTCAGATAAGGTGTAATATTCATGCACTCAGCACTAGTGATAACTGAAGATTCCTTGATAAGACATCTTTTAATAAAAAAGGCAGAAAAATAGAGAAAAGCATTATTTGAAAGCACAGCAGTGTCTATCTATAGCTGTCTTCTAGAATGAGTAGGTGTAGCACACAGACAAAAGTATACAGTGTTATGTATACAACATAAGGTACATTTTACAAAAGCAGTGATTTCAGATACATTCAGGAAAATATAACCCTTGGATCAAAACGCTAAGTGGTTTATAGCTACTGATTAGGGTTTCTTTGCATTTTTCTGTAATCTAAGCATTGAGTAAAGCAGCCCATAAATATCCCCTTGTTCTAGTACATGTTTCCTTGAATTATTTTAGTGAGATCTGGCATAAGAGAGTAAAGAAGTACAAAGAGAATATGTTCCACTCACAGTTCTATAACAAGAGCCCATGTGCTCCAATGATGTTAAAGATAGTGTTGACGGTCTTTTTGGTAACATAAGGCAAAAGGATAAACAGTATGGAGGTTAAATGAATTAATAAAACAGACTAAGCTATTTCTTTCACATTAAAAATGCTTTTTGGGCTAATGGTTATAGATGTCCTTACAGCTGCAGATGTAGTCACAGCAGTATTACAAAAATAGAAATTTTTTTTCCAAAGTTCAAGACCTGAGCACTGCCTAAAAAAGAAGACATGCCTTCAAGCATTGAACTTCTGATATTTTTCTGACTTTAATGCATACCAACACTTGGAGTTCAAAGCATGGATTTAGTAACCCAAGGAAAAAAAAACACATTAATTTCAACCGTGATTACATAAGAACACACTATACAACAAAACTTTCACCTGGAAAACCCTGAAAATACCTGGCTCTTGTTTTGCTTTTCTTCTCCTTTTGGGGTGAAACTAGAGTAGGGAAAGAAAAGGGTGTTATTCAATTGTCTGAAAAATTTCAAAGTTAGCAAACATTTCTGATGTATGTAAAAGCAGAGATCTGTAGTGGGTGGCAACATGAATGCCTTCAGCAACAATATTATTTAGTTCCAGGCTGCAAAAGATGGCTATCCACCCAGCAATCCGGACAAGTTATTTCATTTGGGACCCAGCGGAAGTCAGAGGTGTTTTCTGACTGGGTGGCAGTCTGGAATATTGTAGGAAAGTTTTAAGGCCACCCTATGTTTCAGTGAATGCCAATTTTGCTACGATTGCCCTTGTAGAGCTGCTTTCATCCAGCCTCAGTGCAGGTTGCTGGATTTGTTTTGTCTTTGCTTTCACCAGATCAGTTTTCAAGCAGACCGAATCTGTGATCTAGTTCCCGCAAAAACCACATGAAGACTACAGCTGGCATGGAGAAGAGCTTCAGTCTTCCTCTCTTCAGGAGTGGTGCAGATTTTTGTTAAATTGACAAGGCTACAGGAGGAGAATCTAAAAGTAACTGTTCCTGAAAATGAAGATTTGAGGATGCCAAGGGACCAAAGATAGACCTCTTTTTCAAGAAAAAAAAGGTCAGATGAAGAACTGCTGTGTCTCACTGCAGCCAGCAGGTATCTCTATTGAACAGAAAAGTTACCAAAATTTTCAGATTCTTTATCCACCTTACCCACCAAAAAATTTAGGCATAGAGAAGTGTATTAAAATATAATTGATGGCACCTTAATGTTAATCATGCGTTTAAAATCTCTTTAACCTATGATCATTTTACAGAACTGAAACAAATGTCACATCATAGAGTTGTATATATAAATTGTCGTTAACTCAGAAAATTTTCCTTGGTCAGTCTGAAAGAAATATACTCTTTCATGTTTTTAAATTGGGCTTACAAAACTTGATGCTTTGAAAGGGGAAAAAACCCTAAGGCATTCTTTGTAGCAGTAACTGAAGGAAAGTTTCACAACAGGAATGTGTTGTTCAGCCTCCCTTCTGGGCATGAAAATATTATTGAGACAATTTGGAAGAGTGTGGTCTGTTCTCCCAAAAGTACTAGACCCAATATTATCCTTTTTTTTTCCATGGTTGCAAATACCTTCCTTCAGAAGAAATCAGTGAGAAAAGTTTACAAGTAAACTGATGTCAAATGGAGTCCTTATCTAATGTAAGAAATGTTCTCAGGTCCTGGATCACAGTCAAATTCTCGTCTCACTGAAGTAAAAAAAAATACTGTTGATTTCTAGTGAGCTAGTTAAAATTTAAAATTGTGTTAAAAAACAGTTACCATCTATAATATGCTTGACATTTGACACAAGAGGAGCTTCAAAGAAAGCGTAACATGAAGCTGGTAGAGCTTGGCTTCCAGCTCTACCACTGACCCTGCTGGCCACATTCACAGTTATAATTAGGTTCCTTTTTCCTTGTTTGGCAATATAACAGTTCTTTGAAGTCTATATTTCCTTCCTACATTTCTCTCCAAATCACTAAAGACATGGGGCTCCCTTCTAACCTGGTCTCCACACCAAGCCATTGCTGATGTGTCACACACTCTCCTCTGGTTGTCAGCATCCACCAGCTGAGGCCACAGGGTCCTGGACATGGCAGCAAAAGCTGGCTGAGAGCCACTGGCTCTCCATTCTTGCCACAGGTTCTTTAATCTACTCTGGGGATGGGCAAATCACCTGCTTTGCTTCAGTTTCCCGACAAGTTAAAAGAGAGTGTGCAGTAGACCATGGAAAGACAAGTCGGGAGAAGTGAGGTGTTCTGCATCTGCATCCAGCTTCAGTCATTAGCCCTTTCCCAGGCAGCTACTTACTGCAGTGAAAAAGTCGGTTAAAAAATATTTTCTGTCCCCAGATATAGACTATATTCCCTGAAAACTATAATGTGATCATCTTCTAATTCCTTCTCATGCTGCAGAGTCTAACAACAAATGTTAGTTTTACAGGGAAATTTTCTTTCTTATCTATCTTCTCTTGCTTATTTTCTTAGTATCTGTTTACCTATCACTTTGTTATTCATGATTATTACACCTTTTGTCTCAAGTGTATTTAAACACCAAAAAAGGTAGCAGATATTTATTTTCTCAGGTGGTAAACACTGACTGCAGAAGCACTCTTGAAACATTTTTTTGAAATCTCTTCTTACTTATTTCTGTGTATATATAGATGCATATGAAGATATGTATATGAATACAACCTACTTTTATTCACACAGTTTCGGGAAGAGAGAAACAAACACCTCTGTCTTCACTTGGCCCTCATATTTGTATTTTCATATATCTAACAGTTGCAAATATGTACAGTTTCTAATTAACATGCAAATAGATTTTATAAATACCTGTATAGTTCTGTATACTTAGTTTTCATATTACAAAAAATATTGTATGATATGATATTAAAAAAGAAAACTTACATAAAATGGAATTATACTCCATTTCCATAGTTCTTGTACCACAGAATTATTCTTTCCATAGGTCCTAGGCTTTGATAGTCACCTAAGGATGTTTTAACTTTTAATTCTTGGGGAATTAGACAAACTATAAACAGAAAGTTCAAAAAATATTTTTCCAGTTCTTTCCTATTTGTTTCTGACAAGTTAAACCAAAACAGTGTAACCTTAATGAATTCCTAGAACATATTACTCATGGTTATTTTGAATCATAACAGGGTGTTTGCTTTACAATATATTCTTGTTAAGTTCCTATCTTATTACATCCCTGATGTTAAAGGAACACTACATAATTAGCTGGAAGAATAAGATCTAAATCTTTCTTTAGAGTTAAGAATGTCAGTGCTTTTTTGGATGAAACCCACCATGTTTAACACTGAAATGGGTTTACCAAGACTTCTGCCAAAACACATCTTAGTATAAACGAAAAATTTTTGGTTTGGCAAAGAGAAATTAAAAAATTGTTAAGAAGAAGATGAATTTCTACTGAAAGTACACCACAAAGCATAGATTAACCTGGGGAGTAGACTTTCCTCTTTTGCTAGAAGATGCAGGTTTTAATTGGAAAATATTTCTAACATTTAATGCTAATATTTATTTCTAATATTTAAATAGGAAATATTTTAATTAGAAAACTCTTGTCATTGTCTTGAAGCAAAGATTTTGTCTTAGGTCACTCTGAATTAAAACAGTATTGTCTTTCAGTGTAAAATTTCTAAGCCATAAGAATGAGTGCCCTTCCTAGCAGGAAGTAGAGCTTTCTCCACCTTCCATACTTTTCTTGGATTCATTCTGTGTTGATACCAAAAGAGACAAATTTTCTGTGTGTGACGAGGAAATGTTCCCAATACATATCTATCCAGCAATTTGTAACACCCAGGCCTCAGTGAGAAAAGGATCACTGAAAGGCAAACTTCCAAAGAAATTTTGCAATACTGTGATAAGATAAATACTATGATACATAAAACACTGCTATTTAATTTTTAAAAAAATTGTATATTTTATTTTTTAGTATTATTATTCTTCATTAAGAAACTGCTTTTCTTCAACCTTTCTTTTTCTTCTACAGTGATAGACAGAGAGCTATCTGAGGAAGGCAAAGGAGATCACCAAGTGATTCCACAGGTCAGTCTAAAGTATATGTGGGACTTTGTAAAGAATTTGGAAATATTTTCAGATAAACTGATTTAAAGTCAGAAAATATAGGACAAGTATAAAATATCTTTAGCATACCAGGACATAAAATCTTCAGCAAGTTGCTTTCTTTGGAGGTCAGTTCAAGCCTAAAAAATTTCAGTTAAATGTACTGGATGCCGCTTCAAATCCTTACCCTCAGTGCAGACATATCTGGTGACAAGAATGCCAGTCTCACTGGCAATGAATAGGGTAAGGAAAGTTTGCAATTCATTGAAACTGTTGAAAAAGATTGATTTAATCTATTTTGAATGTAAACCACATTAAAAATACAAAAAACCCCAAACAAAAAACTAAACAAACCCTCCCAAACAAATAAACAAAGCAAAAAGCCCCTCAAACCAAAACAAACCAAGAACATTTTTACAAAACAGCAAACCACTTTCAAGTATCTCCAGCTTTAGCTTATTTCTTGTTGAGATGGTTTCAGAAGTCAAGAAAATATTTTGGTAAAAAACCATCAACCTCCTTTCACAATGCAAGATTCAGAGCATGTTATAGTTCAAATGACATAGAACCAAATAGAAGTTTTGCAGAAGACAGTGGAAGCTGTGTATCTTGTCTTTCTTTCCTGATGTGATTTCTGGCTGTCCATTGCTAGCTCTAAGCTAAGAACTTAATGATGACATAAAGAAAACCTATTTTACACAGTCATTTTTTACAAGAAATTAGCATTTAGCAGTCATAAATAGAAACAAAACAATATTGTGGCTTGACATTCTTTTGGTTGTAACGATGATGTGGTAGGAAGTGGGTGACAGGTTCCCTTGGCAACAAGTAGAGGATAATGAGACACTCTGAATCACCAATGAATCATTAACAGAGTTCTGCTTCTGATTTTTGGTTTTCATTTCCAGATTCTAAAATTACAACCGTTTTAAGGTGACATATAAAGGTGAACACTTCACAGCATTCACAAGTGTGTGGTAAGGGTTAGATTGCTATTAGAATTCCTAACACCATGAAAACAGCTTTAACAACCAGCATTTATTGTTTCTTTTGGCAAATGTCAGTTAGAGCTAAAGGGTGTCCGGGTTCTTTATAGAACAACAGAGAGGATGAGGGTAGAAGCATGAACTCTTCATGGCTAGCAGCAGAACCACTAAGTTCAACAGAGTTCAGGGAGGTCTGTATTTCTCTAACAAAGTTTACAAGAACTCATGTTCTTTAATCACACACTGTACTACACATTGTGCTGGAAAATGAACTACAGTAGATTTTACTATGAATAAATATACACATTTTGATAGTTAATAACAATAAAGTGGTAACCTATGCTAATTTGAGAAACTTGGAGCTCCCTCAAACTTAAGACATGATGCCACAAGTGAAAATAAGAAATAATAGGCTGTTAAAGGGAACAATAAGATTATCTACTTAGAGTATGTGTGTGTATGTGTGAGTGTATATACATGTACATACATGGGTTCATTATCACCAGTAGTAATGCTGAAATTATTTTAAACAGAAGTTACAAAAAGTATACCAGAGATCAGATTGTCAGTTCTGAATTGATTTAATTGTATATATGAAAATATATACTATAAAGATACACATAGAGTTTATTCTGCATTGATTCTGAATTCCTGTGGGAGTTCAGTCTGTAGGATGTGAAAGTCTAGGCTCTGGTGCCTTATCACACCAGATGGAACTGGATAGACACCGGATCTACTCTGTCAGAAACTTTACCCTGCACTTGTTTTGTCCATTCAGTACTATGTGACAAACTGTCTTCATTGAGCAGGCAGCACCAGAAAGAGCCTGAGAAAGTTTCAGAACAGCAAGGGAAGAAATTTATCCTGCAGGTTTGCCATCTGAACATTTCTGGTTATGAATATTTACAGCAATGTTTGGATATTTATTGGCCATTTTATTGGCTGTAGTTTTGTTTTCTGTTACTAAGTGATAGCATTGAATTAGCAATAATCTAATAATATAATCTACCTCTGTCTCTGTGATGGTTGAGTTAAAATAAGCAAATGATACTCAAGAAAAAAAGCATTTGGATTATCTAGGACTATGACAAAGTGGCAGTGTAATGGCTATGATGAAAATGAAGTGTGCCTTTATAGACTTAAAGCACTATATGCTCTGTATTAATGCTTGCATTTCTACCAAGAAAAATTTCTTGAGAATTGAAGCACTGTGTTGCATGTTGGTCTGATTTATTTTTTTTTCATCAACTAACTCTAATAAATGCTTTGTGAAATGTTTATCTCAGTTAAAAGAAAATTAACAAATTTGAAACTGACTGACATCCCAGGACAGAATAAAGAGTAGGTTTAAGTCAATGTGTCAGGTAGTATTATCTTTGGAACACCACCACCACTACTTTTTTTGATTTTTGAGTTTTCTAGTGCATGTTTTAAATTATAGAAGCACATTCAACTGTGAAAGATCTTGTTGGGCCATTTTCTAAGTTGAATTAAATCATAAAAGTTTGCTTCCAGCGAAAGCTTTCAAAGCAAGGACACAATGTTCTTAACTATTACTCTCTTTCTGTCTCATGAAATTGTACATACATCCTGCTAACTTGGAAAACAATGTTTTAGGGAAAATGAAAGGATTCTGATGTCTTTACTGGAGTTAAGTAGCTTCTTCTTCTATACCTGTTACATTGAATAGTGTCAATAAATCTCTCTGCAGAGGTGAAAATTGAAATACAAATCTTCCATAAATTTTTCCCAGCCGTAAATATGTACTTGAATGTTAAGGCTGTAGAGTCAAAAGCACAATGTAATCCACATCATGAAAGTTCATGGTGTTGTCAGTAGCAACTAGAAATTCTTATCATGAGAATTAGTGGCCCAATTAGACCAAGACTGACTCTGACTTGATACAAGGGTCTTGTCCACTTTGATTTTTGTAGTATCAGACTTCAGAATAAAGCCTCCTTTACCACATGGAAAACTGAAGCCCATAATTATTGGTAAAGGGCCAGACATCTCCGTGCTTGACGGAAGTGCAGTTGTGTTGACTCAAAGGTTGAGCAAGAAAGGCTGACTATGGTTAGCTGATGATAACTAACACTGATGCCTCATATATATCACCAGTTACTCAGCACAGCTTTATGTACATTGTAGGTCATTCAAAGATTACTTCAATGCAGCTTCACCAGGTGGTTTTTATGGACTGCTGAGTTTAGTTCTACCAAGTGCAGGTAATTCCTCCATGTGCTACAGTTACCTACTAAACCTTCACAGAGCAGAATCCTGGTAAAAAAATTAATGCTTGTGTATGTTACAGCCTCTGTTTTTCTTTCTATCAGTAGCAGTATCCCAGATGATCCAAAGTATTTAAAGTCTAAAAACTGTTTCACATTGATTGAGTCATATTAGAAGATAGATTTAGGCTTGTCAAGAGAAAACTAGGTTAGTTGTCTCATGAAGAGATTGATTTTTCTAACATTTTTTCCTTATACCCTCAGTAGAAGAGCCAGATATCTATCTAAAATTAACAGGAGAAGATTTTATAAATTGCCTGTGCAACCAAAGAGGTAGAAAACACCTATGGTAAATGGTCTGTGTTTTACTCTCCTGGTCTCCAAATATGTGTACATCTTTCTATGACTGTACAGGAAATGAAGGACCTGTGTTAGTGGAGCACCCTCCACTACAGGTAAGTTCACTGCAGGTAAATAAAACTATAACAAGGAAGGACTAAAATGAGACTCTGAGTTAGGAGACTGTTTCCTCTTAAAGATATTTACTGAAACTGCACACAGTTTGTGGGGGGGATTGGCACCATCTATCTCACCGTGTTAATAGGCCATCTGAACAAAGCTGGGGAGCCCATGGTTGCCCCAATCCATACCAAGGTAAAGTTTCACTGATTCTGGGTCAATAGTGAGAAAAATTCTGTAGTTTTGATGAACAAACCCAAACATGCATATTCAACATCTACATGTTTTCAAATATAATAAGTGCTTATACTGACATTTAAATTTCATGAGTACAAAGTTTCTGCTTTCACAGGCTGATCTGACCCCTCTCTAAACCAGACATAGTCTGTCCTTTGTGATATTGTGCAATAATTTTTCTCAATTTTTTGGCTTCTACTTCCTTAGTTAAGGAGCAAAATAAACAGTATACCTTGGGAGTTTAGGAAGTTATTAAGAAGAGAAACTTATTCAGGGAAGGAACTTGTTTTTTCTCATAGATGCCAAACTCAGAAGACATTTCTGTTTTGTCTTTACTACAACATACACTGTTGCTATTTGACTCATTCCTTTACAGGAATCATTACTGAGCACTGTCTTTTTGTTAATCTTGAAACAAAGTCCTGTGTCTCAATACACAGTCTTTTTCAGACAGATGCTTTTCTTTTACAGTTGCAACCTCTACAGTTTCACCTGGCCAGCTCCACCTCAGTATTTCATCAGGTGTCACAGGTGGAGATCATTTGCTATGACTTCAAGGTTATTATTCTTTCTCTTGGCAAATGAGAGAGAGCAGATAAGCTATTATTGACCCTATTATTGAGGGGAAATTGTTTTCTCTTGTACTAGCAATGAGTCAACAACATGTTATGATGGATGTGATCATCTCATTGCATGAATTTTCAGGTAACTGTATACAGTGTGAGCTTGTTTTCTGTGCATTAACTTTTTCTTATTGAGATATTGCATTCAGAGAGTCCTTCTGGGTTGAAACATACTGTGACCTATACTTAGGAGATAGAGAAACTTATCCATGGAAGAGTTTTTTTCTTCTTCTTTCTACTTTCCTCTCAGATTGACATGCAAACTTTTAAACTAAGATCCTTCATCTGAAACCATGAGGTTATATACTTCACAGAGTGATCCTTAAATGTGCATTTTGAAGCTGTTTTTATTTGTCTATTTATGATCACATGAGAGTCAGACACACAGTGTAATTACACCAGCATGTCAAAGTAATGCAGAGCAAAGAGAGAAAAGCAGCAGAGGCAATGCAGGTATTTGTAGGAGAGCCATTAGCCTGTGATATGCATAAAGCAAAGGAACTTGGTGAAATTCTGTCAATGCTATATTGTACTTACAAGCATTTACTCTCATCTTGTAAATGCTTGATGATAGATTTTGAGGGCAAAGGCTGTTCCAGATCACTCATGTAATAAAACAAAGCAGGGGTCATCTGCCTTATCTTCATTTTTTTTTAATTTCACTGAAGAAAGAATGAAGAAAATATGTTTAGCCAACACTTTTTGAGGTATGCTTATGTTTTGAAAAGTTGTGATGTCTGACACAACTGTATTTCACATACCTGCCATAGGATTTATAGCTAATAAGCATTAGTTTTCTGCAGTAAATATAGCCCTTGAACAACACTTACCATAACACACCACTGAGCCTTTGGATAACTGTAGGGCATACTGGCAGCAGTGGGATGTTAGGGTGAAAGAAGAGGGGCTGGAGAAGGAGATTTGGCTGGAAGGAGAGCTGTGGTAGCACATGGAGGGGATCCCCAAGAAGTCACCTGTTGATTATACTGTGCAGATGTTATGTTGTCTGGAATGCAAAAATCAAAAGAAATGACAGAAGAAAAAAAAAGGAAGGAGTGGTATTTCCTTCAGTGATGTGAACCAGAATAAGCAGAGTTACTTAGGCCATACTTTAATCTGTGAACAGGTCTAATGTGAACAGAATTACCTGTATTGTCTCTGGAGTGAAAGAGCACAAAGGCAAAAAAAGTCGGGCAGCAGCAGCTGGTCCCAGCCAATGCCTGCACTCAGCTGTCAGTGGGAACATCCTGGGCTTTGCCAGGAGCTTCACTGAAAGTCTCCAGTTGGTTTGCATAGTGAAATGGTAAACTTTATTTTTGCTACTTTTCTCTTTACCTGTCTGTTGAGTTATACCTCAGGTTCCCTTCTGAGATATGAAAGAAAACAGAGGGATTGGAAAGATCTTTCTTGTCTGACGGTTTTGGGGATTTGTTGGGGTGAATGATTGAGTTAAAACAATGTCACCTGTTATAGAGAGACTGCCATTGCTGGCAATTTAGAAATATCTGGAAATAACTTATTCTTTTTTTTTTAATTTCCCCTTGAGGCACTGTGTACTTGTGTCCCTTGGATACATTTGTAAAGTTTGTTTTTTGATATCAGTTCCCATTCTTTATATTTCCCCCTTGGGGAAGAAAACTTTTCTTCAAATGAAGAGTCAGTCTTAAACCAACAGAAACAAAAAGCAGGTGGACTACCTATTTTAAATAAAAGGCATTATTCCTGAAAGTAATTTGGGTTGTCTGTTTCTGTTGCTCATGTCAGGACCCATTTAATTCACTTGCAGGAGTAAACTGACTTCAGTTATTTTCACACTTTGGGCTGAAATTCTATCAAAATACAAAAGTGCAGATGTGCCTACTGCAACTTGCACCTCAAACTTTGTAATAAGGTCAACAAATCACTGTGTGGATGTGTTCACCTTTCAAAAAGTAAATTTTTATCTCTTTAAGAATAAATGTTCCAAATTTGCTTCCTAAATTAGGAAGAACATAATTACAAAATAGCTAATGAAAACAAAATACACTCATAAAGTTTCCTCTTAAGGATGAGGATTGGATACTTTTATTCTGGAAGAGTACAAATACTTGGTTGTAATTTCTTGATTCTTATTCCCAAGCAAAATAATAAAAAAAAATTCTATTTTTTTTGCCTTCAGTGGAAACATTCTCCTTTAATGTAAAATACAGACTGTTAGTTTCTCATTGCAATACCCAAAATATGTTACCTGATCAATGACAGATAATAATTGTGCCGCTGAGAAACACATTTTTGGGATGTTTTCTTTAGTTGAGTGTGTATAGAACTTCCTCTGTGCATGGATCTCTTGCTTCTCATAATTCTGGAGACTCTAAAGACAAATTACTTGCCTTTCATCTCTCTGCTAGAAGGGGAAAAAAGGATTACTAGAGGAAAAAAAGGCTTAGTAAGAGTTTTTGTGTAATAGAGTTGGAATGCGAGACAAAGATAGATAACTATTTTGGGAAGAAAGACTTTTTAAAAAGCAGAACAGAAAAGGAAGATGAGAAGATAACTTATGACTTCTTTTACATTTACCTTTAAACTTTCTACCTTATTTTATAAAAGTCTTTATGTTTTATTAATAAAAAGTACCATTTATTAAATGTGCATTTATTAAATGTACTAATGTTACTATTAATCTTCTAGTAGATGAACAAGTCTCAGGAAAGAATTGTAATTTTCCTGGAGAAGAAGGAAGGGAACATATTAATTTGTTTTTCTTTCTTTTGAAGTAAATTAGAGAAGTGTGAAATTATGGCATAGGATCTGGTTCCTCTTCTTCAATACAAGAAGGACTAACCTTCGTATCAGACGTGATTAGATAAGGAATTTCACAATAAAGTAGAGCAGAATCTGCCTGAATGATACCCAAAATAAGATCTGGGAACTTTAATTTTACTTCATTCATTTCAGGGACTGCTAGACCTTGAATATAACATTCCTAGATTAAAAGTTTTGGAATTTTCAGATCTTCTCCCCCTACCTCCCCCCACTCCCCCCATCATTTTCAGCATTTCAGAACAGTGGCTGTACTGGAGAGAGCTGCTTTATCAAAGTCTTGCAGGAAAATCTGAAAGGTTTGATGCGAAGTTAAGTCTGATGGGAGTTGATGCTTCCATAGGAAGTGGGTAGCACCAGACTCTTCAAACTGGAGAGAATTGAACCTGAGGTCTTCAGTGGCTCTGTCCTCACAACCAGGCTAAGTAGCAGCCTTAGTGAGGTGCTGCTCTGGTAGCTGAAACTCATTCATCTGTGCTGCTGAGAACTGAGGTGTTATGGGGTGAAAAGAAGAGCCTAGTCTAGGGGTTGAGTACCCTGTCATCGTGGATTGACTGTGGCTCGATGCCAGTTGCCCACCAAACTGCTCTATCACTCCCCTTCTCATTTGGACAGGCCAGGGAGAAAACAAGATGGAAAAAATCTTGTGGGTCAAGATAAAGGCAATTTAATAAAGCAAAAGCGAAGGTCATACGTGCAAAAGCAAAGGAAACCAAAATATTTTATTCTCTATTTCCCATCAGAAGTTGTTGTCTTGCCATTTCCTGGGAAGCAGCGCTTCAGTACTCATAATAGTTGTATCAGATGAAAAATATCGTAAATAACAAATCACCCATATTAGAAAGACACTGGTGATGCTGTGTGAGAACTGTTCAGCAGTAGCCAAAACACTGATGTGCTATCAGTACCTTCCTAGCTACCAATACAAAACACAGCACTGTGAGAGCTGCTATGGGGAAAATTAACTGCTTCTCAGACAAACCAAATACGCCCACTAAAGGGCACAACTAAAATGCCATGTATGCAATTATGTCAGATCATCACTGACTAAAATCAAACCCGTTCCTAGAAGCAGGAGCTACTACCCCAACCTTTTGCTGAAGCTACATCTTAAAGAAGCATATGAATTAAAACGATTTCCATTCACTATTGGATTCTCACTTGTGTTATTGGAAATCTTAAAGAAATGCTGCAAACATCTGTAAATATGTATTTAAACATGAATTAATAGAAAAGCAGTAATTTTCTTACCAGTGTCACATGCTAAACCGTTAAGTCTTCAACGGTTAAAAGATGAGACAGTCTAATTGCTCTGTGCTTTATACTTGCCTTACCTGCTCCAAGCTTTTTTGAGAAAACACTTGCCAGAAAGCTGTGATTTGTTTGTCTCAGAACTATATTGTTAATTACTTGTAGCATTTGGTGATGTTGTCAGATTCCAGCACTTACTTATGTGACTCATCTTTACTAAAAGAAATTACCAATTCCCCTCCAAATCTACTTAAAAATCACTTACCTGGATGATTAAGAAATGCAGTTCCACACTACCACAGGAGGAGTTTAATGCTTTCTTTGCCTCTGTCTTCAACACAGATGACGGACCAAGGGGTCTCAGTACCCTGAGCTGGAGGACCATGACTGCAAGAATGATCAGCTCCAAGTTGACCCTGAAATCATGCAGGATCTGCTGCTCCAAATGAATCCCTGCAAATCTATGGGTCCTGATGGGATTCATCCCAGAATCCTCAAAGAGCTGGCTAATGTCATCACAAAACCTCTCTCGATGACTTTTGAGAGGTCTTGGGAATCCAGAAAGGTCCCAGCTGACTGGAAGCTGCTGAACATTGCCCCGATTTTCAAGAGGGGCAAGAAGCGGGACCTCAGAAACTTCAGGCCTGTCAGTCTCACTTCAGTGCCTGATAAAGTTATGGAGAAGATTATCCTGGGAAGTATTGAAAAACACTTGAAAGACAATGCTGTCATTGGTCACAGCCAACACTGCTTCATGAGAGAAAAGTCCTGCTTATCAAACCTGATCTTCTTTTATGACAAGGTAACCCATCTAGTTGATCAGGGGAAGCCAGTTGATGTAATCTTTTTGGATTTCAATAAAGCTTTTGATCCTGTCTCTCACAGGATCCTTCTGGACAAAGTATCCAGCCTGCAGCTGGATAAACACATCATGTGGTGGGTGAGCAATTGGCTCACAGGTTGAGCACAGAGAGTAACAGTGAATAAGGTAGCATCAGGCTGGGGACCTGTCACTAGTGGGGTTCCACAGGGCTCCATTTTGGGCCCTGTGCTCTTCAACATCTTTCTAAATGACTTGGACACAGGACTGGAAGGGATACTAAGCAAGTTTGCAGGTGACACAAAACTGGGAGGACCTGTTGACTTCTCCAGAGGCAGGGAGGCCCTGCAGAGAGTCTTCATCAAATCACAGAACTGGGCAATCACCAACCAGATGAAGTGCCAGATTCTGCACCTGGGATGGGCCATCCCTGGAAATATGTACAGACTGGGGAATGAGATTCTGGAAAGCAGTGCCACGGAAAGGGAGCTGGTCGATGGCAAGTTGAATGTGAGTCAGCAGTGCCCTGGCAGTCAGGAGGGCCAACCATGTCCTGGGGTCATCACACAAAGCATCACCAGCTGGGTGAGGGGAGGGGATTGTCCCGCTCTGCTCTGCTCTGGTGTAGCCTCACCTTGAATATTGTGTACAGTTTTGGGCACTGCAATATAAGAAAGATATTAAGCTTTTAGAGAGCATCCAAAGGAGGGTAGTGAAGATGGTGAGGGGTCTTGAGGGGAAGCTGTATGAGGAATGGCTGAGGTCACTTGGTCAGTTCAGCCTGGAGAAGAAGAGACTAAGGGCAGACCTCATTGCATTCCCCTCATGAGGGGAAGAGGAGAGGTAGAAGCTGATCTGTGGTGACCAGTGACAGGACCAAAGGGAATGGTCTGAAGTTGTGTCAGAGGCAGTTAAAAAAAGGTTCTTCACCCAGAGGGTGGTTGGGCATTGGAACAGGCTCCCCAGGGAAGTGGTCACAGCATCAAGCCTGTCAGAGTTCAAGAAGCATTTGGATGATACTCTCAGGCACATGGTGTGAGTCTTGAGAATGATCTTGTGTAGCGTTAAGGGTTGGACTTGATCCTTATGGGTCCCTTCCAACTCCGCACATTCTGTGATTCTATTCTGTGATTCACAAATTCTCTTTCTTCAAATACCATGTCCTGAAGCTCCTTTAATGCTGTTCCCAGAAAGTGACTCATGATTCTTTATTAATTATGAAATATGTTAACTTAATGACTGCACTAAAAATGTGTTTTTCTCTTCTCACCATAGCTTGAAGGAAATATCATTGCCAAGGCACTATCTCCAACACTGATCTCGTACTAGTAGCTTACATGTAACTTTTTCGTGATTGATTCTTTAAAGCCTAGCCAATTTTTTTTACCATGTTAGTGTAGACCTGATTTCATTTCTATAGACTACATGTTTAATTGCATGAATAATTGTAGACATATAAGGTTAAACATTAATTTCATTAAAAATGAGGACAAAAGCTCTCTGACTGTAGGGTGGCCAGTATTTTGCTCTGTTCATGCATAAATTTATTGCTGATATAGCACATTGCCTTTTTCTTATTATTGTTTTTTGCACTGCAATAATCTGAATTATAGTATGTTGAAAGTAACCCATTTTTGTGAGTTTTGATGGATAGGTTATCCCAGTGTCAGGAAGTAAATGGGAATATTCCAGTGTTAGCTTCAGATACATTCTCCTGGTATCATCAAGAGCATGTTTGGAGAAAAACCTTTTGTTTTTACAGAGATGGTAAGTGGAGCAGTTCATATTCTTAGTTATGTTGTGCCCCCTGGCAAGCCTGCCAGGAGAGTGCTGTGCTTGTTTTGTGAAGAGAAACCTCCTCCACATTCCAGCTTGAGCATATCTATTGTTTTCAGACATAAACAGATGTCTTCCTTACCTAAGGGAAGCTCTTAGAAATATGGAAGTAAAACAGAAGAAACTGTTGTGAAACCACAACAGTATTTGACCTGTCTGCGTCCATTAATAATCTCAACTTTAGCTGAAGGCACAGGTCTGTTGCATTCAGTTTTATTTATTTGCTTCATTTCTGCCCTGCAGTATGGAAGAACAATAAAGGGTATTAGTATTAAATTATTTTTTTTTAATTTCAGTTAGGACTTTTTTGAATACATACATGTTTATTATGTCATTTGTATTCTTTAAATGCAGGATAATTCAGAATTGCTCAACAAGATCTCGGAAAAGGGGGGTAAACATATTTTTCTTCCTTGTGACAAAATGTCCTTTATTTCACAGAACAAAATATCAAAAGTTTTCATGAGATTAAACTGTAAAACCAGAATAGAGCTTTTTCTAATATTTCTGATAGAGTGGATGAATTTTATTTGCATGCATCTTGGCTGACTGCTAACAAAATGCATATATTTTAGATTCTTTTACTTTTACACATTTACTTTCTGTGACATGTTGATCTGTCTTTTCTAGCCTTAGATAAATGTCTGTAGGACATTCAGATGTGTTAGAGTTTAACTTCTGGGGGGAGGTAAAATGATAGCCCCCAAGTACGACAGGTTTGCAACTCCTTCGTGAAGACAAGGCACACCAAACTTACATAGGTACTTCATGTAGCTTCTTCTGCCTTGAGTGCTTCATCTCTCTTTTCTCTTATCACCCATCTGTGCTACAGTTACAACACAGCCTTTATGATGAAATTAAAACTGCGCTAGTATTGAGTAACTACTACTAGTATTGAGAAAAAATTCTGTGTATTCAAGGACTGCAGGATAAACATATCAGCGAAGGGGAAGAAAGGGAAGTGATGAACAAAATACAAGTACAAAGGAGGTAGAGAACTTTTGGAGTGAGGTACAGTTCCCTCAGCAGAGCACTGTACTGGAGCCAGCTCTACACCTGCTGGGAAAGCTACACATCATAGCACAGCAATGACCAATCCAGCATCTCTCCTGCAAACCATACTGAGTTGATACTGGTGCTGCCTTCACTATCTGTGTCATAGTGCAGAGCAAACACAGCTGACCTGGATTATAGACCTCCCTGCAAGATTATATTCATTTGCAGAACTAGCAGCTTGGATATAACAAACCTCGTATAAAAGCAAAGATGCCCAGAAACTAAGATTTTTTAATTATCATTTTTTAGTCCACAGACACCAGATGGTCAGGATAGAAGCTGGTTGTGACTCCTGAGTCCTAGAGTGATGAAACTTTAGGGCTACAAGAAGAAAACAAAGAGAATCTAAAACATGGTATGGCAAAAGAGTGATGGAAGGATTCAAGAAATGGAAATCAACTTTATTTTTAATTCTTGTAAAATTTAAGTGCAAATAGCATCTCACATCCACAAAGCTCAGTGAGACGTAGTTTAAAATATGAGAATAAATATAAACTATAAATACCCAGAGACAGAAGAATTTAATTGCTCTCATTCATAAGTAAGCTGTAGTCTTTAATTTGTTCATAAAGCACACAAGATTTCCAGTAGAAATTCTTAAGAATTACAGTTATCGCAATAGACTGCTATCTTTGATTTTGTTATTTCTGAATGTGCATCATATTCAGATCGTGGTTTCCACACTCCTGCAGTGTGATTCATATCTTGTGGTTAAAAAGACTGACTTTTTGTTTCCAAAATTTCTGCTTTGAGAAAACATCTGCTGAAATGTAGATAGGTTGTGGTCTGTGGATGAAATATATATTCTTTATAAACTCTTCTAGTAAGAACAGACTCATCACAAGACAAGTGACAACACTATTCACACAACTGACTTGAACTGGCACATTACCCACTAATTGCATGATCAAATATTTTTCTATTTAGAAAGAAAAGTTTTATGTGATATTTACATGTATATGATTTGCATAATTTCCAGGGTTTAGATGCATACATTTCTCTTATTGCAGGGCAGACTATTTCTATAATTTAAAATTTTGTAATTTAAATTATTATTCCATAAAATAAAATAATTTCTACTGCACAGACTAAAGCCTCCCTACAATACCAAGAAACTCTTGTTCAATCGAGCTTTAAGTCCTAAGAGCAGAGAGATTTTCTTATTCAGTTGCAGTTTATGAGGCTGTAATGGGAACTGTCTACCATGTTACAACAGAAGTACTCATTGACAGGAGCTCCCTATTGGTAGTGGCATCTCTCAAGATTTCTAGACCAGAACTTTTGCATCCCTATGCTTCTCCACCCCGTTTCACAACTGAGGACAGCTCCCAGAAGGAGTAGAAAACCTTCAACCTTTCTGTTACATGTTCCATGGCAGCTAACACATAGCCTCCTTACCTTCCTCAATACTCAGTACTTGATGGCTAAGGCAATTCTCTTGGATAAGAAATGAGACCTCTTTCTCACCAATTTAGAGGTGCACCTTTTATTTCCTATCTCAAAGCAGCCCAGGCCTGCACTGTTTGCAGATCACCTAGAAGTGCGCCCATGTTACCCAGAGAGATACAGAAACAGCACTTCCTTGCTCTGTACATACAGAAAAATAAATTATTTCCTTTGCAAACAGAATTATTACTCGATTCAACACTATCTTTCTGGAGAAATAGTATTATTGTTCACACTACAGAGTGTGTATACAGATGGGCTTCCTGGAACCCCTCTGTGGCAAAGACAGTGTTGTCATTGTGTATTGTAATACGGAATGAAACTGGAATTCCACAAAATTTTGCTGTAAAAAATTTCATAGAATCAAAGCATCATTTAGTTTGGAAAAGATCTTTAAGATCATTGAGTCCCTCTGTTAACCCCGCACTGACAAATCCACTACTAAGCCATGTCGGCCATGTCCCTGGTAAAAGCTAATACTTTATGCAAGACAGGAAACTTGTGAGGTTTTTGAAGTTCAGGCTGCCTTAATTGGATCACTGTATTGAAATCATGAATACACTGTCATCTAGCATTTTTTTAGCAGTTAGATGAGGAAGAATTTTAAAAAGACAAAACTTGTGGCTTTCTTTTGTGTGTCACAGTATTTGATATTATCAACTGTTCAAAAAGCTTATATTATTTTCTCAGTTAAGGGCTTTGTCAGAATTTGGTTAAATCAGAAATAACTCCAGAATGTTTTTATTGTCTACTTCAGTACTAGTTTTGAGCTGCCAGAAAAAAATTGTCTAACAATTGCTATCATATAGGAAACAGGTTATATTTTACTTCTGTTTTCAGTGTATAAAGAGTACAGTACAGCCCTGACAGACCTACAGATAAAATGACCCCTTCTGTGTCTTTTTAGTTGTCATACCAGCTGTAAAAGGTGGATGAACAGGGAAGAATGAGCTCTGTGTTCATCCACAAAAAAAGTGCAGAGGCATGTACCACTCTCATCTGTGTTAACACCTCTAATATAGACAAAGATGAGCCTCCATCTTCCATCGTGGTCAAGACGTACTGCTGGCGTACACTAGCCCTGATAGAAATCCTGATTGCAATGGTGCTGAAGAGGGTTTTTACTCTAGCAAAGAGAAAAACAGAGAGTCATTACAAAATGCCAGTGTGACCACTTCTTACCCCCAGGTTTCTTTTGGCTGAGAAAGGTTGGACCTGATGCTCCTTGAAGTCACCTTCCAACCTGGTATTCTATGATTCTACATACACATACAGTCCTTGGGGACATACATTGTTCCTCTAAATTATTGGTACTTTATTTTAATGGCACAGATATAAATAGATTGCCTGGCTAACACATGGGAGGGTATAAAGAATAATGAGTTTCTTTAAGATTGTAATTTGTTCCAATGAAATCTGAGGGTTGTGACTTTGATGATAACTGCATTAGGGACTTTAACTGCATTAGGGAAAGCACCAGGTATGCAAACTGTTAATGAGGAGAGGAAAAGATTTGCTTCTTTGAAGTAGTTATAGTCTAAGAAAATCTGTCTGAGTTTTCTGGTGTTATATACCTTTATTGGCTGTAGCTACTTAAGATGTTAAATAGTTATTAAGCTATGTAGTTTACTTATTTAATCAAAAGACATATAACGTTAAAGAAATGTGCTTCTTGCATAGTGAAAGTGAAAAGAAAAATGGGAAAAGCTAAACATTTTTTTAAGGACCTTTATCCTCCTGCGTAAAAAACCACAGCTAGCAGTGGCTTAACCATTTCCTAACCATCTCACCTCTAAGTGTAAAAATACCTCTCTACAGCCTTGAGCAGACAATAGTAAGATAAGCTGCCTACAGGAGATTGTGGTAGTCCCAGTCAGTAACAGTCAGTACTGTATAAATCCAGCCTTCTTCTGTGCCTTTTCCAAGTTTAAACAATACAAAAGCAAATCCATGTGAAATCCACCCTCATATTTAGGTGGCCCCCTTCAAACTCTTCATGTGATCTAGTCTGAGTGAATTCTCAGACAAAAGTTACTAGTGTGGTATCTCCTAGCACAGTTATAAATTTCCCTAACTATTCCTCAGTCATAAGGCCAACATTTCATCTGCTTTGTTAGGTATCCCAAGCAACTCCACCTCAGTTATCAAGAGCAGAGGGATAATGCTAAAATATTTGCAAAAGACTTCACTCTAGATAAATATGTACCCATCCAGTCAATGTACGTACATGATTTCATACTCAGCCCTCTCTTTTTCCTGTTTCTTCATCCTCACACATTTAACAGAAATTTCACAGATCCTCTTCACAACCCCCCCCCCACCCTGAAAACCTCAGGCGCAGATGCTCTCCATGCTCCATATACCGTACAAAATACAATTGAAAATAAATTTCCCCCAGTATCATGTTAATGTTTTGCAACACAGGAAAAAATTACACTTCTTTTGCAAGAAAAGAGAAAAAAATAGGGTAGCTGAAAATAGCCCTTTACTCATATTTAAGTAAGTTTTAAAATCAACGTTACATATATATAGTATGCTCACTTGTCCATAGAAGAGCTCAACTTAATTTCTTAATTATTAAAATTAAACTGAAAACTGTTTGGAGAATATGAGAAGTTAAATATGTGCTCATATATCCTGGCTGGTTCTTTAAAACACGTGAATATATATTCCCACAGCTAATAGTTAATGTAACAGATGTTTTACCTCCCCCTAGACTGATTTTTTCCTTTGGTTGCTTTCTACTACCAAAAGGTAGAGATATGTGTTATGTTTGACAAGCAGCATGATATTCAAAGACGGATGCATTCACCTGTGATCCTAAGAATTATTTCATCATTGGTTACAGCTTTCCTCAGTGGTGTTGTGCCATCATTTTCTCTCATTATTTTTCTTAGGATTTCTTTCTTTTCTTACAGTTTAAAATGGAGCACTTTTGCACAGTTTGTAGGCGTATCATATATGTTTTCTTGATATTAGCCAGCACTAAAAGAATGCTTTTGATTTGAGATGCTTGAAGAAAGTAGTCATGGAGTAAAGTGGGTGTTCCCCTGTTCTCTGACATTTTAATAAGCTGAGCTAAACTTTACAATCATATATTCCTCTTACTTCAATGGGATTGCTCTTGCATGGAAGTGACCAGATGCTCCTAAGAGGGAGCCTCCCTTGGACAGGGAACTGCTGGTCTGATCAGCACAACAATGTATGCTGTCTCTATATGCAACTGTGACCTCATTCAAAGTCCTTTATGGAACTTATGTCATTGGTGACATTTTGAGAAGTCATGTTTCCTTGTTTGCCTGTCATTTTTATAAAAACCTGACCTGGTTTCAGCTGGGATAGAGTTAATTTTCTTCCTAGTAACTGGTGCTGCTGTGCTGTGCTTTTTCATTCAGTATGAGAATAACATTGATAACACACTATTTATTATTGATTTAGTTGTTGCTAAGTAGCACTTACCCTCAGTCAAGAACTTTCAGTGTCTCATGCTCAGCCAGGGAGCAGGTGCACAAGAAGCTGGGGGGGAGCATAGGTAAGGGAGCTGTCCCAAACTGGCCAAAGGGTTCCATACCATAGAACATCAGTCCCAGTATATAAAAAGGGGGGAACTGGCTGAGAGGGGCTGATCGCTGCTCAGGAATGAGCTGGGTGTCAGTCAGCAGATGCTGTGCATCACTTATCTTCCTTGGGTTTTATTTCTCTCTCTTTTATTGTTGTCTGCCTTTCCATGACTATTATTATTATTGTTGTTGTTGTTGTATTATATTCTATTTTATTTCAATGATTGAACTATTCTTATCTCAACCCACAGGTTTTACCTTTCCACCCCCTCCCACCATGGGTGGTGAGCAAGTGGCTGCATCATACCCCTTAAACCACGGCAACACGACATCTAACAGTCCAGTTATTCAATTTAAAAATATTTTCTTTTTTCTTTTTTTTTTGTAGATGTGGGACAATGGGAAAATGACTTGTTAGTAGCTCTGTGTAGGTGTGTAAGCCTATAGATTAAAAATGCCAGAGGAGTACAGAAAAATACAGTGGGAGTAGAAATTGCACTGAAGATTTTGTCAGCTTGAGAAGCAATGCATGTAGTTTCAGATCTATATTTTACTATTTAGTTGTATCAGTGAGAACTTGGTATTAGAACACATGAATTCTCAGTCACATTTGAATTTCTGTCATTTTATCTGATTAACTAGTAATGTCTTGTCTATCAAGTGGTTTAATATCTCTGTGGTATAAACATCAGGAAATGGCAAACGTTTTCACTTCTGAGCTGGCATGTCTGAGTATTTAACTCTGCTAAAAATCCCAAGAGGAAGCTGTAAAGCATTACTAGGCTGCTTTGGTCTGAAATATACCCAGACAAATGCACACTGTGCAGTGGCAGGGGGTGTACTAAAGGGAAATGGGGGGGTGGGTGTGTTTCAGCCACCATTTTAGAGACTTTGTAGATCCTACCAAAATGCAAAATTGAAATGTCAACACCAAAAAAAGAGTGCTTTGCTGCAGTACAGCAGACCCCAGTGTCAACATGGTGTCACTGAACACAAGTCTGCCTTAAAACACTAATGTTTTCTGCTCACTATACATCCACTCAAGTATAATTTTTAAAGTAACAATAATGACCATCCTTCTACCCAAACATGTTTTTTTAAAGATGGGAACTTTAGAGACAACCGCTGCTCTCTCTTGCCAAGTCTGGCAAAACTGGGAGTAATTGGAGCTATTCCTGATCCTTGGCTCCATCAAGAGGTCAAGAAAGAATACCCTCGGTACTGAGGTAGGCTTCTGGAATACGGAGTGAGGTCTGACCTTCCCCCTCAGGAAACAGATGATGCCCCCAGCAGGAACACCCTGGGAGCGAGGGGGTAAACCAGGTTCTTGCACTATGAAGGACTCTGGCTGCAGAAAACTTCTCATAAACATCAGCTAAGGGTAGCTTCTTCTCTCTTTGAGGTGTAAACGGCTTCTTACCTTTCACTGGGGACTACAGTGCCTTTTAGCACAAACTAAACCTGACAACTTGAAAGTAGCAAAAACGCTCTGCGCTCTGAATCTTTTGACCTGGCTTTTTACACTGCAATGTCCCAAGGCAAAATTCTTTATTTCTTTGCCACTAGTAAATGTTTGCATTTCAGAGGTGTCTTGGAGGCCTTTCAAACTGTACAGAAGCTGTGGATTTGGAGAATGCCTGAAGAAGACTGTCTCCCCACACCATCATTCTGTTTTGGCTTTTATATTTCTTGTATATGCGAAGCCACCCTCTTGTAATCTGACAAAACAGAAAGGACACCTTCTCTTCTTGTCAGACAGGTGGACTTCTGAGACGAACATTAGCACCTATCCAGTACAAACATGCAGGGGACTGTTCATGTGCTAATGCTCAGAGCCCACTGATGGGTGCAGTAAACATTTTCATGAGAAGCTGTCCAGATAAAGAAAACAAGTGATCATTTGGTTAAAAGACTAACATTAAAATCAGAGACTGAGCTGAAGAAAAGCCTAGAAGGAAAGAGGGTAGAGAACTTCCTCCTGCTAAAGGCCAAAAGATCCTTGCAGACTTGTTTGGTACATCATAGGTACACGTGCATCACCTCTTACGGTGTGGCAGGGGAAGAAACCCCAAACCGATGTGGCCACAGGACTTAAAAAAGGGGATCGTGGACCCAGTCTCATGCTTGAGGTCAAGGGTTCTCTAACAGAGATTTAGGAGCTCACAATTATAAGCAGGTCAGGTTCTGTAAATTTTCAGTGCTTGCAGTTAGGGAAAATATAAGGTCATGTTTTCAATTTACGATTTTCTCCTGGCATTGCTGATGATACTTAAGTAATGGTTCTTAGAATAATTTAGTAATCAGGCTCAGATTTGTCTCAAGATTACTTTTGTATTTGTATACATTTAGAGTCACCCACGACTAGGGTTTGTTAATTATAGTTTTTGAATCTGTTCTACCCAGAATTACAGAGATCCTTTTATTTAAAATAACAGTAGGAACATAATAAACAAAGAGAGGAAAATAATCAAACATAATTGCCTTTAAGCTGATCCACATAATGCTATATTGAATACCCCAGCAAAGTAAAAAACATTTAGAAATGATTGATTACTTTGGCAGTGAAAACCAAATGCTTCAGCTTCTTATTGGAAAGAATAATCAAATTGCATCATGTTGCTGCCTTAATCCCATTAGGGCTTAAAGAACATTAGTTTATTCACAGCCTTCTTTCATCTAACACTAGACAGAGCCCTGTATTAAATCATTATTCAGAGTTGCTTTAATATGGTACTTCCCAGTTCCATGTTTCTCACTCACACTGGAAATGGCTCATTTTAAGAACTGACAGATTAACATTAGTATTTCTAAAAAATTAAAAAGAACATTTTTTTAACTTGTCATGTAGTTAATTATGTATTAATAATCTCAGTTGTTTTCATTAGTAAGAGAGACTTGGGTTTAGCTTATCTGCAGGCTAATATTTTAGAAAATGATATTTAGTTCTGTTCAGTCATATTCCTAGTTATGTCTCTTTTGTGGTTCACCCTTTTCCCAGGAGCCTCATATTTTAGCTTTTCCATATTGACATCAACATAGAATCTTTCTCAGTTCCTAGAAGACGTCTTTTAAGCTACTGTTTTCCAGTTAGTTTCAAATCTTTTCCTACAATATCTTTTCATACAGAGGAACTATTCACCAGATGCATGAAGTACTCTTAAATTGGCTCCTTTCCTCAAAATTGCTAATTTCTAAGTTTTTGACTTTATAGATGCTGATTGTGCTGTTTCCTCAAAGCACTTATTGCTGGAAACAGTAAGGTTTCAGTGATTACTGTCACAAAACTTCCGAAAAATTTTCCTAAATAATATTCTTTCAGTATTTTCCCCAGATATTAATTAAATGTATATGATAATGTAGATATATTCCATGGGAATTAATTTCTTTGGCTACCCTATCAAGCCCCTTGGCATTTTATCTCAGAAGATGAAAAATGTATAAAACTACATCACCGCTGCAAATATTTTTCCATAGCTGAGGTGTCTTGCAGCTGACATCTTGAGGGCTGTCCCAAGCATTATGAGTTGTAGAATTGAAATACATGAAGATAGAACTGCTTAGTGTAAAATGCTACACACTCTTCAGTCTAGAGGACAAACTCTACAGTGCAGGAAAAGATACCAGTAGCTGCATTTGTATATACGTATTACAACACTGCCTTCAATTACATGATCATGTGCCATCTTACTCCATTGCATTCTATGTTTATTCTGATGTCTCAGGAATTACATAAAAAAGAAGTCGTTCCCCAAACGACTGTAAATCCTAGAATTTTTACTATTTTCTTTACAGTAAGCTAAAATTTATTATATTTTTGTATGTAATAATGGTAGACATGGCAGAAGTGTGTTTGGTAGTTTACAAAACTACGTTCAAGTAGCATATTAATACTGCTTATCCATTTTCTAGGATTCATTTTCTCCCTTATTCTTCTTCGGGCCTATCAAAAGCCTCTTTTTTCTAACTACTTCATATCCTACAACAGATGTTTTGCTGATCCTTTTCTCAGAAAAAGAAGAGAACATAAAAGCAACTACTCCCCAGGAGCACAATCTGATCCCTTTAAGGGCTTACTTTAAGCCTCCGGTCTGAAGGATTTTGTGGGAAAGCACCTGAGGAGTGAATACTTCTGATTTGCAGGAAGCTTTCTCTTGAGAACTGATGATTACAGCAAGATACTGGGGAGCCGGTCATCCCTCCCATTGTTCCAGTCACAGGAACAACACAGAAGGACAGAATAAATGCCAGAATATCATATTTGACAGTATTCATGTAGTGAAAAACCCACACAGAAGCCCCAGAGGTGATTTACATACACACGTGTGTTGGGTGAATCATTGAATAATCCCTAAAATAAGGATCAAGGTAGAGGTTGTCAAAACTACCATTGTTCATTTTCCTTTCTGCATTTCAATTCATTTTACAGGAGATACTCTTCATGTATTAAATGTATTTAGAGTTATTATAGATATCTTATTTTTTTATCTGATACTATGCATTAACATGGAGTTGCATCATCTAATCTATAACCTTTCTGTTTCTAAATACTATGATCAAATAAAGTTCCTTTAGTTTATATGCTGACTATTCTGCTTTAGAGTCTAGCTTCCTCAGTGCTGATGGGACAGTTACAGCTGTTCAGTCTTCTCACTGGCAACTATATTCACTTTGAACATGGACAAGAAGAGAATTTATCCTCTTTGTATTGTTTCTTATCAAAATACAGAATGTTCTTGGGTGGTGGCTAAGGAAATAATGTTTTGGGGTTTACATATTCTCAGGAATGACAGACAAGTTAAATGACATGCTAATTGAGACAGTGCATCTGCTGGAGAAACTCCTGACAGTCTTCTGAAATCCATCCCCATTTAGGAGTTAAGTCTAAATGTGGGTGTTGGGTTTTTTTATTTAATTTTTTTTCTGAAAGGTAAGTATGTATATGATCACTATTGCTGAATGGAGGTGCTGTCTTCATGCACAGCTTTAGAAATATCTCCTGCAAAACAAAAATGTAATAATTTAGATTCTAAAACCTACAGATAATTAAATTCAGATCGGCCTCAGCCATTTTGCATACCAGCTTTTTTGGTGTGAGTGTTTAGGTTTGGGCCAGTAGACATATAGATGTTTTCATACTTAGATTTGAATGTGTGCAAATCCTGAGAGTGTTTGAATGGCAGATTTGGATCTCAATCTTCAGTCTTTTCCCATCTTTCTAAGTAGCATTTTTAATCATGCTGCATCAAAAAAAAATAAAAAAAAAGAGGCCTTCTTGAACCACTGAAGCTATAGTACAAATCTTTTCAAAGTTTGGAGAAAACTATGACTATAATTTAAAATTGTATTGTTAACTTTATTTTGTACAAACCAGTCACAGATATTTGTTAAATTTCTTGTGAAACTAGTGGCCTGGAACATCTTTGTTATTCTTGTTACCATTTTTATTATATTAAAGGGAAAAGGGAAGTAAACCTGAACTGAGTGGACTTGTCAGCACTATCACTGTGTTGCTGTGTAGATTCTGTGTGAAAAAGACAAAGAAATTTTGAGAAAAAAGAAGTCTGATGAAGTTCAGGAAACACTTTACCTCACTATTCTTCCTCTTTTTATTTTTTTTTCCAAATCTTTGTTTGGTTTCCCTTGCTCTGGTAAAAATAATAGAATGAGCAAATGTATCAAGTTGAATGAAGGAATGGCCATTTATAGTCATGCTTTTTTTTTTTTAATTTTTCTACTCTTCCTTGTTAAGTACAGCAGTTAAGAGGACTGTCTTAAAACAGTTAGCAGCATATGTTGGACACTACAATCTCTGTATATGAAATACAGAAGTATTATGATGGCTAATAAAGTGAGGTAGGCAAAATTTTCCCTTTGAAGAAGAGGTAATTCCCCAGTATGGTGCAAAGCTTTGCTTCTTTTGCCTTAATCCTCAAGAAAGCTGACACCCTTACCCAGGACATTAGCCTTACACCCTTACACTGGCCTTAGGACTATATTTTGATTCCTGCCTTCATTCAGTATCTTCCCAAGTGTATAATGCAAAAGAGGGATTAATTTCTCTGCTGCTCTGTCTGGAACAACCTTTAAGCTCAATATTTCCTCTGTATATTAGATTTAGCGTCCAGTTGTTACAATAGCAACAGAGGAGAGACAACTGGTGGTTTGTTTGGAGATGGGAAGTGGTTGAAATTGGTCGCACCACCTGGTCAACTCAAAAGGTCTCCATGGGTTTCTTCTTTTGTGAACTGTGAGAATCCAGAAGTTTTCCCCAAAATCAGAGACAGTTTGAGTCACATGTATTTTTCAAATGTCAGTTCAGCAAGTTGCATAACCTTGAAAACCATACAAATGGGTTTCACTTTTCTGCAGAATAATTCACACACACAAAAACCCCTACACAATTACATCATGACACAAAATCCTGAAATGTTCAGGTCTGTTTACAACTTTGGTATTTTCTATTGTATAGGACCAAGTAAGCAGTTTTTCTGGTTTTTTTTGTTTGTGTGTTTTGTTTTGTTTGTTTTGGTTTTTTGAGGTTTTTTGTTTGTTGGTTTGGTTTGGTTTGGGTTTTTTTGGTTTGGTTTGGTTTGGGTTTTTTTTTGGTTTTGTTTTGTGGTTTTTTTTTTGTTTTGTTGTTTTTTGGGGGGATTTTGGTTTTGTTTGTTTGGGTTTTTTTGGTTTGTTGGTTTTTTTAAATTAAAAAAGGCAAATAGCAAATACCACAGAAGGTGAAATGTGTACCTTTATTGCTAATAATACAAATAACTGTGTCTATCTACCGCAAATTGCAAATTTTTTTATTGATATTTTAAATAGGTCTGCCAGAACTGATCCTTTATAGTAGGAGAGGAGGTGGGACTCTCAATTTAAGGAAATTTAAGAAAAACTTTTACAAAAGGAAATTCAGATATAAAGGATATTGTAACTGTATCTTAATAATAGTACCTATACTCCAAAAGAAACTGCTAACTTAATCATATGATATCAATGCAAATATTGATTCTTATAGTTAAACGAGATTTTAAAAATATATTTATATGCAAAATATCTTTCTATATTTTAAATAAAAGGTTGGTTGTTTTTTCATAGGAGATTTGTCAGTATACTCAGTAGTCACATTGGGTTTAAAAAAAGGTAAACAAACCTCCTGATACTTTGTCTTTTTTTATATTGCATACCAGCTACAGACATAGCCTTCAGCATTACGATAAAAAGTGTCTGTGAGCTGTCTTCCTTCTCCCATCTCGCTCCCAGAAAGCATTATTACTCAGAAATTTTCACAGCTGGTAAGAGAGCAAGGAAATGTTTGAGTGCAATTATTTTCAAGTCGTTGATAACTTCAATTAAAATATTTCTGAAACTGCATCTGACTGTTTAGTGTGCGTAGAGTGCAACACTCCATACTGTGCTATGTTGTGGGGTCTTGCAAAATAAAAAGAAATGCATCCATAATTTGTAAATACATTTTTAGTGGCTGGAAAGTTGTCTTGCACAAATAGTTTTGTGTTGTCCCACGTACTGACACCTCTGAAATCTTGCTTGAAGTAGTTTATAGCTTTGTCTAAACTGGGGTAATTGCGCACGATGGTTTATACAGTGACGAATTGCTCTTCGCATTTACAGGACTCTGTACAGTTGTTGGGTTTAGCACTGCTATATAAAGCATTAAGCTTATTACGCCCAAAAGAATTAAATTATGCTGAGGCAATTTGATTAGTTGTGTCCAAAGGAAGACACAATGGTAATGAGCTAAAAGCTTGAAGTGAACACAGTTAACAGCAATACATCATAATTAAAGAAAAATATTCATGTAAGCATTTTCGTTTAATCTGTTTTCCTTTTTATTCAGTTCATTCACCATTCCTGTAAAAATGCTTTTTGACTTCCAGATGATTCAAAATATTAAAGTTGACTGAGCTTTTTAATTTTAGTTCAATGTTTATACACACTACACGCAACCTTGTGTTCACAATCTGTATCAGAAATTCTGGATTCGTTGGATTTCTTTCAAAATGTTAAATGATAGGCATCTTAATTTAAATTTTTCTTGAAACATCCAGGTCTGTTTATGAATTGTGATACAAAAAAGACAAGAGCACCTACTCATTTCAGTATGGTAAAATTGGAACAGTCATACGTGGAATCTGGTTGATATTTCATTAGCATTATTTTTACTTGAAGCAAATGGAAAACCTAGGTGCCTCATAGTGGTCTGCTAAATGCTGGAGAAGAGAGAAGACTACTGTAGTAGTAAGGCAACATTCTGGGAAAATCAACAGATTCCTGCAGAAGCAGGTCATTCAGCACCTTGCCTTCAGAAGCAGGTAGTGTGATTCAGTGATGGCAAGTGCTGTCTCATGGGCAGCTTTCACAGCAGAGCTATTTTCAGCAATATATAATTTGATAAGCATTTTCAACTCAGCATAATTTAGCATATTTATTCCTTCATAAGTTTTAATTCCGCTTAAGAGGAATGATCCTATCAACATAAAGAGGTCATAAGGATTGCTGCATGATCAGATTAACCTCTCTTCGACTTCATTGCCTCAAAGCTTTAGATCAGTTCTCCTTGATTTTGGAAACAATTTTTGTGCTGTTTCCAGGCTAGTCTTTCCAATTTATTGACATGATACTATGTTTATTTAATACTATCTATTGCTTTATTTTTATTAATATTTATAGGCACATTCCCACCATGTAGCCTGATTCTATGAGGACAATATTACCTAAACACTGTATTCTAGGATTTTTCTCTCTCCTCATTTTCTTAACTTTTTTTGTAACTATTTAGTTGTACCGTATATAAACATGAAATTACACTAATATTAATAATGATCTCTTTCCTTCTTCGCAAACTGAGGTGAACAAGCACCTGTTAATAGCTGCTGCTTGCAATACCAGAGCCATTGGAACTTCACCTTAAGACTAAGGCTACATGGATTTGTGAGTCTTAGCTCACTCCTAGTGAAGTTGTTAAATGATTGCTACAGTGCTTGATAGGATAGATGCGAATTTTCTATTGCCCTCTGAAGTTGCTTAAAACAACTCTAAATCCCCCTGCTTTCTTGCTACCTCTGTTGATCTTGAAACACTTGACTCCTGGAGGTTCTGTGGGGAGAACTGAGAGAGATGGTTGACTTTGTTTCCCTCCAGGATGAAAATACGGAATGAAAGAAAATAAGCTTGACTTAGGGTTCTGCCTAGTCAGGGTTTATGCAGTATTTTCATGGTTCAGAAACTTTTATGGTTTAATAGTTATTTAAATTAGTGTTTTGTTAACTGTATGTTTGCTTGCAACATAACCACATAAGAGCAATGATTCCTTTAAAACACTTCCCTGAAAAGTCTTCTTCTGCTTTTTATTGTTTTCCACACAGTAACAGCAGCTCTTCAGAAGCTTTGGTGACTGGGCCTTAATAAATTGCTCCTGGGTTTTGGTTTTGATACTGCCATTACCTGTATCATCTGTTAATTGTGTTATTTTATTTGTAATATGATATGTTAAGGAATGTAAAGTATTCCATAATTGTCAGATTTCAGAAAGGATATTCAATTTAATTCTGTTTTTTCAAGACTCAACTTCTCATGATAATTCAAATCTATGTATTAATTATTATGCAGAATATAACCTGATACCTATTTATTTACTCTTGATAGCTTGTGGAATAAGCAACATATGGGAAATGTGTCTGAGATTCCATTAGAAATCTGAGACTGAATTGTGCTGGAGTCCTTGTGCATGGTACTGTATACACTCATAGCAAAAAGCAAATTTGTATCCATTTTGAGTAGAGCTGGATCCAGGCAGTTTATTTATTGTATGTATGAGATCACATATTTCAGAGAATCCACTCAGCACTAATCCTGACTTTCTTTTCAGCTGACATTGAAAAAAGAATTTCAGTGCTTTTTAAAGTGTTTATTCCAAAGGTTCAAAACCTTGACCCATGCCCAAATGGAGAAATTTTCTTCTGTGAAAGAAACTTGGAGATACGGAAATGTTCATTTTTCTAGCAAGTCTGAAACATTGCCACTTCGATTCAACCCAAATAAATAATTCTTCTGATTCTCTCCCATCTTTCTTTCTCATCTCTAGAAAAAAAGAAAGAGTCTATATTTCAGAATAAGCCTAAACTTACACACTACATCTGTAATTTTACATCATGTTTATAAATTAGAATTATTTATATCTTCTAATTTCAACCTCTGTGTTTGTTTCCTTACACAGTAAGTGTCACAGTGGGTAAAACTTCATGTAAGCATTTTCATAAGAACAATTACATTAAAAAGTACTTGTTTTCATTCTATGTAACATCAATTTCCATTTATTTAATTTAGACATATCAAACATTTTCTTGGAGAATATAGTTTAATTTCTGTAAGAAAGCAGTTAAATGGGATATTTCTACTTCTGGATTTTTTACTTGGTTTTCTGTTGTTGCTTGTTTTCCCAGTGCCTTTAAAATAACCAAAGTTGTTTGTGATTTCATGAATGTGTCTGTGCAATATACAGCTGCAAAAGAAACAAAAGAGATTCTGATGAAGGGTGAGGGAGGTGCTTTCAATGACTAATGTGTTTGGCTTTGTCTTTTTGACTGTCTGCTAAACAGCAAGGCATTAGATAAGAGAAAGCAATAAAGCAAGAGTTTAAAAAGTGAGATAGAAAGGTACAAAAATGATGCTGGCACAAACTTCCTCTATCTCTTCAAAACTATCGAGAAAAGTGTTTGAATATTGGGTAGGTTGGGATAAGGGTGTTTGGCAGGAATACAACCTAGGTAAATCAGTAATCCTTGGATCAGGGGAAATTACAAATATCAAAAATCCTTCAAATAGGTGGAAGTTTCAAAAGAAAGATGTTATCAAAAATATGCCATTGACATCTGTTCAAAAAAACCAGGCCGATTTTTTGTTTGCTTTCTTTTAAGTGGTGGGATTTGCTCACAAAGAGGATTTATTCATTTATTACTTTTCCTAAAGGCTTTTTTATCTTGCAAAAAGTAATATAAATTACTTTGTTTTCTAAAGCCCTCTGTCAGCAGAAACACGCTGTGACAAGTTCCCTCAAGAAAAGTCCTGTAGGGTCAAATCCCAGCTGAAATTCCTTAGTGAGCCATGCTGAATATTTGCTACCTCACTGCTGGTCGGAGTGACTGGATTGCAGAATACTGACTTGAAAGGTAGAAAAGCCTGAGGATCTGTACATCTGGCAGTACAGGTGTCTGCTCATCAAACCAAAGAGCACCACTGGATGTTTTTTCCTATTCAAGTGAATCCTATTACTCCTTAGAAAAGTCTGATCACTTCTTAAAAAAAGTGTGATGAAATTGCAAAAGTAGTCATCATTGGTTATCTTCTGTTGATTTTATATTCAGTAATATCTCTTCCTGAATCACAGTTAGACTACCAAGCTCAAGTAGTTTGTAATTGATTCTGCAATTCAGGTACCTTGATGCACAGCACACACTGACTAACCTTCCTATTGATGTTTCTTCCAGTGTAAACTGGAGAATAGGAAATAAGGGAAGAGGAAGAGAGAAAACTATATAAAAGTGCAGCTCACCTTATCCCAGCCAGCACCTGCATCCAGGCTCAGGGTCTAAGAGCACCTACAGTTTGGATGAACCACTAATTTTAACAGAAGCAGCATGATGCTCAGCGTTGGGTAGGACAGCCACTTCTTCTCTTGAACTGGAGTGATTCCTGGGAATGAGATAGGCTGAATATTAAGTAACACACACCGTAACCATAGTTTTCTAGAAAATAATATGCTTTTTCTTCCCATGTCACCATTGCAACAGTTTCAGTTACAAAGAAGACAAGGAATAGTGTCGCTAGCTTGCTGTCCTGATTATTTTCTTGAGCACCAAGCTTGAAAAGGACTGATTTGTTTCCATCTGTGTGCCTCTGTACATCTGTTAAGCTAAATAGATTGAAGGGATTGGGAAATATTATCAGACTAAACACTGTGATTTCTGTGCTTTTTATAGATGGAAATGACCTAGCTACTCAAAAATAATGTTTTATTTCATAAAGAAGACACAGGTGAGTTAGAATATGGAATACTGTTCAAAGCTTATTCTGTAAGTTATGTTACTTTTACTGAGTATTTCAGAAAACATGTATTACCTCTGCTGTTTGGATACATTCAAATATATTATCAGTGTGAAAGAAGCTCAAATAAATGAATATAATATATCAAATATTACCAATACTGGATGTTCTTATGCCATGTGAATACCACTCCATTAAAAACTGACTGTTAATACTAGTAATTCAACAGCAAAAAAGATGTTATTTCTTTTCTCTCCCCCATAACACATCTTGGCTTAAACCAGAATAATTTATTCATTTGTGGAAAATTCGACTGTAGGTTTGCATATAACTTGATGTAAGAAATTACTGGTTTTCTGACTGTATGTAAGGCACATACAAATCATTGAATGAGAGTTTGATGCATATATATATATATATATATATATATATATATATATATATATATAATGCAGCTTTCACTGCTTATGGGCTGCAGCTGTAATAAACTTGGAAGGATCCTAGTAGGTGGTTCTAGCCACCACAAGCCTAAACTATCTACAGCATCATCATCACATTTAACCTCATTCATCATGCCTGTGTGAAATTCCATTGTGGTAGCAACTATTTAGCTGCTTATGGGTAGAATGTACATAGATGTTGAAGGAGCAAACTCTCAGAGTGTCAATAACCATAACATGAATAGAATGGCACAAACATGTCTGAAATTCTTGTTATTCTTAATATTTTTGTCTTATAAAAGCAGCTCAAGTGACCCACAGCCATTATTTTAAGACAACCATATTTCCAACCACCAGGAACTGTACTATTTTAGGCTTAAAATCCTAAACTTGCAATTTTCTTTATTCTGCTCTGCCTACGATTAGAAAAATTTGAGATGAAGGGCAAAAAAACCCACTGAGCTGTGTTTCTTCCATCTGTATAGCTACAAAGGGAAGGAAAACAAGGGGAAAACACACATAAGGTAATTACCAGGTTCTGCCCTGATGAAGATAACTGCCTCATTGTGTCCATTATAAATGTTGTCATGACTTTAGTTCAAACTTTGGCCTTAAACAATGGAACCACAAAATACATATGTGCTACATATTGAGAATGTTATGGGAATGACATAAATATTTTATACAAGGGTAGTAATACTTGAACAAACTTTATCTAGCCATAACATTCTGGCACATGGACTGCTGAAACAATTGTTGCTGGGGAGAGGTTCTGAGAGGAAGACTAATACCTCAAAGTAAATTTGTTTTCAGGTCTCCTTTTAGAAAGGCTCTCTCTTTTCAGTTTACTGCAGAAGGACTGCATGGTGGGGGAGCTGGAGGTTTTCCTGTGTATGCTCTTCCCTGAGGGCTTCACTGTGGAAGAATTATTGTAAATTCACAAGATGCTCTGTGGAGCCAAAAGACAAAAGTAGGCTCTATGGGAACAAGGTGAAGATTCTTCCTATATTGTTCCTTTTCTTTGTCCATTTTTTGGACTGGCTAATTCTAGAACATGAGTGTAAGAGGCAACATGTATATAGGAAATTAAGTAGAGCTGAGATGTTGGCAATGACCCAGATACCGCAGACATACATATGCTGTTAAATTCGTAGAATTCCTTGTTTGGTTCTTTGCCACTTTAACTACCAGCATGAAAATCTCTAGAAAGTTCGTTTTAATGTTACAATATATTGATCACTAAATCCTGTGGTGACTTTCCTAAATGAATTATTACAAGATAATAGCTTCCATGGCTCTATGAGCTACTAGTGGAACTCTTTGGTTTTCTCTTTTGTTTCTTTTTATTTAATGTCTTCTTTTTGGTCACAAATTTCTCCTTAGCCATTGCCAGTTTTTCTTCAATAACCACCTCTTTTCAATAACCACCTCTTTTAGCTCTAGGCCTATTACTATTTCTGTATTTCCTTATCCATTGTGCTTATTCTCTTTCCTTTTCATCAGTTTTATCTTCCCGTTCAATTCTGGTTGCATTTCTAGGAATGTACTGTATGAATTCCACTTTTACAAAGTAAGACTTACACATTTCTGGGACTTTGATAAATTGTCACAAGACCTTTTTTATTGTTAAACATCTTAAGATTGTATAGAGATATTTAATTACTTCTATCAGATAAAGAATTAATAATTGCACCAAGAAAAACTTGGTATTGTCTTATTATTTAACATGCACAAGACTATGCCAGATATTCTGATCTGATGGAAATAGGGAACTAGATGAAGCATAGACTCCATTCACTTCATATTACTATACAATTTATATTTTTGTAGGGATAGTAGGAATGTTTACTAGGAAATAAAAGAAAAAAGAAAATTTGACAGAGTTGCTGCATTTCATTCAATAAGTTAACTTCAATACCTGAAGTAATCTTCAACTGCAACTCCTGATTTTTTTAGGCTTGAGGTAGCAACAAGACCAGGAATTACTCTTCCATCTCTGGAAAGCATATCACACCGGTCTTGGGACATTATGCAGACCAGAGGCCACCCTCAGCCAAGCCTGAAGGTCAGACAAAAGGTTCAGATAGTCCAACATGCAGCTGTTTGTCTTTCTTAACATAGGTCACCTCACCCAATTTCTGTTCTTACTGTTTGGTTTCTTTTCAAATCCCACTCTACTTCAAAATATTGTAATGTGTTCCTTGAAAGTACTAGGAATCACTTTTGAAGGATCATCTATTGCACTGCCCATTACTAGAGAAACCTCATCCTTAACTTTGTAAGCTGAAAGAGCCCAGATTCAAATTTACCAAGTGTGGACTCAGGGAATTCTTATAAGAGGAATCCTGGATGAGAAATTCATGTTTGCTGGAGTTTTGCTGCCTCTAGGATATCTCTTTTAGTAAGTCTTCCTTATGAAAGAAGCTGTGAACTGGCTCTAGATAATAACAAGCAATATTTTATAACTCTGAAATGTTATGAAAAAGCAACTTTTTTATCTCTGGCAGATAGTCTAGATAACAGCTCCATTGACTATTCAAGGAAAATGATAAACTTCTAAAGCTTGATGATTCAATCTATTGTAGCTGCAGGGACACAGTAAGAATATTTGTGCAAAACACTGAAGAACAGTTCTGAACACTAATGTGCTGAGATTACTAGAATTGCTAAGACCACTGACATAAACAACTGGCAATGTGCAGGTTTCAAAGCTGTTTTTTCTACTGTTTTTTATAAGATTAAAGACATACCTTAAAAATAAGCACTTCTAAAAATAAAATCTTCTATTGCAAAGAGTGTCCATGATATTTTTATCCACGCCAGTATTTTATTTGTCAGGGACATTAAAATGTTATATATATAATATAGAACACAAATTGTAAAGGAGGCAACATTCTTTAGAAGAAACAGAAGAACAGCTTTTTTTCACTGCACAGATAGTTTTCTAATTCAGTATCTTCATTATTCAGTATCTTTATTATTGTAAATAGAAAAATATTTAAAGGACATTCTGCACTGCAAAAGAACACTCTAGACATTGGTCTGTGGTTCTTCTGTATGTCTATAGCACAAAAACATTTAAGAGACAGCTTCTGCATAGCTGAGATTGTTAAAATCTTACTTTTCAGACAACACCCGAGGCTCTACAGGGAAGCTGATGCTACGTAGCTAGTTGTGAAAAGTAACATGCCAGTTACTATAATTAAGGAGCAAAATATTTATATTGTATGCAGGGCACCTTGATTAGAAGGTTTTTAGAAGACTCGCTACAGGCAAGTGTTAAATACTACAAGTTAGTTCTGTGAGCCAGACAGAATTCAGACAACCAGAGATAATGAGACTATAAAGATAATATGTAACTAGCAACAGTCGTGGCTTGCTTAGGGATACATGTAAACACAGTCTGGTTAGAACACTTAACAGCATCAATGTGGAAAAAAATAGAAAGGATAAAGCAAACAATACATCAAATGGTTTGTGGGCAGTTTTCAGTACATGCATGTTCTGTTTTAATGCTGAGAAGAAATAACATGTCATGACTACTATCTGCAGAATAAAAGCATTCAAGTTTTTCCCACAGAAAAGATATCCACTCCTGCTACTCTTTCTCCAGTGTTATTGTTTTCTCTATGTAATGTGGTAGCTGTCTGGGTTCATGCTGCCTTTAATTCTTCAGAGGCAGTTCCTTCCCTATTTTCCTGTCTTAACAGAGTCACTGTCTTCTCTCTTCACTTCCTCAGGTGTCTCAGTCAGAGTTGAAATCAAAGAAAATTAATTGTTGGAATGATGGAAAGTCGTAGTCAGTCTGGATGGGAAACAGACATCTAAATGACAAAAGCCATAAAAATTACAATTGCTCAATGAGAAACAGTCTCTAGGAGTAAGCCCTGAACAGGTTACCCAGGGAGGCTGCAGGTTCCTTGCGACAGAAAGCTCTAAATGATGGGTAGAGCAATTAGCCATCAGGGGTAACACAGGTACAGCACACCGTGCTTTCGAGAAGTATGAACTCAAGGAATGACTGCATTTTGTATCATGTCAATGAAAGTAGTTTGAATGTAACTAACACAGTCCTCATTTTTATTTCCAAGCAGGCTACTTCCTGAATAGGTATTAAAATCACTATGTTTGGACTTCTTGTTTGCTTGTTTTAGTCTATTATTAATTATACATTATGTTTGTGGAAATCTCTCTGTGTAGTCATACAGATCTTGCATTGGTTTTAGCCTTGGCCTTTGACATTTAGATATCTGTGTATCTATTTGTATTTTTGTCATATTCTTCTCTTCGTATACCTACTGGATTTGATAAGAAGTCCCACTAAAATGACAATTACAATCATAATTAATACAATACCTGTAGCTTTTCTTAGTCATGGAAAGGCTTCATAAGGCTAAATTAAAATTCATTAAAAATAGCTTTATTTATTAAAATTGGCTCAGGTTTGTTGGTACAGAAATTAAACTTGGGCATGGCAACTGCATTGTCACTTCTAATTTAGATAATTTTTTTAACTCATTAGTCTTACTTTGTGTATACCCTTTCCTCTTAATGAGAGCAGAAAGAGAATTTGCAGCCTACTGAGTTAGCCATCGTAATTGTAAGCTTGTTTCAGGTCCTCTCAAACCACAGGTTTTGTTAAAATTATAAGCCAATTTAGCAACAAAGCCCTGTTAATAAATATAGTCCAGTAGTGTTTTTAAATCAGAAGTAAAATGATCAGCTCTTTATGTGTTTGTTATGCATATAACAGAACAGAAGGTCTCAGCGCAGCAAGATCGTATCTTGGTGCAGCTGGATCATATGCTGCCCACATTTGCTGATTGTCATGGTGATTTATTGTTATTATCAAAACTTTCCTATTTCTGCATACTAGTAATTGTAGGCTATTTGTAACATTTATGGCCAAAAGTACTGGCAGTGTACTCTGAGGTTATATCTGTACTAGTAAATTGAAGAAGTAGAACTTTCAGGATGTTAAAACTCAGTTATTGGTAGTTTTAAATGGTTAGAATCAACCTATAGACAGTTTGGGCATGTTTCCACATGATTATCAGGGGCAGTTCAGGCATTAGCACAGGCCATTGGCCATTTGCAGTTTGCGTGCAGACACCTTCATTTGAAATCTAAGAAAACATAATAGTCTGGATCTGATTCATTGTGTGCCAGTGAGCCTCAATGGCAAGGAAGAATCCTGGGAACATAACCTATTTGTCAGTCCTGGTGGTTTGAGTATAGAAAATATCATACAGGATATGCAGAAGCAGTATTTTTCTTTAAATAGGTTTGTAGTTGTAGACATAACTCTTTGCATATTCATGTAGCAAATATAAACTTACTCCATCAACAAGGAAGGAGAGGAGAATGAGGGAGTGGCAGTTGGTCATACAGGTATCTAACTGCTGCTGTCTTGCTTAAGAGGCTCTGCCAGGTCATCCTGACTTGCCCTTGGAAAGGGATGACTTGTCACTGATTGCTTTATGTCTCCCAGTACTTGATTGAGAGTAGATTACGTTGGATTAAAATAAAGAGTGGCTCTTTATTTTACAGGACAAAAAAGAAGCTCATTGGGAATTATAATGTAAGACTATTTTAGCTATATGATAAAGTTTACTTTTAATTCTTGTGGGGAAAAAGGGTTCCTGAATGTTTTAGGCAGGCAAGGTTCATTCAAGTGTCTTGCTATATCTGTATAGCTCTTCAGAACTTCTCAGTTTCAGATTAAAAAAGGGAGCTCTCTTGAACAGAGAGGCAATTTCTGTATAAACTTGTTCTCTTCTGCTTGTTTCTGCACATGAGAAAAAACCTGAGAATAGTAAGCGATGTACTGACTTTTATACATACTCCATAATAATATTGTTCCTTTATTCCTACGCTTACAGGTAAAATATGCTTTTTGCTCTATATATCATAAGATCTGAGCAGAATCATGATCCTGCCTTACAGATAATGCTTACTAATTTCTCAAACTTTCTTCACATGAAAAAATCTTGAGCACAGTCTCTAAATGTGTTTTTTTGTCTCCTCAAGAATTTTTTCCTCGGCTCTGTTGGAACAATTAAGACTATAGATTTCATTGGATTAGTGCAAGTCAATGAATTTAAAATAATTAAAATACCATTATTAACAAAGACCTTTCAGCACTAACCATTATGTGAGGATTATAGTCTATTTGCCCAAATACTAATTATGCTTCATATTTTTCATCCTTTATATGGCTCTTCCGCTTCTGGAAATGCTCCCCAAGCTAAATACTCAATAGAAACCGGATGTGATTTTAAAGCACCTGCAAAGGTAGTGGGATTGGGGAGCCAGGTGCAGGGATGGGAGAAAAGAAAAAGAATATGCTGGTTCTGTCCTGTGTTGACAAAAATACAAACAGTGGGGTGGGGGAGGGGGAAGTTTCTTGTCAATCTGATTAAAACTGTACACAGTTCAATTAGTACCTTCAAATGAGGCTTCTGTACTATTAGCCCCATTGCTGAATTTCTTTATTCTCTGTATAATTATTTCTTCTTAAGTCTTAAAAATTGGGGTAGAATTTCCCTCAATAATCCTTGTTTCTCTCAGTGATATGTTTATGTGACCTTCCCAGTCAACAAAGAATAAGTATGTAGGCAATTCACTGACTCTGATTCAACCTCCATAGATGATTACTTCCCTGAAATGAGCAGAAAGAGTAGCAGCTCATCTGAATTGCCATAGATATTCTTTCTTAGCAGAACAAGGAAAATAACAGCTAAATCAACAGTAGTTCTGTAAATCCCCAAAATCTGATATGCATAAATAACAGCTTTAAATCACAATCTTCTTTCCTTGTCTCCAGAAGCAGAAAAGGAAGCAGAAAAGAAGTCACAGATAATCAAACGAGATTTCTTCTGTGTTATTTGCACTGCAAACATCTAGAAGTCAGCACATAGAATTAAGCTGAGGGAAGTAAAATTTTGGACACAGACAGAAAGAGTAGGATAAAAGCTAGAAATGAGTCAGAGATGACCCTAAGATAACAAGCAGTGTTTATAATTCTTATAAATTCCTCCCAAATGACAAGATTTTTGTTGGTCTCATACTGACCCTGTGAAACTACAGCCCACTCAGGAATTTCTGTCCATTTAGTAAAAGTCCTCCCTCTTCCAAACAGTCCCTGCCTTGTGAAATGAGTGCAGAGCCAGGAAACAGATCTTAGGAGGGGACTTTTCATGGCAGGAGAAGCAGAAATGGGACAGGACATGGAGTTGTGTGGAACAAAAGTGTACTGCTCATTTTGGAGTTAGGGCAGCAGGAGTGACTGCTGACAAGTAAGAGCTCTGGAAGCTTCAGAGGATAATAACCACAAAGGCTACTGGACCTCACGCATGCTGGGGACAGGTAACACATTTTTCTTAAAAATCTCATCCTTGGATGGCATCATGATTCATGACTGGAAGGGAAAAAATGCTGGATTTGAGCATGAGGAGAAAAGTAATTGCTATTGGTTTGATAGAATTTATATTATGTTCTTTAGACATAGTAAAACACCTGAATAGTAGCCTAGAGAAACAATGAGAAGAGACAAGAGCTGTAAAATACACATGACAGTGATCTGTCCACATGACATTGACCATAGTCATCCTTTGCAAGACCAAACATGTTGTTAAACCTGACAAAATATTAGTTCAGAAAAGAAAAACTCCAACAAAAATCTTATACTGTAGCGAAGGTTCTAAGATTGCAGTTTGTGCTTGTTTTACACTGAATATGAGGCAAGACGTCTACTGTACCCAAATTACCAAATAGAAAATACTGAGACAATGCATTAGGCAAAGAGACAGCAAGAACATCAGATGAGGACAGATTTGCAAAAGTTGTGGATAATGTGATACAGAAATTTTTAGGTAAATGTCTAAAAGGCCCCAGTGACACATAAAGACATTCTCTGTGCATTCTGTGGTTCTTTGTGCGCTGGACATCTGAAATCTCCTATTTGTTGTTAAAGGTGGCTGATCCATAGGAGTGGATTTCTAACAGCAGGCAGTGGATTGCAAATGCACAGAGGATGCAGTATCTGCCTAGTAGCATGAATTTACTTTACTCCCTATTTCTAAATCAGGGAGTTGAAGACTAACCACAGTACCTCACTGGCACCATGCAAGTCCCATGGCCCCAGAGGGGAACTGGGAGATGAAATCTATCATGGGAAGCTAAAGCCTACTGCCTTTTTCATGTAACCCCCAGTACATTTGGAGCTGGCAAATAAGACAGCATACATACAGGTGTTTTTCTGCTACCTAAGTAGCACAAAAGATCATGGAACAGTTGGGATCTTTAAGTCTAGTGAAGAATAAGAAATCACTAGAGACTTTGTTCAATATCAAAGTGAGGAAATAAAAGACAGTGTGAAAGAAATTAAATTTAAAATTAGAAGGAGAGGAGTCTTGAACAATGACTGTAAGCTTTCAACATGAAAATAATGTGGGTGAAGAGAAGAACGAAAGCAGAGCAGCATTTTATGTTGTATGGAGTGATCACAACACACTTGTGATGACAGAGAAAGAAACCAGTGAGCAGGGAGAAACTAGGGCTGAAAAGAGCACTGAAAGCAACAGGGAAGTATAGGCTGGAAGAAACTAAGTGCTTGAATAGATGGATGTGTTTGGAGTGAAGAAAGTGCATGAATTTCCAGTTTCAGCCCTAAAGTCAAAAGAAGAAAGGGACTGGAGAAAAGAAGGAAGTAAGACATGTACAGTATTGCCTGCCCGATTTTCTAGGATGCTGGTAGGATCTTGTGAAGAGAATCAAGAGTGAAGAGGAAAGGGACTGAGGAGAGATAGCAGCTAGCAAAGAGTTGGTGTCCTCTGCAAAGATGTTTGGCTGGGAATGTGGCAGGAATGTGACTGCAAAGCATTGACCTCGTAAGGCATAAAGTCGTCTTACTATATTTTTTCAAAAGTTTTGTTTGCTGAAGACATATTTTTTCAAAACATAATATGAAGAGCCCCTGGCACTTGACAAGCCCCACTAGCATCGTTAAGGCTTAGGTAGTTTTAATTTTATCTGCATATTGTGACTTCAGAGTACTTCGCCTCTGGGATAGCATCCCAGGAGACTGAAACCGAACAATTAAGCTGGTAACGAAGCGCGCGTTGAGTTGCCTAAAGCCCGCTGCGAGCGCCCGCGGAGGCGCCCGGCAGGACGGGATGGCCTGTCCCGAAGAGACCCCCGAGATTCCCGGACGCCGCCCCAAGGAAAGCCGCTGTGCCTGAGGGCCAGCTTTGCACACCCTCAGGTTTTTACCGTACGGTAATACCGGGGCCTCAGTTATCGCCTCCGTCAGCAGAGCGGAGGAGAAACGCTTATCTAAGAGAGGCTCCACCAAACAGCGAGGGAAGGGGCAAGCCTCCTGCCGCTGGTGCGATGCTGACAGCCCGGCCAGACCCTGCGGACGGGCAGCCAGGCCAGCACCACGGACACTGCCCCAGCCTCCCGCCCGCTGGGCGCGGTGGCTGCAGGGGGCACCGGACCGCGGGGCCGGGGCCGAGCCCACAGCTGCTGTCGCGCTCCGGCGGCGGTGCAGGGCCGTCCCCGCGGGGCGAGGGTGCGTCGAAAGGGGAGGAAAAGGGTTGCTCCTCCGGGCTGTCGTCTCAGCCGTGACCGCGAACAGCCCGTGTTTACACAGGGCGACTCCCAGGCTCCCAAGTTTAGCGCTGAGACAAAATTTATTGCGGTTATTCCGGGCGAAGGAAGAGTTCCTATGCTTCTGCGGCGGCGGAGGCGAAAGAGACCGGACGGAGAGAACGGGGCGGGGGGCAAGCGACGGCGGGTCAGAGCGGCACCGGGCTCTCCTCGGATGGTGTTCCTTGCCAGCAGTTCGGGAGTATCTCTTTACGATGCTGCTCCTTTCCTTTAAAACAAGTGTTTAGCCGAAAATGCCAGTGTAATAACCCAGGGATTCATCCCCTAATGAGAGATGAGCAGCGCCCTCGGTCAGCGAGCCCCACCGGTCCTCCGGTGCTTGACGAGGGGGCAGCCTTGCCTCCAGTGACTCCCATTCTGTCCCCAGGTGTCATGCTGTCCTTGTCCTCGGTGGAGCCCGGTGCCTCTCCGCTTCTCCCCAGCAACCCCCTATTTTGGGCTGTCGCGTGTTATTTCGGGTTTCTCTGCCGGGCGACCTGCGGCTATGACGGTGTCAGCCCCGGGGAGGTGAGGAGAGGGGAAAAAGGGGGCGGAGGAGTGACAGACATGGGCCTCGCCGTGCCGCTGAGCTGGTGTCATTTGTCTTTCAACCTGAACGCTGTGATTTCTTTTTTTTTTTTTTGCCACGATTATTTTCTGTTATTGGGGCTACGCGACCGCTCGAGGATGACCTTCCTTCTCACTGGAAGCGGGAGCCCCCCGCGCACCCCTCCCCGGCCACCAGAAGGTCGGGGGTTTTCCCTCTCCCCACCCCATCCCCATCCTGGAGCCCTCCCAGGTCTCCCCCCGCTGCCGCGCCGGTGCTCCCTCTCCTCGCGTGACCTTCCCAACATGGCGGCTCGGCCGCCCCCTCCTCCCTCCGCCCCGCCGCCGCCACGAGGGGCCTCCCCGGCGAGGGGGCGGTGGCGCTGTCAGCCGGGCGGGGCGGGACCCGGCCGGGAGCGGGCGCGGGGCAGGGCCGGGCCGGGCGGGGCGGTCCCGGCGCCGCGCACACTGACAGGCGCTCGGCCAGCAGACGGCGGCCGCGCTGGGGTGCAGAGCCGGCCGCGCACCCTCCCGCCGCCGCAGAGGGAACCAGCATCGCCTCAGCGAGGAGACGCGGGGCGAGCGGCGCTGGAAAGCCCCGACCGCCCCCGTACCTGTGCCCTCCGGGGGCGGTGAGTGGGTGTAGCCGCCGCCGATCACCTGGGATCCCGCCCCGCAGCGCCTCCGCCTCCCGTCCTCGCCCGGCCGGGGAAGGCGCCGGCGCCACCGCGAGCGAGCGAGTGAGCGATCGCGCTCCGAGCGGCCGCGGGCAGCAGGACCAGGGCCCGCGGGCGAAGCGAGGCGAGCACTGCGGCGCCGGTGGGGCTCGCCCGCTCTCGGCAGCCGGGGCGAGGCGGGCGGGAGGGGCGGCGGCCCCCGGCCGGCAGTGCCCGCGGCGCGGGGCGCTACAGCCGCGGCAGGATGAACCCCAATGTCACCTACGCCAGTCGCAAGCGGCGGAAACCTGTGCAGAAAATGTAAGCGGCCCCGCGGGCGGGCGGGGGACGAGGCGGGGAGGGCGGTGGGAGCGACGGGCTTCCCGGGGCCGCGCCGTCCTGCCGTGGAGGCCCGGCGGGGGCGGCCGGCGGCGCCGTGCGGGGCAGGGGCGCCCGGGAGAGGGATTGCCGCGAGGTGCTGGCGGGATTGTTACTGTTTTTAGGGCTGTTCCCCCCCAAAAAAACCCAAGGGAGTGCCCGGGCGCAGAGGGTCGAGGCGGGGGAAGCAGGGAGCGGTGCCGGCAGCGCGGCGCAGCCGGCTGACCTAGATTGGGAGGCATCTGAGGTGACGGCTCCGCGCGGTGGCTGCTCTCGCCCCGCCGGAGCGGGTCCCGCGGGTGGTGCCGCGGTGGCTGCCCGCGCCCCCCTCACCGCTCCCGCACTGCTCAGGTGTCTCTGCGGGGAGCGAGTGGTCGGAGCCGGGAACGGCTTGGCCAGTTCCGATCGTTTAGGGCTGAACCCCCAGCTTTAACCCTCCGGTATTCCATGAGATGCGTTTATTTGCCAAAGAAACCCAAATGCTGTAGACCGGTCGAAAGAGGGGAAAAAAAAAAAGTTTAGTGTATGGTGGCTTTTTGTTTGTTAATTTGTCACATTGAAACTGTGGGAACAGCTTACTATCCGAGTAATTTTCTACGATGCACCTGCTTTAGGTTTGCATCCTAGGCTTTGTATGCTCCACTAAAAGGCTGTTCTCATGAGAGGGGCATTTTCAGGCTAGAGGAGATGCTTAACTTGCACTTTCGACCGAAAGTCAAGAATCTATAGGTCATAAAAAGTAGCAAAGCTAAACTACTGAGTTGCAAGAAAAATAAGGAAAGCTAAAGAAATCTTTGTGCATTTCTGCGGGGTACTTCTGTAGATGTAAAATAACTGCCAGAACTACAAAAGCATTAAAGGAGAGAATGACAAATATTTAATGAAATCCTATTGTGAATGATGTGTTTTTAGATTCACAGCAGACAGACAACTGTCTTGGGGGGGAAGGGAATTAGCTTGAGCACTTGCTTCTTTGTGGTTGGAATTGTTAGAATGAATGCATGTAACCCTACAAGTTAGCACAGAAAGTCTAAAAATGTATCCTTTTCTTTTTTTTTTTATTCCCTTACTAGAAAATGCTTTAATTATGAAAAGAGCAGTGCTTTCTTCTTTGATCTTTCTTTTCCAAATAAAAATGTAGAGGTACCTAGATAAATTTACACTGTAGATTTGGACTTTTAAGAATGAAATCAGTGTTTTTTCATGAGGAAATGACATGTATTTGTAGGCTATTAATAGCTAAAGGCAAATAGTTCTGGTTGTGAAAGGGCGAGGTGTTCTGCCTTGCCTGGTAAGATAGCTTAATGTCTGGCTTACTATTAATTTCTGGTTAGCCTTGGCTAGAGGATGTGAAACCTTGTATTTTACCATACTGTAGTGTCTACATAAGTAATCCTTTTCCCTGTATCTACTCGTTATGTAAGTTGTCTGAGCTGCTGTGATTAGTTGAACTTGAAGCCTTTTTCTTTTTTTTTTTTTATTACTAATAGGAACTATTTATCTATTGAGGGACTGTGCCCTTTAGGACCAGAGGGAAAAGTTTCTTCTCAAAATAAAAGTATTCATATTGAAATAGTATGCTCACCCATAATTGAAGCGGAGGCTGATTATTAACATACCTTGTTTGGGTTACTGGAAATTATTTTTATGCGACACATTCATCTCGCATGTAACATTTACATGTTTCTTTTCTTCTCAAAATACCTATGCTCTTTGGCTGCTGCTTCTGTTAGGCCAGCCTTTCAGAACATTTCTGGTGGGTCAGAGTGCTCCAATTTCTCACATAACTAGTTACAGACCACACCTTTAGGCCAAAAAAAAGTGAGACAGGTAGTAAGTTTTTTTTTAACTGATTGATGGAGGGAGGTAAGATGTACTTGGTGCTGGTTAATAAAACTTTGACACCACTGTCATTTTAATCTGTTTGAAGTTGATAATGATATTTCCTACCCTCAGTAGAATTCACAGCTCTTCAGAAAAAAAAAAAAGGTGATACCTTACTGGACCTAGTATCTTTATAGAAGAGATTGTTTCTGTTGATAGTTCTAATTTTTTGTTTGCCATGTATGTAACTCTGAATGGCACATAATAATTGGTAACCTGTGGTGACAGGCAGATAGTCCTTAGAAATGGAAGAAGGTCTTAATATATTGCTATAGTTGTCATTGAAAAAATATTAAATAGAAGAAATAATTCTTACTTCAGGTGTAAATAACTCATGAAAGCCATGGTGGTAACTCAAAACTAGTTTAAGAAACATGCCTCCTGCAACTACCCCTTTTTATTATCTGCCATGTAAAGAACTGAACTTGAAAGGGAATCACAGGCTATTGCCTGACAGTGCCAAGTGTTGAAATGTGCTTTTTTGATTCAGTGGGGAATTACAGTATCACAGCTGAAAAAGAAAAGCAATCATGGGGGAACATAATAGGCAACTGTTCCTGCAATTCATCTTATCTTGTCATGTAAGGAAGAAAAAAAAAAAAGAGGATGCTAAACATGTGCACTCCAATTGCTTGTAATATGCTACAGAAATCACTTTCTTAATACCTTGGAGTCTTTCAATTTCCTCCCTCTTTAGTGTTTGAGCCCTGCGAGTCCCCCTGGCGGTAGCAGGGCTGGGGGGGGGTTCACTCCCCACTGAGACTTCGGGAGCAGTGGGTGGCCCCTGCGTGTTGCTTTGCTCTTTTTTCTGAAGACTTAAATTTCTTTCATCTAGCGATCGTTAAGTGAATTAATATACTAGGATTGTAGTAGGAAGGATAAAATGCAAATTTTATGGAAGTGGGGCTTACTGCAGATAGATTCTGACATGAGGTGAAGGGTATTACATAAGTACAGATCCAACTTGCAGTTTTTATGTCTTTCTGCTTACTAGCTCTGATTTGGTTTGTTTTTGTTTTTTTCAATGTTTGGATAGGAATTGTTTTGTATAACTGGATAAATGTAATAGACAAAGAATGGGGTGGAGAGTTCTAAATGTTTCATACTATGCAGATGCAAAAAGCATAATGTCCTGTTTTTTAGTAGACTGAATAAAAAATTATGATAGGATTTTGTTCTGTGTTATCTTGAATATATTTGACTTTAAGTACTTCAGAGGTTTGACTCAATCCTTAATGATGAATAGTCCTAGTAATGTTAGGAAGCAGAGCAGAGATATTTTCATTTAAAACATTGAAACAGTTTATGTATTCTTTGAAGGCAAACAAACAAGAAGTGCCAAAACAAGCTTTCAGAAAGGAAGTTCATCAGAAAAGAAAAATAATCATTGAAATATTCCTTTGTGTAAAGCAGTATCGGCTACAAACAGCAGTTTGCACCTTTTATTTGAAAAGGAGGCAATAAAGCTGTTATCATATGTAGAATAAACTTCTTATATATATTTGTCAGTCTCGGTGTAACTGTACATTACATGTAGACTGCTACATAAAATTCGCTGGTTTTAAGGTTTGATTTTGGTTCTTTTGGTTTGGTTTTGGTCAATGTTTCTTGCAAAAGCATACATTTTAGAAAAGAATCTGCAACAAATGGAGGTGTAGGTATGTAGGTAACATGGTCAGTAGACAGGAACATATTTTTTTGTTTCTTTTTTTTCAAGTAACATTGGCTTGTTATCTTAAATAATAGTGAAATATTTTAAAACTGAGTGTTAAACTTTCATTCTCGATTAGTGTTCTGGATGTCTCTATTACTCTGGTTGAGTCCTTCATGCACCAAACAAACTAAAACTCTGTTTACTACTGGAGGACAAACAGTAGCCCAGCATTGGACAAGTAGTATGCAACTGCTTGAGGTTTTTTTAGTAAAACAACTTTATCCCTTCAGCAGCCTGAATCTTTGCTCGTTTCAGTCTCTGCTGAAAGAGCCACTGGAAAGAATCTCTTGCCCTTTCAAGATTGGTTGATGACAACTTTAGTTTTTAAGAGCTTGATGGTCCATGTCATATCTGTTGCTTCCAAAGCAATCATCGGCTGAATTTTCAGTAATCATAAATTCAGTGTGGGAAATAAGAGTAAATGCTTAGAAGTATTTTTCAGTTGCTTAAGTAAATAGAGAATTTTTTAGGATTGTAATACTTGCTTAGTGGTAACTGATGCATTTCATATACCTGAACTACACTGAATTAAATCATATGCGCATTTACTCTTAAATATGAGAGGAAAAATATACATAGCTGAGAAGATTAAATCCATTAGCTAGGTGACTTGTATGTTCTTTCTTATGTCCTTTTTTCCTCAGCAATAAAATTGTTCTGATGAACTTCTAATTAGTTTTTTTTAGGAGAATTATATTTCTTTTAAACGTGTCACTGTATCTTTAGTGCTCTTCTTGCACATTCTTTTATTCTCTTGAGTGCATTTCACAGTTCAGTCTTGTTAATAAGGTATCATGCTTTTCAGTGCTTAGTTGTTTGTTGTTTTCCTTTTTTTTCCCAAAGTATATGTTGTCATGTCATGAAGAAAATAAACTTGTGCTTTCTTTGCGTTTTCTCAAAAACTACTTCAACTTCCCTTTAAAATGATAAAATTAGCATGTAAATATTGAAACTTAATTTGGCCTTTTGATAATGATTAAGACTTCGGTATTTGTGCACTTTATAATAATTTATTGCTGTTAATGTCTGGGAAGGCACACATGATAAGCATGATGATGAAAATTTCTGATTGAGTAGGCTGTAGAAGACCAGTGAAAACAGTAGTTAGCTAGTGCTGTGGTGGCAAATTCATTAAAATTGTTAAATTAAAAATTAAGTGTGCTTGCTTGTCTTGTAGCTGTTGGATGATAAGGGTTGTAGCTCAGTTCAGAGGTTCTGTGTGTACATGGACCTCTGGCCTTGGATTAGGGAAATCAGAAGGTAAAAGATTAAGAACTGAAAGATCAACTTAAAATACATTACCTCCTTTAGTACTTTTTTCTTCTTTTAAATAAAACACATGCATGGATTTAATCTTGACATAGGACATAATTTGCCTTGGAGATAATTTTCTGCAGTGAAGCTAGGGCTGTCTTTAGCATCGAGGGTTTATATAAGTGGATGGAAAATGGTTTAGCTTGCTGCTTATGCCCCTGGCGCTTCCGCCCTTATTCCCTTTGTCACTGAAGGATCCATTTTTATGTAATGGATTTTAGTTGGGTGACAAAGGGGAAAATTAGGGATAATCAGTGTTTGATTTGGAGGGAGAAAATATGGCAAGATTTATGCTGCAAATAGTAGTAACATAATATTCAAAAATGCTTTCAACTAGTTAAAAGTAAAAAACGAGAAATCATTAGAAAATCAGTGTAAATTAGAAAAACAATCAACAACTGATATCCTGATGAGATGACTGCACAGTTGCACATAATTTCAACTACTTTGTCAAATTGTGAGTTTAAAGTAAACCAGAGGGCAGTTGTTAAAATAGAGCAGTCTGCTATTTAGTTTGAAAAGTTTATGTGTGTTGAATGGTTTCTATGGAGTCCTCCACTTTTCAGGAGCAGACCAGTTTGATTTGATATTAGTTAACCATTCCCTGATTGTTATACAACTGATACCTGCTTAAAGTTTAGAATTTATTATTCAGACATTTATGGCAGTCTAATATGTAAAAAAAAAAATTAAGAAATAACTTTTAATTTACTGCTAATGTTTGGTGATTTTGAACTTTATTTTGTTAGGGTTATATTTAAATTGTGTAACCCTATGGCTTGTACAAATTAGTATTCTGCCAGCATAAGAGAATATGAAGAAAGCTTTGCTAATTTATTCGAAGTTTAATATTCACTTGGGAATATGGTGAACGGACAGTGTCAAACTCAGGACTTGTGACCAAAGCACACGCATCTAACCAAATAGCTTGTCATCCATGGCCATTGATGATAAAGCTATGGGTTTTTTTCAAAGACAAAGAATTTTCATATTTCTTGATTAATTTCTTTTTCCCACTTTTCCAATATTTTTAGGATAAAGCTTTACTAAAACTGTGTCCTAGACAATATTTACCCTGCAGCAAGTTTAACTTTATCTGAGGAGTAAGTAATTGCTGCTGCTATGTTATATTTTTGTCTATTAACAACATTTTATATTATGGCACCTTCACGTTTCCAGGCCCTACATAAGGCATGTGCCTCCTTTAATGTGCAAAAGGACAGTCATAGTGCTGGGGAGCAGGCAGCCAGACTTAAGTGCAAGTTTTTGACAAGTGACACTTGAATAAGCAAAGGCTGTAAAAAGAAGGGCTTGAATTTAAACTAACAAGAAGTGTAATTGAAACATAAAGTAAAAATAAGCTAAAAATAAGAATGTCTGTTCCAGCAGTACTTATTTGGCTGGAAACACAAGATGAAGTTATTTTACTCTATGGTTTACTTTAAGCAGCAGCAAAAATAACTATTGATGCTTTTGCGTTTTCTCATCGTAAAATTGATATAAGTATGACAGTTGGAAGCAGACTAAACAAAATACTGAAGAAATTAGCTGCTGAATGTCTTTATGCTCAGTATTTTTGAGTGATGAATATTGCAGAACAAACATTCCTGGAGAGGAGCACGAACTGATAACTGATGCAGATCTCATGTAGAACCTCAGTACTGGAAAAGTGAGAATGAATCACTCTTTCATTAGAAAACTGTTTAATAAAGATCATAAAATCTACTATGGCTTGTGCAGATAAATTATTTTGTTTCAGTATTGGCTTGTAATGACTAATTGTAATTCAAAGGAGTAGGGGCTTAAACTTGTTCCCAGACTTCTGCGTGCATGGGGAGGTGTGAGTATCCAAATAGCTGGACTTGAAGCTCAGGGTGGATATGAATGGAAAATAGCAAGTTTATAAAAACTTCATTATGTAATTCATAACAAGAAAAGCTTTTGAAATCATTCTTTGTAAGGTACAAAGGCACCTCTTTGTCATGCTGTACTCAAATGAAATGCCTTCAGCTGAGAGGTGACTTAAAGGATGAGCTCAGTAGTGTTTGCTACAAAGATTTTACATGCAGACTAACTTTATCTCATGGGGGTTTTTTGTGCAGTTTTGGATCTTCATTATCTAGCACGTTACTAAAACTTTTGTTATATTCAACTGAAAACAACCTAATCCAAACATTGACAAAAATTAGGGACATCTGTGAGAAATAATTATCGAAGCAAAAAAGTGTGCTCTCAAATGTATTTGTACACAAATACCACTAAAAGTTACCAAATTATTTATTATAATAATTATTATTTATTATAATACAAACATTTGGAAGAATAAGTGACTGAAAATGTAGGAAGCTTTTTATAAAAAATGCTGAATCTCAAAGATTTCAAATATTCATTGCATGTTCAAATAGACACTGTAGCTCAAACTGCTTCATTTAACAGTGTGTGTGTGTTGGAGGGGAGGTTAAGCCATCTTAGGTTATTTCTTTTTTTTCTGATGGGAAACAAAATCACTTGGGAAAACATTTTGGTTGTTAAAGTTTGAGACAATTTGTAATCTTAGCCTTGGTGAATATTTGCCTTCATTTTGGAGAGGAGCTTACACTTAGGCTGTGTTTGTTTTATTGCCACAGAGTAAAGCCGTCCCCAGCTGAAGGAGTCAAGTCCAATCCATCCAAGAGACACAGGGACCGCTTGAATGCGGAGTTGGACCGCTTGGCTAGCCTCCTGCCTTTCCCTCAAGATGTTATCGCCAAATTGGATAAGCTGTCTGTGCTTAGGCTCAGTGTCAGTTACCTGAGAGCCAAAAGTTTTTTTGATGGTAAGTGTTGGAAATTTATTTGGTTTTGAACTGCTTGTAAAATTCAGTTTTACACTGTATGTTGATTTCAGCTGTTCAAGTACTTAAAACTGTTACATTTATTTTAATGGAATAAAATTAAATGTATTTCAATGGAACCTCGGGTTTTGTGGATATATACAATGTAACTGTATAAAGTAAGCTTTCCAGTTTCATGAAACCAAATGTAACTACTTATATTTCACTTAGGTCACCAGGCTTTCAAAGCTTTACGTTTGGAATTGATATTGCCTTTAATGAGTCCTCTAGTCCTTTTCATCAGACTATCAAAAATACCCAAGAGATTTCTCTTTTTCCCCTCTGAAAATTGCCTTCATAAAACTATTACTATTCAAAACATGTCATGTGAGTTCCCATCAGCTATATGTTTTGCTTAATGATACATCAAAAATAACTTTGTTTTGATATAAAGTAATTGCTACTGCCTCTTCCTATAGTTTATTGCAAAGGTGATTTGTAAAGAATAGAGACAAAGTCTTTCCTGGGTCCAAGCCCTGATTAATGCAGGACATGAGGCATTAAGACGACATCTGAGGTTCTCCAGTTGTGTGGGCAGGTTTTCACTGACCCCAGCCCTGACACGGGTAATACAGCAGCACTTGGAGTGGTCATCAGGCCAGAAGTGGGTGTTCTTGGCCACCTCAGAGCTGGCCAAAGAGTCCTACCCCACTCCATCACTACCTGAGCTGTTCTGTAGGGTGAGACAGGCTGGCTGGCTTCATGCCAGTTTTTACATAGGCAGAAATATTCTTTTCATTGCTGGAATAAAGCAATGAACTTTTATTGAATTAATTGTCCTTTCTTGAACCAATCAGTCAGATTTTACAATATTATATTAAAGATTAAATTCTGTTGGTCAACTGTAGCTAAGGAATCTTGATTACAATGGAGTTGATATTATAATTTTAAGCTGTTTTTTAACTAAGTTTTTTGGACATTAAAATAACCTCTGTCCTCATTAGTTCAAGATTTAGTGTTTCAGCCTTCATAACATGGATGAAAGAACTCAAGAAACCTAACTAAGACAGTTTCGCTTTTTTCTGCAGGAATACAGAATTATTTTTATTTATTGTGTCAACTGGCTTCAATTTGTTAATGCTCATAAATTCACATTCTGTGTTTTATTGCTTGAAGAATATATGCAAGTGTCTTGATTTCTGTGCTTGTTCAGGACGATTCTTAATACGGAATCCAGTCTAAGGCTAGAGTTGGGCAAATATTTCTGGCAGTGTTTTTTTCACATGAAAAAGTTTTCTCCCATCAAATGAGAGAAATCTTTTAGAAAGTCAGTGTCATAAAAATCTGTGCAAGATATCTCAGGTAGGTTGCTTTAAAAGAAATTATTTTGCTTGTCTGTGTTCTCTTGCTGAACTAAAGTGTAGTTCTAGTCTCAATGAAATGTGTTTTGTTGTGGCTTTTAAAATGGTGTTTTCTGAAATAAGCCCAAGATTACAATGTTCTGTTTTGCTTGGGATGAAGCGATAATAACAAATCTCAATTTCTCATGCAGTGGAAATGCTTTTTATTCTTCCTGCCCCTTCCCTCCAATTTGCACTTGAAGGTCCTGTAATAAAGGGGTTTAAGACTATGATTTCTGTATAGGAAAAAAAATTAAAAATCATGCCTTTAGCTGTAAAGAGACATTCAGAATTCCTTCACACCAAAATTTACATCAGTTGCTTGTTTTTAATTTGAACATATGGTAGCTTTCAGCCATTTAGAGTGGTGATGAATTAGATGTGCATTAGTGGCAGAGAAGTTATATTTGCATTTCAAGTTGCAGTTTAACTACTGTGGATCTGGAATTGAAGCAAACAACCTGTGTTTTTAACTTAGTTGCATAGCACTAGGTTTGTATCCATTTCAGGCAAAGGTTTGTTGCTAATGCTACCATACTGGACAACAGCTGTAGAATATAGAACATTTAATTGCATTATAATGAATTAAGGAGCAGAATTTTGATTTGCCTTGTTGGAAAGCAACAAGTGCATATACTAGGGTGCATTACAAGAGAATATTTTTCCTTTAGACTCCATAATATAAAAAAGCCTGGTAAATTTGAAAAGATAAAAGATCTGATGTTGCTTACCTTACATTTTTAATAGTACAAAGTGAATAATAGTACAAAGTGAAGTGAGTTTAATTTATACCTTCAGACAGAATAGCTTCAGTAGAAGTTGTCTTAACACTTTTTTAGCAGAAACCTTTTTACTACTTCTTTTCAGGCCTTTGAACTGTAGGACTACAAGTCAGGTTAGTCATTAGTTTCCATCTCAAGGTGTTTAAAGACTAACATCCATGACTTCAGTAAGAGTGACCAATTTCTGACCATGACAGAGACAATAGTGAAAACTTGGTCTTTTATACTAATGTTCCTAAATAACATGGAAGCTATTTCAGTGAAATTCAGCTTCCAAAAGAAAAATTAGTGCTTTGAATGAACAAAAGATGAGAGAATGAACAAAAAAACCCTGAAAACCTCTAGTTTAGGTTTGCACGATCAATCTACGCAGTACTTCTCAGGATGGCTTTTTTGAAGGCACATTTTGTGTAATTGAAGATATGCGGAAAACCCTGTAGAATAAATCTGACAAATGCAAGAGTGAGCACTGATTGTCACCTTGAGTGCCTAGACTGAGCCAACTGCTCCACTTTATTAACACAGCATGCTGAAGTAAAGGGAAACGCTAAATGAATAACAGGATGCAAATGGGGGGTGTGTAAATTCCTGCGGAAAGTAAAATATAAATGCGTAATCATATGATCTTGCTTGAAAGGAAACCCAAGTTTTTTCTGTAACAATAGATATTTTTTTCAAAGAAAACACTTGCATTTTTCCAAGTTTAAATAATCTAGAGTGAATGTCTGTTTACTGAAGGCGGAAGTCTGGGGTGAAAAAAGGAACCGTTTTGTGAAAGACATTTCTAAAAGTTACATCAATTTGAATAAATGTGCCTCACTTAAGACACATTTTTTTTTGTCATTACTTTAAAAGCTAAGGGGTCTGTGTGTGTGTATATGCACACATATATGAGTATATATACATATATATCCCCACCAGTAAAAAAAGCATATTCCCCTGACCCTACTAATTAAAATGGTACAGAATGTTCTCCAGAGCTAAAGACAGGTGAGTGTTTCTCTAGCATCTACTGAAATGTGGTAGACTTCTGCATGCTTGACATATTTCAGGTTGTAGGAAGTAGGTGCACGTATTTTTTCCTTCCACAACTTCAAAACATCTTATTTTCTTGTGTTGGTGATTGTATTCTATTAAGCAGTTGCTTTTGATTGTTGTCATTTGTTAGTAAAGTTATTGTGCTGTGAAGGGACCCTTTAGATACATTAGTTTTGTGTGGTCAGGTTATTCTCAAGTCCACATGGTGTCAGAAGCCTTTCTGTATCCCCTGTCAAGCATTCAGGCATGCTTTTATATGTATGAATTTGACCTTGTACTCAAAAAGGAAGTTTCAGTAATGGCTTAAAATAATATCTCAAGTCTGTTTCTTTATAGAGTCTTATGTGATGAGTCAAAGCTAAGAAGTGATTTAGGGTGGTGTCGCTTCTCGGCAGTGCAGTACTACCTGCCTGTACTCAAGTGGATTAACAGTCCTCAAAGTCAAGCAGGTTAGCTTAAATCACCGCTGGAGTGTTTATTTTGTGCATGTAAGATACTTTCTGAAAGTGGCTTAGGGGAAGCTTTTTATTTTTAAGAGACTAGGATAAATCAGTCAGGTGTCTGCTGACAATCAGTAAAGACTTTGTGTTGTCCTGGTATTATTTCAGTCCATTTTGATGCTAAGTGCCCATGCATGTGTGCATTCAGCAGTGAAAAACATAAAGTGGAATATGGGACAACAGCTCTTTGTGCAGATGCAGGTTAGTGTGAGCTTAGCATATGGAGCACAACTGGACAATCATTTAGGCATAGCCTGTGTTCCCCATGCATATGAAGGGAAAAAGCCCTTTTGCTTCTAGCTTTGGTCCTTATATGATGAATTGATAATCACTTAAATACTTTACTGCAGTAAGGAAAAACATTTATAAAGATTTTTCTTGGGGTTTTGGCGAAACAGATTAAAGAGCTAAAAGTAGAGTTTGCATGACTAATCACTTTTTTAGTGTTAGGGGCATGATTTTTCTTTTTAAAGGTAAATTGAGAATAGAGGAGAGGCTTGCAGAATCAAAAATAAAGTAGCTGTGCTATGTGTGCATATCAATACATTAGAAACAAAATTCAACATGTTGCTTGTTAATTATCCTTTCATCCATTTCACTAAGAATTCCTGTGGTTTAAAGTATGGAGTTTTTTTCCATCTTGCTTATTGGGCAGTATTCTGCATTTATAGAAGAAAGTTTCTGTTCAAAATTAGTTTACAATTAGTTTCTCATGTTGTATGCAAGTGATTCTGGCAAGCACAGCAATAACAAAATAATTTTTTTTCCCCAATAAGTTTGCATTGCCTTTTTTTGCTTTGTAGTATAATTACCACCCATTCTTTGGCATAGCATATCTCAAATTTGCAATGCAGCCATTGTCATCACATAAAATATATTCCTTGGTAGTGTATTTTTCCTGTGCTGCCCACTGTTCTATCACTGTGTACTGGAGAAAACAGACCGCAGGTAGTTCCTGCTCTGCAAAGCATGGCTAAGGTGTACAAATGGGAAAGACAGGCAAAGTGGGAGACAATGTATTTATTCTGTCACGTTGAGAAGGCCAGCAACATATCTCCAAACTAGCAGATATAGATAGCCTTTTTGCCAAGTGTTAGGTGGACAATTGATTGGAATCTTATCTGAGAGCTGGGGGAAAAAAAATTGGGGGGAAAAAACCAAAACAACCCCAACAGATTAATGATGTTTCCTTTTGCACTGGCTTTGCCCCTGGCCCCAATCCAGAGTTATTACAAAATGTGAACCTTGGAATTGTATAGTTATTTCAGTATCAGACTATCATATTATTCAAGTTATTTCCTAATCTATGCTTGTTTTGCTACTTGTGTTTTTTTGATGTGTTTTGTTGTTGTTGTTGGGGTTTTTGTTTATTGGTTGGTTTTTTTCCTCCAGACCTCCCCCACTGCCCACAGTCCCCCAAGATTCATACTGAGCATTTCTGGCTGTCTGCTACAGGCTATTTTAGCCTGTATTTTACGTAACAGAAGATAAACAGGGATTTAGGCTTTGAAGTCCTAAGTTCTGATCTTCAAAAATTATGATTAAAACCATGTAGCTATGACATCACCTTAAATCTAAAAATGTGTATGTTTTCGCTATTACATGCTCATTCTTAGCTTGCTCAGAAAAATTTTATTTTTAGGAGTGCTGTGTCACTAGGCATCTGGTGCAGCTGGGGCAGCCCTGTACCCCTAGGGATTGATCCAACTGAGATTTAATGTATCCCAAACTGAACATCTAAAATTGAAAATTCTGTTTATATCACTAAGAGCCTAATATGTCAATGCATTTGTCAGATAAAGAGGAGAAACCAAGTACAAATGCTAATAGTGAATGTGTTCTTTGGATTTTCTTTTCCTGTTACACTGCAGTATTTTAGCGATGGATGTTAAACATTCTTAGAAGTCCCTTTGCAAGGAAAAGAATTTAAAAGTTATCTCTTCTTCTCTCCCCTATGTGTATTATTTAATCAAAGGCATATGGAAAGTCAGTGTAGGAACCTCTTATGTTTCACAAAGCTGTTGTAAAACTTGTTGAAAACCCTGTGCCAGTATGCAGAGCATTTGTTTTTTTCTCTATAGCCCTTGTTAATAGGGAGATTAGTTTTAAGCATATGGTTCTGGGTTTTTCTCTATATTCCTGACTCTGTTGTTTGCAAGATCAGAACCTAAAATATAAACTAACCTATTCTAACAATGTCTGTTTTGGAGTTTGGCATTGTTAGTGTTAGACATTCAGACCCAGAACAGGTAGCAAGATAAAAGCCTAGCCTCAGGAAGTGCCGCTGCTTCTCCTGTGTACTGTATTCCGAGTCTTGTAATCTTTGCTAAGATTTTTATTACTATACTGTAGCACCTAAAGATAATGAGATTTGGAGCTTTTTGGGTTTGTTTTACAAATCACTGTAACTGTTGATCCCTTCTCCAAAGACAGTTTGAGTGGAAAAGTATAATTAGAGGTAGCACCAGGCTCTCAACATCTGTCTTCCATGGACTTCATGATTCATCCATCTGAAGTTGTAGAAGTATAGTTTGCTTGGCCTTAAAAGTTATTTAAGGCTTCAGTGTGAATGCACATTAGAAATGTGTACAAATAATCTATTAATACTGGTATAGCTTTTACTGCTGTCTATGCCCTTATGACTCAGCAGTTTTCCTCCTGTGCAGGCTTTTCGATAGAAGAGATGCCTAAGTTTTTCTTTATTGGAATACAGATAAAGTCAAACAGGAAATAAGACATGCTTGTATGATTAAGCTCTGTAGATGTTTACAGTTCTAACCAGTTATAACGCTGTTCATTTTTCCTGAGTAAACAAAAACTTCAACTCTATTAAAACAGTTTCTATTCCATACATACTTTGATAGAGCATTGACTGCTTAAAGAATGATTGCTTTGTGAATTGTCTTGGAACTCTAGCTAGGTAATTAGAAGCTAATTCTAGTTACCAGAGCTTGGTTGTTGTAATTGATTAATTTATAAATTACTTTTCTTTTTAAGAGAATCTGAAAAGGTAAAAAATTACAAATTTCAAAATACTCTTCGAAGTTTCAGGTAATATATTGATAAATGTTTCCTTGGAGTTCCTGCTCCTCAGTGCAGTGATGGGCTGTCCTAATTGTATGTCAGTGATAAAACTTAGCATAGTTATTCTAGAAACTTAACTCTATTCTAGTTCTTACAGTTTACTTCATTTATCTGAAACTGCCTTAAGAAAATGTAGGTTTGCTGCCTACCAACTGTGAACATTAAAGGGGACCTACAAATAGGAATTAGTCGCCCTCAGTGATGCATGCTAAACTCTGTTTTTAATTGAACAAAGATATGCTTGATTTTTTCCACTGAATAATTGCCTCTTGAAATTCAACCCATGTGCCTTTTGAATTGCACAGTACTGCACACTTTATGCGTGGCATTGTATAATATCTTATAAGCTGAAAGACATACATACTTGGCCCCTCAAGACAAATTCTAACTGATCACATAAAGTAGGAATTTACTGGAGTAAGTCCATGGCCTGACTGGTCAAATATTTTGGCTTCCCCATCAGACTCCATTGTCACATCTTCAGCAGTACAATTTCTATGGCCCAGCACAAGACACTAGCTTTTTGTACTGAAGTATTCAGTTGTAGTGAATTCTTTTTTCCCTCTTGGTGTCTAAGTCTGAGTTACAAATCAAAGGATGATGTCTTTCCTTTATTGATTATTTTTTTCAATGTGCCATATTTTGCATTTTTGGAGGAAAAGATCAGGGTAGCTCTGTCTCCTCCTTGCTTATACCATTTGTTGTTTGGTGTGCTTTTATCAGACAATGGTAAGAGATGTGCCTAGAGAAAACAATTCCAGTATTTCCTTCTTGTCCTCACAGCTGCTCTTAATTTTGCTTTGATATCATTACGCTCTGTATGGTCCTATATGTAGTGTCTTACCAGAGACCAGGCTGTTGATTTGATCACATTAAAGGATGTTGAAATGCTTATGATATAATACAGCACACTGATACTGAAGGCTTTTGTTAATATGCTTTCTTGACCTGTTTAATGGGAAACTTTTTAGACAGGTGAAGCCTAATATATATATAAAATTTTGTGGTTTGTAGCTGATCCTTCAGAAGGATAGCAATGCAAATATGAATTCCTGGTCCGTACGCTATCAGGTGGCATAAATGCTAATAAGTTATACCTAGGGATATGAAAGGAAAAAACAGTTGCCCTTCTTCATGTACCCTATCAGCATTCGAAGGTAGAACGCAAGGCTTATGGTCTTCTGCAGGAAGGGTTTGAGCCCCATAACTGTAAGAGTTTTTGGGAATGTACTAACCTGTGTATTTCCAGAGTGTCCGCCTTCCCTCTGCTTGTCTCGAGCTCTATTAGCTGACTGAGAGCCCTGTGCTGGAACCCTTGCAGTTAATTACCCTCAGCATTAGGAGCGTCAACTACCCTGGATCCCTCAGTGTTTCTTGTAACATGGATTTACTACTCTGAAATGGCTACTGTCTTAGTTAAGTGAATAAGTTCTTACTTGGCTTTTATCCTGTGCGAATACCTGTCTTATTCATCTGTAGACAAATCATGCCTGACAAGCAACTGCCTTTTGTGAAGCGTGGCTGGGTTTGTGGACAGTGGGAGAGCAGTTAATATTGTTTCCCTTGACTTTAACAGAGTCTTCAATGTTGACTCTTGTAGTTTCTGTAACACCAAGCTGGTGAGTTAGGGTATCTCCAGAGCATCCTTCCAGTTCTGTCCCAAGCAATCTTCCCTCTCTGTAGTACAGCTGAGGTCTGACTGTCAACCTCAATGGCTGACAACGCACTCAGGGGCTGACGAGGTTTCTTCAAGGGACAAGGAAGGAATCATCTTCCAGACTGAGGACATGCATGTGGCTTTTAAGAGGATAAGTCCATGGGCTTTGACAGTGAAATAAGCTTGGAATAAGTCCCATATCCCAAGCAGAGAAGAGGCAATCTTTGTCTTGAAAGGAAACAAGCCTCCAGAAGCCCACTTGACTCCCTTGCTATACTTCAATCATTGCAGAAAGTTTTCTGTTAAATTGCTGAAAAGTTTTGAGTTGGTATAAAAAGTAGGGCTTCATCTCTTTTGGTGGAATGTATGTCTTTTTCCCCTCAATATAAATAAGAGATTTCTGTAGGAAAGTACGTATTCATTAATACCTTTACATAGATAACAAGGGTTGGACTTGAATGGTCTTATAAAGAAACCTTCTAAACCCGTCTCCATACCCTTTTAATACAGTAGTGGCAAAACTCTACGTTTCATTTTACTGGTAAAATAAACTGTCCTGTTACATACATGGAATGTAATTGACCATTTCCCTTTCTTCCAGTTAAAATTGTAGGGAAATTCCCCAGGTAAAAAAATTTTATGGAGCTGCTGTTGAGCCATCAGTTCAGTGAAGAGAAAGTTAAGGCATCGTTTCAAAAAAAGGATTTGAGTTAATTATTGAGTACGAGGTCCATGTTTGAGTGAGTTTGTCAATGAAAATGAAGGGTAAGAAAAAAACTGTGAGCTGTTATGGGGATTGTAAAATCACTTTAGATTCCTAGGCTTTATAGTAAAAACTATGATCAATGTATAAACCAGATGGAACAGTTATTTCAGAAAGATTGATTTTACTGAAGAGTTTAACCCATTTCAGAATTGGTGATTTAATTAAAAAAAAATTAACTCTCATTTTTTACTCAGTATTGACCTGTCTTTCCTACGAATCAAAAGCATAACAAGTGATTGATGATTTTTAAATGACATATAATGTCTGATTAGCTTTATGCATATAAATGTTTTTCTTTGTTCTAACATATGGAAAAAGTATGTTATAGGAAAACTCTGGTTTAGGAACCAAAGCTTCTAAAGTAGGTAACTGTGAATCTAGACTCAACTTCCCATAGATCTTGTTCCACAAGGAAATAAATTGCTTTCCTTTTTTTTTATTTTTTTTCATCGCTCAGCTCAAAAAAATTTAAAAAGATTTTTTTCCCCTCCCTTTTTTGTGGCTAAAGCAGTATCATATCAATATGTCTGACGGTAAGTTACAATTTACAAGCATGCATCTCTTGCTGACTCTTCTTCTGTAGAAGCAAGGAAAATGCATCCAGACAAGCAACTGAATGGGAAATAGAAGAAATGTCTGTGTGCTGAGATATAGTTTTGGTAATTCAGCAGGTGACTGTTGTCTCTGTGATAGTTAGGGAACGAGAGTTCATTGCCTCTAAGTCTTGAAACCACAAACAGTATATGGTTTGGTATGTGGTTGTTGAGCTTCAAAGCCCAAATGAGAGTTAAGAAATTTGAACAACTGCATGTTTCCTGAGATTTACTTTTCTTTTTTAAAGTATAAGATAAAAGCAAAAGTAAAGTTTTATTCCTTATCTATGTTTCAAAAAAAGAATTTAAAAATCCTGAACTAAAATTCTGTTATCAGGTGAATAGGTACAATTGGCTAACCGTAGAAGCACTGCACACTAACTGCTGCTCTTCTGCATTACATATTTGTCATGTGCAGTCATTCTTCAGGGTTGTTTTTTCTCATCTCCAGGCTCTGCTTTAAGTTGAGCAGAACTGTCACTGATGTATTGGAAGCTCAGAAATTGCCACCCATCATATAGATACCATTGACCCTCTCTGACAAAGACATAATAGTTTATTGCTGGTTCTACACTTCATGGTCCTGTAACCTTCTGCCTACTTTTTGCTCTCAAAAATGGCTGCTTGCCTTTCAACTCCCATATAAATCTCATTTTGTATTCCTTTTACATTCTCTAAATCTGGGAACCTGATGGGGATATTCTGAGCAATAAGCACACACATGCTTGTAGGCTTTAAGGGAATGAGCATTAAGTGTGTAGTGGTTGCAACTGCTTCTGACTCTTTTTTATTTTTCTTTTCTTTTTTTTTTCCTTTTCTTTCTTTCCCACCCCCAGCTCAGGAGGGGTGGCTCCTAATGCCTACCACACACATAAAATGACTTTAAAGTGCCTTGAATAGCACAGTTTGGGAACATCTGCTTTAAGTAGTGCAACTGTTTGTGTGAACAAAGACTTGAGTCTTCCAAATGCAGTCTCTGAACTCCTGGTTTTGTAGGTTGGGCATGTTGGCTTACTGTGGTGTTTCTAGACTGATTAATTATCATGCTGTGAAATAAGTTCAGCATCACTCAGTCACTTAAGAAAAAAAAATAAACAACTTGGTTGTTGGTTTTTCCTTCTACTTAAGAAAACATAGCAATGTGTTAAGTACCACTTTGTGGCAACTGAGGATATGTCCCCCATTTAAGGGAGACTACTGCATAAACACTTAACATTCCACACTTAATAATGCTGCTAACTCTTTCTTTAAAAAACAACATTAAAAAGAATAAAAACATATACAAAATTCTGAGCTCAGCTTATCTGTGTAGCAGAGCTTGGGTTTGTTGTAATCAGTGTTGTGGAAAATACAGTGGTGTATAATGTTTTTTCAACTCTTTAAAAACAGGTCTTTTATTTTTTTTAATCTTTTAATGGTCTTATATGAAACATCGATCCACTTCAACAACCAGTTCAGGGCTTGGTGAGCTGCATTTTGGGAATGGCTCAAAAGAAAGTATACTATGAAAATTGAGGTAAAATTCCATACACAACCTGGTTAAACTTCAAGTTTTTGGATTAGGTACATGTTTTAAAGCAGGGTATGGTATACATGTTAGGCAAATCTAGTAAAATCTAATGTCTTCATTCTGTAAAATTTTATTAAAACCAGTAAGTGTATTACTTCAATGTTATAACTTCAGCCAAGTTTAAGAATGTCATAGCTACTGTTAATGCTCTTAAAAGTGGGTGTGATACTACAGGTAAGAGTTCAATTACTCTGTAAGTAATATTTTGCTGTAAGCACGTGGCAGGCATGTTTTTATTCATTACTTTTATTCATAATTTTTCTGTAGTTGCTAATGCAAATTTACTGTTTTGTAGTAGTAAATTTTATAGACAGCAGGGGCCATGACTTCAGGAGTGGGATTTAGCCAACAATTTATACATTTGTCAGGGTGGGAGTAGAAAACGGCAGTAGGAGCTCAGGCATTTGACTGCTGATATTCATGCTAGTTTTCCATTTTAGTGGGTCTAGCACCAGAATACTAGATGTTAGGTGTGGCATTTTGAGTAAGTCAAAAGTCAAGAGATCTCTGCCAAGATTTTTTTTGAGGATAGACTGCTAATGTTATCAGATTTGTTTATTTGACCTGAGTTAGGAAAAGTTTAACAGAACACTGTCAGCAGGCTTTCCCATTGCGTTTAGCCTGATTTCTATATTTTGAAAACATTTTAAAACCAGCTTACATATTTAACTCACTTCAGAATTCAAGAGGCTAATGGGCATTTGCTTCTCTCAAACCATATCAGAAGAAAAGGTTGCTAGACAGTTTCAGTTCTTGGTCAGTTATGATGTTTCTGTTGTTTTAACATTTTCGCAGTAGTAATACAGAAAGGAACATTGATTCAGAAAATGTTTTTAGTAGAAAAGGTGGTTAATTGCCTGGACTTCAGAATATTATGTTGTGCAAGGTGATTTCCTTCTCAGACACAACTGCTTGTTTAATTGAAAGTGCTTGCAGTAGTGGAAACAACCCTAAAAAAATAAATTATGTTTTGCAGGACAGGCCAAGTAATTAGATTAACTTTTGTAAACAATAAAAAGACTCAATTTAGAAAAAAATATTTCTGAGAGTGCGTCTGTGTGTTCAAGCAGATCACCCTTCACCAAATGGATCTCAGCTGCCTGCTTGTGAAATCTGAGTTAAGGTGTGTTCAGAATCAAAAGTTGGGGCAAAATTTCAAGAAGTGATGAATACATGACATGGATCAGTTTAGTATTTTTAACCTTTTCATAAAATGCTTTTCCAGTAAAATATAGACTGTAAAAAATATGAAATTGAATCCAAGACTGGATGAAAGTAGAGAACACTTACAAAATCATTAAAGTCTCATCGGAGAATTAAATAAGACAGACACCTGATAAGAGAAAACTATAAAATGTGTACACAAATGAGAAGTTTAAAAGCAAAGTTAGACTAACAAAAAGGAACATTTTACATTAAGCAATAAGGAAGCCTGAAACAAGATGAAATAGTGGAATATTGTAATAACTGTTATAAGCTATATAGGAAAAAATAATCAAGAACTGGATTACTAGTAATGTAAAAAAATTAGTGAGCCTTACACTGCCTCTTCTAACTTAAGAGAAGAAAGTATTGGAGATAATAATGACAGAAGAGGAAGTGCTTGAGCAGGCAAACTTTAAAAAAAATAACATGACATTAGGCTCTACCTGTTGAGTGCAAGAACACAGGTGGAATCTTCTAAGCTTGTTTCTTCCAGGATTTGAATTCATCTGAATTACGCCAAAACAGAAGAATGTGACAAAAAGCTTGCATGAAATTGAGAAACAAGGCTGTGTTTGAGAGGAACCTTATCAAGTGTTTTCATTTCATGTCTTGCAACTTCAGATTACTTTGCCAGCCTTGTATGTCACCAGCAACTTCCATTCCACTCTGCAAAGGAGATGTTTCTTGTGCTACTATTTACTTATGTTTCCATTATGTTTCCATTCATCAGATCAAGTAGCAGTCGTGACGGGCAGCTCATGTTGTGAAATGCATCTCCTCACTGAACAGTATAGCTCAAATAAGTTGCTTCATCTGTATACAAAGATATGTTTTTGGGAGGGCTATTATATTTCAGAGATTGCTACAACATCACCTTTTCTACATACATGTCTGAAAATAAAAGTTGCTGTCTACTTTCTGAATGTGATAATGGACTACATGTTTCTCAAATTGAATTTAAAGATTGCCACCTCACTTGGAGCTTCTGTATAAGAAAGTTATGTGCATAAGAAATGGAACTAAGAGATGCAAATAATAAATTATTTTATAGAGACTGGTTATTTTTGTATGTTTATGCCATGCAACAATGAAAGTTGTAATCAGTTGTGATTTTTTTGTTTTATGGGCTGGATGAATTGTTTGTAGCAAAAGTTTTTGCTGGTGTACTTGCAGAGTAATTTGCTTCCAGGTTGGATGTGAAGTATTTGTCAATTGAATTTATTCTGAAAGGCTGGCAGCTATATGTTTATGTATGCATTGTGTAATACTGCTAAATGTTTGGAATGAAAGAGTAGATTTTTTTGGCTCGAGGATCTAAGGATGGAAATACCATTTGGTACATAAAAGCAGAAAGCTGTAAATTACTACAGTACTAAGTAGACTAAACACCCATTCCTTTCATAAGAAAGGAATTCCCTGTAGTTTATTTATGGCAGTTATCCTTGAGGAAAGAGACAAGTATTAATAGTTTTCACAGCCTTCCATGCATAGAGCAGGAAAACAAATCTGATATACTGTAGACACTATTTTTTAATAACTTCTTTTGTTGCTAAAAATAGAAGTAGGCTAGGAAAGTTCATAGCAATATAACTTTTTGTCTTCCTTGGAAAGCCAAGCTGTCCTGAAGGAGGAGCGCCTGACAATTTTGTCTATCTTTTTTAACAGTGAACAAGATCAGTTCCATTTCAGAGATTATGTATATGCTTTGTGCAAAACAGACCATTTCTATCGCACCTGCTGTTTTATCTTTGTACATGTCAGTACCATCCTCTGCTCACACACGAGTATAGTCATTACTAGTGATATGCCGCCTTAATTTTCTTTCTGCACTTGAATTTTTGTGTTTAAACATACCTGAGAGACCAGTCATGCTTTTAGCAGGGTCAATTTAAAATTATTTTGCTCAGTAGATGATATACATATATACCACAAAACTGGAAACACTACAGGCTCGTTTCACTTTTCCTAAATTGGTAAAAATAGCATGAATCATGAGCTTTTCAAACAGCCTTGCACAGCCTAGTTGTTTTGTTTGAATATTTCTTTCCATCTTATTACTTGTATTTTGCTATAAGAATGAGAGTCATTCAGCTTAATATTCATTTGGAATGCAGATATCTGAAGCTGCAGAATTAATAAACTGTATCAAAAATTTATTTGTTTGTAAGTGTGATCAAACTCTTCTCCAACAGAGATGAAAACTGCTTAGAAATGGAAACATACTTCTATTTCCTTTTATAAATTTATGTGATTTATTAAATCCTTAAATTGTGATTTGCAGTTGTGTTACAGAAATGGCGATGTGCAAGGCAGTAATGTTGATGCATCTAAACTTTTGCCAAAAATTCTCACGTTGCTGTTCCTCCTTTAGTACTGTAAGGTTATGACAATTAGGATGAAACTGTGCCTGGAATCAATCAGTACTCATTTGTACAAAACACTTCATAGTGGCAATATGTTTGAAAAAAATATTATCAGAATACGCTGTAATTTACAACCACTAATTAAAAAAGTCTTGATGAGTTCAGAATCCTCCTGCATAAAGGGCTGGGATGCAGGAAGGAAGTGGTGTTCCTCTCAGTAACCGTCACCATCTGAATCCCACAGAGAGCTCTGTGTCATCTCGTAATCTGTCCTATAGGCATCTCCCTCACTAACATGTTAAAGCTAATAATAGATTCTCATTCTGTTTTATCAAAGCTAGTCTTTAATTAGATGGATTAATTTTAGAACTAAAGCAAATGTCTTAAACATGGAGGCAAAATTTAGTTTCTATTAAAAGATTAAACAAATATGGTGAATAGCTAGAACTGGATTATTTTATATAAAAATATATCTTTTCATTAATGACAGTTGTCAAAGGGATATATTTGTAAATGTTATTAATAATTCAAATGACCTAGTAAAGCAGATGGAGTGAATTGAATTAAATTGTCAACAAAGTATTTCAAAGTATTTTTGCACTGGTTTTGCTTAAATTTTACATTGTTAAGGTGTAAATGCTTAAATTTCTGTAACTATGTATCGGGGTTTTTTTCTGGTGAACATAGTAAGCAGAAACAGTTAATGTAAATCTTTTTACCTAAGAATCAATTGTACAAAGATAAGTTGATGCATATTTTAGGGGGGAGCTGCTTAACTACCAGAAGTGCTTTTGCTTTTCTTCAAGACTAAATCACAAATATTCTAAGCATATGGAACAATTTAGCAGAAAATACATAATTATCAAACAGATCTGTCTTTGCCACCTTGAACATTATTTCTTGTGGCAGGGTAAATGAAACCTCATGTTTAGATTTTTTTTCATTTGATCTTCCGCTGCTTTGGCAGCAGAATACAAAAAAAATGACAGATGGCACCATTAAAGTATGAGTTAATTTGTGCTTACTCTAATATGAATCTTGATAAAGGCATGGCACAAACTTCTAACTGAAATTTTGAAGCAAAGTACATTTATCTTGGTAAGAATGTGAAAAATCTGTGTAACTGTAAAAACAAATTTAATATCACGCAAGTGTTCATAAGCAAATATATGCATATTATTCCATTCATTATAAATAACGCTGCAATCAAATTTTGGCTCTAAGCTTGTTTCTGTTTGTTTTTTCTATGTGGAAGCCAATATCAGTGATTGCCAATTCTCTATTGCAGTGTCCACTTTGAGGGCAGATATCCTTACTGATGTTGTAGCCTTACCTATAAAAAACACCTTTTACAACATAAGAAATATGCTGTCAAGATTAATTCAGCATGCTGCCTTTTATATGATTTCTGATTTCACTTTATTACCTTACTAGATCTAAAGTCTTTTGGAAACTGAATTTTCTAGACAAGGTTATGCGTTTCCCATGACACATCCATGCCATAACAGAGTGGAATGGCTGTTTCAACAAGGACTGGATCAGGAATTGACCTTGTGTTTTGTAGTCAGTGCCCCAGATGTGAACCTGCTTTCTGATTTTTAACCTTCAGACTTGAGAGAGTGTTTTTTTTGTTTGTTTGTTTGTTTGTTTTTATTTGTTTGTTTGTTTTTTTTTTTTGGTTTTTTTTTGTTTTTTTTTTTTTAGTTTTTAAAATTCTTTTCTGTATGGTAGATAATTTTCAACAGGAAGAATAGTTATTACCTGTAACCCCAGCTTTAAGACTTCTCCTACAGTGGAAAAGAAAGGAGTGGGAACCACCTGTAGCAGAGGAATGAATAAAACCTGGGGTTAAATCCCAATACTGTAAAAAAGAGCTATGTAATTTTCTCCAGACTTATAAAAGAATCAGTGGCTGCCAGCTGTCAGAAGAACCTGGATTTATACCATATGGGGGGAGAGTCATGAGAAATCCAGTTTCTGCACAGTGCTTGGGGTCAGAATGAGGAGGGTGCCAAGCCATTCCTTACCATCCAGAGAGAGTTATGGCAGCTGTGCATGGTGGGGCTTACAGTGGGACTTAGGAAACTGAAGTACGTGTGGTATTTAGATTGTGATTGTACTGGGTATAGTACCCCAAATTTCATATATCAGATCCTTCACGCGGATCTGGCCTTCTGTCGTTGTTGTACAGTACTCTGGCCTATAGCCATATCCATCTCCACTGCAATTGTCCATGTTAAAACAGTATTTCCTATTATGTAACTGTTTTCAGAAGTCTGGGAGCCAGACAATAACTGGCTAAACTAAAATGTTATGAATGTTTTTCACTTCAGTAGCTACAGTTAATAAATACCGATAAAAGTATTTTTGTAAACTTGTAATTGTTCTTGTTTCAGCTTTTCTGGTGGGACTAAAATACGGTGATAGGGAGGATTTTTCATTAAGTAGGACTTAGCTGTCTTTTGTTTCTCCCTTCTGAAGATTTTGGTAGATTTTTTGAAGCAATCTTGGAGATAGTGTTGAATGATATATTCCTGTAAAGCATGGTTACTCCATTTATTAAATTCAGTTTCAAAAAAAGAGATTTCCAGAAGATTTGAGAGAGAGATGTCATTCAGTTTGAAAAATCAAGTTAGAGTCTTATGAATATAATTGTAACAGGTAGAAAGAAGACCTAGAGAGTGTATATTACAGGAGAGGACTCTGAGTTTCTCACAGTTAGCATGGCCTAATGCAGACCAGGGATTATTATTCCTGTCTGTGAATATACCAGGTTAACACTGAGAAGGGAGAAGAGCTGTTGAAGTTAATGGGCAGTGTTGCCACAGGAGGACATAGGAATAAGCTGGACACAATAAAATGATCACTGGAAATGTGAAGATTTCTATTATCAAAATAAACCCTACTAGAGTTTCAGGGAGGGGTTAAAGAAAAAGGAGGAACTAAACATTCTTGAGATTTAACTAAATATTTACTGTGGTGATGCGGTCCCTCTTAAGTGTAACAGGAGTTATTGTCTGAAAATGTTGCATCTTCCAGCTTAGCTTTCTAATGGCATTTCAGATATGGTGAAGGTTGAATATACTTAAAAAAACATTTTGAAAGGAAATGGTAATTACTTCTGTACTACCTTTCAAATATCAGTTGATTTAGAAATAAGAATATATGGAATTCCTAGACAAGAAAGGAACGTATGTAAAATCAAGAGTCAGTGAAATGGGCCATTCCTTCTATGCATCCAGCAAAGTATTATATTTTCTGTAAAATTTTGGAATCAAGTTATGTGGAAACAGATGGAAATCCCTTTTAAATTGTGGTGATACAAGGTACTGCAACAACACATCATCAATCCCCTGTGAGCTCCATGGCTAGGTAGTGTCACAACTCTAGAAAGGTCCCTTGTGCTATCACAGTCTCAGAAAAAGTTGTATTTATAAATAGTTTAAAAATAAACAAAAATACCCCACCACAGGAAAAAAACCCTAAACCCTCAACACCCCCTAACTCCTCCTCTCCCCAACCAAAAAAATTCTGCAAGTCCACACAAGTCACATAGTCACTTCTGGTATCTGTCTTGATTTCTGAGGCAGTTTATTAAAAGTAGAATGGAAGTATTAAAAATATTAAGACAATATTATGTAGCTTTTGGTTTACCGAAAAGCTCATGCTATGAAAAGAACATACAGTTTCTGTATTATTGGGAATAGAGCCTTGACTAGAGTCATTATTTAAATACTAAGTAAAACTATATTTTAGAATCTTAAAAAAATAAAATATGTTAAAATACTTTTGAGATATTGAAAAAATGTTCTGTCTGTGAGAGCTGATAGATTACCCTGGTAATGCATTAATCAAAATAATAGCCTTTTGCTTTATGTTTACTGTGTCTGTCTTCATACATGTCCAACTCAATTAAGCAATTTTGTTTCTGAAAGATGGGTAAAAAAGTTGTCCCAGTATCAGGCTTGTGTTAGTACTCGTTGTATCCAAGGTACATTTTCGTAGTTAGTATAAAATCGTCTAATATGAGAATTAATGGAAAAAAATTTGTAAAACTTGTCTGTGGTTTTATCAGACCACCTATGTCAGGTTCACTTGTGGACAGACTAAAACAGGCCCTCTGTGAAATGAATCCCTATGGGGGAGAGCAAATTATAGGGGCAGAGGTTCCTGTTTCCCCCCAAGTCCTCTTCTTCTAGTTTAGTCTATTTGCTCCAGTTTCCTTTCTTTGCAGCATTCCTTGCCTGTCTCTTTCCCTCCTCCTAGGGGTCATAATGAATAAAATATAGTTTTCCTTTGCGTCACAGTCTAACCCTTAGCAACATAGGTTATATAATGCTTGCTGTTGCTATTTCTGTTTTCTGATGCTTGATCAGAAATACAGACCTCTGTCCTGTGCGACCTCCTAAGCACAGTGTTCAGTAAAAGTGCCAGTCCAACCTTTTTTTCCCCTTTTTTTGCTCCCTGTGCAGAAATCCATTGAAATTTCTACCTTGTTTATTATATTGAGACTATAAACATTCATAGGTCTTGATTTCATAAACTTTACAGCTTAGCAAACCAAAACTGTCAGGAAAGATGATATTGAAATACTGTGCAATTGTAAGCTTTAAACTATTGGTTATCTAATATGATTTTCAGAGGGGGCACTAAAATCTCTTCCAAACAGAGAATCTGAACTTCCAAATCTTTACTCAGTTTATCCTTGCAGTACTGCTGGAGCTGAAGTGCACTTTTTCCAGTTTTATAGTTCAGGAATTGAAATGTATGATGCCTGTTTGATTTCTACCACATCACATAGGAAGACAATGTCAGAGCCACAAAACCATCCATCCTCTCAACTTTTAGGCATATTTTTGATAACTTCCTCCTTCAGTCCTTCAGCCTTTCAGTCTTTCTCTTTTCTGCCCGCCCACCACCTACTGTGCCCCATATATACACTGTAATGTATCTTACAATCCTATATTTATGTGAAAAGTATAATAGTGGCTGTTACCACGTGAAAAATATACCTAAGCCATGGATGCTGCACTGTTTTTGCCTTTCTTGGTTTTGGATACATAGTTCTACTGTCTAAAAATGCTATCATGACTAAAGCCGTGGGGAAAGACAGCTGTCACTTTTGCATACTGTTGCAGTTAAAACATCATTCTTTCAGGATATTTAACCATGAAGTTTTGATGTTTCTCCAAAATAACAGTGGAAGCCCAGTATCTTGTCCAAATTCTGGCTCAGGAAGTTGCTGTACATTTAGCCCATCACAAATAAACTCATTAGGTAAGATCTAATTCCTGTCCTGGTTACCTGCTGTTACCTATTCAGCTTTCCATAGGAGGGGGAGGTTAAGGTTCATTTCTTCTGATAGGCTTTCTGCTGGTATAAAAATAATGCTAGGGAAAATTAGAGATGTTTCATACAGGCTTCCCCATATTTCAGGTGCTAGAAAGAAAGCGTTTATGGTTTTCTTCCTCCTGTTTGGTATTTACACGTGTAGTTATGCACTTAGCTGAACAATGGCTTGTTAGTACAACCAACTATTTAAATATATCTCCTTGTTTTATTATAAACGAGTTTTTATGATTTAAATTGTGGCTCATTAGGCACATAATTTCACATGGTATAAAAAAGCAAGTTACCAGCTTGCTGGTTCACCTTGTGAATTTTCAAGATATTTTAAAAAGTAGCTGATATGGGTTTGTTTCTTTTTTTCTATATATATAATTTAATAAAAAATTAAATGGCAAATTTAAATTAAAATATTATTCTGTAAAAGATATGTATTCAAATACATACTATGTTCAAGTAGAAAATATCAAAACCAGACTAAAGGTGAATTAAAATACTGTGCTACAGTATTCCATATGGTGGTTTATCAACAGAAGTTGTACAGAAGTGTTTTGAATTTTTTCAAAGTTTTTTTTTTCTGCTTCTGTTTGTTGTTGGTGTTGATAAATTTTACCAAGCAGCAAAATTAGATTAAAAAAAAATGATTTTTTTTCTCCAGTGGTAGAAATGTGTGCTCATTTACTATCTCATAAATAATCTTGTGATCCAGAAATGTAATTTCTGGGAAATTTGTGGCTCCATTTGAGTCTTGGCCAGGGAAATTTGATTGAAGTTTAGGTACAAAAAAAGTTCTAATCCTGCCAAGTTTTTGTCCGTTTTATGATTTATAACTCTGAGCATTGGAAATGTATCCTTGCCATAGACCTGGAAAACAAGTAAAACTGATCTGAACTCACAGACATGTCAATTTTGAAAGGGCAAGCAACAGACTTCCTTATGCCAAAAATAGCTTTTGTGCTAAAATATTTAAGCATAGTATTTGATCACAGATAAATGAAAAATAATATTTTGCACTTTGGACCTTTTTTGTATAGTAGCGGAAACCCAAGGTCATTTTAAAATTAGATGGGTTTTGTTGGGTGATTCTCAAACATCACACATTCAGAAACCATGGTACTTGGCATTGAGAAAAATGCTGTGTCCTGTTTTTATTCCTCATGTATATTCGTTATATATTGATTGCAATGAAGAGACTATTTTAGACTCCTGCAGCAGTTCAAGTAATGTGTACCACTTCTGTGCTTTTCTCTTGTTGAGTGTAAAATATGTATGAAGACATGTCTGAAGTGTAAGTACAGCGGGGCCCTTGGGAAGTTCTGAAGCTGTACCTTGAGTAATTTCAGTCCAATGCTGACAGAACGGTTTATTCTTGGTTTGTATTTTCATCCACGGTCTGCGACATGTTAGAGTTCTTAATAATAGAAAGTTTCTTAATATTGAAAGTTCCTTATCTTGATTATACCAGAAGTATAAATATTTCTCTGTAGTCTAGCAAACATATACAGACTTATTGTAGTAGTTGCTTTGGTGGCATTCACTAAAGCTTCCTAATAGTTTCTGTCAAAACCTTTTGTATTAAGACACATTTAACCTATGGAATCATCTGCTTTAGAGATGAAAATTTCCTTTTTTTCTTCTTCTCTTGAGCCTAAGCATCTTTGGGCAAATCCTACATTTCTTTCTCCTTTAAGTAAAAGTTATTGTATACTTGAACATCCTCACAGCTGGGTAGACTTGTGCTCTCTCTGCCATGTCTGATTGTGTAGCCGATGAGTTTGCATTTTACTGGGTTTGAATTTGGGTTATAAAGAAAGTACTGGATGACTGGAAGTGGAGAAGTGCACATGCGCAGAAATTGCAATATGTGCAGTGCAGGTCTGTGGCACCGTGGGGCTCTGTTTTGAGTCACTTGCACAAAGTCTGCACACATAGAAATTCTTGATTTCTTGACTTGTACGTTAGTAGACACTCTATATCTGTACAACAGTTAAGTTATTGACTCTCAACTGCCCAGAACCTGACCACTTACTTTTTACCCTTGTTCCTTTCTCATTTTTTGATTAGTGAAAATTAATTTATTTTAATCTTACTTGTTAAAACTTATTCTGGCAAAAGTGTTATTTCCCCTCAATCTCTTTTTTATTTCCTTCACCAACCTACATAACCTACTAATATTTCTTTAAAATATTCACGGTGGGATGATTTATCCTCTTGTGATAGCTGCTTCATGGCAGTTTCTCTCTTGAACCATGAACGATTTCTTTGAGGCCAAATCAAGAAATACCTGTCATTTGTGGCCCAGTGGTTCTTTCAGTTGCTTTCCGTAAGTATGTAGACATGTTTATATGTCTCCACATTAGCTGAAAATATGCTCATAAATCAAAGTACTGTGTCTTCTGAGGCTGAAGGTTGGTTGTTATGAGTTTTATAAACTATTTTGGCTATTTTTCTGGAAAACATAGGCAGCTCCTGCCTATGTTTTATTGGTAACTTTTCTGTTTTAAAATATATTATTAGTGTTATAAAAATTAGTATGACAATAATTAATATTGTCATAATTTGGTGCACTCACTGATGCTTAAGAGGAAAAAAGGTATCCTTTGTTACTAGTCACTTCCAAATGTACATTATCACCTTCATTTTTCTTATTTTTACAAAATCTGATAATTCAACTTCCATGACTACTTTTGTAAGTTGTTTTCTGCCGATATTGCTCTGGACTGTGTCAGAAAAGTGATGTATTTTTTACATTTTTATTAATGTGTTTACATTTTGGAGGTTTGATAGTAATGGAATATGCATGTTCTTATACATTTCTCCATCCACATGACCCATTGTAAAGCTATCTTGAAAGTTACTCAGAATTCATAAATGAAAAATAGTAAATGGAAAATTTAAATATGAAAAATAGAGTGAAAACTTGCTGCCAATACATGTAACATATTTTATTTGTACATGCAACCTACAGAGAAGTTCATCTTGCCTCTTTGTGTAGCATAACTAAAACTTTAGAGCTACAGGTATGATAATTCTGAATTGTATTTATTTTCTCTTGTATCTCTGAATATGAAGCAATCCTTCAGAAGTTTTATTAGTGAAATGTAGAGTTTCTGCTATATAGAAATGTACCTATTTACAAAATGTGCAGTCAATGCATCTTTTATCTTTCTAGAAAACTAATTGCATTTTTTCTTCATGTCACTTAACTTCTATAAACATTTTTACCTTTACAGTGTCAGAGATTGCAGGTGCAAAGTGTAGGTATATATAATATTTTTTTCCACGTAAAATTGATCTTTTGCCAGTATAAACAGTTCATCTTATGTTAATGATTAGGCAAGAGTTTAATATTAATCTCTGTTTTCTCAGCAGTGGCCTCCTTGTCTTGTTTTGGCTGGTGAACTTTGTGTTGAGGGTTAGCATTTGTTGCTGAAGTGAGTAAGACCACCCCCCTCAAGAGAACTGTTGGGTTTTTTAAAGTAATTCAGAACAGACTAGTAGAATTTATAAATCTACTGAAAAGGTTATGAAACAGTCTCAATTGGCTTTGACTGCAAACTTTGACCTGTTTGGCCAAATTGTGGAAACTGTGCCAAGATTAGGTATACAGCAGTTCTGTGAACCTTTTTAAGATTAAATTTCAGGACTGCATGACTGATGTGCTAGCAATATACTTGTGATATTAGGCAAGTGTTACTTTAATACAGTTTTAGCCTAGAAGAGATCATTCACCTAAAAGTAAAAATTATCTTGAGCCAGATTTAAAGAAATTTGTTGCATGTCAATATGATTTTAAAAGGTCTGGTTAAAGCTTGCCATTTTGATTTTCCATTCTCTATACCTCTCTACAGTGAGCTACTCTGGCTCCTCTAAAACTATTTACTATGCTTTTTCTTTGGTGAAGAAAATGTAGCAAAAAGAAAAAGTTCTAACCACAGAGTATCTTGGGATGGTTTCTGTGAAGCTTTTCAGCCAGCAGTTGCTGAAACGGTTTATATTCACCACTCTAATAACACGAGGCAGGTTTAGATGAATTTTGAGCTGGAAAGTTTAATCATACATTTCTTCACTCCTTTGATAATAAGAAGAGAGATTTGGTTTGCGAATGCTCAGGTTTCAATGGAGAATATTCTCTCCAGACTCCACGGCTGAGCACTAGCAAATGTGTTGTATTTTCTTGATTTATGTCAGAAAAACTTCTTTATTCACTCAACACAGAAAAAAAACCCCGCTTTTATTATTTTTTCTTGTTTATTTTGTTCTTTCTGATACTTTCAAGCAAAATGTTTGTTTGGGGTTTTTTCCAACTGTAGTAGTTTCTGCATTTGAGGAAAACAGTAAAATAAACTTGGTTTGGATGAGCTGAGTATTGACAGTGTCCTGATATATGCTGTGATGAATAGCGCTGTCTTGTTCTATGGACAGACAACTGACTATTGCATAAGGCATTAGTCACATGCATGTTAGAGGCATTTTTATTAGATTTCATTTTTACTGATATGTCTTTTGAATATTTGTATAAGTATTTGTAGGTTTGTCACTTCTTTCCTGAAAAGGGGAACTGGAACAGTTTTTAAATGCCTCTCTATTACTTTAAACGATTTAACTGTTAATATTATTCTCTTAATGTAATAGTAAAGTCGACATCTCAAATATTTGTGTGTTAAATCAGGTTCTTTATAAATGCCCATCAGAAACGTGGCTAATAGTTACTGACATATACCTTATGCTGAATTCTCTGCATCTCCAGTTACTTTATTAAGGTTGGAACAATCAGTACAGGTAGAGGCCTGCCAAAGAAATCAGTAGAGTGTATTTTCACTTGCTCTGTGACAGAGTAAGGAATCATCATTTACAAGATTCCTGCTAAAAGTGCTCTGATAGGTACAGGTGGCTGCATGGTTGTTGATTTTGCAAGCTGAAATGGGTGAAATAGTGGAGTTGGGACTTTGGAGCAGCTGGCTGTCAAGTGAGGAAGTCATGACAAAGGCTCTCATTGAGAACCGGAGTTATAACCTGGAAGCGGGAGGACACCGGTTGTGAGTTGAAGCTGGGGGAGGGGAGCATACCTACTAAGTATAATCCCTAGAGATCAAGTTTTTGAAGGTGAAAAAGGCCTTTTTCATCCTGGACTAGGACCTTTCTATGAGAACAGCATGGAGGTTAAATGAGATGGTGGATAGACTTATATTTTTAATAATTTTCCTCATATTAGATTAACTTCTGAATATCTCGGCAGATAATTCATTAAATTAATCTATCATGTATTATCAGTTGATTCAGCCTGCTGTTTATAATTCATTCATATAACTGACTGATGTTCCCTGGAAAGAAGAAAGGTTGCTTAATACCTCTTGTCCTTAGGTATTGAATATAATTTTTATTAATGAATAAATTTTGTGGTTTTAAAATTAAAGATGGCTTTTGGCAGTAGATGGAACTCAGTTGCTGGAATTCTCTTTCAGACCTGAAGAAGTAGTTGTATGTCATACTTGGGGTTTTTTTTCCCCAATACATACTGTTAGTCTAATAAAGTACACTGCATCTCCATACAAGTCTCTTATCACCTGAGTGTAACAGTTAGAAGCAGAGATAAGAAGCTGGTAAACATTGGTGTCAGCATTGTTATTTAATTTATCTTTATAGATAAAATGTAAAACCAACTGTCTTTTACATTTGCTGGTTTGGGTGCTAAAGCATTTCACAACTATGAAGGAAATGTACCAGAAAATACAATGTTTTGTGTCTAAAAAAATCTATCAAAGGTCACTATCTAGTTTTATTGTCTTTGGGATTCAGCTTGTACTTCTAATCAGGGAAATCTAGGCAATAGAAATGATGCTTATTGCTGGACATAGGATTAAATGACAATCATTAACTTCGAAAGCAGGTGCTTACAATCCAACCCTCCTGCTAGAATTGTGTAACAGATATATTTTGGTTTGGGTTTGTTTTTGGTTGGTTTGGTTTTTTACAGGTATGAACAACTTTGATTTATTTTTGTTGATTTAAAGTTATTAATGGGAAATTCTGAGAAGTAATTTGATTGTGAATGTATTCTAGAGTATGTATACAGATTTTTTCTATTTACTCTGTGGGAGTATTCATGTTTTAATTTCCCATGTCTGAAAATTAAGAGGGGATAGGCCAAAATGAGTTGTACTTAATTCAGAGATTCAAAGATTACAAAGTAATGAACCATTGGGATTATTTTGTCTGATGACATGAGTAACATAGACTGAGAACTACCAGAACACATGGCTCGTTTTAAGCTAGGTCATGTTGACTGTAATATTACCTTTGGATAAGTTATGCTTTTTAGATTTAGTTCTAGTTTTCATTACCTGTTACTATATCTCCAGCTGATATTTCTGAGGCCACTTCATTGTGTGCTGTGACCACATCTGTTCAGAATTACTGCCTGGCAAGGCGACCCTACCTTACTGTGAGGTCCCTTGTTTCTAGTAGCCTTCAGTTTGACTGTATAGAACCACACATTGCTAGTGTGCATCCACGTAGCCAGGGTTGTTCAGTGCCAGGGACTTGGGTGGCTTGTAACAGGTGTTAACAGGCCTGTGATTTATCTGTCAAAACAAGGTAAATTTGGTTTTGTTACCTTTTTTTTTTTTTTTTCAGGAACTATACACACCCAGTGATGGATACAGCTCTAATTTCCACTGTATCTTCCATTTTTATTAATCCAGATTGTCAGCAATTTTCCATCTGCCTCAGTTTACAACAGCTTGATTCCACCCACATTCTGATTTCTGCAAAAGGTGTAGGTTCCAATTCAGGAAAATGTTTAACTTCACGTGTACCTCTTGTACACTTAGAAAGTTAGGAGGAATGTAGCCACCAGTGCATCATCTGTGTTTGAGCTCTAGAGCTCTGTCAATTGATAGATTTTATCTATCAGATTTTATTCCATAAGACATTATAAAAGATAAAGAAACCACCTGTATATAATTATATATGGTATTTTTCAGAATGGTAAGTGTGATAGGCATCTTTACTTGCAACTTCCACAGCTGAATGGAGCTTTTTCAATAATCATAAAATATAAAGTAAAAAGATAATAAGTTTTCTTCTGCTGATTGTGGACTTCGTTAGTGTTTAGTGAATATTCTAGTTATCCTTTTCAAATAATGCTCAGGAAAAAAAATTGGCTACATATCCCGTTCACTTGAATTCAAAGTGAATTTGCAACTGCAACTCTGTGTGGTCTGTTGCAGGACTTTTTAACTATCTGGTAGGAAGAACAGCATTAAGGTTTAAATTTCAAAGCAAACCCTTAGATAAATTCTGATCTGATTATTCAGTTAATGTCGTTTTAGAACACGTTTTTCATCTACACTGCCTTTGAGGGATATTTTAATGAAAACTGTCTGGCTTGAAAGTTGTTAGCTGCAGTGATAACTTAAAAAAACCTGAAAGGCATTATTATAGGTAGTGTAAAATATCATTTAGCATAGTTTAAAAGCAAGTGAACAGAAGTTCTTCAGGATTCTTGACTAAAGTTCTGAGCAGTGGAAAAATGAAAGTTTTCAGCAGGTTGAAAAATTGGTTGGAATTTAGGGTGGATATCTCATGGCTGTGAGATAAACCATGGTATTTTACAGAAGTGCAGTTGTTTTTATAAATTTCCATTGCTTTGCAGCTTAGAAATTTTGGGGTTGGGGCAGGTGGTGACCTTTAGCTTTATGGTAAAGGTTTAAGGTACAATTGCTCAAGTAATTTTAAGCTGTTTAGGCACTGCAGACCTACTCAGACTAATTTCAGATTTGAAGACTTTATTTTTTTCTCTCTTTTTTGGAACTATGTAAGGTAGGTAAATTCTGAGTTATAGGTGATCTGCTGGTAACTAATTTTACTTGATAGCATCTTGTTTATTGGAAGGATGCAGAGATGGGTAACTTGTAGCAATATGGTCTGATTCTCAATCTCTTAGTTGCTGAGTAATTTTTTTCTTTCAGTTGGATGTATTTGTGACGTGAATAATGATGATTCATGGTTACAGTATTTTATCTGAAATTGGAAAGTTTGCTTAGTTGTTTAAATGGTTAAAATTTAACTATGACAGAAAAAAGAAACCCCAACCCAAATCTTTTTGTTTGAAATACCTTTCTCTGTGTTCTTTAGTGTGTAATGCGCGTTTAGGGTTCATGTTTCTTTCCTTCCTTTCCCTGAAGGGAGCTTTATGTCTAGAGCAGGTTTCTGTATCTGATGAACCATAGTTTGATGTCTGAAATTAGAGAAGTGCAACTGTTTTCATACCTTAATACGGAACTGTTGTCAGGTTATAGGAGGTTGGTGTATGAAAACAAGTGTCATTTGTTTGTCACAAGAGTGACAGACAAGAAGTGAGTCTTAGAGTAAAGACAAGAAGGAAAAAAAGAGGTATAAAGTAATGAGATTTGGATTGATTTCAATAATGCTGCTTCTGTAGTGAAAGTATTATAGTATAGAATGGAGAAGGATGACAAATTTGGAGGTTAGCTCTAAAGGTAAGGAAAAAGTTTGACATGGAAACAGAAGTTTTCATTAGATTGACTTTGTAGGCGTCTTTTAAATACATTTTTTCTTACACAAAATAGCACATCATTACGTAAATTTCTAATGAGCCTTTCAAAGATAGCTCAATGTTTTTCTTTCTTTGTTCTAGTTGCATTAAAATCTTCTAACTCTACAAGACCAGAAAGAAATGGCATTCAGGAAAACTGTAGAACAGCAAAGTGTGGAGAAGGGATGCAGATCCTGGAAGGAGAACTCCTACTGCAGGTATTTTTTGCAATGGATATATTGTGCAAAGATTTACATTAAAAAAACTATTGTATGTAGCATACTATATTCACTGATGAGATTTGAAAAGTAAGTTTTCTTACTGTAAAATCCTTTTCTCGTTTTCTTTAAGGTAATATTATACAGCTCTTGCACTTTTTCTGGTAGTGATGTAGAGTGGTGTTACAATATGGGCTCCACTTCAATGTTTCCAAGTAATTTATTGGAGGTTTCTTTCCCAGCTCTTTACATCTATTGTTAATAAAGATACTAATATAAAATAATGGTCTTCGTAAGGGTCAGATAAGTTAGTAATTGACTGTGAATTTGGTGACTAATTGTCTAAAAGAAACAATTTCTCTTTAAAAAGAAATTTCAGGGTTGCTGAAATATCTAGCTTTCTTGGTAGTTTGAAAGAACTCAGTGGTCCATAGTGTAGGTTCAGGACAAAATTTAAAAAACACCTCAACTTTCAATAACTTTCAATATTATGAACTAATAGAAAGTATTAATAAAAAAGAGTATTGATGATTTTCTTTTTTTTTTCTTAAATTCTTTAGCCTGTTTTGATGTCCTAGAGTGTCAAAACATATGAATAATGATATAATACTAGATCCAGATTAAACTTGGGAAATTATTAATAAAAGTATTCCAATGTTCTAATTAGTTTCACAAAATAGATTTTACTGTGACCTGCAGCTTCATTTGAAAAATGCTGATAATCTGTCTTCTTCCCAGGTTTCCCACTGATGTATCTATTAGAAATGGCAAATCATTGTCAGAGCCAATTGTTTGCTTAGAGCAAAATTAATTTCAGTGTTCAAAGAGTAGAAATGAAAACAAGTTCTAAGAATCCCACAAAACAATTACTTTAAATTAATAGTAGTTGAAAATTGTTTTCTAACCAACTAAAAAACTAGGACATGTATGTAATTTTCTAACCTTAATAAAGTATAATGAAGAACAGTTATGGAATTACTGCAGGTGAACAGCTTTCTTTTTAAACAAGAATTATCTAAAAAGGTAAAGTATAAGGTTTATATTGGAGGCATCTATTTTATGTGAAATATAGGGGGGGTTCTATGATTTCCAAGTGGAAGTGATATGAGGGAACTGTTTTTCAGTATGAAAATTAAATGGATAATATACTTATTTTACTGTAAATTCTGCCCATCTTGTGAAGTAAGTAAATTAACTGAATTTTCTAAAGGAGTTTGTTTTGTAAATATTTTATATATGTGAAAAAAAACCAGAGTTATCTTAGATAATGTAAAAACTCATGAGAGATGAAAGTGGGAATTTTCTAGAAGATACTGGGAATCAGTAAGATGTAAATATTGATAAAATCCTTCCCTTAAAGTATAATTGATGATTTTTTTGGGGTTTTTTTGCAAAGGTGGTATGAATACACATCATATTGTTTGTATTTTTTTCTATTTGTTCGTCAGATGTTTTCTCTTGTTTCCTAACAAACAGGAAATTGTCTTAAATTACCAACATAGCGACTGCCTTACCAATTCAATATACTGTGGAAGTAGAGATCAAATACACAAATGTGCCTTCCTTAAAATCAAAATTATGTCCTTCATAATTTTTAAAACTATTTCCAATTCTTATTTTAAACACATGATCTATTAAGGTCTAAGCAAGTGTATGATAAAAAGTGCAAGGCAAATGACGACCTCTAAGAAATTTTTAGAACTTCTTACCAGTAATGAACAGTTTCGTAATTGCCTTTGTATTAGGAGTATTGAGAGCATTTTTAGAGGCACAAGTTTTATCTTCAGTGCTCCAGAGTGCTTCCTGAGGAATTTCACTATTTCTTTAAAAATAATTATTTTTTGATTGCATTTTGCAAAAGCCTCCATCAGAACTTACCTCCCATTTATTGATATATCTGGATACATGCATTTTACAGTATTTTTGGCTTACAGAATGCATATGATTTTTTTAGTAGCAATCCTCGTTCAAGGTGAGCTGTGTACCAGAGCCACAGTAAAATGTGGTTGCAATCCAGGTACAGGAGGTATACGTAGCTTTATATGGCACAGACCAGAATAAGCAATTTTAACGTTTGAGACAGAGTTAGATACTGGGCAGCTTGCAGACTTTTTATATCCAGCCCTTGAGGCGAAATGCCCTGCAGAGTAGGTCAGCAGAGGACACAAGCACCTGCCATTGCGGCGTTCTGCTCTCTTGAAATTACTGCAAACTTCAGGAAACCCAAGGATTCTGTGTAACAAATAAAGATTTCTTGGATTGGCTATGCTATTTAATTTCAAATGATTATTAAGGCTTTTTTAACTCATTCTTTATTAATGTAAAATTCACTAAACTTGTATAAGGAGTTTTTACAGAGCTCACAACTCTATGAGAGTATTTAATGTCTACACATTAAATAGGAGTGGTTCACACCATTTAAAGGCCAGTCATTTAATCAGATATTTAACTTCTATATTATTAAATTGTTACAGTAAGATATAGCATATCCTTCACTTCTTTAACATTTTCTGTGTTACAATTATTTTGCATAATAAAGTTTTTAAAAAATGTTTTGAGTATGCTGGCCAAATTTCCCTTTGAATGCAGTTGAGGAAATTAAGTGGCACAATGTACTTAATCCAGCCCCTTGAGACAGCCTTTTGTTAAATCTTGACTGAAATCCATAGAAGTAAATCGGCACCTTTCAGATGAGCTGCCAAGTCACAAATTTACTGTTTGCTATCACAACAATTGCCATGAACCGTATTGATTGGGAGTTCAGATAAATGCCCTTTGCGTGACTTCGAGTGTGGAGCCGCCTAGTCTGCTGCTTCATGGAGGGGGAAATCTCTTCAAAAACATTGTTTACTTGCAACAGTCCACTTGTGCAGAGGTTTTCTATTTTAAGTAAGCTATAAAATGTTTTCTTGGACTATATGGGTGATCTTGATAGCTTGATTTCCTGTTCACAGAGGCCTGCCTGCACTATAAATAGAGTGGATTTTGGAACTGGGGTTGTGGCATGGCTCTTGTTTGTGCTGGTGGGCAGCTGGAGGTACCAAAGGGCTGTGCCACGCAAGCATTGTGAACTGTGGTTGATATTAGAAAAACTTATAGTTGTTCATACTGTTGTCCCTCATCCACAGTCAAAAGTATTTAAAAGTCATCAACAGGGTTTGGCTTCTCCCCTGAATTTTCCAAAAGAACAGTTTTATTTTTTTTTCCATTAGAGCTAGTTTTCTTCATTGTAACAGGTAGAGAGAAGCAATGAAGAATCCTTCTGTTTATGCTGTTAGATAATGATATGGTTTTGCATGCCTCACATTTTATTGGGAGAGTAGAGTATAGGCAGACTTACAGCCACAATAATTGTCTGGAATTTTGTCTGTGAAGGTGACAGATTGGTGTGTTTCCTCCCCAGGCATTAAATGGGTTTGTCTTAGTTGTTACAGCAGATGCTCTGGTTTTTTACGTCTCTTCTACCATCCAAGACTACTTGGGCTTCCAACAAGTAAGTTTATTTTTTCCTCTTTTTTTGCAGAGGTTTTGCTTACTTTCAGAGAACATCAGTGTTTGTATTTAGGGTCTGATAGTTTGTGTAATAAAAATCTCAGTTAGGTACTTTGGGTTGGATCACTTTGAAACCATATTACTTTTCTATCAGTTTACATAGCCAGGACGTCAGGCCAAGCACAACAGGAATATAATTTCCAAAGTTGAGTTAGGCAAGATAGGAAGTTTTCACACTTAATTAGTCTTCACTGTAACAACTGTTTGAAATTTATACTGTGGTGTTACCCAGTTTATGATGCTGAGTGAGACATAATTCAATGGGAAGGTAATTATTTTAATAGAAACCTTTCATGCAAAATTATTACCATATGGCTTGAGATTTTAAGTATGAAGTGAGTGATTTTAGTATTTTTAGAATTTTAGTGTTCTCTTGGTCATGTTTATTTATTTAATTATTTCTTTCAAAACAAGCTTTTTTTTTTCTTTACTATTTGTGGTGCAGACCACATATGGCTGACTTTAGTGGGCTTTCAAGCCAGGTACCAAACTAGTAAAGACCAAAGCATAGTAGGCAAATGTTGCCTTCGTTACAGAACTCCTGGGGTTACTTTATGTGGAGATGATAGAAGCTTAGTTATAGTTATCAGTGTATATCTGTGGATGCTGAATGTTGATAGATTCAGTTGCTGTCTAAAAATAGGGAGAAATTCTGGTTGGTCTGCAATTTTAGTTAACTGTTGAACTGAGGAATGTTTGTGTAAAAGAAAGTATTTCAAACAAAACATCATTATTCCTGGGGCTACATATTCTTTCAGTGTTGGGGAATGAAAAAAGAGAAAAGCTTGGGAAACAAATTGGGCATAAAATTTGTATAGTAATACTAGTAAATCAAGTGCATGATATAGAAGCGAAGTCTTAAATTTACAAAAACTAGCATTTCTGGCAATTTGTTCTGGAAAATACTGATTTTTTTATTAAATTCGTCAAAGCCAAATTTGAGTTAAACTTCTGCTTTTGCCAATTCACCTCAATTACTTTAGATCTATGTTTAATTTTAAATATGTTCTGTTTATATAATGGTTGGGTCTTTGAAACATGCTGAAAACAGGGAACTTAAATCCTCTCAGTCGACTGAGTCTTATCTTGAATATTTTGGGTCCTTTTTTCCCCCCTTAATTTCCTTCAATGACTGATCCTCAGTGTTGTACCTTTGCCATTTAGATTACATTCCAAACAACACAATTGGTGGTGATATAAGAGCTTAATAATTACATGTTTTACACATCCTTAAGGAGTGACAAAGCTTTCAGGCAAACAAATGCACTGTTCATAATCTACTTGGCTTAGTTTTGGAAGTTGTTTGGTTCAGGGTCTTTGGCTTCTTTTGTATTATACTGTAGCACGTATAATGGGTCAAGTCAAGTCCTAGCTGGCAAGTACTTTATTTACCAGTATCTAAAGTTAAATTACTTAAACAGAACCTAAGCATAAAAGTTCCAACCTTTCTTAGATAAAAGCAGGTAAAGAGATAGTTGACATAGTGTTATTTTTTCTTCCTTAGAAAATATATTTTATTATTGTTTCCCATGTTTGCAGTCATGGGTGTAGCTGAATTCTCTGTGCTGCTAAAAACTGTTTTGTGAAGCTTTGCCACGTGCATGTGGTTGTATGTCTTTATCCCTGAGGAAACTGGATTTTCCCATATCCATAGCAGTGTTGTCAACCAGACAACTTATATCATATTGTCATATAATTTTCTTATTCTTGTTCTTTCCCACCTTTTTTCATTTGTACATAGTCGGATATTATACACCAGAGTGTATTTGAATTGATTCACACAGAAGACAGACCTGAGTTTCAGCGACAGCTACACTGGGCATTAAATCCTGCCCAGTCAGCAGATTCTGGACCAAATGTACAAGGTAAGAATGCAGCCAATTTCTGTGTTTATCTGTCTGATTAGCTGGGTTTTTCAAATTTGTGTATGTAAAAAAGTTTAGATAACTTTATGTGGAGAAAGGAAGGAATAACATCTTTTAAACTTAGTAGAATTTTATTTAGGCAACAGTAAGAATTACTGTATTTTGCACTTTAAATAAGCACTGCTATTCACAGCACAACATCATAAAAATATTAATTACACTTTAAATTGGAAGATTTTAATTTGGAGCATAAATGACAATGTCTTACATGTCTGATCAGTCTAAGAATGTGTTAGTGATGGTGTTAATATAGGGAACAGTGCATTCCTTGCCATGTAGACCAGCACTTCTCTTGGCCATAAAAGGGGTAGAGGAATAAAAGGTGAAATAGATGAGCCATTAAGATCAAATAGTATGCTTGTAAGAGCATTGGGTTGTCACGTTATTGGCTGATGCTTAAGTGACCTGCTATATTGAGAAAAAAACTAAGGGGAAAGGCATTGCCTATATATCAGAACAAAGATGTGTAGGTACAGATAGTTACATGTAATACAGGAAGCATGTGCCTGCCTTATAATTACAATAACTGCTCTATTTTAATTCTCCATTTTACACAACTGCTAATGAAATATGTAGGTAAAATTCTCTGTTACTGTGACTTGATTATAGGTATTTTTTTTTAATCTGTAAGAAGTCCATAGTGCTTTTAATAAATCTACCATTCATAAAGTAACTTGATTTTAAACTCTTAGCAGTTTCATATTTAATATTTTAGAGTATGGAAAGGCCATGATTTGATAGAGAAATTAAAAACAACAAATGTTGTGATGTTTGAAACACAGCTCAGTATATTTCATTTTTTCATTTAGTGGTCAACATTGCTATATCATCTATGAATCAATCTAAACAGTCCTGCTGCATATGCTGCACAAGTAGTTAATAGTACAATTTAGTATAGCAAACAGCTGCTGGCACTCAGAAACCAGATTTTTGTGTGGTGACTTATTGTTTGCTTTAGAGTGAAATGGTGTTCTATAGCGCTTAAGCAAGTGCATATGAATTTATGAAAGGTTATGTTTAAAAAGTACAACACCAGGTTGAATTGACAACAGATTTGACTGAATCACTGAAAGTGCTGAGCAGGATTGCAATTGTTTGTTTCATATCTTGTGTTTCTAGTTTACTAAAAGCTTCTAGTTATGCCCCATTTCTGAAAGTGTTCAGAAGGCCAGGTTGGATGGGGCTTTGAGCAATCTGGTCTAGTGGAACTTGTCCCTGCCCATGGCAGGGGCTTTGATTAGGTGATCTCTGAAGTCCTTTCCAACCCAAACCATTCTGTGATTCTATGATGACTTTTGAGCCTTGGGTAGCATAAAAGGTTTGGATGTTGAGGATTTTTAAACTGAATTCAGATTTACAACAAAGGATAATGCTATGATCATGAGAGTGCTCTCCATTTTTGCTAAGTTAATTAATTTCCTTTTTAATACATTCATCTAGCATTATGTAGATATTTATAGATATACTATAATTGTTCTCAGGCTTCAGCACAGATTCCAGTCTGAGTCTGGGAACTAATACTGCTTCAGTTAGCCTGGACTGGTTATTTCTCACTCAGTACTCTCGTATGCCTCTAAACCACTGGTTTCCTCAGCTGTTACTGTACTTCCCAGACAATCCTCCCAGTCCTGTCTTATTCCCAGAGAAGTTTGCAAAATCCTGATTTTTCAGTCCCCAATATCTACTTTGGGGCCTTAAGTCTGGATTATCTTTTAAAGTTCACATGCTACACAACCATGTATGGTCTTGAGCTTAAAGACAAAGACTTAATGCACTGCATGTTCTGGGCATTGCTCCATGGTATTGATGAGATCCAGCGTGAGCTTCATGAGAGATATGGGTTCTAACCCCTGCAGTGTTAACTGGTGGTTTTGCTCCAGGGATTGCAGATGCTCTGTAAGATTCTTTGCCCTTTTACAGTGAGTCACTTCACCAAGGTCCTGGCAGTAAAGCATCTCTGCCTCCTACCTGCCTGAGAAAGCGCAGCATTATTCCTTTCTCAAAGGTAGGAGGCTTGGGCTTGAAGCCCATTCCCTCATGTTTCAATTCCTCTCGTCTCAAGAGCTGCTTCTTCCACCAAAGCTTTGCTCACTCTTGGGAACTGCCCATTTTACTATGAAAGCTGACAAACACTTCAGAGAACCCAGCTGAACCTGCTGAGCCTATAGATTTCAGCTCTGTATTTACCAGAAGAATAACACTGAGTTTCTCCTGTGGCAGAAATGCTGAAGAGCATACCAGCATACCAGGGGCAACGATGCCAGCAGAAGGACTTGCACTTCTTGTTGAGTGCTAGAGCTGCACTCAGTCAGAGTTGATATTTTTGAATTATAAGTTAGGATTTGCAAGCTGTTTCTTTGCTCTTTCTTCATAATCATTGCTTCTTCAGGGAGCATCCAACCTGTCTCAGAAGTGTTGAAAATTCTCACCAGCATTTAGGGAATTAATAAAAAAAGAAAAAAATCTGCAACAACAGAACGTAAGGAAGTAAGTTTGCTTTGTCTGTTGAGAACCATTCATATGATGAGTGTGGAAATTTGTTATTTTATAGTATCAAAGTTAGCTGGTAATTATCTTGGACTACAAGGATCTGAGTTTCTGGTCCTGTGTGATTAGCTCATAATGGTGGCTTTGGCCAATGCACAGTTTTGCAGATGGCTGTAATTTCAGATTATCCCTTTTTGTACACACTATAACCTAGAGCCCTTTTTCTTTTTCTCAATATGTTGAAGTTTGTTCAGAAAAAATTGACCTTGCATAGCAGTTCTTTTAAGAAAAAAAAGGTATCTCATGATTTTATCTGAAAAGCTGGATAACTCAACATTTTTTGTAGGATTTAGATGGCCTTAGGTTGCAAGACCTTGTGGTGAGCCATCAGCAATCTCATTTGGCTCCAGTTCTGACCCTTGAATTAATAGGAGAATAAATTGAACTGGCTTTTGGTAAGGATTTGTTTTCCTTTGGGTTTGGTTTGCCATTATGCAAACCACTGAACCTATCTGTAAGTTATTCCAGCTGTCCAAGAGACAAAATTATGTTCCAGAAAACATAATGTGGTGCGTTATGAAGTGATATGCTCTCTCCACCTCATCTCCAACTCTGGAAGGTCAATATGGGTTCTTAAAATCTGTACTATTCTTTTGTCCATACATGACAATCAGTTCTCTCAGAGTACATGGACTATTTTTTTAAATAACAGAGTATTTAACACTCTACAGTAGCATTTTAAACGGTTTTTACTTAATATTCTACATATATAAATTCCTAGGGAATTACCAGTTTGTGGGGTTTTATATTTGCTGTGAGTAGACATGCTCTGGTATTTCTGCGTATGTAGTCTCATGCAGACCATATGTATTCTATCGGAAGTTTTTGATTTACCTTCTGTTTTTACTTTATATTCCAAATGTTTAAGTCTGTTTTCTAAATGCCACTTAGCAGCAAATGCTTTTCCTGAAGGGGTTAACTGTGTTGTTATCCTAGCTGACAGTCGTGATTTTTAGTATTTTTTAAAACAATCCACAAAACACAAGTACTCCAAGTACCTCCGGAGAGGTAACTAGGGTGTTTTGATCAGCAGAGCCCAGAAATATTTTCACTGTTTAGCAGAGTGGTTTTGCATCCATTAGAGAAAGTACCCACGTTTATTTATTGTGGTGGTTTCCTAAAGATGCTTATTTTTATTTATTGCTACAGCTTTCACCTGGCTGTCTGAAAAGTAACCATTTGATCTCCTGCATTTTTGAATACCTAGTTCCTGTAGTTGCTACTACAGGAACCCTTTTTGCAGACTCTACTGTTATAGGATACATGGATGTGCTCTCTGCTGAGAACTCTGCTCTCTGCAACTGATTCAGAATCCAGGTTGTTGACAAACATAATGAATAAATTAAAAACACAAACAACAAAAACCCCAAAGAAAAAATACTTAAAAATAAATTGTATGCAGTTTTCAAATACCATAGCCTGTAAAACATAATCCCATCAGAAGTACTGATAACTAACCAGTGCTGCAATCATTATAGGTTCTGAGGATGTTTCCAGTTTACATTGTTCTTGCTCTGGTCATGACCTGATGCTTTGTTTATGAGACGGAAGATTGTTTGTTATAGATAGCCTTCACTAGGTGTTCTTCTAAAAATAATCCTTATAAATAATCCTTTCCTGCAGGAGATAATGGCTTTTCACAGCCAGCAACCTATTATAACCCAGACCAACTTCCTCCAGAGAATTCTTCCTTTATGGAAAGGAATTTCATCTGCAGGTTACGATGCCTCCTGGATAATTCATCTGGATTCCTGGTGAGTATAGAGTTACGTAAAAACTTCCACATACGCTTAGAAGTTGAGCATCTGCATTATCCTAACAAGATGTACAGAAACTTATTTTTGAAGTCTCCAAAGATATCTGAACTACTTGAACCAGAATGTTTCAGCTAGTGACACTGAATATGTCTCCTTCAACATGTTGTCATGACCAGGTGCAGGTTCTCTCATTTCTCATGGCTCAGTTTCCTCAGTGAAATGCAAATAAGCATCTGCTTTTGTAAAGTACTGTGTGATTTGCAGATAAAAAAGCATTACAAGATTATTTTCTGTTGTGTATCTTGAGATGCACTAAGTTATAGTAACTAAGAGGACCATAGTTTTCCCTTATTATGGAAAGTCTGTGCTTGCTCTTTTTAATTCTTTTTGTTAGTCAATTGTGTAGATTTTGGAACAAATATGTTATCATCCTCTTAGTGACTTTCTACAAATAGAATTGTTTGCCATTGCAAAATGAAATATATACATCTGCAAGATAAATGTTGTTATAATTATATGGATGTATAATGCCATGTTTTTTAGAATATTAGAAGCCCCAGTTGACACTTGCTGTTACATGTTTGGAGATTTTTTTAACAGAACAACCTTTCATTAATTCCTTTTTGCGTTGATTAGTAGATCTTGAAGTGTCACACTCAGGAGTGTAACAACAGTATTCTATACTTGCTAGGTAACTTTTATGTGTGCCATGCTACAAAGTTTGAATCTGATGAACTTAGAAAAAATAAAAATATATGTTTTATTTCATAACAGAAATATCTTACTCCTAAATATCTCCAACATATAACAATTACTTTTTTCTTCGTCCTAAGGCTATGAACTTTCAAGGACGGTTAAAGTTTCTCCATGGACAAAACAAGAAAGGGAAGGATGGTGCTACTTTGTCTCCTCAGCTTGCTCTGTTTGCAGTAGCTACTCCCCTTCAGCCACCATCCATCCTTGAGATACGAACCAAAAACTTCATCTTCAGAACTAAACACAAACTGGATTTCACACCTACTGGCTGTGATGCAAAGTAGGTGTAAATTATTCTGCATATTAGTCAAATAATTTGCTGATGAGATAGGTTTCATGTATGTATTTGAAATATAAAGCAGGCTACTCTTTCAGTATATATGCTGATTCAGTGATGATTGCTTAGAAACTGTTATGGTTTTTCTCTTCAACCCTCTTAGTAAGTAAACAGAAATGGGATTGTCATAGTCTACTTCCTTGAAATGGCCTACTGCTTTCTGACTTTCAGTTGTTTAAAAAACAGAACAGCACCACTGACTCCCTCAAAAAAAAAACAACCCAAAAAAACCCAAACCCACCAAGACAAAACAAAAAGCAAAGAAGGCACAAACCCAACCCAAAATAAAAAACACAAAAGGTAGAATACTACTGAGTTAAGAAAAGTTTCATATTTAAATCTGGTTTGAAATTTGATTTTAGAACGGATAGAAAAAGTGTTTCATTTTATTCTACGTGCATATTTTCTCATTCAATTCAAATAGATGTAAAATACAACGGAAATGTCATTTTCTTCAAAATAAACAAATTAAGTCCTTTTTTATATTACTACTTTTACCCATTTCCAAACCATTCTTTTCCTTATGTGAGATTTGGAAACACTGGTGCATTACTAGATCAAAATAATGTAACTTTGCATCAACATGGCAAGAAGCCCATTAAGATGCTTCTTTATCAAAATAAAAGCCTCTGGCCTCCTTCCTTCCTTCGTTCTTTCCCTCCTGTTTTTTGACTGATAATGCTTTGAGATTAATTTTCAGTGGAATCTCATACGGATTTCTATGCCTGCTTGTAGAATAGAATCAAATTACTCAGTATTCTGTCTACTGTGAGACCAAAATGTTTTGCTTGGCTTCTGTAAACTGATACAAGTAAAAGTTAGCAAAATGTTAACACAGGCATCTCTTTCTTCTGATTGTTTTTCATTAACTTGAAACCTTCAATTTTTGTAACAGTTTTTACTCTTACATATATTGTTCCCCATCCCTACTTTTTCCTTTTTTTACCATCCTGTCTTTGACTCTCCATTTTCTTGTTCCAAGTCCTGTTTAAGTCTCTTTTTGACTATTTTATCATGTATCTCATAGAGATCACATGAATACTGTTAAGTTTTTCATCTCCCTGACCTCTAGTAAAGTACTCTAATTTTAGCTACCAGGGTCAAACATGGCTCTTGACAGTACTCCTCTGAGGTGTATTTTGTTTAAATGCAAATGCAAGGGTCCTAAATCAGTAAATAGCAAAGGGGATATAGTTATGAGATACACCCTGTTTTGAACTTTAAGCTACTAAAAATACTGAGTTAGACAAGAAGATTTAGATAGCTAAAGTTAAACCCCTACTTAATTCTACATGCAAGCACCTACAGGTAAATGCTATGAAATAGGGCTAAGAAAACAGTGTCTTTCATTGTAACAAATGGGAGCTGCCTGCTAGAAGTGAATATGTTCAAAAGTATGGAATTGAGAGTCCGGATGTAGGCATCCACATTTTTTTTTTTTTTGTGATCTAACAGCTTTTGAAACCATTTCTAGTCATTGAAGGCAAGCTGGTAGACTAGTTAAGATTTTATGATTTGTTAACTGTATTTTTTATTACAGCTACCCTGTTTCCGCATACAATTGATATTGCAACAAAGGATAGTTAGCACTTGTGTCTGAAATGTTCTAGCCATAATTAACTTGCTTGGCATTTATTCTGTGACCTGGTTCATCAGCAGCATTGCAATTTTTTGTTTTTAACTTCCAGAGGAAAGATTGTCCTGGGATACACTGAAGCAGAGCTGTGTATGAGAGGAACAGGATACCAGTTTATTCATGCAGCTGATATGCTTTATTGTGCTGAAAACCATATTCGAAGTAAGTTTTGTTCCCCAAGGAAGGCTGAAAAATCAAAGTATGGAGTATTTTCTCAGTATGAATGTAATATGAAGTACTGTTTAAAGTAAAAGTTAACAAAAAGAACACTGTTTATTTCATGTAATCTTTCCCTCCCTATAAAAACTTATAGTGGTTGAAGAAATATTTACTATTCCTATCTAGACCCTTGTAGGATATATATTCCAGTCTCTGTCACATCTTGCTCTTCTCACTTCCTTCTCTGCTCTACCCAACTTCTGCTATTTCAACAACTTCCTTTGGGCAAGGAGACTATTTCAAAGATAGCTTTCCTGTTAGCAAGTTAAATGAAACATTTTCTTTTGATACTGGTATAAGATTTTTACCAGAAATTAATCTGTGATTTAACATGCTAGTATCCTACCCATTTCTGGTTTTGATTCTTGACAGCTTAATTTGCTTTAACTAACGTTTTATGGAGAGAAATATGATGTTTTAAGCTAAGGAAATAGGTATCAACTATCTAATCTATAACTATTTAGTGGACTTTGGTTTTACTTTTTTGTTAGTTGCAACATATTTGTCTTTGGAATTTACAGTCATCTTCAGGACATTTTTGTACTTCTTCTTTTCTACTGACTTCTCTTGAAAGTGTTTTTTTCTTTTGTCCCCTTATATAAAGTTAAGTAGCTCCCTCAGTATGTTAGTTCTCAGCCTTTATTAAGCACATTTTCTGTTTCGGGTATAGCTCAGTCACTGTTGCCTGTCAGTGATTTTGTTTCTTTCATAAAGAATAAGGAAGAAATGGTTCCAGAATAGAATGGGATGAAACTTCAGAATGAATGGTTTGAAATTTTGTCTTAAAACTGATTTTCCTCCACTTAGGATGCTAAGATTAAAAAAAGAGGTCTTGTATCCAAGATTATTTTTGGTTAGGATTCTTAAGCTTCTAATACCTTTTATTTAATTTTTCTATCTAGAAATACTTTTTTTTTCAACAATATACAATGAAAATGTAATATGTTTATCAAGCATTGTTAGTGAGGTGGTAGTGTGAGTGAAAAATAGATTTTGAAGTACCTCTGCATTAACCAGTCAAAATGCGAAAGTACTGGATTCAGAACGAATGTGTTTTCTAACTGCTTAAGTAATAGTCACTTTTTGGAAACAGGAGAGTTTTAGGCTTTTGTCACTTACAAGTTCTAATATTTACTAATTTCTGTTATTGAAGAAATAAAGGATGAAGCTCAATACAGAATGCTGTCAGTCTGTAGTGGATATCCTACAACTGCTTGCACTTTTGACTTTTATTTTACCAGTAAATTAGACCTCTTAAAGTGATCAGTCATCCTGTTTCACTGGAAATGCATTAGTGCCACACAGAATTGTGTGATTGAGGACATGAGATTTGTAAAATTGCTACATAGATGGGATTGCTTTCATGACTGTCATAGAGATTTTCGTGGTTTTGTTTGCTGGACAGTATGCTTACTCTTTAACTCTAGTGATGAAGACAGGTGAGAGTGGAATGACTGTATTTAGGCTTCTAACCAAAGAAAATCGATGGGCCTGGGTACAGGCAAATGCTCGTCTTGTCTACAAAAATGGAAGACCAGATTACATCATTGCCACACAAAGACCTCTTACGTAAGTCATTACTGCATGAAGTAGTATACTTCGAAAACTGAGACCTTTTGAAACTGTTTATGTTCAGAAAGGATTTCTTTGTTTTTAATAAACACCTTTTAGATTCTGAATTCCAAAAAGAAAACCTTTAAATTTGCTAACAAACACTTAAAAAAATTCTGATATTTCAGTACTTATGTGGCATAGTCGTTTTTGAGTAAAACTTTAGACATTGATTTCATGTAGAGGGTAAGGGCAGTGGTAAAAGGACAGTTATTCCATCCACCCTATTTTTAATTCGGTATCTTCATTAGCAAAAATTGAGAAATCCAACTGCAGTTGGATTTCACCAACAAATAATGTAAAGAAATTCAGTCTTTTATGGTGTTGAACTGACTTCTAATTAATATAGAATTCAGCATTTTCATACAGGTTAAATAATTTTGCTAAGGAGTCTGTAAAAATGGAGAAAAAGAGATACTTCAAGTATTCATTTACTTGCTACACCAGGAAAAGCATAATGCATGGAACAAAGCCCATTTATTTTTATTTCAGCCCATAATGCACAGAAAATGGTGTATGCTATCTAGATTTAATTAGAAATGTAATATGTAAATGTGGTATTACAGTTATAAGCTCCTTATTTCATAATCTGCCTGTTGGTTTAACTCAGGCAAGTTGAACTGGAATAGGCAGGAATTTGAAAAATGCCTACAAATAGAATAGTTCAGGTTTTTTTATATTAATTCCAGAGGACAAAAAGATTACGGTAACTGTTTAGTAGTGCAGTATTATAGCACATATCTGATTTATTTTCAGAGATGAAGAAGGGGCAGAACATCTACGGAAGCGTAACATGAAGTTGCCCTTCATGTTTGCCACTGGTGAGGCTGTGTTATATGAGGTATCTTTCCCTATGTCAAGCCTTATGGATCCCTCTCAGACGAAGAGTAAAAGCACAGCGGGAAAAGGAGCCAAAGCAACGCTACACAATGATTCCGTTGATCCAAACTCCCTCCTAGGTGTCATGTTAAGGCAAGATGAGTCTGTTTATCTGTGCCCTCCAGCAGCACATAAACTTTCCTTTGAGCGGAACTTCTTTGCAGACAGTAGGGATGAACTGGGTGGTGTGGTTAGCAGTGGTTGGACAGATAATCTCCTACCTGCTGGAAGTCACAACATTCTCAAACGGGAGCTGATGGAGTGTTCCCAGGACAGTACTGTTGAACTTCCTGAAGACAGTGCAGCACTCTTTCAGGATAACAAAACCAGTGATTTGTACAGCATCATGAAAAATCTGGGTATTGACTTTGAAGATCTAAAGTGTATTCAGCAGGATGAGGAGTTCTTTAAAACTGAATTATCTGATGTGGATGACATTGGGGACATCAACATAACTGATGAAATCCTGACTTATGTTCAGGATTCCTTAAATAAATCTGACTTTTTATATTCAGAGTGTAACCAGCAGCAGCCATTGGTCCAGAATGAAGGCTGCTTGGTACAGCAAGACATAGATCCACATCAACTTCATCAGCAGCAGAAACAGCTCATGGAGCAGCAGCAACAACGGCAACAGCAGCAGCAGCTCTGTCAAAAGATGAAACATATGCAAGTCAATGGGATGTTCACAAATTGGAGCTCTGGCATCAGCATGCCTCTTGGCTGCTCTCAGCAGCAGCAGCCCCAGCAATACATGTTCCCTAGCATGCATGCCACTACATCTGAGTTCTCTTACAAATCAGAAGTGAACACTTCTCCTTATGAGTGTAGGCAAGACTTTATTCCTTACAAGCAACCCACAGCAATGGTGCCACAGCTTTCTAATTTTGCTCAAATGGATTTCCCTGCATCAGCTTTTGACAGATCGACCTATTCCGCTTCTTCCAACTTTGAGGATTTTCTCAGTTGTTTGCAGCAAGTCCCTGAAAATCTTGAGTGTGGGATAAACTCTGAGTCAGTTATGCTAACTCCTCAAACATGCTATGCAGGCGCTGTTTCTATGTACCAGTGCACGCAGGAGGCACAGCCCAGCTGTGTGGATCAAATGCAATATGATCCTATGATGACAAATCAACAACAACAAACATTGGTGAACAAGGTATGGTAAACAGCCTTGCTGCACTGCTTGCATTTTGAATTGAGTTTATATTGTTTTGGGTGGCTAATAGGGTGCAGAGTTTGTCATGAATGAATTGCTGAGTTTGAGACAGATGGGTTAGCAGTGTGTGAATGTCTTTGCTTTATATGTTCATTATACTGGAGAGTTGCATTTGGTCAAGTTTATATGTATGTGTATCTGCAACCTGATAGCTCTCGTTGGCCATATTAATCAAGAGTGAGTGAACTGGTCTGTTGTACCTACCAGTAATTTTCCTGGTAGGAGCAAAACAAAAGTAGATTGATCAAAAGCTTGGAATGTGTTTATACACCTTTTTTAGAGGAGTGGAGTGATGTCAGTAATATTGCTTGGCACACTGATTTTCATTAAATATGTTGTAAGTATGAAAAAAAAATCTTGTTTTTAAAGTGTTAGTATTCTCTAGCTACTCAGGTTCCTCAATGATTTTAGGATTACTGAAAGTATTAGATTATAATGTATGAATGGCATGAAATATGAACTATTGTACTCCTGCACACAATATTACTGCAAAAAAAAATTATATATTGCTCTCAGTGAAAGTCAGCTAGTTCCTCAAGCTGCTGTCTAAATTATCTGCTGAAGACAAGAGAGCAGGAAAAAGTTATATTTGCAATAAGTTAGACCTTTTTCACAAAGGAGAATGCACAATAAAAGCTTTAGAAGAGAGCACCCTGGCAGTAGCACACACTACAGTTTTAAATACAGTACTTCATAGGTAAAATTAACTTGAAAATAAAAAAATAATTACAAATTCCTGATACTGAATAACCTTTGTTGAAGTACTTTCAATTGTACCATTTATTTCTGTTAATGCTGCTCAAGTACAGAGCGACAATTCTTTGTTTTTCCTTCCTCAATGAGTTAATGTTCTGAAGTACTGATCCTGCAAATGCTTATGCACATGCATAAGCATTTACAGAATTAAAGTATTAATTGGCATTTAACCTGTGCAAGGCAAAGGTGAGGAATGCAATTAGGACATATCCAGGTTTTTGATATGCTTAATACAAGTACAAAACATACCCTTTGAAAACTGCCTCGCTACTGGAAAAAAATATAATTGCAGAATTGCAGAAATTTACCTAAAATATAGAATAGTTCAGCAAGATGAATAGCTTCTCCCTGAGTGCCCAAAGGCTGAAATAGCGTGAAGTGACTTTGACGAACTGCAGTGTGTGAACTTGAGCACTGCTTGGCTGTATGTTGCCTGGCTGCATCAGTGTTATTAGTCTTTCGTAGTGCTTGATAATAGGATTGCAGAGCAGTTCCAGGGTCATCCAAGTTTGCCTGTATAACAACAAAGAATTGCTCTTTTCACAAAAGCTATACCGGTGTGATGCATCAGTTTTGAACAACCAGTGCATTCACAATTCCATTTCTCATTTCTTTATTTTTAATATTTGGTTTCAATTACATTCATTTTGCAGATTATTTTGTTGTTACACTACCTTAATCATGACCCCTTTTTGTTATTTTCTTCCTTACATTTTCTTCACATCTACCTGTAAAAAGTTTAATGACTAAGACAGCACCTCTGAAAAAGATATTGTCTATTGCTTCATATTTACAAGAATGCTGGGCTGCAATAACAATATTGCATTTAGTTTGTTGTCGTAAAAAATGAACAAAGGCCACTTTGTGAAAAATTATCTTTATTTAAGTTGTCCAGAGGCAAATTCAGCCCATTTTGTTAGGGTATTCCTGTGCTTTGTGGGGCTGCGAAGCACTGCATAAGCAGAAGCCTCATGCGACTAAGCAGATAGGATACTGCTGTCTGAGCCTGTGTTCACACAGCCAAACCAAAGTAGGACAGTCTTTGTGGCTGGATTTAGCACACTGACATCCCTGTCAGTGGTTAGAGTCTAGAGAGAGGACAGATGTTGCTGCACAAACCATGATTGCTATCCTTTCCTCAGACTTCTAACTCCCATTGATTTCTACATGAAAAGACTAGAGGATTAGAAAGGCAGAAGGGTCTGTTGTGGTCATCTGCCTTCTGCCTAACTTGTAATTGTGGTAGGATCATATCCAATGTAGTCTAAAATCATTTTCAGTGATGGATGTGGACAGAAAGGCCTAGTTTGGCTGCTTGTTTGGGGTCAGTATTCCTTTATTAAGCAGTACTAGTACTTCTTAAGTACTAGATTCTGTGTCAAGAATGTTCTTAAAAATTTAAATGAGCATGGTCATCTTGTTGAAGAATATTGAAGAAATCTGCTTCTGTCAAAAGTAATCCTAAGGTATGCTGTCGTAGCTGTCTTTAAAAGTATGTCAACTTTGATTAAAAACTTAATTCACATGGCTATAGTCTTGTTGTTAAAAACTTAGCAGAACTGTGCACAGTTAGTCACATTTCAATGCTTATGTTGAAGGAAAAAAAGAACCAAAACCCAGCATATTTTGAATGAATGAATGAATCTGTAAGACATGTTTTTGAGGACAAATCTTGAATGAATGAGTACTTAAGATATAAGCTACTCTTGAAGAGATGATGGAAATGTTTAAAATACTTTGTTGTATTTTCTTTGCATTTGTCTTTTCTTTTACTGAAGGGAGTATTTTGTAGATAAAGTGACTTTTCCACAGCATGACAGGAAGCATTACATCAGTTGATTAAAATAATCCTATGAACAATTATGTTAAAACTGATGAAAGCCATTCATTGCTCTTACTTGGCATTGTCAATTTGAAGACCCTTTGTCAAAAAAGCCCACCCTGCAATAGTTCACCCAGTGGATTGAACACAGTGCACTTCAGCTTACCAATAGGACTGCATGTGCATTCCTGGAAGAGCTGTAAAATCTGGATGCCATTGCAGACATGGTGTAAATAGGTTGCTTTTAAAATGTAACAGCTGAATGTGACAGTTAGGAGTACTCAGTCAGACTGTACTTGCTAGAAATGGAAACTATATTATGCTTTAGATAACAGAACTGTTTCTTTACTTAACCAGAAGTAGGGCTTCCGCTGACTTCAGCATGGGTAAGTTTTCATGATGATTCAGTCCCTGCTTTAATGCAAATTAACTTCTCATTCATCATTTAAAAAAAAAAAGTTTTACAGCTAATCAATGTATTTTAAGATTATTTCATCCACTATGTGTCTTTAAGAGGACTTTTAAATACTTATAAATAAATTGGTTTCCCACACTAACCATTTATATGCTCTTTTTTTTCCTGCCAGTTCCCAAACAGTTTCAATGGAGGAAACGTAAATGAATCATATCCCTCTCAGTTAGATGTGATCAGTAATGCACAGACTGCCACACATCTTCAGCCTCATCATCATCCGAAAGAACCCAGATCCTTCTCAGATTTGGCATCTAGTGGATTTATGTGATTCAGATCTAGAGCTCCATCTGTGATTTTGTCTGGGCGTCAGGCTGCTCTGAGGAAAAGCTTGATAAGTCTCTCTTTGAGCATCAGACTTTAACAGCTAAATTACATTTGGAGAGTATGAGGTTGGTTGCACTATATACTGGTGGATATGTAATCTAAGACCTGGGTTTTTAGTGTGACAGGTGGAATTAAACTTCTGACTAAAAGTATGCATGTGCTGTTTTCCATCAGATTGACTGTGTCATTGCAGTATGGATTACATATGTACTACAGAGTATGTCATGCTATACAACATAAGATAAGGCAAATGGTTTTGTTGTTTAGAAAATAATTGGGCACTTTACAAATAGCATCGATGGCACAAGGAAGATGATTTCACACGTGGATTATTTCCAAACTTTATTTTTTAAAATCTATTAAAAAGCTCTAAATTCATAAGAATCAAAAGCACTTCATTTTAATGCATACTAAGCTCTTTAATCACTTATTTTGTATTTAAATCCTTTTGTTTTAAGTCTCCATTTCTAGCACTTTAATAGAAGGCTTAATACAAGGATATGATATGCAACTTCAGGTTTTCTATGAAACAGACCCCTTGCATTCCTCCTTTTCATGTCAACCTTAAGTGCCTCACAATTTAGCTACCTTGTTTCTGATGGGAGCTTATTTTAGCAAAACTCACTATAAATGTCATCTGTAGTCTGTGAACTTTTAGCTAACATCTACAGTGCTACTGGCT